>NC_069788.1:5142500-6392500 GCF_027406575.1 Nycticebus coucang
AAAATACAAAACTAAAAATTTTAAATTTATTTGTTTTCCCTTGAATTATTGAATAATACTTTTTTTGGAGACAGAGCCTCAAGCTATTGACCTGGGTAGAGTGCTGTGGCATCACAGCTCACAGCAACCTCAAACTCCTGGGCTCAGCATCTCAAGTAGCTAGGACTACAGGCGCCTGCCACAACACCCGGCTATTTTTGGGTTGCAGTTGTCATTGTTGTTTGGCAGGCCCGGGTTGGATTCGAACCTGCCAGCTTAGGTGTATATGGCTGGCACCTTAGCAGCTTGAGCCACAGGCCCCAAGCCTGGATAATACATCTTTACATAAACTAAAAGAATGCATATTTTTAAAAGGTGGTTTACATCATACAGCCCTAAGAGCATAAACTACAGAATCAAGTTAGGCTGGATGTATATCCTGGTCTAATCACTAGCTGGCAATTGTTTCTGTTTCCCTACCTCTAAAATATAAGTAAGAAAATACATTGTCATGAGCATTAAATTATACAACCATGAGTATGGTTGATCATAGAAGATAATTTCTGTTTATAGAAAATACTTAATAAATATTTATTAAATGTTCACTATGTTAAAATCTCATTAGAAAAAAAGACCAAAGCAATATCATAATATAATTATTCTTTTGACTTTAAAAAGAACATAAATAAGACCAAACATCACAATGGACATAGTAAGTGAGAATGGTTATAAATGAAACATGACCACATGCACTCCAGAGAAGAGAAATCTTACCCAAGGAAGCTGTGGGAGGTCAGGGAACAGGGAGAAATGGGCGCATAAAGCCAAATGCAGAAAAGGAAAAATAAAACTAAATATTACACTGGTTGTATAAACCAAGAAGCTAGGGAAAAAATAAGCCTGAAGAGAATACCAGAGGAAATTAACAAAGACAGAAGCAGAAGTTATAAAGCAAATAAAAACAGAATTCAAGAACAAAATCAAGACCTGGTTCTTTAAGATCAATGAAACCATGGCAATTCCAATCAAGAAACAAAAAAAAGAAAAAAGACAACAAATCTTAAGTTTCAGGAGAAAAGTAGAGGCTAAACAGATATAAGAAGAATTTTATAAGAGAGAACATTTGACAAAATTTTATGCAAGTAATTTGAAAAAAATTTAAAAGCCATAATTTTTCTAGGAAGGAAAATATAATTTAGTAAATAAAAGCATATTTATCAAGCAATGATGTTGAGCTAGACAAGGTATTAAGTATTTTATATTCTTCTTAATTCTCAATGTCTTTTACTACAGGTGCTGTTGATAAGTCCAATTTATAGATAAGGAAACTGAGCAAGCTAAGTCACTTAGCCAAAGACAGACGTTAATGAAGAGGCAGAGCCAAGCCTGACAAGAACACAGACTCGGGGGCAGCAACATGTATCACATCCCCTGATCACACTGATGTCAGATACAAGATAAACTTGGGGCGGCGCCTGTGGCTCAGTGAGTAGGGCGCCGGCCCCATATAACCGAGGGTGAACTGCAACAAACCCAGCCCCGGCTGAAATGCAACAAAAAAATAGCTGGGCATTGTGGCGGGCGCCTGTAGTCCCAGCTGCTTGGAAGGCTGAGGCAAGAGAATCACATAAGCCCAAGAGCTGGAGGTTGCTGTGAGCCGTGTGACGCCACGGCACTCTACCCAGGGCAGTAAAGTGAGACTCTGCCTCTACAAAAAAAAAAAAGAAACTCAAGGCATCCTGGCAGGCAAAATGGGCCCCTGTTAAGGGGCACCAACTGGGTTAACACAAAGCTCTATGAGGTGGTGAAATAAATAAGTGGAAAAGTAGCTATACTTGAGCTATACTTGTAAATGTAAAATTCACAAATGGTACAAAATAAACTATTTAATATAAGAATCAGAGAGGAAGGGCTGGGCAAGTGGCTCACACTTGTATTTCTAGCACTCTTGGAGGCCAAGGCGGATGGACTGCCTGAGCTCAGGAGTTTGAAACTATCCTGAGCCAGACGGAGACCTTGTCTCTAAAAATAGGCAGGCATTGGGGCTACTTGGAAGGCTGAGGCAAGAGAATCACCTGAGCTAAAAGTTTGTGGTTGCTGTGAGCTATGATGCCACTGCCTCAGCCCCAGGGCAACAGAGTGAGTCTCTGTCTCATAAAAACAAATAAAGAAAACAAACAAACAAACAAGAAGAGTCAGAAAGAAAAAAAAAAAGACAGCAGTGTCTTTGTAACAGCCTAAAATGTTTTAGAACTTAAGATGCAAATAATCTTTATGCTACCTTTGACTTGGACTTCCCATTCTCTCTTGATGAAGACATATCCTTGATTGCTTCTGGGGGCATATAATTAACTGTGCCAACCTACGTGAAAAGTCAGAGAAACACAAATCATTGAAAATATTTTATTCTGCTTTAAATTTTTTAAAAACATAAATGCTAGATTCTTGGAAACTTGGATATTTACAGATTCTGGTTATATACTTGAACACTTGAACAACTGCCAACAATGGTAAGATATAAATTAAATTTCTTCACAAGTCCGCCTTAATGAATTGGCGGCGTGATCAGAAAGACAGACGTCTTCAGAATGCTGTGCTTTTCCTACGATCACAGTGGACTACTAGTAATGTCTGCATGAGAAACTGCGCAGGCTAAAATGCTATTAACGGAGGGACCTGATTATGGTTCATTTTTGTGCTAGAATAGGCTCAACATGTTTAAAAAGAAACCCATCAATCAGACAAACAATATAGAAACATCTGTCTGTCTCTCAGTACTACTTGGGCCCGAGTCCAGACTGAGATGGAATGGGATGGGCATCTAAATCACATGAGTTTCTATAATAGAATTACACCAGCTGACACCACATTCATTTATTCTAAAATAAATGGTTTGGCGTGGCACAGAGGCTCACACCTGTAATCCTAGCACACTGGGAGGCTGAGGTGGTGGGAGGGTCACTTAAGGCCAGGCCTGGGAAACATAGCAAAACTCAATCTCCACAAAAAATTAAAAACTAGCTGGGCATGGTGGCATACCACAGTGAAATAGCTGGGAGGGTTGGGAGGGTTATCAAGATCACTGGAGCCCAGGAGTTAGAGGTTGCAGTGAGCTATGATCGCACCACTGAACTCCAATTTAGGTAACAAAGTAAGAACCTGTCTCTAAAATAAACAAATACATAAATTAAATGGTTCTGCTTTCAAACATAGGCTCTTGTCACAGAAGGTGGACAAGCTGATTTACAACTCATTGTTCAACTACACTTTTGATATAAAGAGAAATGACTGTCAAATAAAAGTGTTTGAAAGCAATGCCACCCATCTGTTCCTCTTTCCAAAGCCCAGTTTTATTCTCAGGATCAAGGCAGACCCACATCAGAAACCCGTATACGTGGGATGCATCATCTGGGCTCCAAGCGAGATGGCCTTTTAGTCTTGCTGTTGTACAGCTCTAGTTTCAGGGGCCGTCGTCAAGTCAGCTATTTCACATCTTAAGAAATGTTTTTCCAACTTCACATATAGGGAAAGCTCTGCTTCTCTAGAAGAATAAAAATAACCTGACCTCATGGACAATGAAAAACAGGTAACCATAATTCCTCCTTTGTTATCAAGAAATTCTGAGCCCAAGTCTCAGGACAATTTTAGATCATAACCAATGTGATCTCCAAGGCAGGTATTCCAGTGTCTCTACCTCAGCTACAGGAAAGGCATTCAAAATCGCTGGATACATTCTATCTGGTCATGACTTCCTCTTCTTAATTACATGATCATGATTTTGATTTTTTTGTACTTACAGTATATATTCATATTAAATGGCTTAAAATCCTTTAAAGATGAAGGAGGTAAAAAATATCATAACCATTAGCAAATAATACTACATAGGTAAAAAGAAATTGATCTCTGCTGTGAAGTATCCAACCATTTCCTCAAAGTCTTACCTGAGAATCTTTGACAATACTTGTTGTATCTGGTTGCATTTGGTTTGCGATCCCAAAATCAATTAGCTTTAGCATCCCATCAACTATGAGAAAGTTGGCAGGTTTCAGATCACTGTGAACAATGCCTTCAAAATAAAAATCCTTTTTAATATGAGACAATGTACAATACTCCAAGGACAAACATTTCACAATGTGCAGGTAAGGTAGTTTCCCGGAGGCAGTGAATACAATTAAATAATAACTGTGTATATATTCTACAAACACACAGCTCTGATCATGAAACAGGAACTGTCCCGAGTTCCACTGCTTGCACAGTCCCGAGTCACCTCACCCTCAGCACAGAGCTGAGCAAACACGGTTATCATCCCCAAGAAAGTGAGGAAACCAAGACAGTGCGAATTTAGGGAATTGTTCCAGTCACACAGCTCAGTGCCAGTGCCAGTGCCAGGCAGTGTGGTTTCAGGATCTATCCTACCACTCCGATTCCCTGGCCACTAGCGAGCATTGTAAACTACAGTGCCAGATGGTAAGACCGCAGTTACTGGTGAGCTATCTCTTAACTTACATAGAGAGATGATGAGGAGATAAATTACAATTATCTAGGTCAATGGCTATTTAAAAAAAAAAAAAAAAAAAAAATAGGACAAAGCCAGAGAAAAGCCTTAAAAAGAGTCAAGGCCAAGTACAAGTACAACCAAACCAAGAAAGTAGGCCTGACAGTGAAAAAGTAAAACCAGCTATATTTTCAGGATGCCTGCACCCCAAAGTCTCAGATCTGCTCTAATCCGAGTTAAGAATCAAGGACTATATTAACACAGAGTCAAAGACATTTTGCATTATGGATAAGAGACTTGATATTCTCCTATATTCTTTGGGATACTCGATTCTTTTATTATTTTATTTTATCTTATCCTACTTATCTGTGAGACAGAGTCTCAGTCTATCATTCCATCTAGAGTGCTGTGGCATCATCACAGCTCACAGCACAGCTCACAGCAACATTCCTGCCTCAGCCGCCCAAGTAGCTGGGACTATAGGTGCATGCCACTGTGCCTAGCCAATTTTTTCTATTTTTAGTAGAAAAGGGGTCTTGCTCTGGCTCAGGCTGATCTTGAACTCCTGACCTTAAGTGATGCTCCCACCTTGGCCTGTCAGAGTGCTAGGATTACAGGTGTGAGTCACTGTGCCCAGCTAGATTAATAACAGTATTTTAAGAAATGGTTTGTTCCCTAATCCTTAAATATACTTTCAATTATTTAGATCATCTTGTTAAAGATGCCAGTAACCAATGCCTTAAATATATATGTATTCCTCTAAGATGGCATTATTAACACATATTCTAACTTTGCACATATAAAGAGATTTTTAAATACCATGTTGGTGGATTGTGTGAACAGCTTCCAACATATTTTTCCAGTAACTCTTGCGTTCCCACGGATCGACAGATTTTTTCTTTTTAAGCCAACTATTCAGATCAATGTTTCCACACTCCATTACCATGTAGATGTACTGGCCTGTGATTTCACTGCAATTCAAAACGAAGGACCAAAGCAGTAAATAGCCAGGTTCTCTCAATTAAGATTTACTAAGTATTTACCTGAAGAATTCTGGCAGAAAATTTTCTTTGTAAATTTAGAAAGAATTCTTACTGATCATAGAGTCGGATGATCTTATCACTGTGCTGCTGGAGCTTGTTCAGGTAGGCGATTTCGTTGCGGTAGCTCTCCATAGTCTGCGCATCCGCCTCCTCCAGGTTCACGTACTTTATAGCATGTATCTGCTTCTTTTCATTCAGCACCTGAAATACCTACGTGGTAGTAGAACAAAGAGAAAAGTTTAGGGTGCTCTGTTCATACCCTGCCACAAGGCTTCTGAATGCATCAGAGAACAAAGAGAAAAGTTTAGGGTGCTCTGTTCATACTCTGCCACAATGCTTCTGAATTCATCAGAGAACAAAGAGAAAAGTTTAGGGTGCTCTGTTCACACCCTGCCACAATGCTTCTGAATTCATCAGAGAATTTTTCTTTTTAATGAGGAAGGGCATAGGTCTTCCTTATCCTGCCCAGGCAGACCAACCTCCAGGAACTCTCCCGTGTTTCACAGAAGCTCCTACATTTATTAGACAACTTTAGGTTGAGAAAATGCCGAAGGGAAAACTAAATAACTAAAATTAAATAACTAAAAGTTTCTGGGCTTGTTTTGAGTATAAAATGAAAAACAAATACTAAAAATAGTAGCCTGTCCCTAACCACCTATATAGTGGGCAGTCAACAGCCCAAAGGGATAAACCAACTTTCTATATTTAAAAAAAAAAAAAAAAATTGCATTTCACATGTGTTCATAACAGTCCTTTGGACCCACTGATAATGTGTCTAATTTTTGGCAAACAGGACACAGGAATAATGCTTCTAAAATCCCAGATTCAAAAACAAAATACTAGCGTACACAAGAACAACTGTATTCCTTTATCCCCTTTGACAAATGTTTAAGGAAAACATCATTGACCTTGACTCCTCAGCAGATACTGGGAAAGAATAAGAAAAGAGCCCAAGTGTAAGTGAAAGCCTTTAGGGAAGTGTCAGTTTCTTTTCATTTTTAAGCACAAATCTCTTAACAAAGCATTCCTGGCTTTACTTAGCAAATTAGAGGGAGATGGACCATAAAATAGGGATAGGGCAAGAGGCAACAGAAAATAATAATGAAAATGATGAAAGGAATTTGAAATAACAGGATAAAGCCACTTCATACGTAGTTATAAGGCAAACAGCCTCATAAATCTCAGGAAACTGAGAACACCTACTGTTGTGTGGTACAAAATCAACACCTGTGACCCTGAATGTGATACTGTATCTTACTGGTGTGCTGTTTAATAAGGTATGAAGTGGTATATTTGTGCAATGATGATTTTTGAGCATAAAAATAGAATTTAAAGATTATAGAAAATACCTCCCCCAAAATTTTAAGATACAAAATTTAAGACCAGAAGGAAAAAGCTGCGTTTGAATTCCAGCTCCATCCTTATCAGTAGCCCAACCTCAGATAAGTTCCTGAGTCTCTCTAAGACTAAATGTTGTTAGCAGGACTACTACACGGGCTGGGCGGATGACTGAGCTGGCCGAGGTCTGCAGCGTCCTGAGTGTGCTGGAGTCAGCATTCAAGACATTCAGGTCAGAATAAAGTACACATGGCAAACTTATCAGACGTACCAGAAAACAGACTTGTAGTATATTAAAGTTATTCATATAAGAAGATTCCAAAGTTTTGAACAAATGAAACTTTTAACTTTTTGCATGCAGGTATTTATAAGCCGTATTTCCACTTCACAGAGACAGCATCAGTGTTATGATTTGCTAGTTTCACGGGAAATTAAGGAAAGGGGGACTAGTTAGTGCAGTGTCTTAACCACACTGGTCAGCCCCATGACCACTCTAGATGCTCTTACATAGTAAAAGTTGGCCACTACCTCCACTTTGGAACAGGCAGAATGTACATGGTATAAATAGTTTCATAAAGCATGCTTTTCTCGGAGGCATGTTGATTTTCTTCAACTCCATCATAATCATTAAATTAAATGATAATTTAAGTCAGGTGTCCTCAAACTGCGGTCGGTGGGCCACATGAAGTGGTATGAATTGTATTTGTTCCCGTTTTGTTTTTTACTTCAAAATAAGGTATGTGCAGTGTGCATAGGAATTTGTTCATAGTTTTTTTTTTTTTTAACTATAGTCCAGCCCTCCAACAGTCTGAGGGACAGTAAATTGGCCCCCTGTTTAGAAAGTTTGAGGACGCCTGGTTTAAGTGAACTCAGAAAAGACAGGACAGTCATAACGTTAACCACTTGGACCCTGACTTAATCACACTTACTTCATTACACTCCAAGGAAAACAACATTTAAAACACCATTAACACTACTCTACACGCTCTGAACACATGCAGCTGAATGAATACCTCTCATAATTAAGTGTGAACACCTTGGCACTATGAAAATGTAGCCAAATAACTAATAAGATAAAAAAATTAAAACCCCCAAAGAACTAATAAGTAATAAATATTAACTGAAGAATTTCTATCAAAGCAGTTAAATTGGGTAATTCAAAGACTGAGGCTCAGCACCTGTAGCTCAGAGGCTAGGGTGCCAGCCACCTACACCGGGGCTGGCGGGTTCGAACCCAGCCCGGGCCTGCCAAACAATAATCACAACTGCAACAAAAAAATAGCCAGGCGTTGTGGCAGGTGCCTGTAGAGAATCTACTGTGAGAATCCAGGAGAAAACACAATCGTTGCTTCAACCAAAGTGATGCCACTGGGGCTGAAGAGACAGTTGGCTCAGAGGCAGAGCCAACAAGGCCTGCTGACCAGCTCATGTGTGCACGAAGGTAAGAGGGGTCCATTTTTTTCACCAAGAAATTGGAAGAATGAAGTGGCATTTACAGAAATGGGAGAGCCCATGGAGCAAGAGTGGTGCTGGACATGATGTTTAAATGCAGAACCAGCCTGGATATTCAAGTCTGAAATTCAAAGCAGAGGTCTGAGCTCGAAATATAAATCTAAAAGTTTGTAGCATATACATGGTACTTAAAATGGTGAGCCCGCAGAACATCACTGGAATGAGTAAGTCTATGAGAAAGAAGAAAAGAGGCTGAGGACTGTGCCGTTGGCAGTAACTCACCGAGGTCAAGGGCAAGAGGAAGGCGATAGAAATGGCCAGTGTGAGAAAACAAAAAAAAATCAACAGAGAAAAATAATAACTGTCTCAACTGCTGCTGAGTAACCCCAAATCAAAGCTAAGAATTAGGTATGGCAAAAATATACATCACTGGCATCTTGATTAGTTGTTCTGGAGAATCATAAAGGTGAAAATGAAGTAGATTTAAGAGAATAGAATGATGGGGTGGCGCCTGTGGCTCAAGGAGTAGGGCGCCAGTCCCATATGCCAGAGGTGGTGGGTTCAAACCCAGCCCTGGCCAAAAAAAAAAAAAAAAAAAAGAGAATAGAATGATAATTAAAGATGATTAAGTTTAAATAATGGTTAAGATGGCTTCTATCCACAGAGAATTAGAACCATGTAAATTTAGAAAATAATCTAATTCCAGAAACTTATTGGTTATTAAACTGATTGTGAAATTAAAAACTTAAAACAAAATCCATTCGTGAAAATCCTTACAGAATGGTCCTAAGCATATTAGCAATTCACATCATGGTCTGACTTGGTTTTGGAAAGATTCTTTTGTGATAACACGTAGTGGTCACCTGTCACCCCAGTCAGTGCCATGTTATTATTAGAGAAGAAATTTGGAAGCACGAGATCTACAGATGTGCCCTGTGGGGCCGGCAGGAAGAGGAGGGCAGGGTAAGACCACCTTTTTGGCTCAACACTACCCTGGGCTCCTAGAGTGAAGAAAAAAGCCCTCATGGGTAAAAAGACAAAAAAAGAAAAGAAAAAAAGCTTAAAATATTTGTATTCATTTCTTGAATATATAAGATACTTACTTTGCTTGAGCCTCCACTTCCTATCTGCTTTAAGATGGAATACATTCTTCCTTTAACTGAAATGCATTCATTTGCTGACGAGGATGCTGAAATCTAAATAATTATAATATATAAATAAAGGTTCAAAGAATATCATAAGAAACTACCTTACAATTGGTATGGTAAACTGCTCCCTATTTTCAATTATCTTAAATCTTACGTAGTTATGTATATTATAATATTTTAAAAAGGAAACTAGCTCTACATAATCAAAGAGATAAAAACTTTTTATCATTTTTCATGTTCCCTTTCTGTTCTTTTTCCTTATACTGCTTTACTTCCATTCACACATACATGTACCTATAGACAGGGTGGTCCTATGCATTTATACAGTGTGGTTGTGTGCATTTTAAATTGCACACTATTTTAAACTGCACACGAACTTTACGGCCACCCTGTGTGTGTGTCTCTCTCACACACACACACTTCTATCTATATTCCTTTTTCTTATTTAGCATCACATTATGAAGGAAGCAAAGCACTAAGGCTGCTGAGAGCTCCGAGCCAATCAGACAAATGCAAATTTTCATCAATTCCCTTCTCTGTGCTGAGTGATCTTCAACAAGTTACTTAATTTCTCAAAACTTTAGCAACTTCCTCAGCAAACTTTCAACCGGTGTACTATATTGTGTACAACGTGCCCCTCATCTCTTCCTGGATGTCTCTGGAGGATGTGTCTGTTTACCTACAAATGCAGTGAACAGGTGGTGCGCTGAGGACTTAATCTGAGCTGATAAAGAAGTTGAAACAAAGAATGCCTGATTAGCTGATAAACCAAGCTGAAACAAGGTCCAAATAAACATTAGTTTAAGTCCTGTTTTAGAGTCTAAATGGTGGAATCTTTCGTGTCATTTCCTTCTACTAAACAAAAAGATAAGGATCCTAATTTAACTGCTGGGGTTCAGAGACGCTGTTGAGTCATAAAATATGTTTCCTGTAAGAAAATATCAGGCTTTGAAATTCCAACCAGCCCCCGCCCTTTTTGGGCCTCCCCTCTCTCTCTTCTTTCAAACTTAATCTGTGAACATGTTTGTGGGAAAAAAGTAGTTTAATGTCCTTCTCCCCTGGCTGCTGCATAAATAAAATAATTCTAACTTATTTCTGATTCAGCACCAATGAGACGTTCAGTTTCCCACACAGGACACCTCACACCCCTTGGTCTACCCACCTCACCATAGCCAGATCTTCAGACTACAAATTAGATCATTTCCCTTCCCTGTTCAACCTTGTCCACAGCCTCACAGACCTCCCAGGGTTAAATGTAAGGGCCCAGCAGAAACTCCTGTTCACCCCACTCCTTCCTGAGCTCTGGCCACTGTGGACTCTTCTTAGCTCCCTCCTGATGCCGGCCCCTTTAGAAAGCTCCCCGAGACTCCTCCAAGCCACTTCACTCGTCACCACCTAAATAATTATAATCGCCTTTTAGATTTCAACTCAAACAGAGCCTGACACTAACAATAGCTCTGTAAACGTGTTTAGAATCAGTGTATGGGCAAACTTGATCATTTTTCTCTTTTTCCTTTGTAATTTATTATATTGTTTCAATTCTCAAAACACTATTACCTTTTCCCATTGGTTAGTATAATCCATTATTAGCTATTGTTTTTGTCTATTACATTTTTAAATTATGGCAAAATATATATAACATAAAATTTCCTGTTTTAACCATTTTTATGTTCCAATCAGTGGCAATTAAGTCCCTTCGTGCTGTGCAAACATCACGACATCCACCTCTGGAGCCCTACTGTCGCTGCACAGGGAACCCTGCCCATTAGCCACCGCTTCTTCACTCCCTCCTCCCCCAGCTCCTGAGAGCCACGTTCCACCTTCTGCCAATTAACGTTTTTCAATCAGTTGACTTTTATAATTACTCAATTTTGCTATTTATTTCAATAAAAATTGCTGCCAACATTTCTTATTTACTAAGTGTCATGCTCTGTCTCAAGAGTCACATACACATTAACTAATTTACTCTTCACAACCATCCTGTGATTTATTTTATAGATGATGAATCAAGCAGACAGTCCTGTAACTTGCAAAAGCTCACAGCACTGCTAAGTAGTGAGGCCCAGATCGATGCCTGGGCAGTCTGGCTGCCTGCAAGGCCTGTGTTTTCCACCAATGTTAAACTGCCTCGGAGATAGTTATTAGAAACTGATTTTAGTTATTAGTGTCAAGAGTACTTAACTTGTCTTCACACAGCAATGTAATTGCTTCACCAGCAAAAAATTTTTCCTCTAAGTTTATAACAATTATAATGCATTCTAGTAGTACCTCTTGTTGTTATTCTTTTTGTTTTTTTTTTTTTTTGTAGAGACAGAGTCTCTCTTTACTGCCCTCGGGTAGAGTGCCATGATATCACATGGCTCGCAGCAACCTCTAACTCTTGGGCTTACGCGATTCTCCTGCCTCAGCCTCCCGAGCAGCTGGGACTACAGGCGCCCGCCACAACGCCCGGCTATTTTTTTGTTACAGTTTGGCTGGGGCTGGGTTTGAACCCGCCACCCTCGGCATATGGGGCCGGCGCCCTACTCACTGAGCCACAGGTGCCGCCCCTCTTGTTATTCTGATATTCTCAAAAATTACTTTCTCAAACGAACTGTACAATAATTAACAAAGGAAATGAAGCTGTTCACTAAAAAATAGTTAACTGGGATAAAATGTGACCCTGACTATAAGAGAAATTTTATTCAGCTATTCAAACGGGATCCTTTGGCCTAGTTAACTTTCGTTACTAATAACTAACCTCGCAAAGTTGCTAGGCGTACACTCATTAGGATATCAGAAAACTTTTGCCTGAGGGGAGTAAGAAGGGACAAGTACTTAAGACCTTTCTTGACACTTAGATGCTACAAAAATAAAAATCTGTGAAACTGAGTGTACCTTCACATAGAGCATCACACACAGAGCTTACCACACCTGTAAATGCTGAAGTGGGGTCGCAGGTATCTGCTGCTGTGGCTGCTGGAAATAGGCAAATTGGCTATAAGGTGTTGACAGCTGATGAGCAGGTGGAAAGTCATCCTTCACAACTGGAGTTCTAAAACTAGGAAAGATTCCTTTTAATTTAAAACATTAAAATTTTAAAAACAAGATTTTGAACCCATTTTCCTCTGTTTTAGAAGGTTGATATGAATTTAAAGGTGTTATATCAAACCGAACCTAAGTTACTTTTCATAATGCAGACGATTATTTCTTTGTTCTAGATATCCCACCACTGATATTTTATTATGAGAATTCTTTCTGAACATAATTTTTTGGACCCAGACAAGAAATCCTTGTTAGTAACATAAATATGATGGCATTTAAAATATGGACTTAGGATTATTTTATAAGAATTTAGACAAGGCTAAAGTCTGTTTATGGCTGATCATAATTTTTTTAGTGTTTTTAACAATAATGTTCTCTAACGGCCTGCTAGGAACATCTGAAAAGCATTCATGTCAGAGTCTGGCCTTGAAACTTCACTCTGCCGAGCACACATTAGTTGTTTGCTACCGTGTCCTCAGCACCTAGAACAGTGCTCGGCACCAAAGAGCTGCATAAATATTTGTTAGTATTAAATAAAAACACAGGAGACACCCATATCACTATTTTAGTTAGCAAGCCTTCCTTAAAATTCCCCAAATACAATAAAATGAGGCAACATACAGTAAAATTGTACTAAATGGGTAAGAGGTTGGGTTATAAAATCTCTAAGCCTAGCTCTACTTAAAAAAAAAAGGATTATATTTTGAAAATTAAAAGCAAAAGGCCTGATGGACTTAAGCTATGCTCTAAGACTCTAAAAACACAGCTGCTCACCCACCCAGAAGAAAAAAAAAAGAAAATCACTCTATCATAGGGACATTTGCACTAGATTGTTTATCGCAGCTCAATGTACAATCGCCAAGATGTAGAAACAACCTAAATGCCCATCAACCCAAGAACGGATTAACAAGCTGTAGTATATGTTTACCATAGAATACTATTCAGCCACTAAAAAAGATGGTGACTTCACATCTTTTGTATTAACCTGGATGGAGTTGAAACACAATCTCCTTAGTGAAGTATCACAAGAATGGAGAAGCAAGTATCCAATGTACTTAATTCTAATATGAAACCAGGAGATGAAGTAATTCACGCCCATACAAGAGAAAAACTCAGTTCGGTTCAAACTGGGGGCGGCACAATGTAAGGGTATAGGGCACACATCCTGAGGGCGGGACACAACCAGCACAGGGACTCAACCTAACGGATTCAAACACTGTAACCTAGTTGTCTGCATCCTCACATTAGTCCAAAATGAAAAACAAAACAAACAATAACAACAACAACAAAACAGCCACTAGCAGAAGGCTCCATGTACCACCTCCCTGTACTTCCTTGCTCTGAACTGTCTCCCTGTGGCTGCTGCAGCGTCCCTCATGCTCCCTGTGAGTCAGCACAGACCAAGGCCTTCACCCGTCTCGCTCCCATCCTCTCAAATCCTACGCCTTCCGACACCCCCAGAGCTATCTGCAGTAGTCAGCCTACCTCTTCCAGAAACTAGCACCTTCCAGTTAAGGCCTCCTCAGCTAAAAAACTTATCTGTCCGTTGCTCTAGGAATGCTAACCTTTAAAATCTCTCTCTCTCGGGTGGCGCCTGTGGCTCAGCGGGTAGGGCGCCGGTCCCATATGCCGGAGGTGGCGGGTTCAAACCCAGCCCCGGCCAAAAAAAAAAAATCTCTCTCTCTCTCTCAGAGAGGTGTCTGGGGTGGTATAAGAAGTTTTGCCTCCTTAGGGTCTTAACAGGTTGTAGGTGCAGATCACAATATGACCAGCACCCCCAATCACAGCAGTCCTTACAAATATGTATTATGGTAACCACTTCCCCCTTCCTATTTTACAGATGAAAAAACTGATACTGAGAAAAATAACATGAATTTGGAAAAGTCTTTAAACAAGTAAAGGAGCAGGATTCAACCTGACATCTATCAAGCCAGAAGCCCATGCTACTCTACTGTTATACCCTGCCTCCCAAGTGCCAACAGTAATTACCAGCTCATGTAATCATCCAAATTATTGCTGCGTGGTGTCTTACAAATAGATTTTGGATCAAACCATTTAGGTGCTGATATTGGTGGTGACTGCTTTGAAACCGAATGAACAGGTTGCTCAAAAGTGGTATGTTTCTGCCAAAACAAAATAAAAAATGGTGAGTTCTTTAATTAGTGACACCTATTCAACAGTTTTACAAACATTACAAGTACTAAAAGAAAATAATAAACTATGAAATATAAAAGCATAATAAAATAGGTAGGTGCATGTAATTCAGACTTTCAGTAACTTTTCAGTACAGTTCTTTCACTACGAACTCTTAAGCCTTGAACTTTCTCCTCAAACATAGAGGGAAGGCACATAAAATTGTTTAACAGAATAGAATCTAACACCCTCCTCAATAGAAGTGTAAAACTTTTAAAATCTGAAATAGTGCTCTGTGCTTCTAAAAATTAGCCTTTCTTTAAAACTGTAGTTTCTATAAAACTACATCTCTCCCTTTCCCCATGTTGCCAAAAACTATTTAGCAAAATTTGGAAAGGCAAATGCCTATTTTGCATTCTCCTTAGGAGAGATAGTCAGTAGGATTCGTCTTGTAAAAATCCCAGACAATGGGAAGCGAATACCCTCTGCAGCTGGGTCAGCAACTCGTTGTCTGCAGACTCAGGCCGAATCTAGCCTGTCATCTGTTTCTGTAAACAAAGTTTTATTGGAACATGGCTATGCCGGTTTACTTACCTATTGTCTGTGGTTTCTGTTTTCATGTTCTAATGGTGCAAAGCCTGCCAGCCCTTTACAGAAAGTATGGACCCCGGCTGTACCATATCTCCATCAAACAGAGAACCACATTTTGCTTGAATACTTTGAGTAACTGAGCACTAAGGTCCACAAAGGTTCCCTTCAATTTTGAGACTGTTTTAGTTACTAGAAGTACACGCAGAAATTAAATTAGTTTCTCTATTGTAACTGCACTCATTATACTCTCAAGAACCACAATGGATAAATCCTTCCTATTAATACTTCCTACTTTTCACTCTTTCAAGTTTCTTTTTAAGTGTACTAGTCAATGGTTTTTACTATATTCACAGTTGTACAACCATCGCCACTATCGAGTTTTAGAATATTTCCTCGTCCAACAATATAAACATCTTAACACAATAATTAAGAAAGTGCGGTGAAGGCTATGTTAACCAGTTTGTTATAAGTATTTCAAATTGTATATAAAACCAGCACATTGTATCCCATAAATGCATTAATGTACACAGCTATGATTTAATAAAAAAAAAATTATGAAACTGAAGGAAAAAAATAAAAAAGAAACCTCATACCATGAGTGGTCTCACTCCCCATACCCCACTTCTCCCAGTCCCTGGAAAGCACTAATCTACTTTCCATCTGTTTGGGATCAGTCTTTTCTAAGCATTTCATTTAAATGAGATCACATAACACGTGACCTTTCGTGCTGAGTTTCTTTCACTGAGCACGTTGTGAACTTCAGTACTTTTTCTTTGCTAAATAATATCCCACTGTGTGGGTGTACCATATTTTGTTTATAAATTCATACAGATGATGGATATTTTGTTATTTCTAACTTTCATGCAATTATGAAAATGCTGCTGTGAATACTCATGTATAAATAATTGTGTGGATACATGTTCCCAATTCTCTTGACTATAAACTTGGGAGCAGAATTGCTGGGTCAGATGATAACTCAATGTTTAACCTTTTGAAGAACTGCCATGCTGTTTTTCGAAGTGACTTCACTACTTTACATTCCCACAAGCAGCATCTGAGGGGTCCAACAGTCTCCATAGCCTCACTAACACTTGTCATTGTCTTTTTAATTATAGCTATGTTGGTAGATGTGAAGTGGTATTAACCGTGGTTTTGATCTGCATTCCCTTAAAGATCCATAAAGGGTTTTCAGTTTCCTTACCATCCTATTAGCTTAAAAGTTCCAAAAAGAAAAAAGGAGATACTTACTTAATATGACCCAAGAGTCAACCTGTCAGGATCCTTACCATCTAACATTTGTTATCTGTGTCTATTCCTTAAATCAGTGGTCCAGAAATCCGGGAAGGGGGAGGTCCCCAAGATCCTTTTCAAAGGGTCTGAGTGGTTAAAAATATTTCTATAATAATACTAAGACAGTATACACCCGTCTCACTTTTATTTTCTCATGAGTTTATGTTGGAAATTTCCAGAGCCTCTATGACATTTTATAATGAAATACATTGAATACAAAAGCAAATTCAAGCCAATGGTTAAAGATATCTGCAAAAACTGTAAAACAATGCCATTCTTATAGTTTCAGAAAATCCTTATTTTTCATAAAAATGTACTTAAATACACATGAGTGTATTATAATTATTTTTAATAAACCAACTAACATTTAAACATTTTATTTTACTTTCTAATATGCAGTTAGTAAACAGAGATAAACATAACCTATATAAAGAACAGCTCTTTAGGTGACTGAGTATAAAGAAGTCCCAAGACCCAAATATTTGAGAATGATGGAATTAGAATCCACTTTTTAAATTTTTATCTGAGCATGGCCGTAGGAAATTATTCAGTGTTGGAGACAACGTTGCATTAGTTGGGGGGGGTGGGCAGCATAGTTTTCTGTGAAGGACAAGAAAGTAAACACTTTAAGCTTTGCAGACCGAGTGGTCTCTAACTGCTTAATTGGGCTGCTACAGCACAACAGCAGACAGACATGGTGAGTGAGTGGGTGTGGCTTATTCCAACAACTCTCTGATCACACAATCAGGCTGGGGACTGGATCGACCCAAGGCCTGCACCCATCCTTCATATAGAAAACAGAAGAGCTTAGTCTGACATATGCTCACACTGAACCTAGACGGCTGCTGATCATTTGTAAACAATAAATCCTTTAAATAAACTATTCCACTAAATATAGTATATAGGCATTTAATAAAAGAAAAAAACATTTAACACAATCATCAAACTTCAGGAATGTATTTTGAACAACAGCAATGGTGTACTTTAGCGGAAAAGAAAGTCACCTCTGTATGAACCTTTCGGGCTGTCTCCGGCATCTGCCATTGATTTGAAGGTACAGCAAGGTTCAGGTGCGAGCATTCCGACATTCTCTTAGACTGCCACTGTTTCTGGTCACCTTCTGGAACTTGAGGTTCTTGGTGCTCTTTAGTTTCTGAAAATGTGTTTGTTGCAATAATAAAACTAAGTCTGAACAATAGAATGTGTTACAAACTGTATCGTATTCTGCTTTTAGAAACAAAGAGAGGAACTAAAAGCTATAAGCCAGCTACTGACAAGTCAGTTTTATAAAGTCGCAACACAGTCACCTTCCTAAATTGTTACTCAGAGCTTATTCAGAGACCATTCTAGATTTAAATGCTCCTGGTCTTCACCCGTAAACAAATAAATAAATCAGTAAAATCTTAATAACACATAAATGGTATAAACAAGTCTTACTAATAAAAAGAAGCTTATTCACCACTTTTCATAAGCTTCTTGTTTAACACAAAAATTGTACCTTATAGTAGCCTATAATTTACTCTCTCAAAGGTCCACCACCACAATATATTTAATATTCTATAAATATTAAAATTCCATTCTTTTCTATGATACTAGATGCAAAAACCCTAAACAAATTAGCACTTGACATACAAGAGATAGCCAACTATGTCCGCATTTGGTTTATTTCTAAATGCAAAGTTTGATTAATATTTGAGAAACAATTTAATTTGCCATAGTAACAGAATGGAGAAGGAATTATGCAGGAAAAAAGCATTTGATGAAATTCAACACCCAAACATCCAATCACACACATACAAAAAAACCTATTAGTAATCTAGGTATAAACAGAACTCAATTTGATAGAGTAGCTACAACCTCTCCAGCAATAATCACACTATGTGTTAAGGGTAAAACACTGTAATAAGGCCTAAGACAAGAGTATAACCTATCATCCCTTTCTAATCATCATTCTACTGGAGATCTTAGCAATTATAATAAAGAAAATAAAAAAAAAGAAATAAAAATGAAAAGGATTAGAAAAAAAGAAAGCTATCCTATCTTTAAACAACATACTTGTGTACCTATAAAAATCCAAACAATCCATAGGAAAATTATTCAGTGGATTTAGCAATGTCACTGTATCTAAGATAGTTATCTATTAATTAATTAATATCTAATTGTACTTTTATATGCTAACAAAAAGTAAAATATGATTTTTTTAAAAGATACCGTTCGTTATCATTATATTAAAAACTATCAGATATACAGGAATAAATCTAGCAAAAGATATATAGGATCTCTACAAAGAAAGTAATTCTCGCGCGGCGCCTGTGGCTCAGTCGGTAAGGCGCCGGCCCCATATACCGAGGGTGGCGGGTTCAAACCCGGCCCCGGCCAAACTGCAACCAAAAAATAGCTGGGCGTTGTGGCGGGCGCCTGTAGTCCCAGCTACTCAGGAGGCTGAGGCAAGAGAATCGCTTAAGCCCAGGAGTTGGAGGTTGCTGTGAGCTGTGTGAGGCCACGGCACTCTACCAAGGGCCATAAAGTGAGACTCTGTCTCTACAAAAAAAAAAAAAAAAGAAAGAAAGTAATTCTCCCCATATTTTCAATGAATGAAAGAATTTGCCAGGTTAGTGGACTGGAAAAATTAACTATAAAGATGTTGACTTGTTCCAAATTTCTTTATAGGTTCAATTAGATCTGTGTTAAAATCCCATTTAGCGCCTGTAGCTCAGTGGTTAGGGCGCTGGCTACATACACCGGAGCTGGCAGGTTCAAACCTGGCCAGGCCTGCCAAACAATGACAACTATAACAAAAAAACAGCTGGGCATTGTGGTCCCAGCTACTTGTGAGGCTGAGGCAAGAGAATCACTCAGCAGTTGTCAACCTGTGGGTCGCAACCCACAGGAACTGTATTAAAGGGTTGCGGCATTAAGAAGGTTGAGAACCACTGGGCGTTGCCCAAGAGTTTGAGTTTCTGTGAGTTGTCATGCCAGGGCACTCTACTAAGGGCTAGTAGAGACTCTGTCTCAAAACAAACAAAAAATCCCTTTTGTTAAAAGTGGTAACTAAAATATTGATGCTAGTATCTATTTGGAAATCCAGAAGGCTGAAAATAGCCAAAATACTCAGGAAGAGGAACAAAGTTGGAAAATTTACACTGACAGAAAAGTAAGACTTACTGCAGTTATGAAGGCAGTATTCATTCTTACTTACTTCATAACTTACTGCAGTTATGAAGGCATAGTATTCATAGTCTTTAGCATAAAGACAGATAAAAATAAATACAGAATGGGGAAGAATGCAAAGTCAGAAACCACACACAGAATCACCTAATGTATAACAATTCTGTGAAGGAAAAAAGGGCCTCTCCAATAAATGATGCCAAGTCAACCACATATTCACAAGGGAAGAAAAAAAGAATCCTGACACTTGACCTTATACACACACAAATATTAAACTCCAGGAAAATACAAATCTAAATATGAAAAGTAAAATAATAAATCTAAATATGACTGTGGAGTAGAGAAAGATTAAAGACGAAGACAGTACTCATCACAAAAGCAAAGACTGATAAATTCAAATGCATTTAAATTAAGAATTGCTTTTCATCCAGTCTTTACCACAAAATGTGAGTTGACTGTACTTGTAATACATAAATCCAACAAAGAACATGCATCTAGATCATTAAAATTCCTATTCAAACTCAATGAGAAAAAGAAAGGAAACCCAATAGAAATGTCAGTAAGACTCAAGTATTTTGCAAAAGGATATCCAAATGGCCAATAAACCTAAGAAAAGGTGTTCAATAGCAGATTTTAGGGAAATGCCAATTAAAAGCACAATGAGACACCACTTAGCAGGATGAAAATGCCTAAAATTAAAAGCCAACAATGCAATAATTGACAAGAATGTGAAGCAAGGCCAACGCCATGCTGGTGAGACCACTTGGCACCAGCTACCCCAGCTGAACACAGGCAACGTCCTCCTGTGAGTCAACAACCCCACTCTTGGAATACGCATGTGAACAAAAAGACACCAAAAGTTCACAGCAGCATTATTCACCGGACAAAAAATGTTATCCATGGACATTTGAATGAACAAGTTGTATATTTATACATTGGGACATTATGTGACAATAAAAATCCACAAACTAGATATCATAAAGACATGGATGAGCTCCAGAAACAAGGGTGTAAGAAGCAGACCCAGGAACACACACTGTATCACTTCATTCTATGATGTTATGAGTCATAACAGTGACTGTATTTGGAAGGAGAGGTATTTGATTGACAAGGGACCAAGGAGGTTCCTGGGATGCTAGTAATGTTCCAGTTTTATAGTTAGATATTGGTTACAAGTGTGAATTCACTCATGGTATTTCACTGAGCTGTCCCTTTGGACTTGGGCAGTTTTCTGACTGTATGTAAAGTATAATGGTGGTGACGCTCAACAAGTATTCACTGAAAACATTAGTGTCTAATGAGTGCTACTAAAAAGCAATTTGATAAAGATGATTTTCTCAATCATACTAGTTTATAGTACATGCCAAGAAAATACAAAACAAACAGCTTCCACCAAATACTAGGAAGAAAAAAAAATCTATTCCCAATTAAATGGTGAAATATACCAGAGTGACCAGCTGTCCCTGTTTGCCTGGGACTGATGCTTTCTCTGGGACATTAAAGTTTCAAGACTAAAATCAGCCAAGTCCTAGGAAAATGTTCGGAAAAGCCTCACATTGTTCAAAGTTCTTCCTCAGTCATTTTGAAAGGGAGAAAAAAAAAAAAAAAAGACAAAGAACTGATAATTAAGTTCTCAAACTCAACCTAGAAAAAGTGCTATCTACCTCACAGCTGAGTATCACTATGGTCACCTTCCAAGTGCTCCCCTTGGGAAGCACCAACACCAGCATCTACTCCGTGCCTCAAAGCAATTTTGGAACTCTTTTTCTAGAATGACCATCAGAGCTGTTGTCACACAAGGCCTGACAATAAAGTTCATGAACTCACCACTGTGCACTTACCTTGGCAGCACGGTACAAAAAGCTTGGTGAGGTCTCACAGCCGTGTCTGTGCTGATGTGTGGCCACATCTTGCTGAGCGCATTCCTTTTTGCTGTTGTGTGTTTTTGTGCACCATACCACAACAGCTCTGAAACATTTTATCTTTTTGTCTGCTATTCCTTCCACCTGAAATACTCTTATTACTGATATTTCCCCCATGTAAATCCTAATTGTTCTTCAAATTTCTTCTTCTCCTTCACAAAATATTTCCTTATTTCCCCTAAATCAAATTAATTCCCTAAATTTATCACTATATCCATGGTGGTGGAAAATCAAATGTTTGATAAAAAAAAGAAAGTGTGAGTTGTCTCATAAAAAACAGCTTCTGTGTCCATGCCCAAAAATGTTTGTCAAGCCGACTGGGGAAAACCTCGGTTTCACTGTATTTTATCCCCATGCTTCCTTTCATGCACCTTTTAGGCCAATCAGTGTCCCGTGCTGCAGAATTCAGTACTTTGCATACATTCCATACAAATGAACCGAAATACAAGTTAACAGAACAGACACAGTCTCAAAACACAGTTCTTAGGTGGCTAGTCTGCTTTCTTAAGCTATAAGGCGGTTTCCTTAATTAAAGAAATAAGTCTACTGATTGTCACTCTTACCTTCTAATTTAGTTAGAAAACTTGATTCAGTTTTATTCTTCAGGGTTATAGAATCGCCAAGAAGTTCAGAACTCTTCTCATCTGACACCAGAGGTTCCTTACAATGAATATTTTGAATAGACTATATGAAAAGAAAAGATACCAAATAAAAATAAATTCCCATAAACAGGAGCAATCCCAATTTGTCTTACTGTTTAATATACTAACAAAGCCTTATCTATGTGAAAAGCCTGCTAGCAAAATTATGTTATAACCACATGTAGACTCAAACCCTCCCAGCAAGATTAACTGCCTGAATCATTGATTTAGAGCAGTTGTTCTCAACCTTCCTAATGCTGTGGCCCTTTAATACAGTTCCTGTGGCTCACGACCCACAGGTGGAAAACCACTAATTTAGAGCAATGGGATGGGTCCTTAAATTGACCATAAATTTTGTCAATTTGCTTTCAATGGACACACTGAATTGCTAAAATATATTTCACTTAAAAAGAGAAAAGGTTGGCTGGGAGGGCTGGCTCACCCCTGTAATCCTAGCACTCTGGGAAGCCAACAGGGTGGATCCCTTGAGCTCAGGAGTTCAAGACCAGCCTTAGGAAGAGTGAGATCCCCATCTTTACTAAAAATACAAAATTTGCCCTTCGTGTGGCAGCACCTGTAGTCCCAGCTACTTGAGAGGCTGAAGCAAGGTGATCACTTGAGCTATGACACCATGGCACTCGACCCAGGGCACAGAGTGAGACTCTTGTCTCAAAAAAATAAATAAAATAGAAAAGATTAGTAAGTTTGACTCCAACACAGAATATGCCTCATGACAAGAGAAAAATTTAAGTATTTTATTACGATGATTATTTTACCATCAAAGATAATAGCATTAGTCAAAATTAACATTTCTATAACCCTAAGATAGTAGTCAGTCTACATCTGGAAGAGTAAACTTTCTGACACAATCATGCACTGTTCTCTAGAATAGCCATGATTAGGAAAAAATAATATTTTAAAGCACAGATCATTAAGGAGAGAGGCATTACCAAAGTACAAAATTGAAAAGATCCCCATAGTGATGCCAGGGGGTTAACTTAATTACAGTAAGAATAGTAATATATAACCCCTAAAAACCATAGGACACCAGGAACTAAAATTATTTCCTTTCTTTAAGTCCGCACAGTTTCTCTGTCCGAACACAAGGTCAGGACTGATTACTATGCCCTCACCTCTGCCCCCAACACGATTTACTCATTTTTTTCAAAGATGCATTTATCATGAGTAAACATACCAAAAAACAAAACCGGGGGCGGGGGGGGAACAGCTCCCCGGCCATATATTCCAAAACCATCAATTAATCTGCTTAGACACAGACCTCCTAGAGACATGGACCCTCATTCTGACATTTCACCTTGGGGAAGCACAGTCCAGGGCTTCATACCCCTTCCCACAGGGGATACCTCATGTCTTCAGGTATCAGGAACACTACTGGAGATACATCAACTACCAACCCTTTCTCCAGAAAATGCTCCGTGAATCCTAGATCAAGAACTCTTGCTTCATATAAAGATTTAAAAATTGAAATACCTTTAAATTTCTCAATTCACAGGAATCATTTCCACTTGATTTAGATCCAGACACAGCCACGTCTTGGCATTCGGATCCCAAGGTCTGTCTTTTATCCATGAAACAGAATTTTAATATTAATTTTGAAATCAATCTTTCCAATGTATATTTTTTTAATTTTAAAGTTGCCTTTTTAATAATTTACATACTTTTTTGCTGTGAAAACATCTCTTAAAAAGACATTTCTAAAAGAAATGACACAATTTCCATACAACAGTGACTAAGCTAAATGATTAGGTGCTAGGCAGTAACAAGAGTGGTGGATGACTACCAGTGTCTTTGCTGTTTAGTCTGTAACAGTTGGAGTCAGGGCAAAAATGTGGGAAAGGAAAAGTACACAGGGGTAAACTACATTTCCAATTGAAAATAGCTTAAGGATAAGAAGCCGCGTATAAACTCTCGTGTGGGCTCCCACAGTACTTAGCACAGCCTACCATAACAGGTGCCAGGAAAATAGCTTTTGTTTTGTTTTTTTGTTGTTGTTGTTTTTTGGAGTGGAAGGAAGTCTCCTTTATTCTTCAGCTAGGTATTTAAATGGAGATGCACAAGATGAGACATGGTGACCAGATTTTAGAACTTAACTTTGACAACCAAAATGGTTTTTTAATATCAATATTTGGTCAAGGCCAAAATACAGTATGAATTTAATTATAGAAGACATCAACTAAAAACAATCAATTGTGTTCCTAAAGTTTACGTGCAAAATGATTCTCTGGAAACTAAGGAAACTTTTTCAGTATAAGTAATATTATAAATGGTGGTCAGAGTTAGGAATCGACCAGAAAGTCTGTCTCCTTTAGCTGAACTAGAATGTTGTACTGTTATTTCTTATGAGGAAAGGGAAGACACGGGATGTGATGACCAGTATTCCATCTCCATCTAACCCGTCCCCCTTGCTGAAGCCTGGGACGATGAAGCATGTGACTTAATGATCATCTTTCTCACGGATAGCTACTCTTTCCTGAGAACGATCCCTTGTTCCCAGACCTCCTTCCACCCCTTGCTAAGGAAATTCTCAAGCACACCAGGAATTGATTCTTAGCAGAGAAGCTACCCGCAGCAAGGAATGCCCAGATATCAGGAGCTTCACCCCTGGGATGTGTGCGTGCTAACTTAGTATTTTTTCCAGCACGCTTCCTGATTTTGTAATGATTCCTTCAATAAATACTTTTAATGAGTGAAAAAGCAGAGTCATTTTCTTCACTAGTTCCTCTGCTCCTGACAGCCTTTACTTCCAAACTGAATAAAAATGTCATCATATTATAATTAACTATTACCCAGTAAAAGACTTTAAGACCATTCTGCCATCAAATCTTCAAATACCAATAAGAAATTTAAAATTTAAAACTCAACATACCTTCTTATAAAACTTGGCACAACTGAACCATCTGTCTTCACGTCATAATCAGGACTATTTAGCAGGTTAATTGGGACTCTTCCAAATGGACATGACTAAAAATGTTTTGAAAGATTAAGTAACCAACTTGGAAATAAAGAGTTCACTACTACCACCTTAATCAAAGCACATTAAAATTAACTTACCCATTTAGTTCTGTTAGCTTGTTTCAAGGGATTCCGAAGGCCTATTTCTGCATCTTGTGGGGGCATGTTCTCCCTAAACAGAAAGAAAACATCCCCAGTTTTTCAAAGAAAAATACTAATATGTATTTCCATTCCACTGTTAAACATTGCTATCATATTTACATGAAAACGTGTATGTAGATGTATTTCTATTTGTTCATACAGATGACATACATTTAAAAAACTGTTTCACTTTCCTTACCCATATAAAAATCTGGCTTTAGTAGCCTGTCCTCTGGAATCACAACTGATGTTCCTATTCTGCAAGTGCCCAGATGAACTGCAGAATGATTCTTGGGGAGTTAATATTGTAGATGCTATAAAAATTTTGAAACTGATTAAATTTCTTAGGAGATGAGAAAGGCACAAAAAAGGTCATCTGACAAACAAGAATTTTAAAAGTCAATTCATGGTAAATATTTGTCCTTAAGTAAGACATGCACACATGAAGATGTTATGAAGATAATTTTCTAACTATTTCTTCAAATGCTCTTTAATTATAAAACTATTTCCTCAGAGTAAGAGCACATTCTCTATTTCTGAAAGCAAAAAGCCATTGCTTAGAGTTTTGTGGGTTCTTTTCTTTTTTTCTTTGAGGCACAGTCCCTGTCACCCTGGGTAAAGTGCTGTAGATCAGCCTAGCTCACAGCAACCTCAAACTCCTGCGCTTAAGCAATCCTCCTGCCTCTGCCTCCCAAGTAGCTGAGACTACAGGCATGTGCCACAACATCGGGCAAATTTTTCTATTTTTAGTAGAGATGGGGTCTTGCTCTTGCTCAGATTGGTCTTGACCTCCTGAGCTCAAACAATCCCCCTGCCTTGTCCTCCCAGACATGAGCCGCCATGCCTGGTGCAGAGTTGATTTTAGTGCATTACTAATGAGAGTTTGATTAGCCAAAAAAAAAAAAAAAAAAAAGAGGATAAATTTCAACAGCACTGTGAAGACTTTTTTAATTCTAAGTCTTACCTCCTTTTGACACCTACAATTTAATCTTAGATTTTGAACTTACTACATAAATGACATTTTTCTATGAAATGTTATCCTAAATCCTGACTTACAATACTATCTACCACAGAAAGGTATCAGCACACATTAACAGTTACCTGACAAATTCTTCTTTTCTTCCTCTGAAAGCAGCTGCTTTTTTTGGAGGTTTAAATTCCGTAGAGCAATTTCCAGCATTTCTAATGGTACAGCTCCACGTTCTATGGCTTTTTGAAGAAGCTGTTTACTTTTTTTGAAATTACCTACAAAGGAAAAAAAAAAAACTGTCATGCTTACGCATCAACCTTCACCAGCACCCCTCCCCCAATACTTAGTCATCAGGACCCAGGAAAAATGTGAAAGACTTAAATAAGCCTATTTATTCCAAGGCTTACACAAACAACTCTCTCCTAATAATAATCAATGCCAAAATCGTTTCCTTGTGTAATATGTAATCAATATAATTGTACATTAATTTGTCACCACTGTCCAATTTCAGAAGTAACAGGAGTGTAATAAAGCAATTATCTCAGGAAAGCAAAACAACAGAGCAACCATAATTACCTTTCTGACTACAGATAGATTACCAGACAAATTTTCTTTCAAGTACAAATTTAACTCTAGCATTTGATTTACCCTTCAGAGTATGTTATCAACATTATGGGAGCCACTGAACTATGTCATGCACTTGGCACTTAGGAATATATGTGATCATCATAAAGGATGACCTTTAGCTCCTGACAGTTTACACATTTTTTAAAAATATAAATACATTTGATAGTGGTTAAGTCTACATTTATAGAGAATAGTTATAGAATTTCATGTACTGAGTATTTTAGGGCAGCAAAGGATAGAAAGGTTTAGACTAAACTGATAATTAAGAAGCTTATTAACTAAGGCCACAGATTCCTTTAAAAATCTGATAAAAACCACGGACTGTCCTCCGCCCCTACAAAAGTACACGCAAGGCTATGCATAGGATTTCCGGGATGTTGCATGTTTCCTGACAGCTTATCCCTCATGACCTTGCTCAAAATAATCACAATTTTGACCTTGAGGCTACTAACACCTTACAGTGGTGTGGATAAAGTTTACTCCTTTTTAAAATAGGTAACTCGATTTAAGATTTTCCATACTTAAGTGTTCTAAAGACATAAAATTTGTAGTTGCTATTGAGAGGCCATATACTACCTTAATTTTTTTTTTTTTTAAGTAGAATGGAGAGAGTCTTAAAGGCCTGGCCAAACTTAGTCTAACAAGCAAGAAGGAAGAATCCATATTTATAGGCAGAAAGGGATGGCATTTTAAAGAGTCAGCTGAAGATACACAAGGTAGATTGGATAAAATGATTCAGATGACTGGGACTCAGATATCGCCTGAATAGGTGAAAGTTCAGGGTTCTCAAGCCACCTCTGGGTTACTTTCTCCACCCACAAACCTGGTGAATAGTCTCCAGTGATTGAGCCTTTCTTTGGGCACCTCATGAAGATTGTGCCAATAGTGATAATAAGTTTATCACTGGTGGTAAATGGGATTAAAATTGCAACAGAAACAAAGCAGGAGGAAAACAGGAACACCTGGCCAGAGGGTGAACTAACCGTATATCCGAAGGCCCCAGAGAATGAGAGAGAGAGGAAAGACCAGGAAACAGCCAGGCTAAAAATGTCTAGGGAAAATTGTCCTGGTCTAACCCAAACGGTCTACACCGTGAAAAACCAAATGAACAAGAAATAAATAGTTTACTTTTTATTTTAAAGGAAATCTACCAATTAATGCTATGGCTATATCTTGATGTCTACTTTCATGCTGTGAAAAGTTTATCTAAGTTCTAGCCTAAATGTCTTACGTCCTTCATCCTATAAACACCACCTTCCTTTAGATGTTTCCTGCAAGTAATAGTGCAGACTCAGGCTTACTTTTCTTCATGACGTGTAGGTGGCATTTCCCCCCTCATATTCTCATCTGATCAACTTTAAAGCTTTTGGCCTCAAATAGCCACTTCATATATATGATTTAGTATTAAGATGTAAGTTATAATAGGTAAGCTTTTCATTTGGATTTGACATTTTCTTATTACCTTGTGACAGTTCAAACTGTGCAAAAGATATATGCACAAAAGCAAATTTCTTGCAGTTTGCTCTGGCCATTTGGAAGTAGTCACGGGCATCATCTGGCTCTTGAATACTGTAATAAAAATTCCAGTCGGATTTTAAGAAAAAGGACACAGTCACCTAATTTGATAACTCTTCATTCTATTGTCCAAAGGACATGAGATATTGCTTTTCTCTATAAAATTAAATCTTTGGGGGCAGTGCCTGTGGGTCAGTGAGTAGAGTGCTGGCCCCATACACGGAGGGTGGCGGGTTCGAACTCAGCCCCAACAAAACTGCAATAAAAAACAGCCAGGCGTTGTAGTGGGTACCTGTAGTCCCAGCTACTTGGGAGGCTGAGGCAACAGAATCACCTAAGCCCAAGAGCTGGAGTTTGCTGTGATGCCACAGCTCTCTACCGAGGGCGACAAAGTGAGACTCTGTTTCTAAAAAAATAAATAAAATTAAATCTTTTATTTTTAAATAATCTCTTTAAGCAGTGAAAACATGTAACATTTGTAGAAATGTCTACACAGTAAAGAGTTTATGTTAGCCCCTTGTTAGTTATAAGCAAAAGTATTTCGTCAAAAATTAACTTTCTCATAGTAATCCTGACAACATGTTTTCATTTTCCCTCTTTGCAACAAAATTACATTATTACTTAATGTAGTTAAAATGCTAATACTTACGCTTTTAATTCAGCAAATCTCACTTGAATTCGAGCAAAACTCTCATTCTGGCCATATTTATCTGGAGGAAGTGCTTCAATTGCTTGACTGTAACGACCAATCAATTTATTTAAAAGAGCATCACTTAGGGGGACACTGTTTTTCTCCAGTTTGAGTAATAAATTTAACCAGTCCTCCGGGTTATTCGCCATCAACATAATTTGGTTAACAGTTCCCGAGTTATCTGAATGAGGGAAACAAAACATATTTCAACAGAATGAAGACATAAAACAAATACCAAATTCCATTTTTCCTTCATATTGGAGTTAAGCACTTAAATATTCTGAGTATCACTGCACATAGACTCCTTGTAATACTTTCTAAAAATTTTAACAATGCATATAAATATAATAACTTATTTACAATATATACATCTTTTATGAGGGTATGTTTTACTTGAAAAAGATATATTTTGAAGGAAAGAAAAAACTTAGAAATAAGTGGTTTTTTTTTAAACAAGTAGCCTTTAAAAACTTCATGTAATCTAAGAAGATTTCATGCTATAGCAGGACAATTATAATTTTAGTACCCTGACTATCCAAAGAAAACCTAATTCTCCCCAATCACTACCTGTACCAACTTTCTTGGAAAATTCTCCATCAATGATTTATTCAGTAAATATATTCCCCCCCCCATCCTAACACAACTTTCTTTACAACTTCACCCGTATAACAATATCTTCATATACCTCAAACTTACTTGTAAAATAACCAAAACAACTTTACAAAAAAAAAGCAACAGAAAGGGTCATTTTCTTCTCTCTCCAAGTTACCTACACTTCTGGAGGCCCTGGTAATCTCCGCTCCCACAAAACCACAGCTACCCTGGTCTACATTCAGAATTTATAGGACCTCTTGTGGCTGTCAGTTTTCTCTCTGTGAAACCGCAATCGTAACTTTCACACTGTAATGTTACTTTTTACTTTCTTTAATGTTAGTTGTGTTAAATGACAACTTGAATGTCAGTCGTCTGTTGAGGATACTAAGCATTACTAAGCATTATCAAATTCAGATTTCCCAAAGAAGCTATCACTCCTCCTATCAGCTTCAGTCACCTTCAACAAAGCTCAAATCTTTACTTTTGCAAGCAAAATTACTTCTTTCTGCTTTCTACCGAAATATAGTACAATCACAACTTTGCTTTTTTATTTTAAACTTAATTTTGTCTGAGCTTAACCTAATTTTCCAGTTTTATCTCCGATTGCTTTCCTAGAACTAATCTGTGAAATGTCTAAAAAATAACGTTTCCACCTGTGCTTTGCAGATGTATTCCTGTCTCTGAGCACCCCAGGCTTCCTCTACGCAATGCATCGGACATTAGTGTCTTTACCACCAGTATTCCTGATGCCCCACATCCACTACAGTGTAGCCCAGTGAATATATAAATTCTCATCTAGAAAGAAGTTTTAAGTATCTTTGAACCTTCCTCAATACATAATGTGATGTCTTACATCATGATGATTAATACAATGTTACATGTTTACAGTTTTGAGTGAGCTAAGCAACAGGATTTAAACAAGCACTCACCTCATCCACCTTGGTGCACAAGCTCTGTTAGAAATAGACATGATGAAGTACAACAACACTCTACTAAGACTTTGTCAACAAAATTACCATTTTCACTTTTTGATTCAAAGCAAATGTAGTCTGCCACTACGAGTAGATCCCAAGTTCTTTCATTTATTTTTCAATCTTCATGCATTTAATGGTTACTACAGATATAATCCAAAGGTACTGTTCAAATGACCTCAGCCATTTGGAATATAGTAAAGGATCAGACTTCTGAGCTAACACTTCACAAACCTAGGGCAATTAAACTTTGGGCACTTTTATTCAATTCATCATTCAGCAAATATTTAAGTGCCAAGCACCTTTCTAAGTTCTATGGATGTAATAAAACAGATAAAAACCCTGCCCTAAAGGAGCTCACATTCTAGTGGAGGAGAAAGACAATAAACAGACACATAAGTAAACTATATATAAAGTGATCAATACTACAGAGAAAAATAACACAAACTCATCCCCAGCAGGTTGATGTTTTAAATAGTTAAGTTAAAGAAGGCCTCACAGTGATTATATACATATATATACACCAAGTTGTAGTTGTACTCCTCACCCAGGAGGTGTGCTGTATACACTTAAATTGTGCTTGTTAGTTAAGAGCACACCAATGCCTCTCCCTCTTCCCTTCTACCCCCTCCCCCCAACTTGAGCTTAATTGTGTTTGTTTTTTTTTTCTCTTGTGTGGACATGTATTTGCACATCTGGTTTCACATTAGAATTGAGTACATTGGATACTTACCTTTCCATACTGAGATGATATTTAAACAAAGATCTGAAAGAGGTAAGAGTGGGCAGATATTTGAGGAACAGTGTTCAAGGTATAAAGCAAGCGTAAAAGCACTGTGGAATAAGCTGGTCCAGCATACACGCGGGACAGTCAGGGAAGCCAGTGTGGCTGGAACAGGGTTTAAGAGAGAACAGAGGAAAAAAGAGCCAAAGAAGTAATAGAAAGATTCTCCAATCAAAAATAGAGTATTTGATGTTAAATTTATATATCATTTTATTCAAATTGGTAAGACGTTTTTAGTTCACAGCAAAAAAAAAGAATGGAATAAATCGTTATGTATTGATGGAAGGCATATCAGCAGAAATAGCTAACAATAACTAAGTTTAAAAAACTACCTCTAAGCACAGTGTAATAAATGTTAGCTTTCTTTTTTTAAAACAAGCAGAAAATTGTGGAGTATTTTCCACACAAAGGGATTAAAATACGGTAATTGTGTTGCAGTAGTAAACATCAATTACTGAGATTATATTGTGTAATATATAGTGGTTAACATCCCATTCCCTTACCTTAGAAGACACTCAATGAAATCATTATTTTTTTTAAAAAAAGAGAAAACCTCACCTGTAGTATCAGCAGAGACTTTATTCAAGCTTAGCTCATCAGTAAGGTCTTCATTTTTAAACTTATTTTTAATATCTCTTACTTTGTTCATTATGGAATCAATTGTCAATTCTCTGCTACTTAAATCCTCAGACTCCATTTCTAAGAAAAAAATTGAACTAGTCATAATTCTTATTTTATTAACATCAAGGGAAGGGGTGGAACCCAGAAGACTAAGCATTATTTTTGTGACATGTAAATGCAGATGTTAGGGTAGTGTCAGTGGAGCTATGTGTACAAAAACAAAGGACATGCCTTTGTGATTTGTCCAGCAAGGTTTCATAGTCCAAGGACATCTTTTCCTCCAATATAACGTCAATGAAGCTACCAGAAGTCACTGCACAACACAAAATTTGCTGCCTCCACTATTGGTTTGTTACTGCTCCTTTTAAATTTTCAATTTTCTTTTGTCCACTGAATGCCTTCCTTTCGCATAATTATTTTTCTCTGGGCCATCTGCAAATGCAGTCATTCTTTAAAAACAGGGAGTGTTTGTTTGGTTTAGATACCAGTAGTGACATATAGAGATAAGGATCTTTTAGGTCATAAGAATAACCATTATCCACCTGTCTTATGTAAGTAACCCCTCACATTGCAGGAGCTTTCAAAGCAGAACATGAACAATATAACAGGTCTTTATTGATGACTTGGGCATCAGCAGGTTTGCTCTTGGGCATATGTAACAGAATCATGATTTACTACCTTAATTATTCTGATATCAAGAATCTACTGTGATCGTGTACGGTGCTGAGCCCGGGGTCATCTGTAAGGAGGCGGCGTTTGGTCAACGACGTGTCTGCAGTCTCTATCAACAGCGTCTTTGTGATTCTCAAACATCAGCCCATTAACTCAGTCACTGCTATCAATGTCGCCCCGTCCTCGAGTTTAACAAAAAATGGAAGATAAAGTAGGTAGCAAAATATCACCCCACTTCTTAGGTTTGAAAGCTAACTGTCAGAACGCAGCCTCCAACTTCTCTCCCAGTTCTAACCCGCCAGACAGGAGACAGTCTTCTGGGAAACGATTTCGTGTGCAGGTGCCCCATCACTCCCTCTTTCCAGCCAGGTCCACACCCACTTCTTACTCGCTCAGAACACCTCCGGGTCGCCCCTCCCCTGGACTGGTCGAGGCAGCGGTGCTCCCCTCCCCCTCCAGCTAATTTACCTGCGCCCTACGTCGGCTACTTGGCTCCTAGCCGCCCCTGCCTCGCCCCCAACCCTCACTGACCGGCGCAGCTGGCCAGCAGACACACCGGCCGCCGCGGTACCTCGGTGCGTCCACGAGGGCAGAACTCACCTACAAGAAGCCTCTCTAAGCAGAAGAAAAAATGGAACCCAAATCCCTTTCCGCAAACAGGTTTGAATTTCCGCGCCGCTATCGCCGCGACCTCCTATTGGCCAATTCTCATCACGTGAAAGCGCCTGTCGTGACTGGCCCGTGTGAGGAGGCAGCCCCTCCTCCTTCGTCTAGAGAGCCCCGCCCCGGAAGAGCCTCAGGCCTTGACCCCGCCCATGTGGCGCCTGCGAGGGCGGTGTTCCGGCTCTCTGGCATTCCGAGGCTGCCTGTCAGCCGTCTTTCCTGCACCTTCCAGTTTAACCAGGCCGAATTTTTGCCACTCCCGGGCGGACCTACTCGGTGAGAGGAAAATAGGGGCGGGACGGTTGCTCCCCGCATCGGGATCTGAAAGGTGCACCGTGGGTGGAGCCTTGACCCACCCCGCCACCCCACTCCTTGGTCCCCCGCGGTCCTCACTGCCCGGCTCCGGAGGGATGTGGAGATCCCAGCACTACGCTCAGCCCTTCCTCCGGCTCCGAGTCTCGGTGTTGAGAGTCCCTGAGCTTCTGCTTACGCCCATAAATGACTCCTCGCTCTGTCTTATGTCAAGACTCTCCCCTTTGCCAAAATTCTGCGCAGAACCCACATGCCGGGCGTGATTGCCCTGCCGGAACTGGCCCACTTAAGGGGAAAAACACCTCCCTGGTAATGAGAAGCTGTGTTGATAAGTGGCTTTGTGGTTGTCCAAGGAGAAGGTTTCTCTTTATTTGCTAAACGACAGCATTATGACATACGTTCCATGGCAGGACAGATTGGTTAATTTTGTGTATTTGGAGGAAACTAACTGCAGCTTAGAACTCTCACGTTCCCAGTTCTGACCAGGCACCCAGCCAGCATGAACCCTGCATCACGTAATGCATTTTTCCATATCTGCTGGCTATGCTTTTCTGCCTCAGCAAGGTGAAATGATGTGGTGTACTATGGTTGGCTAATCACTTACTTTGCTCTATTGTTTAATGCAGCTTTTGCGTGCAGGGAGTTTACCATTCCACCAATGCTTGCTGATCTCTGTGGGGCTTCATCTCAAAGCTTGCATTTTCCCGAAATTACTGCTGCTGAGTAACCTCACCCAAGCACTTCTTTATGTACACGCCATCCTTTGGTGGTGTCCTCCAGTCGTCTGTCTTTAAATACTACTTACCTGGTAGTAGTATCTCCAAATGAGCTCTCTCTCATGAACTCCATACTCAAATACCTATTGCCTACTTAACAACCCCGCTTAAATGCTGCATAGACATACTAAATTCAAAATATACAAGAACGGGCCTGATCTTCTTCCCCAAATCTGCTTCTTACAATATCTGTAAGACAACTTCGTTTTTAACAATTTTTTAGACCCAAAGCTTTCATGTCATCCCTGAACTCGTAACTGGTTCGTAAGCAGGTTGGGTCAGATATCCCGGATTCCCCCCACTTTCCCCTCTTCCATTGCTACCAATTTAGTTCGAGGCACCTTCATCATTTACCCAATGCAACCTTCAGTAGCCTCCTGGCTGGTCTTCCAGTTGCTGCTCTTCACCCCAATTTATTCTCCAGCATGGGAAAGTAATCTTAAATCATATTAAGTCATTCCTTTGCTCAAAACCCTTCAGTGCTCCCTGTCCACCTCAGAATAAAACCAAACGTCTTTACCACGAAGTTGTGCAACTCAATACCAGCTACTAGCCACCTGCGGCTACTGAGCACTTGAATGTGTGTAAAATAAACGAAGAACAGAATTTTTAAATAAATTAAATTTCAATTACATTTAGATGTAAATTTAAAAACTGATGCCTGATGTAATTATTGGAAAACTTGGGGCAATTTAAGTATATTAATTATTTTTTCCAACTGTATATTTTGTAAGATTTGAATGCAAATAAGGTATTTCCAGTGAAAATGTCCGAGTTTAAAATGTGCTGCATAAAATATCAAAATCATTGGATTTTGAAAACTGTATGAAAAAATGATGGAACTATATTGCAAAATATTGATTTTTTGTTTATACAAAATTTTTATAATTTTTTTATTAAAATTGAAGAATTTGCTTGATCTTCTACCCCATGAGCATTTATCAAGCTGCCTACAACAAAAGAATACTGTTAGCCATAGCAGATTTCAGTTTCAATGGTCTTTGGGGAACACAGAAGATAATTTTAAAATATCGATTACAGGTTAAGGTAATATTTTTGCTATGTGAGTTTTTTTTTTTGTTCCTAAATTAATACTGAGTTCTTCTGATTCATTTTTTCCCATGTTTCTTGGCTCCATATAGATTCTTCCTGTTGTCTGTCATTACTCAGTTGAGGTCATCATAATCTCTTCCTTACGGGGATGATAGCAATGCTTTCCCAATTTATCTTTTCACATTTACTTTTACCTTCCTTGGAATGATCCTTTGAAAGTATAAATCAGATTGTTTAAGTCCTTGGTGTTCTCCTATTGTTTTTAAAACAAAGCCCAGCATCTGTGATTCAGTCTCTGAGGCTCTACGCCATCTGGTTCCCACCTTCCTCTGGAGCTGCATCTCACAGCACGCTGCTGCCCCCACCACTAGCTGTGCCCCAGCACACCTGCTGCCACCCACTGGGCGTCCGGTTCTTTCAGCAGGCATCCTTCCCAGATCCTCTACCTTGGATAGTCCTCTTCATTCTCCAGCACCTACCACCTCGTCAGTTTTTCCTTGAGTCTTTGCTTCACTGCCTTTTGTTTGAAGAAGCTACACTAGACTAGGTCCCCTCATTCCACTGTCTTTACATACTGGACTCTGGATCTTGGAAAACTAGCCTAGCAGTCAGATGCATAGATTCTTGGCCAAATCACTACTTTTCTGGGCTTCCTATCATCAGCTGTCTGAAGGGATCAAACAAGGGCATTTTATAAATTCCCTCAGACTCACAGCGTTGACACTCCAAAATGGATAGCTGAAAATTCAGCCGGGGACAGGCTCACCAGTGGAAATTATCTAACTATTTAGACAAACAGTATGTAAGCCTCTGTTCGTACTCAAACCCTAGAGCTTTGCCATGGTTACAAAGATTTTCTTCCATAAGTATTAATGTTTAGAATTTTACAAATAGGTTAATGATCCATTTTAAGTTTTTTATATATGTATAAGGGAATGATCCAAATTTATTTTTGCAAACAGATATATCATTTTTCTAATGTAACCTATTGAAAAATTTTTATCATCTGCATTGCTTTTGTATGTTTGTTAACAGTGAGTTTTCCATATATATATATATATAGATTTACTTACATACTTTCTATTGTGTACTGCTGATATATTTATCTTTACTCTGATACCATCCTGTTTTGAATATGGTAGCCTTAGATAACTCAGGTAATATTAACACTCCAGTTTTGTTCTATTTAAAAGAACTGTATTGTTATATTTATAAAAAGTAGACTTGAGAGCAAAGACATTTACCATAATTAGAAAAGGATGATATATATATGTATTATTTATCTTTAGTCCATTCAGGCTGCTATAACAAAATACCACAAACTGGTGGTTTATAACCAACAGAAATTTATTTCTCACAGTTTTAGAGACTGGGAAGTCCAAAACCAAGGCAATGGCAGATTTGGTGTCTGATGAGAGAATGTCTCCTGGCTCATATATGGTGCCTTCTCCCTGAGTCCTCACCTGGGAAAATAGGCAAAACAGCTCTTTGGAGGCCCTTTTATAAGAGCACTAGCTCCACTCGTGAGGGTGATCTCCTCATGACATGATCACATCCGAAAGGCCTCACCTCCCAACACCATCACATTAGTCATTAGGTTTCAACATAAGAATGGTACCGGGACACAAACTTTTACTCCATAGCATATAAACTGTAATATATATATTAGTCATTATATATAGTGACTATAATAATATGTATAGTGACTAATATAACTATGTAAAACTATATATACACGCATGCACGTACACACACCGTGCTTTGCTGTGTATAATGTGCTCCCATGTATAATGCACACCCATGATTTTGGCTCAAACTTTCAGGAAAAAACCTTTCATTTTAATTTTTGAAAGGAGGGCAGAAGTGGCCACCTAGTGGCTCCTTCTCTCACAAGAGTGCAAAGTGTGGGGCTGGCACTGCAGAGAAGCCGGAAGCAAGCCCAGGTGGCAGGTGAGAGTGGTGCAGATGACCTGAAGGCCTGACCTCCCCCACTCTCCCCTCTTGGCTTATCCTCCTTCCTGCATCCTCTCATTTCCTATTCCCACCCATTTCTGTTGGTGGGACTGTGGCTGCATCACACCACCGGGAACCCCAGCAGGCTTATTTCCTGGGAAGCTGGCGTGCAGGACCTGGGTTGGGGCTGCTTGCTCTAGGCTCCTGATAGTAGATCCCTGCCCTGTCCAGACTGCGTCCTCTCTCACACAGCTGGCCCCATTCTGCGGTCCCCCTGGACACCACAGTGAGGAGGAGCCTTCCCTGATGACACCCCAGTGAGGTGCTCTGCGTTTACATTTCTGTTTAGTGACTAGACCGTGACCTCCTTGAGCCACCCAGACCCTGGGCACCCAGTAACATCAGAATGCGCAACACCAGCCGTTCCCAAAGTTGTGAGTCCTACAGATCACCCAGAGGACTTTTTAAAAGGGGACTCCTGACCCACACCCAAAACACTGAATCAGCTCTCCAGGAGAAAGACCAAGGTGTCCGTCCCATTAACAAGCATTCTGGATGGTTCTTCCTACTGGCAAGTTTGCAGAATTATACCAACTCAACACCTTGGGGTTTGGACGAGTCAAAGGATTAAAATTACAGTCTGTGGGTTCAGGTACCCCTGCGCTTTCCTGCTTCGCTGCCAGGTTCCCTCACAGACAGAAACTTCACAGGGACTGAGGCCCAAGGTCAGAATAGCAGGCTACTTGCAGAACTGGGTCTCAGAGCCCAGGTCTCCCAGACCTCCGCTCAGGGATCTTCCCCCCAGCGCTGGGTCCTGGGGGCCTCAGAATGGGGCCAGCTGTGTGAGAGACGAGGCAGCACAGAAAAGGCGGGGATCCACCGTGGGACCCAGGGGCAGGCGCGTGTGTGTGTGGGACCCAGGGGCAGGCGCGTGTGTGTGTGTGTGTGCGTGTGCGTGTGCGCGAGCGTGTGTGTGTGCAGCGCCAGCCCCCGCCCCTCACCAGCTTCCTGGGAAACAAGCCCAGCCGGGTTCTCAGCGGAGCGGCCACCGCCACGTCCCCACCGATGGCCGTGGGAGGGAATAGGAAAAGAGCAGATGTGGGATGGGGACGGACCTGGAGGGGTCCTCGCCGGCCGCCGGGCCTCGCTCCGGTCCCCCCGCAGCAGCCGGCTCCGCACCTCGCGCCTCTCCAGAGGGAAGGGGGCGCCACCGTGGCCACTTCCGCCCTCCCTTTGCGAGGCCTCAGCGCGATCTGTCGCTCGCTGTCGGTGGGGAGCCCCCTCCAGGACGGTGGTGGCCACCGTGTCGGGAAGGCCGGGGCGTGGGGGGCGCGACCTCGGTGTCCCAGTCATTTTTTGTGCATATAGATATCATTATTGCTGTCCAGAGTTACACTTCTAACACATAAGCTAAATAAAAGAATTAAAAACATTTTATAGACATGGCATTAGTACGACCCATGTATAACGCGCATCCTTATTTCTCCCTCAAAAATTTGGGCAAAAAAGTGCGCATTATACAGCAAAATGTGGTCTATATTTGTCTAACAGTGAGTGAGGGGTGAAAGTTCAGTAAACAGAATGAGAAAGCGCACTGGGAGCTCCAAATACTTCCCCAGGGCTTAGAAGATATTCTGGAGACAGAATGGCGTCTCAGGCGTGCGCCTGCGCGTGGCTCACTCTCGTCCACCTGCTAAGCCCGCTTTCCAAATCTCCGAAAACCCCGCGGTGCTCTGCTGCGTCTGAGGGTCCTGGGAGTTTCTTGCCCGTGCTCGTGCTCAGGGAGCAGTAAGGTGCAGCCCGGCCGCCTCCTCGGTCTCAGCCCACCCCTCCCTTTTCCCTCAGCTCCTCAGCTTCTGGGAGGCAGTGAAGGGTTTCTGCCCTGAGCAGGTTCACAGGTCTGTGGGGTCAGCCCTGGCAGGTGTCAAGCGCCTGACGAGCCTGGCCTCCCGCCTGCGGCAGCCCCAGTTCCAGGCCAGATCCCTGCCTAGGTCTCATCGCTATCTGTAGCTATTCTGATTTATTCCTGTGTTTATTTCCTGGCTCCCCCACCGCATAAGCTCTTGGAGAATGACATCCTAACTTACTTGTTCATTGTTATGCCAAAAGCCATTGAGGGGTCTCTAACCTGTGGTAGGTGTTTATTAAAACCGTTCAGTGAATGGATTTGTCTGTCTTGCACAGCAGGGTCTGTGTTCTAGAAGTACTAGATCAAGGTATGTTTTGCTCATTTGTACACCTCCACACTCAGAGGATGTGCCAATGAATATGTGCTGAGTAAAAGTCAGAGAAAAATAGTAAGTCAAGGTTATCAAGTCAGGCACACAGGGAAAGACCCCAAAGGGTCAGACACTTCTGACCAGGTAGCAGCTAACCGCAGCGGCACCCTCCCTGTGTGGGTTCCTGAGCCTACATATCCCTCCGAGGGATCTAGGAATACACTAGTGAAATGCAAGTTTCTCAAGGTCTCCCCAGCCTGTAGGTGCATTCGCCCCACGTGAAGACTACCCAGATTTCAGGCCTATTTCCTTTACCTGCGTGATGCTGGCATTTCTGAGCGTCCCTACAGGGTCTCACTAGTGATTAGAAGCAAATCCAGCCCGATTAATGCTCCCATGGATACCACATTATTCCTCCAAGGCTCATCCCTGCTCTCCTAGGCCCTCCTCCTCCTGTTCCTCCACTCGTCTCATTCTTCAGCAGAGCCCACGGCTACCCAGGGACCACAGAGGACTTTACCACCCTGCATGTGTTGCTTTGAAGGTCACAGCAACAAAGGTTGGTGATCTGTGGCCAATTACCTATCTCCTCTCTGTAACTTTTAACCTGAGGGTTGCACCGGTGCAATATGTGTGTATGTGCTTTAACGTTTTAGAGAGTTTTTGGTGAATGCCTTCTCAGCTTAGTATTACTAACAGCTCTCACCTTGCCTGGGACCCAAACACGAGTGTATGTGACTTGGTTTAAACAGATAATGAGCGACAGTGACAAAGCTGTACTCAGAACAGGTTTTCTCCTCTGATGACTAAGGGTGTGTTACTGGGGAGCTCATTGTGACCCCCCCTCCCACCTGTAAGATGAATTCTCTCCGGGAAGATTCTATACCTCCCCTCCTCAATTAGGCTTCTGTCAGAGTATCTCACAATTCCCCCCAGATGCTCAGCAGCCCAAGCAGCAGGCAAAGCCCAGATCCCTCTCATGGGTTTTCCAGGCTCCAGGAAAACAGCCTGGCTTCACAGCCTCCCCAGACAAGCTCCGACAGGCCTGAAGCTGTGGGAGCTTCAGCCCAAATTCAAGCTGAAACTCTGCTATCCTGACACACAAGAAAATCTTCAAATGACAAGCCTTCAAATCACATAAAGCCAGTCCCACACCCTCAGCAGCCAGCTGCAGCAGAGGCCATGAGGGCCAGCAAGAGCCACTAACGGCTGTGAACGGGAATACAGAAGCCACCACTGGGCAGGGTACTCTGGTGACAGCGGGAAGGAATCTGGGCTCCCTACAATTCTGCTGAAATGCGCCCATGATACTCCTCAGAGCGGGAGCATGGGTTACTAGTCAACAAAAATATACAGACCTGAGGATACATACATCATTAAAATAGTGGCTATGTTTGAATGATAACATTTTGGCGCCTTTTCTAAATAAAGTTTAATTTGTATATTTTACTACACCATTTTTGCAATTAAAGGAAAAAGAAAAGAAGTGAAAACTGCTGTTACATATTTGTGAGACTAACCATTCTAAGATCAACACAGAAATAACCTCTTGTTCAAGCCAAGAATTAATAATTAATTTTCTCTGTGAATTCTTGTGTTATAAGCCATAAAATAGAAGGATCTCAGTTCACAAATTCAAAAGTGGAAGAACTACCATATGTCTTTATAATCTAGAAATCACTTGAAATCCAACTCTGTGTCCCATTCTTGTAGGCTGGTGGGAAATGTAGAAGTGATTAGGGCTCCGCCCGCCCAAGCCCCAGTCATGAATCAGAGGCTCACCCTGGTTCCTCTGAAATGCCAGGACATTCCCAGGGGCTCTGCTGCTTTGTCCACACTCAGCGCCCTGGAATCATCAGCACAGCTGATAGTGCCTGTGCTGAAGACGCCCCCTTCCGAGTACCCCTGAAAGAAGCCAGCTCCTTTAGGGGTTGTGCTATCACTTGCCTCTAGGCAAGGCGTTATGAAGGGAAGCCACCTGTTTGGAATTAATATTTCTCAAAATGTGGTCAACATAAATCCCTAGAGAATATGTATAACTACAAAAACACTCCCAAGTAACTTAACTAACATAAAACTGTAATAATAAGCATAGTATTCCAAAATTCTAAAATGATTTCTGAAGATTAAATAGAAGGCAAGGAATGATTAACATTTTATTTTCTAATATTTATTTACCTTTCCTGTTTTGAATTATCTTTTAATTCTATCTTCTGTGAGGGCCCCGAATTAACTAAATGCAAAAAGGCTCAAGACTTTTCCTTAGCGATTAAAAAATACATTATTGTATTCTAATACATAGGACCCGGAGAGTTCCTTCTCACATGATAAAATGCACAACTTTTCATGATAGAAGCAATGTCTTCACACATTACTATTGTTCTCTTTTCTTTCAAGCTTGGTAAGGATTGCTTTCCCTCTGAGCACACAGACATGGCCAGGCGCTCCTCTGGGGTGGAGGATAGATGCCACCCACGCACAACCTCTTGCACAACGCAGGTCTGCTTAGAGCTCCACTTGCACCATGGATATCCAGGATAGTGATGAGGCACCTGTCAGAAGCTCACTCCCTGTGTTATCTGATAGGGCTGTACAGGGAGTGTTCAACAGCCCGACTAGTTCTGTAAGAACCCAAAGAAGTGGGCTAGGAGGGTCCCTTTCCTCTAAAAACAGTCTGGACAAGAAAACAGTGAGAGTTGAAGAGTTGTTGCCCATCAACACTGTTGATGAGTACAGGATGGACAGAGAGAAGAAAAGCAGACAGTGGTAAGATGATAATGTTTATTTTGGCCACACAGGTATTTTATAGAAGATAAACCATCTGATTTTTTAAAAATGAGGGAAAGAGGAATCTGAGTTCAAGGGTAGAACATAGCATCCTGTATTAGTGAGCTATTAAAAACCTATTACTGAGGTTTTTTTAAAAAGTAAATTTCTCTGGAATAGTAGTTTAATACAATTTTGATATTTGATAGTTGGTGATTTAGAATCCTGAACTGTCATTTGAAAAAGAAGTATGTCTTATAATATAACCATATCAAATAAGTCCATATCGACTTTCTGAAGGAAAAATATCACAGAGCAAAACCAAAAATGACAATATTTTGCATGTGAGAGAATCAACCTAGTAAACAACTCAGTGTAAGTTTCCCTTTGGATTCCCCCAAGTCTCGCTCTTCAATTGTACTTCACTTGGCAGATGCACCTTTAAAGAGCATCACTTCTACCTGCTCCACCCTTTGACCCAGTTTCTACCAAGAGTTGGCACCTCCACTATTATGTTGCAGGTATTGCAGAAGCTCTGAGCTTGTTTTAAATCCATCTCAGCAATTTTCAACCAGGCTGCTTAATTCACCCTGGAAAGGGCAGAAGTAGGAAGACACATGTTCAAGGACATGGCCAGGTTCCTTCTCTTACCCACCTATTTCCTAGGTCCATCCCGTCCATTGGGAGTAAATATGCAGGTGGGTGAGGGACTCTATTTTGGTTCAGGCAGACCAGGAGAGGCCATGCCAGCGTTGTAAGCCTCAGAAGCCACGAAGTATCAGCTGTGATGTGGAATCTCATGGGGGAATAGCCTGTTTTACTTAGCACTTTCTGGTAACCCTGGGTCCCCTTTATGATTAGAAAACATCTTGAGCTCCAAGGCAAGAGTGTAAATGGACACCCACACATTTTTTGTCTATATATTTAAATGCCAGGCTGAAAAGGTATAAAATAAAATATATTCTATCCTCCTGCTACAATGGTACATTCATAACAAAACTGGAATATATGTTTAAAGCTATGATTTTATGTTACTGATGGTTGTCAAAATATTAAAGACATTTGAATTTAATTCTTATTTTATACTTTAGGAAGTTTTGTTGGTGAGCCAGTAAAGTTTAGATGAATAGTAATATGAAAGTACATTATATATAATTTACTTATAAATTGATTTATTCCATAAATTTCTTTTTCTTACTTTCATTAGAAAAATATCACTGTCACTCTAATTAAGATATTTACATAAGCTGTGCTCTATTAACAGTAATGAACTAAAGGATTGAAACTGTGATGTAATTGTAACTCAGAGTGTAAAATTTGAATATATTTTCAGCAAAAATTAAAATATAAAATTAAAATTATTTTACATACATTTTTCCAAAAAGTAATTTTTCTTTTCAATATTCTAAATGACCTGTTAAAATTAAAAGTCAAAATGCAAACTCTAAACATACATATGAACATTTTAAATCAGTATTTTCTAAATAAAGTTAAATTTTTAAATTGACTTCTTGAAAATTTAATTAAATCTTATTAGCTATTTTCATAAAAATAAAGCAATTCAAAACCCTAGCAGTGAGTGAGAGGCATGCTTCCCAAGACCAGGTAACATTTCATTTGTTGTATTTCTAGTTCCCAGCACCAACTCACCAACGAAGATTTTACCAAAAACCTTAGGACCAATAAATGTGAATGTTGGACCCCAAATGATTATAAGCACACCATAGAGACTAACCAGTTCAGGAAGCGTTCTGACTGGGAATCCATACACCCCTGCACCAGCAATGGTTACTCACACACATAGCAGAAGCTGCTGGCTGGGTCCCTGGTGATAGGAAACGGGCTAGAGAATTTCTAGACTCTGATTTTTCAGAAAGTAAACGAAGCAAAAAAGGAGATAAAAATGGAAAAGGCTTGAGACATTTTTCAATGAAAGTGTGTGAGAAAGTTCAGCAAAAAGGCACAACATCATATAATGAAGTAGCTGATGAGCTGGTGTCAGAGTTCACCAATTCAAATAACCATTTGGCAGCTGATTCGGCTTATGATCAGAAGAACATTAGGCGAAGAGTTTATGATGCTTTAAATGTGCTGACGGCAATGAACATAATTTCAAAGGAGAAAAAGAAATCAAGTGGATTGGCCTACCTACCAACTCTGCTCAGGAATGTCAAAACCTGGAGATGGAGAAGCAACGGCGGATAGAACGGATAAAGCAGAAGCGGGCCCAGCTGCAAGAGCTTCTCCTGCAGCAAATTGCTTTCAAAAACCTGGTACAGAGAAATCGTCAAAATGAACAGCAGAAACAGGGACCTCCAGCTCTGAACTCCACCGTCCAGTTGCCATTTATTATCATCAATACAAGCAGAAAAACAGTTATAGACTGCAGCATCTCCAGTGATAAGTTTAAATATCTTTTTAATTTCGACAACACCTTTGAAATCCATGATGACATAGAAGTACTGAAGCAGATGGGAATGTCCTTTGGCCTGGAATCGGGCAAGTGCTCTCTGGAGGATCTGAAACTTGCTAAGTCCCTGGTGCCAAAGGCTTTAGAAGGTTATATCACAGATATCTCCACAGGACCTTCTTGGCTAAATCAGGGACTACTACTGAACTCTACCCAATCAGTTTCAAATTTAGACCTGACCTCTGGTGCCACCTTACCCCAATCAAGTGTAAACCAAGGGTTATGCTTGGATGCTGAAGTGGCCTTAGCAACCGGGCAGCTCCTGGCCCCAAACAGTCACCAGTCCAGCACTGCCGCCTCTCACTGCTCTGAGTCCCGAGGTGAGACCCCCTGTTCGTTCAACGATGAAGACGAGGAAGATGATAATGAGGATTCCTCCTTCCCAGAATAAAGACGGGAGAAAGCCTACGTTGTAATGTTTGATGCTCATGTGTGTTTTTAGTGTGAGCTCTTGTTTTTGAAATGATTGCTTCAGTCTTTGCCTTTGCCCTGTGTGTTCAGTGAAAACTAGAGAAACACGATAAGCAATTTACATGAAGGCTGAGAAGACTGAGAGGAAAGTTAACATAGTGTGAATGAGAACTCTGCCCAACAGAGCAGTAGGTCATATTGCAAACAGAGCATGATTTCTGAGGATGTAGAGGGGAAGCATCCCCACAGAACTGGCAGTGTGAGTGAAGCTCCTTGATCTTCCGTGTGGCGGGGGCTTTGTACTCCCCACACCTGTGTAATCATTCTTAGAATTGAGGTTACTCCAAGGAACCGTCCTTGACCGTCGTGCTTCGGAAGTTTCTCTCCCTCTCCCGGGCTGCCTGCTACAAGGCAGAAATGAATACGAAACATCTCCAGTGGGAGAGTCGTGCAGTCAGGGGCGTGGAGGGCGATGCTTGTGGCCTGAGGAGCACATGTTGAACTGCTGGACTAGTTGAAAGTCTAGTTGAGGTGCTTTACGCATCAGCTGCCTTAGACAGCTTCTAGAAAGGAGCAAGCGCTAATTTTTAAGTACTTAAGTGATATTTAGAATAATTTATAGTAAAACTGAAATTATCATTATTAGCCAATGCATTGGTGCATAGAATTTACTAGGGCTACTTCTGGAAGCCAACATAGAATAGCATTTCCATGTGCATTAATACTTTGCCAGCACTGCCTTTTGCCAGCATTCTGGAGTTTTACAGAGAAGGGAACCCTATCTGTAATTTTAATCAAAGCTATGCATTTCACACAGCTTTTTCATTTAAAACAAAACAAAACAAATTCCTATGACCAGATTGTTTGCCTACAGTTCCCTCAGTAATTGTATGATGTCACCTAGTGTGCAATTTGTGAAAATGAACCAAATGTCATTACTTTTGTCTTAAAAGTCTATTTCAAGAATATGAACAGAAAAAAAAAAAAACCTAGCAGTGAATGTCCATCTGGTTGTCAATGTAAAAATCAGTATCACATTTTATATATGTGGCCTAGATTAGCATTGCCCAAGCGAAATTCAGTGCAAGCCACATACTTTTAATTTTTTACATTAAAGTCCTTCCACATTAGAAAAATTTAAAAATAAACATTTAAAAAATGGTTAATATTAATATTAATAATATATTTTACTTACTCTAATAGATTGTAATATTTCAGCATGTAATCAATATAAAAATAAGTAATGAAGTCTTTTACATTCTTTGTTCATTCTAAGTCTTCAAAATTTGAAATACATGAAAGCATATTTACACTCACAGCACTTCTCAGCTGGACCAGCTGTGTTTTTGGTGCCCACTAGGCAACACGCGCCCACAGCAGCCATACTGGACAGTAGTGTGCATGATCCCACATGCCAGTTTTCTTCAGTTGCCAAGAACTGTTGCAAACACCGCATGAGTATATGAAGTCCTTTAAGACCCCCCAATTGAAAAGAGAAGCAAGAAAGTGGATACGTCACCCTACTGAAAATGGTAATCAGAGGAAGAAGTTGGCATGTTAATTGATCCGTCTTTTCTCTCCCTAAGCACTTATGCCTTGAAGCAGCAGTCAGCTCCCCGCTTGCACAACCCACAGACTTCACAGACACGGATGCCTTTCGTCTCACAGAACATAGGATGAGAGGTTGGAGAACATTTCCTAGGAACCTGGATGGGGCTCAGCCTACGAGTGGGTGTCGAGGGGGTCACAGGCTGCACCAGCAGAGCACCAGCCACCAGCTGCAGAGATTCTAGTGTGTTTCTTCATTCACTTGTTGGTGTGCTTGTGAAAATTAGGGCCCAGGGCAGAGGTTGCACCTGCCCAGGTTTGAGGGAGAGAGTGGAGCAGGGACATCCCAGAACTGGCCAGGACTACATCAGAACAAGAAGAGATCAAGACGACCCCAAAGAAGATGCGTGGCAAGCCAGGTGCGTGGCACGGTTGGGCGAATTGTGGCAACTTGGAGCATATGTGCTGCATTAAGTATCACCAACCTTCCAGTCTTTCCAAAGTGGCCAAACACCTAGATACAAGATGAAAATTATCCCACTGATTATTATGATTCTATGTAAATTTATGGCACCTAGTTATTCATCCATCTGTTCATTTATTTATTCACTCATTCGTCATCTACATTGAACTTTTATTCATTGGCAGATTGTTCTTAGTATCACAGATACAAAGATGAACAGGATACAACCCCTCCCTCCAATGACTGTTACTACTGGATAGGAATTACTTCTCCCCGGAGGCCTTCTTTTTTTTCTTTCCTAGGCAATGTCCAAAAGTGAACACCTGTCTGTGCTGTCCCCCTCAATGCTGGAGCAAATCAAGGTTCCTTTGGGGGCCATTATCTCTGTCAGCTTATTTTTTTGTTTTAGACAGGGGCTCACTCTGTTACTTTGGCTAGAGTGCAGTGTTGTCATCATGGCTCACTGCAACCTCAAATTCTTGGGCTTAGGGATCCTCCTGCCTCAGCCTCCCAAGTAGCTGGGACTACAGGTGCCCGCCATGACACCCAGCTAATTTTTCTATTTTTAGTAGAGGTGGAGGCTTCTTGCTCTTACTCAGGCTGGTCTCACACTCTTGAGCTCAATCCTCCCTTCCTTGGCCTCCCAGAATGCTAGGATTATAGGTGCCAGCCACAGCACCTGCCTCCAAGTCAGCTTTTCCTGAGAGGCTGAAAATTGCTACGCAGCAGCTTGGGGCTCTCCTTTTAAGACCACTTGTTAAAGTAATTACATACTTCTCTCACCTGCTAGGAAATATCTGATTAGAAAACACGATATAGGAAGAAGAAAGAGAAGAATCTGTTGCCAGGGAACAGATTAAAACTTCTAGGGAAAGTTTTATTCTCCTTTCCTAGTAAGTACATTCCTTAATAGCTCTATGAGAGAGAAAATACTAGTCTAATAGCCAATCAAATATTAGAGAAGATAGTTCATGTGGTTCTTTTTAAGAACAATAAAAACAAAGCAATTCTAAGCTATCTAAACTACATTTGTGATGACAAAATCCGTACAATTCTTTTTTTTTTTTTTTTTTTGAGATAGCGCCTCAAGCTGTCACCCTGGGTAGAGTGCTGTGGCATCACAGCTCACAGCAACATCCAACTCCTGGGCTCAAATGATTCTCCTGCCTCCACCTCCTAAGTAGCTGGGACTACAGGAGCCTGCCACAATGCCCGGCTATTCTTTGGTTATAGTTGTCATTGTTGTTTGGTGGGCCCAGGCTGGATTTGAACCGCCAGCTCAGGTGTATGTGGCTGGTGCCTTAGCTGCTTGAGCCACAGGTGCCGAGCCCATACAATTCTTTTATATTAGCTTGGTATAGGGAAAAGTTTTTTCAATATGAGAATATACTAGATGAATTTAAGTTTTCCCTCATGAAAAGAAATAGTTATAAATGGTCGTTTCCCTTTTGTAATACAAAGTAAATTTTAGAACATTATATATGATTACTAAATTCAATTATTCATGAAGATATAAATATCACAATATCTTTTAAAAGCTCATTTCTATATCCAGTGGAGAACTCGTTTAAGTAAATTTACTGGTAGTGAACAATCGCAGCGGTTAGAAAAAAAAAAAATGCCATGCTCTAAACGTACTTTAATAATCATTATCTCATTTGATCCACACAACAAGTATATGAAGTAGATAGAGAATGCATTATCTTCATTTATCAGATAAGGAAATTGAAAATAGAGAGTTGTCCATGCCCACACACATTCGGGCCAGAGATTAGAATAGAACTCAGGTCTCTTGATTCATGGTCAAGGATACTTTCCATTCCAGCACAATACTTTCCTTTATAGAATCTACGATCTGTTGCAGACAAAATGCTGACGGAAAATCCTAGCAGTAAAGAAAGCAATCTACTGACAAGGATCTAAAGAAATGGAATAAAAATGTGTTGTTTTCCTTTAGTCATACTCTTATTTATTTCAGATCAAAAAATATATAAATTCTCTCCATCAGAAATTTACTGAGACCAATTATTTCACAATTTCATGCCCGACATTAATTCATGTCATCCCTTATTTGGAAATCTTCTGAATTATTCTGACTAAAACCTTATGAATAGTATCATAAATGCTGTTGAATCTAATTAGTCTTTGGAAATAAAAATCTGTGCGTTTACAGATCAGTTAAGTTAGCTCTGCCAGACAGACCTCCTTACTTACAGACTATAGTTTCTCAGTAAAATGATCTTCTCAGCCGGGTACGAGGACCCAGCGTTCCTCGCACCTTCTACTTTGGCTTTTATCTAGGGAGAACCTTACCATCATTTAGGTCTTATTTCACTGCCAACCCCGGCAATTTAATTTTATGTGTGCTTTGGGTAGGATGACATTTTCCAATTCACAAAACAAAATTTCTCTGAAAGATATTTGGCCCCAGATGTGAAATTGACTGATGAAAACTATTTAAAAAAAAAAACAGTTGGAAAGACAGCAATGTGGTGGGTAAATCACTCCTGATTAAATATCAAAAAGTGATGGGGTTGTGCGAAATAGGGTGGGAGTGATGGGTGGGGGTCGTAAGTGCAAATTGATTGCATAGGTGAAAAGAGACTGGACCTCATAGAGCAGTGGTTCTCAACCTTCCTAATGCTGTGACCCTTTAATACAGTTCCTTATGCTGTGACTCTTTAATACAGTTCCTTATGCTGTGGTGACCCCCCAACCATAAAATTATTTTTGTTAAATTATGGTTCGGGGTCACCACAACATGAGGAACTGTATGAAAGGGTCGTAGCATTAGGAAGGTTGAGAACCACTGTTAAAGAGTGTATATATCAAAGTCTTCAGAGTGAGAAACAGTATAATCATGTCGCTGTAATAAATTACATTTAAATAGTTTACTTCCTTTTGATTTCCTTGATGACAGTAATGTTGACAGCAACATATATAGAATAAATATAGTAAAGTCTTTCGATAGAATTTTATTTACTGAAGGTTTTGAGTAAACTCAATGTACCCTGGAGAGTTTGCACCATAATCTTTTCCTTGCACTATTGCAAAAGCTTCTTGGTTTTTCTGTGAAAAACATGACATCCAGATCATCTAAAATGTACGTGTAATCTGGTTACTGTTATGTTTATAATCCCTCATATTGATGGTGTAGCAAAAGTACAAGCTCCTTAACATGAAGTCCTGAGGACTTTGTCCTTGCAATCTACGGTCTAGTATTCCCTGTCTTGAAGTTAATACTTAACCAATGTTCAGAGGCTTCTTGCTCTGTCTGCACACCATGCTATTTTCACCCCTAGGATTGGCTTTTAATGTCTCCACTGCATGAAATATTAGTCCATTCTCAACCAGCAAACACAGATCATCCTTTTGGGAAGTCTTCCTCCATTTCCACACTGGCTGGAGGATGAGGACGGCTTCTGAGCTCTTAGCCACTTACCGTGCTTCCTTCCTTGTGTTGAAATCACAATATGCGTTGCGGTATCTGTCTTTTCCTCCCAGGCGTCCTCAAACTTTTTAAACAGGGGGCCAGTTCACTGTCCCTCAGACCGTTGGATGGCTGGACTATAGTTAAAAAAAAAAAACTATGAACAAATTCCTATGCACACTGCACATATCTTATTTTGAAGTAAAAAAACAAAACGGGCACAAATACAATCACACTGCCTGCTGCATGTGGCCCGCAGGCTGCAGTTTGAGGACTCCTGCCAAGGCCTGACACATAGCAAACTAGATATACACAGAAACTCAATGAATGTTTGTTGAATGAACAAAGGAATTACTTAATATTCGTTCATAACATACACTTTAGTTATTACCTTTACTAGTAAGACACAGACATTCCCAGCAAAAGTTAAGAGATCCCTGTTTCCCACTGTGCCCACCACAATTCTGTCTTCATCTTGTCGTTAATGTTGAGGTTAATATATCAATATCATCATTATTGCTGTGTGTATTAGCTCATTTGCCAAGGTCATACAGTTAGTAAATAAGGAGCCAATTATTGTTACTTATATACTTTATTATATTCAACTTCTTATTTATCTGTACTACACTGTCAATTCATTTCTTCCTTTCTTTTTTTTTGAGACAGCGTCTCACTCTGTTGCCGTGTGGGTAGAATGCCATGGTAACGTAGCTTACAGCAATGTCAGACTCTTGGGCTCAAGTGATTCTCTTGCCTCAGCCTCCCAAGTAGCTGGGACTAGAGGTGACCGCCACAACGCCCGGCTATTTTTTTTTAAGAGATGGGGTCTCGCTTTTGAGCTCGGGTAATCTACCTGTCTTAGCCTCCTAAAGTAGTAGGATTACAGGCGTGAGCCACGTGCCGGCCTACACTATCTATTCTTTAAGGATTGTGCCTGAGTCAGAGTCAGCTTTGAATGACAGCAGTGCCCACTACCATGTATTGACTACTTATTCTGCTTTATATGGCTGAACTCACAACGCACCTGTGCTGCGGGTACTATTATCAAAACTGCTTTGCAATAAGATATAGCGCAGTGATTTCTTCAAGATACATTTCTAGAACTTAAATCATTGCAAAGGGTCATAACTAATTTTTCACTTTTATTTATTATTTATGATTTTAAAAATGATATTCATTTTTTAGAACTGTTTTGGATTTAAATAGAAATTGCAAAGGTAACAGAGTTCCCATGTACCCATGCCCAGTCTCCTTTATTGTTAACACCTGTCATTAGTATGATCCATTTGTCATAGGTATTGAACCAAGGCTGCGTGCGTACTTTACTCATATTTCCTTAGTTTTACCTACTGTTTCTTTCCTGTTCCAGCAGCTGCTCCAAGATAAAACACTGGTTAGTTTTAGTATCTCCGTAGTCTCCTCTTGGCTAGGACAGGTTTTCACATGTTCCTTGTTTTTCATGACCTTGACAATTCTGAGGAGTCAGATATTTTGTAGAACGTTCCTGCATGTCCCACCTAGAACTTCTCTGATGTTTTCACATAATTAGATGGGGGTTATGGATTTGAGGGAAAAAGACACAGAGGCCAACTGTTGTTTTCATCAAATCAGGTTAAGCGTACAGACCATCAACACTTATTCTCCCTGTTAATGTTGACCTTGAACATCTGGTGGGGGTGGTGTATGTTAGCTTTATACACTATAAATTTACTCCTTTTCCTCTCTTTTCATATTGCACTCTTTGGAAAAATTCACTATGTGCAGCCCACGTCTAAGGGGTGGTGTGTTATGCTCCACCCCCTTGAAGGAAGTTTATCTACATAAATTATTCTAAATTCTTTGGCAATATACATAAATATATTCTTTGAAACATATCTCTTTTCTCTATTTATATTAGTTTGGACTCACACATATTTATTTTACATTTTGGGTTACAATTCAGTATCATTTTATCTAATTTGTTATGCAAAACATTCCAGCTTTAGGCATTGGGAGTTTTTTCAGTGGACGCCTGCATTCCTTTGCTATATAAATTTTTTGTACGGGTATAGCAAAGGAAAGCTCCTTCCTTCCTTTCTGGTATAACAAGATGCTTCAGGCTCATCTGGCTCATTTCCTGCTTCAGTCCTAAACTGGTCATTTTTCCAAACTGGTTTCTTTGATTGGAAAATGGTAATAGGAACCAAAATCTGGACGCTAAGTGTGCTTGTTGCCAGGACAGGGTCATTGAGTCTAAGTCCTCTCAACTCACAGGGCAGGGGGAGCACATGTGGGTAAGGCGACCTGTGGATATTGGACTCAAGATGATTTTTGTGGCTTTAAGATAGTGCAAAAGGATAAGTACTGAGTGCACGTCTCGACTCACAGTAAGCCTCCATCTGGGTAAACCCATCATTAGCTGAAAATATCAAAAGCCAAACTGTACTTTTGACTTGGAATATTTTCAATTTATGATGGGCTTATCAAGATTAAACCCCATCAAAAGTGAGGGTTTATATGTAACCATTTGTGTCTCTATTAAGCCAAACATGAGTTCATACTGGTGTGTCTGCCTCTGACATATTGCCACGTGGCCCATTCTAGTCTCCACCCTTTTTTTTACCTTTGAGCTTACAGTTCAACAGTCGGAATAGTGGTTCCCACCATCTGCCATCCACTTACTTAATGGTTCAATTCCAGCATACACACGTAGCAGCATCAGAATCCTTGACTAATACCACAGCGGGGGAATAACTGTACCACACGGGGCACATTGCCGAAGCACAATACTAGCAGCTTCTCTACGCTTTAACATAGAGATAAGTTATCAGCTCAGTTGGGTAAACACCTAGGAGCACGTCTTCTGAACTGTATGGTATGACTATGTTTAGCATTGTTTTTCTTTTATTTTGCAGTTTTTGGCCAGGCTGGGTTTAAACCCACCACCTCCAGCCTTGAGCCACAGGCACCGCCCTATGTTTAGCATTGTTAAGAAATTGCCAAACTGTATTCCAAAGTGCCTACACCATTTTGCATTCCCACTAGCAATGAATGAAATTTCCCTTTGCTTTTCAACCTCACCAGCCCTTGGTATTGTTAGGAGTTTTAAAAATAAACCATTTTCGGGAGGGAGGGGGAAGGAGGGGGATTAATGGGATTACACCTGCGGTGCATCTTACAAGGGTATATGTGAATCCTAGTAAATGTGGAATGTAAAGGTCTTAGCAAAATAACTAAGAAAATGCTACAAAAGCTATGTTAACTAATGTGATGAAAATGTGTCAAACGATCTATGAACCAAGTGTATGGTGCCCCACGATCATACTAATGTACACAGCTATGGTTTAATAAAAATAAATAAAAAAAATAAATTTCTGCTTCTGCCAAAAAAAGAGAAAAGTTTAGGGGAACTAATAAGCCTGGACTATTTTTATGAAATTTCTCTTTGTGTAAGTCAAAGATACTCATAAAATACAAGGATATTACATTATGTTCCTGTGTATTTAAAAAAAATAATAATAAACCATTTTCAGGGCAGCACCTGTGGCTCAAAGGAGTAGGGTGCCAGCCCCACATGCCGGAGGTGGTGGGTTCAAACTCAGCCCCGGCCAAAAACAGCAAAAAAATAAATAAATAAATAAAAAATAAACCATTTTCATAAGTGTCTATGATATCTCATTGTTGTTGTAATTTGCAGTTCTTACTGACAAATGATGTTCGGCATCTCCCATCTATATCTCTTCCTAGTTAGGCGTCTCAGTCTTTTGCTTAGTTATCAAACTGGGTTTTTTAAAAAAATCATATTTTAGTTTTACAAGTTCTTTGTAGATTTTGGATACAGGCCCTTTATCAGATATCTGTTTTGCAAATATTTTCTCCAAATATAAGGTTTGTCTTTTCATTCTCTCAACAGTCTTTACAGAGGAGACGTTTTTAATTTTAATGACATCAGTTTTTCTTTCATGAATTGTTTTTCGGTGTTGTATCTAAAAACTCATCACCAAAACCAAGGTCATGTAGATTTTAGCTGATGCTTTTATCCATCCAGAAGTTTTATGGTTTTGCATTTTACATTTTTAGGTCTATAATACAATTTGAGATAATTTTTTTGAAAGATGTAAGGTCTCTATCTAGGTTGTGTGTTTTGTTTGTTTGTTTGTTTTTAGGTATGGACATCTAATTTTTGCAACACTGTTTGTTGAAAAGACTGTCCTTTCTCCATTAAATTGCCTTTGCTCCCTTGTCAAAGCTGAGTTGATTGTATTTGTGTGGGACTATTCCTAGGCACTACATTCTCTCCATCATTCTACCTGTGTAACCTTCCTCAAAGAAACAACTTCTTGATTGCCACAGGTTCACATGAAGTTTTGAAATCAGGCAGTGTGAGTTCTCCAATACGATAACTTGTACTGAGTTAGCTATTCTAGGTTTTCTATATTTCCATATACACTTTAGAATCAGTTTGCTGATATTTACAAAATAACTTGCTGGGATTTTGATTGAGATTGCATTGAATGTGTACGCCAGATCAGGAAGAAATGACATCTAACAATATTTATTCTTCCAATCAATGAATATGGAATATTATATCTCTTCATTCACATCTCCTTTGATTTCATTAGAGTTTGTAGTTTCCCAACTTTAGATTCTGTGAATAAAATTTGTTAGATTTATACCCAAATACTTCATTTTCTTAGGTGCTAATGTAAATGGGTTTGTTTGTTTGTTTGTTTTTTGTTTTTTTGAGAAAGGGTCTTACTCTCTTGCTGGGCTAGACTGCTACAGCATCATAATAGCAACCTTAAACTCCTGGGCTCAAGTGATCCTCTTGCCTTAGCCTCCTGAGTAGGTTGGACTACAAGAATGAGCCACCATGCTCAACTAATTAAAAAAATTTTTTTTGCAGGGACAGGGTCCCCCTGACTCGCCCAAGCCTCAAAATTCCGGACTCAAGTAATTCTCCTCTCTCAGCCTCCCAAAGTGCTGTATTACAAGTGTGAGCCAGCACTCCTTGCCAAATTTTATATATTATTCTTGTATTCTGTGAACTCCCTAGACTCACTTGTTCCAGGAATTATTGTTGTTGTTGATTCTTTGGGATTTTTCACATAATCATGTTACCTGTGAATAAAAGTTTTATTTTTCCTTTCAATTTTCATATATTTACATACACTTCTTGTCTCACTGCACTTGTTAAGACATCCAGAATGATGAATAGGAGTGGTGAGGAAGAATATCTTTGTTTATGATTTTAGGGAGAAGTTTTCAGCTTCTCACCCTTAAGACTGATGTCAGCTGTAGATTCTTTGTAAATATTCTTTATCAAGTTGAGGAAGTTCCCTCTAAACTCTTGCTGAGAGCTTACATCATTAATACACGTTTGATTTTTGTTAAATGCTTTTTCTGCATCAGTTGGAAAGATTATATGATTTTTCTTCTTTAGCCTGTAGGTGTGATGGATTATCCTGACTGATTTTTGAATGATGATTTTGAATTATACTGAACCACTCTTTCTGAACCAGTCTTGCATAAATGGAATAAATTCCAATTATGGTCTTGGTATTTATTTTTATATTCTGTTATATTCAATTTGCTAGTATTTTGTTGAGGATCTTTATTTCCATTTCTTTGAGATTTTGCTCTGTAGTTTTCCTTTCTTATAATTATCTGGTTTTGGTATTAAAGCCATGGTAGGATTATACAATGAGTTAGAAAGTGTTCCCTCTGCTTCTATTTTCTGGAAGAGATTGTGGAGAATTGTATCTTCCCTAAATGTTGATAGAATTCACCAATGAAACCATCTGGACCTGGTGCTTTCTTTTTGGAAGGTCATGAACTATTGATTCAATTTCTTTAACAGACATAACATTGTTCAGATTTTCTATTTCTTCTTGTATAAATTTTGGTAGTTTAGGCTGGGTGTGGTGGCTCATGCCTGTAATCCCAGCACTCTGGGAGGCTGAGGTTGGTGGATTGCTTGAGCTCAGGAGTTCGAGACAAGCCTAAGAGTGAGACCCCATCACTACTAAAAATAGAAAAACAGAAACAAACAAACAAACAAAAATGAGGCAGGAGGATTGCTTGAGCCCAGTAGTTTGAGGTTGTGAGCTATGATGCCATGGCACTCAACCCAAGGCAACCCAAGGCAACTAAGACTCCACCTTAAAAAAAAAAAATTGGTAGTTTGTGTATTTCAATAAATTAAACCATTCCACCTAATTTATTAAATATGTGGGCATAATTTTTTTCAAGTATTTTTCTTTTAAATCCCTGGGACCAGTGGTGAGGCCCCTTCTTTCATTTCTGAGACCAGTAATTTGCGTCTTCTTTTTTTCTTAGTTGGCCTGGATAGAAGTTTATCAATTTTATTGGTGTTTTCAAAGAAGCAGCTTTTGGTTACATTGATTTTCTCTATTTTCCTGTTACCAGTTTCACTCCTTTCTGCTTTAGTTTTTATTATTTCCTTTCTTTAGCATGTTTAGGTGTCTGTTGCTCTCCTAAGATGAAGCTTAATGACTTTTGATCATTCCTTCTTTTCTACTATATGTGCTTAACATTACAAAAACCTCTCTTAGCACTGCTTTCACTGCCTCCCACAAATGTAGTTTTCTTCTAGTTTAGTTTAAAATATTTTAAATTTTCCCTTGAGACTTCCCTTTGACTTATGCGTTTAGAAATATGTGGTTTAATCTCCAAATATTTGGGGGGGGGGTTCCCAGTTATCTTTCTGTTATTAATTTCTAACTTAATTTGGATTGTGGTCTGAGGACATACTTTGAATGATTTCTACTCTTTTAAATTTTTTAAGGTGTATTTATGGCCAAGAATATGATCTATGTTGATGAATGTTCAACATAAACTTGAGAAAAACAGTATAACCTGATGTTCTTAGATGGACTGTTTTATGTGAATTAGATCAAGTTGATGGGGAACATTGTTTAGGGCAGCTACAGCCTCACTGGTTTACTGTGTACTTGACCTATCAATTATGACAATAGGAGGGGAAAGTTTGCAACCCTAATAACAGCATTGTCTATTTCTACTAGTTTTTGCCTCATGAATTTTGACATTCTACTATTAGATATATATAGTAGAATCACTCTTGGGCTCAAGTGATTCTGATGACTCAGCTTCCCCAGTAGCTGGGACTACAGGCAACTGCCACAATACCTGGCTATTTTTAGAGATGGGGTCTTGCTCTTGCTTAGGTTGGTCTTGAATTCCTGAGCTCAAACAATCCACCTGCCTCAGCCTCCCAGAGTGTTAGGATTACAGGAGTGAGCCTGGCCTATGTTAGCTTTTTAAATTATAAGCTTAGAACACTGATTGCAAATCTTTCTTGTGTAATAATTTATTATGCTTTAAAGCCTTTTTTAACTGCAAAAAAATACATTTAGTACGTTGTGTTTTAATTAGTCAGTTTTTATTATTTTCTAATTTCTACCTTGAATTCTTTTTGACCCATGTGTTATTTAAGAGTGTGCTGCTTAATTTATGCACATTTAAAAAGTTTATATTGTTACTGATTTCTCATTTAATTCCCTTGTAGTCAAAGTGTATATTATTTCAATTATTTGAAATTTATCCAGATTTTGTGGCCAAAAAAATTACAGACCTTTGTGAATGTCAAGAATGTGTGTGCTGCACAGTTGGGTATAGTGCCTCATAAACCTCACCCAGGTCCAGTGGTTCACAGTGTGACACATGCAGCTTTTCCTCACTCTTGCTCACTTCTGTTTATTCTATCAGTTATAAGACGGGCACTAAATTCCCTAACACTGATTTTTGAATTTGTCCAGTTTTTTCCTTAGTCTGTCTAATCTATTTTTATGTATTTTGAAGCTCTGTTATCATGTGCTTACCTTTTACTGACCTTTTTTTCTCCACTACTTTTCATTTATCTTTGTTTCGACTTCTTTTAGGTAAGCAAAAAAAAAAAAAAAAACCACCACCTATTTTTAGGTTTAGGCACTTTTTTTTCTGTAATAGACTTAATTCTAATACAAACACGTAACAGAAAAGTACACAACATCATACAAATGTATATTATATAATGGGAATCCTTCCTTCCTCCCTCCCTCCCTCCCTCTTTCCCTTCCTCCCTCCCTTCCTTCTTTCCTGTTTTTTTTTAGACAGCGTCTCACTCTGTCACCCTGGGTAGAGTGCCACAGCATCACAGCTCACAGCAATCTCAGATTCCTGGGCTCAAGTGATCCTCTTGCCTCAACTCCCGAGCAGCTGGGACTATAGGCGTCCACCACAACACCTGGCTAGTTTTTCAATTTTTAGTAGAGCTGGGCAGGGTCTCACTCTTATTCAGGCTGCTCTTGAACTCCTGAGCTCAGGCGATCCTCCTGCCTCAGCCTCCCAGAGTGCTGGGATTATAGGCATGAACCACCATGCCCAGCCAGGAAGATCTTTTCTATATGAAGCAATATATTTAAAGTAAAGTGGGCATTAGCTCTAGTCAGAAGTTGTGAAATATTCTAAAAAAGAGAAAAGTCATGTGCCAAAGCCCAGAGTCTAAGAGGAGGTTGGCTATGTTAAGAAAAGAAAGCAGCCCAGAACAGCCTCACCATAGAGGTGAAAGCAGAGCGGCAAATGAATGGTGAGCTTTCTGATCCCACTTTCATTTGACAAAAAGAAAGAAAGATCAATGTTCTAAGCTTCTACATGTAGAGCCTTTGGAGCTCCCTAAGAGTGGTAGGAACATTAAGAGGTGGCAAGTTAAGAAATGCCATGATCTGATGTGCAATTTTACAAGGTACTCATAAATTATAGGGGGCAAGAAGTAGATGCCGACAGATCAGTACAGGGGTGGATGCGGTGGAGTGATCCAGGTGAGAAGGAAATGATGGAGGCTTCAGTAAAGTGTGTGCAGTAGAGCTGAGAGAGTGGAAGGAATAAAGGTATTTTGTGGGTGGAATTGGTAAGAGTTGATCGCGAATTAGACATGGGCTGTAAGGGAGGATAATATGCCACTGATGACTTCCAGCGTGTGCAGAAAGAAAGAAATACGAAAGAAGAGGAACAGATTGTGGTAGGGGAGGGACAGGTTTTAACATGTTGATGTTCGGGTGGCACCTGTGTCCCAGTGGGTAGGGCGCCAGGCCCATATACCAAGGGTGATGGGTTCAAACCCGGCCCCAGCCAAAGTGCAAGAATAACAAAAAATAGCCGGGCGTTGTGGCGGGTGCCTGTGGTCCCAGCTACTTAGGAGGCTGAGGCAAGAGAATCACCTAAGCCCAGGAGTTGGAGGTTGCTGTGAGCTGTGTGACGCCACGGCACTCTACCAAGGGCACTAAAGTTAGACTGTCTCTACAAAAAAAAGAAAAAAAAATGCTGATGTTCAAGGTATCTGAGTTACATGACAAAGTATCATTCTCACAACCTATGTGACATATGAGCGTGTAGGGGATCCTGGCTGGAGACAAACACTGTGGAAGTTATAAACACAGATGTTGGCCCAATGCCATGACAGGAAGGAAACTAACTCATACTGTAAAGCAGCCGAAAGAATCCTGACATTCCCAGGTCAGGGGGAAGGGGAGAAGCTGCAACCAGGGATGAGAAAGAGGGACCAGGTATACAAGTCAAGCTACAGAAGCCACAGTTCCCCCTCAGTTATTATTCATGTTTTAGTTTTGTGAATGGAGTTTTCAGGGTCAAGGTAGTTTCTCCAAGGTCTGAGGGAGGTCGTTGGTTTTTATGTAGTTCTCACTCAGCTGCTGAGCCCAAAATGTTACAGTTCATTGACTGGCAAATGTCTTTACATTTATTTACATATACAGCCATTGTCCTTGAGAATTCCCACACCTCCAGGATGGCTGGTGCAGATGGCTTCTAGAATCAGCTGGCCTAGAACCAACAGCCTTCTGATGTCTTGGGTTTTCTTACTAAGTCCTTGATACACAGCCATTTTTTTTCCTTTATTGCGGTGAGTTAATTTCCTCTCAGGGGCTCCTTTTGTCTTCTGCAGTGAAACCAGATGGCTCTTCAGTAATGAGAGGATGGCAGCAGGTGAAGAGGCAGTCCCCTTAACACTTTCAATTTATTAGCAGGTGTTTCAGCAAGGTTTACATCACTGGTGAAGATGGCGATGTCATAGGATGTGCTGAGTGACGGGAACGGCAGCCCACACACTACTATTCAACTGAGAGTGACAGAACTTTTCTTGGTATAACCAAGCTGGGAAGAGCTGGCAGAGGCACCACGGTTTGGCACTGTCATCATCAGATGCTTAAATGCGTGACTGGACGTGTAGCAAATGGCCTTGAAGTGTAGCTACATGAAGAAAGATTGGACCAATGCCTTGATCTATAAAAGAAAGAATATAGGCTAGACATACATCTTGGCTGACATGAAAATAATGAATATTCAAGGCAAAGAATGTGTCGTGGCAATTCCTAAGAAAGGGATAGTGTATATAACTTAGAAGTGTATACCAGAATTGGCAAGGATTGCATGGAGGTCCAGAGTTCTGGGAGAGATGGTGGTGAGTCGGCCTAAATTATTTCCAGCCTACAATATGCCTAGTTGAAAATTATAACAATAAGTTCTTGAAATACAAAAATAATAAACTGGGAAAATATATTTTCAACATATAAGAGACAAGCCATCAACAACTTTATTACATAAAGATTGCTTATCAATAAGAAAAATAGACACAATTATTGGAAAATATGCAAAGAATGAAAATAGGCAATTCTTAAAGACAAATTCCAATAAACATTATGAAATAGCATAAAATAACCAGGTATGTGAAGAAAAAAGGCTTATATAAGCATATAAAATTGTTAAGAATGGGGGAAGAGATTATGAGGGAGTTTTCATTTTGTTTTATTATTATTATTTTATGTATTATCAGGAGAATCTGTATCCATTTAATAAAATGAAAAATTACATACAAGCTAATGAAAGAGTAAATGTCTTAAATTTACAGTAAAAGATGACTTATGGCAAAAATTGTACTTCCAAATTAGTCAAGCACCTGTATTATGGATACTGCATTTTTTTTTTTATCTTTCTTAAATGGGGGAGGAGTGGTAAACGGAATCAAACAAAAACTGGAACTAATATTAGTCAGTATTATCAGACATTTTCTCCATTTTCTGTAAATATAATAATGTTCATTTAGCAAAATTTACTTCTAGAAGATTTAATATCTTTCTACAAGCTCATCTTCAATCAGATTATTTCCTTTTTCTCCTGACTCAACAGGCTCCCGGGTTCACTCTTCTTTTAAAGCCCAAGTTGCTGACAATATGGCCAACATGGAAGGACAGAAAGACTAGGACCAAGAATAATAATAATAATCAAAATAGCTTGATTTATGTTGTTAACTCTGTGTAGGCTGTTAGACATTTAAACATACTTTGCTATTTTATTTAAATGTTCTTATGATGATAATATCCTCTCTTTTAGTTTTCATGGATAACTGTGAATATCCTATTTTTATTCAATCCACATCAAAGAACTCTCTGGTCTCAAAATTTTACAGATACTAGGGATGGTTGTATTTGCTTTTCTTTTGTTATGATGCCACCAAAATCTTAGATGGCTGCCATTCCAGGTGAGTGGACGTACAGGTAGGTCTCCCTGTAGACAACTAGACTAAGCAGACTTTAGTTCTGGGCAGTCACTGGTATTTGTAAACCACCTGAGAAGTGAGTAGCAGAATGTAGTGTTGAGGCCAGCTCATAGGGCTCCAGAGTGAGTAAGTTTTTTTTTTTTGTTTTTTTGTTTTTTATTGTTGGGGATTCATTGAAGGTACAGGAAACCAGGTTACACTGATTGCATTTGTTAGGCAAAGTCCCTCTTGCAATCATGTCTTGCCCCCAAAAGGTATGCACACACCAAGGCCCCACCCTCTCCCTCCTTCCCTCTCTCTGCTCTTCCTTTCCCCATCCCTCCCTCGTTGGAGAGTGAATAGGTTTTAAGGCTCAGGTTCTTGTGTATGTTTGGACAGTTCATAAATGCAACATACTACTCTTCCAGGTGTAACTACCATTCCTAACTTAATTATCATCTCTTGTCTCTGATTTTTTCATAGGTGATTGGCGCCCTCTGGTGAAGAGAGGCCAGGAAAATAGCTGAAGCTGTTTTTACAGCTTCACATAGTACTGCATTAGTAAAGATGCTGAGGCTTTGCATTTGTGAATGGGAATGCTTTCCCTAGAAAACAGCCAGAAGTCCACGAGGTAGAAGTAGCAATCAACTGTTTAGGTGAAATTGAACTTTGAACAAATTTGAACTTTGTCAGGTCATCGTATCCAGTCCCCAGATGGAAAGACTTGACTGGATGCTTTTTATATAGCTACTACAATCCGGCTGATGCACTAATACGCATAACTCAAGGTTGAGACTTGGGAAATTATTATTTCAATACAGGAAACTTTAGTTTGGCAAATACCTTAGATAAATTAATAGATTACTTTTTATTTGGTTAATTTCAAGAACACAGCATTTAAAGAAGCCTGTGGTTGCTTGAGTTATACAACAAATCTGTTATTTTAATTACCTTCTCTCCCTAAAGCTCCTGCTGCTTACCTTAATCCTTATTATGCCCTGAAAGAAGTATGTTATAATTTTGTCATCATAAATATTTATTAGTTACTATTGATAGCACTGGGTTAGGTCCTCATCAAGCAACCAAAAATAATTCTTATCCTCTGAGATGATTCTAATATAAAACATAGACAAAGAATATATAACTGGGTCAACTGGAAAATGAATAAATCAAATAAATATGATAAAAGATAGCATTCACATTACTTTAACAGTGCCAAGGGCAGAGGCAATTCCACACTTGACTCCGTGGCCTTTAAAATGTAGTGTCCTAAATCAACAAATGGAGAAAAGGTTAAATAAGTAGGTGGCACATTTAAATAATAAATAGATGAAAACGTTCTTGGACCATTCTCAAAGATCTTGTTTTATGTCAGAAACTATCGTATTGCGAATTTACGTAGTGCATTTCTGCTACTCTTCAGGGGTAGACTCGCCTACTTACCACCTTCTTATCTAGATAACTTTTTAAAATAAAAGAATTTCTTTGTTCTCTTTGGACCGTATCACGCTTTGTCTCCTGAGCCACTATCCTTTTAGATTCACCCCTCCTCCTTCAGATCCAAGCAGACCTCTGGACCTGTACAACCCCTCTCTCTTCTCCCTTTTCTCTGAACTACTAAGGCCTAACTTAACAGAATTGCAATGCTTTGGTCTTTCCATGTATATATAATTTTTTTTTTTTTGAGACAAGAGTCTTGCTCTGTCGCCCGGCGTAGAGTGCAGTGGCGTCATCGTACCTCGCTGCAACCTCAGATTCCTGGGCTCCAACGATCCTCCTGCCTCAGCCTCCCGAGTAGTCCAGTAATTTAACAGAGTCTACAGAACACATTCTAGCATTCACTCACTCATATGTCGAGGCGTTGATGGGTAGACCCAAAGCCTATTTTCCATCTCTGTAGCAGCTAAGACAAACATTCCTGCATTCGTTCATAGGGGTAAGTCCCTCATTTCCCTTCTCATGGTGAAAAGCATGTGCTGGTGGAGGTGGAAAAACAGAGCGCAAGTGAGATCCAGGTGAGTGACAGGTAAGGACAGAAGCACCTTGTCTACCTCATCTCTGCCCACAAAACACCCATTCTTTCCTGCCCTGTTCCCCAGGACTCTCTGGGCGGATGAGAGGTCACCGGTGGGTAGGCGGCGTGCGCACTTCTCCGCAGGGGCCCACGGCCGGCAGGGAGGCGGGGAGCGAGGCCGGGAGACTGTCGGGGAGAGGTCGCCAGGAGGGGCCCGCGCCGCAGAAGCGGGGGTGGGCGCCGCGGGTGGGGGCAGCGCGCCTGCGCAGACCGGGCCCCGAGCGCACCCCCGCCCCCCAGCATCCCTGCGCCCCGGGCTGCGGCGCGGGCGGGGGGAGGGGCGCCGCCCCCGCGCGCGGCCACGTGACGCCGGCGGAGGGGATTGGAGCGGCGGCGGCGCGCGGCGGCAGACTGGTGCAGCGCCGGGCGCTCGCGGCAGGGTCTCCTCCTCCTGCGCCGCCGCCGCCGCCTGCCGGCGCCTTGACGACACCTCTCGGCCGCGCTCGTCGACGCCGCCGCCGCCGCATCCCGCCGCATCCCCGCCGCATCCCCGCCGCTTCGGCGCTCCGCGGAGGAGGGGACGACGGAGCCCGGCCGCCGCGGTTGAGAGGGGTCGCCGGCCGCCGCCCGCCCCCTCGGCCGTCGCCTGCGAGGTCGATCCTCCCGCGGGGTCTGCGCTGTCTCCTGCCGTCGCCGCCAGCGCCTCCCAGTTGCCGCGATGGGGCTCCTGGACTCGGAGCCGGGCAGCGTCCTGAGCGCGGTGTCCACGGCGCTCAACGACACGGTGGAGTTCTACCGCTGGACCTGGTCCATCGCAGGTAGGGCGCTGCTCGCCGTCCTCGCCCGGGCCTGCGGGCCGCTGCCGCGCGGGGACACGGGGATGGCGCCGGCGCCCGGCTGTTGGGATGTGCTGCGCGGCGGCCGTGCGCGGGCGCGTCGGCCCCGAACGTTAGACCCCTGCCCCGCGCCGTTCCTCCGGGCGCCCCCGCCCCTCCGCGGCCGCCCGGGCAGGGGGCTTGCCGGGGCAGGGGAACGGCCGGGGCGGGGGGCGGCCGCCGGATCCAGGGGAGCGGCCTGGGCATGGGGGGCCGCCGAGGCCGTGAGGAGCCGCGGGGCAGGGAGGACCGCCGGGACAGCGGGCAGCTGCGGGGCAGGGGGAGCCCGGGCGGCCGAGGGCTCCGCGGAGCGGCCCCACCCCGCGCTCCCACGCCCGCTCCCCGCTCGGCCCGGCCTTGCGCGCACATCAGCTGCAGGTTCAATGTCCAGTAATGCGCGGTGGGCAGGGACGGCGGGGACAGGGCCGGGACAGAAAGCCTTCCACGCTTGCTGCCTTCTGGACCCAACCCTGCTAATATTCTGTCCTGTTCATCCATCTGTAATGTAATTTGGACTGAACACTAAGATGACATTGTCTGGCTCCTTGAACCTTCAAGGATGTTAGTTTCGGAGGCATTTTTCGTCGGCAAATATGTTTGAAGTAATTGTCTGCAAGGGCTTTGCGCACTGCAATGCGGTCGGGGGAGGAGGCTTAAGACGCGGGGAAGCAGAGACCCTTTTCTGGGAGGGGGTCTCCAGGGGTCTCCGGGGCAGCCCCCGGAGGTTGTCCCGAGTCTGCCCGCGTGCGGTTTTCTCAAATCAGCGAACTTTCCCTTTAGTTGTTGCGGCTAATTTGGCGGGGCTGTCCGTGGGCTGCGTTACGCAGCGTTCTTAGTGCCCAGTTGTGATACTAGGAAATTTTATATTTTGTCATTTATTTCATTTGCTTTGTTGCTTTTGGTTCTAAAGTATTTAGAAGTTGTGTTTTTTTTTTTTTTTTTTTGGAATACTCTTGAGATGCAGATTCTTCCCGGTCCTTTTGCAGTTTCATCCCGTCAGTGGAGGAATCAATTCCACTTTGACTCTGTCTTTTCTCCTTAGAAATGAAAATTTGTTGCCATGGTGTGTGTGTGTGTGTGTGCTGTTGTTGAGTGAACAGTGATAGCAGCGTGCCTGTAACCTGCTGTATGGAATATATGTGCGTTTGCTGGAAATATTTCTGTGTGAGACAAAATGATTCTTTGCCATGGATGCTATGTTCACTTCTTCAGAAAGGTTTTTTTTTCCCCCCATAAGATCTCAAAATTGACACTGGAAAATAAGTCATTTAATACGTCATTACAACTGAAAATGGTTAAAAGGCAATTTTTTATGGAGTTCTTGAGTTTTTCTCCAATGTGCTGTTTGCATTGATACAGGACCTCCTTTTGCAGGTGCCTAGTACCTGCAAAAACCGGGAAAGATGCGCCCTTTTCTTCATCTGTGTGATTCGAGGTCTTTAAACGTTGCATCAGGCTTCCCATTACACAACTGTGCTGAGCTGAGTATCAGACCAGCTCTCTGCAGGTAATTGCGTACTTAGAGGCTCTTCAGTCTCCTTAACAGCCAGAGCCACACCCCGCAGTTCTCATCCTGCCCGTCATTCCCTCCCTGTCCCGGAGCTTTCCCATCTCCAGAGTCTCAGAACAATTGAGAGCACAGATGAACACAAAGTGTATTCTGTATCGGTTACTTCTTTCCTGATGTTTGTGTAAAAACGCCACCAGTGAAATAGGAAACTTGGTGCTGTTGCCTAGTGTGAAAGCTTGTGAGGGGCATGAAATAATGAAATATTGCGGGCGGACCCTAAGCAGGGAGAGTAGCCACCGGATCACAAGTGACCTCCCAGGAGTGCGTCTGGGGAAAGGTATTTGCCCTTGCTCTGCCTATCCACTTATACGAAACCTGAGACTGCTTCCCCGCTCTCCGGGACAAGCTGCCTTAGTTAGTAGGCAGATGGTGTTTCTTAACCACAGAGAGGCTTAGTGGGCAGGCCTGCCCTGCCCTCCTGCAGTGTGAGGGGGAGCGTGTTTTAGGTTCAGACCTGAAGTGGTGTCCCCCGGCCATCACTCTCCACATTCCCTTCCCTGGACTCACCACTCTGCTTGGATTCTCAGCATCATTTCATGAAAATCCAAGGGGGTGGGGGTGGGGCAACGTAGAAAGTGGCTTTTTAGGTGAGGTTGAAGAAAAGTCAGTGAATCAGATGTTTGGAAAGAGGGGGAATCAACACTGGGCAGGAGAAGAAGGCGAGGACGGATGTCTCGAGCAGGGGAAGGCTGCACGCCTCTGCGGGAGCCTCAGGAGCGAGCTGGGCCCCTTCCTCAGGCTGTGGTTCTTCCTTTCTCCTTCACTAATTAGTTCATTAAATGATTCTTTCCACTGAGGTTTCTACCCGAGTGCAAGGAAACTGTATCCACTTTGCACTCTCACATGGGAATAGTTACAGATTTGTGGATAATGTTTGATGGTCCAAGAGATTTTTGCCCTAGGACAAGCAGTTTCTAGAAAAATGTTATTTTATGCTATTATATCAAATGGTACCATTTAATACAACATATCCAAAGCAATGTATTAAAACTGGGTTTTTCAAAAGCAGATATCTAGCAAATATGTAATGTATTAAGACTGAAAATATTATTTTTACTATATCGTTAATATTTTATACAATAGAATTGAAAGTTTGAAAGAGCTGTACTTTTATTTATTTATTTATTTTTGAGACAGAGCTCAAGCTGTTGCCCTGGGTAGAGTGTGTGGCATCACAGCTCACAGCAACCTCCAACTCTTGGGCTTAAGTGATTGATTCTTTTGCCTCAGCCTCCCAAGTAGCTGGTACTACAGGCACCTGCCACAACATCCAACTGTTTTTTGGTTACAGTTGTCATTGCTGTTTGGCAGGCCCAGGCTGCATTCAAACCCACTCGCTCTGGTATATGTGGTTGGCACCTTACCTGCTTGAGCTACAGGCACCAAGCCAAGAGCTATACTTTTAGAAAACAACAAAAGTAACTTTTAATTTTTAAATATTATAGATTTAGATATTTTCAATGAAGAAGTCGATGTGAGTTTATATTAGAGGAATGTACATACTGATGTGGGAGTTTATATCACTGAGGGTGTTGGAGTGGGTACTCTGATGTGCTTGTAGTTGGTGTTTTCTTTTATTCTTTGGCTTCTTGAGTGCATTAAAATTATTAGGACTGGGATCCTAGGCCCAGAGTGTATATCTAATTAAGAACAGTTGTATATCAATTTTTTTTAAACAGATGAGAGAATCTAGGTATTCTTGTCTATAAATGCCCAAAGTATCTTGTCTACTGCATTTATTGTTTTTTAAATAAATGTTTATCATATATTTTTTGTGACCCAACGTTTAGCACAGAAGCTTCCTGTTCAGTTAGTGAGGAGGTTGCACTGACAGCCAGGTGTTTCCTGAGCAGCTGGGTTTCTTCCTGACCTCATTTCTAGCCGTAGCTGTTGTTCATGGGCATGAGTGTACATGTCTCTTGGTTGAGGAGGGATTGGCATTGCCCCTCTGTTCACCAATACGGTACCTCAAATTTTGGTGAAAAAAATCACATCTACTTAGCAGTTGAGGTTGGTGCCTAAAAGACCTGCCTGGCTGGGTCCTTGGATTCTCTTTGGAAGAGAAGTGGCAGAAGGGACAAGGGATAAGTGTTCCAGGAGGAGGGAGGACTCCTGCTGGATGGCGGCAGGGTCTGGGAGGCAGGTGTGGAGCGTTCTTCACTCTTCCATGTTCACTTGCCATGGCAGGTGCAGTTCTAGGCTAAGAGGATGAACCTGGTTGCTGCCCTCCAAGGCTATAAGGTCTGCGGGTCCCTTGTCCTTCCCTTTTGTTGGTATCACGGTCTGAAAGCCGTGTGAGTGTTCAGACTCAGGTCCGCGGGTCCCTTGTCCTTCCCTTTTGTTGGTATCACGGTCTGAAAGCAGTGTGAGCGTTCAGACTCAGGTCTGCGGGTCCCTTGTCCTTCCCTTTTGTCGGTATCATAGTCCGAAGGCGGTGTGAGCGTTCAGACTCAGGTCCGTGGGTCCCTTGTCCTTCCCTTTTGTCGGTATCATAGTCTGAAGGCGGTGTGAGCGTTCAGACTCAGGTCCGCGGGTCCCTTGTCCTTCCCTTTTGTTGGTATCATAGTCTGAAGGCAGTGTGAGCGTTCAGACTCAGGTCCGTGGGTCCCTTGTCCTTCCCTTTTGTTGGTATCATAGTCTGAAGGCAGTGTGAGCGTTCAGACTCAGGTCTGCGGGTTCCTTGTCCTTCCCTTTTGTTGGTATCATAGTCTGAAGGCAGTGTGAGCGTTCAGACTCAGGTCTGCGGGTCCCTTGTCCTTCCCTTTTGTTGGTATCATAGTCTGAAGGCAGTGTGAGCGTTCAGACTCAGGTCTGCGGGTCCCTTGTCCTTCCCTTTTGTTGGTATCATAGTCTGAAGGCAGTGTGAGCGTTCAGACTCAGGTCTGCGGGTCCCTTGTCCTTCCCTTTTGTTGGTATCATAGTCTGAAGGCAGTGTGAGCGTTCAGACTCAGGCCTAGTGGGGGCCACGGAGGGTCAGAAAGTGCTCTCCTCTTCCCACATCTGCTTCTGCCACCTGCCTCTTGCTCTTGGGTTGTGAGGAGTACGCAAGCTTCGGTTCCAGAACGTTTTAGCTGTTTCACCACAGACTCCTTACCCCTGCTCTTGATTGAGGAGTTGATGGGAACTGGGACAGTATTTGGGGAAATGGACTAGGGCAGAGGGTGTCACGGCAAGGGGAGCCGCCTGGCTGCAAAACCACTGAAACCAGGAATGTGCTTAAGGGCCAGTGAGTCATCCAGGTTTGATGAAACATGGAGTTAGTGGGAGGGGATGGTTAACTCGCCTCCAGTAAGCGGGCGTGCGTGGCCCCTGAGCAGCCTGAGCTTTAAATGCTGTGTTCACATTAGCTTTCTTGTTTGTCACTGTTCCTGTGCAGTTGTTCATCTTTGTTACAGTCTAAAATAGGTTTTGTTTGTTTGGTTTAGCCTGGGAGCCCAGGCTCTTCTTGTTTTGTTTTTTTTGAGACGGAGTCTCACTCTGGCTCTGGTAGAATGCCAGGGCATCCGCCCAGCTCACTGCAACCTTAAACTCCTGGGCTCAAGTGATGCTCCTGCCTCAGCCTCCCAACATCCTACAGGGACCCGCCACAACACCCAGTTTTTCTTTTTTAGCCGAGACATGGTCTTGCTCTTGCTCGGGTTGGTCTTGAACTCCTGAGCGCAGGTGATTCACCCGCCTCAGCCTCCCAGAGTGCTAGGATTTCATGTTGTGGGCCACCCGCCGGGCCCCCAGTTACTATTTTGAATGTTTCTTCAAGAAAAGACATTGTAATTTCATGATGAGTTCTAGGCAGATAATTATCACATTTGGGAAACATAACCCGGGCTCTCCGTGGCCAGTGTTTTCAGTGAGGTCCTGCTCAGCCTTTCCTCATGAGCTTCTGGAAGGTCTTGCGGGAGGAGGCCCCTGCCATTTTAGGGTTTTTGCAGTAGGTTTATTTGGCTTTCACTTTTTTCCTTCTGATTTTTGGCAGCAGACTCCTAAGCTTCAAGGTGACGCTCTTGTCCACTCCCCAGTGACAGCAGAGATGGGATGTGCTGCTGCAGGTGGGATCTGGGGCGGCAGATGCTGCAGACCGGAAGCTCGCGTGGGGACGCAGGCTTACGCAGTTAGATCCTTTGCCTTAGGGAGACAAAGATTTAAGAATTGTGTGGAAAGTTATGTCACACAGTGGCGTTGTCATCTTAAGAGTGTTTGGTCATCCTTTTAAAATTCAATTTGTTTTCTTTCTTTTTCCCAACTCATATGACAGTGTCACTTGGGAGTGATTTAACCTGATTAATGTAAATATTATTTTTCACTTATTGAGCCACTTATTTGAAACAGAGCATGTGTTAGCGCAGAGTCATGCACGGAGTCTGTCGTCTGCGTTTTATAGCTTTTCTTTCCTCAGTATCAGGATATTTTGTGTGTTACCAAAGCAAAGGTTAGGGGTGTTTTATTTCCCTTTAGAATGAGAATGGCTTAGACTATATATACTTTTAAATCTTACAGATTTGCCCTTTTAGAACAGAGGGGGAGGAATCCGTGGCCTTTCAAACCACAGCTTTCTGACTGGTATTGGCTTTCTGACTGGTCAGTGTTCCCTGACTGTGCACCTGCAGCTCCAGCCAGCTGGACGGTTAAGTAACAGGTGCTTCTCATCACCTGTGCCCTTGCTTTCACTCACCTTTCCTCTGGTAACCTCTCCAGATAAGCTTCCGCCAGAACCCAGCAGGCACCACCTTCCAAAGCCTTTCTAGTCCCTCGTGGCCTGGAGCAGTTTGTTCCCCCACCTAAACCCACTGTCTCTCTTACCTCCGCTGTGCCCTTCTGTTTCATGACTTTACTCTTGAAGTGTTTAGAGCCTCATTATTATTTACTCTTTCAACTCCTTTTTATTTTTCTCCCCAACACTGATTTGGTGTGTATCAAGAGATGATCATTTAATCCGGCATAATTTTGAATTGTGATATATTCTGGTTGCTAAACACCAATAAAGTTTATACCACACTAAATTACAGAAAGTTATTTTTAATGATATTTATTACCAGTTGGCCATAAAGTCAATTGATGTTGACTACATTTAATGTATGAATCAAACCATTAAATCATTTAGTAACACAAAACAGAGATATAAACTCAAGATTTCAAAAGATATAAAATCACACAAAATTGTTCTTTTCTCTTCATTGTCTATGCAGAAGTGCTCCTGTGTGTACAGAAATGAGGAGGGCGGTGGTGTGGCAAATGCAGAGAATTCTGCGCTGGGATCCAGATGGCCTGGGTTTGAGGCCCCACTCATTGCTAATGAGTTGTGAGAATTTAGACAAGTTAACTGGTTCAGTTCACAGTGTTTTCCATCTGTAGATGACAAGTTAACTGGTTCAGTTCACAGTGTTTTTCATGTGTAGATGACCTAAATTAGGTCATCTCTAAGGTCCTGCCTGGTTCTATAATTTTACATTTAGGCACCACTTTATTTTTCTTTTCTTTTCTTTTTTTAAAATTTATTTATTATTAAATCATAGCTGTGTACATTAATGCAATCATGGGGCACCAAACACTGGTTTTATATACCATTTGACATTTTCATCACACTGGTTAACATAGCCTTCATGGCATTTTCTTAGTTATCGTATTAAGACATTTATATTCTGCATTTAGTAAGTTTCACATGTACCCTTGTAAGATGCACCATAGGTATGGTCCCACCAATCACCCTCCCTCCGCCCATCCTCCCCCATCCTCTCCCCTACCACTTTATTTTTCGAATAAATAAAACAATTTCAAATAAACATACATTAATCAGGAATTAAAAACCTCATTTCATACAATAATTCAGATATTTAAAAAATTATTATTAACACTGTGCAAATAGTAGAAATAACAGATTCACATTTGGTCCTTTTTCCTTTTTCTTGTGTGCCGTGTACGAGACAGGTAGAGCAGGCGTCCTCAAACTTTTTAAACAGGGGGCCAGTTCACTGTCCCTCAGACCGTGGAGGGCCAGACTATAGTTTAAAAAAAAAAAACTATGAACAAATTCCTACGCACACTGCACATATCTTATTTAGAAATAAAAAAAAAAAAACAGGAACAAATACAATATTTAAAATGAAGAACAAGTAAAGTTAAATCAACAAATTTACCAGTATTTCAATGGGAACTAGGGGCCTGCTTTTGGCTAATGAGATGGTCAATGTCTGGTTCCATATATGTCACTGCTAGTCATAACAAGTGATGCAGGTGTGCATCAGTTAGTCCTGAGACTGAGAGGAGGAGTCGAGAGACAGAGAGAAGGAGGGAGTCAGAGAGTGTGGCGCACATTCCACACATGCACTCTGCGGGCCGGGAACAGTCTGCTGCTAAGACCTTGGCAAAAACACTGTGGGCCTGATAAATGTCCTCCGTGGGCTGCATATGGCCTGTGGGCCATAGTTTGAGGACCCTTGAGGTAGAGGAACAAAGAAACCCATCTTTAAACACTGGCCTTGAAGTAGCGCCCTGTGTTTTGCTATAGAACTGTACCTATGTAATTAGTGAAATAGTTCTCAAATAGTGAAGAATTAACTATTTTGTTAGAAATAGTAGCAATAATATTGAAGAATAAAGCACACTGCATTTATTAAGTGATATACCACTTCTGAGATGGCTTATTACATGTTTGTTGGGTCTTTTGTTTCTACCTGTGCCAAGAGTGGGTTGAACTGCACCATCTCTGCCACCACTTTACGGCACCCTCACAGTATGCCCTAAAATAGTGGCTTAGATATAAGTTTAAACTTACTCTTACTTGCTTTATATTTTTCTTTGGAAAATATAAAATGTTATTGCACGTCATTTCAAAAGGTTTTCTGTTATGGGGCAGTGCCTGTGGCTCAAAGGAGTAGGGCGCCAGCCCCATATGCTGGAGGTGGCGGGTTCAAACCCGGCCCCAGCCAAAAACTGCAAAAAAAAAAAAAAAAGGTTTTCTGTTATAGGCAATATATATATTTGCATTTCTGACTTAAGTTTGGAGATAAGGTTAAGATTTTTGTAAAATGGCTAAAAATATGCAAGGTCTCAGAGAAAGGGGAAAAATAAAATAAATGGTTTTGGTCTAAATATGTTCCTTAACTAATTTTAAAAATATCTTGTCATATGTTTTTCTTCATGGAATTTTTGCACTTGTAAACAAGTACATTGGTGTGGTATTTTATTTATATTTTAATTAGAATATAAGCCTTGGGATTTGAAAGACAAATGCATTAATCCACTGAAGGAATTGGTTACTCCCTGTCAACTGTAATCGCATGAAAGCATTTGTGATTTTGAATTGCACTATTCAAAGGAGCAAGCTTCTCTGTGCTCACTTTCATTTGTCTATCAAATGAAAACCTTGGCTCCGACACACTGGTGCACTCTACGTTCCTGGCATCGTTATTCACAGTAGCCAAGGGATGGAAATAACCCGAATGTCTGTTGATGGATGAAGGGACGAGCAAAGTGGGGACACACATAAAACGGGGTTATTAGTCATCCTCAAAAAGGAAGGACATTTTGACAAATACTGTAACGTAGACGAACCTTGAGGACGTTATGCTAAGTGGAATAATCCAGTCAAAAGAAGATGATGATCCATGTGGAATTAGGATTCCATTTACATGGACTCTCTGAAGTCACGTTCACAGAGACGCAGAACGGTGGTTGTCAGAGTTGTCAATGGATGCAGCGTTTATAAGATTAAAGAAAAAGTTTTAGAGATTGGTTGGACAACCATGTACATGTACTTACTACTACTGAGTTGTAACTTAAAAATGATTAAGCTTGTTAATTTTATGTCTTTTATCATAACGAATTTCCAATATTATAAAATAATAGCACATAAAATGAAGAAATGATCTTCAGTGTTTGATGGTAAAATAGTTGATTCTTTCGGGTTTTTTAGCATAAAGTAAAATGGCTTTACAAAGAGGATACATAAAAAAATAAGTAAAGGTGATACATAGTTTTTAGCATTAAAAAGTGCCCAAGTGCCTAGACAGTGGCAACTCACAAGGGAAGCAGTTTACCTGGAACTTCTCCCCAGTCCTGGGAGCTGTGCCTCCATGGCATTATTTCTATATATTTAGAAGTCCATGAGATCTATGTAAGTTAGATAATTTACACGTTGTTTTGTCTCTGGGCCAGTGCTTTTTTCTTCCCATTGCACTAGACAAGCAGGAGAGAAATAACCCCTAACCTGTATCTCTCTCTTATTTTATTTTTTCTTATACTGCTATTTTACCTATAGAGTATCACCACTTAGAATACTAAATATGAACAGAGTCCAAAAACCACCAGAGATACTGTAAAGAAAGACATTGAAATGCTCAAAGGTACTGTGAAGACTGGTCTGTGAAATTAAACTAAAAAGTGATATTTATGTAAATTTCTGTATTCACATACTTAGACTATGTCTCTGCATACATACACAATGTGAAAAGTGATAGGCAGAGAAAGTGAAGTTGACTTTTTATGATAGAGTAGTGGGAATGTAAAGGAAAGTATATTCAAAGTGAATTATGAAAAGTGTTTGACAAAGTGCATAATGCAAGAACTAGAAACTATTGTTAATTAGTGAAAGGATAATAAATTCAGGACTAACAGTATTTTATGCAGTGGATGTTCAATTTATATAACTGTTAGAGCCAAGAGGTTTTGACTAAAGTTCCCATTAACACACACACTCACAACATCTAAAAGTATCTTCAGCCTTTTTTGCTAAAGGGAAATACCATTTCAGTCTTGGAGTTTGGAGATCATTGGCAGCACCGGGTGGACATTTGGACTTGTAACTCCCAGCTCTTTACAGGGGGGATTTTTTATGCCTACTCTTTGCTGAGGAGCCCAGAAAAATGTGGGAACAGGGAGAGAAGGAAACTGCTTGCCTGCATTCCGGTCTCAGCTCTCAAGATAGGAGCCGAGACCTATAGTCTTCACCTGTCTCTGTTGACAGAGGTTGTATTCCTTGGTGTTGTTTCTTTTTCCCCTGTGCTTTTCCCCCTAGCTTTTATGAATATCACTTTTTTAGGTCACGAATTCAGATAGCAGCTGCTCTTGATGAAACTTACTATCACTTACCGAGCTTTCAGGATAGGACCATTGTGGACTGTAAGATGCTGCAGCCGTGCATTCTATACACGATACGTTTAATCTTCATAGCATCTCTACAAGGTGGGTATTATTCAACCATCAGTAGATGAAGAAATAGACCTAAAACTACACAGCTGGAAAAGTAACAGCTGGGGTGGAATCAAGAGCTTTCTCCCTCCTCTCCAGACAAGAACCTTTTTATAACGCAGGATAGCCGACCTATTCATTTAGCAAACACTGTTTTACTGCCCAGTAGTAACAGTGAACATTTACCAGGTGCTTTCTAAGGTTGGTGTGCCCAGTGCTTTATATGCAGCATCCCGTTTAGTCCTCATCTTCCTCCGGACTAGGATCTGTTGCTACCCCATTTTACGGGCGAGCAAATGATTCTCCGTGGATCTTACTCATCTAATGCGGACCCTCCCATCTGAGATCTCAGAGTGATGCCTTCAGCTTGAATTACAGACCCATTCCCTCTCCTCATCTGAGTTGTCTGTCAGCTCTGAATCCTTCCTTACTAATCTACTTTCTATAGGAAATGTTATCGTTTCTGTCACTTCTACCATTATTGTGATCGCTGTTTGGGAAAACTTCAAGCTTTTTCCCTCTGTTTTTTAACTCCTCCCTCCATTCCTCCAGGCTCTTGGGTGAGCACCATCCAACTGAGTAAGGTAGGAAGTCTCTGGCCTCCTGCTTGGCCCTGTGCTGACCTGCTGTCAGGGGCCTGCCCCTGCACACCCGCACAACCGCTGTCTTCCCCTCCCAGGCAGGTGAAGTTCTCCGTGCTCCCGCCTGCTCATCACGCTCTCACCCTGTCTGGCCCACCTCTGTGCTGCCGCGGAAGCTGCCCTCCCTCACTTTCACCCAGGTGCTCTTCCAAACACAGACCTTCCATCTTCTTTCCTGAACACACAGAGTCAGAACAGAAACTTACCATTAATCATCCTGCCTGCCCAGAGACTGATCAGACTGTTCTTTACCCGCTACCTCCAGAGTCTGGTCCTGCATTGCCCTCCCCAGTTTGTCCTGGGTGCACCTGCAAGGCCCTTCTCCACCAGTCCTGCCCTTTCCATCTCCCAGACACACCTGGCTTGAGGAAATATAAGTGTCAGATTTTACACTCAAACCCGGGAGAGGCCTTGAGGTGTTGTTTAGTTTACTCCCCCTCGCAGAGGTTAAGATCCTTCTCAGACTCTTCTTGATAACAGTTGTCTATATTTTCATCAAAAATTTCTTTTTAACACATGTTTGAGGATTCAGAGGCTCAGTAAGGAGTAGGCTGTTCCTCCACTCATGATGTCTGCAATGCAAGAGGATGTGCCGGGCTCCTGGAGACAAAGCCCAGTGCCCTGAGTTGGTAAGGGTGCAGTGTGATGTTAAATAGCGGGTCACCTTTGTGGTGGCACAGTGAGTGAAGGCAAATGGAGTTTTAATAATGTCCCTTACTGTGTTAGTGGTGATTAATAGCCAGATATTTTTAAAAAGGAGTTAATTTGCAACTGTTGGTTTCAGCTTATTAAAGAAGGACGAATAGTAGTGATGTATGACACAGACTTTTTTTTCTTCTTTTTTCTCTTCCAACTTAGAATTATGTGTAATGCAGGCTTCTTGGTGTCTTGAGTACACTCCTGAAGCTACTCAGCAGTTAGGGTTTGTTCGACTTCTGTTCTTTAGCTCGTAGTAGGTGAGACACATGCACATTCCGTTAGAAGAAGAGGAAGTAGCTGATTTATTTAGGTAGAATCCAGGAGCAAATGAAACAAATTCTCATGTAACTTTTGATTAATGCTGCATAAAGTAGGTTCACATTTCCAAGTAGACCCAGGATTGCTCTGAGACTTTACTGTACCACGTCACTGTGGAATCTTATTAAACTCTAGATGATGGTTGGTGGTTCCGGGGGGCTTGAGACGCTGCATTTCTTGTAAGCTTCCAGCTCGTGCTGTTCAAGCTGGTGCATGGACCACACTCAGAGTAGCAAGGGACTGGAGAGTACTGATTTTTTTTACAGTCTTCTACTGTGTACTATTACGAAAAAGCATTTTATTTAAAGCACATTTTAAATGTGCTTATAGTATTAATTTAAAGACCAAATGAGGGCATAGATTTGTATAGAACATTTAATTGTTACCTAACAGAGATTTCATGTATCTTCTAGAATCATATTACATTAATTGGTAACTGTTACTCATTTTACCCCGAAAGGGCAATGATTTAGATAATCTTATTGTAACCGCTACTTTGCATATGGGGAAGTGGTGGGGAGAGTTTCGGGTTCCCATGCACAGGGCTGGAAAGTGACGGAGCTAGAACCTTGCATTTAATCCGGGCCTTATCCCTTGCCCCTGTATCAAGCTGCCTCTGCTGCACGTGACGTGGCTTGTCACCTTCTCAGACTGTATCCCACTACAATCTTGTGTTTTTTCAACTTAGTTCTTCTAGGAATTTGGATGTTCTAAAAATTAAAAAGGTTACTAATTTATCTTTTGGAAAGTGATAATACACATAAAATTTACTAGCTTAGACCACCTGGGGAAGATAGTTCATTCCAACTGGTAGAAATCAAAAAGCTTTAAAAGAAAACAGCCTTTCAAAAAAAAGGTTTTTAAGAAAGTTGCTTTAACAAACATGGTGGGAATTTGTTATATTAAATACAGTTGTTTGTATACAAGTAGAGGTTACTAGGGCTACTTGAAATCTATTGTATTATAAGCATTTTATTCTTTATTAAAAATATGGTTTATATTATTAAAAAGGTGTTTTTAAAAATAGCTTCTCTACATAATTGAAAAATTCAGATTTTGAGAGAATTTTTATGTATTTAACTCCCAAGTAAGTACAGAATTCTAAAGTATTACCTTCTCAGCATATAAATCATAAAATATTCTTAGCATCAACTCTTCTCCTAAATAAATAAAATTTAATTATTAATAGTAATTTTTCTTTAATTTGGCTCAGATCTTCTCTTGGAAGAGAGACAGGGAGAGGTTTAATCACTGATAGTGACAATGACAGAACCAACATCTGGGGGCCTCTTTCTCTGTGTCAGACTCTGCATGTTGCCCCCCATGGTGCAAGGGTCTGTGTCAGACTCTACACACGGCCCCCCTGTGGTGCAAGGGTCTGTGTCAGACTCTGCACGCGGCCCCCCATGGTGCAAGGGTCTGTGTCAGACTCTGCACGCGGCCCCCCATGGTGCAAGGGTCTGTGTCAGACTCTGCACGCGGCCCCCCATGGTGCAAGGGTCTGTGTCAGACTCTACGTGGCCTCCTGTGGTGCAAGGGTCTGTGTCAGACTCTTCACATGGCTCCCTGTGGTGCAAGGGTCTGTATCAGACTCTTCACGCGACCCTCCCCGTGGCGCAAGGGTCTGTGTCAGGCTCTGCAGGAGGGCCCCCCATGGTGCCAGGGTCTGTGTCAGGCTCTGCAGGAGGGCCCCCTCCCCACCCCTACCCCTGTGTTGCACGAGGCCTGAGACAACACGCAGCTTCTTGGGGCTTCTTCTTCTGGTCGGTGAGGGCTCTACTGGTGATTAGTCTGATGTGAGAGTCTGCAGGCAGAACACAAGGAACTCTGTAGATGGGGAATGTTCTACAAGACAGTGAAGGGCTTGGCGTTTAAGAGAAAGGCTCAGATCATTTCTGACCTAAAGTACACCTGTGTCAAGCTGCAGGGTGGGGAGTGGAGGGGCTGGTGCTGAGGGGCAGAGTGACTCTGTGGCATCCATGTGTGCCAGGAACAGTCACATCACTGCATTTGTCATCACGTGTCACATCTGTGAGGCAGCTGTGTCCTCCCTAAGCAAAAAGAAACAGAAAAGAAGGGAACAGTTGGCTCTCCAGCATAGCCGGTCGCCCTCCCCTCCTTCTGGTCTCTGTGACAGCGTCCCTTTTCCTGCTTCTCTGGCTCACTTGCTGCCCCATCCCCTGGTCTGCCCCCAGCGTCCCGGGTCCAGTCCTTCCTGTGGTGGTCTCTGCCTGTCCATGCTCTGTCCCCGTCGTCTCAGACTGGGACATGGTCTGCACTGGCCGTGTCTCCTCCGCCTGTCCACATCCCTGCAGTTCTGGAACCTCCCAGATGTTCTCCTCGGCATCCCGCAGGTGGCTCAGATGTGAGATGGTAACGCCCACCGGTCATGTTCTCCCACATCTGCTCCTCTCCCTTCATGCTCCATCCAGCCAGCCAGAAATGTGGGGCTAGTCCTGCTTCTCCTCGGCTCTGGCCTCCTGCAGGCCTGGCCCTCAGAGTGTGCAGACTTTACCCTGGAGACCTTCGCACTGGCCACCTGGCACAGACATCATGTTAATGAACATCTTCATAGTATAATATAAAATAAGACAGACAAATTGATAAATTGACAACTCAGTAGATATTTGTGCCATGTTCGAAACCCTCAATAAATGCTTTTCAAAGAGAAAATTCCCAAGAATGTTACATAAAACACATTTCAGTCTTTGTATTCTGGCATGAAATCCCATTGATAACTGTGTAAGATTAGGATATTGATAGCATACTAAAAATATATCTTCTAATTATAAGAGGGACTTTACCTAACAAACGCAATCACTGTAACCTGGGTCCTTGTACCGTCAACAGTCCCCAACAATCCCCAGAATATCTGTCCATGTAGATATATTCTGTCCCTCTAATGTGTATAATTTACATTTGGGTTCAATGTACAGTAACCCAGATGAATTAAAGGATTTAATTTAGCTTTAAAATATGTTTACCTAAACTTTTGAGTTAATGAAAATACAGAGAATTTATTATTTTAATATATTTAAAGATCACATAAACTACATGAAGCTCCGGCATTCCTGATTTTCCTTTACTATTTTAGTTTCCCAACACTTTTTTGATTCCAGACTTAGGGGTCCTGTTGGTAATGGTGAACTCATATATTGCGACACAGTCAGTCCTTTCAATGCAAAAAGAAACATAAAATAAGTGTAGAATATTTAAATCTCATCAGAAGCACTGAAGGAAACATTAATGCCGATAAACACAGGAAGGTGCATGTAATGTCAGCACGCCAAGGCCGGGAGGGATTTCAGCAGGTGTTAGGATGGCAGTCATTGTGCTACAGTCTGGGTGTTGAAAAGTACTATAATTTCTGTAATACTCATAGGAGGTGAAATTTTTGAGCACGGTCTGACTTTTGTGAACTGGAAGGGCTAATTTGAGAAGGTAGGTGTGAAATGTAGGCTTTCTCAGACTGAAAACAGGGATCTGTTAGTGGCTACTGAATGAATGCGGGACTTGCGTTGTTGGGCAGAGAAGCGAGGCATTGCTTTCCCCTGGAGTGAGCAATGAAAGAAGAGGACTCTGGGCTTCAGAGTGCACACTCACTAGATACTGGGCCAAGTGGTGTGGGCTTGAGGTTAAAACCCAGAGCTGTAGGAGAGGGTAGCTGGACGCTGCAGAAACTTAGAGTTGCAGGGAACGTACAGTTGGACTTAGCAGAAAAGAGACAGAAGAGAAGGGATAATAACACGTTATCTAATCTTTATTAATCAGATAAATTTTAGGTACCTTGATAGGCCTTGCAGTACAAGAGTGAAACCAGGAGACTCCAGTTTAAAGGAGGGTCGCTGGACAGCGTCCTGGGCGCTGTGGGAGAACGGTGCAGGCACTCTGCACCGCAGAAGATCTTCTGACCAGTTAACATTGTCTTGATCTAGTCTTCCTCATTTTTAATCCATTCTTTCTCTTCATAATTATTTTTAAAAGTATAGTTTTCAGAGGTTAAAATAAATGTAAGAGATCATCTGGGTTCTTGCTACTATTCTAGTGGCATCCTAGAAAGTGCAGTGTCCCTAGACACGGCCTGATGTCACACCTGCTGTGTCAGAACCTGCACTTGAACTGTGCCCCCAGGCGAGTCTTTTTCTCATTAAAACTGGAAGAGACTAATCTAGTTCAGCTTCTCCCCTTCAGGATTTGTGGAGAGAGCGCGTCCTGAAGTTCCCCGCACCGCAGGGGAGCCAGCATCAGAGGGCGGCAGGCTGTTCTCTGGGGTCTTCTACAGTCTGCTGTTTGCTGCCCGTACCCTCCACACTCAGACTCTTGTCATCAACTTCTTAATCGTGTCTCTTTCTCTCTTTTTGGTCGTCCTCTGTTTTTTAAATTTCATCATCATCATTATCTTGGCCAACACTACACTCAAGCCTAAAGGTAGTCCTGTCTTTTTTTTGTTTTTTTGGTAGTCCTGTCTTTAAGTTTTTCTCTTGAGAGAACAATACAGCATGCTGCACGGTATGCCGTAAAGAATGAGTGTTTTTATTTACTGTTAATTTCTGGCAATTTTTTGACCCATTTCTCTTAATTTTTTCCTACTTGCTGCTCAGAACTTTCTTTGAAATCACTCAGAATTCTGTATTGTAGTAAGGGTGAGAAATGAGGCATGATGTCAGAAATTGAAATCGTCTCAGGGATGAATTCATCTTCTGTTCCTTGTTACGTAGAGTTTTGCATTAACAGGTCACTTCTGCTCTTTGTATCGGATTCTCCTGCACAAAGCAGCATCTGCCTTACAGTGTGGGGAGAAGAACAGGGCACCATGGCAATTCCTCTGGGACCCAGGACCAGGCTTCAGAGAGTTTGTCTACATCTTTTTTCCTATAATAGAGAAAAATAAAGACCAAAGTAAATAAGCACCCCATGTTTTATGGGGGGACTTTGGCATAGAAAGATCTGGTCATAGAAGGGTAATTAACGTAGGCAGCTACAATTTCATTAAAGGAAACTGAACACTTCCTGATAAAAAGGCATGAGGCCTTTAACAGAAGAAAGCCGTGCCATTTTTTAGTTTTTTATTTTTTTAAGGGACAGGGTTTCACTCTGTTGCCCGGGCTGGAGTACACTGCAGTGATCATAGCTTGCCGTGACCTCATATCCAGGGTTCCATGCCTCCCGGGTGGCTGGGCGTCCCAGTGCACACCGCTGAGGCCGAGAACCGCGAGACACTCTGTGGGGACAGACCTTGTGCACTGCCCACCTTTGGCCTCTGAGGGTCCCCCTGTGAGGGGTCTCCTCTCCCCTGGCTTTCAAATAGTTTACTTTAACTCTGGAATGCGTTTGATGACCACAATCTCCATGAATAGTAGGACTCCTTTGTAAACTATGAAATAAAATCATTTTTTCTGTTCTCCTCATTCCTGAATGTGTTTTTCTTCATGTCACCCTTTTAACAATTCCGATTTCGTTGTGAACAGAGTTTTGATGTCCTTCTTTTATTATTCTGATTGTTTTATTTCAGGATGTTAATGGTACAAATGTTGAGGTTACATACATTGCTTTTGTACCATTTGAGTGAGAGTTGTAAGTGTGCCTTTCACCCAGTGAGCACTGTGCCCACTGGGTGTGAATAACCCTCCTCTCCCCCCACTTCCCACCTGCGTGATTTTTGTTGAGTGTTATTTCTATACGTGCACATAAGTGTTGATTGGTTATTTTTTTTTTTTTTTGTAGAGACAGAGTCTCACTGTACCACCCTCGGTAGAGTGCCGTGGCATCACACAGCCCACAGCAACCTCCAACTCCTGGGCTTAAGCGATTCTCTTGCCTCAGCCTCCCGAGTAGCTGGGACTACAGGCGCCCGCCACCACACCCGGCTATTTCTTTGTTGCAGTTTGGCCGGGGCTGGGTCCGAACCCGCCACCCTCAGCATATGGGGCCGGCGCCCCACTCACAGTTCTAATGTAATAGTAGGTACATGTGGTACTTCCTGTATGGTGCTTGTTTTATCTTTCTTGTGATACTTATCTCAGAAGAGATACCTCCAGTTACATCCAGGTTTAGACAGGAGGTTTTAGTTCACCATTTTTGTAATGACTGAGTAGTTCTCCGTGGTATACATACCACATTTTATTAATCCATTCATTTATTAATGGGCACTGAGGTTATTTCCGCATGTTTGCAATTTTTTGTGCTGTTATAAACATTAGAGTGTAGGTGTCTGCTTTATAAAATGTCTTTTTTCCTTTGGGTAAATACCCAGGGGTGGGATTCCTGCATCGAATGATGGGCCTACTTTTAGTTTTTCAAAGTATCACTGTAGGTTGTACTAGTTTGCAGTCCCACCAACAGTGTGTAAGTGTTCCTGTCTGTCCACATTTACACCAGTGTTTGTCATTTTGGGACTTGTTGATAAAAGCCATTCTTGCTGGAGTTAGGTGATGTTTCATTGTGGGTTTGATCTGCGTTTCCCTGATGGAGATGTTGATATTCTTTCATGCGCTACATGGCCGTTAGACTGTCTTCTTTTGAAAAGTCACATCTTTTACTCACTTTTTAGTGGGGTTGTTTGTTTTTTTCTTGTTGATTTGCTTGAGTTCTTCACAGATTCTGGTTATAGCTCTTTATCACATGTACAGCCTGCAGATATTTCCTCCCATTTTGTAGGTTATCTGTTCACTCTAATGTCTATTCCTTAGCTGTGAAGAAGCCTTTCAATTTGATCAAGTCCCATTGATTTTTGTGCTGTTGCTATGATTGCTTTTGGGAGTTTTCATAAATTCTTTGCCTAGGCTGATGTCTATAACAGTTTTTCAACTTTTTCTTCTAGAATTCTTATAGTTTCAGGCCTTAGGTTTGGGTCTGTTATTTATCAAGAATTAGTTTTTGTGAGTGGCGGGAAGTGTGGCTCCTATTTCAGTCATCTACATGTGGTTATCCAGTTTTTCCAGCACTATTTATTTGATAGGGCTTCTTTTTCCCAGCGTGTTTTTTGGTCTGCTTTGTCAAATATCAGATGACAGGCAGTATAAGGAGGGCTTTATAACTGGGTTCTCTGTTCTTGTGACAGGGCCATCCTGGTTAGGTTATCACAGCCTCGTAGAACATATATTCTTCTCATCAGCTCACAAACATTCTCTAAGATTGATCACATCCTAGGCTACTAAACATGTCTCAACAAATTAAAAAAAATAGAAATTATGCCATGCGTTTTCTCTGACCATCATGGAATAAAATTAAAGTCAACTCCAACAGAAACCCTCATCTCTGTACAAGGTCATGGAGACTAAACCTCCTGCTGAATGACAGTTGAGTCAAGGAGGAAATTATGATGGAAATCAAATGATTTACAAGTTATCAAGATCTGTGGGACACAGCTAATATCGTCCTGAGAGGAACATAGCTATCAATGCCCACATCCAAAAGACAGACAGATCACGAATCAGCAATCTAATGAATCGTCTCACGTAACCTGTCCCTCATCCCACAGCAGACCTGTCCCACACCCCACAGAAGAAAAGAAATAACCAAGACAGTGGATATGGAGAAAAGGGAACACTTCTACACTGCTGGTGGGAATGCAAACTAATACATTCCTTTTGGAAAGATATTTGGAGAACACTTAGGGATCTAAAAATAGACCTGCCATTTGATCCTACAGTTCTTCTACTAGGTATATATCCAGAAGGCAAAAAATCACATTATAGCAAACATATTTGTACCAGAATATTTATTGCAGCCCAATTCATAATTGCTAAATCATGGAAGAAGCCCAAGTGCCCATCGACCCACGAATGGATTAATAAATTGTGGTATATGTACACCGTGGAATATTATGCAGCTTTAAAGAAAGATGGAGACTTTATCTCTTACATGTTTACATGGATGGAGCTGGAACATATTCTTCTTATCAGGGTATCTCAAGAATGGAAGAAAAAATATTCAATTTACTCAACCCTACTATGAAACCAATTTGAAAGCTATAACCCAATTATAACCCAAGAAGAAGGGGAAAAGGGAGAAGGAGGGGAGGGGAGGGGACAGGATGGGCAGAGGGAGGGAGATTGGTGGGACCACAGCTTCGGTGCATCTTACAAGGGCACAAGTGAAACTTACTAAATGTAGAATATAAATGTCTTAATACAATAATGAAGAAAATGCTGTGAAGGCTATGTTAACCAGTGGGATGAAAATATGTCAAATGGTCTATAAAACCAGCACCTTGTACCCCATGGCTGCATTAATGTACACAGCTATGATTTAATAATAATAAAAAAGAACCAAGACGGAACAGAACTAAAGGAAATTAATAACAAAAGAATTATATAGAAGATTTATGAAGTGAAAAGTTGGTTGAAAGATAAACAAGATTGACAGGCCATTGGCTAGATTAATCAGAAGCAGAAGAGAAAGGACTTGAATAAGCTCAATCAGGACCAGAAGGAGAAAACCCACTTGATGCCACCAAAATACAAAATATTGATGTTGCTTTTTGAGATATTTGATTAAATGTTGTATTTTATGTCTTGCATTTTTTTTATTTTTATTTATTTTTTTTTATGTCTTGCATTTTATTTTCTATTGAAAGTGTATAGAAACAGCTTAATTTGTTTTTAAGTAATGCATTTTAATGCCTACTTATCTAATCTGGAATCATTTTGTATCTATAACTTTAGTAAAAATGACAGTTTAAATGTGCTGTTATAGTCAGCAATTAAGTTACAGTCATTTAATCTGGGTTCTAGGAATTTGTGTTTCTTTTTACATTTTAATACATTATTTTTCTCAAAAAAGACATAAAAATGTTTTGTCAAGAATAAGCTAGACATTAGATTTGTAACTTTTAAATGTTTAACTTTTAGAAATATAAAATTGAGATTAATATATTTATAATTTATTAAGAGATGAATTTTTGTTAATCTCATTTGTATTTCATGATTGTGCTTCTCTTAGAAATGTTTTACTTGTAGCATCCTAGTATAAGATTGATTCATGGTTGCATATTTTAATGTTATGGACAATCAATTCATCTTAAATGAAATAATATGTCTCATTGTGTATATATACACATATGTAAGTTGAGTGATTTATAGCTTTAGAGAAAAGCACACAGATTTGTTATATATGGGGAATAAAATAAATGCATGTTCTTAATGAGAAAGTTAGAAAAATGTCCTGCATATGACTACCATTTAAATAAGCAGTGGAGTTGTAATGAGTACTAACATAATGTCCACGCTGCCCATCCGCTGCCTGAGGTGTCTGCAGACGCCTGCGTGTGGCATCCGGACCTTCCACCTCCCGAGTCCCACTCTCACCTGCCTCAGGATGGGCAGACAGAGCGTTTCCAAGCTGCCCTGATAAATCTCACGGGCCTAAAATGGAACACAAGTGTTTCCTTAAAGTATTTATTTTCTATGAAGTCTTCCCTTAACTTTTATCCTCAGTTTATCTTCTCTATTTTCAGTGAGCTTTATTTCTTACCTTTTTTTCCTCTATAAAACAGAAGGTGTTACATAAGGAATAAACTTAATGTTCAAAAGCCACTTGGAGGAGTCAGTATTGTCTTTTGCTTTTTATCCGTATGTTTTTGTTGACTCGAGATGGTGATCTGCATTTGATCAGATAGGGAAGTCTGCTGGAAGCATTCTAATTCCTAACAGTGTATTTTATAAAACACGGCTGTTTAATTAATCTTATGTCATTTTGTTCTTTCTTTAGATAAACGAGTAGAGAACTGGCCTTTGATGCAGTCTCCGTGGCCGACACTGAGCATCAGCACCCTCTATCTGCTGTTCGTGTGGCTGGGCCCAAGGTGGATGAAGGACCGGGAGCCTTTTCAGATGCGTTTACTGCTTATCGTCTATAATTTCGGGATGGTTTTGCTAAATTTTTTTATCTTCAGAGAGGTAGGTTAATTAAAATCGCTGTATAATATATTCCTCAGGGTTATTGGAAATTTTTGAAATAAGAATGTACAAGACCATCACTGTATTTATTGTCTCCCCAGATAACTGTTAGTTCCTCTAAAAGTAAGTTTTTGACATTTTTCAAAAATTTGTTTTAGGTAATAAAAAAATATTGGACAATTGCTTACCCCTTTCCAATCCTATGTCAGACAAAAACGCTTTTAATTATTTTATATAAACTAAAATAGATAATACAGTCATCAGGTGAGTTCATCTTTATTTTTTCTCTTTTAAAACTGTAGGATTAAAAAAACTGTAGGACAATTACAAATATCCACCAACCTCTTTCCCACCCAAAATAAATAAGAGCTGGGGAGTCAGAGGGTGGCAGAAAACTTGGGTTGGATGTGATTTTGAATCAGACAGACTGGATTTTAAAATAACCTTTATTAGCTGTTCTGACATTGAAAGTTACTTACCTTTTCTCAGCCTCATTTTATGGGGACGATATAAATTTCAATATTCATCAAGACCCATTTTATAAATGGGGAAAATGCTCCTTTTAGGACTATTGTCAGAGTTATGTGAGATAATTTTTGCAGAGCGTTTAAATACCTTTACTAACCTGTTAGTAACTGTGGATCAAGAATGGAACCTAGCGAAGGCAGAACAACTCTGAGATCTGAGTCATGGCAATAACAGTTTCTCTTACTACGGTAGAAAGAGTCGATACGTTACATGTGATTTTAAATTTAGATTTAAATTATAGAACAAAATGGGACACAACAACTTTAAGAAATTCCAAGACATTAAATATTTAATACATTTGAAATTTTTAAAGAAAATATTGCTTTTTTAGAAACTTGAAAGTTACATATTATATTTAGTATTTGTAATATTGTGTCTACTAAAACTTTGCTCTAAATGTTATTACTTCTTTTTCTAGTTATTCATGGGGTCCTATAATGCAGGATATAGCTACATTTGCCAGAGTGTGGATTATTCTAATGATGTTAACGAAGTCAGGGTAAGTACATTAAAAATACTGTTTAATTTTATAGGTTCTTGTCTGTGGAAAACATACTTTAATATAGTAGTGAAATTATTATATAGGGTTGTTTTGAGTCAATATAGCTGTGTGTTTCTTTTTAGTAATAATCGAAAATATAGCTGTGTGTTTCTTTTTAGTAATAATCGAAAATCTGTTTTATATTTCCAGTATCTTCTTTTATTTGGTAGTGTGAAAGTGATTATGTATTGGATTATAGAATACAGTACTTTAGAAAACAGAGTTCTTTGTTTCTTGTAAAGGTATTTTAGATTTTTGTTTTTCGGGGTCAAAAACAGAAACTCAAAAAGTCATTTGTTAAGCTAGTCTGAGGAAAGCAGTGTTTGTACAAACTATGTAATATTTAGGAAATTAAGCATAGCACAATTTGTATAGATGTGAATTTAGTTTTGATTATATTTGCAGAAAAATAACCAGTAATGTTATCAAATTTTATTTTTCAGTTACCTACATTAATAAGGTTAACGTTTAGTTGGAGTGAAAGAAAGAAATCATCTTACTCTATTAAGTATTGAACGCTTCTTGTACACTGTGGTTCTTATTAAAATTACTTGTCACATAGAACGTAGGACATGTGTTTTGTGTTATGTGTATGTGTGGAGTGGAGAAGGTTCCCTTGAGAAAACAGCTTCCTGGCTTGTGAGTTGGACGATATAAATTTCAGTATTCATCAAGACCCGAGGCCAGATTGCTTTATGGCACTTACTATTTTAAGTTCATATCTTCATTTTCCTATTAGAAGACTTACCAGCTGATGCAAAACAACCCCTCTGGTGGTCATTGCTGGTTTCATCCATTTGATACACATGTAGCGAGCATCTACTGGGAGGGCCTCTGGGGACCCTGGATGGAAGACAGGAGAAGTCCCAGCCTTGTGGAGCTGATGTTCTAGTGGAGCTGATGTTCTAGTGGGGAGGCAGGCCGTAATCGTGTTAGCAAATGGTTAAGAAGAAAAGAAACTGTGAGAATACCCCCAGAGAAGCAGGTGGGGCGGTTTAGATTTGTGTACTAGGAAATAAGAAAAAATTCTCTCTGGGGCGGCGCCTGTGGCTCAGTGGGTAGGGCGCGGGCCCCATATACCTCAGGGGATGGGTTCGAACCTGGCCCCAGCCAGATAAAACAGCAGTGGCAACTGCAACAAAAATAGCCGGGTGTTGTGGTGGGCACCTGTAGTGCCAGGTACTCGGGAGGCTGAGGCAAGAGAATCGCCCTAGCCCAAGAGCCGGAGGTCGCTGTGAGTTCTGATGCCACGGCACTCTACCGAGGGTGACAAAGTGAGGCTCTGTCTCAATTTAAAACAAAAAGAAAAGAAAGAAAAAATTCTCTCTGACAACACACTGCCAGAGAATCTCCTAGTTGGGAGCTGAGGACTGGCACATTTGGGGAGGAGGGAGGAGAGGTGTTTGTTTTGATTTGCCTGCTTCTGGGAGAACAGTGAGTAAAACCCCTTGCATGAGGCAACCTATTACTATATTTAGGATCAAATTCAAAACTACCACTCTGGTCACTGTGAACCTGTCCTCCTGACGCGTGTAGACGTTCTCATCTATACAAGATGAGCTGTTGTGAGCCCTGGAATCTAGGAGGAGGAAGAACCTCAATTTGCAGATCTGACCTGCAATCTTCCTCCTGCTGCCTTGGCTCTGATCCCTGATGCATGAGAGTGGATGTTTGAGCAGAGGCTCATTTTTGTGTTCATTGTTATATAGCCGAGAAGTATCACTTTTCACTTTGGTGTAGCCTGTTAAAGGTATCTAATGATTTTGCAAACTAAGAAGAATTAATATTTATTGTTATATGTGAACTGTGGCAAATTTAGAAGCTTGGGGAGAAAAAAATAAGACACTGTTTTTTTCCTTCTAGATGAAGGTAATGGTACCAAAATGGTGAGGTTAGTTTGTTTTAAATATAATTACCATAGTGAACACTAACTATAAATACAGTGTTGCTGTGAATAGTTAACTTTCAAGCCTATTTTCAACCTTTTATTTTATTTTTTTCTTTTTGAAATAGTCTCACTCTGTTGCCCAGGCTAGGGTGTTGGGGTGACATCGCAGCTCACAGCAACCTCAAACTCCTGGGTTCAAGGGATCCTCCTACTTTAGCCTCCTGAGTAGCTGGGACACAAGAGCCTGCAGCAACGTCCAGCAAGTTTTTCTATTTTTAAGTACAGACAGGTCTTGCTCTTGCTCAGGCAGGTCTTGAGCTCCTGAATTCAAAGGATCCTCCTACCCAGAGTACTAGGATTACAGGCGTGAGCCGCTGCACTGCCCTATTTTCAACCAGTTTTTATCATTTTCAACAATAATATTTATTGCTCAAGCAAATTCAATGAACAATTCTCAACCTATAAATATGACTTCATTTTTATATGCCTATTTTCTTCCCTCTTTCCTCGAACTTTAAAATTATGCCTTTAACAAGCAAAAAACAAAAAGAAAACAAGCAAAAGCCCATGACATCCACCAGCTTCAGGTACAGAATGAGTAAGGGGTTCTAAAGTTCCGACAAGCCTCAGCCTTTCTGTGAATGGATGCACCAAGCCCCTAACACACACATGTTTATAAACAGATTTCACTGTGTACTACCTTACTTGCTTTGTGCATAGAATGCATCTTCTAGAAAATAATTTACATCAGAAAGTTAAATTTTAGTTATTGTCATGGTATGATTCTTATAAAAAATGTTAGTGCATCAGTACAGAGGTCACCTCTCACTGGATCCTTAATCTCAGAGGCAACGTAATCTTTCTGCACCATCTGGTGTCTTAATTAGAGCCCAGGAAAAGAAAAGCCTTATTCATGTAAGCAGGATTATATTTATGACCTAGGAAATATTTGTGGTTCTTTTCATTCCAATTTATCATTTAAAAGATATTACTACCTGATAGAAACCACTGTGATTGGGTATTCACTTTGGTGCATAGTGATAAAGTGAGAGAGCGGCGGACTCTGATGGACCGTGGGAAGCCGGGCAGCCTGGATGCGTTCACAGCTGCTGGACACGGAGTGACATCCGCCCGTGTAAGAGGCTGGAGCCGTGTCTGAGTCGTTGGCACCATGTAGACATGGCTGTGGACTCTTCTCTGTTTTCTCCTGGGATAGATGCTTAGGCCTTAAACCTATTTAGCCATAAAATGCTTTCATGCCTTGGACGTTTTGTGCCATGAAGATTATTCTGGACTTAGTTACAGTGAGCAGAAGCCCGTAGGAAGTGTCATTGTGGTGTTACAATGCGCTTTTCCTCCCTGTAGATAGCTGCTGCTCTGTGGTGGTATTTTGTATCTAAAGGAGTGGAATATTTGGACACAGTGTTTTTTATCCTGAGGAAGAAAAACAACCAAGTCTCTTTCCTGCACGTGTACCATCACTGCACCATGTTCACCTTGTGGTGGATCGGAATCAAGTGGGTTGCAGGGGGACAAGGTGAGCATGTTCAGATTTTTAAAAATCTGAAGCAAGTAAAGCTTTAAGTCTGTGACTACTTTAATACCTAAAGATTTCTCTCAGAGGTGAGCATAAACGGAGCCTAAATGTAAGCAATGGCATTGTTACAGGGAGCAGTTCTAGTGCTTCTGATCCACAGGGACGACGGCACAGCAGTCTAAACAGAGGTTCCATCTTCAGTCCGGGCCCAGAGCTCGCCTCTGCTCTGGCGCAGGCTGGGCATTCTGGATCCGAAACCTGACAGCTGAAAGGCTGCAAAACAGGAAACTTCTTGGCACTGACATGACACTGCAAGTGGGAAATTGCACACCTGACCCCTTGTGATGGGCACATACCACCGGGAAAGGTGGGAAAGGCCCTCCCAGCCCCTCAGCTGCAGCCTGTCTTCCCTGCACACAGCAGGTGCTGATGCTGAAAAGTGTAGGTGGCGCATGTGGGCTGCTGAGAGCATGACACCTTGGTTTTCTGGCGGTTCAATGTACATAAAGTTTTGTTCATGCACAAAATTATTTGAAAATTGTATGAAATTATCTTTAGGCTAGTGTGAAAGGTGCTGATGAACATAAATGAATTTGGGATTTAGATTTGAATCCTGTCTACCTCATGTGTATGTACATACTCCAAAATCTGAAAAAAATCCAAAATCTGAAATACTTCCAGTCCCGGAGATATCAGAAAAGGGATACTCAACTTGTGCGGATCTGACCTGACCTCGCTGGTTCCTACTCAGAGGGAGGGCCGTGTACCCTGGTTCCTACTCAGAGGGAGGGCCGTGTACCCTGGTTAACATCGTAGAGACTTGAGTCACAGTCTGGTGAGGACCTGCCTCTGGCCTTGCAGGTCCTGCAGATTGAGGTTGATGGTGTCACTGAGCCAGAACAGACCACTTCTCTGCTGAGGACCTAGGGTGCAGGTCATGATAGCATAGTTCATCCTGCTGCTTCCCATTATCATATTATGGTAATTAGCAACTCAGGAATTCACATTTATAAAAAATACGATTGGGGGGCCAGTTTAAAGCAATACAGTTAAAGTGGATGTCTAATTTTAAAAGAAAATTAGTAAATCTGAACTGACCTCTTCAGTCATTTTATGGCAAAACTCATGATTATTACACTTCTACTTTGATTTAATTGATATTTTAAAGAGAAAGAGTGCCATTGATTTAGACTGACTGGAATATCTCTGTAGATCTTTATATACCAAATGGATCATTCAGTGTGTTTAGTGCTATCATATTTAAAACTATTTAGAAACCTAAGAAATAAGTGTTAGTTTGTTGTAGATATGTGTACTGGCACATCTGAAAGCAATAATGAAACATTTACAAAGCTAAAACAATTGTACACATTATAACCTTTGCCCCTCCCCACCCCAAGACATAGTAGAATTAAAAGTAATATAGGCAACAGTTGTAAATCAGAGCCTGTGCAAGCTCCCTGGACTACCACTTGGAAATCCTTTGCATTTAAACAGCACACGTTTTTATTTATATGGTAAAAACTCAAATCTAACCTTAATATCTACTTAATCTAAAGGGAAGGCTTTCATTAGTACCACTTTATATTTTTTATTCCTAATCTGTATTGAAGAGTAAACATTAGAAAGCGGTGTGGATGCATTTACTTTCTGACTCCGTGGCTACCCACGTCTAAGCTCTGCCTCTGCTTCCTGGCAGCGTTCTTCGGCGCCCAGATGAATTCCTTCATCCATGTGATCATGTACTCCTATTACGGGCTGACGGCTTTTGGCCCATGGATCCAGAAGTATCTCTGGTGGAAACGGTACCTGACCATGCTGCAGCTGGTGAGTTAAATGCTTCTTGTTTCTGCTGGTGAAATGCTGAAAATGTTTGAATTTTATTTATTTGAAGTGCAAAGTGGTTTTAGAGAATTTCCGATTACAAAGTTAACCTTATCACCTAGTTACAGCCATTGAAGCTGCTTAACTCTAACCTGCCTGCTCAGAGCCTTGCTCTTCTAACACCCTTAACAGGCTGGACCCACCGTGCACCCTCGTGTGGGACACTCGTGGGGAGGGCAGCTGAAGGTCTCAGAACACCACACCAAATACACAAAGTTATGGACAACTGGAAAAATACTTTTTCCCCTTGGATGATTTTCTTCACTTAAAATTTTATTCCCTCTCTCATTCTGTCCTTGTTCAAATGTTCTGTTTTTTTTTATTCCATTTTCAGCCTTTGTTGGCATACCCCATCTATTTAGAATATAAAGTTGAAGAGCAGGCATGGAACCAAGGGAGGGGTGTGGTAAAGGAAAGGAATAAGCCTCAGAGAATGCCTCAGAATTTTCTGAAACACTGTCCTTAGAAAGCTGAGCCGGGTATTTTCAAATGCTAGGCGTATATAGAAAGTCTTGAATATACACCCCTAATCAGGACTTCTTGTAGCATCTCTACGTGTGAGTGCAAATTCAGAGCCAGGCACCAGCCTGTAATCAAAGTAAAAATCTCAAACCAACCTGCTAGCTCTTCATGCTTTAGAATTTGCTTATAATTTGCATTAATCATAGTGTGTGCATGGTTTTATCAGTATAATCACGATTGGAAATATTATCCCTCTCTGCTTTACGTTGCCAAACAGCTGGCTAACCAAACAGGAAACACAACTTTGGGGGGAGGCTGGGTGTGAAGGATTCATTTGTAACCAAAATTCTGGAAGCTTCCTCCAGCCTGTGTGTAAAAGCTGTTTGTGCAGTTTTGTGTAATTCGTTTCCCTCAGTAAGTAGTAAGTGGGCCCAAGAAAATGGACAGGGGTTCAGAGTCGTGTGAATTAATTATATGCATCCTGTGGGCACTCACAGCCAGCCCTCTGTGCCCGTCACACCTGTACACACCCTTCTTTGGTGATGCAGAGGTTCAGAATCATGTAAATTAGTTATATACATCCTGTGGGGTTCACAGTCGGCCCTCCGTGAGCAAAGCTCACACCTGCACACACCCTTCTTTAGTGATGCAGGTTTTATTTATTTATTTATTTTATAGTTGGGGATTCATTGAGGGTACAATAAGCCAGGTTATACTGACTGCATTTGTTAGGTAAAGTCCCTCTTGCAGTCATGTCTTGCCCCCATAAAGTGTGACCCACACCAAGGCCCCACCCCCCTCCCTCCATCCCTCTTTCTGCTTCCCCCCCCATAACCTTAATTGTCATTAATTGTCCTCATATCAAAATTGAGTACATAGGATTCATGCTTCTCCATTCTTGTGATGCTTTACTAAGAATTATGTCTTCCACTTCCATCCAGGTTAATACGAAGGATGTAAAGTCTCCATTTTTTTAATGGCTGAATAGTATTCCATGGTGTACATATACCACAGCTTGTTAATCCATTCCTGGGTTGGTGGGCATTTAGGCTGTTTCCACATTTTGGTGATTGTAAATTAAGCTACAATAAACAGTCTAGTACAAGTGTCCTTATGGTAAAAGGATTTTGTTCCTTCTGGGTAGATGCCCAGTAATGGGATTGCAGGATCAAATGGGAGGTCTAGCTTGAGTGCTTTGAGGTTTCTCCATACTTCCTTCCAGAAAGGTTGTACTAGTTTGCAGTCCCACCAGCAGTGTAAAAGTGTTCCCTTCTCTCCACATCCACGCCAGCATCTGCAGTTTTGAGATTTTGTGATGTGGGCCATTCTCACTGGGGTTAGATGATATCTCAGGGTTGTTTTGATTTGCATTTCTCTAATATATAGAGATGATGAACATTTTTTCATGTGTTTGTTAGCCATTCGTCTGTCACCTTTAGAGAAAGTTCTATTCATGTCTCTTGCCCATTGATATATGGGATTGTTGACTTTTTTCATGTCGATTAATTTAAGTTCTCTATAGATCCTAGTTATCAAGCTTTTGTCTGATTGAAAATATGCAAATATCCTTTCCCATTGTGTAGGTTGTCTCTTTGCTTTGGTTATTGTCTCCTTAGCTGTACAGAAGCTTTTCAGTTTAATGAAGTCCCATTTGTTTATTTTTGTTGTTGTTGCAATTGCCATGGCAGTCTTCTTCATGAAGTCTTTCCCCAGGCCAATATCTTCCAGTGTTTTTTCTATGCTTCCTTTGAGGATTTTTATTGTTTCATGCCTTAAATTTAAGTCCTTTATCCATCTTGAATCAATTTTTGTGAGTGGGGAAAGGTGTGGGTCCAGTTTAAGTCTTTTACATGTAGACATCCAGTTCTCCCAACACCATTTATTGAATAGGGAGTCTTTCCCCCAAGGTATGTTCTTGTTTGGTTTATCAAAGATTAGGTGGTTGTACGATGTTAGTTTCATTTCTTGGTTTTCAATTCGATTCCAAGTGTCTATGTCTCTGTTTTTGTGCCAGTACCATGCTGTCTTGAGCACTATGGCTTTGTAGTACAGACTAAAATCTGGTATGCTGATGCCCCCAGCTTTATTTTTATTACTAAGAACTGCCTTAGCAGAACGGGGTTTTTTCTGGTTCCATACAAAATGCAGAATCATTTTCTCCAAATCTTGAAAGTATGATGTTGGTATTTTGATAGGAATGGCATTGAATAGGTAGATTGCTTTGGGAAGTATAGACATTTTAACAATGTTGATTCTTCCCATCCATGAGCATGGTATGTTCTTCCATTTGTTAATGTCCTCTGCTATTTCCTTTCTGAGGAGTTCATAGTTTTCTTTATAGAGGTCCTTCACCTCCTTCGTTAGGTATATTCCTAGGTATTTCTTTTTCTTTGAAACTATGGTGAAGGGAGTTGTGTCTTTAATTAGCTTCTGATCTTGACTGTTATTGGTGTATACAAAGGCTACTGACTTGTGGACATTGATTTTATATCCTGAAACATTACTGTATTTTTTGATGACTTCCAGGAGTCTTGTGGTTGAGTCTTTGGGGTTCTCTAAGTATAAGATCATGTCGTCAGCAAAGAGGGAGAGTTTGACCTCCTCTGCTCCCATTTGGATTTCCTTTATGTCCTTGTCTTGCCTAATTGTATTGGCTAGAACTTCCAGCACTATATTGAATAGTAAAGGTGACAGAGGACAACCTTGTCTGGTTCCAGTTCTAAAAGGAGAAGCTTTCAGTTTTACTCCATTCAGTAAAATATTAGCTGTGGGTTTGTCATAGATAGCTTCAATCAGTTTTAGAAATGTGCCACCTATGCCTATACTCTTCAGTGTTCTAATTAGAAAAGGATGCTGGATTTTATCAAATGCTTTTTCTGCATCTATAGAGAGGATCATGTGATCTTTATTTTTGCCTCTGTTAATATGGTGGATAACGTTTATGGACTTGCGTATGTTAAACCAGGCTTTCATCCCTGGGATGAAGCCTACTTGATCATGATGAATGACTTTTTTCATGATAAGCTGTAATCTATTGGCTAGGATTTTGTTGAGAATTTTTGCATCTATATTTATGAGTGAGATTGGTCTGAAATTCTCCTTTTTGTTTGGGTCTTTTCCTGGTTTTGGTATCAGGGTGATGTTTGCTTCATAGAATGTGTTGGGGAAGATTCCTTCTTCCTCAATTTTTTGGAATAATTTCTGCAGTACAGGAATAAGCTCTTCCTTGAAGGTTTGATAGAATTCTGGTGTGAAGCCATCTGGACCAGGGCATTTTTTGGTTGGAAGATTTTTTATTGTTTCTTTGATCTCAGTGCTTGAAATTGGTCTGTTTAGAGCTCTATTTCTTCCTGGCTGAGTCTAGGGAGAGGGTGTGATTCCAAATATTTATCCATTTCCTTCACATTGTCAAATTTCTGGGCATACAGTTTCTGGTAGTATTCAGAGATGATCTCTTGTATCTCTGTGGGATCAGTTGTTATTTCCCCTTTATCATTTCTGATTGAGGTTACTAGAGATTTTACTTTTCTATTCCTCGTTAGTCTGGCCAATGGTTTATCTATTTTATTTATTTTTTCAAAAAACCAACTCCTTGTTTCATTAATTTTCTGAATGATTCTTTTGTTTTCAATTTCATTGATCTCTGATTTGATTTTGGATATTTCTTTTCTTCTACTGAGTTTAGGCTTAGATTGTTCTTCTTTTTCCAATTCCATAAGATGGCTTGTGAGATTGTTGATGCGCTCTCTTTCTGTTTTTCGAATGTAGGCATCTAAAGCAATGAATTTTCCTCTCAAAACTGCTTTTGCAGTATCCCACAGGTTTTGGTAGCTTGTGTCTTCATTGTTGTTATGCTCAGGGAAGTTAATGATTTCCTGTTTTATTTCTTCCTGCACCCATCTGTTATTCAACAGAAGATTGTTTAATTTCCATGCCTTTGTGTGGCGTCGGGCATTTTTGTTAGAGTTGAGTTCCACCTTTAGTGCCTTATGGTCTGAGAAGATACAAGGTAAAATTTCAATTCTTTTGATTCTGTTGATATTTGTTTTGTGTCCCAGGATATGATCAATTTTGGAGAATGTTCCATGGGGTGATGAGAAGAATGTATATTCTTTATCTTTGGGGTGGAGTGTTCTATATGCGTCTATCAAGCACAGTTGTTCTAGGGTCTCATTTAAATCTCTTATATCTTTGTTTAATTTCTGTTTAGAGGATCTGTCCAGCTCTGTAAGAGGAGTATTAAAGTCCCCTGTTATGATGGTATTATCAGATATCATATTGCTCAGACTAAGGTCTATTTCAAGAATCTTGGAGCATTTAAATTGGGTTCATAAATATTTAGAATTGAAACATCTTCTTGTTGTATTTTTCCCTTGACCAATATAAAGTGACCATCTTTGTCTTTTATGACTTTAGTTGCTTTAAATCCACATGTATCTGAAAATAAGATTGCAACTCCTCTTTTCTTCTGAATTCCATTTGCCTGAAAAATTGTCTTCCAACCCTTGACTCGGAGCTTTAATTTGTCTTTTGAAGCCAGGTGTGTTTCTTGCAGACAGCAAATGGATGGCTTGTGTTTTTTAATCCAGTCAGCCAATCTATGTCTCTTCAGTGGGGAATTCAAGCCATTAACATTTATTGAGATAATTGATAAGTGTGGTAGTATTCTATTCGTCTTATTTTGTGAGAGTCCATTGCTTAGTTTTATCTTTTGCATCAGTGTGGAGGTTAGGTTCTGTCCTTTAATTTCTGAGTTCTTACTTTGCTGCTGATCCATTGTGGTGGTCAGTGTGCAGAACAAGTTGAAGTATTTCCTGTAGAGCTGGTCTTGTTGTGGCAAATTTCCTCAATGTTTGAATATCCGTAAGTGATTTGATTTCTCCGTCAATTTTGAAGCTTAGCTTAGCAGGGTACAGAATTCTGGGCTGGAAATTGTTCTGTTTAAGTAGATTAAAGGTAGATGACCATTTTCTTCTTGCTTGGAAAGTTTCATTAGAGAAGTCTGCGGTCACTCTGATGGATTTGCCCCTGTAGGTCAACTGGCGCTTACTCCTGGCAGCTTGCGGAATCTTTTCTTTTGTCTTGACTTTGGACAGGTTCATCATAATGTGTCTTGGAGAAGCTCGGTTAGAGTTGAGGCGACCTGGGGTCCGATATCCCTCTGAAAGCAGTGTGTCAGAATCTTTGGTGATATTTAGGAAATTTTCTTTTATAATATTCTCTAGTATGGCTTCCATTCCTCTGGGGCATTCTTCTTCCCCTTCTGGAATTCCTATAACTTGTATGTTGGAACGCTTCATAAAGTCCCATAATTCTGACAGTGAAAGTTCTGCTTTCTCTCTCTTCTTTTCTGCCTCTTTTACTATCTGAGTTATCTCAAGAACTTTGTCTTCTACCTCTGAAATTCTTTCTTCTGCATGGTCTAACCTGTTGCTGATACTTTCCATTGCATCTTTAAGTTCCCTAATTGACTGTTTCAGTTCCTTCAGCTCTGCTATATCCTTTTTATATTCTTCGTATCGTTCATCTCTTATTTGATTCTGTTTTTGGATTTCCTTTTGTTTATTTTCCACTTTATTAGCAGTTTCCTTCATTGTTTCCAACATGTGTATTCTAAATTCCCTTTCTGTCATTCCTAACATTTCTGTATAGGTGGAATCCTCTGCAGTAGCTACCTCATGGTCCCTTGGCGGGGTTGTTCTGGACTGGTTCTTCATGTTGCCTGGAGTTTTCTGCTGATTCTTCCTCATGAGTGATTTCTTTTATCTGTTTCCTTGCCCTAATTTTCCTTTCACTTCCTCTTGCTCTTTATGTTCTCGTGCCTGTGTACTAAGGGTTACAGGACCAGAAGGGTGAGAAGGTTGAAGAGCAAAAAAGGGATGAAAGAAAGGAGGACCGAGTGATAAGAAAAAAAAAGAAAAATAGAGAAAGGAGAGGGGGTGGATAAAAGGAATATTGACAGAAAGAAGAGAGGCACAGAAAGAGGGAGACAGCAATATAGGTGTACGGTAGGGTACTTTGATACAACCTTAAAAAAACCCCACCTTCTGGAGGTGCCCAGTTGGGTGGTTCCCTTGAGGTCAGCAGCTCTTTGCTAACCTGATCAGACACAGTACCCCACCTCCACCAAGTAGAGAGGAAAGACAAAAATGCTATAAATCAAACCAAAACAAGCAAACAGAAAACTTTCCGGGATAAAATTGGGTGAAGAACCAAATAGCAGTAGAAACACTAGCAAAAATGAAGTTCTAGTTATTGAAAAAGGCAGCAATGGGAAATTATATTTAAAGTAGAAAAATTGAGAATGAAAAAGGATCTGTATGGAAAAGGTTGAAATTAAAAAACAAAACAACATCAAAATAAAAAAAACAACCAAACCCCCCAAAAAACAAAAAAAACACAACCAGAAACAAAGCAGTATGTATATGTTATTAAATATTGTCTGGGCAACACGTGGTCTTCTGGGGTATGAGATGTTAATCACAGTTCTGATACGACTGGAGGCTGCTGATTTCTCAAACCCCAGCAGGTAGACACCCTAAAATTTCTCTTCAGCCCACTTAAAAGGCACTTTGGACTTGTAAACTTGCTGAGCAGAAGCTTTCCCAGGAAAGTGCTTGTCGCTGGAATCACTGCTGAAGTGGCTATCCACTTACCCAGTGTGCCAAAACCAGTCTCACTCTGCCCCTGAGGGTTAGAGCTGCAAGGCGGCTCAGACCCCACCCTTAGGCTACTTGGTCACTGGGCTACCAGCTCCCATCCGATTCTAGCTCTGCGACCCTGAGGGTGGAGCTTGCCAGGGCAGATCGCTCACAATGGCTCCCTGTGACCCGCAGCCAAACACTATTAGCTCCGTCTGGCTCAGCAGCTCAGACTGGGGCCCTAGACAACAGCCAAAGTTCTCCGCACTCCCGCTCAGGCTCTCCCCAAGGCAGTTCAACTGAGTGCCAAGTCCAAAGACACCAAAACAGTTCACAGGTAAGGCCTTTCTGGTTTGCAGTCTTGCTGCTACTGAACTTACAGTTGCGGGCGAGTTTAGACGGATTGAACACACGTGACCACTTGCCGTTTTTCCACTGTTTTAGTCCTCCTCTTGGGGTCCAGAAGTCTCTCGCTGACTCCCTGTATCCTCACAGGGGTGATGATAGGCAGATCCCACCAGCCAGAGATGCCTGGAGTCCTATCTCCCCAGATTCACGGTGCCCAGATGCAAGGAAGCTGTTACTCGGCTGCCATCTTGCCAACACACTCAGTGATGCAGGTTTTAAAAACCTTTGTGAAACCAAAAGTTCTTAAAATTTGGATCTTTGCCATGGAAAATTATAAAAGTTGCCCTATCATGGTATAAATTTCTGGCTTATATGGAGTAAATTATTTTAATAATATTTGAAATAGTTATCAATTATCTTAATTAATAATTATGTTAAGGATATGCTATCCTGTTTGTGTGTGTGTGTGTGTTTTGGCTGGGGCTGGATTTGAACCCACCACCTCCGGCATATGGGAATGGTGCCCTACCCCTTTGACTCACAGGTGCTGCCCAAGGATATGCTATCCTTAAAAGAGAAACCATATTTCATATAGGATGTTGAGTTTGTGTTTTTAAGCCAGAAGTTCTCACAACAGTTAGTCATGTGAGTTAACTGTATTAAAAACTAACCTTGTTAATACCATAGAATTCAGGCTGGATGTGGTGGCTCATGCCTGTAACCCTAGCACTCTGGGAGGCTGAGGCAGGTAGACTGCTTGAGCTCATTAGTTTGAAACCAGCCTGAGCAAATTCAGCCTCCCCCCACCCCCCAATGGATGCACTGGGCTCTCATTGCCTATGCAATCAGCTTCATATTCCTCTTCCTTAACTCCTACATTCAGACTTCAAAGAGCCAAAGAAATCCAAAACTGGAAAAACAGCTGTGAAAATAGGAAAAAACTAAAAATAGCAAAACTGAGGCAAGAGGATCACTTGAGCCCGAGAGTTGGAGGTTGCTGTGAGCTATGATGCCACAGCATTCTACCCAGGGCAACAGCTTGAGACTCTGTCTCAAAAAAAACCCATAGAATTCATAATTATGTCTTTAACCATTCATATTGATGCATCAGAATTTAAGATTCTTCATTTTAAGTTTTTGTCTTTTCTCTTCATAAAAACCTAAGTTGAAAGTGATTTTTTTGTTACTTATTCTCAAATATTTACTGAATTTTATCAAAATACTAGTTTTTAAAGGATTGTGTTCATTCAAGTGCACACTTACTATCTACTATCTGTAAGAAACAAAGAGCCATTCTCATAGCTTTGTTTGTTTATTTCGAGGCAGGGTCTCACTGTGCTGCCCCAGTCAAAGTGAAGCAGCATCACCATAGCTCCCTGCAGCCTGAGCTCAGGTGATCCTTCTGCTGGGGTCGCTGAAGTGCAAGCATGCACCGCCACACCTGACTGAGTGTTCTGTTTTCTGTAGAGCTGGAGTATTGCTCTTGCTCAGGCTGGTCTTGAACTCTTTGACCTCAAGCGATCTTCCCACCCCAGCCTTCCCAAATGTTAGGGTTATGCTCATGAGCCACCACGCCTGGCCCATAAGTTCATTTTTAAAAGTATATGTAGCTGCTTACTTACGCTTTAGTAGAAAGAAATCAGTGTGAAGTATGAAAGGAGCAGAACCACAGAGCTGACAGTGCTGCTGCTTTACTCTCCCGGGCTGTGGGCTCCCTCTCATCACATGACTGTAGTCAGCAAATATTCATGAAGTCCTGACGCTGTGCCAGGGACGCAGGGGTCACCCAGGAGCAGGACAGCATCCTCCCTTCTAGAGTTACGTGTGGTGGAAAGATAGGCAATAAAGAAATCAACTAATACAGCAGACAATTCCAAATAGTTATGATTCTTCTTAAAAAACAGACATTAACCAGAAAGTCTTTGGTTAATGGGATGCAGAGGGTCAGGTGAGTCACTAGGAAGCCTGAGCTGCAGCCTGAATAGAAGGAACCTGCTGCGGGAGCCAGAACTTTGACAGGTGCACCGCAGTGGCCTGACGGCGTGTGCACGGTTCTGCTGCTGCTGAGAGTTTCACTGTCGGGTGAAGTGCATCTCACACTGTTGTTCTCTTCTCCAGGTCCAGTTCCACGTCACCATTGGGCACACAGCACTGTCTCTTTACACCGACTGCCCGTTCCCCAAATGGATGCACTGGGCTCTCATTGCCTATGCAATCAGCTTCATCTTCCTCTTCCTCAACTTCTATGTTCGGACATACAAAGAGCCAAAGAAATCCAAAACTGGAAAAACAGCTGTGAATGGTTTTTCTGCAAATGGTGTGAACAAATCAGAAAAACTGCAGAAAAATGGAAAAGCAAAAGGAGAGTAAATTGAACTGGGCATTAAACTGTTGTTGATGGTGAGGAAACTCCCATGTCACATAAAATTTCAGGGAAAACAGAAGCAAAGGAGGGCTTGAGGGTGGGGAGAAAAGGCAAATGTGCTCCAGGCACTGGTACCCTTTAGACTGAGCAAAGTGTTACACACGATACCCAGAGGTTTTATTTATGAAGTTTTTATTTTAAGCATTTTTTAAATTAGCCTTGATGTTGTTCAGACCAAAGCAATCATTATGTGACTTTGGAGACTTTCCCCGTTCACATCCACTTGTCTAAAGGACGAGATTTTTTTATGCATCTTTTATTCACCCATTTTTCAGTCTGAATTTTAGATGATCACAGAAACATAGTCTTTATGGATTTTTTGATGAATTACTAATTACTACTGATGGAAATCAGTTACCTTCTGTTCTCTTGTCCCAACCTGGAAATGTGGATACATTTAAATTTGTGCATTCGAATTCATTTGCTGACCAGAATGGTCAAATCTCTCCACCGCTAGTCAAAATATACCATTTTGGTTCCAATTACATTTTTAAAATCTGCTGATCTCTGTAGAATCGTAGAGGCTTGATGATGATGGTGTTGGTGAAAATAAGAAAGAATTACAGTAAAATCCTGGATGGTAACTCAAAGGTCACCATGACTTGAGGCACAAATCACTGTGGGGAAACAATTTTTGTGATGAAAAGGCAGCCTTTGAATACTCCTATTGCTAGCAGAAATGTATTATGAAAATTAAGATTATTGTCTGATTGAAACATGAAACAACTCATGTGTTAGTAACATCATAAGAGTTACATTTATGTGCTGTTAGAAGAGAGTATGTTGATTTTTATCAGGCTTTCCTTGTTTCGATTTGTGGCTGTTGCTGATTTTTCATATGTGGAAAAATACCTACCTCTTCTGTTGGAAAGAACAATTAAAATTAAATAAATTTTAATGAAAAAAATCAAGGAGTCCTCTAATGTAAATTTTAATATTAGCTTCCAAATCCACTAGTTTTTTTGTTTTTTTTTTTTAAACAAATGGCATACACCAAACATTTCTGTGAAACTATCCTCTTTCAATGTGTTTAATTTTGGAGTGACATTTTCCTTGTGACAAAGTTGCAAGACCTTTTTATTTATTAACTAGATACAAAGTGTGAACCCGCTTTGGTGCAGTATTTCTGACTCCTTGGTGCTAAAGGTTGTTAAATTCAGTTCTTGATGTTACAAGGTGTTAATTGTTAAAACACAAAATGAGTAAGAGGGACAATAGAACTATAAAATTTAATTTGCTATTTACAAATCAAGTATTTCATGTAACAAATGAACATCTGGAAATAAGGAAGGAGAACTTGTACCACGTTTTATTACATAGGTTACTTTGTTAGGGGATGTGGCACGGATCATTATAGAAAGAGAAAATGTGACAGATAAAAGCGTGAATATTACTAAGTATCTCAACAACATGTCAAAACTGCATGTGTAGGATGTATGCTGTTTGTGCAGGAAAACTATTTCAGAATATTTTGTAAACTATAAAATATTTATTGTGCACTCAAATGATATACTTTTTCCCCAAAGGCATGCAGTCATGAGAATTACAGAAAATTTGCAACACATAACAGTAGTTCGGTCTGAGAGGATTCAGCACCTTCGTTTCTGCTGCTCAGTGTGTAATGACTAGAGATTTGTAAATCTTTGTGAACTTTCTGAACTGGTTCCCAAGAGATACTCATTCCCTGCTACCCGATTTCAGCATAATAAATATACAGCTGTGGGAAAAATGATTTTTTTTTGTTAATCATTTTATTATAATGTAAAATTCTAGATCTTTATTTGATTCAGTTGTTAATATCCTAACTTCTTTTCTGCTGCCAGTTTCTTACCTAGAAAAGAAATTAGAACTTGGTTTATAATTTCTGGCAGAGAGCTTTTTTTTTTTCTATAGTAGCATATTTTTACTTTAAAAATCAGTTGGCCTTAGAAGAGCTTTACATGCAGACATAAAATATGCCATGTTCTTCTGAATTATTTTTGCATAAATGTGGACGCTCTTGTATTTTTATATTAAATCTGTCTTTACTGTAAGTTTACTAAAGATGACTTTAAGATGCGATACATAGAGCTTTCTCTATTAGTTTCCATAATTTCTTTACCATTGCAGATAAGTGGCATACTTTGTATCTAAAACTTGGTAAATAAGGGTTGTGTCTCCTTTTTGCTGAAACTTTGTTACTAAATAAAGTAACATTTTACATAAAAATGGAATATATTAAATATTTGCAAAAACTCGAAAGACCTAAGAGAAAAGAGGCCTTCAATATAATCAATAACGGCAGCTCTTCTTGTCGCAGTCACTTGCCTCTGTCGTGTGACTCTGTTTTGCTGACAGACCTGACAGATGGCTCATTTCGGTTTTAACTATTAATTCAGTCTCTTTTTCTCTCTTTCATTCCAAAAATATTATAATGCAGATTATTATGTTTGTATCTTAGAACATGGAATCTAGCAGTGTTTCTAGCTTATTAGGACTATTTCAATTCACAAGTTTGTTTCATATATGCAGCTCAGTTACGCTACAAACGAGAAAGAAAACCCGATGTCGACGTGATTTTTTTTTTATTTTTTTATTTTTTGCTGTATTTATTTGATAAGACAACTGAGACACTAGATATATTGTCTCCTGGGACATAGCTTTTGAATCTCACCCGCATTAAAATACCCCCGTGCTGCTCACACCGTCCGCTTCCTTGTTACGTCCTTAACCTCCCCTGGCTGTGGGGCTTGGCGCTGCCCTACTGGGGAAAGGGCAGCTGCGGTTGGCGGGACAGGCATCCTGCTGGATGGTAGACAGGGCGGCAGAGCCGAGCTGTGTGCGCAGTGACACAGTTTTGAGTGGGAGCAGCATCTGAGTAGTAGCCGTCAAACCTGCTGAAGGGAGCCAGCCCCCTGCTCCTCAGCACAGGAGCAGCTGACCCCTGCCAGTGACCTTCAGAAGCAAGTCCTTAGGAGGGGCGCATTTTAGAACGCATGCTTGGTATTCTAGACTGCTAACTTCTGAATGACAAGACTAGTTGTGAAAAGGATGCAAAGTAGAAACATTCCTTCAAAACACTGAAAACCATGTAAGTTTTAGAAGTTAGTTTTCCTAATAAAGTATAGAGGAAAATCATAACTTTTTTTTTTTTTTTGAGACAGAGTCTCACTTTGTTGCCCTCGGTAGAGTGCCGTGGTGTCACAGCTCACAGCACCCTCCAACTGTTTTAGACTTAAGTGATTCTCTTGCCTCAGCCTCCTGAGTAGCTGGGACCACAGGTGCCCACCACAACACCTGGCTATTTTTTGTTGCAGTTGCCACTGCTGCTTTAGCTGGCCGGGGCCGGGTTCGAACCCACCAGCCTTGGTGTATGGGGCCAGCGCCCTACCCACTGAGCCACAGGCTCTGCCCGGAAAGTCACAACTTAAAAAAAAAAAAAAATGTGTTTTGAATAGGAAGCCTTGAATCCTGAAGGAGATTCAAAGACAAAAATTAAAAATAATTGATGTATACACATAGAACCATTACCCTACGAGGATTGTGAGATTTTAGAATGTATCACTGAACGAGCCTCGTGACTCATCAAGAAGGTGGTCTGCAGCTGTCACTGGATGATTAAGGAATAGGATTTGGGGGTAGGCAAGGGATGATGTGAGTCACCCCTGGGCGTTTGTTCTGTGCGTGCAGGTTTTCTATCTCCCTTGAGAAATTACACATTCTCTACCTATTTATAATTTAGGTTTTCTTCCTTTCTCTTTTTCATCTTACGACATAAACATGTGTTTACACACACTCATTATCACTTTCTCTTCATACTTTCTTCCCTGGAGACCCATCTGGTGTTAAATAGAAACTCAGATGTATTGGGGGTTTTTCCTTTTTTTTTTTTTTTTTGACACAGTCTCACTCTGTTGCCCAGGCCAGAGTGCCATGGCATCAGAATTGATCCTCCTGCCTCAGCCTCCCAAGCAGCTCGGACTACAGGGGCCCATCACAACAACAAGCTACTTTTTCTATTTTTTTTTCAGTTTTTTGTTTTTTTTTAATTGTTGGGGATTCATTGAGGGTACAATAAGCCAGGTTACACTGATTGCATTTGTTAGGTAAAGTCCCTCTTGCAATCATGTCTTGCCCCCATAAAGTGTGACACACACCAAGGCCCCACCCCCCTCCTTCCCTCTCTTCTGCTTTTCCTCCCCCCCATAACCTTAATTGTCATTAATTGTCCTCATATCAAAATTGAGTTCATAGGATTCATGCTTCTCCATTCTTGGGATGCTTTAGTTAATACGAAGGATGTAAAGTCTCCATTTTTTTTAATGGCTGAATAGTATTCCATGGTATACATATACCACAGCTTGTTAATCCATTCCTGGGTTGGTGGGCATTTAGGCTGTTTCCACATTTTGGCGATTGTAAATTGAGCTGCAGTAAACAGTCTAGTACAAGTGTCCTTATGATAAAGGGATTTTTTTCCTTCTGGGTAGATGCCCAGTAATGGGATTGCAGGATCAAATAGGAGGTCTAGCGTGAGTGTAATTTTTCTATTTTTAATAGAAACAGGGGTCTTGCTCTCACTCCAGCTGGTCTTGAACTGAGCTCAAGTGACCCTCCAGCCTCTGCCTCCCAGAGTGCTAGAACTACAGGTGTGAGCCACCACACTCAGTCTTTCCCCGCATTCTTACACATGAAGTTTTCCCAGAGAATATGTTCGTATTCTCTCCTTTGAGAATAAGTGCACGCTGAAACACATCACTTCCTATCTCTCCATCTAATTATAATAATCCAGCTTTCGGGAGGTCATTTGTATGTGAATATCTACATAGAAAATGATGTTAAACTTTTTTAAAAGCTGAAAAAAATCATGACAGATTTAAATAATACAGCCATTTCTAAAAGCATGAAGTCTTGGAATTATTATTTATTTCCCAATTTAAATACATGACTGTGAATTATACAGAATGAGTATGTCCTCGATCCATATACAAATTCCATGGACTCTGTCAGTCTCTACATCTCCCTGATTCCCTTTTGTGCAATTTTAGAGAAGCCAGTTAGATTGATTCTTTTCTCAGTTAAATTTTTTTCTTTGAATTTGAAATGTAGGAAAAGGAAAGCATCAGTTGTAAAATCTTCTTTGTCATCCATGATGCATTGTATTTAAACTTAGTTTCTCCTCCCTGTGAGGAAACTATCCCAAGAACCAGTCTTTCCAGAACAGTGACTACCTGGTGATTTGGCAATGAGAGGGTGGGTAGGTTATGAATTCTGCATGACAGGTACCGTATTATGTTAGCAACAGACTTATCTCACCTGAGTGTCGCTTGAGTTCTAATTAATAAATCTGGGGATTAATGACATATACATTTTTATAAACGGTTTTAGATCGTTAGACTTTATCAGCTGTACTTAAAACACTTGGATTTCAAATATATTCTGATTTCAGATCTCAGTGAACATTTAATAAACGTTATATGATCACAAAAGAAAAATAACTTGCTCTTGAAAGCTGTATTCAATAATATTGTTTTTATTATGCTTGAATTATTATTGCCAGCCCTTGTGAAAGTGGATCTAATCTTTGCTTCAGAAATAAAAGCGTGGAGGATCTTGTGAGGCAGAGAAGCAGCCAGATGAATTTGGGGACAAATTCCTGATTTACTATTATTATTATTATTTATGTATTTATTTATTATTGAGACTTGGAGTTTACAACCTGGAGTCTGCCCTCAATATTCACTACTAAGAAACCCGGCACATCGTGAAAAGTCAGTGCGCTGGACGCTGACAGCACAATGAGTCTCTTCCCGTCTCTTTGAAATGGTCTGTCTTTCCCTCCCCCCTCTTTAGTATTAAAGAGTCTGTAGAACTAAAAATTACATTTCTCAGATTCCTGTGTGACCTGCTGATTCCTTTACAAACTTAGCTTTTGTGGATGTGAGCCACTCAGCACATGAAGTTGGGGAAGGTAGAGGAGGCGGGTGCCAGCTTTCTGTAGCAGGGCCATGACAGGACACGGATGGGCCCCTGCAGGCAGGAGCATTGGCAACAGCTGGACTGCACGTCCCGCCGTCTTGGCACCAGTGCTGTAGTGTGTGCAGTGTAACGGGGAGAACAGTTACGCCAGATGCAGCTATATGAATTTGAAGTCAAAGACTAAGAGTACATCTGGGTGCGGTGGCTCACACCTGTGATTCCAGCACTCTGGGAGGCCAACACGGGAGAATCCCTTGAGCTCAGAGTTTGAGACCAGCCTGAGCAGGAGGGATACCCAGCCTCTACTAAAAATAGAAAAGTCAGCGGGGTGTTGTGGCAGGTGCCTGTAGTCCCAGCTACTCAGGAGTCTGAGGCACGAGGATCACTTGAGCCCAACAGTCTGAGGTTGCTGTGAGCTAGGCTGAGGCCACGGCACTCTAGCCTGGGGCAACAGAGTGAGACTCTGTCTCAAAAAAAAAAAAAAAAGACTTATGGGTACCCTCTTTTAATTCCTCTAAGGTACCAATAATTTTATAAGTGTCTAATCCTTTGAATTAAAGATTTCACTATTTGGGGCGGCACCTATGGCTCAAAGGAGTAGGGCGCTGGCCATATGCCGGAGGTAGGTGGTGGGTTCAAACCCAGCCCCAGCCAAAAACTGCCAAAAAAAAAATAAATAAGATTTCACTGTTTGAAATACTTGGAGTAGTATCTATTTCATGCAGTGAACCTTACCTTTCTCAGCATTCGGCACCAACATTTGACAAACCAACTTTAAAAAATAATACAGGATTAGTTATCTGACTTAGTTAAGTTCACGGGCAGTGATAACTTCATGACCAGTCAGAAATGGGATACTTTCCCTGCAGCATGCGGCTAAGTGCGCCTACGGCCACCTGGGTGGAGCGGCTGTGGAAGCCAAGGCTTCAGTGGGCCAGTGGCTGCCGCACCACACTGCTGGGGTGAGGATGGGGCTCTACGACCTGGACTGGAGAGCTGCTGCTGACCACACTGCAGACGTGGTGGAGAGAAAATGAGCTCATGGTTTAAACTCTTGGCTCAGGGTAAAGATACAGTTACAGGGAGCTCCTAGGACCACCCTAAGACTCTTAAAGTCTCATAGCTGCAGACAGGAAATGCATTGAAACGAGACCCGAAGCTCGCTCCTGTGGGCTACGCCACTACAATTTACATTCACAGCTTCAGTTTATGGTGTGACAGTTGCAGCATTGACTATGAAACGATGAGACCTAAAGAAGCGGAATGGGGACATCTGGGTAGGTTTGGATGAATCCAACAGCCTGAATCTCTAAAGTACGTTGACTATCTGTCTGTGAAAGCAGCCCTCCCTCGTCAGAAGGCATTAGTCCTTTGCTGCTTGAGATCCTTGAAAGCCCTCAACCAAGGCAGTTACCTTCCCGGGGATGCTGACCCTCCTCAAGGCTGCCTTCTCCCTTTCACTGCCCTCAGATCTGGAAAGAGAAGTGAATCACAGCATGACCCGGGGGGCAGCTATAAACTATTCTGGGAGGAGCAGTTTAGAATGATGTGATTGGGCTAATTTTCATCTGCAGCAAGGTGGAGGAATAGACTCTCAGGACGCTAAACAAAGCAGGAAGAAACACATCTGTAGAATGGACCGAAATGGTTGGTACAGACACCCTTGCCAAAAATCCTTATTTGGGGGCCATAGCTGAACCACAAGGAACAGATTTCATGGATTGTACATTTAACTGAAACAGGGACTTGGTTGTAGCCTACATTAAAATGAGATATATGTTAGACATTCTTTGGGGAAATGTAGGGGAAGGAATCCAAAGGCTTACAGAGTTAGGGATGGCAGAAAAGATGTATCATGTGAGTCCCCCCCACCTGAGTCCCCCTCACTGTGTTTGAGAAATACCCAGAAAAATTCCGTAGTGGCTACTTAACTATAGGCTGAGAATGACGGGGGTGGAGGGAGGACGCTGTCTCCAAAATAGGCCCCCTAACCTCTATGTGAATGATAGTTTCACAGATGGGGGGAGGCTAAATGGCAGTACTTAAACTCCAGAAACCAGGGGGACACAAAGTCCTGAGCAGCCACAGCCAGAGTGGTCATTGGAATGGCGCAGCCTGTGGTTATCACAGTGGTGGGTGATTTGTTACAATGTCCCTAGGACTGAGGGAGACAGCCGCCTTCTAAGGTCCTCCTTGGTTAGTATCACTGAATCTACGTTTGGTGAGCACAGGCCTGACTTGAGTCCCACCTTGGACAGACACAGCCCTCACAAATTCCACACCTGACCCAGTACACAGGCCCAGAGCATCTTAAATGAGGGAGAATTGGGTTCCCTGGAGGAAATTCCCTATGACAATGTCCCAGGATAGTCTACAATTTTCAACTAAACGGAGGAGAAATAAGCAGACTTTGGGGGGATTACTGGGACTCTGAGCTGATACTGACCACTAAACACCCAGAATGCTGCTCTGCTCCCCAGTCAGAATGGGACTTACGGAGCTGGATGATAAACAGTGTTTTGACCTAGTCCATCTCACAGGGGCCCAGTGTTCCTCAGACACATCACAGTTCCAGCATGTGTAGCTTGGGATCAGACACTCTCATGCCCTGACTGAACCCTACAGGGCTCCCTGTGTCATGATAAAGGCCATTATGGTATAAGGATCAACTCAGAGTTCCTAAAATGTCCCCTCCCTATTGAAGCAAGAGAACAGAAGTAATGCCATTTTTCTGGGTGAAATGCCACCATCTTGTCACATCCCCATTTAACTTTCCAGTTTGACCAGAGCAGAAATTGGAGAGTTTTGGAGAATGAAGTGTATTATAATTAACTTAATCATGTAACTCCAAGTACAATGGCTATCCCAAAGGTAGTCAATTAACTGAAGCAAGTCCACAAAATTTTGACACTTGATATTCAGCTATCAATCAGTGAAATGTTTTGTTTTTTTTTCTCTTTTCCAATAATGAGATTATAAACAGAAGTCTTTTTCTTAAGACGGAGTCTTACTATGTCACCCTTGGTAGAGTGCCGTGATGTCGCAGCTCACAGCAACCTCAAACTCTTGGGCTTCAGTGATTCTCTTGCCTCAGCCTCCCAAGTAGCTGGGACTATAGGCGCCCACCACAACACCTGGTTATTTTTGTGTTGCAGTTGTCATTGTTGTTTAGCTGGCTCAGGCCAGGTTTGAACCCACCAGCCTGGGTGTATGTGGCTGGTGCCGTAACCACTGTGTTACGGGTGCTAAGCCCAGAGGTCATTTATTTCACCTTGTAGGGTGAAGTGACCATTTGAACCAGTCAGCTTTCTGGGATCATCTAGTTCACAGAAGGCATGAATAGGGCACCCTCTGGGCCTCTACGCAGAGAGCACTGTGCTCACTGGCTGAGGCGAGAGGGAGCCAGTAAGCACCTGGGTAAGGAACATGAGTGCCAGAGAGTGGGAGGACAAAATAAACAATATAAATTCATGACCATGACATCACCAAAGCTTAGGGCAATCCCGTAGTCTGCAGCAGATTGAAATATCCCTTCTCACCTTGTCCCCACTATTACAGAGACTCTGTGACTATTACCATCTCACTGGTCTTAGTTATTTTTTGTTTTCTTGCCAGAGATCCCTGAAGATTTCTGGACTTTTGAAATAACCAAAACACATTTGAGGGTATTGCTTTGACCCATTTATGAAGGAACCTATAATAACATTGCCAGTTTTGAATGGGGTCCAGAGTAAAGGAAGGACTGTGAGCTGCAGTGCAAGCTATTCTGGGATTTGAAACTTGAAATCCAACAGCTTAAATGGTGCTTGGAGTGTTTGGCAGAAAGCAATTCTGTAGGGAGCCTCTGGCAAGCGTTGGTTTAGAATCACAGTGCAATACTTTCAGGTGTTAGAGTGAAATCATGACCTAGTCTCCAAATAACTACCAAGAAACACATCCTAGATTGCTTCTGGACCATGGCACAGAGTCATGTATGTGACCACAGAATATAAACTGGTCATGCAAACAGCCACCATCATGGACTGGAAGTTATGCTGTAAACGCAGATGTGCCTAGGAGCCCACCAAGTGGGAAGTCAGGAGGGTACAGGGGACACACCACCACCAATTAGGAAGTCAGGAGGGCACAGGGGACACGCCACCACCAAGTGGGAAGTCAAGAGGGCACAGGGGACACGCCACCCCCACGTGGAAGTCAGGAGGGCACAGGGGACACGCCACCACCAAGTGGGAAGTCAGGAGAGCACAGGGGACACGCCACCACCAAGTGGGAAGTCAGGAGGGCACAGGGGACACGCCACCACCAAGTGGGAAGTCAGGAGGGCACAGGGGACACGCCACCACCAAGTGGGAAGTCAGAAGGGCACAGGGGACATGCCACCACCAAGTGGGAAGTCAAGAGGGCACAGGGGACACGCCACCCCCACGTGGAAGTCAGGAGGGCACAGGGGACACGCCACCACCAAGTGGGAAGTCAGGAGGGCCCAGGGGACACGCCACCACCAAGTGGGAAGTCAGGAGGGCACAGGGGACATGCCACCACCAAGTGGGAAGTCAGGAGGGCACAGGGGACACGCCACCCCCACGTGGAAGTCAGGAGGGCACAGGGGACACGCCACCCCCACGTGGAAGTCAGGAGGGCACAGGGGACACGCCACCACCAAGTGGGAAGTCAGGAGGGCACAGGGGACACGCCACCACCAAGTGGGAAGTCAGGAGGGCCCAGGGGACACGCCACCACCAAGTGGGAAGTCAGGAGGGCCCAGGGGACACGCCACCACCAAGTGGGAAGTCAGGAGGGCCCAGGGGACACGCCACCACCAAGTGGGAAGTCAGGAGGGCACAGGGGACACGCCACCACCAAGTGGGAAGTCAGGAGGGCCCAGGGGACACGCCACCACCAAGTGGGAAGTCAGGAGGGCCCAGGGGACACGCCACCACCAAGTGGGAAGTCAGGAGGGCACAGGGGACACGCCACCACCAAGTGGGAAGTCAGGAGGGCCCAGGGGACACGCCACCACCAAGTGGGAAGTCAGGAGGGCCCAGGGGACACGCCACCACCAAGTGGGAAGTCAGGAGGGCACAGGGGACACGCCACCACCAAGTGGGAAGTCAGGAGGGCCCAGGGGACACGCCACCACCAAGTGGGAAGTCAGGAGGGCCCAGGGGACACGCCACCACCAAGTGGGAAGTCAGGAGGGCCCAGGGGACACGCCACCACCAAGTGGGAAGTCAGGAGGGCCCAGGGGACACGCCACCACCAAGTGGGAAGTCAGGAGGGCACAGGGGACACGCCACCACCAAGTGGGAAGTCAGGAGGGCCCAGGGGACACGCCACCACCAAGTGGGAAGTCAGGAGGGCACAGGGGAAACGCCACCACCAAGTGGGAAGTCAGGAGGGCACAGGGGACACGCCACCACCAAGTGGGAAGTCAGGAGGGCCCAGGGGACACGCCACCACCAAGTGGGAAGTCAGGAGGGCCCAGGGGACACGCCACCACCAAGTGGGAAGTCAGGAGGGCACAGGGGACACGCCACCACCAAGTGGGAAGTCAGGAGGGCCCAGGGGACACGCCACCACCAAGTGGGAAGTCAGGAGGGCCCAGGGGACACGCCACCACCAAGTGGGAAGTCAGGAGGGCACAGGGGACACGCCACCACCAAGTGGGAAGTCAGGAGGGCACAGGGGACACGCCACCACCAAGTGGGAAGTCAGGAGGGCCCAGGGGACACGCCACCACCAAGTGGGAAGTCAGGAGGGCCCAGGGGACACGCCACCACCAAGTGGGAAGTCAGGAGGGCCCAGGGGACACGCCACCACCAAGTGGGAAGTCAGGAGGGCACAGGGAGCGACGCGGGCTGCGCAGACGACTACTGCACCTGCCCTGGCTGCGTTGCTGCTTCTCCCTCAGCCCACATCTTTGACCTCACGAAAGCGTCTGTGGCAGCGAGCTGCCCATGTCTGCACACCTCTCGTCCCTCTGCTCGATTTTGTGCCTGAAATACCAAAGCAGGCGGACTCTGTCATCCGGCCCCCCTTGCCAGCTGGCTGCCAATTGGGTCAGTCAATAGGAGGGACGGTGGGAGGTCACATGGCTCCTGGGAGGGCCGGACATTCCCGAGCCCTGTCCCTCTATGGCGTTGCATGGTGGCCCCAGCCTCTCTCCTGGGGCAGGCAGGGCGCGGCTGGGAGCACCCTTCTCCCCAGAGCTAATTCCCCGGCCTCCAGGCACACTTTCTGCCCCTGTCCCTACGCTCCTTGGGAAGACGGCAGACCCTCGCTCTCCCTCTGCCGAGCCTTCATCCCTGCCTACATCTCTACGTGCAATCTTTTTTTTTTAAAGGCTCTTCATTCAAACTATTTGGGACAAACTCTAATTTATGATGGGACCCTTACTGAGAAACTGAAAAGAAAAATAATTGAGCCTGGTTCACAGATGATTCCACATGATATCAAAACACCCACCGAGGATGGACCGCGGCAGTGTTAGGGCTTCACGGGGAGCCGCCCTGGAAGGCCAGTGGGAGGACTGGGGGCTGCACGTCCGACTGCTCACTTATCCTAGGAGGAAAAATGACCAGAGTTATGAATTCACATTGGTTTTTAGGTAATTGATAATGGTTTGGCCAGATGTTTAAGGATTTGGAAGAAATAAAACAGGACTGGTGACAAGGAGTTCTGAGTGACAGTTTCTGTGTTCTGTGGGGATGCTCACAAAAGCCACCCGCCGAGGAAGAGGCTCTGAACAGATGGACAGGACAACTTGTTCTGTGGTGTCGGCCAGCCCATTCCCTCGCTGCCCTACATTTGCTCAATAGGTTGAGAAACAAAACAGGTGAGGTGCAGTGTGGTGGGCTGATTGGTGACCCCCCAAATATCGGGCCTACTCCCTGGAAACTGTAAATACTTGAAAGGGGGATCTTGATAGATGTGACTAAGGACCTTGAGATGAGGAGATGGTTTGTGGAATACCTGGGTGGACCCTAAATGCCATTATGGGTGTTGTTCAGGGACAGAGTGGCATCACTCAGGAACGCAGCAGCCCTGGCAGCTGGAAGAGGCAGGGGTGCCCCCCAGAGTCCTGGAAAGTGCCATGTGCTGCCCCGCCAACACCTTTGTTTTGGACTTCTGCCCCCCAGAGAATAAATTTCCATTGTTTTAATTTTGTGGCAATTTATCACAGCAGCCACAGAAAAAGGCAACCTCAATGGCTCACACAGTACGGCCCCCTCAGCACGGTGGACGCAGCTGGCATCACTGCTGAGTGCCCAGCCTGCCCCCAGCAGAGTCCTGCACAGACCTGTGAGGTGGGGCCAGACTCGGAATAGCCAGTGACCTGGTGGCTTCCAGCATGGAGAGGACATCAGTCTGTCCTGGTTAGAACAGCACTTATCCCACAATGGATCTGCCAGCAGCCTGACCCACTTGGCAAGCTTACTGAGTGTGTCACTCGGCATCATGGTATACCCTGGAACATTGCTTCATATCCCAAAACTCATTCTACAATGAAAAAAATTAGGCAGTGGTCTCACACCCAGGGGATCTGGTCATCTTTCCATGTGTCGCTCAAGACAGAATAAACACTGCATCAAATAAACCCGAACGAAAGAGTTTAATATAAATATAACATAATTGATAGATAAATTTTAAAATTCTATTTCCATTTTATTTTATTTATTTTTTTATTAAATCATAGCTGTGTACATTAATGTGATCATGGGGCACCATACACTGGTTTTATAGACCGTTTGGACACATTTTCATCACACTGGTTAACATAGCCTTCCTGGCATTTTCTTAGTTATTTTTTTTTTTTTTTTGAGGGGGAAGGAACAAAATATAACTAAAACCATGGTTTTTAATGGGAACCAGAGGTAGGGTTACAATCACATAGTCGGACACAAAAACCCATAGGTGATCAGGAATTGAAGGTTACAAAATAACAAGGGTAACACTGGGTACAGAAAGAAAAGCTGTTCCAGAATCTCAGGAGCCAGCTAATATGGCCTCTCTCTACGATCCTGTCTGTGCTCGTCCCTGGAGTCCATCTTGCCAGGGCCAAAGCCGCCTCTGTCCCCACCACCCCGGCCCCCTCGGAAGCCCCCACGGTCCCCACCACGGCCCCGGTAGCCGCCTCGATCATAGCCTTCTCTGCCACCACGACGATCATCTCCATAGTTACCCCCCATATGAGAGCCTCCTGGTCCACCTCCTGGGCCATCTGGTTTAGGAGCCTTACACTGGTTGCATTCATTCCTCCAAGAGAAGTTCATGTTCTCACATGTAGGATTAGGACACTTCCAGTCCCCAGCTCGCTGCTGTCCTCCACCACCACCACCTCCACTGGGAAATCCTCCTCGGCCACCGCCACCACTGCCACCACCTCCATACCCTCCACGGCCCATGGGTCCTCCTCGCCCTCGGCCTCCCCGACCATTGCCACCACCCGGATTGAAGTCAGCTCGGCAAGTTGCAAACGAGACCTTGATAGGATTCCCGGAGAATTCTTTACCATCAAACCAGTCTATAGCTGCCTTACCAGAAGGTGGGTCATCAAAAGAAACCGTTGCCTCTCCTTTCAGCTTGCCAGTTTCCCTGTCTTTGTACAAATTAATCATGGGCTGTCCTGTTTTCTTGTTTGTCTTAATAATACCGATCTGTTTGAAGTAATCAGCCACAGACTCAATTGTAACATTCTCACCCAGGCCTTGCACAAAGATGGTGGTGTTGTCTGAATTATCTTGTTCGGAGTCATGACGTGATCCTTGGTCCCGAGGGCCACCAAATTTATTGAAGCCACCACAGTCACTTCCGCCCATGCCGCCTCTGCCTCCACGGCCACCTCCACGACCTCTGGGTTCATAGCCACCACTGCTGCGGTTGTAACCACCGCCACCACCCCTGCCGCGCCCCCACGGTCCTGTTGGCCTCCCCCGTAGCCGCCGCCACCACCACTCTGGTCCTGACTGCCATGGAGGACTGATCTTGGCCATAGTTACCTCCACCACCCCCTCCACCACCTCCACTGCTACTGTTGTACTGGTTCTGTTGTCCATAGCCCTGAGGGATTATAGCTTTGCTGTTGCCCGTAGCTCTGCTGCTGTCCGCCATAGCCAGACTGTTGGCCACAGCCCCCACTTGGGGGTTGTCCATAGCTGCTGCTCTGAGAACTGCCACCATAACTTCCCGAGGTGCTGCTAGGAGCCGGTTGCTGGCCATAGCCAGGATAGGAGGACTGCTGCCCATAAGATGACTGGGAACTCTGGCTACTGCCATAGCCACCAGTTGAGCCATATCCCTGGGGAGTTGACTGAGTACTATAGCCTGTGTTCTGGGTCTGTCCATAAGAAGAACCATAGCTGCTCTGGCCATAGCCTGAAGCATCTGACTGGCCATAACCACTGTAACTCTGCTGTCCATAGGGCTGATTGCTCTGTTGGGAGTAGCCCTGCCCAGGCTGGGTGGGGTAGGCCCCATAGCTTTGGGTTGCTTGTTGGGTATAGTGGTTTGAGGCCATGTCCGCGCACGCGCGCACCGGCCGACGAGCAACAAAATTCCAACACCGCGGAGTACCGACGCCTCGAGGACTGAACCTTCTTAGTTATTGTGTTAAGACATTTACATTCTACATTTACTAAGTTTCACATATACCCTTGTAAGATGCACTATAGGTGTAATCCCACCAATCCCCTCCCTCTCCTCCCTTTCCCCCTTCCCCCTATTCTTGGGTTATAACTGGGTTATAGCTTTCATGTGAAAGCCATAAATTAGTTTCATAGCAGGGCTGAGTACTTTGGATACTTTTTCTTCCATTCTTGAGATACTTTACTAAGAAGAATATGTTCCAGCTCCATCCATGTAAACATGAAAGAGGTAAAGTCTCCATCTTTCTTTAAGGCTGCATAATATTCCATGGTGTACATATACCACAATTTATTAATCCATTTGTAGATCGATGGGCACTCGGGCTTTTTCCATGACTTAGCAATTATGAATTGGGCTGCAATAAACATTCTGGTACAAATATCTTTGTTATGATGTGATTTTCGGTCTTCTGGGTATATGCCTAGTAGAGGAATTATAGGATTGAATGGCAGATCTATTTTTAGATCTCTAAGTGTTCTCCAAACATCTCTTCAAAAGGAATGTATTTCCATTTTCACAGCACAGAAGTCAGTAGGGCAGGGTGGAACACTGTGTTCAGCTCAGGGTTCCTTCCCTCAGCTCAGGGTTCCTTCCCTCAGGTTCCCTTCCCTCAGTCTTCGTGTGCAGCTGCAGACACAAGGTCACAGAAAGATTTCTCAGAGGGTTTCACGGAGGGAGGGGGCTGCTAAGAACCCAAGCCTGGAGGCAATGGCCATCCAGGTTAGCCCACACTCTACTGATGGGCACTCATTTAAATTGTCTCACTTAAGAGCAAGGGATTCTGAGAAACTTAATCTAAGTCTGTTTTCAGGAAGATAAGAAATGTGTCTTTGAGCTTCTAACCATTATCTGCAACACGCCATGTAGTCTGTCTCCCTGAAATGTGTGGCCTTTGCTGTCAGTGAAATGTCTTAGGGAAGGTTGTGATGACCCCAGCTTAGAGAAAACAGTTTGAGAGGCCGTGACAACCTTCCCTAAGACATTAGGGAAGATTGGAAAATTGATTCTTATGATGTTACACAAATGTACATTTTGTTTTGTTTTGTTTTCATATTTGCAATTTTGTGCTTTGCTTGTTTAGAGATCTTACTACCCAAAGAAGGAAAGTTTCCCCTGGGGGATACAAGAGGGTTTCACTGCTCTTGAAGTAAAAATGGCCACCTAGGATTTAGGGATTCATTTGCCATTCAGCAAATAAGCAAAGAAGGGAATAATTGCATCAGCTGGGTGTTTCCCAGGGTAAGGAAGCAAGGTCTACATCTAGAATTCAGATCCTCTTTGGTGCTTCCAAGTAGCCAGTGATAAAATTTTATGAAACTAATTTATAGCTTTCATATGAAAGCTATAACCAAATTATAGCCTAAGAATATGGGGAAAGGGAGGGCAGGGGAGGGGGGAGGCTGGATGGAGGGAGGGTAATTGGTGGGACCACACCTATGGTGCATCTTACAAGGGTACATGTGAAACTTACTACATGTAGAATATAAATGTCTTAACACAATAACTAAGAAAATGCCGCGAAGGCTATGTTAATCAGTGTGATGAAAATATTTCAAATTGTATATAAAACCGGCGCATGGTACCCCATGATTGCATTAATGTACACAGCTATGATTTAATAAAAAAAAAATTGTGGATGACTTTAGCAATCCCAAAGAGACTACACTACCAAGGGTTCAAATCTTTCAGGAATAAAGGTTTGGGTTTCTCCACCATGTGACAAATTCTCTCCAGTTTAAGTAATGACTGAGGCAAAGTACAATTAGAATAAACAGTGGCAAAATTAAGTTTTGTGATCAGTTGTAGGAACAAGATCTGAGATGGTTTTGCATATTTCCCCTGCCTTATGTTTGTATGTGTATTAAGCAAAAAGTTTTCCCTCTCTTTTTCCTTTCCTATTTGATAAAAAGAATATTAATGATTATAAAATTTGTAATTTATTCCAAAATGTAAAAGATATCAAGGTGGGATTATAACTGCAGTAGAAAAGAAATGAACAGGATCACTGGATGGATACAATGAATACATTTTGGATCTTCTCCTCTAGGAGAGGCAGCATGTTTTTATCTATATGAGGGTGAGCTGTATTGGACAGGTTGGTGTATGTTGTTTTACTCTGGTTTTTGTTTTGGGAGTGAAACACACAGAAGATTGTGGGTGCTGGGTGCCTGCACCGCTGATGGTGCTGATACTGTTCATCGTGCTTTGCACGCATCCCTGCCCCATTTTGTCCCCGCTCCCATAACACCTATCACAAGGCTAGTGCTAAAAAACACATTTACAAACTTCCTGAAGGATGGAGTCCTGGGTCTGGTTTATATTCTACCAATGACATGCATGTGAGTGAGTGGGGTTTTTGGAGGAGAGGGAACTCAAAACAGCTGAAATGGACTTAGTGACCTCTAGATTCAGCCAAAATAGCAGCACATGGATTACAGAATACAGTGGTGGTCCCTGACTTCTGTTTCTCCAGCATAACCCCATTAGACTAGCACATAATTTCCTCTATTAAAACGTGTTCTGCTTGAAAACACTAGTTTCTGTTTTCTTCACAAAACACTGAATATGAAGTCAGACAATTGGGTTCACAAACTCATCCTAGAAAAAGTGCTATACATCTCATTGCTGATTATCACAGTCACCTTTGAAGTACCACCTTGGGAAGCTATGCCCTGATGCCAGCACCTAGTCCACCCTTCAAAGCAATTTTTCTAGGATGAGTTCATGAACTTAAATGTCAGACCTGGTATGACAGATCAATATAAAGAAATTTCACAGACATGTAAATGAAGTACAATGTAATGTGAAATGCTCTAAGAATCCATAGCACCACAGTCTCATACAGCTCCTGTACTGTGAACATGGTCATTCTTTGCTATACTTTTTCCCCTTGCTGTGCCTGGCACTCTTTAAAAATATTAAAAGAAATGTTTCTCAGTATTTGAAGGGTTGTCAGATAATCAGTGTAATTTGGGTGTCCACATGCCTTAGCATCACCTCAATTCCTACACCTCTAATGTCTTACTTCTCATTTTTCTTAAGAGCTGAAGACAAGTCTGGAATGCGGATAGTTTGAGAGTTGATTCTAGAATTTGGAGTGGGTGTGTGAAGAGGGTAAGAAAGGGAAAGATGGGAAGCAAATGAAGGCATATTTAGGCTGGTGACCACTGTGAACCACTGAAACACAATTCTTCTAGGAATCCTCTGAGGCACCATAAAGAAATTCCCCTAGAATCTTATACTTCTGGGATGAGAAAGACTGGCATTTGTGTACAGTTTTCTGTCCCTTGTTGGTTATCTGGGAGTATTACCTGCACCCTCCCTCTGACCCTGGGATATGCCTATTTTCAGGATGAGAAGCCCCATGGCAGTAAATAGAGAGAACTACCAAAAATGAGCTTGAGCTGAGACTTTGCTGTTGGTCATGGAAATGAGAGGTAGGCTCTCAATGAGGGAGTGTGATTCTGGGCACCAGATACTTGTACAGCTGATTTTACTCTTAAGAACCTTTTTTTCTTTTTTCTTTTCTTTCTTTTCTTTTTCTTTTTTTTTTTAAGATTACTCTTACTCTGGTTTGTAGTGTAAGCTCTAGTATGTATAGTTGTTTATGATATTCTCTAGGCACAAAATTCATTGTGTAGTCCAAAGTGTTTTTCATCCAAGTAGTGTTATTATTAGCTGAATACTTTTTTTTTTTCTTTTTTTTTTTTAGAGACAGAGTCTCACTTTATGGCCTTCGGTAGAGTGCCGTGGCATCACACAGCTCACAGCAACCTCCAACTCCTGGGCTTAAGCGATTCTCTTGTCTCAGCCTGCCGAGTAGCTGGGACTACAGGCGCCCGCCACAACACCCGGCTATTTTTTAGTTGCAGTTCAGCTGGGGCTGGGTTTGAACCCGCCACCCTCGGTATGTGGGGCCGGCGCCTTACCGATTGAGCCACAGGTGCCACCCAGCTGAATACTTAAAGAATTTTATGAGACACCACTTTATCATAAGTAATCACAAAATACAGTGGATTTAATACTTAAAAATTGCCAAGATATAGATGTACACATAAAAAATCTTGTAACAACAGTGCCTCACTTCATTTCTATCCATCCTCAGTTCAGAAGCAATCATTTTTAACTATTTCCAGATTGACTTTTTGGGGGTGCTTTTCTTTTATTTCTATTTCTAAATGATAAATATGTTTTCCTAAATTTGCCAACTTGAGACATTACACTGTGGAATGTTCCTACCATCACAGATGAAGATTCAGCCCAGTTATACCCCACCTACCTTTTAAAGTCTAAATTATATATTTATACCTCTACTTATTTTCCTATGGGCTAAAGGAAGTATCTTTTGATTTCACACTTTGCAAGATGTGAAGAATATAAATGCCCCAATTTTCCTTTTTTTCATTCCTTTGTCCAATTTCTATTTTGTGTTTTTATTTTCAATTTTACACTGTCAATAGCAACATTTACATTCTATTTTGCTATCATAATTATCCTCCATGTTTTGTTTTCAAGTTTATTCTAAAAGTTGAAAAATTTTAAAAAGCCCTTTTTCTTAGACCATGTGAATTCTGTCATGTTCAGAGCCAAGCCCTGTTTTGTGATCACATTTCCTTTTTTATTCAGCTTTTGTTTTTCTGATACTTTTGGGTTGCCTTTTTTTTTCTTGAATTTTCCCTCAAATTTTTGTATGCCTCAAGTACACTATAAAATCTACAAAATCTCCTTTGTTTCGGGATATCCCAGTGCAAGGTATGCAGACAGACTTGCTCCCAGGTTTTCTGGTACCACTGTCATTCTAAAATTTGCATTCATTGTTCACAGGGGTTGAAACTTCCACTTCTTGGACCAATCAATGTCTCCTTCCTTGTTTTATTCTGTCACTTTTCTAGATTATATCCTTTCATAAGATAAGTTACATAGGTGGTATATTTTGTGAGTACTTACTTCACTCAGATTGTCTTTACTCTACCTTCACATGTGCTTAATAATATGGCTAGGTGCAGAATTCTAGGATGTACACCGACACTTTTTCCTTAGAAATTTTTGGGAAAAATTCCATTATCTTTTTGTAACTACTGTGGTTTAGAAAACAATCAAATATCAGTCTGGATTTCATTCCTTGGCTAATGGCCTGTTCTCCCCTGTATGACAGCTTTCATCATCCTCAGGTTTCTGAAATTTCAGAATGACTCATTTAGGGATGGTTATTTTTTCATACCTTTTTCTGTATATATGGAAGTGTCTTTTAATTTGGATAATAAGTTCCTTTTCAATTAAAGACAACTTTATTCTATTTCTCCTAAAATTCTTTCCTCTTTCAAATTTTCTTTTTCTAAAAATACTATAATTTGGATGTTATAGTATAGTATCTAAATTGATCCTTTATGTCACTTATATTAATATGTCGCTAATGTTTTTGTCATTTTTTTCTCCATATCCTAGGAGATTTCCTTAACTCTGTATTTAAATCCTCTTGAATTTTTGTTTTATCAATCACATTTTGAATTTCTAAGAATAGTCATATTCTCTGATTATTTATTTTTTCCATCATATCATCCTATTGTTTTATGGAGGGAGCAAATTTTCAAATATTTCTAACATTCTTAATTAGAGAATTTTTCCAAATTAGTTTTGAGCCCTGAATTCTCTCTTTTTCCTCTAGGGTCAAATTTCCAGCCTACCTACCTCAGACTTTTATTTCTAAACTGTGTATTCTACAGGTACCATTCATATTGAACATGACACCAGACAAAGGTTGATTCAGAGCTGTGTGTTTACTGCAGAGTGTGCTGGCTGTGAACTTCATGTGACAGGCAAGGAACCGGCTCTTCCACTGGGGGACCTGCTGATGCCAGAATGTGGGGTTCGTAATTTGAGGCACCAGTGCCTATACTAGTTGCCCTAGTTCAAGCCATAATTATTTTTAAAGACAAAAATCCATTTTTTTCTTCAATGAGAATGTAAGAAGTGAAGCTTAAGTGTTATAATACTATGCATTTTGTGGATAAATGTGACAGAGGGGAATTGGGGTTTAACTGTCCTTATAGGCTTTTCAAACCCCCTTTTCTGAACATAACTTCTCACCCCAACAATCTACTAGTCTGTCATTTTCTGGGGCTGTAGTGGGAAGGCTGGCTCCCTCCTTCACTATAGCTATCCCTACATGTGGTTCAGTGGCAGTTTTCTTTACTCTGCCTCATGATTCAATAATTAACCACCTGCTTTCCATCTTCCAGAAAAGTACTGAAATCTCTTATCTCCTGTGGCCTCTAGCATCCTTCCTATTGTTGTGGATTTAGGCAATTTACTAATCTTTCACTGTCTTTTCAATAGAGCCTGAAGAAGGATAAAAATAAATAGGTGAGCTCATCCTACTGTCTTGAGTCAGAAGACTCTTCAATGCCCCTTAAAAAAAGAAAACATTCTTGGCTAGATGCAGTGGCTCACACCTATAATCCCAGTGCTGGGGTGGGGGAATTTCTTGAGGTCAAGAGTTCAAGACCAGCCTGGGCAACATAGCAAGATAACCTTCTACAAAAACCAAGAAAATGGAAAGAAAATGTTCCTGAACCAATGGGGATTAAAATCTGACCACTGATACAATCTTGAAAAAGTTACTTAATGTTTCTGGGTCAGTTTCTTTATATGTAAAAGGGGATAATAATATCTAAGTCAAATAGCTAGTGTATGAGAATTAAATGAGAAAAATGCACACAAAGTATTTAGTAGAGTGTCTTCATGGTATTGCTTAATAAAGTAAATTCCTTGAATTTTTCTTGGTATTGCCTTAGAAGTCATCCTCAGATTTAGTAAAATTGTTTTGTTTTTATTTTTTTAATTTATTTTGTGGCAGTAATGGAGAAGATTGAGAAGTTGGCAGGATTATTATTCTTTCCACAGTCAAGAATTCCCACAGAATTCTTGTATTTCAAAAAGAAATTGAATTACAGTTTTATTCCATGAGTGATCCATAATCTGCTTTTATGATCATCTTCAAAAGGGTTATGATTCCCCCCACCAAGAAACAAAACATTCATTATTTATGTCAATATCATGATGTTCTTGTTTTCTAGTCACAGCTTAAATCTTACTTCTGAAATGTTTCTGCTATAGTTAGAAAATTGCAGAACTTTTCTTGAAAGTCTACTGTATTAAGCGTTTCAAGGTAACATCATATACTGTGTATATTAGTGACTTAGAAAGGATTCAGCGCATCTTTACTTACGCAGCATGTCTGGCTTATTATGACTCATCACAAACTAACTACAGTGACCCTCTGAATTTGTGGCCCCTTTACAAAATATTTATAATGAAATACAAATAATAAAATCTCCTTTGCAGAAGGAAACCCTTCAATTAAAGAGTTATTGGGACATTAATTGTACCTCTGCTGTCCTGACATTATTGATTGTGAATTACTATGCTATAATTTGAATTCAGGCAAAAGAAAGCAATGTAGGAAACAGTCTGCTTTCTTAATCGATTCCTGAGGCACTGCAAAGTTTATTTAATTGTAAAACAAATTTAAAGAACTTTTTATATTAGCTCTTATTACTTTATGTTAGGAATTAATTTGGACTTGTTATAAAACAGTGGTGGAATAGCTCTGGCTAGAATAGCAAGAGCGATAATGAGATTACGGGCTTACGGTCAGGCACTGCGACAATAATAGAAATTAATGACTTTAAATCCAGAGGGGCCTGCCATGGATCCCTGGATTAAAGAACATCACTAATACTGTGCCCATTCCTGTACACATATGTAACTCCCTTACGTTTGAATGTGAGTGCTTCAGAAAATTTACTGATCGTCTCAGAGATGTTAAACTAAAAGAAAGGCTATCGCCTTATGGATGCTGCTGCCTATACACGACTTTTTTGTCACATTTTAAAATTTCATTATAAATCATAATTATTAAAAAATAGAGTTTCTTTCTTTAGAGCAGTTTTAGGTTCACAGCAAAACTGAGCAGAAAATACTGGGTCCTAAGCAAGTCAATGAAATTTTTGTCATTGCTTAGTTATGTACCCAAATGATAATAAATCCATAGATGTAAAAAAGTCCATTTTTACAAATTAAAAAAAAAAAGAAAATACAAGGTCCAGCCCTTTCCCACCAGACACCTCGTCTTCCCCACCACCCACATCCTGCACCAGAATCGTACAGGTAGGTACAGTGAGCCTACATGGATTTTAACAAACCAATCATCACCCTAAGTTTGTAGTTGCATTAGAATTAAGTGTTGGGGTTGCACATCCCTATGGGTCTTGACAACTGTATGGCAGGAGCTACCACTTTAGCACCATGTGGAATAGCTCAACTGCCTTAAACCCCCTGCGCTCTGCCTATCCTGGCTCCCCATCCGCAGCCTTTTGCTGTCTTCATAGTCATACCTTTTCCAGAATGTCAAGCAGGTGGAATTATACAGTACGTGATCTTTTCACACTGGCTTTTATTTCACTTAGTAATAGGTACTGAAGGTTTCTCCATGTCTTTTCACATCTCAATGGCTCACTCCTTGTCACCACTGAATAATGTTCTATCATCTGAATGTCCTACAGATTACTTATCCATTCACAGACTGAGAGACATCTTGGTTGCTTTCAAGTTTTGGTAATTATGAATAAAGCTGTTATAACCATTTGTGGGCTGGCATTTGTGTTAACTTTTCAACCACTTTGGGTAAATATCAAGGACTGTAATTTGATGTAAGAATATTGCTTAGTTTTCTAAGACACTTCCAAACTGTCACCCATCGTGGCTGTGTCATTCTGCATTCCCACCAGTGATGAATTAGACTTCCTTTTGCTCTCTGTTCTGGTCAGCACTTGGCACCATCAGTGGTGCTCCAGATTTTGGCCATTCTAATGGGTTTATAGCAGAATTTCATTGTTGTTTCAATTGCATTTTCTCATGACTTATGATGTGGCGCACCCACTCATCTTTCTGTTTGCCATCTTTCTCTCTCTTCTTTGGTGAGGTGCCTATTAAGTCTCTTGCATATTTTGCAGCTGGCTTCTTCATTTACTCATTGTTGAGTTTTAAGACTTCTTTGTGTGTTTTAGGTAACAGTTCTTTATCAGACATGTCTTTTGCAAATACTTTCTCCTAGCCTGTGGCTTATCCTCTCATCCTCCTGAGAAATTATAGTTTTGAATTAAGTAATTTATTTATTTATTTATTTTGAGACAGAGTCTCACTCTGTTGTGCAGGCTAGAGTGCCCTGGCATCATAGCTCCCAGCAACCTCAGTCTCCTGACTCAAGTGATCTTCTTGCTTCAGCCTCCCAAGTAGCTGGTACTACAGGCACTTCTACAATGCCCAACTAGTTTTTCTATTTTTTAGTAGAGATGGGGTCTCACTCTTGCTCAGGCTGGTCTTGACCTCCTCTGAGTTTAAGCATTCCACCTGCCTCAGCCTCCCCAAGTGCTAGGATTACAGCTGTAAGCCACCATGCTCAGCTAATTTATCATCTCTGGAGCAAGGGTGTCTAACCTGTGGTCCGTGTGTTGCATGCTGATTTTGTAAGGACTTTTTTGCTTATCTGTCGTGCCTGATATCACAAAAAGTATGCAAAGGCCCTTTTTTGTTGTTAATCAGCTTTTGTGAATACAATTCTTATTCTTCCAATGTATGGAAAAGGAAAAAGAAAAAAGATTGAACACCCTTACTACAGCATACAAAATGGACAGAAAATATTCTAAAATTTTGCATGAAGGCAATATCACCTGCTTCTTGGAATAGTCGATCACAAACATTACTTATTCTTCTTATCTTTTTCATTTAGACAATTAGTTTCATTTTGACATTGTTGGATGAATCATCATTTTTGTCCCATCAGTGTGTTGTAGACAGGCCAAGGGAAAGGGAAGGAGGAATAATTTTTTTTCTAGTGAGAAACTGAGATGGCTTAGCTCATCTCATATTTCATTTTTGTACATAAAATTCATGTCAGTTTTCCCACTTCTCTATTATAATTGAGTGGTCAGGGGCCAAGGTTATTGTTACTTTTTTTACAGGTATCCAGCCAAGTAGTTTTCACTAAAGCCCATGAAAGAGTACATTATAGATGGCAAAATATTTTAAGCAGCAACTTTGTAATTATTTTCATTAAATTATTTAATTATAAAATAGCAGGTCCCTAAGCCAAGAAAATTCTCATTTAGTCCACTTATGTATAACAAAGACTGTTAATGTTCATTAATACCCACTTTCTCCTCCTCTTTCCGGACACACATTTCCTGCATTCCTCACAATGACTGAGGCTGGTCAGGACCGTACATGTGGAAGTAACAGGCTCTAGTCCCAGCTTGATTCATGAAGCCCCCTCCAGGTGAACCCCCACTCTCTTTCCCCCTCTGGATGTTCATGGCTAAAAACGTTGGCATGTATATGAGGATGGATTCTGGTTCCCCGACTCATCCTTGGGAAGAAAGCTGCCTGCTTTCTGAACTGAACTGTGATTAGAGCAAGAAAGAAACTTTCATTGTGATAACTGCTGAGGTTTGGGGTTCACTGTTACAATAGTCATCTTACCCCAATAAAGTAAAAAGTCAAGTTATCTTGGAGAGAACAGAGAAGAAGACATAAGAGGTAAAAAGAAAAGACAATCACTGGCTGAAGTCCAGTTACAGTGTTGATCCAGGCCATGCTGAGTACGGGAGATGAAGACATTTTCAATTATTTAGGCAGAAATTTAGGTTCCACCATGAGGATTCACATCGGACAGAAAGCAAGCAAGGGGTCTGAAAGTGCCAGAGTGTCCTTTCTGGCAAATGTTGAGAATTTTCCTTGTATGAAGATATAGATCCAACTGACGTGATTAAAATGTACAAAACAATCACATCCAAACTTATAAAATGTATTCAATGTTAAATCCGAGGCTGATTTCCACGATATTGATGAGACTGCATGGCTGTGTGTGGATGCTGTATGCCCATGGTACCACTGACCGCCACCCTCCCAGCCGCTACTTAGATTTGCTCTTACAGAGGTGAGGTTTGTGCTTTGATTTTCTCAGCTGCAGACTAGGACCTGGAGAGGACTGATAATGTGTGGCCATTTGGCCTGAAGAGAGAAACAGGGACCCAATAGGGAGCATTTGCTGGCCGAGGAGGTCATGCTGAATTACGTCATACCTCCTGCCTCGCAGTTCACCGACCCCACCCCGTTCTCTAAGATGGGGCATTTCTTTAGTGGATGGGGCATGGTTTTGAAGATTGGCAGCTCGCTTATGAATAGTGAGATCTCAGGATCCTCAAAAACATGTGTCAATATTTAATTATCATTTCCCTGTTGTCGTTAGTAAGTGATTATAGAACATGGGTTGGGGGGTCAGCTATTTGAAGCAGAAGTCCTGGCTGTGACATCGGTGGGTGATATAAACGGGCCACATCACTCAACCACGCCTTAGTTCTGCAGGTTAAGATGAGGATTCAGTGAGATTTTGCTTCAAAAAAATACAGCCAAGGGCCTGGCATATATTAGATGTTCAATAAATAGTATTATTTATCATAGTTTCCATAATATTATTGCCACAATACTAATTCTTATTATTACTGTCATAGAATAACATTGCGTAATATTTTGACTTTCAACTTGTCTCAATCTAATTTATATTTACCAATAATTCTGGGAAGCAGAGTTCAAAGGGATCACCTTTGTTATCCATTGGACTAGGAGAGTATTTGGGGCAGTAGCCTCAGAGATGATTGATGAGTATATCATATGCAACTAGAAGAAAGGTCTTCTTAATCTTTCTAAGGAAATATAGAGAGCAGGTCACCCTGATCTAATGGGACTCCTTACCATTGTGGGGGTGGGAAAGCAACTGTTTTCTAGTAAAAGGAAAGAGCCAAGGGCAGCATGAGAAGGAATAAAAAAAAATGCAGATGTGTAGGTCATTTAATACTTTTCCCATAGATCTACTAAATATCCAGTATACCTTAATCCATTGCTCTAACCTTGGTCTATAAATTTTTCTTATATACATAATTATTGTCTGCTTTTTTTTTTTGTAGAGACAGAGTCTCACTTTTAGAATGCCATGGCGTCACACAGCTCACAGCAACCTCTAACTCCTGGGCTTAGGCGATTCTCCTGCCTCAGCCTCCTGTGTAGCTGGGATTACAGGCACCCACCACAACGCCCGGCTATTTTTTGTTGCAATTTGCCTGGGGCCAGGTTTGAACCCGCCACACTCAGTATATGGGGCTGGCACCCTACCCAGTGAGCCATAGGCACCACCCTATTGTCTGCTTCTTAAGATCTCTAGACGTGGCTAGGGAACTGTACTACCACCTGAAATTAATCTCTCAAAGGATTATTTTTGAACAGAGTAACTGTGACCCAAGAATTTTGTATCCTGCAAAACTAAGCTTCATAAATAAAGGATAAATAAAGTCTTTCCCAGATAAGCAAATACTAAAAGAACTTTTCACCACTTAACTTAAGAAATCCTTAAAAATGCTTTATATATTGAACAGAACAATTGATGCCCACCAGTGTTAGAAAACAGCAAGTTAAAACTCACAGCTCTTATAAAATAGTAACACAAGGGAAAAAATCCAAAGCAACTAGATAGGAATGAACATGATGACTTTACAATACCTCCCAGATCAATATTGCCATCGAATGCAAATGGTCTAAACTCCCCACTTGAAAGATATAGGATGGTAGAATGGATTAAAAAACATAACCTAAATATATTCTATCTTTGAGTAACCATTTAACTTGCAAAACCTTATAGACTCAAGGTAAAGGGATGGAAAAAATAACACCATGCAAATGGAAAACAAAAGTGAGCAGGACTAGCTATTCTTTTATCAGAAAAAAATAGATTTTAAAACAAAAACATTAAGAAAGACAAAAATGGGGTGGCACCTGTGGCTCAGTGAGTAAGGCGCTGGCCCCATATACCGAGGGTGGCGGGTTCAAACCCAGCCCCAGCCAAACTGCAACAAAAAAATAGCCAGGCGTTGTGGCAGGCGCCTGTAGTCCCAGCTGCTCGAGAGGCTGAGGCCGAAGAATCGTGGAAGCCTAGGAGCTGGAGGTTGCTGTGAGTCCTGTGATGTTACGGCACTCTACCGAGGGCAGTAAAGTGAATCTCTGTCTCTACAAAAAAAAAAAAAGAAAGACAAAAATGGTCATTATATGGTGATAAACAGATAGACGCAACAAGAAGACATAACAATCCTAAATAGACATGCAACCAAAACAGGAGCCCTGAAAGTTTATAAAGCAAATACTCCTAGACTTAAGGAAAGAAATAAATAGCAACATCATAATCCTGGGGACTTCAACACTGCCCTGACAGGTGGTCATCAAGGCAAGATCCTGAGAAATCAACAAAGCAACGCTGGACGTACAGAGTCCAGAGCACATGGACCTAACAGACATTTTCAGAACAGGCTACAAAAAGAACACAGAATGTACATTTTTCTCATGGAACTCTGTCCAAGATGGATCATATATTAAGCTACTAAATAAGTCTCAGCAAATTTTAAAAATTGAAATCATACCGTGTATCACCTCAGACCATAGGAGAATAAAAGTAGCAATTAATTTCCACAGGAACTCTCAAAACTATACAAACACATGGAAACTAAACAAGCTGCTGCTGAACAATCATTGGATCAATGACAAAAATCAAAAGATTTTTCAAATTGAACTACAAAAGTGACCCTTGTTACCAAAGCTCTGAGACCCGGAGACCAGTACTAAGAAGACGTTTCATAGCCCTATGGGCCTACATCAAAGAGACAGAAAGGTCACAAATTAACAACCCAAGGTCACACTTCAAGGAAACAGAAAAAAGAAAAAGCCAAACCCAAAGCCAAAAAAAGGGAAGAAATAACAGAGATTACAGCAGAAGTAAATGAAATTGAAATAAAAAAATACGAACGATCAATAAAATTAAAAGTTGGTTCTTTGGAAAGGTAAGCAAAGTTAATAGAATATTAGATACATTAACCAGGAATAGAGGAGAAAGGATTCAAATAAGCTCGGTCAGAGGTGAGAAGGGGCAATTACAGCTAATACCAAAAATTACAAGATTTGATTTAAGGTACTGTGAAAATCTCTATTCACACAGACTAGAAAATCCAGAGGAAATGAATACATTTGTGGAATCACACAACCTCCCAAGTTTGAATCAAGAAGAAACAGAGGGCGGTGCCTGTGGCTCAGTGGGTAGGGCGCCAGCCCCATATACTGAGGGTGGCAGGTTCAAACTCGGCCCCAGCCAAACTACAACAAAAAAAATAGCTGGGTGTTGTGGTGGGCACCGTAGTCCCAGCTATTCAGGAGGCTGAGTCAAGGGAATCACCTAAGCCCAGGAGTTGGAGGTTGCTGTGAGCTGTGACACCATAGCACTCTACCGAGGGCAACAAAATGAGACTCTGCCTCTAAAAAAAATCCTGACCAGCTCAATAATGGGTAATGACATTGAAACAATACAAAAAACTCTACCAACAACAACAAAAGAATACGCAGGGCAAGAGTATTCACAGCTTAATTCTACCAAATCCACAAAGAACTGACACCTGTCATACTCAAACTGTTTCACGACATAGAGAAGGAAGGAATCCTCCCTAACTCATTCCATGAAACCAGTATTACCACAACACCAAAGCCAGAAAAATACTCAACAAAAAAATAAAATTACAGATCAATATCCCTCTGAACATAGATGTAAAAATCTTCAACAAAATACTAGCAAACTGGATCTAACAAAATGTCAAAAAATAATCTATCAACAATTGAGGGAGTTTCATCCCAGGTATGGAAGGATGGTTCAACATACAGAAAACAGTAAACATGATTCAAGAGATAAACAGAATTCAAGGGCTGGGTGCTGTACCTCAGTGTTTAGAGTGCTGGCCCTGCACAAGAAGGGCAGCAGGTTTGAACTTTGGGCCTGCTTAACAAAAAAATAGATAAATATACATATTTATAAATAGATAAATAGAAAATAGATAAATATACATATTTATAAAAAAAATACAATCTCAGATGCAGAAATAGCATTTAATAAAATCAATCATCCCTTTAGCATAGGAGGAACATATCTCAAAATATTAAAAGCCGTATATGACAACTCAAAGCCAAAATCAGGCTGAATGAGGAGGAGTTGGAAGCAGACAAGGGTGCCCACTGTCACCACTTCTATTCAACATGGTCCTGCAAGTTCTAGCCAGGGTACCAGGCAAGAGAAAGAAGTAAAGGAAATTGGAAAGGAGGAGGTCAATTGCTGACAATATAATCTTAGTCTAGAAACTGTAAAGACTCCTGAGAAAGACTTCTAGAATTGATAAATAAATTCAGTAAAGTTTCTACAGGCTACAAAATTAATGTGCACAAGTCAGTAGCATTTCTGTACAAAAAAAAAAAAAAACAGTCAAGCTGAAAGTCAAATCAATTTACGATCAGTGCAAAATACCATTTACAATCAGTGCAAAAATAAAATACCTAGAAATGTATAGGCAGTTCCCAAGTTACAAATGTCTGACTCACACTTCCAAACAGAGGCTAATACAGGTAATAGCAACTAAAGAACAGACCTACAGAACCTACTCATTTGTAACCAGGGACTGCTTGTGCTTAACCAAGGAGATAAACCATCTCTACAAGGCAAAGTATTTATAACTAAGACCCAAGAGGCAAATACACATATCACAACAACAAAAATAAATAAGGCTTAATTAAACTAATTTCTTCACAGCAAAGGAAATGATCAAAAGAGTAAATACATAACCTCCAGAAAGGAGGAAAATATTCACAAACCGTACATCTGATGAAGGACTAATATCTAGAATTGCAAAGAACTCAAAAACATCAGCAAGAAAAAATTAAGTAATCCCATCACAAAGTGGGCAAAAGACATAAACAAATTTTTTTCTGTAAAGGGAAATGAAATAGTGTCTTTTGCAGTAACTTGGACAGAACTGGAGACTATCATCCTAAGTATGCTTATCTCAAGAATGAGAAAACCGGCGTCACATGTTCTCACTTTATAAGTGGGAGCTAGATGATGGTATGTGTGGTCCTGCGGTATATAACGGACACTGGGAGCTAAGAAGGGGGAAGGGGCAAGGGAGTGAGGAATAAACCCGCCATTTAGTGCCATGTATGCTATTCTGCTGACGGGTACGCCCAAAGCACTGACCTGAGCATGGTACAATTCATTCCTGTGACAAAAACCACTTATACGCCTCTCTATTGAAATTAAAAAAGACTTATTTTGAACAGCTTCAATGATGATTAAAATTACAACAACTATGCAGCCATCGTCCTGTCCTATTCAGATTTTAAGTCAGAGGGTTCCTAATTGTAACCACAATTTATGTAAACATTTGGTGGTATAATTTTGGAACAAGAAATTTCCTTGCCTAGAAAAAGAGTGCTTATGCCAGAACCTAGATAATATAAAAACAGCTTTGCCTATCATTTTTATACTAATTATACTTTACACTCTCAGATTACTCGTGAATGTTTTCATCTAACAAGTACTTAATGAATTCCTTATCCATACCAGTTATTGTGTAAGCCTCAGAAAGATTACCATCTATATCCCAAACTTTTGAAGACTGGCAAAGAAACCATTAATTATGTTATAAAGGTGCTGAAATTGAAGTCCAGACAAAGATGAGAAAAAGAACCACTTCATAAAATCCTGCTCTCATTTGTAAACAGCTTTTATGAATCTCTGTACATTTATATAGGTTCTCTCTCTCTCCCCCCTCTCAGGAAATATCTATATTTCCTGATTAGACATGCGCAGATTTTCATTTAACATTTCTGGCAGCCCCAATGCAGCCGCAGACATGACACCATAATGCAACTATTGACATAAATGAATGGAGCATAATAGTTCCCTATAAACTGATTGATTCATGGAACATACTACTTCCCTATAGACTGAAGAATTCACTGACTTAAACATGTGTCTATAGAAACACGAATCTGAGAAGACAGTTAATTTAAAAATCACCTTATTTTGAATATGTATGTTAAAAATGATGAGAGCACAAACTAGGAGTAATTTTGCCATGCTCTTACAGCAACCAGATCCTGAGCTAGAATCCAAGCTTCCTCTTTCTTAGTCTGTCCTGTATTTTCTAACAACTAGAAGCCATGTGTGTGTAGCATATGTCAAACAGAGATAAAACAGGCTGGGTGCAGTGGTTCACACCTGTAATTCCAGCATTTTGGATGGCTGAGGCAAAAAGATCCCTTGGGGCCAGGAGTTTGAGACCACCCTGGGCAACAATGTGAGACTCTGTCTCTACAAGAAAAAGAAAAAAATTAGACGCCATGTCTGTGGCATCTGAGCTACTTGAGAGACTGAGACAAGAGGGTCGCTTGAGTCCAGGAGTTCAGGGTTCCAGCAAGCTATGATTGGGCCACTGTATTCCAGCCTGGGTGACAGAGTGAAGCTTTGTTTTTAATGAATATATATAGATGAGAAGGTACGTAGATAGATAGATAGATAAAATAATAAGCTCAAAGAAGTATGTAATTTGCTATTTGTCAGCTTGTTTCAAATCTTCTAGAAAGGAGGTTATGGTAATATTAGGACACAGTATAATTTAAAAGAACATTTAGAATAAGTACAGTGAACTTTTACTATTAGTTACAAGTTTTTAGAGTTAATGTTGCAAAAATAAGATTGCCAAGAGAGTGCACCAAATTTTAATCCATTAATACACAGTTGTGGTAAAAATGGTCAAACGCCAAACATTATCACTAGAAGAGTATATGTAATAAACGCCTGTTAACATTAAGGAAAATTTAAAATATGTTAAAAATAAGAGCTAATTGAGACTCAGCTCAACCAAGACATGTTGTAATTACTAATTTATGCAACAGTAACTAGATGTTTGCCTTCCCTAAAGATGATGACAGAGTTTGCCTTGCTAAGCAAGTTTGGATTCATTGTTACTAGTTTAAATTGATGCCATGAGAATTTTCCTCAGGCACATTGCAATATTACACAATGCACCTTACAGCTGTAGAGGCAGTCTCCTAGTTATTGCTGGAACACGTTCCAAAATTTGTTGAACATTTATTTGCTTGGCCTTCCAGCCGTAACAATGCTATACATAGGTCTTAAACCTCAGGCTTACCCACAGGGCCTATTAAATTTAACACTGACCTAAAATAAGCTTTGTACTTGAAACCTAGCCATCAAGTAAAATCAACAGTGTTTTCCAAGAAAAAGCTTTTAGAGTTCTAACTTAAAGTGTTGACTTTACCAGCACAATGGAAGCAAGAACACACTCAGCTCCAAGCCATTGCTAAGAGAGCTACAAGTTTGGAGCAGACCCACTAAAGATAAGAATAGGGGATGGTGAAGGAGAAAGAACTGGGCCATTCTCCCCACTGGGTTATAGACTCTCCTTGGACTTGGTACAGTGGCCGTTCTCAGCGGATTAAAGGGCCATTCTCCCCACTGGGTTATAGACTCTCCTTGGACTTGGTACAGTGGCCCATTCCTAGCAGAATTAAATTTGTTTGAATTAAATTTTAATTTTTAAAAACATTGCATCACAGTATTCATCTTGATTACTGACATTTGTTGGTGTTTCCTTAAATTCTGTGCCTAGACAAAGGTCTCACTCCTCTCACCACACTCCTGGAACTGCCTCTCCCAATTACTAAAATAATCCTTGTCGGGCGGCGCCTGTGGCTCAGTGAGCAGGGCGCCAGCCCCATATACCGAGGGTGGCGGGTTCAAACCCAGCCCCGGCCAAACTGCAACCAAAAAATAGCTGGGCGTTGTGGCAGGCGCCTGTAGTCCCAGCTACTTGGGAGGCTGAGGCAAGAGAATCGCCTAAGCCCAGGAGTTGGAAGTTGCTGTGAGCCGTGTGACACCACGGCACTCTACCCGAGGGCCATAAAGTGAGACTCTGTCTCTACCAAAAAAAAAAATGGAAAAACTAGGCTCCCCACCTGTGGCGGCTAAGGCGCTAAGGCGCCAGCCACATACACTTGAGCTGGCAGGTTCGAATTCAGCCCAGGCCTGCCAAACAACAAAGATGGCTGCAACCAAAAAAAAAAAAAAAAGAAAAGAAAAGAATCCTTGTCAAACACAGGCACATTGGCCATTTTCGGAACCCTTCCTGATGGTGGGAGAGTGGCAGAGATAGGGCAGGACAGGGGCCTCTTCTCTGAATTGTGGCCTCTAAAACACCAGATTTGGGGTAGAATCAGAACAGGTCCTTCTTGAAGAAAGAAAGTGATTCACATCCTTTGTGAGGGAGGAAAATAGGAGGAGCACAGAGAGGAAAAGAGCCCGGAACTTGCGATCATCTCTTTCTGAGGTCCGGAAAATTCGTACTGAGGCAGGCAAAACTGGCATTTCCAGGCTCCCAGGAGGAGGTGTGGCCCTGCAGACAAACCACAAGGGGCTAGACTGACCAGGTTTTCATTTCTGGTTGGTTTTGCCCGTGGTATAGACACTAGTCTAACAAAGAGGCGGTGATGAAAGCAGAAAAACTATGATGTAAGAATTAGTCACTTATATTTACAAATAAAGTATCTCTGAAAAAATATTTACATTGAAATGATGTGGCTCTTATAGAATAACAATTTACTTTAGAAACAAACAAAAAAAAAAAAATCTGGAAATGTACTCCCTGCCCCTTTTGATAATCAACAAAATTCCTTCTCTAAATTTCTCCATTCTTACAAAACCAAACATTTTGCTAGGCCCCACCCAATCCTTTATTTCTGTGCCTGACTCATCAACCTAATTATTTGGTTTTAATAGCACAACCTATGTGCTAATGGAACAAGTAGGAGAATTTTATTGACATTAGTCATACATTGGAAAAACAATTCTGAAAGCAAGTCAAAGAATCAAAATCAGGTTATATAGCCATATAGCACAGCACACAAAGAAATGGTGTAAAAATGGAAAATGAATAACATCATGTCTCCCTGGTAAGCAAACATTTTTAAGGCAGCAAAAGTCTCTGCACCTTCTCCAAGTCATTCCTAAAATCTCATTGTTCCTTGAACGTACTTAATTAATCTCACTGAAAATCACTCAGACTGTTTTCTGGTTGGTCAAAGCACTTAGCTTGTTTCTACTGGACTCCACCCAAAAGACAAATAAAATTTTCATGACTGTTTGTAATAATTATGCTAGGCCTGTAGCAAAATTATCTTACCATTGCCAGATTTCCTAAAGCCTGGCTACTCCTCTCATGAAAATATCAGGGATCCTACTTGAATAGTTCCGTCACAGAATCTCAGCCTGCGTTCTTCATTCCCAGAAAGGGTAGGGAGAAGACTTGAGATCTACATACCACCTCTGCTGAATGGCTCATAGCCCTCCAAAATTTAAAAGAGGAGATACGTGTATCTTTTTCAGTCATAGACGGGAATTTTAAATGGCTGAGTGTGGTGGCTCACACCTGTAATCCCCGCACTTTGGGAAGCCAAGGTAGGAGGACCCCTTGAGCCCAGGAGTTCAAGGCTGCAGTGAGCTGTGAATGGGCCACGGCACTCCAGCCTAAGAAAGAGAGTGTGAGACAATGAACTGATAATAAACAACACAATGATAATACTGCAGAAAACACACCCAAACCCACACACAGGAATTGCAACAGTATATACTTTCAGAGAAGGTAGTTTTACATGGTCGCCACAGTCCTGTGTGTGTGTGTGTGTGTGATGGACAACCATTTTCTCTTCCTCAGAGCTTAGGAATCTAAAGCAAGAAAACTGTAATTCTGTGCAACAAATATTAGAGCCAGAATTCACACAGTGCTGTTGATAATCACTATTATCAGCACTGTGTGAACTGTGTGAGTAATAGTGATAATAGTTCCCAAGTGAGGAAGAAGGGAGGAAGTGAAGTTCAAATCAACCACATCCAATTGAGAGAATCACCTGAGATTGTCCTTTGCCTAGTCACCTAGTCCAATGTGGGATTTAAATTTTGCTTACAAGACTTGTTTATCTTCTTAGTTTGTATGTAACAGAGAGTATAAAATTTTATTCCCTGGAAGGAGTATGGAATACTCCTCCTCTGTGACCTCCATCCTTTCCTGCCCCCCTCCACTTTTCCCCTTCCCTGTCCCTGGCTCCCTAACCTTCAAACCCTATACATCCGCTACTTATCTAAAGTGAGCATTAGCCCAGTTAATGGAAAACCAACCCGGGAGGCATTACTAGCAGCTGAGTTGTAAAGTGAACGAGGTCAGAGCAGTGGTCCTCAAACTTCACCCTGTGTGAGAATCACCTGGAGAGACTGTTCAACCCAGATGACGGGCCCCACCCTCAGAGATTCCAACTCAGTGGCACCCATGAATTTGCATTTCTGACGAGTTTCCAAGTGATGCTGATACTAATCAGCAAACCCCCCCACCCCGCCCCATGAGTAGTGGTGGATTAGAGAGTCACCCCCACGCCCCAGGGACTTCAATGCAGCTTACACAGATTTGGCCCTTTCTGCTCTGTTACATCTCCTGCCATCATTTCATGACGACCTTTCAAGTATTCTAGAAGAGTCAGTTACGATTTAGACAAGGATCAGGTATCTAGTGGGGAGTGCAGAGTGGGACTGAGGATGTTAATCAAAAAGAGTCACTAGGGCAGCGTCTGTAGCTCGGTGGGTAGGGTGCTGGCCACATACACCAAGGCTGGTGCGTTTGAACAACAATGACGACTGCAACAAAAAATAGCTGTGGTGGGCACCTGTAGTCCCAGCTACTTGGGAGGCTGAAGCAAGAGAATCGCTTAAGCCCAAGAGTTTGAGGTTGCTGTGAGCTGTGATGCCACAGCACTCTACCGAGGACCACATAGTGAGACTCTGTCTCAAAAAAAAAAAAAGTCACTAGACCAGGTTGAGTCTGCTCAAGTGTCTGGTGTGAGAGTTGGAGGAATGCTGATTTAATTATTATGGTTTTAAAGTGTTTGATCTCATGTAGTACAAGTTCTACTTATTAACTCTTTAAAACATATACAGACTCACTTTGCTCATTTATGACATTCTTGTAATTGAAGTATTCAGAATTTTTCATTATATCCATTTTCTAAACAAGATGCAATTGTAGTGTCAATTTCTGTTCTGATACAAAATCGATTTGAGTAATTTTAGACCTCTAGAATGGATGACTTTCTACTGTTGTTTTTTGTTATTTCTGACTTTTCAAATTATGATCAGAGAATGAATAGTCTGAGCAATTCCTATGCATTGGAGTTTTCTGTAAAATCTCCATAATGTTTCAAAATTATGCATTTTCTCTAGAGTACAAATTAAATATTTATTAATCAGATCTTTAATTATATTATTTGAAAATTTTGAGTCCTTATTTATCACATATTTATGACCTCTTGATTCTATTTAATATTTGTAGTTGTTAAATTTTATTTTATCTCATGTAGGTTTTGTTTCTTTATGTTTCTTTTTCTTTCTTGATTTTTCTTTTCACATTCAAAATGTTTAAGCAATGTATATATTTTTAAGTGTCTCATATGGAGATGGCATTTACCTAAATTTGGTATTTTGATCCTATCTAAAAGCCTTTGCTTTTTAAATAAAAGATCTTAATTCATTTATATTTAGTATCAATTTTTAAAAAACACCTAAATTGATCTTTGTTGCTTATTTTTATAATACTGTTGTTTTATGCTATTTTTATTTCCCCTCATCATTTCAGTATTATTTTTTGTCTTAAAAGGATAATATTTTCAAAGGTATGCTTCATAGTTTTATGAGTAGTTTCAATTTTTAAAAATTTACTTACTGATATTTTTCTAAAGTTTTTCACTTCAAGTATAAGACACAGCTAATCGGGCAGTGCCTGTGGCTCAGTGAGTAGGGTGCCGGCCCCATATGCCGAGGGTGGCGGGTTCAAACCCAGCCCCGGCCAAACCGCAACAAAAAAATAGCCAGGCGTTGTGGCGGGCGCCTGTAGTCCCAGCTGCTCGGGAGGCTGAGGCAAGAGAATCGCGTAAGCCCAAGAGTTAGAGGTTGCTGTGAGCCGTGTGACACCACGGCACTCTACCCGAGGGTGGTACAGTGAGACTCTGTCTCTACAAAAAAAAAAAAAAAAAAGACATAGCTAATCAGTCCTCTAGTTAAATGCAAACAGTGTAACCTAATCATTTCTACTCATATCAATTTGAAATTTTAAAAAAATCCAAAACTTTAGGTTTAGCATGCATTCACTCTGTCAGAACATTTACCATCACTCGCTACTTCCCAGTGTTATTTACTGCAATCTTGGGTTTTAGATACAGGTTATTGTTGGTAAAGTATCATGTGAGGGAAGTGACTCTTCATTGTCTCCCGCTCAAATTAACATCTAGTTATTCCAACAATATTTGTTGAAAAGATATTTTCAACAATTTTCCATTTAATGATTTTGGCACCTATAATAAAAAATAATTGAGTATACATGTGAATTTATTACTGGACTATTTTATTCTATTGGTCTAAATGTTTATCAATACCACAATAAATACCACAGTCTTGATTATTGTATCTTTATAGTAAGTTTTAAAATCAGATAATATAAACCTTTACCTTTTTCTTTATCAAAATTCTTTTGACTATTCTAAGTCCTTTAATTTTTTCCATATAAATAAATTTTAGATTTATCTTTTTACTACAAATAATCCTGCTAGGGTTTTAATTGAGAGCATGTTGAATCTATAGATCAAATTTAAGAGAATGTTAATTTACATCTGAACATACTGAATCTTCAGATACAGAGATATTCTATATCTCTTTGTACAAATGAGATTTTTAATTCTTCAAGTATCAAAGTATCCAGAGGATACTTTAAAGAGATTTTTTTTTTTTTTTTGTAGAGACAGAGTCTCACTATGGCCCTCTGTAGAGTGCCGTGGCCTCACCCAGCTCACAACAACCTCCAACTCCTGGGCTCAAGCGATTCTTTTGCCTCAGCCCCCTGAGTAGCTGGGACTACAGGCGCCCGCCACAACGCCCGGCTATTTTTTGGTTGCAGTTTGGCCCAGGCTGGGTCTGAACCCGCCACCCTCAGCATATGGGGCCGGCGCCCTACCGACTGAGCCACAAGCGCCGCCCCACTTTAAAGAGATTTTTAATTCTTCAAGTATCCAGGAAAATATTTCACAAGTACAATTTTGTCTCAAATTTGTATTTGGACTGGGTAGGGTGGCACGTGCCTGTAATCCTAGCAGTTTGGGAGGCCAAAGCAGGAGGACTGCTTGAGGCCAGGAGTTTGAGACCAGCCTGACAACATAGTGAGACCTCATCTCTACAATAAAATATAAAAATTAACTGGGTGTGATAGCACATGCCCAGCTACTTGGGAGGCTGAAGCAGGAGGATCACTTGAGCCCAGGAGTTTGAGGCTGGAGTAAGCTGTGATGATACCGCTGCTCTCCAGGATGGCACAGTGAGTGAAACCCTTTCTCAAAAAATAAAAGTGACAATTCACAATTCATTTATCACAATTCATTTTCAACTTTAAAAAAATTCAGTAATTTTCTAAAATTGACTTTTTTCTTTGAGCAAATTTATTTAGAATACAAGGCATTTCAAGATATTATTCAAAGCTATTGTATAAATAAATCTGGCTGTATTTCTCTGTTCATTTGGAACAAAGCTCCACTATGCTGGATTTCTGCTGGTTATAGCCATGTGCTCTGGAGCAGGAAGGGAGAGATTCTTCCCAGGTACTGGATTTTCGTTTGTTGTATTTATCTGCTCCAGGTGGAAGCCTACCAGAACATTTTTTTTTTTTACTTTTTCACTGCATGTCTTTATATCCTTGAATCCCACAGTGTAAGTGAAGTGCTTTAGAGTCTCTATCACTTATGTTTGAAGCACTTTGTCCCTGAATAAGAGGGAGATTGAGTCAGCACTTTATTTCCTCCATAATTTTGTGTCATCTGCATTGTAATAGAAATTCAGTCTTCTAATATTGTTGATCCAAATTTGCTTTTTATTACTAACCATGGAAATGTATAATACAGAGAGAGTACATTCTCTCTCACTCACACACACACAAACGCACTCTTACTACAGGACTGGGCCCTACAATCTTGGGGATTCTGTTAAATTCTACCTGTATCTTATACAACTTCCATCAAAATAAGGTCTGGTGAAAATAATATATAGTGTGTATTCTGCATTAGCAACATATTCTGAACATGCATGAACTTCCATTTTAATTAGCATTTGATATGAACTGAATCTTTCGCTTACAATATTTATATACAAATTTTATACTTCTGAAAATTAAAATAAATTTCTTCTGGCTTGCCTTCGGCTCCATACAAATCTTGTATCTCTTTTACTAACCACATATATTTGGGGTGCCAGGTCCAGTAAGTCGTACTTCAAAGCTTCATGTAACCTTCAGCTCTGCAGTGTCAGCGGCTTCAGTCTTGACACCAAGTGAGCCAGCACATCTTTCCCAGCAGAGTTGGCAACAATTACCCCTTAAATCAATTTCTCCTTAGCCAGGGCCCCAAATTAATGGTGGCTTCTTCAACACTACTCTCCGAGAAAAGGAGGGGAGTTGAAAGTAGACAGCGATAGTGCACTTAACCTACTATAGTTAAAGCTTGTTAAAACTAAATGTTACCTTCTTTGCATTATTATTATTATTATTGCTTAATATTTCAACGTAGCAATTGTCTGATTCCTTTTCTGAATGTATGTATGTTCATTCATTCTTTATGAGGTTTTTGTTTCTAGTCCTTATCTTAAACATTGTTATTGTTATTAAATTTTAAGCCTTTTTAATTTTGTGAAGGCAAAAAAATGGAAACCTAATAAACACAGGTATATGTAAAAATAAAATTAAAAAAAAAAACAAAACTTGTCACAAGTTTTACAAAAGTATCTCATCACATGCGCACAACTCTCAGGTTCCTCCCAGGGCTGTGATAAACTCATGAGACTCAAGTTTCATTAGCCACCTGATTAATCTGCCTCCACATTCAGTAAATAATTTGTTGAATAAGTGGACAAATGAATCAATGATTGAATAAAAGAACTTACCTTGCAGAATGAGGCCAAACGCGTGGGCTGTGCAACATTAGCAATGAAAGGATTTTTGGCAAAGTCCTGGGACTCTCTCTTTGCCGACATAAATGATACTTGTTTTTAATCAATGTCACTTTACTTAGAAATAATAAATTTCCTCTTACTTAAACTGAAGTAATTGGGATTGTTATTTTTCTTTTTAGGAAGCCAATAAAGAGGGGAAAAGGAAACCCAGCCTGTTTGGTGGGATGGAGAATAAACCTGTCAAATACAGACCAAGCTCTGTCCCTTAGCACAGTGATTTTCTTTTTTTCTTTTTTTATTGTTTCAGGTCAATTTGGGGGTACAAAGAATTAGGTTACAATGTTTGCATGTGTTAGGTAGAGTCCCTCTTATCACCGTGTCCCACCCCTGAGAGGTGCACCCTACACCCTAACAGTGTGCCAGGGCCTACTGCTGTCAGGAGAGGATGCTAGGTGTGCCAAGAACATTTTTAAAGATCTTAATTAAATCGCTTTTGAAAGAAGTTAAAAGCACAGTAAGTATATTCTTTACTCCTTTTTTGGATCAACACGATTTAAGCGTGCTGCAGAAGTTTACCTGTAGATTCCAGTGCGCTGTGAGATACAGCACCGCCCTAGCAGATGAAACTGGAGAGACCACTCAGGAGACCAACCATGGATAAGGTATTTATAAAACCTGCACCCAGAAGCTCGGGCATGCTGGAGACGTGACTGGCCGTCGGAGCCACGGTCCCGAGAGTCGTCCAGCTGTCCAGCGCCGGCGTGTCTGACGTCTCTCTGCCTTTGCGTCCCGGCCTTCCTTTCCCTCCACCCGTGCGCGGTCTGAGCAGCCTCCGGCTCTCGTCCTCCCTTCCCCTTTCTCTCTTCCGGTGTGTTCAGGGTGACTCAGCCCGCCTCAGTGGCTGCTCCGCCGCCCTCGCCACATGATGGATCTACAAATGCGTGTGAAGACCAAGCTGGCCAGCCAGCGCAGCCCTGTCCCTCTGTAGCAGTCCCAGAAAGAGGCACGTCAATGGTCAGCCTGGCGGGACTGAGAGACCCTGCTGCCCAGCGCAAGGCTGGCACAAGGGACCCTCATGGAGAGCTGGCCCTTCCCTGGCTATGACAGGACACCACAGGTTGGGTAGCTTCTGAAGCTACGTGGGTTTACACGGCTTGCGGTTCTGCAGGACAGAGACCGAACGGGGCTTTTGGTGATCACCTTCCTGCTGTGTCGCGCAGTGTGGAAGGCGGGGAGGTGAGGGGCAAGAAAGGCTGGGAGCAGGTGGGCAGGAGAGGGCCGGCTTCTTTCACATTACCCCTCTCAGGACAAGGAACTCTGTCCCACAACCGTGGCATTAATGCATGGATGCCTCCTCACCTCTTCATGGTCCCACCTCTTAGCACCATCACCATGGCAACTAAATTTGTATCTCAAGAAATTATGTTGGTTCCGGGCCTATAGCTCAGAGGTTAGGGCTCCATCCACATACACTGGAGCTGGCGGGTTCGAACCCAGCCCAGGCCCGCCAAACAACAATGACAACTACAACCAAAACATAACCGGGTGTTGTGGTGGGCACCTGTAGTCCCAGCTACTTGGGAGGCTGAGGCAAGAGGATCACTTAAGCCCAAGAGTTTGAGGTTGCTGTGAGCTGTGAGGTCACAGCACTCTACCCAGGGCGACATAGTGAGACTCTGTCTCAAAAAAAGAAATTATCTTGAAACTGCCCGCTGTCAAGGAAAAAGGAGTCCGCACAGATAAGCCACCTGGAACTCCTTGAACAGCTTTACAATTCATTCCTTTCCCTCTCAGCCCCCTCACCTCTCTGCCTGCTGCCAACACACTGCCTTCTATCTGCTGCCCCTTCTGATGACCCTCTGGGACCCTCCGTGCCCTTCTCCAACACGTCATTTCCAAAGCAAACACACAAATGCTTTTCTTCCTGAAGGAGTATTTTGCTAGTGGACTTTCTATAAACTATAAGAAAGCAGGTTAAATATTAACACATATTAGGTTAGCTCCTACGAAGCGTCCCATTTCTCATCTTCCGGCCCCTGACAGGACATGGCTGGCTGCACCCACCTCCTCCTGGCTTCCTTCCTGGGTGGTTCTCCTTCCCTTGATTTCATAGTCCTCCTTCTCCGGGGTGGGGTACAGGTCTTGTCATTATCCCTTCTTCCTCAGTGGGCACCAGGTCACTTTGCAAACGACTAGACGCTCTGCCTTGACCCCCAGATCTGTGTGGTCCCCCAGAGTTCACTTCCAAAAGGGACCCACCTGGGGGAAGGCTGTTAAGTCCACTTTGCTATACGAAGGAAGCGTCTGGTTAAATGCACTGACCTGCATACAGAAAACACCTTTCTTTCCAGGCAGGGAAAATACTACTGTGCTTCCCTGGAGGCTGAGATTTTGGAACTCTGTGCACCTCTCTCTCTAAATCTCTCAGACGACAGCATTGACCCAGACAGCTGCTGTGGGGAGGAGATGAGTTAACTCAGGCAGTGAGCCTGGGCTGCGTTCACTCCAGGTCAGCCCCTCTGTTATTCTGGTCTCTTCTTTCCTCCCAAGGCAGCATATATTAAAAAGCTTTGTTTTAGGTTTCTCTTTCTGGCTATGAGTTTCTTTACAAGTTTTTTTCTCGCCTTTTTTCTTCTCCCCTTTGCACCTCTCCTTTTGACCTGACTCCAAAGTGAGTCCTACGCACCCAGCAGACTGTTTATAAGGCTTGTATCTGTGCATTGTAAGAATGTTTCTATTAGCATAACTACTGTCCTCAAAGATAATTAACTATCAGAGCCATTTTAGTAAAGCAGCGCAAGAATGGAGAAGCAAGAATCCCCTGTGCTGAACTCTAATATGAAGACGGTAGATGAGCTAATACGTGGTGGGGGCAGGGGAATGACTGAGGGGGAGAGGGAGGAAGAAGGGGACTGGGGGGGTGTCATGGCCTATGACACACCCCTTGGGGGCGGGACACAATTATAAGAGGGAATTGACCTAACAAACACAATCAGTGTAACCCAATTCTTTGTACCCTCAATCAATCCCAAACAATTAAAAAAAAAAGCTGATTAATCATTTGTGCGACCAATGTGCATAGAAATGTTTACAGAGAAAAGGTGAATCCACAAGGGAATTTAAATAACCCCACCACTCCTTTCAGTGGGGAAAGAAATGTTGGTTTCCAGTGTTAATTGTTGGATTAAAAATGATAGTAACTCTTTTGTACGTATTTTTTCTCTGTATGAAGAAAATACTGCTGGTTTATCCTGAAGATGACTCTGACAATACACTTCTGCATCGGAAACTATAGAGTATGGGTCTACCTTGGAAAATGTGTATTGAAGAACTACTATCAATAAAGATAGATCAACCAATTGCACTGCTCGGATTTTATACAAACTATGAGAACCACCACCACAACAGTAAGAACCTGAATGAGACAGTTGGGGGCATATGCATGCCAGTTACTTGTAATACTAGTAGTAACTGCTGATTTTGTGTGTGTGTGATAATGTTACGATAACTGCAACTTCCAAAGACACATATAGAAATATCTATGAGAAAAATGACATGGTATCTAGTAGGTTCTTTGCAATAATGTAAGGTGTGTGTGGGAAAGTGAAGCAAAGTGAAAACAAAACTGACAAAAAGTTGATAATGGTACTTTTGGGGTGACAGGTCTGCTGGGGCTCCTCACACTTGTCTACCTTTGCCTGTGTTTAAAATTTTCCATAATTAAAAGAAGATACAGAAGTGCATAGGACATGACCCTTTTCTGAGAATTTTTACAACATTTCTTCTGTTTTTCAAGCTCTGATCTCTTTCCTAGGACCTAATTTGTCAACTGGCTGGTTTGTTAGCTCTTCAAACAAGCATAGCAGAGTCCATAGGAGTTTGAGACCACCCTTCAGGCTACTCTGCTAATTTTTTTTTTTTTTTTTTTTTTGTAGAGACAGAGTCTCACTGTACCGCCCTCGGGTAGAGTGCCGTGGCGTCACACGGCTCACAGCAACCTCTAACTCTTGGGCTTACGCGATTCTCTTGCCTCAGCCTCCCGAGCAGCTGGGACTACAGGCGCGCGCCACAACACCCGGCTATTTTTTGGTTGCAGTTTGGCCGGGGCTGGGTTTGAACCCACCTAATTTTTTATTAGCCAGGCAGAGTAGCCTGCAGCTGTAGTCCAGCTACTTGGGAGACTGAGACAGGAGTTGGAGGCTGCCGTGAGCTACTGAGTGAGACCCTGTCTCTAAGCAACGCTGGAGCCTAACTTGGCCCTCAGCCATCCTACCCACACTTTTCTCACCATTTCTGTTGCTGGCACAAGCACCCTAGAACCAAATTCTCTTCCTTCTTTTCTCCACATTCCTGGCCTTGATTCCCACTGTTTCCCGTGGACACCATTAATCAGTATCTATGTCTCAAACACACCTATCTTCTTCCCAGTCTTCCAGTATCAAAGGCTTCACTCTTAAGAACAGCTGCCTTGTGTTTACCCCAGATGCTCCTAATGTGACAATAGTGACTTTTATTGCCAATTCCGGTCCCCAGCTTAAATGCATTTTGGAATGAGTCCTTCTCTCTTCTATAGAGGATATGTCATCATTTCATTTTAATGCAGACAGCAAGTGACTTGCCCAAGATTATATTCCTGGTCAGGGTCAAAGTCAGAAAAACCATGCGCATGGATCCCCAGGAGGGAATCTTGGCACTGCTTGATGGTTTTAAGAAAAATTCTTCTCAGCAACATTTTTCAAAGGGTCTTCCTTTGCATGTCAAAAAAAAAAAAAAGCAATTCTATAGATGGACAGGGAATTCATGCAGTTAAACAGCAAAAAAAAAAAAAAATTCTATAGAGAAATGAATTTGGAAAATGATACAAAGTTAAAACTAGTTTCCATTCTGCTAGTGTTCTCTGAATCTGTGCTATGCTAAGGCGCACAGTGGGTATCGCACAAGATATCTTATGTAGCACTTTCTTTTTTTTTTTTTTTTGTAGAGACAGAGTCTCACTTTATGGCCCTCCAACTCCTGGGCTTAAGCGATTCTCTTGCCTCAGCCTCCCGAGTAGGTGGGACTACAGGCGCCCACCACAACGCCCAGCTATTTTTTGGTTGCAGTTCAGCCGAGGCCGGGTTTCAACCCACCACCCTTGGTATATGGGGCCGGCACCTTACCAACTGAGCCACAGGCGCCGCCCTAAAGGTATTTGACCAGTGAACCATTGTTTCATAGCCTTTCTCAGGGTTTGTTTTCTTCACAAAAATTTAGAGGAAATGTCTCTTAAAGAAAGGGAACTTTGGGGGAGGCAGAGGCAGGAGAATCACTTGATGCCAGGAGTTTAAGACCAGCCCAGGCAAGACAGTGAGACACTGTCTCTACAAAAAATTTAAAAACTAGGTAGGTTTTTTAAGCATGGTGGTGCATGCTTGTAGCCCCAGGTACTATGAAGGCTGAGGTGGAGGATCACTGAGTTCAAGGCTGCAGTGAGCTACGATTGGCCTACTGTACCTATCGGCTTCACTGATGGAGGGAGACCCTCTCTCTTTAAAAAAAAAGGGAAACTTTGGGTTACAGCACTATCTCTTATTCTCTTACTTGAAGGAGATTATCTTAACTCTAACATTGCCTGGCTGACCGCACAACAAGCTTGTTACAAACTGAGTCATTTCCAACCCCTGCCAAAAGCTTTCTTGGCTGAGCATAGTGGCACACACCTGTAGTCCCAGCTACGGAGGGTGAGGCAGGAGGATCACTGGAGCCCAGGAATGCAAGTTGAGTTCAGCCTGGGCAACACAGAGAGACTAAAAAACCCCAAAACTCTTTTCATATTTTAGCTCAGCCGTTGGTTCCCAAAAGGGACATACTTTCTGATAGGGGACCAGTTGAGTCTGTGTGTACACACCTGGGGAATCCTATTATTAATTAGCTTCCATTTTTGAGTGCTTGCTACACTCAAGTCCCTGGGACAAGTATGTAATACAACTACCCTGGAAAATAGGTACTAATGTGACCTCTGCTTTACAAATGGGAAACAAAGACTCAGGAGCAAGTCCATGACCACACAGCTAACAGTGATACGCCTGAGTCTCATGCCCAAGTCTCTCTGACCACCAACCATGCTTTTACCTTCATGCTCTGACTCATTATCAAGATATTTAAAAAAAGATGAATCTGATTAAGTAAACAGGAAATGAACATGCCAGGAGAGAGACATGTGTATCCACCTCTTGATGTTTGTAACTCCCAGCACGGTGCTTAGCATGTAGAAGGTGATTAAAAAATCCACGTTGAACAGAAACTGAGCTGAGTGACAACACAGAGCCCGGTACAGGAAGTACAGAACAATGGGACACACTCTGAAGACAAGCATCAATTAAACAGATAGTTTCTTCATCGTGAGCTTGTGAAGAAAAATCCCATCACTCCTTGGAATGACTGGAATGGCTTTGAGAGCTGCTTATTTAACCAGGCTCGTAATTTCTCTAGTGGCTTCTTGAGCTAGAGAACCAGTTGTTTCGCTGGGCTATCACCAGCTCCACTCCTTCTTGTTGCTATTTTATTGTGCATGTCAGTGGCAGCAGGAATGAATTGGGCACACTTACACAACCTCGCGTTTCCTGAAAGAGAACTGCCTGTTAGTCACACATCAACTACTCGCCTGCCCACCCAGTACAGAAAGATGTAACCTTAGATATTTAAGCAGATGACATGTCAGAAATGTAGACAGAGGATAAAGAAGGAAATTTTAAAAGCACATAAAATCATCTCCTAGGTAACTCACCCAATTATAAGTGAGACAAATTACAAAGGTTATGATGCCATCTTCATAAGGAAGTGCACAGGTGTATTTAGAAGAGTTTCTCACACTGAGATAAGATAAAGATACTGAAATGTATATCCTATGTGTGATGACTAAAGAAGGAAATTGTGAACTGGGTGTGGTGGCTCACGCCTGTAATCCTAGGACTTTGGGAAGCCAAGGCAGGAAGATCAAGATGGCTTGAACCTGGGAGTTCAAGACCAGCCTGAGCAACATGGTGAGACTCTGTCACTGCAAAAAAATAGAAAAAATAGCTGGGTGTGGTGGCATGCACCTGTAGCCCCAGCTACTTGGGAGTCTGAGGTGAGAGGACTGCTTGAACCCAAGTGTTGGAGGTTGTAGTGAGCCAGGTGTACTATAGTCCAGGCAAGAGAGGAAGACTCTATCTCCAAAAGACAGACAGACAAACAAAAAAGGAAATTGCAATTACCTAAAGAGCATGAACAGTGTAAATAGCAAAGGAGGGACAGAACTGGGTGGCCCAAGAGTCCATAATTAGGAAAAAAAAACTGTAAAAGAGAAAGGAGGAAATAGTCAAAGAACTTGAGACCCTCCTCTTTTGGTCTTAATGTTAAGCCTATCCAGGTGACTTTTTGATTGAACATGGTGGGATTAAAAGGTTACTTCAAGTGAAGGTGTAACACAGCCTCTTTATTGCCTTTCAAAGTGTCTTGGACTTTTCCTGACTCAGCTGATGAGATTCAAAGAGTGTGCTGCTGACATCATTCAAAGAGCGTGCTGCTGACATCATTCTCACGAGCACGGCCACTGAAGTCACCAGTGTGCATAACAGTGGGAGAATCTGCGTTAGTCTTACTTTTACTTACTCACTTGACTCTGCCCAGACTCTCTTTTGCGGGGATTTGAGGAGGCCTGGCACACACTAAGGTTACTGAAACCGAGCAGCTCTTGTTCTTCCTTTCTCTCAGCCCCTGGCAGCATCTGAAGCACTGTAAGCACTTTAAAAATGCTTGTAAGAAAAAAAGGAGTGGAGACTCTGAAGGACTAAAAGAACACTAAGTTAAAACAACCACTATGCTACTTGGATTCCAAAATCATTCTTTTCACGAGACTAACTGTTCCTTGAAAAGGTCTGAAAGCTCTTATCCCACATAACCTTTTATAATCTGATATCAAGTGGAATGATCAGATTTAAGGAGTTTACATCTCCACTGAGGCTTTGTTACAAGCTGCCAAATGCCAGTGGAATGACATAGAAAACACAGGAAAATTTTAGCCTACCATTACTGCTTTCTAGAAATACACTTCATTCATGGGGTGCCTTAAAATGTTCCTCTCCCGAAGGAGGGAGGTGGGTGGGGCCTTGGTGTGTGTCACACTTTATGGGGGCAAGACATGATTGCAAGAGGGACTTTACCTAACAATTGCAATCAGTGTAACCTGGCTTATTGTACCCTCAATGAATCCCCAACAATAAAAAAAAAAAAAAAAAAATGTTCCTCTCCTGACATAATCTTATCAAAATAATAATACAAATCTTTCCTGGAAAATCCCCTTAAGAGTATAGCCTCAGTTCACAGAGTATAGAGGAGTCAGTGAATGCTAGACAACAACAGATCCCTTCAGTTTCAAATTTGTCATCCTTGCTAAAAATGCAAAAATCCCAGGCCCCATCTAAATGCTGGTCAGATCGGAATACCCAGGAGGTGACCCCTGGAAATGTAACTTTAAAAGCTGGAGAATATTCTGGAATCACTGCCCTCTCCTTTCTTATCGAAAGAATTTCAGGTTTGGAGCAATGAGCAAATGAGACCCAGGCCACAGAGCTCAGAGCTCCGTGGAGGAAGGACAGAACCCACCTACCCCTCGGATAGACAACCTTTCTGACTTCTCATTTGGTGCTTCCTTTTTTACTTCTAGTATACACTTTCTAATTATTTCATCCTGCCTTGATGTGTACAGATGGCCTCCTCAGGTACTCAAGTACCAATCGTGTATGTTGGAAAGAGATGACTAAGGCCAATGTGGGTTTGTCTCTTGGCTCTGTGTGACCTTGGCCGAATTACTTCCTTTAACTTGACATTTCCACATCTGTAAAAATGTGAGCAATAATGATAACCTTATAGGGTTATGTGAGGATCATGTAAGATAACATGAGATAGTGCCTGGTGCATACTAGATGCGCTTGTGCAATTATTATTCCCATCCTTATGAGCTACTCTCAATAGCACGAATACTGATGTCTCAATTTCCTGTGCAAATACCTACCATCCCACTTTGCGAGGTGACAGGTCAGGACTAAGGTAGATATGAAGCCAGAAAGATCCAGTACATCTGGGCAGCAAGGCCTACAGACAGGGACTCTATTGGGAAAGGGAGCAACTTCTAGGGGGATTTCTCTTGAACCTGCAAAGCAAGACATTTGCTTTTGCTTAAATCTGTGCCCTTTGAGTGGCAAGAAGACTGATGGGTACTAAAAGCCACACTTTCCCCCACTTCGCCCTCAGTACTGTTGCCGGTGGTGGTGGGGCCCTGTCACTAGAGTTTTGTCATTAAATTCAATACCGTGCTTTGCCCCCACTAAAGCCAATGGGTGTGTTTCACGACAGGTAATTGCTTTATTTTTTTTGTTGTTGTTGTTTTTTATTTTTTTTTATTTTTTTATATTAAATCATAACTGTATACAATGATATGATTATGGGGCATCATACACTCACTTCATAAACCATTTGACACATTTTTATCACAGTGGTTAAAATTGCTTTAGTGTGGAGACGATTGTGACAGATACCGCCCCATTCATTCCTTCAACCAGCGACCAGGGAACACCCTCAGTGTAGAAACTGTCCTTCAAGGAACCCGGTTGTGATGTGGTTCTAGAACCCAAGTTCCCGCTACACTTACAACTCTAGACTCCAGCTGTGTCACTAAAAAACGAATGGCAGTGGATTGTAAAAGAATCTCCCTTTTACCAATCCCGACTGCAGCCATCAATTTACTACGTTGAGCGGAAGTGAAACTCCAACCAAGACCCAGTTCCCCAGAGCCGCGGAGGACCGCACGGCCCACCTTCTCCGCTCGGGGCAGCGTCACTTCCGGAGCCGTTCGTGTACCTCGCCGTCGGTTCGTTGAGCTTACTCACCGCTCGTCAGGCGCAGGCGCATCATGGGAGACAGACGGGCCTCTAAGTGAATGAATACTCAATTGGAGTCCGGTGGGGGGAAAAGCGTGACGCGACATCTATCAATCAGCGTGAGATGACGACAGTCAGCGTGAATTGACGTCTCCCAGCGCGAGATGACGTCTGTCAGTCGTTAGCGGGAGTGACAGCTCAGGGTTAGACCTAACGGTCAGCTTACGGTGTGCTACGGAGACATTTTTCCACTGTATTTTTAACTCATGGAAACAGGGCTAGTTTCTCGTGCTGGGGCTCCCAAGGGGAATGAAACTGGGTTGAGGCGGCTTCGGCTTCGGCTTAGGCAGCTCCAGCTCGGGAGAAAGCCCCTGGGTGCGGCCCCCGGCGCCCTCCAGTCTGAGCCCCGCCCCCGCCCCCGCCCTGCGCCCTCGCGCCTGAGCCCCGCCCCCGCCGCGGCCCGCTCCGCGGTGCGATGCCGCCGGCGGCCGCTAGGGAGAGCCGAGCGCCGAGGCCGCGGCACCCGGAGCAGCTGTCCCGGCGGCCCCAGCCCCAGCCGCCTCCTGCCCGGCGGCGCCCACGCGGGATGGTTTAGAACGCCGCGGAAAGCGGCGTGGAAACCGGGTTAAAGCAAAGATAGGGTTGGCAGATAAAATATGGACCGCTGTTAAATTCGAATTTGAGATGAATAACAAATATAAATACAAAGAAAACCCCTCATTTATCTGAAATTCATGCTCACAATTCAGGTTGGGTGCACGGGACTTTAATTCGCTAAATCTGGCAGCTATAACCAAGGATCAAAGGGTCCTTGGAAAGCCTGACAGCCATTTTTTAGGTACAGAGAAAAAAGGCAGTATTTACTACCCAGCTGCTACCTGCATCCTGAGGCAAGTCTTGCATCCTTCAGACCAGGAGAGGCGGTTTTCGCTCCTGCCCGCAGGAAAGCAGGGCTGGGCCTGTGGCCTTGTCCAGGAGAACCTGGAAGGACTGTCCTCTACCTCAATTACCTTTAATACCTTGTCCGAGGTGGAATGCACCATTACAGGCCTTTCTGTGCTGGGGACATTCTCCTAAAATGGAAATACCGGGAGGAGAACATAAGCTCTGGTCAGTTAACTCTTCCAGGATTACTTAGCAGCTATTTGGAAATCGGCCTCAGACTAGAAAAATAGGTTAAAAGCCCCAGTAGAGAGGCAATAGAACAAGGAGCGACCAAAATGAGGGCCCCAGAGGAGGATGTGGCCCTGCTCGTGTGGCATTCCGGTTAGCCCAGCTGTGGGGGTTAGGGGCTGCATTTAATGTCCGGGTAGGTGGCTCATGGCTGGTTAACAAAGTGACTTCCCAGCATGATCGCTATTCATAGGCAAAAATAGTTTTCTCACACTGAGTAATCTCAAGTAGCATTTTTATTTCTTGTGCTGGTGGGAACAGCGTTCTAACGACCTTTGGTGGCAGTAAGTCAAGCGTGATCACGAGGACACATGCTCGCCTTCAACCAGCCCACCTCCCCGGGGCTTGTCTCATTCCCTTTCCCTGTTCAGAGTCGCCCAGGTGCGCGCAATACGGAGAAGGTTCTAGAACATAAATCTCCAAAAAGCACACAAAAGGAGTCATTCCTCCTTTGGCCAAGGTCCTAATTGCAGGGAGAGGCTGCCTGAGCATGCAGGTGGAGGTCATTTAAATTACTGACCTTGATCCATTCATGGATCATGGGCACTTGGGCTTTTTCCAAGACTTAGCAATTATGAATTGGGCTGCAATAAACATTCTGGTACAAATATCTTTGTTATAATAAACCAGTGTATGGTGCCCCATGATCGCATTAATGTACACAGCTATGATTTAATAATTTAAAAAAAAGTTACTGACCTTGAGGACACCTCACTCCTCAAGCTTCCATCGCTGGAAGCTTTTTTTTTTTTTTTTTTTGTAAGCTGATGTTGTTAATATCAATTAAATCGGCAGGGGGCACAATTTCTTCATAATGTATTAGGCTTCATTTTTTGATTAGAAAGAAAAATACCTAGGCTGTTTCTTTGTGCTATTTTGAATTCGTGTTTATCCGATAATCCAAATATCGAAATGTCACTCACAGATTCCTTTTCCACAGAAGAAGGCAACACAAGCCGTCCACAGGGTTGGCAAATTTACTGTCAGTGCCTTGCTAATTACACCATTTCTGCGTCAGTAATTTTTTTTTTTTTTTTTTTTTTAGTAAACAGCCATAAATAGCTGGGTATGTTCAGGGCTATAAATACGAGGAGCAGTGCTGTAGAACCTGTTGCCTGTAATTTATTTACAGTTTCTTTCTAGAAACTCCTAGCCTGACAGTGACTCCCATTTTTTAGGAGAATATTGGTGGGAAGATTTTGCTTGCTGAGTTCATCAAGGCTTGCAGCGGATACTTTCCGGGGCTATGTGTACAGCTGTCTTGTGCATCTTGAAACACTTAGTGCACTCATACTACCTCCAGTTACTATATGTGTATTCCCTTTGATTTTCTAAAAAGGAACAAAAGCCAATGACCTTGTGCCATAGTGTTTCTGTGTGTGGCGTGAAACGAGCTGGCAGCGTCCAAGGGTCAGTGCCTGTATTTGTGGCCCTGGCTCAGTGCTGATTTGTATTAATCACTTTATTTCTCTTGGCACTCATTTTATTCTCTTTGGGGGAAAAAAACCCCGTTAAGAATATTAGAAAGATTCAGGAAATCTTACCAGTAAAAGGTTACCAAGATTTAAAAAATATAGATGTTGGCACGTGATGTGGAGAAAAGGGAACACTTTTGCACTGCTGGTAGGAATGCAAATTAATACATTCCTTCTGAAAAGAGATATGGAGAACACTTAGAGATCTAAAAATAGATCTACCATTCAATCCTGTAATCCCTCTACTGGGCATATACCCAGAAGACCAAAAATCACATCATAACAAAGATATTTGTACCAGAATTTTTATTGCAGCCCTATTCATAATTGCTAAGTCATGGAAAAAGCCCAAGTGCCCATCGATCCACAAATGGATTAATAAATTGTGGTACATGTACACCATGGAATATTATGCAGCCTTAAAGAAAGATGGAGACTTTACCTCTTTCATGTTTACGTGGATGGAGTTGGAACATATTCTTCTTAGTAAAGTATCTCAAGAATGGAAGAAAAAGTATCCAATGTACTCAGCCCTGCTATGAAACTAATTTAGGGTTTTCACATGAAAGCTATAACCCAGTTACAACCTAAGAAAGGGGAAAGGGAGGGGAGGGCGAGGGGAGGTGGGTAGAGAGAAGGGGATTGGTGGGATTACACCTACGGTGCATCTTACAAGAGTATATGTGAAACTTGGTAAATGTGGAATGTAAGTGTCTTGGCACAGTAACTGAGAGAATGCCAGGAAGGCTATGTTAACTAGTGTGATGAAAGTGTGTCAAACGGTCTGTGAAGCTAGTGAATGATGCCCCATGATCATATCAATGTACACCGCTATGATTTAATAAAAATAAATAAATAAATAATGTATACTATTAAATGCAGTATAAATAACAAATGAAAGTCATGTAGAACTTGCATATTCATGCTTGATTTCTTTGTAGTTATTAACTCATCAAATTCCTACAGGGCACAGAGAGGCTAAAAAATTTGACTAACTTCTCTGATTAGTAAGAAGTGAGGCAGATACACAGACAGGAAATCTGACTCTACACACTGAGCAAGATATAGGATTTTATAATTTGAATGTAATTTTTTACACACATCATTCGCAGGTTGATTAGTATTTTTTTTTTTTGTGACAGAGCCTCAAGCTGTCCCCCTGGGTAGAGTGATATGGTGTCACAGCTCACCGCAACCTCAAACTCCTGGGCTTAAGCGATTCTCTTGCCTCAGCTTCCCAAGTAGCTAGTACTACAGACACCTGCCACAATGCCCAGCTATTTTTGGTTGTAGTTGTCATTGTTTGGCAGGACGGGCCGGATTCAAACCTGCCAGCTCTGGTGTATGTGGCTGGCGCCTTAGCTGCTTGAGCTATAGGCACCACCGATTAGTATTTTTTAAATCAGGCCTTTAAACTAAAAATGGCATACATTGAGTTTTTTTTTAAGTTTTGAACTTATTTTTTCTGTCTCTACTGCTAGAATCTGATTGCTCTTCACCCTTCTCCCCTTTCCCCCTCACACCTTTCTACTTTATGCACTTACACACGGAACAAATTCTGTTCTCACCTTCTCACACAATGGGCACCATATTGTGCTCACCGTTCTGAACTTCGCTTTTCTCCTGAACCGTCTGTGCTGGATACCTTCCCAGAATACAGCAGAAAGAGCATCTTCGTTTCTCTTTCAGCTGCCTCCTATTTTATTGTGAGGATGCACCGTGGTTTGTTTGATGAGTCCTCTATTTGTGGAAATGGGTTGCCTCTTATGCTATTATAGATGATTCCACAATACGTGCCTTATGCATATCATTTTCTAACTGTGCCAAGATTTCTGTACGATAAATCCCAGTCATAGGATAACTGGGTTAAAGGTGTAAGCATTTGTGATACTGTGCAGATGTCACCACATGGCCTCTCTGGGAGCCAGGCCACTCTCACCCCCCCAGATATGCCTGAGAGTGCCTGCTCCCCACAGTGTCTCCGTGTGATGAGTGAGAATGGCTTCTCAGCCTCCCTCTAATGTGTATTCTGTAAATTATGGGAAGACTGAGCATGCTCTCAGAGGCCTACAGGTCATTCATGCTTCTTTTTATGTGAGTTGTCTGCTCATGACCTTGTTTATCTTTTGGCTTGTAGGTCTTTTTCATCTCAATTTCTAGGAGTTTATATATTAAGGGAATAAAACATATTAATATTTTGGCTTGAATTTGCTCTTTGCTTATGTCTTTTTTTGGACCATGAATGCATTTTTTGTTTGTGCTTGCATTAAGATACGAGGTTGGACAATTAAGTCCCTGAACTTATCCTAGAGAAAGTGCTACATACCTCATTACTGAAAATCACTAACAGTCACCAGGTGGCTGAGGGGAGTACTTTGAAGGTGATCATAGTGGTGTTCAGCAATGAGGTATGTAGCACTTTTTTGTAAGATGAGTTGGAGAACTTAATTGTTTGACCTCTTAATTAAGCAATTAATTTCTCATGGTTTGAATCAGTTTTATTCAACATGTGTTAAGAACTTACTACTGTGTGTCCACCTTGTGCTAAATGTTTGGGACAAAACTGCTCCCTTGAAAAAGGGCAAGACAGTTGTGTAAGTAAATAATTCTGGTGTGCCAGTGGTAAGGGTTGTAATACAGACATGAAAGAGGGCAGTTAAATTACAGAGAGCCTGACTACTTGGTCATTCTCAAAAATCTGTGAAAGACTTTATAAAGAAAGTGATTTTTAAGCACCATCTTGAGGGATATTTGGGAATTTGACATGTCCAAGGAAGGAAGGGATGGCTCACGTCCTCACAGCCCCTGGCCTTCGGCGATTAGTTCAGTCTCAGCACCTGAGCAACCCTCTCTCCTCCAGACCAGATGTGCTGACTTTTCCTCACATCAGTTTGCCAAAACGCAGGTAATAATCCCAATTATTTCTGACTTAAATAAGACGGCACATAATTCTCTCATGTAAGGAGTTCTGCAAAAGTGAGTAAGCTCCTGGTGGTTTCAGACCTAAATATCCATGTGATCTGTTCTCCATTTGATGCCACTTGGTGTCACCGGTAGAATGAAGAAAAGGAAAGCGGTTCCTGGGCTCCTACACGGTAGATTGTGACAGCTCTAAGGTTTTTTCCTTTAGATTGATCTCACATCTTCTGTGGCACTGGAAGTTGTGTTTGCATTAGCCAGTCATTCACTGGTCAGCCGAAGCATGAGACAGAATTGTTGTGCAAGCCAGTGGGAATGGCTCTTATCTTCCTTGTTTTCCTAGGCAGACAGGACACAACAGAACATACAGTCTTCCCTCCTGTAGCTTGTGTTCCCACAAGGCGGGCGATTAACAAGCAAATACATCCTGCTCACCTGTCTTACCTCACAAACACGCAGGGGAACTGTGCCTGACGCTGCTCCCGGGACTTTCAGGAGTATCTCATTTAACCTTTACAACAATCTTTTGAGGCAGGCACTGTTAACATTCCCGTATTTCAGAAAAGGAAAAGAAATGAGGCACAGAACAATGAAGCAACCCCTCCCCCGGATACAGAGCGGGCGATGACCCCGGCGGGTTGCCCTCCGTGCGCCCCGGAGCCCAGAGAGCGCACCAAGAGGGGGTGGGCCTTTTCCCTTCTCATCCGCATGATTAATTTGACAGGAAATACAAGTTTCTTGGTTAGCAATTGATGTCAAGACTCTAAATTACGACAAGGCGCTGCCGGGAGCAGCTGCGGCGCGTCCGGGGCGTGGCGCCCTCCGCTGGTGGCTGCCACCCGGTCTGTCGCCGGCTCAGTCTCACCTGCTCCCCTGCGCGGGGCGCTGCTGCTTTTCACTCCGGTCCCCCCGACTGGGTCTGTGCTGGTATTTATCCTCCCTCCGTGGGCTTTTATGGTGCTGTCATCACCACGTCTGCCGGACACAGGGAACGACCCTAGGCGCCATCTATCCAACGCATCCAGCCAAGGTTCCATGTTCCTTTTCCCTTGCTCTCCACTTTTTAACTCTCTTGGTTCTCACGACGCTGACCAGTGTCTAAATTTTGTTTATGTCACTGGGTGATGAAGTGGAGGGACTGAGGCGCCCGAGCTCTGCAGTCCTGGGTCTCTCCGCAGTCGGCAGGACTTGAAGGCGCCGGCGGAGCGCGTGTGACCAAAGCCTTCCTGGGAAGGAGGCGACCGTGGAGGCCGCATCACCGTGTAAACTGGGCTCTCCTCTGTTACAGGCCATACGTGTTCATTAGGCGATCAGTAGAAAGGACGTGATGGCTCAGAAGCTCAACCTGATGTTTAGATTTCTTCTCCTCTCCCTTAAGGAAGGCACCCACATCCCAGTGATGGAGTGGGCTGAGTAGACACAGACCGTCCAGAGGTCAGGCTTCAGGCTAGTGGTCATGTAACACATTCTAGGCAGCAATCACGGCCATTGCAAAACTTGTGAATCAGAATAACCAACAACGGGCTGCTTCTCAGTGGGCACAGGCGCGCCCAGGTGGCTGGGTGGAGAGGAGCTTCTGTTCCGTGGCAGACCTGAACGTAAGGAGTGGGCGAGGGAAAGAAGAAAGAAATACAGAAGAAAACTAGGTTCGGAGAAGGCGACTGGAAACAGAACCAAGGTCCATTAGTGAAGCTTCCCCAGAAGAGCAAAACAAGAGGCGTGCTTTAGGGAACCGGCGCATGTGTTTATTGAGGTGAGAGAGGAGTCCATCACGTCAGAAATCCAAGGAAGAGGGGATGGTGTCGCCTCAATCCAAAGACAGTCTGGAGTCTGAAGCCCCTCCTCCGACCTCGGCTTGGACCCCCACCAAATAAACCCCACTCACGTTATGGGGGTAGCCTGCTTTACTCAGAGTCTGCTGATTTAAATGCTAATTTCATCTAAAAGGAACACCTTCACAGATACATTCCGACTGTTGTTTGACCAAATGTCTGGGCATCACGGCCTCGCCAAGGTGGCTCATAAAATTGATTATCACACTAAGGTAAAAGTGGAATTATCTAGGCCAGTTTCCTAAGACAAGCAAAAATCACTTCTTGCTTAGAAACTTGTCCAGTCTCTGATAGAACACCTTTCGTAAGAGGACTCACATTTAAAAAATTACACATTTTATTTTCAAAAAGAATCAGACCTGCCCCAAATTTGGAAGATTATTACAGTTAGCTTTCATATAGCCTTTATACCTACATTCACCCCTCTCTCTGTCTCTGTATACATATATGTAATTTCTGTTTTTATTCATATATATTATTGAACCACTTGTAAGTTGCAGAGAAAATGATCTATCACCCCCCAAATTATTATTTAGAGGATGTCCTAAGAATAAGGACTTTCTCCTAAATAAGTCTAGTATAATTATCAGAATCTGGAAAATGAATAATGATACATTTACATGATCTAATATGTAATCTGTATTCAAATTTAATCAATTGCCCCTCAACTGTCTGTTAGAGCAATTTCTTTCCAGTCTACTTTCCTGAAGTAGTTCTCAACCTTTCACTGATCTCCTTGAGGAGGACAGGCCAGTGGCTTGTAGCCCTCCCTTGGTTTGGGAGCACCTGATTGTTCCTGGTGGTTTCTGCTCAGGTCATGTGTTTTGGGCAGGAATCTTGCACAAGTGATGTGTCCCCTCCTCACTGCATCACATGGCAGGTACCAGATGTCATTTTTACCTACCATTGATGATAAGTACTATCACTTAAGTTGTGCCTGCCAGATCTCTTCCCCTGTAAAGGTACATTGTTCCTTTTGTAAAGATGAGGAGCTACTCTGAGATTGTATAAATATGGTGCCCTGTCCCCAAATAAACCTCACTCAATGGCTTTGTTGCCCTAAAGAAAACTGAGGACAAATTAATATCATTACAGAGTTTATTTGGGCCAAGTTTAAGGACTGCAAACCCATAGCATAGGATCAAGTTGTCCCAAATATAGGCTTGGATTAGAGGAGTTACAACTGAGTGTGTAAAGGGAAAAGGAAGAGGAAGTTCCTAAGGTACCTGCCACCAATTTACATTAAAATAACACAAGCTACGGATTGACTACACATTATTGAATGTATCACAACTTCTACGAAGTGAAGATTATTACAGTTAGGGTGAGGCAGCTTATCAGAAACAAAATGACTCTATAAACAATGCCTCCCCAGTCCCCTCATGGCGGGGTGGGGTTGGCGACTGAACTCCCTTATTTCCCCACGTGGCTCACCCTGCCCTAAGCCATCCTTCTTTTCTCAGTTTTTAGCGTCCGCTGATTATCCTCATCTCAACCATTATTGTGGCTGCAGATGATGACTTTCCTACATTTATTGTTGGGAGTCGGGGGTCCCGGTTCCCTGGACCCAGCTGACCTGGTTCCATTCCTCAGCTGAGCTAGAAAGTTCAAGAGGCACAGCAGGAATGAAAGTAAAAGTGAGTGAAAATAAAAACTGAAAATGAAACTGGAGTGGCACAGGCAGCGTGGCCTGCACAAGCGTCAGGGCAAGGGAAAGTTCACAGCACTTCCAAAGAGAGCTGAAGTGGGCCCCTCTCATTACCCAGAAAAGAGGAGCCCGAGGAAGACACAAACCCCTGCAGGGGGAATATGCGCGTGAAATTAGCTGCGAGTCTCTCATTGGCCTCTCTGCGCCCCACACCGTGTTGCCCTTTCTTATTGGTCACTGATGGTCTCTTTCTATCGGTCATTGGTTACCTAGGTTACCTCACACCACCTTCTGTGTGTCCCCCCCACTTCTGGTTCAGCGGTCAGGCTTCCTCCTACCTGCTGGAAGCCCCTCCTCACCCTCTCTCATCTGGTTGTCTTTGTTTTGCTAGTTTTGTCTCCTGAGGAATTTATAGGTCGGTCTGTATCCAGAGGATTAGGGTCCACTACTGTCAATATTATAAACGCTTCAACCGCCCCAGGTTTGCCGGCCCTAAAAACACTACGAATTCTTCCTTACTTTCCCTTCATCCTGTTTTGAGGTAATCTGTTCTATGTTGATGAATTTTTATTAACAAAGTGTTAAATTATATTGCCGTGAAACCTCCCTGCTTTTAATTTTCAGCTTTGATACAGATCTTGCCTGCTGGCATAACACAGAATATGGGTTTTCTCTCCTCTAAATGATGCACATTCACATATTTGAATACAGCGTTCATGTTCATCCCAAGTTTTACTTTTTCCAGGCTATATAAACAGCTCCAGTTTCGTTCAATGCATATAAATAGAGCGGTATTTATGTGCAAGTCGTGTGATTGGCACTAGTGGTGGGAAAACGAGGAAGGCCTTGTCTTGGCCCTGAAGAAGTGATTAGTTTGGGGCCTGAGAGGCGTCGCAGTGAAACGAGCCCCGTTACAATGACTAACATGTGTCCTGCAGGCACAGGGGATGGAACGACTAGATCATGCTTGGGGGTTGGGGAAAGAATCTGGGGGACCTGGACCCAGGAGGTGGTATTTACACACGACCTTGAAAAATGAGAGCGTCACGTGAACCAAGAAGTTTCGAAGTTTGCAAATTCACAATAAGACCTTCTTTCAACCCACCAAGCTTCCAAAAGGCTTTCCCTGGCCCAACAGCCATCTGTCACTGGCCCTATGAAAATGTAGTACCGGAAATTACGACACTTCCTTCTCATTTATTAACTTGGTGTGAGGAAGACTGGAGCGTCCCATTTCCTCTCCAGCAGCATACACTTTCGTGTGGTTGGAAGTAGTTCATTTCTTATTCCTGGGGGCAAAACCATAATATTTCTGCAGCAAAATGTAAAAATATTCGTTGAAGTGCAGTATGTTTATATGCATAAACAATAAAGAGCTTCATGTCAATTCAGATCAGGTTGTAACTGTGATAAGTTCAACCTGGTGGTAGCAGAGAAAGGTTTAATTGTGAGGTGGCTGAATGAGGAGACTGAAGGAGACCTCTAATCTGCCTCCAGCAGGAGTTCTGATGTAGGGATTTTAAGGAGTTTGGAGTGGGCCAAAATGTGGGGGTTGTCGATTGGTTGAAGAGTGTAGGGTGAAGTCTGAGAGATGAAGAAGTTGCAATCTCATGCTGATTTGGAGTTGATCCTCAGATTGGGTGGCATCAGCTGTTCTGCTGGAATCTAGAATCTGAAAAACACCTTAAGCAATTGTTACACAAAGACCTTATGATTCTAACATCCCAGATCCTGTTTACAGGAACAAAAGAGTTGCAAATGGTCAGTACCACTGCTACCTGACCTTCAGTAGTTACATGGGAGTGGACCAAAGCACAGCCTGATCAATGCTTAATTATAACTATATTTCTGTCCAGAAATTAACCCTGTGACAATGGTTGCAAGGTGTTAATCACCAAAAAAGAAAATAATTTTTATTATTTAGAGCTTTCTGGGTTTCAGAACTGTAGCAAAGGATTTTGGGACTGGAATCTTTTTCTGCAAGTGGGATTTGCATTAATATCTGAAAACTGTCAACTATCCTAAAGTTGAATAATAACTTCATATGAAGCCACATAAACTTTAGACTACAAGAAAAACATTTGTGCAATTGAATGGAGACAGCACTCATATGAGTTAAAGAGACAATGGGGGAAATGTCTCAAAAGAATCTCATTGGAGAGGATAGTGTCAGGTTGCTTTTTGTCACATTAGAATCTTGTAAATCAATGATAGGATACAGAGAAACTTAATGAATCATTTTAAGATTGTAAAATTCAATGGTATCCCAGGCACAGTGCTTGGCATAACAACTGTAAGTGAAAGGGGTTTGTATGGACTGATCCTTGTGCCCCCAACTTGCATACTGAGGCCCTAACCCCCAATGTGATAGTATTTGGCAACGGGCCTTTAGAAGGTAGTTAGGTGTAGATGGGGTTATGGAGGTGGAGCTCACCCTATGGGATTAGTGCCCTTCTGAGACACCAGTGAGCTTGCCTCTCGCCCTTGGCCTTGTGAGGACACAGCCAGAAGGTGGCTGACTACCAGCAAGGAAGAGAGTTCTCACTGGAAACTGACTGGCACCTGGATCTTAGACTTTCCAACCTCGAGAACTATCGTGTAAGCCACCTAGTCTACGATATTTTGTCACGGCTTCCAGGCTGATTAAGACAGGGCTTTCCAGGTGATTATATTGCTTACAGGGTCATCATAAACTTACAAGAAAAGCAAGTTAAGGTTACGCTGTAGTGGTGCTGATACATCTTCCTTCTCCCAAGTCATACTTTGGCTCTCAAAATAAAAGTACTGCAGCTAATTCAGATTTTAACTTGTGTATTGATATTTTTGATTAGAAACCTATCAGAAGTCAGTGAAAAGTACACGTGTTCATTAAATGTATTCATTATATGGGGGCTACCATGTAAGTTTTGAGGCAAACTGTGTAACGGTCCATTATTCCACGTGTAAGAAACATGGTTGACAGAGTCCTTTCTGATTCACCTGTGCAAGTGACAACTTGCTTGGCTTATTGGTATTGCTAGGAGGGTTTCATTTGTTTCCATCTGTACAAATTTGACATTTCTTGATTTTTGCTCAAGGTGAGGTAGAAAGCCTTATAAGCTCCAAATACACACATTTATGACCTGAATTTATTTTCTAAAGAAATCAATTTTAAGTAATGCTAATTTAGCCAGTGGAGAAAAAATTTTCATAAAATATGTACACATTCTCCATTATGGAATAGGAGGCAAATAACATTTAATTGTGAACCAATAGGTTTACTTATGTGGATAACAGGCATCATCCCTTTGAAGCACAAAGCATCAAATAAAATCTTATAAAAAGATCATTCTGAGACCTTTTTCATTTGTATCATCTCGATAAATTTATAAAGCTTGAATCTCAGCCTTTAGATCAAGGTATACTCATGTTTCTTAATCCAAATTTCCAGGAAAAGAAAAAAACAACTAATTCAAAATCTCAAGAGGTATGCTTTACCATGGAGATTTAAATGTTTCTCAGAATTGTAATAAAAGAAAGACTGGGCCAGAAGCAGTCTGTGCCCCTACAATGGCATGCTCTGTGCCCTACAATGGCAGGTGCTAACACTTGGACTGGTCTGTCCAAGTGACATTTGTGATAGTCGAATTCTAATACTGTTCAGTCCTGTTCTAAACATTGGGTTCTACACAAACGTTATCATACTTGAGATAAACACCTTTCATGTTAGCAAAAATGTGTCAAATAGTGATCCATCAGGCAAAGTCATGGCCAATCCTTGAACTGCCTTGCAAGCCCCTGTACAAAAACTGCCAGAAAGGACCCCACCCCACTGAGCCCCAGTTCACGGGCTTAAGGGGCTGGTCCACTACTCTGTAAGAAACTGTGACAACTATTTACAGTGCCCTCTGGTTGCGTCTGCTCTTATTGCTTCCAAATTACAGTTTCATTTTCTTGTTTCTGCTTTTCATCTGATGAGACAGATCTCAGTTCCTGAGGCCATTTGCATTACACACACTTATTAAAGCGATGGTGCTGCCAGACTTAAGATAATGGATGTCTGAGGTCCTTTCTTCTGGTTTGGGGACAATCTTGCTCGAAAGGCTGGTCTCAGTACTGTCTACATGCAGGAGCCCGAGTGTCACCGGCAGATGCTCTGTGCCCTACGATAGCAGGTGCCAGCGTGCCAGTGTTTAAGACTTCCATTTCTCCTTTTCCTTTGACTCCTTCCTGGTCATGTCTGTTGTAGTCCGTTGGGAATCCACAGGGGCTGTCTTTGGGTCACCCATTCATTGTTCAGTTACTTAGCCTTCTTCTCTGATCTATACAGGCTGAAGAATCACAAAAATATTCTTGGAAACATCTTAACTGTGCTTCTGGCCCCGCCCCCACATACCTCTCTGCCGACATCTACCTCAGCATCTACAAAACTTTTCCCATTTTGGAATAGTTGTATCTTCCAGATCAGTCCTGATGTAAATCTTCCCTTAGCCTTCATTGTGACTTTCACTGCAGTAGTTTTCCCATCGGCACAGCTTCAGAGGCCTGATGTGCTCAGTTTGTACTGTCCCTTCTTTGGGGTGCTCTGAAAGAGCTGCTCATCTCTCATGTCAAGAGCACGTGCTCTTCACCGTCACTCCCAGCTCCTTTGCTCCTGCTATGGCTGTACCTGTGGCTTGTTCACCTGGGCAGGCTACAGAATGCTCATTCCCAGTGGGCTCTTCTGCCTGTATGGCCAACGTTGATTCTTCACCACAAGGGCCCCAAGGACATCTTTCCAGTCAGGTCTTTCAACCATGGGGGTGTTTTCAGTGGCTGCAGTGGGACGTAAAGGGTAGGAGGAGAAAGGTGCCCATTATTAGGTAGAAATGACAGAATCCAGCATGCAGCACCTTCCAGGTTGGCCTGTTTTTCCAGTCTCCCACACCACACTGTTTGTCTGGACTTTCTTGGGCCACTAGGATGCTTGACAGTCACTTCAGCACCACCTTCTCCTGCGTGTTGAGCTGCTGTAGAGCCCCACTTCTCCCCCACTTTGGCAAGCCAGGAGCAGCATGGGCAGGCCTCTGAGTACCCCAGAGTGAGGCCCCCCAAGCTGTGTGAGGTTACCTTCCCAGACCTCTCCGCTTCCAATGGACTGTCCAGGGGAGCTGTGTCCCAAGTGTTCATCCCCAGTGGGCACTGCCAGTGGGAGGGATTCTGCCTGCTCAGATTTCACCCTTGGCAGGTCTAAAGTTGACCTCTTGACTGCCTGCCCACACCCACCAAACCTGCTTCTGGCCCAGTCTTTCTCAGCTTGGTAAATAGTACTGTTCAGCTGATGAGGCACTTAACCAGTGACCTTCCATCTTCTCTTTCATTCCCACACCACATCCAACCCATCCTCAAGCCCATGTCTGGTTCAAGGTACCCGTGGTTGACAGATGAAACAGACTCCCTGCGGCTAAAATGAGACACACCAGAGACAGAATCAAGCTGCCGTGGCTTGGGGAGGGGCTGCCACGTACCCCACTGTCACTCACTGCCATAAGTCTTCTTTTCCTGTCATTGAACAGAAACGAGCCCTTAAAAAAGCTTCTCAAAATGGCCACAACTGGGGGTTTCCCAGGTGACCCCTCAGAGTGAACCACCCAACCCCAGCACCCGGGCCCTGCCACCTCCACTTTCTGCCTGTGGTCTCACCAGCAACACAGAGTGGACAGGATGCTGACCCAGAGGACAGTCTTTCCTGACAAACATTTTCCTGACCTCCAAACATTTTCATCAGCTTCCCCGGCTGTGCATTAAGCGTCTGTATGGCCTATAGCTTGCCTTTCGATGCAAAGAGCCACGTCACACGTCACTTTAAGGCAGCTGTTCTCAACCTGTGGGTCACAACCCCTTTGTAACAATGAAAATGCATCGTGGCATTAGGAAGGTTGAGAACCACTGTTTTAAGGTGGAAACTCACCCTAAAGTGAATGTAGAAAGTGTGTTGTCTGCACGTGTGCTTGGCTTCCCTCACACATTCACAGAGTTTCCCCAATCCTGCTGAATATGCTGTGAGGCAGACCCTAAAAGACAGAAATGCCAGCTTTTTCTCTCCCCCTTCAGAGACTACGCTTTCTTTTCAGAGGCTACACGCCTCAATCTCCACGTTGTCTCTCTGAAAATAGTTTTCTCCTGTTCCTTCCTCCATGGGGATCACCTCCAGGGAGGATCTCTGAAATTCCCCCGCCCCCCTTTCCTTTCTACTGTGAACTGTTGCGTGACCAGAGACGCGAACGAACAGCAGCTTTGCTGTGGGTGTAAACTCGCTCCTGTAATTATTAAGTCAAGTAACAGACTACATGAGATGAGATAGCGTGTAGTGAAGATCTTTATTTAGGGGTTTGATTTTATACCTTTCTAGTCACATACACACTTAATCTATTATCTGTTATTTTCACCATTACCTCAATTTACCTATCTGAAATCAACTTGAAAGGAAATATCCTGTTACCACTTCAACACAATCACTTTTGCAGTAAACGTCTTCTTCTAGACACTGACTAATCTTTGGGCAGGTGTGTAAACAAAATCATAAAGAAGAAAGTAGCCACAGGGGAACAGAGTTAATGGAAGAATATCTTTGAGCATTCACTCAGTTTACTGAGTATGAAGTAATGACTGTGTCTTCTCCTCAGGGCAGAGCACGTATAGACCTCTGACAATATGTTGTTAACATACGTCAACCCTCTGGCCCATATCTCTGAGGAAGGGCTGCATGCCCTTTAATCGCAGGCTTCATAGGGCACACAGCTTCAGAGAAATGGCTTATGGAATTTTTAACTCCAGGGAAGCCAACTCTGTGTGTGTCCCAGGGGGGCCCAGGTCCCTTAAGCCTCTGGAAAAAAAGCAAGTCATTTTAAACTCACACTGAGTTCACTTTGTGTGCTTGCTGTAGGATACGTTTATTTCTACATATTATCCTACATGAACCTCCTTCCCACCTCCACCTTGTCTCCAACACTCTAATCTCTAAAATGCAACCAGAGGATCTTTAAGAGGCAAAGCAGACTGTGGCTGTCTCTTGCAAGAACCTCCAGTCACTTCGCCGGCATTTGCAGGCACCAAAGTCCTCCGTGGAGCCCTGCATGGCTGTATCCCCGGCTTTCTCTCCGACTACACGGGCTTCCTTGCTGTTCCCTGAGCCTGGAATGTCCAGACTGCTGTTCTCTATCTGTCCTTTCCCTGCTCAGAGATACCGTCCCCCTTTGAGAACTTCATCTAATGACGCTCTTGTCCTGCTTTATTTTTCCTCATAGCATTCAGGTCACCAGTATCTTCTTATGCATTTTTTGTTAATCTGTTAATCATATCTTTCTAATAAACTGAGACTCATGAGGGCAGGGACTGTGTTTTCTGCACTGCCCTCCACACCTGGACCCATGCGTGGCTGTCAGTACGTCCTGAGTATAAGTTTATTGAATGAACAGCTACATGAGAAAACTGCAGCTTAGGTCACACCATCCTCACTGCTTTGCTTTTAACAAGGTCAGGTTTGCCAAGGGTAAGGACACAGCAGTGCGCAGATACTGTGGGCAGTGTGACCAGGAATGGAGGGTGGGCGCTCCAGCTCTGGTCTTGCTGAACCTCTTTGTGGCTCCCTGGTGATGACCAAAATAAAATTTTATAACAGTCTGTCCCGTGAGACTTAGTCTGAATTATTTTCCCCTTGCATTTCTGAATAAAGAGCCCATCCTTAACCACAGCAGAGGGTCTGAAGGTGACTTCCCCGAATGGCGTGAGTGCCCAGCTTGGGTCAGTGCAGGAACATCAGCTCCTGTGTGCTAATCTGTGTTGCAGATGAGAACGCTGCCAGCAAGTGGAAGCGGCAGCGCCCCGATTATCCCCCAAACTGCACATGCAGGTCCAGTGGGCCTGAAACAAGCTTGGTAACAGTCCACAAATCTCTCTGCAAGTGAGCAAAGAAAATAGGTCACGTCTTCCGTCCATCAGGTGGAACAGCAGATGAAGGGGAACATTTATTATCTACTGACTTTGGTTATGTCAGCTTTCTTTAAGTTGTTGCAGCTGGACTATAAAATTCTACCAAATGTTTTGGCTGCCCTCTATGGCAGAGTAGAGAAATTTGTAGTGAGGGATCACAGGCTGATTGGCATCACATGTGTACCCTTGAGGGATCGCAGGCTGATTCACACACGTACCCTTGAGTGATCACAGGCTGACTGGCATCACACGCGTACCCTTGAGGAAGCAGCTTACACGTCTTCTCTCATAGCAGAGGATGATACAATTGAAATTCCCACCCCCCAAAAAAATCCAGCATTTGCAGGAAACAACAACTATAAGAGACTTCCCTTTTATAGGAAAGAAAATGAACAACTAAAAACACAAAGATGCCCCCCAAAATGAATAACATTTTAAGGAAAGAAAAACTGTATTACAATTGTAATTACAATGACAATACTCAAATATACCCACCATGTTTGTTATGTTGTATCTCGTATCTCCTGTCATTACAGAGGTCAAACATGACTTGAGTATTACAATTTTAATGCCTTTTTTTCTTGCTTAAAATTGTCATACCCAGCAAAAGGACCCCTAAAGGCCCCAAACTGTCTCAGCCAGAGTCTCCGCACATCTCAACCACCCCCGCCCCCTTGGGTTAATTCCTCAAACAGGTTTCAGAATAGAAGAAGGAAGTTCCCTGAGTTCCCAAGAACTCCTAGCAACAGCTAACAATGGGAAAACTTAACCCAACTCCCTAGAAATGGGTAAACAATGGTGGAAAAAATTACCTACACTAAGTTCTCAGGCTACTGTATCTCCCAAGCTGTCTCCGTGCCAACCATCACGATGTACGCCACGCAGTCACCACGCTGTAGCCCCCTGACTGTAACCCCGCCTCTAGCTAACCAGCTGCGTGCTGCTTTTGTTTCTGCTCGCTTGCATGGCAACAAAAATGGTATAAAAGTCCGCCTGCCCCTCACATGGGGGCTGCTTGCTTTTCCCAGCAGCGACCCGCCTATTGAGGTGTAATAAATCACCACAGTTCCCTGCGCAGGTGTAATAAATCACCATCTAATTTATACCTGAAGTGGGCTCCGAGTTTTTCTTCCGGGTGGCAAATGAGTACAACAAAATGTGTATATGGCACTCTCTGTATGTATAGAAGATGTATTTGTGGAGGAAGATCTGACTGTCTGCAAAGGAAGGTAGAGAACAGGTAGTCTCTTCAAATTCTTTTTAATTCTCAAATTTGAAATTCTTTCAAATTCTCTTCAATTCATTTCTTATTTCCAAGGTTCCTGTATTTCTTCATATATCCACTCCACAATTACTTCACAGATTTCAAGGTGCTTTGCTAAGTAGCATCGGGGATATGTGATGTCTGGGACAAACCTGAGGACAAGTGTGTATTGCTTTTGTAATTAAATTGAAAGAATGTATTCTCTCTAATCAAAATAATCTTAATTTTTATAAAAGTTTAAAGGAAAAAGGCCGGGTATGGTGGCTCACACCTATAATCCTAGCACTCTGGGAGGACAAGGCAGGTGGATTGCTTCAGTTGAGGAATTCGAGACCAGCCTTAGCAAAAACCCATCTCTAAAAAAAAAAAAAAGAAAGAAAAATAGCCAGGTGTCATGGCAGGCACCTGTAGTCCCAACTACTTGGGAGGCTGTGGAAAGGAGGAATGATTTAGCCCAAGAGTTTGAAGTTGCTGTGAGCTATGATGCCACTGCACTCTACTGAAGGCAACAAAGTGAGACTCTGTCCAAAAAAAAAAAAATGTTTGAGAGAAAAAATTGTCAAAATGCCAAGAAAATTTTGGTAAAACACCAATTCAAATGAAAGGAAGTCAGGTTGCATCTGCAGGACTGTGAAAGAATGGAGTTGAGAGGGGCTTGGGAAATACTCAAGAAAGCTTTCGAAACTGCTCTCCAATACCCCTGATATTGTTTTAGCTCTTAGTTTCTTTCTTTGTTTTTTTTTTTTTTGTAGAGACAGAGTCTCACTTTATGGCCCTCGGTAGAGTGCCGTGGCATCACAGCTCACAGCAACCTCCAACTCCTGGGCTTAAGCGATTCTCTTGCCTCAGCCTCCCGAGTAGCTGGGACTACAGGCGCCCGCCACAACGCCCGGCTATTTGGTTGCAGTTTGGCTGGGGCCGGGTTTGAACCCGCCACCCTCAGTATATGGGGCCGGCGCCTTACCGACTGAGCCACAGGTGCCGCCCAGCTCTTAGTTTCTTTAAAAATCTCTTCCATGAGGTTATATGAACCTCGTAGCCTCCCATTACCCAGGCCCAGCGCCTCTGCAGCCAGCACAGCCTGTGGGCCCATGTGGCGAGGCTGGAATGCTCATGGTGCAGTTCTGGAAAGTGATTTGGCAAAATGCACCCTTCCTCTCACACCAGGTTTGTGGAGCCCCCTTTCTCCTTCTTAAAGATAACCTTCCCCTCAGGATCCTAGTGCCTCAAGTTCTCTGTTCTCAGACAAACCCACTCCTAGGAAGTGACCTTGGCAGCCCTCACACCAAAGCCTTTCCCATCAGCATGTGTAATATAAGGGGCAACCTCTCAAACAAAGGGAATCACTTCCAAATTTCTTATATTATCTTTTATTAGCCATGCAGATGTGACCTGACTCCCTTTCATATGGAATGTCTTAAATGGTTCCACTCAAGTCATGAAATCGTGAGAAGTAGCAGCACCAGGCTCTGCCTGGTCCAGGTCTAAACAGCAGGGGAGCAGCTATCAGGTCACCTGCCAGGCTCCCCCACCCTGCCATGCTTCAGAAGCTACTGTGGTGGATTTCAATTAAACAATTTCATGGCTTTTATTGGAAATGACCTTCTGGCTTTTATAGAGATGCCTGTTAGTCTCCACTAGCGAAGTGCTAGTGAAAGCTGCCCAAGTTACATTTAAAATGATATTTTTAGCACCAGGCTCCTGAAGCTGTAACTTGCTTCTCTTGGGTTGCAGAAAGGTTTTCTCTGGAATACCTCGCAGGCCTGCCATGTTCTCCCAGGCCTGGGGCTGCGTGGGGCTCGGAGACTGAGTGCGTCTAAAGGTGGATGGACCACCTGGCTGCACTGGGCCTGACCAGCTGGGTCAATGCGCAGCCAGGATGTGACGTCCCCAGTGAACTTGCTCTGTCTGGGACAGGGAGTTCCCTCCTTCTTAATGTTGAGATGAAAGTCTCAAGAATATGAACTTTGCAAACCTCACCACGCGGAGTACAGGGAGGGGAAATTTCCGGCCTGTAGAAGGCTGGAAGGACCAACTCCAGCGGTTCCCTGTGTTTGCAGCTCCTTCCCCAGTTGGAGGCCTTTGTGAATTTGTGTCTCCACTGGCGGCTTCCAGTTTCCTGTCCTCCTTTCTCCACTCACCTTCTTTGCTAGCTCAGGCTCGGAGGTCTGACTTAGCCCCCTCTTTCTACTCTTCCCTAGGGGGGTACTTCTTTGTTCCATAAGCTAGTCAGGTCCAGAGGAACAGGCAGCTGCAGAGTCAGGAGCAGCATGGAGCGGGCTGGCCACACTTCCTGCAGCATCAACCCCCAACCCCCATCTTCATACTGCTTCTCCTTTTTATTTTATTTTATTTTATTTATTTACTTATTTTTATTATTTTATTTATTTATTTATTTATTTTTTTGCAGTTATTGTCCGGGACTGGGTTTGAACCTGCCACCTCCGACATATGGGGCTGGGGGAGCCACAAGCACCGCCCCATATCTCCTCTTTATTTTCTTCTTAGGTGCGCTCATCAGCCCCTCTTCTCTTACCCTTCTTTCATCTTTTTTTTCTCTGTCTTTCTCTCCCTACCACCAAGCCCTGTTCACAGAGTTTCTGTCTGGAAAACTGGCAGCCTGCTGCATCCATTCTAAATTTGCACTTCACTGAATTAAAACAACAGACTCCCCAGTAAGGGGCTCGAGGGGCGCGGGAAACGTGGGTGTGCGCCACGAGGGCCCGCCTTTCCTCCTCAGTGGAACTTGCTTTTGGAAGCGGAAGTCACAGGTGTCACTCTCCAGCGGAAGCTTGAAGACCAGCAGGACAGCCTTCGTTGAGTTCTCTGTCCCTCCATCTCAGAGGCCGGCTGCCCCGTTGGCGTGAGCGCAAGGAAGAGGGAGACTCGGAGTGGGGCGCACAGTTGACCAGCACCGAGATGCCCCGGAGCCCCGACTTGCACCCCAGACCGCGGGCTGCTGTCACCGCGGCGCATGGGGACATCCCGGTCCCGCAGAACTGCCGAGAGCCCGGCGCACAGGGACAGGGGACAGCGGATGCGCTCCCGCCCAGCCCCCCTGTCGAAAACCGCCCCGCGAGGCTGAAGCCGCCGGCGTGGGAGGTGCGGGGCCACAGAGGCTGCTGCTCCCGGCGCCCAGCACCCTGGGACGGAAAATGAGGCCAGACCAGCGCAGGGCTGTTTGGTAATCCCTCTCCACACTCTGCTGTCTGACATTCAGCTGGGCCTGCTGGTGCTTTTATGCAGGTCATTATTAAAGTTTTGACATACTGCAAAATCAAGATGTGAAGTCCATGTGGACGGAAACAAATGAAGCCTCCGCCGTCCCCTGCCCCCCAGCTACACTGGTAAACTGAGCAAGGTGACACTCGCATGGGTGAATCACTAAGGACGCCCTCCGCTGTTTCATGGAAGGGAAGTAACGGACCACCGCGCAGCCTGCCTCAGAACTTTCATAGTGACCGGCAACCCCGAGGGAGAGGGACACTGCTCTCCCCTTTACCAGTCTTTCCGTAACTGCTGTCAGCTGAAACCAAGCTACGCTTGAAACAGACTTCACTAAAGATTTGAGGAACATGGGAGGAAAACGAACCAGAGAGAAAACTGCAGTAGTGACCCGGCCCAGGCCCAGGCCCGGGTGTCCTGGCTCTCCCGCTCCTGACCAGAGGCGGGCTCCGTGCCCCTGCCGCGCTCTCCACCCTCAGACTCGTCCTCACCTCGGAAATGCCCCAGGCAGAAGGAAAATGTTCTCACTCCTAGGTTACTCACAGAATCCTTACTTCTTATTCCAAGCTTGATCTTTTCCCAAGATGACTGGTTCTGGAAGCACCTGTTCCTTTTGAGGAAGCTGCGTCCTCCGTGTCACACACGGTGATCTGACCCAGTGGCTGGACAGGACAATCACATGGTTGCCCCAGATGAGACAGAGCAGGCTCTGCTGTGGCAACAGACACTCCAGCACCACTGATCATTTCTCCCTGGTGTGAAGCCTGATCCAGAGTAGCCAGCCCAAATTACGGAGATGCATCATCTGAGGGCCTACACCTGCTGTGGCAGAAAAAAGGAAGCTGGAGGGTGGTGGCCAGTGCTATGGCCTGGGTCACTCCCACCCTCCCAGTGCACTCTATTACAGTGCCCTTCCCCCAGGGTATGTCTTTTTCTGGTTTATCAAAAGTCAGTTGGTTGTAGGCATAAGGTTTTATTTCGGAGTTCTCTCTTCAGTTCCATTGATCTAGGTTTCGACTTTTATATCAGTACCATGCTGTTTCGGTTACTATAGCCTTGTAATATAATTTGAAGTCAGGTAATGTGATGCCTCCTGATTTGTTCTTTTTGCCTAGGATAGCTTTGGCTATTTGAGCTCTTTTTTCTTTATATATATTCCATGTGAAATTTAGAATTGCTTTTTCTAGATCTGTGAAGAGTTACATTGGTATTTTCATAGGAATTATATTGAGTCTATAAATCATTTTGGGTAGTATGGACATTTTAATGACATTGATCCTTCTGATCCATGAGCATGGGACATTTTCCAATTTGTGTCATCTACGATTTCTTTCAATGGTGTTTCATACTTCTCCTTGTACAGAGTATTCTCCTCCTTGGTTAAGTCAGTATTCCTAAGTATTTTTTTTTTTTTTTTGCAGCTATTGCAAATGGTATTGAATTATTGATTTGATTCTCAGCTTGGCTGTTATTAGTGTATGGAAATGCTACTGATTTGTGTTTATTGATTTTTAACCTGAGACTTTACTGAATTCATTTAGAATTTGCAGGAGTTTTTAGGGTTTTCTAGATATATGATCATATCATTGGGAAAAAGCGATAGTTTTACTTTTTCTTTTCCAATTTGGATACTCTGTTTATTTCTCTTGACTGATTATTCCGGCTAGGATTTCCAACACTGTGTTGAATGAAAGTGGTGAAAGTAAACAACCTTGTCTTGTTCCAGTTCTTGGGGGTGATGCTTTCAACTCCTCCCCTTTCAGCATGATGTTGCCTGTGGGTGTGTTCTATTTCCTGTGGGTATGTTCTATTTCCTGTGAGTGCATTCTATTTCCTGTGGGTGTGTTCTATTTATACCGCTTTTATTGCTTTGATGTATGTTCCTTCTGTGCCTAGTTTGTTGAGTTTTTATGGTGAAAAGCTCTTGACTTTTATTTAATGCTTCTACTGATCATCTCTATCTATTGAGATGATCATATGGTTTTTGTCTTTAAGTCTGTTTTGTGATAAATCACATTCATTGATTTGCATATGTTAAACCACCTTTATATCCCTGGGTTGAAACCCACTCTATCATGATTTTTTTTGGGGGGAGGGTTGTGCTGTTGGATTAGGTTTGCTAGTATTTTGTTGAGTTTTTCGTCTGTGTTTGTGCGGGATATTACTGTCTAGATTTCTTCTGTTGATGTATTTTTCCCGGGCTTTAGTATATGATTAGTCTTTTTCTTTCTTTTTTTTTTTTTTTTTTTGTAGAGACGGAGTTTCACTTTATTGCCCTCGGTAGAGTGCTGTGGCATCACAAGCTCACAGCAACCTCCAACTCCTGGGCTTAGGCAATTCTCCTGCCTCAGCCTCCCGAGTAGCTGGGACTACAGGCGCCCGCCACAACGCCCGGCTATTTTTTTGTTGCAGTTTGGCCGGGGCCGGGTTTGAACCCGCCACCCTCGGTATCTGGGGCCAGCGCCCTGCTCACTGAGCCACAGGCACCGCCCTGATTAGTCTTTTTCATGTCTTTCTCCATCTATGGGAAGTAGATATTATTCACATGTCTATTCCAGTGCCCGGCACAATACTTGGTACATAGGAACTACGCCATGGATGTCAGCTGCTGGGGGAGGTGCGTCACTGGGCACCTCATTTATTCACCATCCTTGGATTATGTGTGTGTGTGTGTGTGTGTGTGTGTGTTTACATGGAGGTGCTGATTATAGTTATATCTGTGTAAAATCATGTATGAAGGAAAGTTTTCAAAATGATATTAAATGTAACAAAATAATTCATAAATTAAAACATAGATAAGGGTTGATAAGATATTTATGTAGGCAACTCTACCATAAGAGAGAAGTTTGAGGGAAGGTTCTTATTTGCCAAATAAGACTTCCCACACTCCATAGTAGTAATTATTTTTTTAACCTTTGAGCCATTCCTTTTATATTTCAAATCAGAACCTAAAATGCCTTCTTTTTTTTTCCTTCAAGGTCACATAACACACTATTGTAGCCTCAAGAGGATTGTTTATAACACTTTTATTAGAAATAAAGAAAATTGTAGAATTTTTTTCTTGGTAAAGATTTTTACACTCACATGATAAATGAGCATTTAGAACAATTTTTTTTTTAACTGAGTTCTACTTTTTAGTTTTACGTATTATTATCTGTGAGGTGAGCATGGTAAAGTTGTCAGAAAAACAGAGAGAAGAGTGGTGGATTTTAGTTGAGTTATCATAGAATTTTATGGCTGCATTTTCCTCATTTATTAGAAGTAATGGTATTTTGTCATTTGCTGACCTCTTGTAAATACCATTTTTTTATTTCCATAAGTCAAAAAAGTCTTCTCCAGGGGATACAGGATATGTCATAATAACACATTTGATAGAGCTAAATAATTCTAATTCACTAACATACACAGTGAATGTTATTAATGGGAAACTCTTTGTATGGTTCCTGAAAATAACCAATAACTCAAGTTGTCAGCATTTTGATAACTATAGGCTTTAATTCAACATGAAGAAATATAGGATTCAGTTTAGTAGTTTCAAAAGCAATGAATACAGATAATGAACTCTTTTCTTTCAGGCAAAGAGACAGCAGATTATTATATAGAGACATTTATTTCTAATAACGTCATTTCAATTGACTTCTCAGTTACCTGATACTAAAAGTGTTTGCCCATGAGTTGGGTCAGAATTTAATCACCATTTCAGAGTTCCGGGCCTAATCTGATCACCCAAATGAAAATCTCAGCAGCAAGTGAGTGGCGAGGTTTCTCATCCCTCCCCCACATTCTCATATCCTTTCTCTTCCTACCTTCCAAGTTTATTTGTAAACATTCCAGAAATAGTTCTTTGATGAGAATTCACCAGGAAGACGTGGTAGTTGTTACGTGGATGTGGCTTTTGTCTTGTTCCTCCGTCAAGACTCAGATTAGGTCTCCTTTTTTTTTTTTTTATGACTCCTTTCTCCTCTGCTGAACACCCTCAATCTGGGTGAATGAGAAGGACCCGGTGTCCTCTGATAGCCTAGCGTTGGGCTCCTGGCTTGAAAGGCTGAACAATTGCCAACTATTAGGGGAAAACTCCCATTACCAGGACGCTCTTCTCTCTCGCAAGGCCAATCCTCAGACTGTAAGGCCTTCAGAACTGGCCTTGCCACTTAGGTTATGCCCCTGGTAGGTGCGGCTTTCCCCCTCCTAACTTTGGCCAGCTGCAGAGATACGGAGATCCCTCTCCCAGGGTACAACCCATGCTTCTCCAAGGCATGATAAGAGTTACAGAACCACGTATATGTTAATGCTTTTTTTCTATAAGATTTCCTAGTAATCTACCTTATCTGGCTCCAAGTATGCTGCCTATGGAGTTAGTTCCACACCTGCCTTAACACTCTGGGTTCCCCCCGTGAGCTCCTGTGCCCCTGTGTTAGCCTCCCACACCAATCTCTGCATCACCATCTGGGTACTCCTTGGGTGGCATGCTAGGCTATCAGCCCCCTGAGGGCAGGCACCTCATCTTTCTTGTATCCAGAGATCCTCAAATGGCGGTAGAATCTGCTCATAAATACCACTGAATGAATACTTGAATGGTCAGAAATCACAGGCAGAAGGTCTGAGAAATGTTAGCGTGGGCACGTCCTCTATAACCTTACAGGTTTCTTGCATCTACTTTTTAATGGGATTTTATTTTGCTTTTAAAATCAACTCTAATATAAAGGCAGGACTACTCTTGAAGATGATACACTATGGTGAGGACCAGTGATATGCTGGCAAATGTTTATCGACATAGCTGATTTTTCTTTCTTTCTTTTTTTTTTCTTTTTTAGAGATAGTCTCACTTTATCACCCTCAGTAGAGTGCCATGGCATCACAACTCACCAGCAACCTCCAATTCCTGGGTTTAGGCAATTCTCTTGCCTCAGCCTCCCTAGCAGCTGGGACTACAGGCACCTGTTACAACGCCCGGCTATTATTTTGTTGCAGTTTGGCCAGGGCTGGGTTTGAACCTGCACCCTCGGTATATGGGGCTGGCGCCCTACCCACTGAGCCACAGGCGCCGCCCGACATAGCTGATTTTAAGCCACTATACCAAGTCGTCACTGAGCGTGGCTTTGGGAGGAGGTGTCCAGTAGCACACCATTCCATTCCACTTCCATTGTATAGCTACAACTTAGGAAAATTACCTTGAGAGTATATAGTACAATGTAGCAAAAAAAGTTAGGAAGTGGTAGGATATGAATATTTATTACTTTTGTTTTAATATAATACATTTAATCATAAGTTTAATAGATTTTAAGTAATAGCCCTAGGTAACAAATGGCTTGCACAATTCCTGAGAGTTTATTAATTTCCTCTTATGCTCCTGTAGGAGCTGACTCCTCACATCACTGGATGGAGAGTTCTTCTCAACCTGCCTTCAGTACACAAGCCTTCCCCACCCAGCCCAGCCCCCTCGGGGACCCCTGCGGCCACTTCCCCGCCAGCATTCTCAACCAGGGACATAGGACATTTGATCAAAACAGCTGGTTGTTTTGGTTAATGGCAAAGAAGTGCAAAGGTTTGTGAGAAAGGGCACATTGGCCAGAAAAACAGTTGGGAGACTCATTAACTTTTCAAAACCTGCAGGCTTTTGCCAAGTATCTCGAGTTGCAAGTGAGCAGCCCGCTTGACTTAACATTTTATATTTGGAATCAGAGGCCGTTTCTTGCCTCAGCAGCTCCACAGCAACGCCAGTGTTCATGTTCTGTCTTGTTGGCCTCCTTCTCAACCTTCTCAATTGCATGAACTTTTGAAATTGCACTTCATGCCAAATTGACTCTTGACTTTTGGACGAAAGGTGATGATTCCACCCACACTGGTCCATCCCCACCACCCCTACCACACCACACCACACACACCAAACTTGCTCTTCTTTTTTTTGTTTTAACCACTTCAACATACTTCTACGGGGGGCTTTAATTTTGTAGTTATCTTATGCATGTATCAAATATTTTCATTGCCTGTTCCTATGTGAATGTTAGACTGCCTACTCTCAATGGGCAGTGCTCACAATCATACCCAGTTAGGGTTTTGTTTTGTTTTGAATCTCACTCAGTAGAGACTCGGGCCCACCTTGCTAAGTGTCTTTTTATAGCTTCAGGAATGGGACTATTCATGAGGAGTTAGTTGTTATACTAGGGTAGCGTCATGCATGTGAGGAGCGACACATGGAATGATCCCTGTGTCTTAGACTATGATTCCTCTTTAGAGGGTAACGCCGATGATAATCACGTTCTCAACATCACAGCATTGTCCCTGTGTCCTATCGCGCTATTCACGAACTATAACCTACACAGAAATTGCACTAAGACATACTCTCATATATCCACGATCAGCATATATGTCTTCTAAGTTACAGACACGTGGTACATAAATAAATTCTAGCTAATTTTTTCCATTAAGAGAAATGAAAGCATTTTTTGGTTGCTTTATCCTTGAAAACAGAAACAACCGTTACATTTTATTTCTAAATGTTTAATTCATTGCCACAATCACCGTCATCTGGACTGCAGATGGCAGGCACACTTTCTGAAACTCTATTTCTGAGTAAACAGCCTTTTCTTGAACAGCTCTGCAGAGAGAACATACAGTATTTATATTCCTCTCAGTTCCTTTCTGCATTTTGCCCAAGTTCACAAGCATATTTGAGACACGACTGGTGCTCTATAGAGCACGTGTATTTGCTCAGATTTGGTTGAGAAGAAAGACTAAAGTAGGAGAGAGGAAAACCCTTTGTGGAGAGATCCTTGTGGCTAGGTGGCTTTTTTTAAACAAATTTACATATAGCTTACTCAGTCTTTTTCTAAAGGAACCCGTCTTTCCATTCCTGTTTTCTCTGTTCATAAATACCTGATCAGATCTACTCGACTTAATTAACAGCTCGCTAAACAAATGGAGTTTGCTGCCTTAGGGGATGAGACACTGCAAGGCAAAGAGTCCTGAGTTGTCTGGCAAAGCTCCAGAAGTGCTAATCAGGAGCTTGAACCAAGAAACAGAACAGACCCCAAAGCTAATGATGGGAGCAGGGGCTGAGGCAATGGGGTGCAGGAGAGAGAGGGGAAGGGTCCGGTCTGTCCTCCACACCTGAAAGGCTGGCTTGAGGCACAGTATTTAACGTCTCCAGCAATGAGCTCAGATCCAGTTAGTTCAAAAATCAGACCAGGCAGATATTAGTAAAGCCATTTACTAGAATTTCTGGAAACAATAGTTTCAGCAATTTAACATACTATATATCCTTTGATCACTGGAAATATAAAACATGTAAGCAAAATTTTAAAAGAAAAGGTAGATAAAAAGATTATGGAAACAATTGCATTAATGAATTTACCGGACTTACGTTCATTTGTAGCTATCTGCAGCGTGAATACTACAGTTATATTTTGAGGTTTGCTGCTAATAATGCTGATTTCTGGGCTGCAAGATGAGTGAGGCAAAGGCTGCTGGGAGTCCTATTGAACGAGCTGCCTGTGTGCTTTTATAAAGCAATTACACATTTCATCCAGCTGAAATTCAAGTCGGACAGCAACACTGAAAGCTGGAAATATTTTTAACGGTTAATTACAGATGGTGATCAGTATTTCACCTCCTTCTCTCATTTCTTTACTCTTAAGACAATTTGATATTTGACAACAAGGATCAACTGTAGGGGAAAAGAATATATCGTTAAAGAGAGATGGCACCACTTAAATTATCACTGGCAATAAACAGTTCAATATGGCGACGTGATAGTATTTTGCGCATGTCAGCTTCCAAAAGCATTCCTGTTAGAGTTCAAGCTCCGTCTGTCACTTAGGGAATACTACAAACCTGGCTTCATTTATTCTACAACATCTATTTACTAATCTCCTGACCTAGGACATGCATAATCGGATGTTATATGTTACCCACTAAAATAACAAGCAAAATTTTGAATGGAAATGGAAAAAAGAATGTAAAGATACAAATTATACTTGGCAATTTTGCAAAGAACCGGTTGTATGACCTAGAGCAAATCTGTTCCTTTGTTTACTCATCTCTAAAATGGGGATACGAACATACCTCTCTCATAGAGTTGATGCGAAGATTAAACAACCCTGGCAGAGTGCCTGCTACATAATAAGTGCTATAAACATGTGATCAACTGTTGTTAATTAATTATTAAATAATTAAATCATAATTCCACAATTAGCGAATTGTTTTTTTCCCATGTACCCCAGGACAGATCAAATGCCCAGTTGGAATAAACAAGGGGTTGCTTGGTATCTGGCCAATTTGAGGGGGACACGCCAACCAGGTGCCACTCCACCCAGGTCTGGGACAAATTAGCTAATTATTGAGAATTAACAAGTATTAAATTATATACTTAAATTATAAATTTTATCTGATATTTCTCCCTTATATCTTATCAACAGCAATATGTCCAGAGTATTCAGCAAACTGCAGTTTACTATGATGTGTCTTGCTGGTGGTTGTCAGAAGCAAATTTACTGCAAAACTAATGAAATCTCAAAGCGCCTCACTTTCTGAGACCATTTCCAAGGGCCTGAGAAGGACCCTAGCAATATGTTCACATAATCTTGTTTTTGTAAAATTTGCCGAAGTCAGACATTTTCACTAGCTGAGACAACTGTCCCTTTCTGTCCCAGTTTCTCCTTTGTCATACTGCTCTCGGCTGTCAGTGGCTTTAGAACGGTATGTGTTTGAGATGATTCTGACAAGGAGGGCTGATCTGCAGAAACACTAACTGTCGGCCTAATGGCTCACAGTCATGGCTACGTAGTCATTTGGGTTGTGCAGGTGCAGGAATGGCTTTCAGGAATACCTCTATTATTCACGGTGACAACTCTCCCCATAGGAAATGCCAAGCACAGGTCGGAGATGATGTTGCAGCGTGAGCACGCACTATCTGTGCAGCCCTGGAAGTATGAGGTTGTTCAGGAGAAATAAATTTCAGATACACAGACCTGAAGCTGGTCTGCTGAAATTTCTTCCAATTATCAGACGTGCAAAATTGGAATATGTAGTTCTCCCCGACACCTAGTCAAAAGGAGAGTTCTAACAGAGATAAAATAAATAATTCAGATGATACAATTTTAATATTCCCTACATTATTCTTTTTTCTGATGAAAATTTATAAGAATCCTATGTTTATAAAGCAAAACTGTAGCAGTACCACACACACCCAGAATGTTTGTGAAGTTTTATGTATCCCAATGGGATCATATTTTAGCCTGTCCAACACATTTTATCTGAATAGTAGTTCTAGATTAAACAACAGACAATATTGACACTAACATAGCAAAAATAAATGATACAGCAAAATTGCACCCAAATTAACCCAAATGTAGTAAAATGGAGTGCACGTACTGTAGAAGTAATGTGGTTACTAATGTACATAGCCCTATCACACATAGGAGCAATTATTACTATTATTATTTTTTTTTTTTTGAGGCAAAGTCTCACTATGTCGCCTTTGGTGGGGTATCGTCGCAACACAGCTCACAGCAACCTCAAACTCTTGGGCATAAGCGATTCTCTTGCCTCAGCCTCCCAAGTAGCTGGGACAACAGGTGCCCACCACAACCCCCAGCTATTTTTTGGTTGCAGTTGTCATTGTTGTTTAGCAGGCCCGGGCTGGGTTCCAATCTGCCAGCCCTGGTGTTTGTGGCTGGCGCCCTAGCCACTGAGCTACGGACGCCGAGCCCATAGGAGCAATTTTTAAAAATGCATTGAACTGCACTTTTGCATGCCTTATATTCAGATTAATTTTATAAATATTTTTAATTATTTGAATATTTTGATATTTTTAAAAAATGGAAAAAACATACCCTACAGAAAGGTATTCTAGGAGAAAGAGAGAAGACTTGTAGAGGCTTCAAAAGTAATAAAAATGACATCTGAAAAGATAAGTATGTTTATGAGAATTAGGACACTTTCAGAAGGAAAAGGAAAGCGAGAAGAAAAAAAACTTAAGTTTAAAAGAACACCGCAGCAGCTCCATCTTGTTAGCTGGCTTTGTTAGATGCCCTGTTTTCTTTCATTATGTTCAGTTACAAAGGGCAATAATTTTATTCCACATTGTTAAAAGAATAATAGTTTTTCTTTCCAAGATTGCAATCCTAATAATATATATGAAGAACTAAACAGAATATAAAATAAATAAACAGATGAGTTACAAACCAGATGTTGCAAAAAACACACTTGGAAATGGTTAGATTATTGTGAGATCCTGCCTGGGCTACACCAACCCTGAAAGTTGCATCCGTCATAAACTATTTTCAACGAGACAGACGCAGTTCACATGAGATGAGTAGTCAGGCTACACGACTGAGGAGGAGTTCTTTAAAGTTACAAAGACTGCGGAGAGGATAGGGATGCTGTGCTTGCTTGCGGCAGAGCTGTCCCTCAGTATCCCTGGGGTTTGGCTCTACACCCCCCGTGGCCACCCAAATCCATAGATGCTCAAGTCCCTGATAGAAAGTGATGCGGCATTTGCGTACGTACACTTTCCATCATTTCTAGATTATTTGGAATACCCAATACGATGTACATGCCATGTTTTTGTTTAGGGAATAATGACAAGGTGAAGGTCTGGACATGTTTAGTATGGAAACATCTTGTGAGTAGTTTGGAATTTTTTTCCAAATGAAAATAGTCTGTGATTTTCTTTCACCAGGGAAATATGCTCCAGGCAATTGAAACCTGCCATCAGGAAATATTTGCCATCAGTTGTATGATGACATCACACTCAGGCAAGATGAGGTCTATGTGAACTCTCTAAACACGAGAATATGGAAGCGTATTTCTTCCCTTCCTTTCATCAGATTAAAAGCTGTCTCTCAGGATGAGGAGTTATTTATCACTTTGTTACTTGCAACAGTTTTTCTTTAAAAAAAAAAAAGACGTTAATTTTTAGAGCAATTTTAAGTTCACAGCAAAATTGAGCAGAAGACACAGATTTCTGAGACTCCCACATAAGCACAGTTTCTCCATTCGAAACCCTCTACCAGGGTGGCACGTTTGTTACAACGGATGTACCTACATTAGAGTCTAATTACCACCCAAAGTCCATCGGTTTTTATTAGGGCTCTATGGGTTTGCACAAATTTATAGCATGTACCCACCATCGTGTTACCATGTAGAGTCCCCCAAGAATCCTCTGCTCAGCCCTGTCACTCCTCCCTCCTCTCAACCTTTTGCCATCTCTGGTCTTTTTACTGTTTCCATAGTTTTTCTTTGTCATAGAGTGGGAGTGAAACAATATGTAGCCTTTTCTTACTGGCTTTTTTCATTTATTAATATGCATTTAATATTCCTTTATGTCTTTTCATGGCTTAAATGCTCAGTTTTCTGTATCGCTGAATTATATTCCATTGTCTAGATGTCCATTTACTGAAGGACAGCGTGGTTGCTTTCAAGTTTGGCGTTTATAAATAAAGGTGCTGTAAACATCCATGCTCAGACATACGTTTTCAGCTTTTTTGAGTAAATATCAAAGGGCCTGATTGCTGGATATTATGCTAAAAGTATCGTTTTATTAAAAAAATGACAAGCTGGCCTCCATACTGACACATTCACAATGTCTCTCCTCCTGTCGACAGCATTTGTTGTTGGTGTTCTAGATGTTGGTCATTCTAATAGGTGTGCAGTGGTGTTTCATCGGTGTTTTAATTTGCATTTCCCTGATGACAGACAATGGGAAGCATTTTTCTTCCTGTTTATTAATGAGACATCTCTTCCTGATGACTCTTCTGTAGCCGATTTTTCAATTGGGCTATTTGTTCATTTTCTTTGTATTTCTTTGTATACTTTGCATAATAGCTTTTTAACATAAGATATATCTTTTGCAAATAATTTCTTCCCATCTGTGGCTTATCTTCGCATTCTTTTGACTGTGCATTTTGCAGGGCAGCAGCTTGTAACTTAAATGAAGCTCAGCTTAGCAATCCTTTCCTTCATGGACTGAGCCTTTGGTGTTATACCTAAAAAGTCATTACCAAATCCAAAGTCATCGAGATTTTTTTCCTATGTTATCTCGTAGGAGTGGTACACTTTGTGTTTTACATGTAGGTCTAAGATTCATTTTGAGTTAAGTTTTTGTGGAAGGTGTGAGACCCGTGTGTACATGCAATTTTCTGCACGTGGGTATTCAGCCTCATCTGTTGAATAGACTGTTTCCTTTTCTTGTATTACCTTTGCTCTTTTATCAAAATCAGTTAACTGCATTTCTGTGGGTCTCTTTCTGGATTCTCTACTCGGTTCTAGTAATATATTTGTCTAGTCTTTGACCAATACCACACTTCTTTACACATTACAGTATCTCTTTAAACCGCCTAATATTGGGCCTCCCACTTAGATTTTCTCCTTCAAGTGTGTTGGCTGATCTGGATCTGTTGTCCTGCCATATAAACTCTAAAAACAGTTAGCGAATGTCCAAAACAGTCACTTATTGGAGTTTTGATTGGCATTGTGTTGAATATAAAGGGAAAGTTGGGAAGAACAAATACCTTGATAAAGCCGCGTCTTTCCACGAACAAGGAATAATCTCTCCCTCCCTTCGTTTAGTTCTTTGAATTCTTTCATTAGAGCTTCCCAGTTTTCTTCACATACATCTTGTTCACATTTTATTAATTTATACCTATTTTCTATTCCAGGGGTGTTAATATAAATGATACTGTGTTTTTAATTTCAAACTTCATTTGTTCATAGAGGAAAACAATACATTTTTGTATTAAACTTGTATAACAAACTTGCTATAATTACTATTAATTCCAAGAGATTTTTGGCTGATTCTTTCAGATTTTCTATAAAGTCATCCATGAAGATAGCTGTATTTCTCTCTTCCTCGCCCAGTCTGTACACTTTTTATTTCCTTTTCTTATTTACTGCATTAACCAGGGCACACGGTATGAGAAGGACAGAGGGGACAGGCTTACATTGTCCTTGGTCTTCCTGGAAAGCTTCGAGTTTTGCATCATTAAATACGATGTTAGGCTTTTCTTGTAGGTGTTCTTTACCAAGTTGAGGAAGTTCCTGTCAATTCCTCTTTTGCTGAGAGGTAATGAATTTTTAATGCGACTTAGTTTTTTAATTTAATTCTACCGATATGTTTCTTTGGTGGCCCATTCAAATCCAGGATGCTAATGTATTTCCCTTAAATTCCCTCCCAAGTGAGAAACTTGAAACTATACGTGGAAAATTGAAACCCAAGAAATAGTTTACTTTTCTTCTTAGTCAAATAAATAGAAATTACAAATAGTCTCGTAAATGGAAGCCACACAAAGCTTTATGTAGAAAGCATTCACATTCTATAATTGTACTTACAACTTATTTAATAAATAAAAAAAGAAATTTAAAAAGTAATGAATAGAATAAAATTTTAAAAATCATTCAGAACCCAACCACCCAAGAAATAACCAAATTTAACAGTTTGATGTATTTTGATGTATTGCTTTGATTTTTAAAAAAATATGTGCTATTTGAAAATATATCACAAATACATGAAATTTCACATACAGTTAATTTTGTAACATATAGTTTATTATCTGGATTTTTTTTTTTTTTTTGAGACAGAGTCTCACTATGTTGCCCTTGGTAGAATGCCATGGCATCACAGCTCACGGCAACCTCAAACTCTTGGGTTTAAGCAATTCTCTTGCCTCAGCCTCCCAAGTAGCTGGGACTACAGGCACCCGTCACAATGCCTGGCTATGTTTTTTTTTTTTGCAGTTTTTGGCTGGGGCTGGGTTTGAACCTACCACCTCTGGCATATGGGGCCAGTGCCATACTCCTTTGAGCCACAGGCACCACCCTGGCTATTTTTTTTTTTTTTATCACAGTTGTCATTGTTGTTTAGCAGGCCCAGGGCCAGGTTCGAACCTACCTGCGTCGTTGTATGTGGCTTGGCACCCTAACTACTGAGCTATGGGTGCCGAGCTTACCATCTGGATTTTTATAGTAAAAATAGAAAACAAAACTTTTCCCAAATAGCTTCTAAAATATTATTTTTAGTGAAGGTTTAAATATATTAACATATGACTGTTTTACATTTTATTTTAAAATGATCTGAAATTTAAAAAAAATTTATCTTTGTATTTTTTCTATTATAGATAATGCCATGATAAACATCTTCACACAGACACCCACATTAACATTTCTAACATTATGTTTGACTATTTTTCTAGTACAGATTAGTAGAAATGGGATTACTGAACAAGAGATAAAAAAAAAATTAAGGTTGTTTATACATCCTTCCAAAGCCAATGGATCTCAAAATAATTGAATAATTACTATTAGATTATTATGAATTTCTTATACTACAAGAAATAGTTCTTAGGGTAAAGCAATGAAATCTATCTTTAGAAGAGAGTAAATGTATGTAACGTGATGGCAACACACTGCGATGTGATGACTCAGCCAAGAAAATGTGATTAAAGATTTATTTCCAAGAGTTCTTTTGGCTTCAGGCAGAGTGAGGCTTCCCACGTCCTATTACTAGGTTATTCTGTCCTTGGGTGGACTCCAACCCCGCCTCTGCCCTCGCCTGTGCGTAAATGGGAACACTGGCTCTGCTCCACAGCTTCCCTCCTGGGTGGTCCTTTGCGTATCGGCAGCTGACGGAATGACCATCAGGTATCACTAGCTCAAGAAATAGAGGGTTTAAAATTGTGAATTTTAGATGTGTTTTAAGCAGCAAGCTTTTGAAGGAATAAAGGAAACTAAAGACCACTTTTCTCACCACCACAATCACAGATCTACCCTTTCCTACATTTTTGCAGCATATTAAGCCTTTGGGGTTTAGAATAATGGTTTCATTTGATTAACGAATAGAATTAATTTAGGAAAAAATCAAGGTTGAAGGCATTGTTTATTGCTAGATAGATTTCGTTTTGTAAATGGAAATGCAAAGGAGTTTTATGTTCCATATACCTGGGGGGCTGGTGAGTCATTTATCACAACTGCCTTCCTTCCAGCTGTGGGCTCCCTGAAAGGGCTGCACCCCACGTCTGCATAGCCCCCAAACCATCTCACAGGCAATAAGAACATCCTTCTCAACTCATGCTGATTCCGAAACACAACATATTTTTCTTTAGCAACATATTTTTCTTTCTAATTTTCTTTAGGAAATATTTTTTTTCAATTGTTTAGTACCATTTTCTTTATTGCTACCTAATAGGGTTCCTTCTTAATGAAAGACAGAAAAAGAAGTTAGAAGATAAGTCATTTCTCACAAAAGGAACAGCCTAGAAGCAGATATGAATGGAAGCAATTTAGATCATATCCCTCCTTGAGATTTAGGGTAGAGCCTGGCAGACCCGGGCTGCTGCCTGTACCGCGGCTTCGTGCCTCTTCTTGACTGTTTATTTCTCAGATGAAGGAATCAATAAACTCCCATGGAATTCAAATGGAACAAATATTAACCGCCCAGATCACTCAATTCAGAGGAATCTCCTGAGGATTTTGCATTAAATGATAGCCTTTCATCCTATAAAAGAAAGTTAATTAAACTGTCTCGAGGCTTCTCAACAAATGTTTGATTTGTCCCCAGAATGTGTCTTACACAGAATGAAAACGGTGTAACTGTTCTCAAGCTGTGGCATTCAGCAAAACTCCAGTAACCCTATAGTGTTTAATATATATAGTGTTTTGGAAAACACTATGGTTTTTCTTGAGCAAATTTTTCCTTCTTCACTCCTTCTAGGCTTCATATGATAGATGACCCTTCAAATATAAAGAGGCATTGTTCATCATCTCAACAGAGCCCACATAATGAATCTGTTAGTTCTTTGCCAGTTTTGTGTGACGGTAAAATGCCCTAGACTTGTGAAGTAAGTGGCAGTATCTGAAGTCTGAACAGAGATATTTTCTTTTTAGGATAATTCTAGAAGTTTTTAATTAAATGTCAAAGTAGAAATGAAACACCAGGAAGTTTAAACATGAAATGAATAGAAAAGAAAAAAAACCTTTAGAGGTCAATCTTTCACTTAGCAGAAACTTGGGTCAATGCAGACATTTATAAAAGTTTATAAACATTTCCCCAAACAAAGCTGACAACCTGGTAAGAACATCATCTTAGTGAGTTTGTGTCCAAGAACTCCTATGCACAGTTTCCCCAGGAAAATCCTGACCTTAGTTCCAGACTGTTCAGTGTCCACAGGCTGGGTTCAGGAAGAACGGGGGCTATTAGGCGGTGCAGGTGTTTCCTCTCCTGCCAGCTCCAGGGCAATCTTGACACCTGGAGGTCACTCAGCCAGCAGACCCCCTGGGTAAGCACAGGCACTTCCAGTTGGGAGGTTTATTTCTATGGCTACAGTCACAGAGACGGCTCTGTAAGGGAATCACCTTTTCCTAAAGGTTGGAAAATGAGGGTGAGAGAACAGAATTGACTAACTTCAATGCTACCTACTCCTTTACCCTTGATCCTGGATTGTAGATAAAGCCTGGGACTGTGGATGAAAGAAAGGGCAGTGCTGGCGGCCTGCGAGGTCTCTGGTCACAGCCTGAAGCTATGTGGTCACTTTGCATTTTCTGGCCTTTATGGTCTTACTCCCCGATGGTACCAGGTACTGCCAAGTGGAACCTCAAAGTTGCACGTCATATCTGTGCTCAGAGGCTGTCTGAATAGCCAGTCTCCTATCTCCTGCAACCCTCAGAACAAAAGAGGCCTGCTAAGTCCATTGGGCAAAACCGGCCTTCAAGGAGAAAATGAACGGGGCGGCGCCTGTGGCTCAAGGAGTAGGGCGCCGGTCCCATATGCCGGAGGTGGTGGGTTCAAACCCAGCCCCGGCCAAAAACCAAAAAAAAAAAAAAAAGAAAATGAACGTAAATCATGGACCATCAAAGAGAACAGTGAAAACAGAGCATGTGTACGAACGGGTGGTGGCAGAGACATAAAAACCAATGGCTGAGAACTGATAGGCTTACAAGCTTTGGAGAAGCATTTTATAAACAAAGAGAGAAAGATGGCCCATGTTTATTTTTTAAAAGCTTGAAACGGGCCTGGAGGATCTTAAAATATATGGCTTAAGGGATTAATACTAAAGTTTACAAATTAAGGGATTTATAATGAATACAACAATGAGGTTTTAGTATACTCTAGGAATTCTTTTTAATGCCCCAAGTGAGGCCTAGATGAATTTTAAATAGATTTCAAAATACATACTATTTTCTTATTAAAAATAACATTAACTAAAAGAAAGAAAGAAAGAAAGAAAGGCTGGGCACAGAGGTTCACATCTGTAATCCTTAGCACTCTGAGAGGCTGAGGGGTGTGGATTGCTTGAGTTTAGGAGTTGGAGACCAGCTTGAGCAAGAGCGAGACCCCATCTCTACTAAAAAATAGAAAAACTAGCCAGTTGTTGCGGTGGGCACCTGTAGTCCCAGCTACTTAGAAGGCTGAGGCAAGAGGATTGATTGCTCAAGCCCAATAGTTTGAGGTTGCTGTGAGCTATGATGCCACAGCACTCTACCAAGGCCAACAGAGTGAGATTATGTCTTAAAAATAAAAATAAAATAAAAATAATATTTCAGCCTACTGACATCATTCATAAGAACTGGTGAAAACCATTCACTACCTGATGTGCTCTGGGTATGGTATACCATGTGACTGAGCGTGCCTGTCTGTCTCTGGGCCATGTTGAATCTAGCCTACATTCTCTGTGTCTGTATATTATTTTATTCCTTTTGATTTATATCCTGATTTGTGATATGTGCTACAAAGGTTGTCTACTTCATATGTGACTCCCAGCATGCCCCTGTCAAAGCACACTGGGAAGACAGGCTCCTTTCATTGACCAGCAATGGAAAGATATGTTTTCTACGTGAAAACTGTTCTCACTTCCAAATCAAAAAGGTTTTGTGTCACTCGCATAGAGGTTGTCACTTGACATTCATCACCAGGGACTGCAGGCTTGACTGTGACTTGTTCCACATCATTCAGAGTGTGAAAAGCTTAAAGAGGCAGTGAATATTTGAGATGTCAAATGGTAAGAAAAATGTAGCTTTTTTTGGGGGGCAAGGGGCCAGGGCTGGGTTTGAACCCACCACCTCTGGTATATGGGGCCGCCACCCTACTCCTTTGAGCCATAGGCACCGCCCAAAATGTAGCTTTTTATATGAGACCAAGTGTGAATACTTTCTGGGCTTGAACAATAAAAGCTGTGTTAACTTATAGAAATCATAGTTAATGATTGATTTATTATATAATGACATACTGATAGAAAATACGTAGAAAATTCAGAACAGTATAGAGAAAATACTTTCTGGGCTTGAACAATAAAAGCTGTGTTAACTTATAGAAATCATAGTTAATGATTGATTTATTATATAATGACATACTGATAGAAAATACGTAGAAAATTCAGAACAGTATAGAGAAAATAAACATTACCATTAGTGTCATAGCTGAGGTTTACAACTTCAAAAATTGTAGGACTGTCCTATTATATTTACAGCATTTATATGTAATTGTTAAAGACTGGGATCATACCAGGCATATAATTTTGTAGATTATTGTGGATTCAACATCTTTCCATATTAAATATTCTTCTAAAACATGGCTATCAATAGTTATATAACAATCTATTATACATTTGTACTATTATTAAACAATCCTCTACTAATATTTCCAAGGAAGAAATAGAAAATAATAACTTTTCTATACCTCATTCTGAGAAAATGTTCCACATAATTATATGGTGTCTGTGATGAGCCCAGGCTACCCTGAAACCTGGAAACACACTGAAGTGTCTGAATTTACTGGATGTCCCGAATGTCAGGACAGGGGCGTGAGAGGGAAGGAGATCCCTTTCCTGCCTGCCACGTCTATCTATGGCTCTAGGACTCCCCTTCCCTCCCTGTGTGAAGACCTCAGTGCAGTAGCAATTATCCATCACCTAAACATTGTGGCAGAGGCCTGAGGGCTCCCCTGCCACCTTGTCAGGGTGGCACTTGCACCGGCCATTGCTTCACCACCCTCTCTGAGATAGAGCCTGGGAACAAGGCCACTGAGCCCTCCACCCACCAGCTCGGACCCCAGAGCACTTCTCTGTGTTAACAAAGGTCAAGAATAAACCCTATTGGTAACATGGCAGCTGTTTCTTACCTGCCAGCCTGGAGGGTCGACAGACACAGCCCGTTACAACATCTGTTGACTCAAGTGCACAGTGCAGAGAACAGGACAAGCTTCTGGTAACCTCTGCAACCACCATCAGCCATCCATCTCAGCTTCCTAAGAGGCAGTGAGTCTAGCCTTCCACCTAGGACACTGCTACCACAACCAGCATTTGGGAAAGCCACCAGATTAAGGCTATTTATAACCAAGAAAATCGTGGCGTCTTCACCACTGAGCACACCCAGAAGCAAGCCAAATAGTCCTGCTGAACATAAATGATCATCATATCCTTAATAAAAATGAAAGTCCTTCCCTAGTAAAGGCAAATCCTAAATTAAGAAGTAACTATTCTTCCAGAAGCAGAGAAACCAGAGGAATAATTCTGGGAGTGTGAAAAAAACAGGTGTTATGACAGCCTGAAAAAAGAGCACAGTAATTCTCCAGCAATTCAAAACACCAGATCAATAATTCAAAATTTGTATTTTGAAGAAACTCAGTGAGATGTAAAAGCATTTAAGGGATGGGACAGTTCTCTCTAAATTAGCTAGTATGGTCTTTGAAGACTTTTTAAAAGCATCAGAATTCATTGAATTCTGGTTTCCTTCTTGAATGGCTGGCCAAGGCTTCTTGCTTCTGCACAAACAGGAGTTTTGAAGTTCTCCTGAGGCCCAGTGCTAGAAATATCTATGGTAATCATTACAGTTTTCTCTTCTTCTTTGGGGGATGGTTGTTTTGCCACAGAATCCATCACTTTTTCCAGATTTTCATTCTATCTTATCTCCCCTATCTCTGCTCAAATTTTGATTAATGAGTGTCTGGAACAAAATCTTGGGTCCACTTCTGTGAGATCTCTTTCCCCTCAATGATTTGTCCCCACTAGGACTCTCAAAATTAAATCTTCAGGGCCAATCTTTTCCCTGAGCTCCTGCCTTCACTTAAAACTGCCTACTATGCACCTCAGAAGCATTTTAAATCAAAACTATCAAAAACAAGACTTGATTTGTACCTTCTCACTCAGACTTCTTTCTCTCCAAGTTTTTCCGGTCTTAGTAAAAGGCATCACCATTCATTCAACTGCTCAAAAGCCAAAAAACTAGGAGTCATCTTGATTCCTTTCTTTATGTCATCCCTCGTACTGAGACCGTCAGCAGGTTGTGTCGGCCTCTGAAGTATCCACATCTCTCCATCCCCACTGCTGCCTTGACCATGGCCTCCATGACTTCCTGCCAGGATGATGGTGCCAGTCACCTCCCACTGGCCTTTCTGTTTTTGTTCCTTCTTATCTCCTCGCACCAAGTACACAAAAAAATGTTTTTTAAAATTTGGAACATATCACTCCTCTCTTTAAACCCTTCTACTGGCTCGAACATATCATTCAACAACCAGTTTCTCAGCAGGGCATTTTCTTACCACTCTTTCCAGGGACGCCTACCCCTTTTAGCACCCTTTGTCACACTACAACTCGATTCTCCCAGTCAGACTCACTTTCACCCCCATGGTTTTGTTTATGCTCTTACTTATTGGGGTATTGCCTATCCCCGACTAGAACACAAGAGAAGGCCTTAGGACTTTCTTGTTCAGTAGAATACCACAAGGCCTTAGCATAATGCTTTCCAACAGACAACTTTGAATCAGTGAAAGAAAATCTTTTAAGAAGCCCAATCCATATAAAAAGGGCTGAGAGGAAGCTGTTCTGGTTGAGTGGGAAGAGCAGAGGCTGGGGTGAGTGGATGTGGTAGCAGCCAGACTCCCACTTGGTCCTCTTTTCCTGGGGTTCCTGAAGCTTCAGGAAGAACAGTTTGAAAATCTGGGGTAAGGGAGAGCAGTATTAGAACCAGCAAGCTAGAGCTGCCTTGGTCACTAGCCTTTAAAATAGTTTTTTTAAACATTGCTGAAATAAATCCGTAAAAATAGCAGCATTTAACTTCAGTGTCTATTCACGACCCAGTATTTTATTTGCAAAATCTCTCTCTCTCATTAACAGTCACCTCAAACAGTAACAAACAAAAAATAAACATTTGCTGAGCCAAAACATTTTGTTGGATACTTCCATGATACGCATTTGAAGGTTCTGTGGGGCCACCATCAGCCAGGCCACTAGCAAACCAGCCCTCAAATCAACTAACAGTCTCCAGAAGTTGACAGTCAGTGACATTGAGAAAACAAGCTATAAATATGGTATTGCCTTCTGGTATCAAGTTATTTATTGTATCATTGACATTATAAATAATTCCCATCCCAAGAAGTTAACTAGTTTAGAAAATTGCCAAGTGATAAATTCTTATTTGGAATATTAAGAAATGAATGAATAATTTTAAGAAAATGAATTAACTTTTCAATCATCCAAAGATAAATAACAATTTTTTTTTAATATTGATGTGTAGGGCTACTTTCCTTGAAAAAAATGTGTGATATTCTCAAGAGAATATATCTCATTTGACAAAGCTCACCACGCCCCTCCAACCATAATGAGTCCTGGACAGATGGCTAGACCCTCTCACAAGCCCCGAAGCTCTTTTCAATTTGTGCCTTAATGAAAGAATAATTGCTTTAGATTGTAAACTTCCTAGTTGCTGATATTTACGATAAGAAATCAAAGATTTTCAAGGTATTTTGTGTTTTTAATTTATTTATGTATTTTCATAAATATACATTCTATATAAATGTATTCATTTATGTAGAAACTTCATTTCAAAATTATATTTAAATAGTTTCAAATGACATTTTTAGGTAAGTGCTACAAGAAAAGAAGGGTAAGTTTTGGAAAACAGACCTTCTAAGCACTGGCACAAGGCAAATATTGATTTGTTGAAAGTAGGAAAAGGGAAGGAACCAAGAGAGGGCAACCCCTTGGTAATAGTCAGGAATTGTTAACACAAAATACTGAAAGCTCATTTCAAACTGGCTTAACCCTTAAAGGGACAGACTACAATGCCCAGCAGTACAGCTAGATGTACAGCTGGGAGTGGAGGCACCACAGATGTCATTGGGTTCTATTTCTCTCCATCCCTTGGCTCTTCCTGCTCCCTGGTGATTCAAGTCTCAGCTCCACTTTGTAGAGCTGGGACAGCTTCCAGGCACACACTGTTCTCACCACCAGTGAGTGGAAAAGAGCACTGTCTCTTCCCCAGTCGTCCCACAAAGTCTCAGTGGGTCTTATTATCAATAGCTCTCCCTAAATCAATCACTGCAGACCAAAGAATATCACAGATCAGGGAAGAGGTCTGCTAAGAGAACCAGGTTAAAGTTATAGGAAACCAGCTAAGCCCCAGGAGGGAAGAGTAGAACCCAGACTCCACTACTGTACCTGGGAGCAAGGCTCTGTGAATGGGGACAAATTTCTTCATTTCTCCAAGCCTTGTTTCTTCTTGGCTAAAAAGGCCTAGTTCATAGTGTTGTGTGTATTAAGTAAGATAACATGAGTAAAGCATCTAACAGAACAGTAGACTCTCAATAAATTGTAAAGATGATTTATTTTTTTTTGTTACATGGGTTTATTTTTTGTATTTAGTTCAGAATAAGTTTTATTAGAACTTCATAATTTTGTGTGAGCATATGCAAATGTGCTCAGATGTTCCATTTCAGTAGTTATATTATTTTTTTATTTTTTTTATTAAATCATAGCTGTGTACATTAATACGGTCATGGGGCACCATACACTGGTTTTATAGACCGTTTGACACATTTTCATCACACTGGTTAACATAGCCTTCCTGGCATTTTCTTAGTTATTGTGTTAAGACATTTACATTCTACGTTTACTAAATTCCACATGTACCCTTGTAAGATGCACCGCAGGTGTAATCCCACCAATCACCCTCCCTCTGCCCACCTCCCCCCTCCCTCACCTCCCTTTCCCCCTTTCCCCTATTCGTAGGTTATAACTGGGTTATAGCTTTCATGTGAAAGTCATAGATTAGTTTCATAGTAGGGCTGAGTACCTTGGATACTTTTTCTTCCATTCTTGAGATACTTTACTAAGAAGAATATGTAAGTTCTTACCCTATTTCCTTTTTGCCCTTTGTGAGTCGTCACTTATGAGCAGCAATGACCACTATCACCACTAGGTGGCAGCCGTGTAATAGAAGGTGATGGACTGGCTTTTTGGCCGGTGGAAAAATCAAGAACTGGCTGAGACTGACAATTGGCAGTTGGAGGAAAGCTGGGTCTGTGAGTCCCAATTCCTACTGCCCTGAAACCAGCCTGTGTGACCTTGATCAAGGTCTGAATTGATCTATGGTCTGGATTCCCTCAAGTAAAACTTAAAAGCTCAATTCTCCATTTGGCTTTAATTTTTTTTCTCAAATCTATAAAAAGAGAATCTTATATTTTATAGTAGTAACTGTGACTGTAATCTCAAAAGCCAAACTGCTCAAAAGTCTGTTGTTAATATATACTGTTTAAAAATATGACTGTATGAAGCATAATCTATTCATTTATTGCTAAGTTGCAGCTACCTTGGGGAGCCTGAAAGAGTTCATGTAATTTTGTAAGGTGACTCCTGGGCCCATAGATATGCTTTCACGTTACACTCAGCTCAGAAAAACCATCCTCTGAGGTGTGCAATTCGGAAAACTCACTATTAAAAAAAGTCACACTGAGCAGGCTTCAAAAGTATTTTTCCGTCATGTAATTATGTTTTAATGCTAGGTTCTTAAAATCACTTGGAAAAGAAACAGCAGCTCAGAACATTTCAGGCCTGAAAAACATTAGCAGTATCTGCAGCAGCAGGAAGATGATTCGGGAAGCCGTGACATGTAACTGGGTTCAAGGACAAAAATGATGACTTTCCACTTTCGCACAGATCCAACCTTTCTAACAAAGTTGAAATAAGATGGTGTGATAAAAATGAGCACTTATCTGGCCTCATATATTTGGAGGATGTTATATTTTCTTAATAGGGACTTCTTTAGTGCTGAGGAAGTTATATACCGATTCCATCTTGATTAGAAGAAAAATCCTTGTAAAAGGAGACCCAATTGAAATTCCAGGAGTGTTCACACATTTCTTCATTCCATGGAGGTGTGGAAGAGCCTAGTCTGAATACTTGACCTTTATTTCTCAGCATGCTCCTTTTCAGGATAAAACCTCCTGAATTCTTAAACCTGGAAGGCAGGGTGAGGATATGTGGGTTGGGTGTGGATTCATGAAAACATGAATTCAGGTTTTCTTCATCCAGACTGCACTTTACACAGTCCCTTATAAAATGGGAGAGGTAATGGACCAAGGTATATACTTGTTTTTCTTGCTGCAGCGGAGGGATCTGAAGGAAGGAGAGCTGTTCTGTTTTTACCTTTCTGTTTCCCTCCCCTATTTAAAGGAGGATGCCGGGACTTGAAGCTCCTTTGCCTCTGGGTGGTTTGATGTGAGGTCAGAGCAGAAAGCCAAGTCCCTTAAAGGGCTTAAGATGTGCTCCCAGGTTTCCGATTTAGCAATCCAACACTGCCATTTCTAGCCATAAGTCTTCCTTTCCTGCTGATACCACAGGCCAGACCCTGCATGCTGAGAGCTGTTGTGTTAAGGTATTTGCTCTTCCTGGCAACCTGGAAACCTGGCTCTTTCAGGAGCTGAATCCTGAGCTCATTGAGAGGACTACTCCAGATAGTGTGTGTGTGAGTAGGGCTGGGGGCACGCGTTTGTGCAGGGACACAGAAATGCGAGGATTAGTGTCCCTTTTTTGGGCTGAGCTGGGCTGGGCTGCGCTCTGGGGAGAATGGGGCTGGAAGGGCAGCGGGTTGGCCCAGCAGAGCTGGCCTCCCCAGTGGAGCCCAGGCCAGTGCAGACCTGCAGCACCCCTGACCCACTGAGAGACTTGCTCATGCTCTGGGCACCCAGTAAGCCGTCCATACTATTATGGAAACCCAAGGAGGAGGAGAGTAGATAAACAGCTAAGAATAAATTTCTTACCAATTCAATGGCATGGAGATGGCAGCCAGATTTAGTTTGATTTGAAGATAACAATTAGATACTTCTTTCCAATTCAACTTTGAATAAAGCTATGCAAACTACACAAATTTCTGGTCATAACTCACAATCCATGTGTATTCACACCTGTGGCCTCAAATCACATTCTGCCCCACGTGGCTATGTGCTCACTTTGCAGAGCGGGCGGGCCCAGCAGGTGCGGGGCTGGAGTCCAGTGAGGCTGTGGGAGGCTTGTATCTCCTCCTTTCCTAACACGAGCAGTTTCTGCAGAATATGACAACTAGGAGCAGACCATGCTAGACATTCCCTGTCCACTTTCACCTGCTCTCCACTTTTCCCTGCCGTCACAAAAGTGTCAGTTCTTTTTCATTAGATCCATCCCTGGAATTTTCACTTGATTTTTTTCTCACGGGAATTCTGTGAAACGGGCATGTGAGTGGGTTTACGAGCAGCTCCCGCCCCACCCCCCAAATATGCAGAGACTTCTGAGAGTGGTCCGGCCAGTCCCTAGGGTGTTCATGGACTGCTTTGTCCTGAGCAGATGGAGAACAAGGAGGCGATGAACTGAAACAGGCGGGGTGGGCACAGGGTGAAAGGCCCAGGGCCCTGACCCACTGAAGGCTCTGGTTTCTGGAGGGTAGAGCCCAGAGAGCTTAAAAGATAGAAAACTGTCACAGATTTCATTTGTACCTCAGAATTATAGCTCGGTTTTTTTCTTACTTCCCACTGGGAAAAAGGGGAACATATCTATTCTCTTTTCCTCTCCGTTTTTCTCTCCCTTATTGACGGCCAGGCTCCTTCCTGGCCACGGGGACAGGGGCTTGGGCTGACATGTGTGAAGCCCCAGTCTGGGTTAAGCAGAGTTTGGGGGAATCTCCTGGAAACTTAAATGCCATCGCAGCCTGGCTTCTGTAGGAAATGGTTTTCTCTTTCCAAGCCACTGATTGAAGTAGATGCTTTCTGCCCTTAACTACTCACCAGGAGAAGCCCATCTGTGGTTATAAAGCTCAAATTTGAGGGCTTCCAGCCACTTCATTAGCACAGTTAAAATGGCTGAGCTTGCCCAGAAGCCATGTTCTTAAATTTCTAAGAGATTCTCCAACAGGTACAGACTTACTGCAATTTCTGTGTCGGGGTGGCTTGGTGTCATTTTAAAAGCTGGGCGGGAACTCTGGGATAGGCCCTGTCCCCTTCCACCCTGGACAGCAGCGTGAGCCCCAGGGCGGCGCCTCAAGAAAGGGCTGTAGAGGACCAGTCGCCTCTGAGGCCACCTGGGCGGCAGGAGGCCACGGGGTGGGGGGGCTCGCACCGCCAGCTGCGGGGGCCGTTCCATTCCTGACCTAGTTTTTGAAGATATTCAAGGAGAAAGCTGGGACACACATACTAACGCCAGCCCTGTTCCGCGCGACACGTTCCTCTTTTCATTTCACTGTAGCCGCATTTGTTTGAGCAGCAGGTGAAGGGCCTTTGAAAAGACTGTCATCTCCGAGGGAAGTCATCTGTTTTACATTAATTGTCCATTAGTCTCTAAGCCTCCATCCATTAAAATCCTCAGCCGCTCATTACGCACCGTGCGCGGGAGCCCTGCGGTCAGCTCTTCAGCGTGGAGCTGTTTTTCTGCATCTGACTTAATTGCTCTGAGTGCGGCTCCGGGGAGAGGCGCAGGGCGCAGCCATTACCGCGGACCCTCTGCTGCCCGGCGACCCGCTGACCCGGCGCTCGGGGGCTGCTGTCCACTCTCACTGGCTAGAGACCGAAGCTCACACAGCAGGTGTCTGACACCCGCACCCTCTGTTCGCCTGGGGACTTCTGGACGTGTTCCCAACGGACTTGATTTTAGTGCATTTAAGTCCATCCGTGTTACTGGGATAAAAGGCTTAAATTACGTTTGCTTCTGATTAGCTGAAACATGTAATTTTTAAATGCATGTGGCACACGGAACCACAGCTTGGATGAAATGGACTTTGTTGATGGGGAAAAAAATGAAGCTTTCCTCCTTTTTAATTTTAGCTTGGAGGGGGGTGTCAGTACATTAGACCTGACTCACCTGTGTTTTTAGCTCCCTGGCTGCTTTTGTGAAAAACACATTTAAATGGAGGAAGACCAAAAATTAAGATAATCAACCCTAGAGTAGCTTTTATAAATTTGTGATCAAGGAGGCAAATGAAACAATCATGTTGGACTCAGGGAGACATTAACAGATTATTTTGAAGTTTTTATAAAAGAATTAGGGGGGCGGTGCCTGTGGCTCAAAGGAGTAGGGTGCCAGCCCCATATGCCGGAGGTGGTGGGTTCAAATCCAGCCCCGGCCAAAAACTGCAAAAAAAAAAAAAAAAAACGGGAAAAATGGCAATTTTGATTTATTCCTCTTAAAAAATTGTACCATATTCTTTCCCCCTTATTGGTATTGAATGTTATGTATTTTCTAGTATTAAAAATAGCCAATCAACTAGTATAAATTCCTTTCAAGCTATCACAATAATATATCTATAAATTCAAATTCTAAATGACTTTTGACTTTAATTGAATTTATGATTTTTAAATTTTTACCAGAGTTTGGTTCTATCTTATAACTGAGTTTGTTAACAAACGGCCTTGTTCATATGTGGTAAGTACCTAGATATTGATTAGCTTGATCACATCTAAACAACAGCTCCTTTGCCCCTGAATCAGCCCCCAAATAAATGCATATGACTGATTTAAATAGCAGAATATAATGTAAATTAAAGACAGACTTTTGTGTTTTTTATTTCCTGAGGATTGTTAGGAAAACACCCACCCACTTTTGCCATAAGCAAATTATTTGGAACAAAAATAGTGACCCTTCGAAAAACATTTAAATTAGGTAAAGTCTGCCCCTGCGGCCCTCGGCCTTCCTTCCAAGGCGTCCCCACCCTGGCAGCAGTGCCCCTTCCTGCCCTCTGGTCTCGCTTGGTCCTCAGGTGGAGGCCAATCCTGAATCACCTGTCAATTGACCCTGGTCACAGCAAAGTAGTAGCAAAGACAGCTATTGAGATTTTTGACCTTTCCAGAGGATTTTCTTTTCTTCTATCTGCATCTCCCACCTGCATTTTTGAGAGCAGATTTGTGCAGAGCATGCTGAGCCTCTCAAACTTCTGCCCCACACATGGTGACCTTGGTGTGTGGGTGAGTTGGCTCCCCTTGATTAATTCTACTGGTATTCTCTGTGCACCTGGGTGAAAACCAGTGACCTCATCCATCTTTACAGAGGGAAATTCTTTATCACCTCCAAGTTACAGACCCATTACTTCAATTCCTTCAATACTTCACCTCATCTGTAGAAAGGATTTAAAAAAGTTTTTTTCTCAACAGTTTTCAGAAGGCTTAGGAAACTACTAAAATACAGTCTAACAAATTCAAAGACATGCCTTAGAGACTAAATAACCTCATTATCCCCTTTGCCCTTCAGAATAATGCTTATTAACCCCAGCTAGCTTTTACAGTGTGATTAATATTTGTCAGTGATGATTAGACCAGAGGTGCCTAATTCACCAACTCAATTAGTAGAATTGTTGACGGCTGGCGCAACTTTGTTTGGATTCTGAGTCATCTTGCAGCATATTCTTTGTCACTATTTTATTTGCCCAAGGTAGCAAAGCCTCTTATTTCTGTGTTCCTGTTTTTGACGACAGCGTTTTGATTGAATTATTTGCACAAGTAGGATCTTGCCCAAGAGAATATTATTTCTGCAGTCTTTATTTGAGAGTTCAGTCATGCACCAGTGCTGACCTGCAGGTGTCTCTAGTCTGACCACGGTTGAATCTGTTTCCCACCTGCAGCAGAACACATCAGAGATGACCCCTAATGAATTGGGCTCTTAAGCCCCACGCTACGTGTCGGTGGAAAAAATTGATTCGATTCTAACTAAAATAATAGGGCAAGGTGATGAAATTCCTCTCCTGTGATTATGTCAGATTTTTATGGCAAAGGTGCAGAGATTTTTCAGATATAATCAAGGTCCCTTTTCAGTTGACTTTAAGTTAAACAAAAGGGAGCTTATCCTGGGTGGGCCTGAACTAATCAGGTGACTGTTTAAAGAGGGTCCAGGACTTCCCTAAAATTTGAGACTTGAAATGGCAGAGATATTCGTTTATCTTTTACTGGCTCTGAAAAACCAAGATGCTATGAAATGTACAATCACAAGGACCTGAGTTCTGCCATCAACCTAAAGTTGCTTACAAGCAGACCCATCCCTAGTTGAGCCTGGAGCTGGAAATGCAGCCCAGCCAGCACCTGGATGTCACCTTGTGACATGCCCAGATTCCTGACCCACAAAAACTGTGAGATCACAAAAAACAGGTATTGTTTTATGCCACCAAGAGTGATTTTTTTGTGCAACAATAAGAAACGAATACGCTATCCTTATAAAAAAGATACTTTGATTACTCAGTATCTCACATATTATTATTTAAATAAATAGATCACTATACACGAACTCTGTGCAAAGGCTTCTTGTACTTGAATACTAGAAAACTTACCCAGGCTCTAGAGATGACCCAAGTCACATCCCAGGGTCTAGAGATGACTTACTCCATGCACGTAACCCCATGTTTCCAATAGCCTTTGCCACCAGTAGCCGAACCTTTGGTGCCCAGAATTAGAATAGTTCTTTTCAAGTACCCGGACACATCTGATCCCTTTGCTACATTTACATCAGTGGTCTTCTAACATTTTAGTCTCAGAATTACTTTACATCAAAAATAATTAAGGCCCAAAGAGATTTTGTTGATGTGGGTAATGTTTATTGACTATTATATTAGAAATTAAAACTGAGCCGTTTTTTCTTTTTGAGACAGAGTCTCACTCTGTTGCCCTGGCTAGAGTGCCCTGCATCACCCTAGCTCACAGCAGTTCCATCTCCTGGGCTCAAGTGATCCTCCTGCCTCAGCCTCCTGATAGCTGGGACTAGAGGCACCTTCCACAAAGCCCAGCTAATTTTTCTATTTTTAGTAGAGACAGGGTCTCACTCTTGCTCAGGGCACTGTGCCCACCCTCAAACTGAGTCATTTTTAAACATAAGCACGCACAGATGTAGGTACACACACACCTATTAGCTGTCAGGAAAATGACATCATCACTCACCATGAAGCCTCTGGGAAAGCCCCAGTTTGCTTGTACAAGAGTCAGAGTAAAACACTGGCTTCCATCATACTATTATAAACTGACCTTGCAGATCTGAAAGAGTATTGAGGGCCCCTTGGAATCCCCAGGCCATACTTTGAGAACCATCACTTTGTATTCTCAGTGGCTGGTCACGGTCCCATCTGGGGAGCCACCTGTCAGGCCCGGGACTGGCCAGGTCTCTGGCCTGGCCTAGCTAGTGTCTGGACGCTGACCACTGCACTACCTTGCTCGGGAACAATTACCCTTAGGTGGTTGAGGGCTATTCACTCTAGCAGAAGGGAGAAAGAAACAGTCTTTAAGGGAGAAAAACAGAGAATGAATCTTTAGCAGTCTTAGGAGAGAGACTCCGTGCAGGTGTTCTGCCAGCAGGAGAAGAGAAAGAGCCAGAGTGTGCGAGGCCCTGTATGCACACTCCCCGACAGGCCTCTCCTGCAGCGTCTTACAGACGTGGTCCCATGGCTACCTGCACTACAGATGTAGAGACTGCCAGTCATCCATGTTCTCCTCTGGCGAGCTCTCCTGTTAAGGAGAGCCAACCCCTTCCCCGTGCCCTTATCACCAAGGGTGTCATAGTACTGGTGTTTCTTGTAATTACTGAGTGTTTCCAAGCTTAGGTCTTGCTTCTCCTTTCCTTAAAGCTATCTGGTCTACTACATTGTATATTCATTTTTTATCTTTTTTCTATTTCAAGTGTTTAAACTTTATTAGGCCAACTCAAACACATTTATGAACTATATGAGGCAAACATTTTTTGAAGCCCTAATCTTTCTTACTGACAGATGTCCCCCTGTGTTCCCAGGCCCACAGCGAGGAAGTCACATCCCAGCAGTGCAGGCTGCAGTCCCGGCCACAGTGTGGGTCCAGGAAGGCCGTCCACCGAGCATTTGCCTGAAAGGAAAGGAGACACCCTCGGGACGTTCTTCCCCGGAAGGTTTCCCGATCCAGTCTCTCCTTGGCACACGCTTGTAGTCGGTCGTGGGGTTCACATACACGTTTTGTGCGCGCTTGGTTACTGGGGTACCTCTATTTTATTTGGGCCTCTTTGAAGGTGGGGACTTTATCTTGGATGTGTTTTGCTCATAGCAAACACTCTGCCATTGTGCGCTCATTAAGAACTTTCTCACCAGGTGGCGCCTGTGGCTCAACGAGTAGGGCACCGGCCCCATATGCCGGAGGTGCTGGGTTCAAACCCAGCCCCGGCCAAAAACAGCAACCAAAAAAAAAAAAAAAGAACTTTCTCACCAATGTCACCGCGCCTGGTATTACAAGGCGAGAAGGGACTTCCAGAGAGTGGGAGGGAACCTGGCTGCGGAACCAGAAGTCTGGGGGGCCCACAGAGAGTGGTGTGAGGTAACCTAGGTAACCAATGACTAATAGAATGAGACCATCAGGGACCAATAAGAAAGGGCCAAGGAGAGACTGGCAGCTAATGTCACACGGGTATTTATACCCTGCAGGTGTTGGCTTCTCTTTATCCCTGTCTCTCCTCCACCAGAAGGACCATCTCCAGCTCTCTTTGGACGTGCTCTAAACCAGGCGTCCTCAAACTGTGGCCCGTGGGCCACACGCAGCGGTGATTGTATTTGTTCCCGTTTTGTTTTATTACTTCAAAATAAGGTATGTGGAATGTGCATAGGAATTTGTTCACAGTTGTTTTTTTTTTTTTTTCTTTTAACTCTAGTCCGGCCCTCCAACGGTCTGAGGGACAGTGAACTGGCCCCCTCTTTAAAAAGTTTGAGGACCCCTGCTCTAAACCTTTGTTCTCCCTAAATAAAATCTCTCTGTCCCCTGACACTTGTGTAGGTCACTTTTACTCTCTGCACCCTGCCCGTGCCGCTCCAGTTTCATTTTCAGCTTCCACTCACTTTTCCTATCAGTCACCGGTTACATGTGCCTCAGTTGAACTGTTTAGCTCAGCCAAGCAATGGAACCTGGTTAACTGTGTTCGGGGAAATGGGACTCCCGACCCCCAACAAGAGCCATGATAAAAATGAAACCTTCGCCCCTATATCAGTCAGGGTGTCATTAGAAAACAAGCCATCCTGAGTTTTTTGACTAGAGAGAGCAGAGTTGACAGAGGACCTGAGGCTTCCTCAGCAATTACAAGGGCTGGGTAAGTAAAGGCTGGAAGGTGGCTTTACAGCATCGGGAAGCACAGAGAACTCAAGGGAAATGGGGGTGCTGCTGTGATCAAACAGTCCGTAGTGGGGGCTTCTCTCGAGACGCCAAGAATCTGAATAATGCCTGCAGCTGGCATCGAAGGGAAACAGCTTCTCCTTTACTGCCCGGACGTCTCATGGGGACCTCTCAATGGCCAGATCTAACCTTGGAGCCATGTGAGGAAGGTCGATTTGTCAACAGACCACCCAGAACTGCCTCCCCCATGCAGTGATGGAAAATAAAATCAAAACAGAAGCTAAGGATAACTGACAAATAAACATCTTTAATTTATACCAAGGACAAGATCACTCTGGCAAAAAACATTTGACATTCCATTAATTGGTGAGTGTCTGCTATGCAGAACTGGAGGCATGTTTTCTATTCAATCATTTCTTGCTCAAAACTCACTCAGGCGCCTGGGATATGATGCTGGAGCCCAGATATAGCAGCTTTGATCTCGCTGGCAGTTCTTTTCGAAGCCTGAGATCCGCTTTCTGAAATCTGCTCTCAAAGCTGACAGTTCAGTAAAAACCTACAGATTTGCTTGCAGCAGTCTCAAGGACATAGTAAAAGGACAGAAGTGATTTCAACCCAGGAATTAGGCATTTTCCTCCTCTTAAGAAGGAAGCAATAGCTTTGGAGGAAAGTGGCAACGTTTCTAAATTTGCACACACATCTACACCTAGGCGGTTTGCTCCCCATGATCGCTGCATTTAGAGCTAACCTGGTTTTCAGAAATGGACCTGGGTTGAAGGGAGAAAGAACAGCTAATTGACCAAAGCTACATGGGGCAAGACAAAAGCCTTCATGTCATCATCCATCAAGCACTGCCCTGTTTCCAGGGGAAGCTGGGTGCTGTGGTTAAGGGGAGAGACCCAGTTATGGACCCAGCCTACTGAGGGCCTCCAGAGAGAAACCTGCAAGTCTCTTTGGCAGGAGGGTTCTAGAAATTCTGGGTTCTAGCATTTCCTGCAGCAAACACATGGACACAAAGCAACAATGGGAGGTAGGGGTCCCAGAGATGTGCACTTGGGTACATCCTCAAGGTTTGAGGCAGGTGGATTGCCTGAGCTCAGAAGTTCAAGACCAGCCTGAGCAAAAGCCCAGGGCCCTGTCTCTAAAAAAAAACTAGCCAGACATTGTCAAAGGCGCCTATCATCCCAGCTACTTGGGAAGCTGAAGCAAGAAGATTGCTTAAGCCTAGGAGTTTGATGTTGCTGTGAACTCTGACACCAAAGCACTGTACCCAGGGGGGCAGAGTGAGACTCTGTCTCAAAAAAAAAAAAAAATCAAGGTTTAGATTTGCTGGAAGGTCTGGTAAGATAATTGGGTGTGGGGTCAGGGAAAGTGCTGAATTAAAGGAATATGAATATTCACTATTGTCGCCGGCCCTCCCACACATTAGCATAGGTGATTAAATAGGACCATCCTTGTGTGTATGTGGAAGGCAGCAGGCTTAGAGACTGCAAGGGACAGTCTACTTAGTAAATGAGACCCAAAATATGGCTGTGCAGGCCATGAGCTTGACTGAGCAACAGCATAGCCACTCACAGCGGGGACTTGGCCTGTCACGGCCTAGCATCTGCAGTATGTGTGTCCCTGCATCTCTGAGCAAGATGGTTCTCCCATCGGTGCCTTCTGCTCAGTTCGGTGTTGCTGTCCCCAGCGTGACTTCTCCAGTAGGGGCAAGTTACCTCCTGGTTTGAGGCTGGGGCCTGCCTTTGTGCCTCTGGTCCCCGAGAGGTGCTGTCATCCTAATTTAGCTCCCACAAAGTGACTCAGGCATCCCACAGCAGCCCCTAGATGTGCATTTGTCCATGTCCCCACAGCTAATGGCACATGTTGTCCTCAGAGTTCATCTGTTGACATTAGCATGTGGGTGCTCAGGCTGCAAGGTGACATGGATTGCACTGGGTTCATCGGGGTTTGGAGTTAAGTGCTTTGTGCTTGTGACATTATTTTCTGTCTTTTAAATAGAAAGAAGCAAGAGTATATAAAAGCATTCGCCTTGGTCCTTAAGGGGAACAGTCTGAGTTAGGTGAGTAGATGCCCTGGGAGGGAAGGTTTGCATAATGACCAGTGTGACTATGTGGGAAGTTCAGAATTATGATGTGTGATGAACCAGGTGCCTCATTCTCTGAAAGTGTAAATGTTAGGGCTTCAAATGCTAAGAGAAGCCGCCCTATCCAAATAACACGTTAGGCTTGCAGCACACTGACAAACATGTTCATTGGGGGCTAAAGAGATAAGCCAAAAGAAGGATTTGCTTTGAACAAAAGAATCGCCATACAATTGACTGTTACAGAGTTTGCAAAGTCAATATTTTTCTAGTGATTATCCATGCCTTGTATTGCCATGATTGGCTTATCTTTTAACTATATTGCTATGAAAGTGGTCATATATATGAATTTTAGGTTACATTTGATTTTCTATCTTCACATCTGCCGATTGATGGATACTGTGTGCTCTGCAGTGGTACAAGTTCAGTGTTTTTGATTAAGGCCCCAAGTGAGTGGCCAATCTCACAGCATAAAGACTGTTCCATGTAGATGGTATACTCTTGTGACTGTCTCCCACCCACATAAACAACGTCCACGGAAACAAGAAAGTAGAAGACAGTGCATCGCACAGCGTGGCCCAGCGAGCTCTTCGTGAGGCAACCACGCACACCTGTTCTCTGAGCATCACCTCTGTGCACGTGGAATGATGGAGAAGGCCCTGGTCAGGGTGAAGTGATCACAGGGAAAGGGAGGCTGTGCATCTGCTCAGCTTTCTCCGTGAGTTCTCAGGACCCGCAGCTGCCTTTAGGGATCGGCCACCACGTACAGAGCACACTTGGGGGGCAGCTGCTATGATGAGGGTGTGCAGTGAGCTGCCGAGGGGACGGAGAGCTCAGGTGGCCCCACCGTGTGCTCCTATGTGACTAAGTCATGCTTCTTCCCTGATCACCAGTTCTCCTAGCTTGTAAAGGGAACAGTAACAACTCCAGGGTGACATGTGCCAAGTGACTAGTGCAATGCCGTCCACACGGCAAACTCCCAGCACGTGAAGCATCATCACCGCCTTGTCTAGGAGCAGCCCTGCCTGCAAGAGCCTGTCACCTTGGAGAGAGAAACCCATGAATCAGTCTGAGAACAACTAAAACTGTCTGCAAACCACACAATCCAGAAGAATTAACAGAGAAACGAGGGCTGGAGCGGTTCAGAACAATCTGTGTGGAGAGAGGGGGGTGTGGCTGCAGCTTTAGAGAACAGAAGGCAGAGACAGAAAGAGGAGGAGGGCCAAGGACGGACACAAACCGACCAGCAAGGGGAGGTTAAGAATAAACGACTCCCAAGGAGAAGGAGAAAGACCCCAGGGCCCTAGAGCCAGCTGGCCACAGAGTCAAAAGGACGCTGTGGTCCTGAGTGTGGGCCCAGGCTGGCAGCATCCACATCACCTGGAAATTTGTCAGAAATGAACATTCTTAGGCTCTTCCTCAGACACAGCTGGACACTCAGGCCAGGGGTAGCGGGGAGGCGTCCACAACAAAGTCTGGAACACAGCAGAATCTGAGGCCCACTGGGCCAGAGGGTAACAAGAAGTCCCTGTGCCTGATTCATCCTTCCTGCCCAGGCAGGTGCCCTGTGCCATTGGCAGCCCCAGCACAGAACACTTGGTGTCCTTACCTCAAATGTGTTTCCTTTAGCCTGAAAGAAAACTTCCAAAGCAGGGGTCCTCAAACTGCGGCCCGCGGGCCACATGAGGCGGCGTGATTATATTTGTTTCCGTTTTGTTTTTTACTTCAAAATAAGATATGTGCAGTGTGCATAGGAATTTGTTCATAGTTTGTTTTTTTTTTAAACTATAGTCCGGCCCTCCAACTGTCTGAGGGACAGTGAACTGGCCCCCTGTTCCAAAGGATGACCAGGGAACTGAGAGCAGGCCCTGCCATAGCCCAGGTGGGTCTGCACACCGTATCCTAGCATCCGCCGCTGGCAGTGGGAGGGAGTCGGGCTGCACCCAAGTGGGCCTTGGCCGTGGAGATGTAGATGAAGAACTTTGGCTGATGGTTGGCACATAGCAGTTAGTAAGGGCTTCATTTTATTTCAAGGGTCTATTTAAGAAACTTTATTATAGAAATATTGAGATAATTTAGACTGTTTTCCAGAATAGACAGAGGCTCTAATATAGCCCTCAACCCAATCTAATCCATTTAAGAAACTGATGTCCTGTTGCAGTTTTCTGAGATAATCCAGTCCTATCAGCCTCACAAAGGCCCCTGCAGGTCACTGGTTGACAGAGCTTTTCAGTCTTTATTAAATGCTGGGCTCCTGCAGGTGGCCATTTGAAGGACAGAGCGGGCCCTTTGCTGTTAAGAGCTAACTAATGGCCCTTTGATATAAAGGAGCGTTTGTGAGAGGCAGGGATCACGTGACTTCCCCCAGGCAGGTGCTCTAACGCCCCCTCTAGGTGCCTCTGCACACTTGATCTGAAGATTGAACGGCGAGTTAACATTTGTCAGCTTCCTTAACTTGCCTTGTCAAATTATTTGATTGGCCCTTACAACTCAGAGACAAGTCTAAATTCTTTCAAAAGCCTCCTCTTCTGAAATAGTTTCAGAGTATGTTAAACTGAAATCCTTTTTCTTCTGAAATGTACAGTAAGCCTGACCTTAGACACAGCTGCCTCTCAAAGGTGTACACGGATGGGGGTGGGGTGGGGACAGAAGACAGGGCCTGGGGAAGGAGCATGGAGATTCTTAAACCCCATTTTCATCAACCATGCGGGTGAAGAAAACCAGTTCAGTGTATTTAGCAGCAAAACACTCACCCAAAAGCCTAGAGGGCACCACAGGCGCCCCTGTATCCTCTGCCCACTCGTTTGCTCCTGCAGTATGGGAAATCTATACACACTGACAAACAAGAAATCAAAGCAGTGATGTGAAACCAGCCTGGGAAACATCTCTCTTTCCACTGAAAACACATCGCCTAATGGATGGGGTAGAATGGGGAGTTGTCATTTGCTGGTTAATAAAAATTCCAACTGATGTCATGTAAACAGAAGCTCATTAGCCAAGAAATATTTTTGTTTTCAGAGCTGAGATGATGAGGAAGAGGAGAAAAAGAAGACAAAGGCTTTTGAAGGGAGGGCTGTCCACTCCTGTCCGTCAGAGCCGACTGAGCTCCCAGGCCTGTCATGTGGAGGCTGACACCGACTCTATCACAATGACAAGTCGACTCACTGCTCTTCCAGCATGAGTCTCTCCTTGTCCCCACTTCATGCAGCGGACCCTCGCCTGGTGAGTTTTCCTAACTGTTTCCATCCACCGCCCTGAGTAGGTGTGGCTGTGCACATAAACATGTGAGTTTTACACATGTGACAAACTCCCACAATGACTTTGAGGGCCCTTCATGAGAAGGCTCACTCTGTACCACTGCCCACAACTCTACTGACGCCCCTCCACGTGGCTGTGTAGAGTTTTTCAAGATTAAACTGGGCTCCTCCCTAGAGTCACAGCTCCCACTAGGCCTCCCCTGCCCCACCTTGCAACCTAGAAATGACACAAGTCAAAAGATGAGCATTCCAAATGGAACTTCTGGTCCGTGCATAGTTTTGACCTCACTGTTCTCTCTCTTGGCTTATGCCAGTGTCAGGCTGGAAAATGCCACTCTCTTCCAGCTTGGCTCAGGAACACAAAAGAGGAAAAATATCTTTTTCTTTTACCCTCCTAAGTTCGTGGCTGGACACCTTAACAAAAGACACATGAAAAAGAGACGAGGGTACAAATTTCCTTAATGTAAGTTTTATGCACCATGGGAGTGTTCAGAAGGAGATGAAGACGTGGAGAAACAGGCCAACCTGAGTCTTTTTTCACAGGAGGTCTGATGAAGAGTGGACAGTCCTGGAGAAGCATCACGGGACACGGAGGCCGAGGTCTGTGCGGTAAATGAAGGAAGCGTAGCAAGGCCTATTTGCTCAGATTCCTCCCAGGTCCCTTCATCTTCTGAGACGAGGATGCTCCCTTCCTCCCGATGAAGGGGGGTCACCTCTGACATGAGGGTCATATGACCTGCTTCAGAGAAGAAGGGTAGGGAGGTCAGAGAGATTTTCCCGCTTCTGAAAAATCTCTTCAGAGTCGATATTCAGCATGCCACGGTGGCCTGTTCAGAACAGCATGTCCTGAACCTTACGTGTGTCAAGCATCACGTCCTGAGTGTCTCTCTAAGACCCAGGCTCAGGAGCTGCTCAGGTCTTCCTCCCCATGGCCCTGCAGCTCTCAAGATGCCCACCACACTTTTCTGCAACTTTTTTGTATGTTTACTGTCCCCACTGATGTGTAAGTTCACTGGGGGCTGCTGTGTGTGTTTGTCCACATTTCCAAGGCCAGGCTAACTGCTACCACATGCTAGAGGCCCGGCAAACCAAAATGGGTGGAGGGTCCCACAATGTCCAGTTGACAGCATGTAGGAGATGAGACAGCTCCCAGGCCTCAGCAGCCCGGACCATCACTACTCCCTTAGAAATGGTCTTGGTCAAGAAGTAAGATAACTGTGGGAAAGACGCTTTGGGGGAGTCCAGAAGACACTTCTAGGCCAAATCAGCCTAGCACCTTAAAAGCTTCAAGGCTAAGATACAAGGGACAAAAGGTCTACTCAAAGGTCACCTCCTCTGCGAGGCACTCCTCTCCATGGGTCCCTCCCCCTTGCCCAGCCCCCGCCTCTTGCTCTATTTGTCTTCACCGGTGGCATCAAAGCCTGCCAGTTTGCGATGCGCCATCTACCTGTTGTCTGCTGCCCCCTAGGATGTAAAAACCACAAGGGCAAGAACCATGTCTCATTCACAGAATCTATAACAGCACCAGGGACACGGTAGACCTTCAATGAATATTTGTTGAAAAAATTAAGAAATCAGTAATTTGTTTTTCAGGAATCAATAACCCCAGTTGCTGCGTATCCATAGTATTCGTGATTCCATATGCTTAGTTTTATGGGAGCTTGAGCTAATTGTAAGAAATGATGTGGAACTAAGAGCAGCTGGAAAAACTCAGCAGCCTGGGGCGAGAGGGCGGGGCCCTCCTGAAGCCTTGTGCATTCTCAGCCAATCAATCACTGTTAACCTGTAACATTCTCAGCCAATCACTGTTAACCTGTAACATTCTCAGCCAATCACTGTTAACCTGTAACATTCTCAACCAATCACTGTTAACCTGTAACATTCTCAGCCAATCACTGTTAACCTGTAACATTCTCAACCAATCACTGTTAACCTGTAACATTCTCAGCCAATCACTGTTAACCTGTAACATTCTCAGCCAATCACTGTTAACCTGTAACATTCTCAGCCAATCACTGTTAACCTGTAACATTCTCAACCAATCACTGTTAACCTGTAACCGTGCCCTAAGTCAGGACCCAGTTTGTGTTCATTTTTCATCATGAATCACTCACTCATACATTTATGAAACTGCTCAACTAATACATCTTGAGCACCCAGCATGTGTCAGGTGATGCTGGGTATACCTGGGACATGAATATTCAATTCAACATCACTTCTTACAAAACATGAGGTGATACGTGCCATGATGGACTTGGATAAAGAACTAGGAGGACACAGCTGTGGGAGGATTTATTCTTCTAAGACAGGAGGGAGTTGCCAGGAAATCGTTCACAGGGAGGTGATATTCAGGCAAACGTGAAGGATGAGTAGGAATTCCCCCAGTGACGGGTCTGTCTTCCAATCCTACCTCCATCCCACCTGCACCACCCTCCCTTGAATCTTGACCGCTGCCCTGGAAAGTCCACTCTCCTTTAACCTCAGTGAGCCCTGCAGCCCCTCTTCATGGTGGTGGATGGAGCCACAGCCTGCTGGTGTCTGGTACTGACCTGCCTGCCCAGTTTGCTCCAGAGAGGACACTGTAGGACCTTGGGCATAAAACTTAACCTTAATGCCTTCATTTCCCCATTAGAAAAATGAGAATTTTAAACTGGGTAATCTGCAAGCTACTTTCTGGCTCTAGAATTCCTTGAATGATGATCTGGAGGGAAAATATATAGAGTGAAAATATATAAGGAAAATATATAGCGTGAAAGCATCACAGTTATCCTGAAAGCTACATGATCCTGAAAATTTCCTCATCCAGAAAACCTTGCTCCACTCCACAGTGCTGGGTCTCTGAGGCACTGTGGTGATAATGGTCCTTGATCTCATTCTTTGTTGCTGGTAAAATTTATTTAACATATTTTTTTGAGGCAGTATCACTTTGTGGCCCTGGGTAGAGTGCCGTGGCATCATAGCTCACAACAACCTCAAACTCTTGGGTGCAGTGATTCTCTTGCCTCAGCCTCCCAAGTAGTTGGGACTACAGGCTCCCACCACAATGCCTGGCTATTTTTAGAGACAGGCTCTCACTCTTGCTCAGGCTGGTCTCAAACTCCTGAGCTCAAGCAATCCACCTGCCTCAACTTCGCAGAGGGCTGGGATAACAGGTGTGAGCCACCACGCTGGCCTTAATTTACCCTTTTAAATGCACTCTTTGCATAAAATAGGCCAAGTAAATTTTTGTAAAAAGCCCTGGATAATCTCTGGTTACTTGGTGAAATCTAGGAAATTATGCAAAATGTAAGCTAACACATCATTAAGGGTTTCTTTTCTCTTCTTTTAATTGTAAATATAGAAGTCACAATTCCTTGGGATCTATCACATTTCAATTCTAGAAGTTGTTAAAATTAACATTCCTAACTCTGCCACACTCTGAAAGAGGAAAATAGTGGCCTACTAATCATACGAGACCACCCTGATCCAGCCAGGGGCCATAGACAGGGTCATCTGAATAGACATTTGGTGCCACTTACCAGGGAAGCGTAAATGGAACAAAACTCCCGTTAGTTGCCCAGGGTTCCAATTCCAAGGGCTTGCTGTGAGCACTGCCATTGCTAAGGAACTGTTAATGCTCCATGACACCCCTGCAGCTATCGTGAAATATGGGTGGGGCTGCTATGCAATCAAGGGCCCTCTGTGGCATTGTGACTTTCTCCAAAACCTTAGGACACAAGATCAAACGACCTAGGCCTGCCATTACTATTATGTGATTGGTCTTTTTCTCCAAGCAAAGTGACATAAGTACAAACAATTATTGTTTTGACAAGTATTTTAGTCAAAGCAGACTGTTCTTTGTTTTTCTTGTCCCATTAGAAATTAAAATTTTTTATTCCTTTCAATTAATTCTGGCACCAACAATACGTTTCTGGAACTCAATTTATTAAATGGGAAAATATGCTATCACATAATGAAGGAAATCTCACTGTTTTATACACTTTGACATTTGCCAATTAAAGATTGAGAGTTCTTAGAGGATCACAGTGTGGGGCTTTAATGAGACTATGCATTGTGCTTGTTTTGCAGAAGTACTTAATTTTTCTTCATTTTAAGCTACTATTAGATATGTACACTTTTTACTTAAATGAGCAAAGATCTGAGAGTGTGACACCCTTCATTGCAGAGGGCGTCAGGGAGATAAGTGCTCTTAACTTAAATTGGTAGTGGGATGTAAGTTGGTAGAATCTCTCTGGATGGAAATTTTGCAAAAACCTTCAAAATTAAAAATGCACCTAGAATTTGGTGGGGCTTAGCAAAGTAGGCCTCAGCCTATGGGGGGAGGGGCCGGGGTAGCCTGAGCTGGGAAGGGAGAGGGTCTACACAAGAGGGTGGCGAGGCACAGGTGCCAGGGCGTGAAGCGAGAAGGGAGCACTGAGTGGGGGATGCTGACAGCTGGGGTGCAGGGCTTCATGGCACAGAGGGTGAGGAGGACTCTTCACAGCGTGGGGCATTGTGGCACAGCATGTCAGAGCCCATGCAGGATGAGGACAGGGTCTGTGGGTTTGGGATTAGCTCAGAACAAGGCATCAAAACCCAGTGTAGCTCCAGTGCAGGTGTCAGAGTCCTAACGAGGTGAGGAGGGTGTTCCCAAAATGGGGCGCTAGAAGAGGGTAGTCACAGGAGATGGCCATGGGAAGCTGGCAGGAGGTTTGATCCAATTAGTCTATGTATGGAGGGTGACGTGAGACTTTGTACTGTTGATAATGCGGTTACAGGCATGCAACCAGGATACTGGTGTGAACTCACGGCTTTTAGTACCTGGAGAGAGTTAGAGCAGAATGGAAAGTAGACATGTGTGTTGTGTGGGCATGTAAGTGTGTGTGTGCAACCTGAGGTCCTAGCTGGGTCCTCCAAGAAGGCTCTGAACAGCACCCTCCCCCCGCAAAAGCAGTGAGCACAACTAGCTGCCCCAAGTCGGTTCCTAAACACCTTTCTGCCCCTGAAAGGCATCGAAGATCCCATGATGAAGGGCTGACACCAAGGCTGGGGCAGGGAAAGTGAAGCTCAGCCTGAACGTCTTGCTACGCAAGGAAGGATGACAGGGATATGTACCAAATACAAAGCCAGCTCCGATGGGCTCCCAGTCTGCAAAGCTGGGATGAGCATCACAGGGATGATATGAATGGATTATAAGTTATCCAATAAACTAAAAATCCATAGATTCATAATAATATAAGTGATTAATAAATTCATCAAAAATTTGAAGACAAATGGAATAAATATGTAGTTTCAAAATACTTTCCCACAAAATTCTTATTAATCAGAAGGAGCAGAAGCATTGCCCTGAAGTGCAGGAGCCACACCAACATCCCCTGGTTCAGCGGCACCAGCATCATCGCACCAGGACCAACTACAAGTGTGAACTGCTCCACGCAGAGGCTGCAAGGAGAAGGGGCTTGTGGGGTGTCTGTGAGATACACACCTGGCTCTGATCGGGAGGAAACCTCGGGTCCACCCCACCCGAAATGACCTGGAATCAAGGTCACGAAAATCAACAGAGGCCTGTGGTACTGTTCCAGTGGTACCTGTGATACTGTAAGTGAGACTACAGAGAAAACGAAATGCAACGTGTGACTGGATTGGGTCCCCTCGCTACAAAGGACGTTTGGACCAGTCACTTTGGAAATGGGATCTTGTGGTGGCTGAGTCTGTGCTTCTCACTGTTCCTCCAAACTCCAATTTCATGAATTTTCACATCTGTGTACCTTCCACACTAGTGTTAAATAATGTTCTCCCAACTGACACTGCTTTACTTGGGTTTATTATAGAAAGAGCTTTAAAAGGGGGCAGCGCCTGTGGCTCAAAGGAGTAGGGCGCCGGCCCCATATACCGGAGATGGCAGGTTCAAACCCTGCCCTGGCCAAAAACTACAAAAAAAAAAAAAAAAAAGCTTTAAAAGGAATATATATATACAGCTCTGTATGTAAAATCAAGATTTCCTGCCATAAAGAAAAGGTAAACATGGATACCCAAATTCTCCCAAAACATTGTTATCTTCAAAATTTAGTAATTAAATAAAACAATTTTTTAAAATGCAATAAAAAGAAATATAATTCTTTGTCCCTCACCAAAGTAAACATCTGACATCTTTCATCTCCATGAGATGAAAACTCTCATCAGCCATCAACTAAAGACACCACTTGGATTTATTTCACTCAGTTGAAGGAGAAAATGAGCATCTAGGCCAGTGAGATGATTGGACTTTTTAGTTTTACTGTTAACAAATTCAGAGAAATTCTACAAACATGTTGAACAAAACTGGACAGGACGTGAAGAATTTCTTGAGAATTTCCGATTACAATGTTGTAAGAGGCTTCTGCTCCATGAAGTATGGCTTCAGAAGTCTCAGGCACCCACTCTGGACCAGGGGCCAGAAGCACAGAGCAGTTACTGGCTCAGTTGCTGGGTTTGGGTCACCCACCCTTCCCCCTAACCCCAAGGCTCAGGAGCCTCCACTAAAAATACCAACAGTATGGAAAACTCTAGCCAGACAGCTTTCTGTTAGTTTTTATACAAAGGCATACATTTTGAGTTCAGTAGGGTTCCCTAGGATCCTCCAGAGTGCTTACTTATGGCTGCCCAAGCCTCTGAGTGGCTCCTCAAAGGCATACATTTTGAACAGACTTCTACCCCTTTCTTCTTTCTCCCTGGCTTTTAAAATGATACCATCTTCTGCAATTGCAAAGATTCACTGAGCCCATGTTCCAAGGAGGCAGCTATCCCCTGGCAACACTTTAAAATAGGACAGGCTGTCTCCTCCTGTCTCCTGATTTTTTCTTTCCTCGAGTCCACTTGCAAATGTCTCTCAGTAAACAAGGCATTCTCACCTCACCAGGTCTCACAGGGAAATACCTACAAAACCTGCTAGTCTGAGGAAAGCTGCTAAGCACGGGGATAAACACTGAACTAGGAGTCAGGACCCTGGGTTCAGACCTCAGTACTTACGGGATCAGAAGGAACTCCCCTAACCTTTCTGATTCTTAGCCTACTAACCCTAAACTGCCTTCTTGGATCCACTTTCAAGGCTTCATTCAGTAAGGAGAAAACTGAAATGAAGCATATGAAAGCCCGCTGTAAACTGTAAACTGCAGTGCGAAGGTTGAGGATTACAGAGAGAAGGTATAAAATCTGTATATTCTACCAACACTCATGCATCTCAAATAGGATGTGTTTATGGTTTAAAACAAGGTCTCTCCACCTTAGCCACAGTGACGTTTGGGACTCGTAATCATTCTCTGTGACAAGGTGTCAGGTCCTGGGTGTCGAGCAGCATCCCCGGCCGGTAGCACCCATTTCCAGGTGTGACAACCACAAATGTCCCTGGGAAGGCAAAATCGCCCCTGATTGCTAGTCATTGCTTTAAATGTCTAGAAACCTCCTTTGGAAAGGTGATGTGTTTCTAGCAAATTATACCAAAATAACCAGAAATGTGCTTCTGGTGTTGGAGTTTGCCCCTCCCAGAAACCGCAATATTATTTTTAATATGTAAAAATTAAAAATAATGGTCATGTCCAATTGCAAAGAATCAGTCAGAGTAATCGCAGCACAGCTGTGTGGCAGAGGCTGCAGCAGCCACATCCCGGGGCCTCCGCTCAGCGCCGACCCCTGCATTTCCAGCCTCGCTGACAGGTGGAGCCTGGGGGGCCAGTAAAGCCACTGGGGCCATAGTGGGATGAAGCGTGTTATTCTTAGGCCAAGACAGTTAAAAGTTTGCCTTCCTCTGCCATCTGTCACTTTCCCACTGGCAACAACCAGGGAGGCTGTGTGCTGAGGTGACAGGACCTCAGGATGGAGCGTGGTAGTCTCTGAGTCTCTCCTTGGGGGAAAGTTGTCTATACAGCCCCTCGGCCTGCTACCTGGACAGCCACCCTTCCCACAGTGGCATTTGTATTATAAAGGAAAAAAAAAAACCAACAACCTTTTCGGGTCACTCAGATGCCAGAGTTCGTTTGTTGCTGTCTGTGGCCTCTGCCAGGTAGTACAAATATTCATGCTTCTACAAGACAGGAACTATAGAAAGCAGAACGTAACCAGGGCTACGTTTCAGAGTGGGTTTACCGATGATTAACTTATTCATTTTAACAAGGATTCCCTGAGCCCGCAGGCACCAGCCCTGTGGCAGAGCGGGGAGTCAGCAGTGTCTTCACCTTACAGACGCTCACAGCCCTCTCACGCATCAGAAGAGAATTCAGGTATATTCTCTACTCAAAAAACATTTTTAAAATTACAGGGAACAAGTTCCTAAAGACCAAAGAGGCAGAAATAACCAGGCACACCCTTCACGTCCCTTGAATGATGCATTTTGTACAACTTAGTTTGTGGAGACTAAAATTAAATGTACCGCGGTCCAGGATGTTCCGTCAGGCCTGGGCAAACCTGGTTGTGAACATGGTTTGTAGAAAGAGATTTCATTAGACTGTATGAAAGTGCCACCTCTGTTTAGGACTAGCTGCTTGTAATCTTTCTGCTCTATTTGCTGCCTGAACATTCATTATATTAGATCAAAGGCCAGACAGGAGGCCACTCACATTTCCCCAGTGTCTCTTCATTAAAATTAATTATTTTCCCTGTCCAGCACTCTTTGTTCAAGATCATGTCCAGCGAGAGAAACAGGTTTTAAGGAACCCAATTATGTCTGAGGCAGTTTCGGAATCAGATGAAAGAGCTGGCCACCAGGCTTTAAGAAAGGCCTGCCAGGGAGTAACTCGCATTTCCAACAACCTGCCACCGTAAGAATTCTCTTCCTCCCTGGAATTAGTTTTGAAAGCACATGGCCTTAAATACAGACATTTTCCAGTTTGAATTTCTGAAACTGAAAAGAAACTCAAAAAAAAAGAATGAAATTCTTTTCCATATTACCTTATAGCCCCTGAATTTAACCACTATGGCAGCTAATAGAGGAATCACAATTCATACAGTGAAGTATCTCGGTGACACGCCAAAGCCACACGTTTCATTTATGAAACTACAAACTACATGTAGATGATTCCTTCAAACAGCGGGATTTGATCCTGAGTTTGCCAGGGAATGGACGTATTGATGTTATCAATGTATACACCATGCCCCAGTCAATATTTCAGTGAAAATAATGTCATAGGAAGGACCCTGACAGCACGGCTGAATGTAATTTATTTTAATTCTCATGTGTTAATAGTAAATAAGAGCTTTGGGTTCGAAAGACAAAAATAAGGTGTGGTGAAAATGAAAAACTTGTGCAGCCTCATCTTGACAGAACAGCAGAGCATCCACGCGGTGTAAGCCTCCGAGGAGACTGAAGAAGGCTCTGGGGAGCCTGCCGTTCCTTCTCCTTGAAAGGACAACCTCCTCACCAGGATGCAGGCCTTCCTGTGACGGAACCTGGGGAAGAGGCTCAGGAAGAACCTTCTTGAGAAAGGGAGGATGGCCGGGGTCTTGTTCTTAATGGATTCTGCAAAGGTCAGGTGGCCAGGCAGGACCTCAGGACATTGGGCAGCTGCCAGTGGGGCGAGGGACTCTCCAGGGCTGCTGACCCAGGCAATGCAGCCTATTACCAAGACTGCCTCACTTTTGCTACACAATATCACGTTTGTTGTCAAAATTGTAGCGCACATGGATTAAACAGAAAAAACAAAAATTTAGAACATCTATATTTCTGTAATTTCAAAGAAATAGTCATTGTTAATATTTTTAGTCTGTCATTCTAGATTTTTTCCTACTAGATATTTCCTACTTTATAAAAGGTATGCATTTTAAAGATTAAGAGTTAAATTCCATGCTATCCCCAGCACGTCTCTGTTACTATGGCGCACCCGCAGCTGCCGCAGCTGTGACCTAACTTACTGAAACGAGACCAAGCGACACTTGTTCCCTCTCACCTGTCCATGCTGCTGTATGCCGTCCCACTGGAAACGATTCTTGCACTCCTATTGTTTATGTATTTGTTCAATTCTCTACTTGGGGTAAATCAGAAAATAGGAACTGGTGTGTCAAAGAAGTGCATTTTGTTTTATACTTTGGATATATATTGACAAATTCTTCCCTGGGGTGAGCAGCCTCTAAAATGGACCCCAGTGATACTCACACTGGTATTTAGACCCTCAAATGCGTAGGCCTGAGTGTGGGCCCTGTATACAGAATCTTTAGACAAATTCCCTGGCCTAAGGCCTGGGAGGACCCGCCAGCAGCCACAGAAATGGCTCCTACCATCATAGAGCTTTGAGATGGTTGGGCTCTCACCAGCCCAGCTGCAGCCCTGCCAGAGACCCCAGGCCTGAGGACCAACTGAGCTGCTCTCGGATTCCTCACCCACACTCACCTGATGGATGCTTTCTGCTTTAACCTGCCAAGAACACATCCCCTTAAAAGCCTGTCCTAAATACTGTATCTCTGCAAAAGCCTATCCTAATGTAGAGTCCCTTCAGTGGCAGACACGTAAGCACACATTTCCCACTTGTTCAGCAACACGGTGGCTTTGAATCTTTGCAAAACTGCCTGCACTTCTTTTATCATTGCCAAAGTTTACTATTAAAATATATGTATTGTTTACTTGTATTTTCTTTTTTAATTACTCATTTGTATCCTTTGCCCATTTGCCTATGAAGGGTTTGTCTTTTTCTCACCATTATAAATAATGTTTTAGATATTAGAGATATTGCAAATTCCCATTCTACTCCCTTTGTACACACACACACACACACACACAGACACACCAGACACACACAGAACACACACACACAGACACACCAGACACACACAGACACACACACATACCAGAGACACACAGACATACAGACACACCCAGACCACACATATAGATACACACACACACAGACACACACAGACCACACACACACAGACACACACATACCAGAGACACACAGACACACCCAGACCACACACATAGATACACACACACACACAGACATACTCAGACACACACATAGGCACACACAGACACAGACACGCAGACACACAGACACACACACATACACACAGATACTAGTGTCTATATTTCTACTTTTGTCTGATAATTTTGTTCCAAAAATCTACATATTTATCGGATCAAATTTTTAAACAGTATATTTTGTTCTGTCTTTGATATTGTACTTTTAAAATTTCCTTGCTTCTTAAAATTCATTAATATTCTGGGCCAGGCACAGAGCTCACTCCTATAATCCTAGCACTTTGGGAGGGTCAAGCAGGAGGATCATTTGAGGTCAGAAGTTCAAAATCAGCCTGAGCAAAAGAGAGACCCTATCTCTACAATAAATAGAAAAATTAGCTGGCCATGTTGGTGGGCACCTGTAGTCCCAGCTCCTTGGGAGGCTGAGGCAGGAGGATCACTTGAGCCCAGGAGTTCAAGGTTGCAGTGAACTGTTACATCACTGCACTCCAGCCTGGGTAACAAAGCTAGACCTTGTTTCAAAAATAATTATTAATCTTCTCTTATATTTTCTTCCATTATTTTTACAATTTCAATATCCATAAAAATATCTTAAATCTTTCAAGAATTTAATTTGACATAAAATGTAATGTTCTATTTTCCCTTTCCCCATGATAATTAATTAGTTTACTTAATACCATTTATTTAATAATTCTATTCCCAATCACTTTAAGTACCGAGAAATTATAATCTGCTTTTTAATTTCAGATGGTAAATCTATTGTTACTCTATTCTATGAAACTTTTCTAAAATATTTTCATATGTTCTTAAAGATCAGTTTATAATCATTTTTATCATGGTTCCCATGTTATAACTAACATCTTCATGAGGGTAACTTCCTATTTAAGAATACAGTATTATCTCCATTTATTCAGTGTTTTTATTTCACGTATACAGCTAAACATTAGGATTCTCTTTATAAAGACCTTGCACGTTTCATTTTACATTTATTTCTAAGAATTTTTTGTTTTTTAAGTTGTGATGATTATGGTGCCGATGGCTGTTTTTGTTGGTGGATTTTAAGCTGGCGGGAGGACATATTTGGTTTTGCTCATCACTACGTCACCAGTACCTTGCATAGTCCTGGACTCCTGGAAAGCACTTGCAAATGCTTACAAAGTGTAAATGCATACATTTACACTTTGCAAATGTATGAATAAACAAATAAGTGAGAAAGTAGTCAATTTTCCATTATATTTTCTATATTTCCCTATTGATAACATACAGGAAAGAAAAAGGAATGGGGGTGATCATATATGTGGCACAACTTCCATGCACATCTAAAATACCATTTAAAAGTCTACAGTCTGAAAAAATGTAGGGCCTACATAAATGGAAGAAATATAATTACTATAATCAAAGAGCTCTTTCCGATCAGAAATGATTAACACAGGAAAAAGTGGGCAAAGGATCATGAACAGGTAATTCATAAAAGACAAAATGCAAATGACCAGGATCTACACCAGGAGAAAACACCTACACCAGGAGAAAGGGGAGACAGATGAAAACCACAGAAGCTATTATTTGCACCAGTCAGGTTGGAAAAGATTTTAAAGTTTGAGGAAAACAAGTCTTGTCAGAGGTAGTTTCTTGTGCCAACAGCAGACAGGGTTTCAAATGGGGACATCACCTATGGAAGGCAGTCTAAACTAAATACCAAGGTACATTTCAAAACAACTAAAAGTATACTATAAATGTCGTACCACAAAAGTAAGTAAATGAAGTGATCGTTATGTTAGTTTAAGCATTCTACACTGTATATCAAATCGTCACATTGTAACCCATAAATGTATATAGCTATGATTTAATAAAAATTAAGTAAAATAAAAGTATATACTAAAATTTAAACAGAGCAATTACTTCATGCTTCCACTAATTTAATCTTAATTTCACCCCATCTTTATTTGAATATTTAATTTAATCATAGCATATTCACATAGGAACATACATTTAGAAGGAATTAATAGAACTAGCCATTAGGGAACCATCTGCTTGGATAAACCAACTTGTGTTGTTTTCACATGAATCCCTGTCATCATGGGTTTTTCTTCTTTTCTCTTCCTTTTTTTTTTCTTGCCCCTTTTTTGTCCTTTTTCCTTTGGGCACAGATCAAACAAGAGCGTTAATTGTAAACACTAGTGAATAGAGATTGGGAATGGTGAAAGGTTAGTTACTGTTTGTATGCCCAGAAATTTGTGTTTCTTCAATCATGATACCATAGTTAATAATTCATGTTTATGGCTTTGCTTTTTATGGGAAAATTGAATCTGCTGTGCCGCTTGCACTGTTATTTGCACATAGATGAGCTCTCTTGATTCAGAACTTCCCGGAGCCTGGGCCAGAGGACTGCTTTGGTGGGAGTGTGCAGTCTCATGTGGAGCAAGCGGGAGAAATGAACACCCGGAATCCAGAACACACATGAAGCCTGCACACACTCCATGGCCCTTTTCTGACTTTGAAATTGCAACTGCTGATTTTCTTTGTCCAATGTTTCCCTGACAGTGAGGACGCGATGCCCTGGGATCTCCGAGGCAGGAGCCCTCCCTCTGCTACACAGAACTGCTCCAGAGGGATGCGGCCTCTCTTTCCCTGCTTAGAGAAGGCGCTGACTTGCAAAGTGACTTGACTTGAAATAACTTCAACTCAGTTCTTCAAGGTAAATAATTACCCAGCACCACAGAGAACAGAAAGTATCTCGGGTCCTCCTCCCCCACTTCATGCACTGATTTGGAGAGTCAGCTGGGGCATTCCTGCCACTTGCCATCCTGTCCGCAACTGTCCCCTCACAGAGGGGCCTTCTAATTTGAACCATGTCTGAGAACAGATACTGAACAGATCAGTACCAGAGCACTATCTGCTTGAGACTTTCCGTTCTGTTTTTCATCCGGGATATAGAATCTTGATCATCGGTCCCAGGTTCTTTCCATCCTCTTTTGCTGCAGGAGGACCCCTCAGCTGCAGCCCTAGTGACAGCTGAACCCCTGTGACAGACATGCTGCTGTGAAGGGTTCTCATGAGCACTGTAGGGTGTGTAGCATCTCTGGACTCCACTACCAGACACTACCGTGACAACCAAAATATCTCCAGACATTGCTAAATGTCCTTGGGAAGCAAAACTATCCCCAGCTAAGAATTGACACCCAAAATGACCTGCTGAATACACTGACAGGCAGAGCATACACTAGGCATTCTGAGGGGGGGGTGACAGACCAAGCCCAACACCTCCAGGCACCCCCATTGGACACTGGACACTACACATATGTAAAAATATACCAAATGCTTACTATTATGGAATTTCATTTCACATTCAAAAGAAAACAGAACTCAACTTTTGGCTTCTTTTGTCCCAAAGAAAGATAAACTTTAAATTGTTATCTTCCACATGAACCCTACTTAAGAGACTGACATCATGGGTGGCGCCTGTGGCTCAAAGGAGTAAGGTGCTGGCCCCATATGCCTGAGGTTGTGTGTTCAAACCCAGCCCTGGCCAAAAACTGCAAAAAAAAAAAAAAAAGAGAGACTGACATCATTTCCAGATTCTATTAAACTTGTAAATAGATTTAAAAATGCAAGACCAGAAATCTCAAGGACCAGGTGTCCAATTCTAATGATGTCACTAATGCGATGACTTTGAGAAAACCCTGTGAGTATTTTGAATTTCTGTGTCCTACAAGATCATTTACCTCCCAAAGTACTGCCCATGGAAGCATTTTCAAATGTGTACAATCCTATCAAAACAGTAGGAATGTGGAACTATGCATTTTGAAGATACATAATACTTTGGGGTTATCTTCTCAAGGGAATCTCCCTTTCATTTACTTATTTTTATCTGTCAGCATAGCATATATAATTGTACGGCCTTAATTTTATTTGAAAGCAAAGAAAGAAGTAAGGCACTTTTTCAAGTGGTCGTAGGAGCCAGAGAGGAAGACCTGTGAGATAAGGTAGGATGGTGGGGTAGGGAGGGTGGTGGGAGAGGGCGGGATGGTGGGGTAGGGAGGGTGGTGGGAGAGGGTGGGATGGTGGCATAGGGAGGATGGTGGAGGGCAGGGTGGTGGGGTAGGGAGGGTGGTGGGAAAGGGCGGGATGGTGGGGTAGGGAGGGTGGTGGGAGAGGGCGGGAGGGTGGGAGAGGGCAGGATGGTGGTGTGCCGCACCCCCGGCATCAAGCCGTGGCGGGATGGCTCTGTCCGCGTTGTAAAAACTGTGGTAAGGCGGTGAGTGCTCCCCGGAGCGTTGCCCCCAGTCCCCCTGGCCTGCGACAGCAGCGCATAAGTTGCCTAGCATGCCTTTTAGTGAACGTAAGAATTCATGAGGTGCGGCATAAAGGCCTGAATAACCTTTACCCTGAAACCTGTTTGAAACTTGTTTGTTGAGTTGAATGGTTAATTGTTGCTTGAATGTCCTCAGAAACTAAGAATAAACATAATGACTTACTAATCCATGACTTCATCTATACAATGGAGACTAAATGTCTCCAAGGGAACACGTTCCCACCATAAAAGTCAGTTAATTGAAACAATGTATCAAGAGAATGCAGGAATGACAAGTTAAGATGTTCCTACCAGATACCCACTCCCTCCGGTCTCTTATCTCTACCTTATGTCCCTTTGAAACTGTTTCTTTGAAATAAGTTTTCTATGAAATTGCTTTCTCTATAAGTACTATTACACGTAAATTTTCTCACTATACACTCAAAGCATACACATAATTCACTATTAATTCACTAACAACATAAAAATCATAATCAAATATAAAAATATAAAAATACAAAATGTGAACAAAGCAGTTTTACAAAGAAAGAAGGTTTAAACATAGATAAAAGAAGAAGTAAAAGAGTAACTGCTGATAAGCAGCAGTCCTTTGTTCCCCCTTGCGGGCAGAAACATTGTGTAAGAAAAGACGGTTGACTACTCACATCTACAAAACTCGATAAGAACTTTGTAAGCATCAGCAAGTCATAAAAATATCTTTTGTGGTTTGTAAGACATTGTCAAAAATGTATAAATACCATGCCTAAAAATCAGTAAAGTACAGCTGCTTTCTTCATCACTTCTGGTGTGTGGCAGTTTGTCATTTTCCATCCTGCGTCGACCTTCCAATCAACCTGAGCCGTTCGCCCTGAAAGCCCTCGGACTGAGACTCATTCGACTGGTGGTCCGCGGCAGTGGTGGGAGAGGGAGGATGGTGGGAGAGGGAGGGTGGTGGGGTAGGGAGGGTGGTGGGAGAGGGAGGATGGTGGGAGAGGGAGGATGGTGGGAGAGGGAGAATGGTAGGGTAGGGAGGGTGGTGGGAGAGGGCGGGATGGTGGGGTAGGGAGGGTGGTGGGAGAGGGTGGGATGGTGGGGTAGGCCCCGAGGCTAGTACAGGATTGAACTGCACCCTGACCACACTCCGGCCCAGAACTGGTGGCCCATGGGCACCTAGAGGCCTCGAAGTCTCTTAGAGGAAAGTAGAGTCAAGATCCTCCTTCGTAACAGGCTGGCTTCCTGGGCATGTGGCAGGGCCTTGGCATTGAACAGCCCTAGGTTTGGTGTAGTGCTCTGTGGACCCCTCTTGAATTTAATTCTTTACCAGAAGGTTCTGTGTTTTTGTTTTTTGTTTTGTTTCATTTTGTTTTTTTCCTGCACTGGGCCCCACAAATTATGTAACAAGTGCTGCTAAGGAAGAATGTTTTCTCAGGGTACTTACAAATCAACATGAACCCATTCATGTCACCGGAAGTTGTCTCTCTGCCCATCCTCTGATGACATTCCCAGCTCTGAGGTTTCTCTGTGAACACCAAGAACAGTAGCTTGAGGCACATCTGCCGGGCACTTAGCCTGTGCCAGGCACTGCCCTGAGCACTTCATAATCGTTACTTATCTGTTCATCTTCACTACATCTAACAAAGTCGTGCTATTATTACCTGTATTTTACAGATGTGGGGATAGTCACAAAAGGTGCCCAGGTCACACAGCACTGCCACCTGCCCCACAGCCTGTGTGTCTGTTCACACTGTTCCACCTTCATGAACATCTCCTCTCAGGCCCAAATGTGTAAAACACACCTTCAGACACATCCTGCTTCCCATCGGGATGTGTGTGGTGAGAGTTGACTTTGTGGACCAGACATGAGGGCGGGTCATCCTCCAATCCTTTTCTCTTTCTCTGACACTTCACATACGACCCATTGGCATGTTCCAAGAGCTCTGCTTCTGAAATACTTGCCGGGTTTGACTTCTCATCACCTTCACCACCATCCACTCTGGCCCAGGCCACTCCATTCCTCCCACGGTAGCATCTGTTCCCTGCGGAACACCTGCATCCCTTAAGATGCGAGTGTGCTCAGGGCTCTCCTCTTCGTGGTGGCTTCCCGCCTCCCTCAGCGGAGAGTCCTTCTCGTGTGCCACTGCACAGCCCCTCACAACGCGACCTCGTCCCACCACCACCCACCTTGCTCACCCACTGTAGTCTCCTCGACCTTGTACTTGTTCCTCAGAGCAAATCAAAACCACCAGAAACCTTGCCTGGGGCACATAATGCCTCACTTCATGCCCGTCTCTGGACACGTGTCCCCTGTGACAAAGGCCTTTCCTGATAATGCATCTAACGCTCACCCCTCCTGTCCTGCCTTGGCCCCTGCCCCATTTTCACTCCTTAGCACCTGTGTTAACTAGTGAACCAAAGATGGCCACTGCAAACTGGGCCTAGCTGGATGCCTTCCTCCCTGCAGGCTGAGATTGTCAATGCAAAAGCTTGCTGGTTCCAAACTTGACATTTTTACACAACCACTTACTATAAAAATAGCACAAACAAGTAAATTTGTAGCTCGCCTTCATCACAAGCTCCACGAAACCTCTCCCAACAGCTGTTTCTCATTGATAAGAGATGGCCACGTAGTTACAAGGCCCTGAGCTGCTGTGGCTCTTCCCAGCTCTCAGCGCCAGGCTCCCTGCCCTACTGCTGAGTAACATCTCAGACCCCACAAGCCCCGTTCTGATGCTCCTGTCCCCTGGTTTGCCCTAAACCTCTGGACGGTCTTGTGCTGTGAGGGACCTTCCCTTTTAGGTAACCCTATCCAAGTGCCACCCAGTAAAGCCTGTGGGATGTTACTACCCCTTGTGGTCACATCTTCTTCCTCAGTCAACCCTCAAATCCCTCAAACTGAACCCCACAGTAGGACATCTTTATGTGTTTTCTATCTGCCCCCCACAATGTAAGTCTCAAACGGGGACTCTGCTCTGTTCACTGAGGCATCTCCGAATGGACCATGACTCCAAACACCAGTAGACACTTCCTACATATCTGGTAAAGGTGTAAAGGAATGAAGGAACCAATGGCCGCTGTGCTTCACTCTCTTCCCACCCAGCCCCGTAAGAAGCTCACACTTCTGCACCATCACCTCCCCGCAGCTGGTCCTTTCCCACAGGTCGGCAGAGCATGGCAGTGGAGAGAGCGAGGGAACTTCTCCCAGATAAGGACTGGACCGAAGCCTCACTGCCCACACTTCTTGGTCGAGATCCCCATCCTCCACTTGCCAGCAATGCTTACTCCCTCACAGCCCCAGTCGGCGGGACAGACCCGGAGGTTGCCGCTTCACAAATCACGCGGTCCTCCTCGCCTCCGCTGCGCCTGTGTGTCTCCAACCCTAACACCACCGGAGTCCCTCCTGCTAAGGTCTACATGCCTCGTCCTCTCAGAAGAGAACAAAAGCATCTGCCTCTTGTAGATGAGCTATTGGTGAGGAATTTCAGGTTCCTATCATGTGGGTACCACTGGTCTGCCCTGTAACACCTGCCGCAGGCATTTCCAAGTCCCCGACTGGATCAATGTTGATGTCTGTTGTGCATTTGTTGGTAATGCCTGAGAGAAATTTCAGTTACTGCAGCTTAGCTCTTTCCCGTACTACTCAATACAGCCTGAACCCCCTTTTCAGAAGAGCATGATTGTGGCTGTGGTTTACTTGGGTATGTACCACGCATCCTCTCCCACCAGGCTGTTTTCAGTAACTCATTCCCAAGGCCACGCGCTGGCCTTTGTCATGACTTTGAACTAGCCTACCAATAATCGTAATCATAAATTGTAACCAAGAACCCACAGTGTCCTCCCCTCCAACACCTCCTACTAAGCCTTTGTGCCTCCTATCAGGACCACCCAGCTCCTTCTACACTCTGGCTGTACCTGGAACACTCCCTGGAACGGCACCACCACCACTTCCTTCACCTTCTTCCCCAGTTACCCCTCTGTCCTTCCACTCTCTCACCCAAACTTCCCCGTGTTCCCACCCAGCATCCCACACGACACTAACCTGCCAGCTCTCTCCTCCTCGCAGCCGTCCCACCGGCTGTCCCCTCGGCTGGATCGCTTGTCCTCCTATAGCATTTTGGCCGACTCCATTACTTCCTTCAGGCCGGTGGGGCCAATGAGGGCTTCCCTGAGCGCCTTATTTTAAACTGTAAGTCACAATTCCCTCATAATAACAGGTAATATATTTTATCCTGATGTGTACTTTCCATACCCATCACCATCAAGCACTTTGTTCCACTTATTAATAATTCAATTACACTTATTCCTTTCAGTCCCTCTCCCCTTCTAGTAGGTGGTAAATGCCTGAATACTTCCCAAAGGCAGGGAATATTTTTTCCTGTTTTGTTCACTGATGTGTTCTTACCTCTTCAAACAGCACATTAGTAAGTAGATGCTCAATAAACACCTTCTACATTCGTAGATGAGTAAACTATTAGTTTCCAGAATCACATGGACCCTTGCACAGGGCTCAGCCAACTGGCCTCTCTCTAGTAATTCTTTCTCACTACAAATATGCCTCACCCTTAACACTCCCTTTCTCTAGACAGCTGTATCTATCTCATAATAAAAATGTGGAGAAAAAACTGGCCACAGGCCTCCTGAATTCCCCTCCCTCCATAAACATTTCTACTTCTAGGCATCCAGCTTCCTCTCTCTCCTTCTGTCCGTCTCTATCTCTCAGAAACAGAGGCATCTAACCTTTTTCCCTCCAATGTCTCACCCTTCCATCTCTGTTTTAGATCACCTACTCTTCTGTTTTTTTTTTTTTGTTTTTTTTTTCAGATTAATATCAGAGTACATAAGTTTAGGACACAAGGTTTGCATTTGTTAAGTGTAGTCCACGTGTAGTTGAGCCCCTCTCCCAGGAGGTGCATTGTACATCCCTGTGACTGCCTGTTAGGTGACAGCTCACCAATCCCCCTTCCTCTTCCTTTCTCCTCCCTCCCTTCTCCCGCCCCCACATCCCAATTTAATTGTGTTTTTCTCTCCTGTGGGCATGTAGCTGCTCCTCCATTGGTTTCATGTTAGTACTGAGTACACTGGATACTGGCTTTTCCATTCTTGTGATACTTTTACCAAGGAGAATGTTCTCCACCTCCATCCAGGTTAATACACAAGCTATAAAGTCTCTGTGTTCTCATGCCTGAATAGTATTCCACGGTGTACATACACCACAGCTTGGTGATCCATTCATAGGTTGATGGGTGCTTGGGTTGATTCCACCACTTGGCGATTATAAACATTGTGGTGCAAATGTCCTTATGGTAAACGACTTTCAACCCACAAGTTAAAAAAAAATTATGTAACTGGGCGGCGCCTGTGGCTTAAAGGGGTAGGGCACCGGCCCCATATGCAGGAGGTCAAAAGTTCAAACCCAGTCCTGGCCAAAAACTGAAAAAAAAAAAAAAAATTATTTAACTTCCTAGTTGTCAGGAGCCTACTTGTCAGAGGGAGAGCCCTCGGTCACTCTTCTGGTCAGCCGAGGCCGCGCACCCTAGAGGAAGCGCCACAGGCCTGAGAGCAGCTGTGTCCGGGGCTGGGTCAGCTAGCAGAGCCCGGGGCGGAGCGCGGTGTGCGCGTGCGCGAGGCCCTGCACCTGCCTGGGCGCGGAGGGCGGGCTGAGTCCGCGGGCTGCGGGGTGCCGGGTGCAGGGAGCCCGGCGCTCAGGGGAGAGGGAGCCGGCAGGAGAGAGCAGGACGCCGGGAAGGGAGAGGCTTCGTAGAGGAGGCAGGACGCGGACCTCAAACCCCTCTTCCTCCTCCAGCGGCCGCTCCCAGGCTCGGGGTTGCAGGGGACCCCGCCCGCTTCGCCTCGCCGCCCCCCGCGGCCCCCGGAGTCGGCGCCACCTTGTGGCGGTAGCAGCAACTGCAGCCACGAGGCTCGGGAGGTCCCGTTCTGTTTCCCTCCCAGAGTCAGTCACCCGTGTACTCACGGTCACCAGGGTAAACCCTCGGGACGGCTTTACCTTACTGCAATATCAAAGCAGAGACTTCGGCTATTCTCAATATTAAAAGAGATGTGACATTTTATAGCGGTTATCCTAGTGAAGGGTGAAATATATTCCTAGTCCTCCTCTTCGGTTTCTCCCTTCAGCCTGTTCCTCCCATCCTCCCACCCTGAACGGAAGCCAATCCCCTTTCTAAAAAAAAAAAGAAAAAAGACTTTACAGAACCTGCTACACCTTAAAATCACTATCTGATCTCCTCTCCCCTATTTTTAAAAATTATAGTAAAAAAATATAAAATTCACCATTTTAACAAGTTTTAAGCGTGCACTTCAGTGGCATGGAGTCCCTTCATGTTTATGCAACTATCCATCTCCAGAGTTTTTTCATCCTTCCAAACTGAAGCTCCGTGCCCATTACAGGACTGGGCGGTCCCCTCTGCTTCCCGCTCCTGGCGGCTGAGGCTTTGCCGAGGGGCCTGTATATGCTCACCTGTCCCAGTTCTAGGCTTATTTCTAGGTGGTGGCAGGCTTGGTAGGTGATCTTTATTTCTTTATTATTCTGCTCTGTGTTCTCTGATTTTATTTTTTGTAATAAAAACGTGTAATTTATGTAAAGAAAAAACACTGAGTCTTTTGAAAAAACAGAGGGGTAGGTGCTCACTAAGCAGACGGCTGGGGTAGGTAGAGAAGGGCCTTCCCGGCAAAGGCAGCAGCAGAAGCCCAGAGGCCAGGAGGAAGAGCAGCGAGGTCAGCATGACCAGAGTGTAGAGGGATAGCGAAATCAGGCCAACTGCAAGGTGGCCAGACATAAGATCTGGAAGGCTTTGTTGGCCGTGCAAACTAGGGAGGCCATAGGGCGAACGGATTTTAACAGGGCAGATACTTGATCAAGGAGGGCTTAAAAATGAAACTCAGGTGAGTGGGCTGTGGTGCAGGGAGCAGCAGCGGAGAGCAGACCCAAGTACTTAGCTCAGGGAGAGGTGCTGGGCCTGAGGAAGGCGAGCGGAAGAGAGGAGTAAATGAACACGAGAGGTGTTAAGGATGGGCATTGACAGGGCCAAGCCAGCCTGTCAGGAGGGCTGGGTGGAGGAGGCATTTGGCCTAAGTGCCAGGAGGACTGTGGTGTCAGTCTCTGAGTTAGGGAAAGGAAGAGGTAGCAGCAGCTATGGGGCTTTGTTGAGTTCCGGTTTCTGGGAGCCAACCAGGAGCAGCACAGCTAGGTAGGTGACTGTGCAGGGCGGCATTCATGGGGACCTGTGGGCCACAGACACAGATGAGGAGCCGGGAACACAGGGGTAGGGCTGAAGCCATGGAGTGAGTGGGGACACCAGGGAGACTGTGGGCAAAGAGGAAAGAGGAGACCTCCAGTAAAGGCCTCAGCTGCACTACTTCTAATGGCCATAAGGTCTGGGTAAGAAAGAACTCACTGGAAGCCTGCAGAGCAGTCTGCAGAATAAATAGCTGGATAAGGCCTCAGAGGGGGCAGAGAAAGAAGCTCCAGGGTCTCTGGGGGAGAATCAGGGACTTGCCTCCGAATCTGCAGCCATTAGATGACCTGCAGACAGCTGCTTGCAGCCCATAGCTGCCCACTCCAAACTGGAGTTCCTGGGAGTGATCACGGCTTATCCCATCCCATACTGTAGTCCCCACCCTGAAGGGAGGGAGCCCAAATCCTGTGCTCACTTCCCACCACAACCCTAGAAGCTTTGAGAGGTGAGAAGCAACTCTTGGAGGTGGAGAGGCTAGGGAGAACTGAGGTCTGGAGGCCGAGGAAGGGAGGTGGAGAGGCTGGGGAGAGCCCAGGTCTGAAGGCCTGGAGGGAAGTTCTAAGGAGGGATGGGGCACGTTGTATCAAATGCCACACACAGGACCAAAGCTAGCAAGACAGGGGCAAAAATCATACGTTATTTGGCGACTAGGAAATCACTGATAAGTGTTTATCTGGACAGTAGAAGGGATTGCTCATGGCGGGGGGTTGAGGCGTGAACAGAGGGAAATGTATTGTTTCACCACTGCACAGTGGTGAGGGTGAAGGGTGACTACAGGAGCCTCTGTGGTGAGGACAGGGATGTGTTAATGGCAAAGACATGAGCAAATTTATAGCTTGAAGGGAAAGAGCCAATTGGAGGGAGAGGTGGAAAATAGAAGGAAACAATCAAAAGAGAAATCCCGGCTGCGGTGAGAAGACAGGGAGACTCAGATCACAGGTTATCTCAGTGCAGAGAAGAGACACATTTTCTCTGAGCTGGAACAGGGAGGTGATGGTGATTGTAATTATCAATAGGTGTGTATCATCTCATTTTTTAGAGTCTGCGTGCCTGTGCAGAGAAGCAGCATGTCAGAAACATTTCTGTACTTATTGCCAGGGGATAGACACGGTGTAGAGAGTGTCCAGGGAGCTCATTCCTGAGCCTGACTTCAGTTTTCTCTCGAGGAGGACCCACAGTCATCTGCTGCAGTGGGTGGCAGGTTGTGGCCTAGGGAGAGAAGTGGTCTACTTTAGTATTTACTTGGAAGTTACCCACTATTACTCTTTCATCATGTCGGCATTTCAGAGAAAGGTCTCTAGCCATGATGTGACTTGCCAGTGACGGTAAAAAAAAAAGGGGAAATGTAATAGTTTAGGGATTAAGCTACTATGAAGAATATATGGAAAAATGAATGAAACTTCCAGGATATGGTGGTGGGGGGTTGTCCAGGGAGTGATCATGGGAACAGTTAGCCTAAGGGAGGAATGGAAGGTGTTGGATCAAAGGAGGTCAAGGAAAGCTGGAGGCCAGGTTGTAGGAGGATCGTCCAGGGCAAAGTACAGTAGACGCCCACAGGGTCAAGGCAGATGGTATACATGAGGGGGCCCCCTGTGCACAGGATACAGCTGCCGTCACATAGTGGGGACCACACGGAAAGAATGAGGGCCTTTGTTTATCACCCCGACAGCATACTGGCCAGGGGTCCCAGGTTTTCAAAAGAAGCCAGAGATCTGTGCTTTACATGAAATCTCTTTACATAAAATCTCTTACTCTTTAAAAAGTCATAGGTTCATTTTTAAGAATTATTATTTTTGAGTGAGACTTTGAGCACCCTCAGTAGGGTGCTGCACCATCATAGCTCACAGCAACCTCAAACTCTTGGGCTTAAGCAATTCTCCTGCCTCAGCCTCCCAAGTAGCTGGGACTGCAGGCGCCCGTCACAAGGCCAGGCTACTTTTAGAGATGTGGGGTGGGGGTGGGGGTGGGTGTCTCACTCTTGCTCAGGCTGGTCTCGAACCTGTGAGGTCAGGCAATCCACTGCCTTGGCCTCCCAGGTGTGAGCCACCACACCTGGCCTTTTAAAAATTATTTTAAAATTATTTTTGAAAAATTCTACAGCAAGCCAAACAAACAGCTAGTGCACAGGGTTTGGCTCCTGGATCACCTTTTCCAACCTTGATTCTATCTGGCTATTCCTTATATACAGAGTGCTCTGTCCCCTTTAAAGTCATATGCTGAAATCCTAATCCCCAGAGAGATGGGGTATTCTGAGGAAGAGGTTTTGGGAGGTGATTACACCATGTGTCTCCACCCTCATTAATGAAATTCATACCCATATAAAAGATACCTCCAAGAACTGCCTTGGCCTTCCACAGAGACCAGCTGTATTCACTTCCATATTCTGAGTACATAGCCTTGTATATAAGAGGGACCCAATTGTTGAATTAGCTAGTTAATGTATAAGATTTAAAATATTCTGTTTCTTCAAGGGAAGATCAATGAAATCCACTTAGTGGCTTTCTCTCCGAAAAACAATTTTTTAAATGTCTGTTCGAATGTTCTTTAGATATCTAAAGTAATTAAGGAGTTATTTAGTTCAGAGCTGAAGATTTTAAGTAAAACAGCTTAAGCTAGATTTTTTTCTAAATTGCTCCTTTAATTTTCCACAATGTGGCTTTATCCCTTTATGCATGATATGAAGCCAAATTCCACATTTAATTAAAATTCAATATCTTTATGAGGATACAGGAGCTATTTTCTTTATGAGTTTTTTTCTTTGTAAACTAGATAGAACACATTTAAATTTGTTTAGCCACATAAAATGGAACTGGAGGTTTTCGGTATTTTGCTGTTTTACTAACTACAGTATAAGAAAAAAAATATTTGGTGTTTGTCCCCAATTCCTCCAACATGGCTCCTAAAACCCTTGGAATCTCTGGCTGATGAGTATCTTTTGTATGCTAATGAGATTATTGGTGCCGGAGGCCTCTGGATAACTTCAAGGTGGGGAATAGGCCCCAGAAAAACCAAGCCTTGATTAGAAGCTTGGAACTTGCAGCCCTAGCCTCCTGCAACCCCCAAACAACCTCTAGGGAAGGACCTGGAGAATGGGTTCATCACCAAAAGCCAATGATTTAATCAATAATGTAATAAAACTTCCACAAAACCCCTAAACAACTAATTTTAAAAAGCTTCCCGACGCACACAAGGAGATGCTGGAAGGGTGGTGCCCCTCACCTTGCCCCATACTTTGCACCACGCGTAGCTTTTGTTTGGTTGTTACTGAGTTGTGCCCTTTCTAATAAATCCGTAACAGTAGACAAGGCTCTTTCCAGAGTTGTGTGAGTTGCTCTAGTGGATTATCGAACTTGAGGGGGTAGTGTGAGAACCCCCAAGTTATAGCTGGTCCATCAGGAATATGGATGGCCTGACACTTGTGATTGGCATTTGAAGTGGGGCAGTCTTGTAGGACACAGCCCTTTAACTTGTGGGCTCTGACACTAACTCTAGGGAAATAGTGCCAGAAGTAAAATGACTTATCAGACACCCATTTGGTGTCAGAAGTATGAGTGAAAACAGCTTATTGCCATTAGATCTAAACATAATCAAGTTACGAAACAAATTCTATGTAGGTCATAAAGTGTCCTTCAATTAAGAAAAGTAAAAGTACAATTATTTATGATTCTTTCGACCTGGGAAAAGACCTCACAAAATAAGTGGAAAATAGCCTATTTTATTTATGAGGCTTCTTTTCAAACTCAACATAGTAGATGTACTGTAAAAGTAAGAATCTAAGAGAAATTAGAGAGGCTTGAGAAAATCCAAAAGCTCTAGCATTTTCGCACTGGAAAGAGAGCTTTGAGATCCCGTGGTCCCTTGTAGAACATTTGATAGATAAGACCTCGAGGCCCAGGAGGATAAATTAAGTACACTGCCTGCCAGGAGGCATCTCGTGAGAGCTTCTTGAGGGGTGTAAACGTGCCTCTTCCACCCTGCCTGTCTGTCTCCCTTCCTAGCACAGAGGCTGCAGCCAATTGTCCGTGACTTCTCCCTGCTGGCGACACATGTACAGTTACTCTCTCCTCTCTCCTTTAGATTCTCAGATCTACCCTGAATACTCCAGAGACCCCTTCCTCCATGTAAGACTCAGTTTACGTGCTTACACATCAACTCTTTTTGTCCTTCGGTTTTTAGGGTTAGATGGAGTTTGGGATATGTAACCCCAAACATGTCACCTTCGCATTTGAGAAACAGCAGACACAGGAAGGTCTCCTGAAGCAGGCCTGTAGACCCTCCCTGGAGAGGCACCTTTCCTGTGGTCGGAGGAGAGGAGCCCCCTTATTGTGGGAGACAGAGACGCCAAAAAGAAACTGAACGGGCAGGCCTTGCTAAGCACCCCCGGTTGGTCACCATGACATCGTACCATTTTGTTCTCTGATATTTCTCCACAACTGCCCACAGTCCCTCAAATTTAAGCATAAAAATACACAAATTCAACTTTTTCTTCTGGTCTGGATTTCCATGGCTGCCCCCCATGTCCTGTAAAACTTATGTTAAATAAATTGCTGTGCTTTCTTTTGTTGATGTTTTTTGTTAGCGGTATCTCAGCCATACCCTTCACTGTTGAGTGATGAGAAAATATTTTTTCTTCCCCTGCATGTTCTTTGCTGTTGGGGATGAGTATTCTCCTCCTTTCCCCGTCAACCTGTGGTCAGGCTCAGCTCTCGCAGGGCAGGGAGTGAAAAATTCAAGCACAGTGCTGTGTCCCTTATATTTGAGGTTAAACTTAAAGATGAATATTCCGAAGGGAATGCTTGAGGTACTTTCCAAAGTGGATTATGTTCTCCACATCTGGTGCGCCTAAAGCCACAGAACCCCAAGTTCAGATGGGCCTGTTGGTCCACGCCTTGAGCCAATCGTGCAATGTCTGATTTCCTTCGACAGTCTCTGTGCAGTGGTGAGTCAGAGGTTTCTGGAATAAACCCAGTCCCTGGGAACACCAAGGCATCCGTTCACCTTTACAAAGCCCTGACTCTTAGGGACTGCTTTACACTGAGCTAAAATCTGTCCATCTGAGGCAGCTGTGGAGGGGCTGACAACGTGGAATTTCACCTGAACCCTGAACATAATCCCTCTGCACAGTTCCTCACTCCTAAGCCTGGGTTTGCTTTTATCTGGGGAATGACTTTAATCACCTTAGCCTATCCTTTGTCAACCTAAATGACAATCAGAAAGGCTCCCTAAGAGAAAATGGTGTTTGTGTGGGAACAGAGAAGTGTGGTGGGAATATGTATGCCACAGTTAGCTATGTGCAGATCCAGGGAGGTCCAGGAAGGCAAGGGTTTCTACGGAAAAGATGAGGATGACAAACTATGTTATCCCGTGTATAAAAGTATGTTCATAAGTATTAAAAAATTTATCAAGTGCACAGTTCCATTCCTCTGCCTTGGTCAGCACAGGGTTGGGAAAATGGCCAGAGGTTATAGAGTTTTCTACACAGATTAATCAGATAAAAACTGCAAGGCTTTGAAATGGCCTTTCAGGGTGGGCTGGAGGTGACTTGTAGCCACTCTGTGAGCTGACTGTTGTCACTACTTCGGTCACATCACGGGTCCTGAATCTGGCTATTGTGGGAGTATTTACACTATGGAAACTAGCAAATGGTGCAAATCAAGACTTTTTTTAAAAAATGCTTGAGGTTACCAGCACACTGCTGGGCCTGATCCAAGACTCTGATGCTCACTCCTTGGTAAACTCATGCCAATATTCCTCTGGGGCAGGTGTGGTGAGGATTCTCAGTGTGGTGGGACGTTTAACAAGGCACCACCCCACAGAACGTGCCTGGTAATGTACCCCCCAAGTCAACCTGTCCTGTCTCTGCTCACCTCTGCTTCACGTTACCCACACTGATGTATTGCTATTGGCTTTGTGTGTTCCATCATTTGGGGAGCTTATGTTTGTTACAATCCTGCTTCACTTAATAATCAGACAGTTCTACCAACAATTATTATAGATGCTCTTTTCAAGTTCTGTGAATCTGAAAACACAGACACCTAAAAGGAAAGCATGACAGAATGTTTTTTGATTAAGTTCCTGAAAGAAAATGGAGCGCCTCTGTTACAAGTAAGGACTGTGGTTTTTGCAGCTATTCTAAGCCTTAGGTATATATTCAGATTAATTTTTTTTTTTTCTCAAAGTGGTATCCTGGGGAATTCAGAGACAAGGTCAGATCACAGATTTCTTTCCTTAAATATCTTGACATCAGAGTTGGTTAATTCCCATTCTACTATGGTGCTGGTGGACTCGCTGTCTGCTAACCCAAATTATTTTAATGTGGAATGGCAGGTTCCTCATCCTGTTGCTAACTGATGAACAATCCTCAAACTCCCCGTCCTTGCCCACAGCATTTAATCTTCATCTGACACGAACATACGTAATTGGATTCATTATTCTCTGCAGGGCAATAGGCACTGAACTTTCATTTATTCAATCACACCATCAGCCCACGAATTATCTCTACTTTTTTTTTTTTTTACTTCCTCTACGTTTTCTTGGCAGTGAGCTATTATTTGTTAATATTTGGTGTAGTTTAATATATCTGGGCAGAGTTAGAATTTACCTTAAATGAAATGCAATTTAAAATTACTAGATTATTTTCTAAATGTCCAATCTATGCCACAATAGGCTTTTGAAATGATGCATAATTCCAAGAGAAACTTGAGACAGAGGCAAACATTACTATAGCTTCCATTTCCCCAGTGTTGCCAGAATTGACCATTTCAAGCCTTGGGTCAATCAGTACAACACGTTTTTGAATACAGTAGGAAATGATTTATAGATTTCTGTTCGTCTGCGTCCCAGCACATGGCCAGCATCTCTCTTTGGCCTTTGCCTAAACATTTGCTCTTGCAGTCCTAAGAAAGCAAACTCTCCTGTGTTCAGACCCTGAGGAAAACGTGCTCTGATGATCCCCGGCTTTACCGCCAGGGGAGCTGAAGAGCTAGGGGTCCAGTGCGCGCGGCCCAGAGGCCTCCCGCAGATTCAGGGTGATGTACATCGTACAGGATTCGCCAAGTAAGGCTCAGGGCCGGTAGTACAGTGGTTACAGCGCCGACCACATACACCGAGGCTGAGGGTTCGAACCCAGCCCAGGCCAGCTAAACAACAACGACAACTGCAACAAAAAATAGGCAGGTGTTGTGGCGGGTGCCTGTGGTCCCAGCTACTTCGGAGGCTGAGGGAGGAGAATCGCTTAACCCCAAGGTTGCTGTGACCTGTGACACAATACCAAGAGCACTATACCAAGGGCGACATACTCAGTCTTTAAAAAAAAAAAAAAAAGAATTCGCCAAGTAATTCTATAAAATGGGCCAAACATACCTTACTCTTAAAGAAAAAGGGCGATCAAAAGAAAAAAAGAAGAAGAAAAAGTACGACCAATTCTATTTCCCCAAAATTAAATGTTCTCTCTTCCCAGCTTGTTTCCATAGAGCCCATGCACAGGAAGGCTTTAATGTCTTTCCAGCATTTTAACAGAATTTACAAACATTCATCTTTTTAAATGTCTATAGCCTTTGAAGTAACAAAAGAAAGCATCACTAATTAGGTATGCAGAAGGAAAATTCGGTTCATTACGAATCGTCCAGGAGCCGCACGCACCATTCCAGCTATGGAGAGTCAGTCCCATCAGGGAGCCAATGGGCCCCGGCTTCTCCATCCAGAGGGTGTCTGTCATTTAAAATCGTACACAGATGTGAACATACACCCGGGTTATTTTAAAAAGCACTTAATTTGCTATAGTCTTTAACACCTGGCTTCTTTACTTGCGCCTTTTCCCATTTTATCCGAGCTCAGATTTAAAGCTAGTCCTCCCAGCAGCACCTGACATCAGCACACAAACCCTGGAAAGGATGTGAAATATACAAGCGACGTGACTGTCAGTCTAATCACCTCTGTATTTCTAAAAGCAAACTTCTGTCTCCAAAGAATAAGAGAAGGCCTCCACCCCCCAACCCCCCACCCAGGATATGAACACCTTTGATTCTCTTTCCTGTTTCCCTCTTCAGCGCGCATGCTCAGCTTCCATCACCCCCTGTTAGGGTTACTGGGTGCTGTTACCGGATGGCACCTGCGCACTCTTGATGCCTGGGCAGAAACCAGAGCGTGAATAAAAGGAAGAGGCTGCAGCTCTGAGATTGATGAAGGTGGGGTCTGGGGTCTGGAAGAGAAGGCAAGCTCCCTCCCAGGAAAACCTGGACAGTAAGATCCTAGTCCCAAAACTCAGGGGGATTTAGACATTTAGACAACCCATGAATAGTCGCTTATTTTGCTGTTGTTTTTCACTGCACTCTGTTTAAAAAATACATAGGATTCATTCTCCTCACAAACATGGAGGGAGATACTGGCCAGTGTATCCTCTAGGGTCAGAAAAGCAGGAAAAGTCTGCCCAGCAGCAACATCAATCACACCCTCCTATTATGGGCATGGCCACGCAACTGACCTCACCAGACAGTGTATCTACCCGAATTTCCAGGAAAATCTTGATTCCCATAATTTATGTCAGTAGTATCTGTGAAAGGTGAAAGCCTAAAAATCAGAGTCAATAGAAATATTTAATATCATGCCTCTAATGACACAACCACAAAAGTTTTAGAACAGAAATGTTCAGGGCCATCCCAGTTATCTTTCTCAAAGTTTCATATTTAGATGACGCAGATTTTAAGGTCTTCACTGCTTTAATTTTTTAAATTTTCACTAAGAGTTGAGAGTGACAGGTGTCAATAAACTAAAAATCTTCACAAAATAGGTAGATAGGTCTATCCTACAGAAAATGTTGAAGGAAATAAGCATTGTTGGGCTTCAGCCTCTGCTTCTGGTGAACTTGGTTCCTGCACACTGTAACATTCTCTGTCTTAATGCTTTATCTATTTTTTAGAAAAATCTAATCTTAGAAAAGGAGCTGATAAATTTAATCCTAAGATATAAAAAACTAGAATTTTGCTCCCAGGGTTAAACCTCAAGCCAACACTAAAAGCATTCTGACAGTGGAATTTTAACCAAAATCACATTTTAAACTTAAAAATATTTTGAAGAAACTGGTGATGTTGCTCCAAAGCATAAATAATTTCTGTGAAAGAGATACCTTGGCTAAATTCTATGTTTATAAATCAATGTATCTAAATTTAACAAGGTCTAGTCATTTTTGAAATTTATTCAAAATTTCATAATAAGCCAAAGCCATTGTGGAATAATCTCTTTACTCACAGTGGGGCACATGATGACATATAACTGTGTGTTTACATTCATAGGATTGCCTGGAAAGAATGGATTTTAAAATGGGAAAACCTGGTATAAACTAAAAGTGTTTTAAAGCATGAGACTATTGTTACGATTTTATTCCAGGAGATGTAAGGAGGTAACAGTCTTCCTAGAAGTAGTTTCATTCCCTGGGCTGCTGAAAAGGCCCACAAGCCCAGTTGGCCCTGCCCATGTCAGGTGTCAGTGTGTGGACGGCCACCTTTTCTCCTATGTATTTGTGAGAAGGATTCTCCTTTCCAGAGAGTGCCTTATGTGATCTAGTTTATCAGAAGTCTAGAAAAATTTAGGAAAATATGAATTCGACAAAATCCAAAAGGGATTTTGTGAATCCCAGAGGGTGCCTTATGTGACCTAGTTTATCAGAAGTCTAGAAAAATTTAGGAAAATATGAATTCGACAAAATCCAAAAGGGAAATTCAGGTGGGCATGTAAATCAGAATCATACACACACACTTCCCAGAACCTTAGAATCACATATGGGGTTATTATTATATCTATTTTTATAATTTATAAAAATCTATTTATAAAAATAGATATAAACTTATTATAATTTATAAGTCTATTATTATCTATTTTGTCCTAATTATTCCTAAATATAGAAAATATATTGTCACTAGCATCTGAAATTTTAAAAACCATATTTGAACTATTCTAAGCTAATAATGACTATGACAAAATTTACCTAGCATTTTTTAAAAATAAATATCTTTATGGTCCATGTCACAAGAACCTGCAGTACTCATTTAGAAATACATGGGCCCCAAAGTAAAAACACATAAAATAGCATCGTTCTTTTTTTCTATAAACACAGTTGAGAAAGGTAATTTTATAGCCCAATGTAATCAATAGCCTAAGAAGATTTTCCAGTATTCTAATGATGGAATGCCTTCAGCATACATAACTCAAATTTAACAATTTCTAGTCATTATTTAATTGAGAGACTTGAGTATGTTAACAATTTAGGATACATTTACATAAAAACCAATCCTTTGGTTTATAATTATCCATTCCAAAAAGTAAATTATTGGGGACGTCTCTGTATTTCCCAGAGGAAATGGAAGAGAGCAAACAGAAAGAAAAAGAAATATAATGAAAATTTGGAAAACAAGAAGGGAAATCACACCACTCAAAGGACGACTTGCCGTGATTGATGTGGTGGCTTTTGGCTAATTTCCGAGAGAGGATTTTGTGCATATTGGGACATACACATATCTTCAGAAAAATCTCCAAAACTGAATTGTTTGTCCTTGCAATTTTTGAAACCTTAGATGATTTGGGGATAAACTCAAAGCCCAAATATTCATGTCAAAGAGAACAAGTCTCCGAAAGCAAGTTAGGGCCAGACCACACCATTTCTGGAAACAAAGGAAAACTGTAACCAACCCAGTTAGAAACACACTCCCTGGGTTCCCACCAAGCAGCAGAGAGGAGACGGGCCAGAACAAACTTACTCTGTGGTCCCTGCAACACAACCATTTCCCAATGCCCCCATGAGAAATCTTAACATCTACAAGCACAGGGTGGCGCCTGTGGCTCAAAAGAGTGGGGTGCCGGCCCCATATGCCCGAGGTGGTGGGTTCAAACGCAGCCCTGGCCCAAAACTGCAAAAAAAAAAAAAACACCCCAAAACATCTACAAGCACAAAAATGAAAGTTCCTGTTTTTTTCCAAAAACTGCCACTCTATTGACAACCCATGTGCATGTATTTTTCCCTTTGGGTAATAGACTCCCTCAAAAAATGCATATCAGACTGATTCCGGAATTCACCAACATGCGTGGTTATTGAGCTAGGGTAATTTGCTTTGTTAAGAGTTAAAATTTCTGTCTCACATTCAATTGAAAGGTCTCCTTCCATTGCCTGCCTAGCAGAGATAAGCTTGAGGCTCCAGAGGCTTGGATGGGAGGACAGGGGAAAGGTGCTGGTCCAGAAGGATGGAAAAGGGACAAAAGTCATTTCCTAATGCAGCTACACAGAGCAAGCAGGTTTCCCTTTTTTGATGTCAGTGGGGGCCTCCCTTCATCCACGATAATGAGATTGCTGTCCTGATTCTTTTGCTGATACAGTTTCATTATCTAGACAAATTTTCCCAAAGGACTTCCCTAGTCGCCTTAGCCCAACTCTAGGGCCTTAGTCATGGGCACATGCTTGGAACTGGGGGATAATCTTGTGCTTTGTGCACAGGATATGCTGCCAGGCCAAATTCCTTTCTCCCACTTGGGAGCACCAAGGTGTGTCTTCAGGCTCAATGACTGAGCAAACAATCAGGACATGAGAACCCTATTTCCCCACAGAATTAGAAATGATTCTCTTAGTTGGGAGAATCATTTAAGACGGATTTGTACCAAGGGCAGGGTGGAGGGAGGGGTCCATCCCTTGCAGGCAATAAGGCTGTGCGTTGTCTGTAGAGAATTGTAAAGCAATAATAAACCTCGCTATGAGTCAGTCTGTTTTTTTATCATCACTAAAAATTCTAATCAATGTCAGTGATAAAATACTTTTTGGTTTAAGTTCTAAATAATTACTGGAGATTTTGTGCACGTGAGTGTACTGTGTATGTGCTCTTCAAATTAGTACATTTTTATTGCCTATCCTTTAATAAATATTTATTGGACGTGGAAGTTAATATGGAGAAATCACTATTAGTCGATTGGCTCCCAGTAACTTGGGAGTGCAGTAACTTGCATTCTTCATAAAGACTCAACTTATAAAGGATAAAGTTTGATCTGAACACCGTTGTAGTACCCCATAGTCTTACTTTAAACAGCAATTCAAAACTAAATATCAATAACGCAGAGATTGGAAAGTAGAAGCAGAATCAAAGAACTTCAATTCTGTTATTCTGTGTGGCCCCCTGGTGTTTTTATAATATTTGTGTTTCAAATGTGAAATAGTACAAAATGGGAGGTGTGATACTTCTGGTTAGTACATGCCAATCTCAGTTTGTATATGCAATATATTAATGAATCTGAATAATAGCTTTAAAGAATTGAAACATATTCTCTCTTTTAAATTGCCAGCTAAAGAATAAGTCATGAAAGTAACACATTAAATCGATGGCACCATTGAGTAATGGCACACATTTTAAAAAGCACACTACGCAGGGATTCTTTAGCTAGTGTTCTCTGTGATTCAAATAATGATCAAATGTCAGATGTGTTCATGTTGAAGATGATAAAGTTGAAATGGAATCATTCTTGGTTTTCCGTGCTATTTCTGGAAGACTCTTGCTGAGCCCACAGAAGAGAAGTTGAAACAACTGAATGGTGGTGGGTTGACGTGGTCATTTGTCATGGTGAGTGACATGACAGAAACCCACACTGACATCGGGCAAAATCAAAGGAATTAATCCCAATCTTTATGTGTATCTTGTGTTAATCATTCTTTAGAGGTTTTGCAGAGCTCATTTTTTTGGAAGTGTTATTTTATTGAGGTCTGTTCTGGAACTCTGGAAAAATTGCATTCATCTAATTCTTCCCTCATTGATGAGAACCACTACAGGATGTGCCCAACAGTGAAAAGACCTCCCCAGACTCGACGGCAGGCTCATTATAAAGCTGCCCAGTCCCAACAAGTTTGAACCTTAATTTTCATCTTCAAAGTACCACAGAATCCAAAAGAAAATGTGTACTCAAGAGGATTGGTGTAACATTCTTCTCTGCTGTAGGCAATTTTTCTTTTCTGAATTATCTCTTTTTCTGGTGTGAAGTTTTAGATGAGGTTAATAAGATCCCAAAATATTTGCAGACAGCCACAACCGGCCTTGAACAATGTACAAGGAAACAACAAAGTTTAAAATCACTGCTTAAAGATCAGGACACAGAAATGCTGAAGAAAACGTTAATTATGCTACGTGACACTATAGGGACAGACAATCCACTAGAATCATAACAAACTGGAAACCTCCGAGTTGCGGCAGATGCAGACGGGAGCCTGATCTGAACTTCCCTTGTCTGACTAAAGCGGAGCTTCAAGTGAGGCAGTGCCCTGAACATCCCTGATCCCCAGGAGAGGTCTTTGGTTACAGAGGCAACTGACTTCGGATGCTGAGACAGTCCCCAAAATTATGTAAATGAGCCTCATCAGAATCTTCCATTGCGGCTGAGTACAGTGGCTCATGCCTATAATTCTAGCACTCTGGGAGGCTGAGGCAGGAGGATCTCTTCAGCTCAGGAATTCAAAACCAGCCTGAGGAAGAGCAAGACCCTGTCTCTACTAAAAATAGTGGTTGTTGACTTTACTCCCAGCTACTCAGGAGGCTGAAGCAGGAGGATCGCTTGAGCCCACGAGTTTGAGGTTGCTATGAGCTATGATGGCATCATAGCACTCTACTGAGGGCAGTAGAGTAAGATTCTATCTCAAAAAAAAAGAAGAAGAATCTTCCATCATTTGAAGGCCTAACAACTACCCCTTTCCCCCTTATTAACCAGGTATATAAGCTTTTCCCTCTGTGTGTGCCAGGAGCTGCTTTCTCTGTAGACTACCCCTGCATGCATAATAAATTTTTCTGCTGTTTATCTATTGTCCTCATTAATTCTCAAGCTCCAGACCATTCAGACCTACAATGGTAAAAGAAAAATTTTTCCTCCCAACAACATATAAGTAAATAGATATTAACATTTAAAAAGTCACATTTTGGTCAGATGCAGTGGCTCATACTGTCAGAAGCCATATAAGGTACAGCTCGGCCTTACTTCCTCTTCAAGTAAAAAACAGTTTTACCTTTTCCCGGTAACTTTACCTGGCAACTAGCCAACTAATCACCTTATGCCCCATCTTACTTACTCTAGCCAATCCCCAGTTAACAACTCCTCTGAACCTCCCAACAAGACCCACCCACCTTCCCTGTAATGCTTATAAGGCACAAGTTTTTTCAATAAAATTTGAGACTTGATCAGAAAACTGTCTTGTCTCCCTTTCTCGCGCCCCTTGTTTGTTTTTCTCCTTTAGGTGGTTCCTGCGTCCCCCGTTACTGTCCCGCGGGCCGGGACATCATACATGTAATCCCAGCATTTGGGGAGCCCAAGGCAGGACTGCTTGAACAAGCCCAGGAGTTTGAGACCAACCTCCACAACATGGCAAAACCTCATCTCTACGAAATTTAAAAATTAGCTGAGCCTGTAGTCCCAGGTACTTGGGGAGTTCTGGGCTGCAGTGAGCTGTGATCATGAGTTACACTTCAGCCTGGGCAGGTCGCAGAGTAAGACTTTGTTTCTAAACAAACAAATAAATAAAACTGTGAAGAATGCCAGGAGAAATAATAAGAGATACCAGTCAAGCATTAATAGGAGATATAAAAAGTGATAGCATTGAACTATTTCATTCATTGTTGTAAGAACCAGACATTTGTTCTAAAGAAAAGGATCGAATCATCTCTGATTTTTGCAGAAGAAAAACTTCTAAGTTTTTACAAAATACGATATAAATATATCTGAGCTTACTAAAAAGACATTGTAGTAAAAAATTTTTTATTTAGGACATTTGAAAGCTACTAAAACAGATCCCAAAGGGAAAAAAATGACATGCTTAGTACTGCAATTTCTTGAATTTATCATGAAATGCCATTTTTATAAACTTCTGTTGAACTTACTCTTACATTTAACACTTTACACTACTACTTGTGTAGGTATTGTTTCATGTGGAAAAGAGCTTTGAAATTAATAAAAATGGTCTTGTATCAACCATGAGTGAAGATAGATTGAAAAATCTGGCTTATACCATCATGGATCGTGAAGATGCAAAGAAGATTCATCTTGATAAAATTAAAGCTTGAAAACAAAAACTGCAGTATTATTCATTACTGTGACAGACCAGTTTTCAAAAAACTCATTGATAAAATTAAAATATGTTAAACTATTGCTTTTTGCTTTTTTCTGCCATATTTTGTTCATTTTTGTTATCTTTTACTGGCATAATCAAAATTACAAAAATCTATACAGTATTTTTCCACTGACTTTTGTTTCTGTCTGTTATGACTACCTATTTCAGTCTGTGATAGAAACAGTGTTCTTCTAAACACAGAATGTCACCGGAACATGTTTTATAAGAATTTGTTTCTGAGATATTCTCTCGGCTCACATTCTAGGTCTGGCATTAAAGAATGACCGAGTAATACTACTGATGCCTCTTTGCCTTTTTCTACTGGGGCAAAAGTCATACAGCAATGTACACTATACATTGTACGATAGTGGTTTATAAAAGATTTTTGACCACAAAATTAGAAGGATAAGAATCTAACTCTTAAGAAACTCAAGCCAATTAAAAATCTATACTTGCTTAATAGGAAGCAGCAATTTTGTTTTAGTGGACTAATTCTGAAGCTTTCCCTAATAACAACTCTTTTCAATTCTCATCTTTAAGAATTCTGTATCACTGCAACTTGTAAATTTCATATAGAATGGGGAGAATTTTTAAATATGTACTATTGTAACTTTAATGCACCAAGGTAAAAAATAGAATGAATTAACACTCTGTTTCAGCTGCCGGCCGTACCAACAGGAGTTGCCAGTGTGGAGAACTTGGCTTTCATTTCCAGTTGAAAGAGATAGAAATGGTGTCGAAATGCACGGTGTTCTTTTGCAAAGATGTATATTTATTAAATTAGATTTTAAAACTTGAAACAACACGGCATAAACCCTCTCTAAAATTGTTCAAAGTTGCTCTCAGGAAAGTCATCTTCCAATTGCTTCCTGTTTTCGCTTCCCCAGGCTAGAAGTATGAGAGTTTGAAGGTGAGTGATTCTCTCTGCGGTTCCCTCCTGGGGAGAAGTCATCAATGCTGCCTTGCAAATGAGCAACCCAGGCTGAGTTCCCTGGTCAATGAACCAGAAGGCTGGGCAAAGGGAAGCTGGCTTTTATTTTTCTCTTTTCCTTCTGTTACTGGTCGGTAATTTAGGGGCTTGAGATCAGGCTTGATTTTCTGTGGGTAAGCTAACCCATCAGGTGGAGCCCTTGGTAATAGCATTGCGGAAAGGGAAGAAGAAAAACAAGATAATGAAACTTAGATGCCTTTTGGTTTGGAAGGAGGTTTATACTTTAATGACTTTTTTTTTCTTTTTTTTTAAAACGTGCACTGCATGAAAAGAGAAAATTAATGTTTTTGTATGTCTGTTCTCCATTTAAAGAGAATATCGGTTCTAGTTGACTAACGCAGAGGTAGGAAAACTAGTAAGCCAAGTTCAGTCACCATGATTAATGGCTTCCTCAGAAAATCTTTAAAATTATGCATTTTTTCTTTTAACAAGAGACTATCTAGATTTGATTTTTAAACAAAGAATCCTAAAATGCTTAAAGTCTGATACTTTGAAGGAAAAATGTTTAATCATAAAGGGGATACAGAACTGTCCTAGTCTGGTGTTCTAAGGTCTTATAATTTGGGCTATACCTGCAGCATTAGGCCATTTCCTTCTTATCTTTTCTTAAGACCTAAAACAGCTGAAATAAGTATTTTTACACATAGTTCAGAGTGCCTCTCCTGTTCTACAAGTCATAAACCACTTGGGCTGAGTGCCATAAACATTTTTATTTAATTCCTTAAACTTGCCTTTCAAATCACTCTTTGCCATGTATGATGAATTAATTGGGAAACTATAAATAGAGGTGAACTAGAAGCAAAATATGGGTGTGTTAATTTCATTAATTTATGGCTAAAGAATTGGACTGAGTGCTACTGAGTTTCGTCTGCCCAACAAGCTTTCAAATCCCCTTCTTCTCAAAACAGACCCTGGTCCTTTTGGCCACAGAAGTGGGATTAGCTAATTTGTCCCTCTTCACGACAGTGACGGATCCCAGTGTAAGTCTGTGACCAAGCAGGGCCAACCTTAGTCCTGGCCTGGAGTTTTTACATGAACACTCAAAGGAAATTTCTCTTTCCAGCTGGGGTATGAAATTGGGATAGCCATGAGTGAGGGTGGGAGATTGGTAGGAGAAAGTGACCCAGCACATGACCAAGGACAGGTGGAGAGAAAGGGTGTCGGCCTCTGTGATCTGGGGTCTCCTCTGTCAGCCCTGCTTCCTGGATCCCTGCCTTTAAATTTGTCCCCTATCACAGTGTCACTTCCGGCTGGCTACCGAGCAACGACTCATCTCTCGCTCTCTTTTTTTTTTTTACTGAATGAAAATCATTTCAGTTCTGCAACTTGCAGCCAAAATGTTTGGACTAATGTGTGTGTGCCATTTGTAAGTATTTATTTTAATTTAGTTTTTTGTTTAACAGGAAGACTCACTTCTTTTTTTGGATGTGCACTTGTATCAGTTCTATTGGCTTTAAGAGACATGTGAGAAGCTCCATGATCCAGAAGCAGACTGGCTTCACCACACTCAAAAATGCCTTCCCTGTGCCCAGCCCCAAACCTTGGGAGATGGTCTATCCCAACTGCCTGCCTTTTCCAGAATGTCATATAAATGGAACCACAAAGAACACAACCTTTGAACTAGGCTTCCTTCACTTAGCAAAGGGATTGACAAACTTTTTCTGTAAAGGGCCAGGTGCATATTTTTAGCCCTGTGGGCCATGTAGTGACTGTCATATCTGTTCAGCTCCACCACTGTGGCCTGAAGCCAGCCCCTACCCCATAAGTGACATGGCCCTGGACTTGGCCCTTAAACCAAATAGTTTGCAGACACTTGATCCAGCATAATATTCATACACTTAAGGTGAAGTTCACCATCTCTTTGCCTCTATTAATAGTCTGTTCCTTTTGATTGCTGAGTAATATCCCCTCAACATGTGAAAGACACTTGAATTGTTTCCACTTTAAGTGATTATGAATAAAACTGTGCTATGGTCTGAATGTGTCCCCCCAAATTCATATGTTGAAACTTAGTCACCAATACAATCACCTTAGGAGGTGATTGGGTCATGAGAGCTCTTCCCTCAGGGATGGACTTAAGGCCCTTCCAATCACACAGGACTTGGCCCCTTTGTCCTGCTCTTCTGCCCTGTGAAAATGCTGCATTCATCCCCTCTGGAGGTTGCAGCCATCATTTGGTACCATCCTGGAAGCTGAAAGACCAGCCCTTAAACTTGCCAGAGCCTTGAGCTTGTACTTCCCAGCTCCCAGAACTGTGAGAAATGAATTCCTATTTTTTGTTAATTGCTCAGTCTCGAGCACTTTGTTACAGCAGCATGAACAAAACTAAGACAAACTGCAATCAACGTGTGTTTGTACAGTTTTTGTATGAACTTAAGTTTCATTTTTCGGGTGAAATAACTAGGAGTAGTATTACTGGGCTGTGTGGTTGGTGCATGTTTAGTTTTATAAGAAACCGAGAACCGTTTTCCAGAGCAGCTAGGCCATTCTGCATGCCCACTGGCAATATATGACAATCCCCCTTGCTTCTTATCCTAGATAGCACTTGATATTGTTAGTTTCATGGGGTTTTGCCACCCTAGTAGCAGTATAATAGTATCTCATTGCTAATTTTTACTAATTTGAGTTTCCCTAATGAACAATGATGTTCAGTATCTTTGCAGGTGACCATCTTCTTTGGTGAAGTGACTGTTCAAACCTTTTGCCCATTTCTTACTGGGTTATTTCCTTTTTTTGAGTGTTAAGATTTCTTTACACATTTTGGTTAAAAATTCTTTGTCATATGTGTGATTTTAAATATTTTCTTGGAGACTTTATCTCTTTCATGTTTACATGGATGGAGCTGGAACATATTCTTCTTAGTAAAGTATCTCAAGAATGGAAGAAAAAGTATCCAATGTACTCAGCCCAATTATGAAACTAATTTATGGCTTTCACATGAAAGCTATAACCCAGTTATAACCCAAGAATGGGGGAAGGGGGAAAGGGAGGGGAGGGAGGGTGATTGGTGGGATTACACCTGCGGTGCATCTTACAAGGGTATATGCGAAACTCAGTAAATGTAGAATGTAAATGTCTTAACACAATAACTAAGAAAAGCCAGGAAGGCTATGTTAACCAGTGTGATGAAAATGTATCAAACGGTCTATAAAACCAGTGTATGGTGCCCCATGATCGCATTAATGTACACAGTTATGATTTAATAATAAAAAAATTAATATTTTCTTTCAGTCTTTGGCTAGTCTTTTCATTCTCTTGATGGTATATCCCAGAGAGTCTACTTTCTAATACTTTATGGATAGAATTCCAACATAAAAAGCAGGGGGCACAAACATTCAGTCAATTACAAAGAGAATAAAAAATAATGTCACTCTTGCTCTACAAAAGTTTTTGAATTTTGATGAGGTTAGATTGGTCAATTTTTATTTTATAGTATTGCTTTCAGAGTCATATTTAAAATCTCTCCAATTCAAGGTCACAAATATTTTCTCCTATGCTTTCTTCTGAAAGTTTTATAGTTTCATATTTTACATTTAGACTTATCATCCCTCTCCAGCTGATTTTTGTATAAGGTGTATAATATCTAGGTTTTTTTTGTTTGTGTGTTTGTTTTTGCATATGGCTGTCCAGTTGTCCTTGCTGAAATGACTATTCTTTCTCTGGTGACTCATCTTTGCACCATCATTAACAATCAATTGGCCATGTTTCAGTGGGTTATTCCTGGGTTGTCCATACTGCTGCATGGACCTACATTTGTCAATATCACATGGTCTTGATTTCTGTTACTTTATAAGAAATCTTGAAATCAGGTAATGTGGTTGGAAGAGATGACAAGCTCTGCCTTACCATTTGTGGGTGGTATTTCCCATGTTCACTTTTCTAAGTCCACATACATGATCCACTGGGAGGTCGGTCTGGGACTTGTGCACTAAGAGTAGATGATGGTTTTGCCCTCAAATCTTTGGCTATGCTTCTTTGGGTCTACTTTGCCCTTGCACAGCTTGGGAGTAAGCCTGGAACTTGTCACTACAGAGAATGTCACTACAGGGTCCCTTCTCTCCAGCTTTAGCTCCCTCGTCTATGCAAATAGGGCTGCCCTTGGAGTGAACTCGTGAGAGGAAGAGTGGGAGACCACAGAAGTCGTTTCTCTGGGCTTTTAGATGCTCAGGCCAGGGAAGCCTGCTGTGCACAGCAGGGCACCGTCACGGTTCCAGGCTGGCCTCATGGCAGAAGAGAAGAAAGGCAGGGGGAAAGGATGTCTTAATCTATTCAGGCCCATATAACAAATTTATAGAAGTTGTTTTCTCACAGCTCAGAGAGCAGAAGTCTATGATCAGGGTGCCAACATGGTCAGGTTTAGGTGAGGCCTTCTCAGCTGCAAACTACAGACTCCATACCTCATGCTCACATGTAGAAGGGCAAGGCAGCTCTCTACCTCCTCTTGTATAAAGGCACTAATCTTAATCATGAGGGCCCCACCCCCATGGCCTACTCAACCCCCCCCCCCCAAAGTCCTCACCTCCTAATGCCATCACCTCAGGGTTGGGACTTTAACATATTAACTTTAGAGTGGCACAAACATTCAGGCCATTACAACAGGCAATCCTCCATAGTCTCCAACCCCATCCTTTTTTCAGGCCTCCAGCTAGAAAGAGGCAGTTTCTTCTGTAGTCTCTCCTGTCCATGTCCCCTTTGCAGGTCCCAGACTTGGCTTACCCTCAGGTCAGGCTGAGAGACAAACGATAGAAAGAAATACAGCAAAGCACCATTGTGCTGTTGGGCTGTTCTTCTGGTTTGGACTTCCCTCCCTGATATGTCTACTTTGTTTACCTTTCAGAACCTGTATGTAGTTACTTTTTACATTTTATTCAGATGTTAATAAACTTTTTACATGTTATTCAGATGTCAATGAGAAACAGACTATTGTGGGCTTGTTCAATTTTTGCCAACACTTGAAGTTCAATTGCTTATTTTTAAGGCTCGTTCTTAAACTTCTTATATTCCACTAGAAATTGCAAAAATATTCTTTCATATTTTTTCCCTCTCCTCATTTTTTTTATGTCTTCTTTCCCTACTTATGATATCCCATTATGTCAGCTTCTACTAAAATTGGACTTTCAACCTGGCACTCAGGCATTGCACCTATAACCTGAGATATCTTTATTTCTTTTTTGTATTTGATTTGGCTAGGAGAATATAGTGAAATGATTCAACGAGAAAGTGCTAGATTATTAAAAATAAAGATCTTATACAGTAAGGTTTTTACATCTTGCAGGAAAGTTGATTGCTTAAAACTACCAAACGTTCATAATTTACCAGATCTTCCAACTGTGTTAGTTTTCTTTGGACATGAAAGATATAAAAGAACACACCAGAAGAAAAAGCAGAAGAGCTAAACTATGTTTGCATACTCTGCTTTCCCTTCATCTGTGTTCTTGAAACTTGAAAATACACAAGTTATACTCCAATTTCCCAGCAGTTAAAAACATAAATCAAAAGAGATAAACCTTAGTCTCCATGTTACCTTTCACTGGTTGTGTGACCTTTGATAATTTACTTAATTTTTTTGAATTTAATTTCCTCATTTGTTAAGGGAGCTTATTGGACAAGAGGTCTCTACAACCTTCCTTTTTCAGTTGTGACCTTCTATAAATTTATAAGAGAATAATTGAAAATAGACTCTGCATCAGAGAATTACTCATCAGTGACACCGCTGAGCATACTAAAGAGGGAGGCAATCAGGAGGGTCCCTCCCTGTTTTTCAGAAAACCAACAATCACTGAGTAATTAATCCAATGTTTTTGGACAGTTAGTGGCTGTCCAAATTAGACTATAATTTGAAAATGTATAATTTGCTATTAAGCTAAGGCTGTTTCTGAGTTTCTGATTGAGCTGGCATCTCAGTACAGGGTTCATAGAGGGGCTTGGAGGAGCTGACAGATTAAGATGATTAGAAAAAAAAAGCATTCCCTGGAATGTAGTTATTATTAGTTAAATGCAGACATTTTTCTCCCTTGCTAAAGAGCTCTGGAAGAAGAAAGATGAAACTTTTCAATGTGCAGAGCAGAGTTGATCTATTTAACTAAAAAGAATGTGAAGCACCCAGAACATCTAGTTGGAAAAGGGGACAGTCTCTTCAATAAAGTGCTGGGAAAACTGGATATCCACATTCAGATCAATGAAACCACAGCCCTCTCTCTCATCACATACAAAAATCAAATCAAAATGAATTAAAGACTTAAATGCTGGATGTGAAACTATGAATCTATTACTAGAAAACATTGGGAAAATGCTTCAGCACACGGGGTTGGGCAAAGATTTCTTGAGTAAGACCTCAAAAGTACAGGCAGCCAAAGCAAAAATTGACAAATGGGATCATGTCGAGCTTCCACACAACAAAAGAAACAATCAACCAAATGAAGGTACAACCTAAAGAGGGGGAAAAAACATTTGCAAACTATCCACCTGACAAGGTATTAGTAATCAGAATATACCACATGAGGACCTCAAACAACTCAATGGCAAAAAGCTAAATCTGATTTACAAAATGGGCAAAAGATCTGAACAGACATTTCTCAAAAGAAAACAAATGGCCAAAAATCCAATGGAAATGATCCACATCACTAATTATCAGGGAAATGCAAATCAAAACCACAATAAGATATTATCTCACCTCAGTTAAAAAGGCTATTATCAAAAAGAGAAAATAATGAATGCTGAAAAAAATGTGAAAAAAGGGGGACCCTCATACCCTTTTACCTTTGTGAAAATGTAAATTAGTATAGCCATTATGGAAACAGTATGGAGCTTTCTCAAAAAACTAGGCTTACGAAGTGACCCACCAATTCCCCTGCTGAACATATATCCACAGGAGGGGAACTCAGCATTTCACGGAGACACCTGCATGCTCACCATTCATGATAACCAAGACATGTAATCAACGCAGGTGTCCATCAAAGGGTAAATGAATAAAGGAAATGTGGTACATATTTACAACACGATATTATTCAGCCATAAAATAAGGATTAAATCCTGTCATTGGCAGCAAGATGGATGGAACTGGAAGACATTATGTTCAGTGAAATAAGCCTGGTACAGAAAGACAAATCACACGTTCTTCCTCATATGTGGGCGCTAAAAAAAATTATCCCATGGAAATAGTAATAGAATAATGGTTACCAGAAGATGGGAAGGGTTGTAGGGAGGGAGGGAGATAAGGAGGGCAGAAAATAAGGGGCCAGGTGTGGTGGCTCATGCCTGTCATCCTTGGCACTTTGGGAGTCCATACTGTTTACTGACTTATGCTATATTGTCATATTTGGGAGGGGGGATGGGTGAAAAACATGACAAAAATAAATACAAAATTCATCTGGAAAAATAAATATGGTGGAATTGCCACTTTTTTTTTTTTTTTTTTAAATAGCAGTGCTGGTAAGAGGTGGTAGCTTTTAGGAGGTGATCACACCATGAGGACATGGCCTGAGGACGGATTAGTACTTTATGACAGGGCTGAAGGCCACCAGTGGGCCCTTTTGCTCTTCTGCTGTTCGATCCCAGGAGAGCATGGCATTTGTCCCAGAATGCTGGTGTGTTCCCAGCCTCCAGAGCCTTGAGAAAATACATTTCTGTTGTTTGTAAATTACCCAGTCTCAGCATTTCCTTGTAGCGGCCCTGATGGGCTGACACAGGACCTAACCTTTTACTTTCGAGCTCTCTGAAAAGCACTAAGTGCTCCATGAATATATGTCAAATGTCTGATGAACAAATTAATCAATGAATGAGCTAGTGGATCGTAACAATAAAATAATCCCATACCTCCATGTGTGGAATTTAATAATAACTACTCTCACTTGAAAATTTAATGCAGTTTCCTGAGCAATTAACTTCTACCTTTACTTGACATTTAAATCTATAGGCTCACGAACTTAATCCTTAAAATAAATGCAATGTAAAACGCTTAAAATGTGTCAGGGTATCTGAATTAAAAAGCATAAGCAAATACAACTTGCCATGTTAGATATTGATTTCACCATTTCTGGCCCCGGGAAAATAAAATCAATGTTTATCGTGGCAGCCAAGGAGGAACGGTGGGGGCTCAATGAGCTTCCTGTGTGTGTTCATTCTGCCGGGAAGTGAAACGAAAGGGATCCGCTGTGAATTACGTCGCGGTGACGTTGATTAAAGCCGCTGTGAATTACGTCGCGGTGACGATTAAAGCCGCGCGCCTTCGCAGAGCGACTGCAACGCCGTCGGGTGCGGGAGGAGTCGCCCTCCGGGACGGTGTCTGCCCTGCGGGGCAGCGAGCAGGCAGCCTTTCCCAGCTCAGTGATTTTACTGCATATATTCAACGGCATCCAAGTGCAACAGAAAATGCTCTGCAGTGCTAGCAGGACAGCCGAACCATAAATGCGTGGCTGCTTCAGAGAGTCCCCATGCAAGGGACGGTGTGGTTTGATAAGCGCTAAGAAAGGGGCGACGCTCGCCAGGCATTCATTCCATTGTGTCCTCAAAGCCGGACTGGGGAAAACCCTGTCTCTTTGTTGGTTGGTAAGCAGACAAGGAAGGATACTATAAGCAAATATCCAAAGACAGAAAAATATAAAAGCCCTCTTTCACACCTGGCCAAGTACGCCATGCTGTAATACGTGATACAAAGAATTGCAGAGCCATTGAGGAAGGTGCGACTGTGGAAATAGAAAATTCCCTCGTGGGGCTGTCTGTGTAGCTCTGCTCTCCCTGCACCTCCCACCGGTGTTAATATAGCTCTTGCTAGGATATGCAAATGATGCTAAGGAGCAGATGTGAGAACATTCTCTGTAAAGACAAGTTATTGGGTGTGGAGCTCTGGGCAGTGCAGACTGGAGCCATGGTCCTTTTACTCACGGTACCATAAGTAGGAAGAAGAAGATGCATTCACCGTGAACACAAAAGCTGCAGAAAGACACCAGGGAAAGGCCAATTCGCATCTATGCTTAGGTAGCCTTGTCTGGTTAAAATGCACTTTGCCATTTTCAATCGGTTGTAGTTAGAGGTTACAACGAGGAGCATCTGGTCTGGCATGAACACATTTCCCACAGAGTCCAGAGAGTTCTATGATACATTCCTTTATCATCAGGTTATCATGAAAACATTTACTTAGCACCTTTTAGGTTTAGGAATGTTGTTCAGGAAATGATTTCTTCAAGTCCCTGAGCAATGGTGTTTATTTTAGCAGAGGGCAACAGTTAGGGGTGCTTTATTTATTCGTGTGTTCAAATTCAGCCATTTCCTGACTTCCTAAGGCTTTGTGTTCGTCTTTTATTCTCCCGGGCCATTTTAGGAATCTCTGTCGGGCATGTCCGTTGAAATGGAATTAAATTTCCTCAGCAGCTAGTTATTAAGGCCACGTGTCACCACTTAGAAAGTCCTTTCAGCTTTTTTCCCAGCACGAACGTGAAAATGAATACCAGTCCAGAGGCTCATAGGCTAAAACATCTGCCAAAATGGAAGCGGGGGCGCTTTTCCTCTGGGGGTGGAGGGGGGGGAATTCTGCATTTGGGGCTTTCAGGGAGCCCGGCTGCAGGCCTATTAGCCCAATCTCATCACAAGCAGGACAAGGGAACTGAAGCAGGCGGGGTAACACCAGCAAATGCAAGGACAGTGCATTTCAGGGGCCTTATGGAATTCTAAGGCATTCCCTGATACCTGCGCGAGGCGTCATTCAGCGGCTTCTCTCTTTCTGGACTGTATTTTCTCAATTATTTGGCATTTGGAACAAACACTTCGCCTTACATTACACATACTGTTCAATCCAATAAGCATTTTAAAGCTTCTACTTATACTCTTTCAGCTGAGAAACCTTACCCACAGGGACAAGTGCTAGTCTCACTAGCTTCATAACCAGTGGGCAATTTCTGGAGTCTAAATTTTATAGCAGAGTCAATTCAAACATTTTTATATTAAAATTACTAATACAATATGGTAGCATGGAATATAAAATTCACATGAATTTTTAAGATAAAGCATACCTTCGGACAAGTTCCATCCTAAAGCAACCTGAAGGCCTTTACTCCTCTGCTATAAATGGTACTGAGGGAGCAGACCTGAGAACAATCTCTGTAAAGACAAGTTATTAGGCGTGGAGCTCTGGGCAGTACAGACTCTAGCCCTGGTCCTTTTACTCACGGTACCATAAGTAGGAAGAAGAAGATGCATTCACCACGAACACAAAAGCTGCAGAAAGACACCAGAGAAAGACCAATTCTGCTTAATGGGCATGCCGCGTGAGTGCTGGTACCTGGGAAAGGCCTGGAGATGGGAGAAGAGTTTCCACTGGTGGAGTGTATGGAAGGGCTTTCCAGGCAGAGGGATTGGCCTGTGCAGAGGCATAGCGGCATGAACCAGGATGGTAGATTGAGGAGCAAGAAGCCATGTCACGTGACTGGAAAGTCAGGCAGAGCACTGGGAAGGTGTATCAGAAATTGTGCTTATGAGGCCAGGTCTGGTGGCTCAAGCCTATAACCCCAGCACTCTGCGGGGCTGAGATGGGAGGATCCTTTGAGCCCAAGAGCGTGAGGCTGCTGAGTTATGATGATGCCCAGCACTCCACCCAGGGTGACAGAGTGAGACTCTTTCCCCCAAACAGTTGTGCTTACGTATACTTTTTTGTGTGTTATTTCGGATAAACCAATATTCATTGGAATCTTCCATTGAAGAATTGACTTCGTAAAGTGAAAATAACTTCTCCATTTATCTAGAAAAAAGATTGGACTTTTAAATTCATTTAAATTGGGGCACAAATCCATGTTATCTTTTATAATAGATTATGTGGGTATTTTTTTCCTTCATTTGCCCACAAAGGTATTTTATTTATTCTGCAAATATTTATGTAATGCTTACCACTGGCAGATACAATGATAAAACCAACTATCAAAAGATTCCTCCTTCTCCCCCTAAAAGAAATACAATCTTTTCTGAAGGAAGACACTGAGCCTAGCTTTGTACAAACATTTATGCTCCTCTGAGCCCTAGAGGAAGACCAGGCTTGTCCCAGGTGCTGGGATTATACAAGAGGGCAGCTCTGCCTGGAGAGGCCTGCTGCGTTTCTCTTACCAATGCTTACCAGCCGAGGCCTGAACCTAAGTGCATGAGAAAAAACCAGTCACTGTGATGCCACCAATTATAGATAGTAGTTTCCAATATTCTCACAAACTTGGAAGAAAACAAATCACAACATCTAACTCAATACCAGTATTTCCTCCCCAAGAATCAGAGGATTTTGTAGAGGTCCCACCTTACTTCCACTTTCCCTTACTCAGAAATGAATCCTTGGTTTTCTATGAATAATACTGAGAAATTTGAAGTTGTGAAAAATCAAGAATAATGACCATATTTAAAACTTTCTCACTGGAATCAAAAAGAATGGCTGTTGAGATAGCAAATTATTTAAGGTCATTGGTTGACATAGATAAGAAAACACATTGGGATCTTATCAGAAGAATTCCACGGTGCCTGAGACAGGGCAGGCGGGGCGAGGTAGAGAGACTGATGGGCCAGAGAGCAGTGAAGAGTGTGGCGATTCCTTGTTATGGTCCCCACTACGTGGTCTGCTCACCAGCTTCCTAGACCAGGAACTGGATTTTGCCAGTGCTCCCAGAATGATACAAAAAAAAAAAAAGCAAAGCAGAAACTCTTCTGTATCAGCCACAATGTCAGTTCATAAATCCTGGGATTAATGGTCAGGAAGATTCCTTGTCATGACTAGTGGCACACTGCCACCCAGAGCACCCGTCTGACACCAGTTTCCTGGGAAGGCAGGGGGTGGCGTGGTAAGTCTGGAACTGGAGCAGAGGATGGCGGAGTGTGATGACGTCATACAGGCCTCAGCACAGTGATAATGCAGGGGTGGGGGTGCCCTCTGCCAACCAGAGGCAGGGGAATAGCATTGTGTGTGTGGACTGGGGGCTCAGCCCCGCCATGTATCACCTGTAGGACCCTAGGGATAGCTGCACGGTGTCTCCACGCCTCAGTGTCCTCATCTGTAAAATGCCGTGTGGATGGAGCAGTAGCTGCCCAGGCTGAGCAGCCAGGCTGTGTGCCTGTTGTTTTGTATACACACATCTCAACTGACAGCGACCTTCAGAGGTGAGCACTGTCGGTGTCCCTACTCTGCAGAGGAAGAAGGTGACACACTTCCACTTCCTGCGGAATGATGGCGCCTCTTTCCTGATGTGGTGGCTTACAAATGTCCCATTTCCTGGTGGCCGGCTTTTCTCCTTCTCCAGACTTCTCCTGTCGTACAAAGGACTCAGGGGACAGGTGGGGTCTGGACAGACAGGAATTGTGCTGTGCAGAGGAGAGGACAAGTGGCGTCTCGGAGCTTCTTGTCTCTTTAGATTCTAAAATCAAACATATGTCATACTCTGAGGAAGACTTTAATTTCTCTTCCACTCTCTAAATCTCTGACTGGCCCTCGAGAGTAATTCACATTCTTCTTTTAATGTATTTTTGCCTTTATTTTGGTGTTGACTAGGAATCTGGATGTGAATTTCCTGAGTGCACTCACGCGCTCACTCCCCATGGTGCCCTGCACAGACAGTGGTTGGGCCACCCCTCCTCCCTTGCTCTCTCCCATGGCTTGGATACAATTACGTTCAATGTTTTTACCCAGCCACACAAATCCCTTATGCAGTGGCCCCAATATTAACGTTTGTTAGGCCATATGTTTCTCTTCCATGCTCAGCACAGGAAAAACACCCTCAAGTCCTTTCGTGATGTGCTTCAGGTGCCCAAACCAGAATAAACCTGGCTCAGGTGGCCAGTCTCCAAAGACTCCACCTCCAAATAATAGGGACTAAAAGCTTGTTTTCTTTGTTTTGTTTTGTTTTTATTTTTGGAGACATTGTCTCACTATGTCACCCTTGGTAGAGTGCTGTGTTGTCACAGCTCACAGCAAACTCCAACTCTTTAAGCGATTCTCTTGCCTCAGCCGCCCAAGTAGCTGGGACTACAAGTGCCCACCACAACACCCGGCTATTTTTTTTGTTGCAGTTGTTGTCGTTGTTTTAGCTGGCCCAGGCTGGGTTTGGACCAGCCAACTTTGGTGTATGTCCCAGGCACCCTAACTACTGAGCTACAGACATCAAGCTGGGACTAAATGTTTTTGTCCCCTCAAAACTCACATGCTAAGGGCGGCGCCTGTGGCTCAACAGAGTAGGGCGCCGGCCCCATATACCGGAGGTGGTGGGTTCAAACGCAGTCCTGGCCAAAAACTGCAAAAAAAAAAAACCCCTCACAGGCTAATGCCCTAACCTCCAATGTGATGTTATTTGGAGGTGGAGTCTTTGAGAGAAAATCAGGTTAAGATGAGGTCATGAGGATGGGGTTAGTCTCCATACAAGAGGGGACACAAGAGAGCCTTTTCTCTCCCTCCCCATCTCTGACACCGTGAGAAGGCAGCCATCCTTAAGCCACAAAGAGGGCCCTCCCCAGAGCTCAACAATGCTGCTCCCTGACCTTAGACCTCCAGCTCCTAGAACTGCAAGGAAATAAACTCTACTGTTTGGGCCATGCAGTCTCTGATTGTCACACAAGCTGACTAGTGCGGTGATGCCACCTTCTAACCTGGTCTTCTTACTCAAGTTACCAGAATCTTTAAGATAGCTGTCAATTTTCTAAAAGTAGGTTATTATCTAGATATGGCAAGACCAACAGATCAGGAAACACTATGGTTCAAAAGAGAGTTTGTTATATTTAGGGATTCAGAGAGGAGGAGGCAGGGCACGCCACAGGGGGCCCCCTGGGTGGGGCAGGGGGCGGAGGGAGGGGGCGGGGGCAGGGGGCGGGGATAATGTGGACAAGAGCCCTTGCTGTGGTTTCTGTAGGACAGAACTGATGAGGCAAGGCAAAGGTGCCTAGAATTTCAGTAATGTCAGTTCTGGGGTGTAGGGATGTCCTCTGTTGTCTGGTACCTGACCATCGGGAGATGGGCAGGTGGACAGTGGTCCAGCATGTGACAGACCAATAAAGGAGGTGGGGGTTGGTAATGAGCTCTGGATTGGCTGGTTTGCATATGAACAGGGCACACTCTGGAGTTTTTTATCTCTAGAAATTAGTCAGCCTTGGAAGGACAGTCCCTCCAGCCTCAGCAAGGCCCAAGCTGGCAGAGCATCGGAGAATAAAGGCACGGTTCATACAGCAGCGAGGCCTATCTGATGTAGATGTTAATACCAGACGATCTCATTAATTCAGCCCTTAATAAAAATCACAATAACATACTCGTTAAGTTACATTCATAACTTAATGAAGGGAATAACTTAATGAAGACCATATGGAATAAGATCTTTAAACAAATTACTCCCATTAGCTTGTGCACAGTTATTTACTAAAAACTACAAATGCCGTGCGCAGTAGTAATTAAACCTCCAATGTCGTCTCACCAGAAATCTTTAGAACCCTTAGCCACATGGCCAAAGAACATTTCTCCTTGTTTTTTCTTTTTTCTTCTACACTGCTGTCCTGATACCTAATTCCCTGTTGATCTAACTTCTGTGATTCCCACCCGCTTGTCGGAACAGTCACTTCTTATCTCTTATAATTAATTTCAAAATTTCTCATTCTCTTGTTCAGCAACTATTAACAAATTTGATCTTAGAAAAGCAAAATCTTCCCCAATTGAATTTCTATGACCTTGACAGTGTATCATGAATGTTAAACTTGTTTTCAGGAGTTTCTCATGGAAGGCCCCCTGACAGTTGCTTACCCTGGGAATTGTGCTGTGTGCAGAGTGGCAGAATTCCACTGGCTCGTGTCTTGCTTAAGAGGTTTTTATCTGGCACTTGGTTATGAAAGAAATTACATTTCTTCTAGTAGCCGTGGAGTTTTGCCTGTAATGCTTGGGATTAAGCGTGATGGAGCCCCCCCTGGCCTCTGCTCTGTTTCTCTCTGCTCCACCCCGACTTCCTCCATCCTGGGGGATGAGCCCTGCGAGTACCACGGGGCATTCACAGGAGAGGATTCATTCATTACTGGCTTTCACAGGTGAGGGGCTTTTGATGGGGGCATAACTGCATTCTCCCACATCGACTTCTATGTTTAAATACTCTTTCTGCTACTGTACAAATGTGTGACCGTCAGCAAGTTAACTCAACCTTAATAAGCCTTAGTTTCATCCTCTGTCAATGAAGTTCATAACGATTAATACTTGCTCACAGGTTACTGGGGAGATTAAATGAGATAATGCAGGTAACACAATTAGCATAGCACCTGGTTCATCATAAATGCTAAATAACAATTACAACTACTATCACAAATATCCCAATTTAGTTCTTCCTGAGAGGCTTGCTGTATTTTAAGGTCACTTTTTATAAATCGTTGGTTTCATGTTCCTTTTACTAGTTTAACTCTCAAAATGTAACTTCTTTGTAAATGTAACCACCAAGTACCACCTTCTGGACCTAGAATGCAGAGACCCTTATAGTGTCTCCTAGGCTATATGTAAAATCTGAAGTTTTATAAATTCCTGGACATTAGGATCTCTAGTGTACAGGACTGCATTACAATTCATGGGCCCTTTCCTCCAAAAAATAAAGAATAAAAATTATATTTTATGACTGAGTTGGTATAAAGACAAATATAATCTAGGCAGCATTTATTATTATATTAGCTCTTTTTTCTTTTTTTTTTTAGAGACAGAGTCTCACTTTGTCACCCTCAGTAGAGTGCTGTGGCATCACAACTCACAGCAACCTCCAGCTCTTGGGCTTAGGTGATTCTCTTGTCTCAGCCTCCCAAGTAGCTGGGACTACAGGCACCTGCCACAACGTCCGGCTATTTTTTGTTGCAGTTTGGATAGTGCCGAACCCGCCACCCTCGGCATATGGGGCCGGCCCCCTACTCATTGTACCACAGGCACCGCCCTATATTAGCTATTTTTAATGTCCTTTCTCTAATTTTACAAGAAATTAAAATAAAAACATTTCCATGAGCCCTTACATGTACCCAGGCCCAGTTGGCTGCTGTGTCACAAGGTGAAGTCAGCCCTGATGGTGGGCTCAGACCACAGCGAAGTTCAAGGTGCCCCGGGGAGGATCGTTCTGAAGACACAGCTAAAGATGCTGCTGTAGCTCTTTTGTTGACGGGAACAGTAGAACTTTGACCAAAATCATTCTTACAAAAAATGTTATTGATTAACAACAGTGTGAAACTCACTTGAGATCACCTAGCTCAAGACTCATAGTTCATGGATGTGAGTTAGACTCACTGTCAGACTGAGCAGCTTGGAGCCCCGGACACATGGCACTGGCACCAGTTCCGCTGATGACAGGCGGGTTTCTCATCCTGCTATCCATTACTCTTCAAAATCACATTTGAGCTTATGCCAAAATGTCACTTAAAATATTTTGTTTCTCCAGCAAAGCAGTGTCCCCAGCAGCATATTGCATGGATACTTATTGGCCCTCAGGGAGTGGAACCTATGGAATGGGATTTGCAGTCTCTCCTCTTCACTGCACTGCCAGCAACTATTTTTCAGGGTAAACTGGTATTACGTTTGTTTATAACCACTTTCATTAGTTCTCAACCTGGGATAAGCTAGTTCAGCCTTTAGTAGATAAATAACAGAACCATGCTATATCTGGTAGCTTTAAAACACGACACGCAGGCCAGGTGCAGTGGCCCACACCTGTAATCCTAGCACTCTGGGGGGCCCAGGTGAGACGACTGCTTGAGGCCACGAGTTCAAAATCAGCCTGAGCACGAGCGCGACCCTGTTTCTACAAAAATAGGAAAATTAGCCAGGTGTAGTGGCATGCGCCTGTAATCACAGCTGTTCAGGAGGCTGAGGCAGTAGAATCCCTTGAGCCCAGGAATGAGACCCTGTCTCAAAAAAATAGAGAAGAAAAGAAAAAAAGAAGAAAATAACATCCTTAAATGGATGCCCACATGGGAAGAGAGATAAGAAAAGAAAAAAAGAAGAAAATAACATCCTTAAATGGATGCCCACATGGGAAGAGAGATAAAAAAAAAAAAAAAACGGGCGGCGCCTGTGGCTCAGTGAGTAGGGCGCCGGCCCCATATGCTAAGGGTGACGTGTTCAAACCCAGCCCCAGCCAAACTGCAACCAAAAAATAGCCGGGCGTTGTGGCGGGCGCCTGTAGTCCCAGCTACTCGGGAGGCTGAGGCAGGAGAATCGCCTAAGCCCAGGAGTTGGAGGTTGCTGTGAGCTGTGTGACATCACGGCACTCTACCGAGGGCAATAAAGTGAAACTCTTCTCTACAAAACAAACAAACAAACAAACAAACAAAAAAACAGTAGGCTGGGCATGGTGGTTCATGCTTGCAATCCTAGCACTTTGGGAGGCCAAGGCAGGGGGGCCACTTCAGGCCAGGAATTCGAGACCAGCCTGAGCAACATAGAAAGATCCTATATCTAAAAAAGAATGATAATAATTAAAATTTAGCCAGATGTGGTGGTGGGTACCCGTGCCTGTGGTCCTAGCTACTTAGGAGGCTGAGGGGGAGAATCACTTGTGTCCAGGCATTGGAGGCCACAAGGAGCTCTGACTGTGCCATCTCACTCCAGCCTAAGCAACAAACTGAGACCGTCTCTAAAAAAACAAGACAGTAAATGATGTTAAATATTCAGTCAGCCAACAAATGTGTGTTGGCCATCGATTCTGTATCGGTGTCCATGCTGGTCACTGGTCACAGAATTTGAGACGGAGAGCAGGTTTTTTCTTACCTCTGTCAGTCATTATATACCCACGGTGTTACACACATGAGTGGCAGTTCGTTTTTGATTATAATAGTAATATATTTTATGGAGAACAATCTGTGTAAATTATCCCTTAACTTAGACATTGCGTGTTATTTTTAAACTGTATAGAGAACTTATCATGCACTGTCTTGGCTCTTGCTCAAAATTTACTTATTTTGCTCCTTCTAAAAAAGATAGTTTCTGTGAACGTACAAGTCTCAGTTGATAATTATGTTCTGTCAACATTTTGAAGATGTTATTTTATTGTTTTCTAGCTTTCATGGATTTTATTGAGAAGTTACATGTCAGTCTAATTTTAGTATAATAGGTCCTTTTTTTCCGTGATACTTTTATAACTTTTCTGTGCCCCTTTACATGAGTGTGTTGAAGTGAAGGTTACTTTTATTTATCTGGTTTGGGATTTGTTTGGGTTTCCTGAAGTTGGGAGTTTGAGACTTTCTATGATTTTGGAATGTTTTTAGTATCGCTTGGATATCACTTTTCCTCTAGTCTGTTATTTTCTTCTGAAACTCTGAACTGAATTTAGTTAAACCTCCTTACTATGGAGCTTTCTCTTATATTTTTTTAATCTTGTTTATCTCTGTCATTTTTTCTGAATAATTTCTTTGGACCTAATTTATAGTTTACCAATCTTTTTTCAGCTAGGTCTAACTGCTATTTAACTTATCCATGGAGCTTCTCATTTCAATCATTCTTTATTTCTATAAGATTTTTTTATTATTAAATCATAACTATGTACAATAATGCAATCATGAAGTACAATGTGCTGGTTTTATATACAGTTTGAAATATTTTCATAGAACTGGTTAACATAGCCTTCATGGCATTTTCTTAGTTATTGTGTTCAGACATTTATAAAGGGTACAGGTGAAACTTACAAGACTTTTTATAACTTGCCAGATCATTTTGTAAGTCTCTTGGTCCTATTCATATATACAATACTTTTAAATATTTCCGTAAGTACAGTAGACCCTCCATACTTGACCACCTCCCTCAGTTGACCCCATTTTCATAGACTGGACAGGCACCATATGTACATGTCAGTACAGGAGGCCTCGTTAACTATGGCGACTGCCTCCGTATGATGACCAGTTTGTTATAGTCTCTTGGGTGGTCAACTTGCAAAAGTTCTACTGTATATTTAACATACTTATTATACATGTACATTCAGGTATCAAATGTTTCCAATATCCATCCTCCAATTCTTCAATTTGTTATTTCTGCTAACTCTTGGTTATGATGGTTTCTTTCTTTCTTTCTTTTTTTTTATTGTTGGGGATTCATTGAGGGTACAAAGAACCAGGTTACACTGATTGCAATTGTTAGGTAAAGTCCCTCTTATACTTGTGTCCCACCCCCAAAAGGTGTGTCACACAGGTTTATTTCTTCTTGCATTTAGTGGTTTGTAATTTGAGCTCACTCTGGGAACATACGCTAAGAATTTTTTATGTTCCGGGTATACAGTCCTTACACCAGAGAGGAATTGCATTTACTGGGCTTGTGATGCTGTCTGGAGCAGCAGGTGCAGAGTCAGTGCTCCCTGTCCCTGCCCCACAATTCCTCCAGGGCCCCTCTATTCCATGGCGGGAGGGTTCTGTCACAGCTTCCCCGGGAGAAGACTCCTTTAAATAGGGTTCCTCCTTAGATCCTGAAGTCCCAAAAGTGAGGGGACAAAGGGTGGAAAAGGAAACTAACATTTAAGGGGTTATTACATGACAAGATCCAAAGTAGATGTTTCATATCCTATCTGTTCTTTAATTTGGAAAGCACTTATCAATATCTCATATCTTGAAGACTCTAAGAACCCGACATCCACACCTTGCTATTTGACACAAGCAACTAGGGAAACCTAAAGCATAATTGGTTTCCTTCATGTACTGACCCTTTTAGAGTTCACCTTGGTTTTGACCCACAAGTTTATAGTAAATTCTAACACTAATTTAGCCTGGGTGGTTAAGTTTCCCCAAGATCGACACATATTTGCATATCATACCCCCTGAAAGGATGTACCGAGTGGCCCGGCAACCATGATTCCAGCCTTGCTATGATACACAGGTTAGTTACATTGTTGTGACATTTCCAAAAGTTTGGCTTCGTAGCCAAAGGGGCTGTGTTTCTCTGCAATGAGTATCCATCAGCGTTTCTGAGAAACGCCCCAGCATGACTCCACAGCCTCTCTAATGCAGCCAGATCAATCCTCTGGGGTACAAACTATCACTATTTCCATAGGACAGTTTCCATCTGGAACATCCCATGCTAGGCATCAAAGCAGTATTGAAGATGAAATATTCAGCCTACATGGAGAGGCATTCAAAACAAAGACCAGCCGTTGTGTCTACGTCCTTGGTGAAGAAACTCCCGGGATCCATAAAGCATCTGGACAAGTGGCTGAAGATGCTCCGTGTGAGGAATGTGCTTTTTACATTTGCACACAACTAAAGCGGAAAGTCAGAGAGAGCCTTGAAAGGCCGGGACTATCTTCAGCTACGTGACAGGAGTGAAGAGAGAAAGCTTTAAAAGTTATTGATTATAAGACAGCCAGGATAAACTATGGAGTTTTAATTAAACCCTGCTCAGTAGAAGTAGGGTCCAGTCCCAACAAGTTGCAGGAATCAGATATTTGTAGACCCCTCAGGGCACCTAAGTGGCCTGCACATATTACATTTGCTTTGCCTGATGTGGTAGTGCTAGTAGCAGGTAGCTATTTCAATTTAAAATAAAATTAATAAAAAATTAAATAGGACCGAATGCTGGTGGCTCACACCTGTAGTCCTAGCACTTTGGGAGGCCAGGGCAGGTAGATCCCTTGAGCTTAGAAGTTCAAGACCAGCCTGAGCAAGAGTGAGACTCCGTCGGTACTAAAAATAGAAAAACTAGCCTGGTATTGTGGTGGGCACCTTTAGTCTGAGCTGTGAAGGAGGCTGAGGCAGGAGGATCTCTTGAGCCCAGGAGTTTGAGGCTGCTGTGAAGTCAGCTGACACCATGGCACTCTAGCCTGGGACAATAGGCTATTAAATAAATAAAATATAGCTCAAAATTCATTTCCTTTGTCTCACTACAGGCTGAGTATCCCTAATTCAAAACATCTGCATTATACAATGCTCTAGTATCTGAAACTTTGACCACCAATGTGATGCTCAAAGAAAATGTTTATTGGAGCATCTTAGATTTTGAATTTTTGAATTAGCAACGTTGAAGTATCCAGTAAATACATATAAAGCAAATACTTCAAAATCTAGAAAATACTTCTGGTCCCAAGCACTTCAGATAAGGGATGATCAAACTGCGTCCACGCTCAGGGATTCCACGGCTAGTGGCTGCCATGTGAGACAGCACTGACCAGCATGGTCCCGTCCCCGCAGGACGTCTCTGGGCATTCAGTGAATGCATGTTGAGTGAATGAACAATGACTGCCCAGTGCTAGAAAAGAGGAGAAGAGGTACTGTTTTTGTAAAAAGTTGATTCTTTTTTTTTTAAAAAGTTGATTCTTAAAGAATTTTTTTTTAGAGACAGAGTCCTACTTTGTCCTTGGTAGAGTGCCGTGACATCACAGCTCATGGCAACCTCCAGCTCTTGGGCTTAAGCGATTCTCTTGCCTCAACCTCCTGAGTAGCTGGGACCACAGGCGCCCGCCACAACACCTAGCTATTTTTTGTTACAGTTTGGCTGGGGCTGAGTTTGAACCCACCACCCTTGGTATATGGGGCCGGCACCCTACTCACTGAGCCACAGGCACCGCCCTGAAGAAGACATATTCTTCTTACTGAAGACATAATCTATATTTGGAAAGAAAAGAGAGGTGGGGTGATAGAATGACGTTTTAAGAAGTATAATGTGAAGTTCCTTTGGGCGTTGGTTGAATTTCTATCGCAAATCCCTCCTCTCATGTCTTCATGGTTTTATTCAGGAGGACTTGTGTGACTAGGGACATCTTCTAGGAGCTCGGCGAAGGAGCTGTCCTTCACAGGGGGGCAGCCAGGTGGAGAAAAGAGGCCTCGAGTAAGGAAGAGGAGCCAAGAGAGTGAAGCTGTGAGCACACGTGTCCACCAAACCAGACAGGAAACTCGACCATAGCTTTGAAATTCCACAAGCTGTGACACTGGGCTCAGCCCACTTTGTCTCTGATAAAAACACTCTAGCTGACATCTAGGCTGTATTGTCATAAACCAGTTCAGGGGCTGGCAAATTGCAGTCTGCCAAATTTCGTCCACTGCCTGTATTTGGAAAGCCTAAGAATTTTTTTTTTATGATTTTAAATAATTGTAAAAGAAACCCCAAACAATGTTTCATGACACATGAAATGTGTGTGTGATTCAAATTTCAACATCTATAAAGGTTTTGTTAGAGCACAGTGAGCTCATTTGTTAGGCACGGCCTGTCACTGGATCTCCTGCCATAGTAGCAGAGTAGAGTGGTTACAACAGACCCCACGGGGCCTGTAAAGCTTAAAACATTTACACTCCGACCCTTCCTAGAAAAAGTTCTCCAACCCTCTGCTAACTACACTAGCAATAGGAAGAAAAGGGATTTGCATAGTCTGAGTGTCCTTTATCTGAAATGTGTGGGACCAGAAGTATTTTGGATTTTGAATTTTTGTCAGATTTTGGAATATTTGTGTTATATTTAGCATCCCTAATTTGAAAATTTGAAATCCAAAATGCTCCAGTGAGCATTTTCTTTGAGTGTGATGTCGGCACTCAAAAAGTTTCAGCTTTTGGAGCATTTCATATTCCGAAGTTGTAGATTAGAGATACTCAACCTGTCTCACAAAACACTGAGGCTAGGAATAGGTTAAACCAAGGTACAGCCACCTCGTAAGAAACCAGAACTGAACAGAAGGTTTAGAAGACGGGAAATGATGGAAGGAGTACAGAGTTACTTTGCAGGCTAAAAACAAACAAACAACGTCTTCATCAAATGTAAACTGCTGACTTTGTTATCAATGGTAGCATGGAATTGGACAGATAAACAGAAGTGAACTACGTCAGTGAACCATCTAACCTTTCTGAGGATCAGCTGGACATCACAAGTTCTTCACCCCACATAGAGTTATTTCGAATGCAAACACAGAGATAAAAGCACTCTGTTATGCAAGTATAAAGTAAAATTTCTACTGATAAATAAGTGGGATTAAGAAGCTGTTTATATGGCTCAGGGCCTGTAGCTCAGCGGCTAGGGCGCCAGCTGCAGACACCGGAGCTGGAGGACTCAAACCCAGCCCAGGCCTGCCAAACAACAATGACCACCACAACCAAAAAATAGACGGGCATTGTGGCGGGCGCCTATAGTCCCAGCTACTTGGGAGGCTGAGACAGGAGAATCGCTTAAGCCCAAGAGTTGGAGGTTGCTGTGAGCTGTGATGCCACAGCACTCTACCAAGGACGACAAACTGAGACTCTGTCTCAAAGAAAAAGCTGAATGACATTGGAGACAGATGAAATGGGGAGCAGTATTTTACAGAGGAGTTAGCACAAGTGTTCTATTTAGCAAGAGCCTATGTCACTGAGCTGCAGACAGGGCCAGGCGACCTCCCCAGAGCAGGCCAATTCCAAGCATGCCAAGCGCTCAGCTGAATCGGCACCGACGCTGCCCCACCCCCACCCTCCAGTGGCGCCTTGGGGTGGAGATGGGGCAGAGGACAAGGTGCTGGTTGGACAAATGTCTGTCTTTGATATAGAATCATCACCAGCAGCTGCTGCAAGGCCATTTGCTCAACAAATGTCTACTTAGTGCCCCCCCACGGGAAAGCTACAGTCACTGGGACAGAGGACGGGAAGCCTAAACTGTGGTCCCTGTTCTCTAAACACGTCCTGTGCCTGGAGAGATAAGGGAACACACTGGATTATCAGTGACCATCAAGTGGCAAATGAGAAATTCTGAAAACAAGTTATAGAAAGGAATGAACTAAAGATCAACAGAAGTAGTCAGGAAAATCTTCCTAAGGAAGGAGGAAGGACTTGGATTGGAACTTGAAAACTGGCTGGAGCAAGGGCAGTTGAAGAACTGGCTGAAGAACAGGGAGGCCATGGCTCCCCGTGGGGCAGGAGAGAGGCACTTTCCAGCAAGGGAGAGTCAGCCAGGCTGGGGCAGGCGAGTGTGCTAGGAAGAGTCTGGAGAGGGATGCTGCAGGATGGGGGTCTGGGAAGGTTTTTGCAAGCCAGATGGAAGGATCAGTTCACGTGACAAGGGGGAGACCTGGCATGTTTATGTGAACACGAGGAGGAATGAATTGGTATTCTTCAAAGCCACGGCCCAGGGAAGAGCTGCACAAGCACAGAGGAAACGGGAAGTCTGGCAACGTTCTAGAACAGTGGTTCCAACCTTCCTAATGCCGTGGCCCTTTAATACAGTTCCTGTGGGTCGCGAGCCACAGGTTGAGAACCGCTGCTCTAGAAGAAGAGAGATGAGCAGCCAGAAATACAGTAGGCACCATAGTCCTTGTAAGATGGGGGACAATAGTTCTAGCAGACAACGCATCATACAGACCTCCTGAGGATAAGATAGGCCAGGGTCTGAGGACAAAGCTGGCCGTCGGGCAGCCCGTGCTATGAACTCAGGCACATCGTGGCCTGGCCAACTGTTGGCCGCACGGCGTGGATTTATTTATACAAGGTCCCGATGAACTTCTTTGAAAAGACAATGAGTAGAAGCACTGGCTCAGAGAACTTGCTTCCCAGAAAATGTGTCTGGTAAGGGCCTGTTCCCTGCTCCTAGAGGGCACCTTCTTCTTGTGTCCTCGCGTGGTGGAAGGGACAGTCTTTTACCCTGCTGGATAAAGGATTCGAATAAAAGGAAATGAGGCTCCAGGGGAGAGGGATTCTGAGGACACGAGGCAAGGCCACCACCTGAGTGTTCGTGCCCTTCCAGAGTTCATATGTTGAAATCTTAACCCTTAAAGTGATGTGGCTTGGAGGTGGGTGTTGTTAGACAATTAGGTCATGAAGAGGGAGCCCTCCAGACCAGGATTACCACCTTTATAACAAGGCCCCAAAGGGCTGCCTTGTCCCTTCCATCACATGAGAACACAATGGGAAGGTGCCCCCTATGAGCAGGGAACAGGCCCTCACCAGACACTGAATCTGCCAGCACCCTGACCTCTGACATCCTGGCCTTCAGACCTGTGAGAAATACATTGCTGCTGTTTATAATCTCCCCAGTTTGTGATATTTTTGTTATAGCAGACCCCCACATTTAAGAAGCCACCAATCCTGAATGGGAGAGAGAGAGACATCTTGAAGAATAATGAAGACGTTAAAGGAGCCTCAAAACTGCCATTTCAAAGACTTCACTCAAAGTGGCTACTGGCAGGTGCTACTGTTTTTATACTGTCCTTGGGAACTAAGATTTTTACTCCTCAGATTGGTGACCAACCCTAAAATTTTTGGCTCATACAAAATCAAAAAATTTTTAGTAAATTAATGAAGAATTATTTTGTTGGTTTTGCTAGCAGATTTAACATTAGGCATAGTTTTTACTAGAAGTCATTGAGTCTTGGCTCAGCGCCCATAGCACAGTGGTTATGGCGCCAGCCACATGCACCGAGGGTGGCAGGTTTGAGCCTGGCCCAGGCCAGCTAACCAACAATGACAACTGCAAAAAAAAAAAAAAAAAAAATAGCCAGGCATAGTGGCAGGCGCCTGTGGTCCCAGCTGCTTGGGAGGCTGAGTCAAGAGAATCACATTAGCCCCAGAGTTTGAGGTTGCTGTGAGCTGTGACGCCACAGCACTCTACTGAGGACAACATGGTAAGACTCTGTCTGAAAAAAAAAAAATTATTGAGTCTCAAAGGTATTTCATTAAAGATTTTTACTGCTACATCAATACTGATTTTATTTACCAGTGTGAGTAAATCAGACTGGCTTGGATAAATGACCCAAAGGCCAATTTTGTCTTGCACGATGTACCTGTCAATACTGGCTGAAGTGTACTTACTGCTTCATAGGAGAATGATTAGAGAAAAAGAATTACAAAGCTGTTCCATGATGAGGACGGCTCTCGTAGGTAAGCCACAGAAGATAACCAATGATCAGATTGATCATGCGTGCTTGAGAAACAGACTGGTGATGGAAAACAATTAACAGGCAGCACCTGTGGCTCAGTGAGTAGGGCGCCAGCCCCATATGCAGAGGGTGGCGGGTTCAAACCCAGCCCCAGACAAACTGCAACAAAAAAATAGCCGGGCGTTGTGGCGGGCGCCTGTGGTCCCAGCTGCTCGGGAGGCTGAGGCAAGAGAATGGCTTAAGCCCAGGAGTTGGAGGTTGCTGTGAGCCGTGTGACACCACGGCACTCTACCCGAGGGCGGTACAGTGAGACTCTGTCTCTACAAAAGAAGAAAGAAAAACAATTAACAAAAACTTCCAACCACCATCTCCTGGTGAACAGAATTCACCATCTCCATGTACAAGTAGACTTAGTGTGAATGGTGAGGGGACACAGGCAGTTTCATATCTAAGAAGATATCCAAAACATCTCAACCTTTCCGTAATCCACAACCACCTGAGTAACTAAGTATTGAGGGCCCTGAACTTGCAGCGTGATTCTACACTAATTTCTAATCGATAGGATGATTACATTACTAAATGAACCAAAATAGATTCTATCAAGAATAAAGGGATAGTCTGGGCACAGTAGCTCATGCCTGTAATCACAGCACTCTGGGAGGCTGAGACAGGTGGCTCACCTGAGGTTAGGAGTTCAAGACCAGCCTCAGCAACAGCAAGCCCCCATCTCTACTAAAAATAGAAAAAAGCTAGCCAGGCCTAGTGGTGGGCACCTGTAGTCTCAGCTCCTAGGGAAGCTGAAGCAAGAGCATTGCTTGAGCCCACAAGTTTGAGGTTGCTGTGAGCTATGATGCCACAGCACTCTACCCAGAGTGACAGTGAGACTCTGTTGGAAAAAAGAAAGAATAAAGGGGTACGGTGGTCTAATATCATATGATTGATTTCTACCAACAGAAAGGGGAGATAAATGGTTAAATATAAAAATGAAACATAACTGGTTTGTTGAAGAAAGTGAATCTAAACGCTTTTCTATCGTCTATTAAAAAAAATTGTTCCCATTACATTTCAATGTAATGAATTAGAATTATATTATAAAAATTCTAGGAAAATCTTTCAGAAGTAAAGCAAAAAACCCCAAAATTCTCAAGAGAAAAGACAAAATGGCTAACTGGAAAAAATTATCTGTATCCCTTTCGGATGAAAATCAAACACATTTAAATGTCCAGGTGCTTAAGAAGGTTATTTTTAAAATCATAAAGTTCAGGTCAGTCCCTGCGGTGAATACTAGTAAGTGGTGAACAGTTTGTCTGGTACTTTCTCTAAGGCCATAAATTCAGCAGTGGTACAATATGAAAATAAAGAGATACATTTATTTGTCTACTGGGAGCACCACTTCCTGAACCCTCATTAGAGGACAATGTATATAACACCTTTTTGCTAACAACTCTAACATACTGCAGTTGGGATACTGCCCAGGGAGTACACATTCAAATGAAGAGACCTTATTTTGAGTAATTGTTATTCTCAGTTATTAAATGTCTTTCTCTTCCTTGCTTACAAGCAAATTGCTCTGAGGTAAATGTTTATTTTAAAGCAGGAAATTTGGAAAATCAAGGTTGATACAGCAAAGTGCACCGTTTATGGGGTAAATATATGCTTGCTGTTAGAATTTAAATAAACGTAATTCATTTAACCCTCACTTTTTGGCTAGAAAAGGAAAGGAAAAAAAAAAAAAGAAGAAGAAGCTCCATCTTTCCTTTCAAGTAACATATGTTTTGTGTACATGGGCCACGACAAACGTTTTGAGACAGACTGTATTATGGTCCATTATTTCACTTCCAAGAGACACAGGTGACAGAGTCCTTTCTGATTTAGCATGCAAGTTTCAACTTGTTCATCTTACTGGTGTTGCTAGGAGGGCTTCATTTGTTTCTGTCTGTGGGGATTTCAGGTTTCTTTCTTTTTTTTTTTTGCAGTTTTGGCCGGGGCCAGGTTTGAACCCGCCATCCTCGGTATATGGGGCCGGCGCCCTACTCCTTGAGCCACAGGCACTGCCCAATTTTATGTTTCTTGATTTTTGTGTGTCTCAAAACTTTCATAATGACCCACATATAAATAAGGAGTCCAGAGGTAGAATCCAGAGTGTGTGGCACAGGTACCCAATTCAGGGCAGGGGCATGTGGCTCCCTGGCCAGCAGGTATGAGCCACTAAGATAGCCAGCTCTGCTCACTCCGATAGAATGTGGAATCCAACCAAGACTAGAAGTGTCTCCATCAGAGGCTAGAGAATATTAACAAAATGATGCTTCCAGTAGATAGAAGTCCCATACACGTCCTGGGAGCCCAGGTACTCTGGCTCCAGGAGAAATCTATCTGCAGGCATAGAAAGCGCCATCTCTGGACGCTCACATTTCAGTTGTACATCATAACATAAACCCTTGCTCTTTTGGGAAAACAGGTTGTTCTTATTTAGCTGAGCTGATCAAAATTTTCTTCTAGTGTCTGTGGGTAGATTCAAATTTTGTGGGGCCTGGAACTTATACAAAATAAAGAATACAAAATTAGGTATGAAAGGAAATGTTTGTAAAAATGAGAAGAGACATCACATCAAAGCACAAATTTAAAAAATAATTGACAAATACCAACACTCCTAAATCCAGAAAAAGAGCACACTGCTTATAATTAAATGTCTAACATAGCTATGTTAATACTTTCCCTACATTTGTGGTTGTATGTTTTTGATCATTTCTTCCTATGGGAAATTATTTTGTAATCCAATTTGTAGAGATAATAGAAATTGTATCTCCTTTCTTCTAGCATCGTTGATTGAACATTTAAAAAAATCATTGGTAGTTTACAAAAAGTTTTTTTCTGACTTCACAAGTCATTACTGAGAAAGACGCGTACATTTTTAGGAAACTTCTATCACATTTCTTTTATATATGCATTCTATGATTTCAGGGCTTTTCAAGTTTTCTGGCACAGTGACTAATTCTAAGAATTCTTTGAACTCATACTTTGGAACCACCAGACCATGTCAGGACAGTATGTATTAATATTAGAGCTGCTAGGACTAGCCCTCCAATGTGTTGGGATCCATAAAATATGTCCTAATGGATATCTTCACTGATTCTCTATAGGTTCCTGTCAGTGGCTATCCACCATCCCACTCTTGACACCACACATCGGGTTCCATCTGGGGTGCCACTTATCAGGCCCAGGACTGGCCATGTCTCCTGCCCCTGGCTTATTCCAATTTTAGTATATGTGCTGCCAAGCGAGCACTGCCCCTGGCTCATTTAGCTATGTTCCAGACATGGACCACTAGGCTACCTTGCTCGGGAACAATTGCTGTTAGGTGCCTGAGGGCTATTTGCTTTAGCAGAAGGGAAAGAGAGAAAGACAGTATTTGAGGGAGTAAAGCAGTGTTAGTAAGAAGAATACATCTTAGCAGTCTTTTGTAGAGAGAGACGTCATGCAGGCGTTCTGCAAGGACAGAGTAAGAGTGAGCAGGCTCAGGGTAGAATGCGCACCTCCAACTGCCTTCTTCTCCAGCCTCTTACAGACACACTCCCGTGGCTCTTAACACCAGAGGTGTAGAGATTGCTAATCACTGATGCTAATCATCAGCTCTCCCCCAGCTCTCATGTTTGTTAGGAGAGTCAAATCCCTCCTCAAGCCCTTTTCACCAGGGTGTTACATTACCAAGCTGTAGGTGTTACAACTCTCACTCCTCCTTGCCATAAGCTATATGGACTGCTACAGGTTCCAAACAGAAATTCAGGTCAATTTTATTTTGCAAAATTCCCATAAAATGAAGAAAGTATGTAGTGTTTTTGTAATTGCACATGTTTGTATTGCAGTGAAACACACCAGCCTCAAGTTCAGTGGGTTGAGATGCTGTGTTCTTTCCCATGACTGTAGGATGGCGCTCAGCTGGGCAGGTCAGCCTGGCAGGTGTCAGTGGCTGAGAACATGGCGGTGTTGTGTGTGTTTGCTGAGAACATGGGGGGTTGTGTTTGCTGAGTACATGGGGTGTTGTGTGTTTGCTGAAGGACCTTGCCTCACCCTGCGAGTGCCCTTCTGCAGTTCCTGACAGCTTTCTGCTCTCTGTCCCCCGTTCTGCATGAGGACGACTCTCCTTCCCGTCACCTCCCTTCTAGGGTTATGCTGGAATCTGTTAGGACAATCCTCCTTCATACCATCGTGTCCCTGACTGCCTTGAACAAAGTTCTGCTTTCCACATGGTCTCACTACTCCTTGCTTTGCTGGGGTTTTTCTTTTCTGATCATTTTCAGAAAATCTCCAGCCGGCTAGGTTCACTTACTACTTGGGATGTGGAAGAGAGCCGTTATTTTCATCAACCAGCACTGCTTCTGTTATCTGGCAAGAGCCCACCCCCCTTTTCTCTGGGGGACCACCCTTGCTATTCCATGTGGTTCTTGCAGACCATGCTGGGGCTCCACTGCCTAACATCTTCTCTGATGTCCCACACGTGGTCTTTACTGTTCCTTCTTCAGCACATAAAACACTCATGCTAGACGTGGATGCAAGCAGGGAGCTGGGCAGCTGGGGCCTCGAGAGCCGGCCCTGCCTCGCGTGTTGACTCTGCTTCTCAGACCAGTATTCACTATTATCATTGCTTTTAAGAAAAAATGGGTCAGTTCCACTTGCTTTATATCCAAAGTTATCCTTGGCACCAGGTGCTGGTGACGTAAGGTGACAGCGGGCAGGAGGCTGCCCAGTGAGAAGGACTGACGTGGAAAGTCAGGTGGGCTTAAGGAAAGAGGCTGGAAGCTGGAGTCCGCAGCAGGGAAAAATTCAATTAAGCACACCACACACGTGGACAGAAGTGTGCAAACAGGGACGCTGACAAGAAACGAATAGTGTTCAATGAGTAAAGACCCTGCGTGGGCGGTCTGTCTCCCTGTAGGGCCAACCACTGAACCAGCCCAATTAGCAGGCAATTAAAAAAGCTTTCAGATTATTATGCTTTGCTTAGAGGAAGAAATTATGTATACAATGACTGAGTAAAAGTAAAGACTCCGACAAGTACAGCAATTAGTCTCTCATTTTTTGGTTAAATTACATTTAAAAAGACAAGAAACACAAAAATTATGGGAATAAAAAAGGATATCTTCAAATCAAGTTTAATGAGTTATTCTAGAATGGCAGAAGTTAGACAGTCACCCCCAGGTCTGTGAGATTTTGCTGTTCCCAGATGGAGGCCCTGTGGGCTTGGCTTCCTAGGTAGAAAGTTCCCTGGAGACACGAACTTTCTAGAAGATGCTAAAAAAATTATTATGCTAAAAAAAAAATCTCAGTGTAGCCCACAGAATGTGGTCAGCCAACACGATCTGAGAGCTGGAGGATGCTCCCCAGGGGTAATGCACCGAGGAGCCCAGCAGGGAAACGCAGAGTGTCCCCCTCGCTGTGAACTGCTATTCCTGATATAAGACTGTAAGAAGGTTTAACTCCATGTACCTGTTCCTAATGAGACACAAAACTGAAGGCATTCTGAATTACCAGTCTTAAAAAGGAGAGTCACCCCTGTCTTTCTTCAGCTTCTCTTCTGTGAAATCTTCACGGAGCCTCCAGCACCTCTGCTCTCCACTGTCTCAGCTTTTACCTTCTTGTTTCTGGACTCTCCATGTCTCAGTCGGCTTTTGTACGATTTCTGCTGAAGCATTCTTCTCTGTAAGTGGCTTACTGGCATCCCAGGGAGTCTTTAAAAATTACATCTGTTACAGAAATCCCACTTGCCCCAACTTACACTTTTTCTTTAGTAACTTATTCCAGGCATCTCGAGCCCTTTTCCATCTCTATTCACGATTGCTCAATTTTAGCAATTCTTTCCACCTGTTTGGCATGTTATTAAAGCATTCACTCAAAACTTGCAGAAAGTTGAATCCAAAGGATGTATTCTAGAGTTTGTCTGACCTGACATTTTTCTGAGATTCCTCTCTCCCTGGCTTTCAAACAGTCCTTTATCCTGGTTTTCCTATTTCGTCGGATGATCCTTCCTTCCCTGTTCTCCAGGGCTTTCTGAATTATCTCATCACAGCCACTGTGCTGTTCAATAGTGAATTCATTCACCTGGTGGTTTAACCTGTACCTCAATCTCAGGATGTCCCAAAACAGCCTCATGATTTCCCCATTTTGGCTAATTGTATCCATCAGTCAAACCAGAAAATATGAGTGCCATCCTTTACTCTTCCGTCTCCCTAATAAGACACCTCTGCAGCCTCGACCCTAGTTCAAGCCATTGTCATCCTTCAGTTTACTTTTGAATTGGTCTCAGAGCCACATCACCCCACATCACCTTCCCCCACACCCTGTCTTTTCTCATTCACATTCCTGAAAATGCAAGTATGAATGTTTGACACTCACTCTAAATCCTTCAGCGACTTTCAATGCCCACAGCAGAGCTTCTCAGACACTAAAGAGGCTCTAAACTGCCCAGAGACCTTGTTAAAATGTGATTTTGACGGGAGCAAGCTCTAGCACATTTCGTGTGGTGTGCTGGTCCATGGGCTGCACTTTGAGTAGCAAGGCTTTACAGGTTAATTTCCAAATTTCACAACATAGAATATGAGGCCAGTTACAACCTAGCCCCTTGCCCAGAATACACGTGCCACCACTATCATTGCAAACTTTTATTGGGTCCCTTGAACATGCGGTTGCCTCTGTCCAATGCTCTCTTGTTCCCGTTTCCTTTCTCACAAAACTTCTTTCCTTCTTTTTAGAGATGAGATCTTGCTTTGTCACCCCGGCTGGAATACAGTGGTACGATCACAGCTTACTGCAGCTTCAAAGTCCTGAGTTCAAGCAATCCTCCTGGGTCAGCCTCCCGAGTAGCCGGGACCATAGGCATCTGCCAACACACCCAGCTAGTTTGTCTACTTTTTGTAAAAATGGGGTCTCCCTTTGCTGCTCAGTCTGGTCCTAAACTCCTGCACTCCAGCAATCCTCCTTCCTTGGCCTCCTAGAGGGCTGGGATTATAGGCATAAAGCATCAGTAAACTTCTGTTGATTGGGCGTTTGGTTAATTGATCTTATTCATTCATTTGTGATGGAGCTTCAGAATGACACCCTCTGATAAGACGTTTCTAGTAGAGTCTCCAAGACATAACTTTGGATCACATGTCCTTCCTCTTTGTTTTAGTCATGCTTTCATTCTGGACGTCCTTCAGGTGTGTCTTTTAACATATAAATAACAGAAGAAAAAAAAAACATATAAATAACAGAACTGCTGATACATACTTGCTTTCCATCTTTACCCTGAGACCGTCTGTGGCTCTCTGAAGGCAGACTCTGTCTTACGCGGCTCCCTGCGGGCCTGGCACGAAGCAGCTTTCAGCTATGTGCTAATCTTCACGCTTTCCTTATCACAATCTTCTCACAAGCTTTGCGAGGGATCTGAACAGGTCAGGAGGCTCTCGATTCACCGACTCACACGATTTTCTAGCCACAATTCTTATATCTTTCTCCGGTGAGTGAAATAGGCCCCAGCTGTGAATTAGTCCATCCAAAAGATAAAGATCAAATACAATTTCCATAATAGTAGGAAAATAGATGTTTTACAAGTTCTTTAGTGTGAAATGGTTCAATAATACCACATTTGTTTCACGTGTCTTAACAATTCACCTTTGGGTCTTTTTACAGGGGTGATATTTTTTTCTTAATGAAAATCTCACTAAAGTTTTCATGAGCCCACTGGTGAGAGAGCAGAAGCATATTAAGAGCCTTATGAAAAATATATTGTACATCTTTCTCTGGAAATTGTCTTCATCATTTTGCTGGATCATCAATGGCTTATCATCATTCTAGCTTTACAGCTCCTTTTTCTTTTATCACTAGAAGTGGCTTATTAAAAAGATAGATTAAAATACATTTGGCTGCTTAACCAGGTTCGGACATCATTTCCTACAGCACGAACACGGGGCCGCAATGTTATGTGAGAACAAATCCATCTCCTTTTTTTCTGAACCCGGAACAGATGTTATCATCAGAACAATCTCTCTGCACACAGCTGAGCCATTAAGGGACAGCTTATCTCCGGTCTCGTGGGCAACACAACCGAACATCTTATTAATCGTGGAAACCGCTGAGCTATTTTACTGCTGTTTGCTCTGCTTAAAACTCGTGTTCTTCCAACCTCTTCCTCCCTGGGCAGCAAGGGAAGCCACGAGGCCAGGCCCTGGGAACTGAACGAGGACCTCTGCTCCGCGCCGGGCAGGCCCAGCCAGCACAGTAGCCTCTGGCTGAGTCACTTCCTGTTGCCCACTTGTGCGAAGTCCTGTGGTCAGTACCCTGAAGAACCTTGTCTGGTATACGATTCACTTTAAAATTCTCTGAATCCCAGCGCAAAGCCTCCGGCATGGGCCCCTGCCCTCCTCCAGGCCCAACCCGCCTGCCCACTGGTCCTCCTGCCCACCCCCGTGCCGCCCTCCCGCCCTCCACCAGGCCCAACTCACCTGCCCACTGGTCCTCCTGCCCCCGCCCCCACTCACCCTCCTGCCCTCCACCAGGCCCAGCTCCCATTCCCCACAGTACGACAGGTGTGTGCCTCTTTCCAGAATCCAGGTTTCCTGACCCACTTAAGTAACTTTCTGAGATATTGCAAAGCCTCCCGTCGCCAGGCCTCATGTCCACTCTACTGTACTATCATTTGCCATGGAAGCATTTTTCAGGGATTAAGTTTCATTTTCACAGCGGTCTCCCAGGTCGCTGCCATTAAAAGCAGCGCAAAGCCCGCCCCGCAGCGTGTGCTGCGCCGTCCGGCCTCTAGGTGGCGCCGCCCGCCAGGTCCGCTCGCCCGCTCCGCCCGGGCGTGCTAAGCGCCTGCGTCCTTCCCCGGGATTATCCAGCAAATACGGACACCGAATTTTTTAGTCATGGAACATCAGCATTTCCCTCTGTTCCCTTTTAGCTCCTGTTTTCTGTGCAAAATTCAAATTAAGAGAGTAAACGATGCGCCTGATTACTTTTCGATCTCTTTTGCCCTGTTTTCCACTTTAGAACCAGAACACCCTTGACTTTTAGCATATTCATAAAAGGTGCGCCCAGTCGCACAGACACAGGAGTAAATGTTTTTCTTACATCCTTCCGGTATTTCCCTTCCACGAGATTTGCATGTATTTCTGGAAACAACTGTGGGTTGATTTGTTTTTTTTCAAAGCAAGCAGAGAGCAGTACCCATGCCAGGCAGGTGCATTTGGAGTTCTGGAAATACTTTTGAAGTTCACTGGTCGCTAACATTTTGGTCCTTCCTCCCATTCTAAAATTAAAAATTTTTCAACTTATAACTGTAAATACATGTTTTGAATCTGAAATAAGAGTGCTGCGTGGGAAATTTAGTAGGGCTTAAAGAATGCAAACCCAGAACCCTGTTTTCTAGTTTTATTGACAGTTCTTAATTTGGCCACATTCAGAAGACCGGCCTATCTTGATTTTAAAACAGGCAACAAACTCTTACAAAAACCATCAGCCTAGCTTTTCCTCTTTACACTAGAATTGCCTCCTTTGTTCGTCTGCCCTCATTTACGCCCTGGATTGCTACCACTCATGAAATTTTACTTGCATTCTCCTCCCACCATCCTTCCTGTCACTGACTTTATAATTGTTGCATTTTACTTCTGATGGTTGCTGTTGGTCACATTCATAGCCTAGGGCGAGACTTACATGGAATAACTGGAATGAACATTGTGTTTAAAGATACTTCCTGCTGCTCTCTCTCTCTCTTTTTTTTTTTTTGCAGTTTTTGGCTGGGGCTGGGTTTGAACCCACCACCTCTGGTATATGGGGCCGGCACCCTACCCCTTTGAGCCACAGAAGCTGCCCTGCTCTCTCTTTTTATAAACTGAGATTCAGTAGAACTAAAAATTGAGACGAATGTCTCGAAGATATATATATGTGTGTGTGTGTACACACACGTACACACACATACATACACAACAGAAGCACTTTCCAAATCTTACATTTAATATTTATGTACTCACTTTCTGACAGCTTTGAATACAACCAAAGTCATTGTTAGGCAAAGAACTTTGACTATAATCAAGGTTATTATAAGACGAGAGAACATGCTGTTTTCATCACCCACCCACTTGCTCTACCCAAGAAAACTACGGAACAGCAGTTAGCTCATATTAAGGGCTATATCTAGCAACTGCTAAACCGTCAGCCTTCTGTCAGGCTTCTAAAAGCAATTTGTATTGATTTCTGACTTTAGAGCTAAAATTAAGAAGGAACCCAGGAAGGCCAGAGCTTTTCTTGAACAGAGAAGCAACCCAAAGTTTATATTAGTGAGTATCTTGAATGTGATAGTTAAGGCTTAAAAAAATATTCTTGGATGAATATAAAAGAAAATTAATCAAATTGAAAAAAAGTGGGTAGTTACGTAAGATAAAAATGAGTAGTATCAGGTTTGGGTCTGCTTTCTTTGTCAGCCAGCAGTAAGTTTTCCATTAGAGAAAAGAGATGGTTTAATTAGCTAATACTTTTGTGAAATAATAGTCCCAAATCTGGCCTATATATCAATGCCCAGCAAGTGCTGGGTTTACAGGCTGAGATTAACTAGGTCCTGGAGTGAACCTGTTTTGAACACAACTTGTGGACACGTGTGAAGCTCGCAGCACAGAGCCTCGGGGACAACCTCCTCACCAACACAGATCCTTTCCACAGGTGGGCTCGAGCACACCACAATGCCACCAGCATGGTGACAAGCTCCTACTGGGACAGAGCCACACGGAGAAGCACGTTTAATTTCCAAAGTCCCGCATGGTCCTGGCATTCTGACTAGGGAAGCATGTCTTGATGAGAAAATCAACAGACAGAAAACAGGCGCTTACCAAGGGCTAAAGGGGCAGGCCGGGAGGCACCAGTGAGTAACAAGCTGCACGTCCTGGAGGCCGTCTTCTGAAGCCACTTCCTTTCCCAGTGAAATTAATTTTTCTTTTATTCCAGCCTTGCTTGTAGCTAATAAAAGAAGGCTGCTGGGCAGGATCGTCTGTCTCCCTGTTATCCACCTATCTAATCACCAGCCACCACGGACTGAGACTGGGGCACACACAGTTGCTGTGTTTAATTGGATCTGGCACCTGCCAATGCCTCGTCACCTTATGCTTTGTCCTCCCTTCCGGGTAAAATCTTTTAGGGTAAATGAATAGGTGGTAAATGAATCCAATTGCCTATTTGCCACAGGAATAAAATTAAAAATAAAAAGAGAGCCAATACCTGTGTCCTTCACAAAAACTATTGGGTCCTGTGTATTTATGGATTTGGAATTAAAGAGAAATTCTAGGGCCAGGCTAAGACCAATGCTGTAAAAATAGGTTAGTGAATAACATCTAAATAACTGATTACATGATAAGTCATTTTCTTTGTTTGTTTTTGTTTTTTGAGATGCAGTCTCGCTATATTGTCCAGGCTGGTCTCAAACTCCTGGGCCCAGGCAATCCTACCACCTCAGCCTCCCGGGTAGCTGGGATCACAGGGGGTCACTGCCGTGCCCAGGAGTCATTTCCATGAGCTTTAACCACATACTTCGGGACTACTGTGCCTTTTCCTTGAATGTCAGCAGCTTTATCAAATCAAGTTTGGAGTGGCTGAGTAAGAATGACTAGAGCCCCACACTCGGTCCCCAGCTTTGCAGCTGTCACGTTTATGCCTGTGACGAGCCCCCCACCAGCCCGGGGAGCAGCTGAGCCTCTTGCTTCCTGTAGGAAGGTATGGATGCTGAACAGCAAGGTGGCGCACTGCGATGCCAACACTCACTTAAACCCTGCATTCACAGGACACGATCAATCTTTTTGCTCTGAAGGAACATGAGTAATTCCAGGTGAGAAGTCACTTAGAAAATCTTCTTACGGAACCCTTTTACAATATGGCCCGTAATCAGTTCATTGCGTCTTTGCTCCCATTCACTCTTCAGTCCCCGATGTGTGGTGGACAGGACTCCTTAGTGCATTTCCCCTCAGCCTCCAGTGTGAGGGGCGCTGTAGGGAGGGTGGCTCTCCTGCATTATCCAGCTGCTGCGCGTAGGTCAGCAGTGTGGGAATCTCTGCCCAGCTCATCCCGGGTAGCCCGCTTGGCATGACAGCACGTGCTCCAGACCCCCTGTCCGCACGGGACCTATCTGCTGTAAGCTCACAGGCCTGCGCCCGGCTGGGGCTGAGCTGGCTCCTGCCTGCACCCCAAGGGCTGCTTCCTGATTGCACTGGGGAATTCTCAGACATTCAGGGGACTGGAACTGTAACTTCCCAAGGTCGAAACCCAGCCTCCCTTCCTAGTGTGTCCTTCCTTGGGTATTCTCCCTCAAATGTAATAGCGTAAAATACCGTTTTCTTATCTCTCTGATAAGCCACTTTTTCACCAGTTTAGCAGGCCTTTATATTTAACTTCTTCTGTTTAAATCACTAGATGAGGCTTATCATCTGATTGGTTTTAACACATTTAAAACTTAATAACTGGTAACTGTAGCAGAAGACGTAAGGAATCAAAGCTCTAGTGATATAACAAGGAAAAGCTAGACTTCCCAGGATATGGCCGTCTAGTCAACCATCAGACTGTTAAACATGTAGTTAAGTCATGTATTTGATTGGGCTGTAGAGTCAGCTATTACATGACAAATGTATACAAGGAAAAAAGAGGATGTACAAGTAACTGATCTCAGTACGAAGCTGACCCAAATTAAATGGTACATTATTTTTTTTAAAGCAGCTTTTCAGATACTAAACAGTGAACATTTATGCTCATGGGGAAGTTACAAGGTGCTATGCTTTAACAATATCATCCAAACATAAATCAACAAAATTGGTGATGATGCCCTTACTGAAATAAGAAAAGGTTTGTTCTCTCCTTTCCCAGAGGTTCGCCAGGGAAAAGACACAGCTAAGGCTTGTGACTTACTAGCAGACTTCTCAGGTTTTGGCCGGACGGTTTGTCTCATGACTTTTCATTGTAAGTCATGCCAAGGATGATATTCCATCACAAAAAAACGAGAATGTGATTGGTAACATATTGAAACTACCACCAAGTAAAGGGCCACTTATATGAGGGGGACTGATAGGCAGTTTTCGGTGATGTCTAAAACAGCATCAGGGAGACAGCTCTCTCAGGCAGACACCACCCCCAAATCCCCTTATTTACTGTGGTTCTGACTGCAGCCTTCTGATCCCAGCAGCACCCCTGCCCACCTGCAGGCAGGTGTAACTGTTCACGTGTTTTGGGTTGCCCCTAGACTACTGGGTCACTTGGAAGTCACTTGGAGGCAGCCTGGTGCCCTCAACGAGTTGATGACAGGAAAGGGGTTTCCTGGTCTGTGGTTCAGAAGCCGTCCCGGTCTGATGCTGGAGTCTCCAATCTATGATCGCTGAAATTCTGTTCACACAGACACCTTCTGCCTGGGACGAGAAACCTGTCAGTACTCAGTCCCTCGTCTGTGACTAGGGTAGGGCATAGTGACAAATCTGTGAAGCGGCACAGTCAGCAAGGCTGCGGCTGGGATCACTTATCCCACCTCCCAGGCTGGGAAGGAACACTGCCATTGTCCTCACTTCTGTCACCTGTATGAGCCGGTTAGGAGCTAACTGTTTAAGAGCTGCCTACCACTAAAGACGGGAAGACAGAGGAAAGGCTAGGTCTGGGCCAGGGTGCAGTGTCAGTGACAAAGTCGCTGGTCTTCTAGCCCAGCAGTTGAGCTCAAAGCCAGTGCTGTCCTGGAGCCCGGGATCTGCACTCGAAGCTGGCAATTGTTATTACATGACTTTAGCCTGACAGGGAAGGGAACAAACGAGAACTCAAACAGGATAATGATGTCAATAAACGAAATCAAATTCTACAGCATGAGCAAGGTTTGTTTGTGTTTCTCTGGGACAAGTTGTTCTGCCCATCCCCCAAAGTGAGACCCTACACAGGCGTGGTAATTCATTAGAGTGACCAATAACAATGAGACCAGAAGCAGCATGTGAGGTCCACACGGAACACGGAGGCTGGCATCTCTAGGGCTTGCAAAGACCATAATACAATCACTCTCCCGTTTCAGGGGTAGATCCCAAACAAAATAACACCAGAAAAATTTCCTCCACGAACGAGTGCTATAACCATGTTATTTTAATGACAAAAATAATACAGGTTTTTCTCAAATAACATTTTTCTAAGAGAAGAGCAAAAAGGGTAATATTAAAAAACCCTGGGTAGGAAAAGGAAAAATTTTCCCTTACCATTCGCATACTCTTTTAATCTTTGGCAATGAAACCAGAGGGAAACGTCTTAAAGGCAGATTATCTATATATTCTTACAAGCTCAAATGAGTTTTACACACACAGAGAATTAACATTTTAGGGAGGCTGTAACTAAATCCCATTAATATTCATCACTGTTCTGCAGATTATAGGTGGTATCTGTACCGTTCATTAAATTCCCTCTTTTAAAAAAAGATAACAGTTCCCAGAGACAGACGGACTCAACCGGAGACACCAGATTTGTAAGATAATATAGTAACAAGAGACTGGACACAGAGAGGCACTGACCACTGTTAATAAAGAAACTATGGGGGTGGGGGGTGTGTATGCGATGAAATATTATTCACCCTTTAAAAAAGGAGATCACACGTGGACGCTGTGCCAGGGAACAGAAGCCAGACACAGGAAAAAAAAAAAAATCACAGTCTCACTTATATGTAGAACCAAAAAAATAATAATAAGGTCAAATATATACATAAAACAGCGGTTACTGGGACAGGCAGGGTAGGAAATGAAGAGATGTGGGTCAAAGGATACAAAGTAATACGTATTAGGTCATTATATCTGAAATGTCTGGTTTCTAATCAGAAGTTTGGTTTGTTGTATCTCAAACAAGAGGCAGCACAATTCATCAAAGTGTGCGCCTCAACTACAGGCTCAGTTCTGCCGGCTTGACGATGGCCTGTCTTTGTCAGCAGAGAAGCAGCCTGGACAGTGAGTGGTCGTGAAATCGCCAAAGCTTTTCCCACAGCTTGTTGAGAATTGAATACTTTTCCTTGCAGGAAGGCTGGAAGGCTGGAAGAAGTGGCGGACAGCAGGTGAAGGTCTGGTGACTATGGTGGTGACAGGGGTTGCAGCAGTGGTGTTTGTGCTGCTGCGCTGTCCTACGAGGGGACTGGCCTGTCTCTGCGACCAGTCCTGGCTGTTCAATCACAGGCGTCATGTTGTCCAGCTGGGTGCAGTGGACGTCCGCTGTAATCACCTGACCAGGCTTCAGAAAGCTGCAGTGGGTAACACCAGCCCCGGACCACCAGACACATTAGCTCTATTTGATGAATATGGGTTTTGGACTGTTCCGGCGCTTCATCTTTATGTAACCATTGTTCCCAACACTGCAATTGTCAGAAACAATCCACTTTTCATCACACGTAACAAAGAAAGGTAAGATTTGAGGTTATTTTCTTTTCTTGTGCTGGTTTAATTCATGAGGAACCCGTCTACCCAGCTCTTTCTTGCTGATTTGTTTCAAATGGTCCAGTATTTGTTGGAAGAGTAACATCAGACGTTGCTGCTAATTCACATGTAGGCTGAGACGGACTCGTTTCCACTACTAGTTTTCAGCTCATCATTATCTACCTTGGTCTCCTGATGCCCACGTAGCTTATTTTCAAGATGAAAATCATCAGAATGGAACTTCTCAAACTCTCAATGTACTGTGTGTTCATTAGGCACGCCCTTCCCAAACACTTCATTCATATTTTGAGCTGTCCGAACTGCCTTAGGTCCGCAACAGAACTCAAAAATAACAACAATTTTGGACTTACCTATGGTTTCACCAAAATTGCTCTAAACCAAACTTTGAAAGCATAAACCAAAATATATGTTTGAAATAATGAGGATGTACCTTCGCGCGCACACACACACACACAAGACGTGCCAAAGTGAAATGTCAAGAGGTAAGAGCTGTCAAACTTAGTGCTTAAGGAAATCAGACATTTCCTACTTAATAACCTAATAGACTGCATAAGTCAAAGATCTAAGGTACAACATGCAAACTATAGTTCATAATAGTATCATGAAGCCAGATGCGGTGGCTCATGCCTATAATCCCAGCACTCTGGGAGGCCAAGGTGGGTGGATTGCTTGAGCTCAGGAGTTCGAGACCAGCCTGAGGAAGAGCCAGACCCTGTCTCTACTAAAAATAGAAAAACTATCCAGGTGTGGTGAGGGGCACCTGTAGTCCCAGCTACTCAGGAGGTTGAGGCAAGAGAATCACTTGAGCCCAAGAGTTTGAGGTTGCTGTGAGCTATGATGTTACGGCACTCTACCCAGGGTGAAAAAGTGAGATTTTGTCTCAGAAAAAAAAAAAAAAAATAGCATAGCATGGATTAACAGAACGTGGTGTATACATACCACATAGTACTACTCAGCTATAAAAAAGGATGAATGAATGTCTTTTGCAGCAATTGATGGAACTGGAGATCCGTATCCTAAGTGAAGCATCTCAAGAACGGAAAAACAAACACCACAAGTGCTCTCTAATAAACTGTAACTAGCTAAGGGACCCACGTGCACAGGAGGAAGGAAAAGTCACTGGAAATCAAGCAGGGAGCAGGGCAGAAATCTACCTCACGGGTACAAAGAACCAATGAGCACTGAACACCTTTCAGGGGATGGGCACACTTACAGCCTGGACTCAAGTATCACAAAAGCTATCCACAGAACAAAAACACTTGGACTCCCGTAATAGTCTGAAATTAGCAAAAGAGTATGGCATTCAGGATTTCTGCTTAAGGAGTAGATTATAGCTGCTGTCGGGGGGAGAGGAAGTGAGCTAGTATGTGAGATGATGGATGTGCCCATTCATTCCGCTGTAGTAACCACTTCACTGTGTGTACGTGATTTATAACAACATGCTGTATACCTTAAAGATGCACAGGAAACGACTTGGAAAAAAGGGAAAGTACAGAAATGCCACTGTGGTTTAATTCACAGATGCCAGTTCAGCAGCAGACATCATCTTTATAAGGTGACGTGGTAACAGGAGACTGGACAAAGAGATGTCACGCATTATGACATTATTCTGTTATTCCAAGGAAAAAAGAACTTCTCTCACTACACAAAAATGCTTCCAGCTAGAGGGACAAAAGCAAAATGAGAAAAGCATTTATCTTGGCAGCAGCATTAGAAAATTATGTTCCTGAGATGTTTGCATCTCCTTTCAGTATGATCAAGGAAGCAATGTTCTGCCAAAACCAAAGAAAACCTTTTAAAGTTACTTCTTTATTGCACAGTCAGGTAAAGAAGTTTTGTACAGAACAGTACTGTCCAAAAGAAACACAATGTAAACCATCTATGTAATTTTGAATTTTCTGGTGATCACATTAATAAAAAGGAGAAAGGTGAAATTCATTTTAATATTTCACTTAACCCAATGTATCTAAATGATTATTTTAAAGTGTCATCAATATAAAATTTGCTGAGATATTTAACAACTTTTTCACACTAAGTTGTCAAAATCTGGAATATATTTGCACTTGCATCACAAATTCAGCAAGGGGCATTTCAAGTGTCAACAGCTGTGTGAGGTGTGTCACTGCCACATGGGTGGCACTGTTCCATCCTGGAGCCTGTCTCTGTAACATGTGTGAAGACAGGTACAGACACTAGAGCTTTCAGTGGTAAGTTTGGGTGTCATGAACTTTTTTATTATAAGGCTAAAAATGATGTATATTACACTAGTGCAGATTGCCTATTTATAAACAGGTTTAAATCTTTCTGTTTAGACCTTCTATTCATTATAAGCAACACTAAGTCTTCAGATAATATGCTTTCAAATACCAGCGTCCACAGGCTATTAAAGATGTCGTCCCTGGGCACTGCCTGTGGCTCAGTGGGTGGGGTGCCGGGCCCGTATACTGAGGGTGGTGGGTTCAAACCTGGCCCTGGCCAAACTGCAACAAAAAAATAGTGAGTGTTGTGGCCAGTGCCTGTAGTCCCAACTATCTGGGAGGCTGAGGCAAGAGAATCACCTAAGCCCAGGAGTTAGAGGTTGCTGTGAGCTGTGAGGCCACGGCACTTTACCGAGAGCGATAGAATGAACTCTGTCTCTACAAAAAAATAAAATAAAAATAATAAATAAATAAATAAAGATGCTGTCCCCTGAGTTAGCAGGAGTCTCAGAAAACAAACCTACCTTCTGGTACCCTGTTCCTCTACCTGCCAACTGGTTTCCACACACGTAAACATGTTGCCACCACAACACACAGAGATGTTCAGCACGTTGCTGATCAAGATCACTCAGGTTAAGGGTTAATTAGGTAGATTCAATACCATCTCCTATGACTTCCAAAACTATTCATGTTAATTAAATAACATCATTTTGGCTATTGCTATAAGCCCATTCATTGTATGTTGTGAGACTGAGGAAATGTGTGTATATAAGCAGGCAGTCTATACAGAGATTTCCTGTTGGTGAAATTTTGTACAAGAAAACTAAATCACACTATTATTATTGACATTAATTTCTTACCAAGTAACTAGAATTGATGAGCCTTAAAATACCTGTACAGACCCCTTCTTAGAACACAGAAGTTCCCCAAGTGTGTCTCTTGGCTGATGGGCTGATGAGCTGAAAATCAGCACACAAGAAAAACATACCATATATGCCCTTAACAGGAAGAGAGGTTTCCAAGGAGAAATTACCATAATAAAACACATTCATTGGGGCAGAGCCTGTGGCTCAAAGGAGTAGGGCGCCAGCCCCACATGTGGAGGTAGAGGGTTCAAACCCAGCCCTGGCCAAAAATAAATAAATAAATAAAACACGTTCACCTTCCTACTACTAAAATACACAAAATGAAACCACTACGAGATTCCACTTTGTACTCCCCAGCTTGGCAAAAAATTGACTTGGACAATGGCAGACACTGGCGAAGATCTGGAGTCCTGAAAATTCTAGTGCGTTGGTGGGAATGTAAGTTAACACCATTACTGTGGGAAGCAATTTGGCTTAACCAGTACAGTCTCCGTGGGTTTCCCTGTTCAACTCAGCAGTGCTATTCAAGGTACACACCCATTCTTCTATGCACCAGAAGCCACACATTTCCTTGTTTTCAGTCTAAGATCTACTTCAATAACCAGCAACTGGAAAAGCGAAAAACCGTGATGTCTTCATATGATGGAATAGTGCTGAGGCATGAAAACACTCCCGTTGTAATGAATATAAAGAGCAACAGAATACATCCAGTTTAATTCCATTTATTACACATACATGAAGGTCAGACGACCAAGGACGGGAAGATTCGGCACGGGCCTCCTCCATCAGACAGGGGGAAAGAGGGGCCCAGGGAGAAGCGCACGGCAGGAAGGTGGGGGGTAGGCACACAGGGGCTGTATTATGATGATTATTACCCTTTATACTTTAACATTTATATTACATGTGGGTATGCATCTTTCTCTCTCTATATATATTCCATTGCATAGGACGTTCTTAAAAATAGGGCTGGACATAACAAACAAAAAGATGACCACAGATGATGAACCACAGCCTGGAGCGCCATCCACTCACCTCACCCCGTCATTTACCACTGGCCCTAACTGTGGCTTCTGTCCCCCTCACCCTTGAAGGTGGAGATCACAGTCCTGCTCAGACAGCACCCACCACATTCCAGGGGCTCGGCCCGTGCTGACGGAAAGGACGAACATACTAACTTGACCTGCATGTCCAGAAGAACTAGGAAAACTCTGAAAATGTGGGTCATAAGTGGGCAGTGACCATTCTGCTTATTTGGTTTCAGTTTTGAACATTTCTGCAAACTTACAGCCTGTTCCCTTTGATCCCTTCCTCTACCCCCCTTCTGTCCTGGTGTTTAAATGTTTGAAATGGCTCAGTGATGAGATCAGCCTCCCACACTGACTTCAGAAGTGTTGCTTTCTTCTGCTTTCAGAGGGGGCCACCCCAAAGTGGGCCCTGGTAATAGGGTCGTGGCCACTTTGCCCTTGTTAGTACTCAGGATGCTACAAAGTTATCCATCTGAACCTGCCCACAGGCTAAGTGGTTTAACTCCGTTCAGCCCTGATCACTGTCTCACGTGATTCTTTGGTCTCCTCTCAACATCGCTATGCTGGACCCGGCCTGGCTCCGAGAGTGGCTTCACTATCTGTTTGTACTTTGACAACTGAACGAGCAGCTTTCATGTATGGGGTTCACGGGTGGGAGCAGAAACACAGCCTCCCTGCCCAACACAGAAGATTCAGCCTAACACAGAACTAAAATTTTAGGAAGTGTGAGGAGTACCTAGGGAACAAACACTCCAGTCTCAGGATGTATGTATTCTGAAATTTATTCCCCTTTAATGCTGAATATAAAATCTAAGATTTCACCAACTCCTTAGAGACAAACACATACAAATTGAAACCTAAAAATAATAATTATGCAGATCAACGTGGAACCTGACACTTAAGAAAAACTGTTAAATGAAAACTATTTCCAGAAAAGAACAAAACCTCATAATAAAATCAAACAAGACCAAAAAAAAAAAATGAAAATAAAAAAACAAAAAATAGAAAGAGGCTTTGGTACCTTTCAGTAACAGAAGACAAAAATAAGTTTAGTTCATTATTAAATTCATATAATATAAAAACTATCTCTGGGAGGATGCTGAATTAAATCTATAAAAGAGAAATAAATCTAAAATATATTAGAGTCTGAAAGGGAAAAGATCTTTTCTCTTCTTTGTTTTTAATAAAACACTAGATTTCGGAAAAACAAATATTTTCCCCACGGACGTTACCCCTGGTCTAGCAGGTGGCACTCTGTTTTACCTCTGACTGTACAATGGCATCATTTGGTTTTTAGCAGCACGTTCCCTTTGTCCCCACGAGCCTCTGACAGGAAATAAAAACTCTGTCTTGAATGCCCTTGATACTAAATGTGTTCCCACAATTCCCATCTACTTCTCTCCTGGGTTTTTAAGACTGTGATTACCAAAATCTAAAGGCAGCTAGTTATAAAAGGAACAAGAAAATCATTATTATGTGTTTGGGACTCAGCTGGTAAAAACGTGCAAGGGCATGACATACTCTGAGTCCAACGTGGCCCCCAAGGGCGATTCTGGACACCTGCAGAGCCTGGTGCTATACAAGTGCCACCACGGGGCTGCGGGCTCCCTCCTGGCACAGCACTACCCAGGCTGCTCTATCATATCTCTCTGCTGATAAAAAAAAAAAAAAAATCCAAAGCCAGGTGGGGAGATGGTGTGTAACTGCAGCAGAATTCGTCACTACTGTCCATGCCGTCTGTTTAATATAATCACACTAGGTATACTAGGACTAATGCAAAAGTTTTAAGACAAATACGGACAGCTTTCTTTGTCCAACAAATATGGTACTGATCCTGTGACCCCAGGATTCAACTTGCGACGCCCCAACCTTCCTGACTGCGGTTCTTGGAACTCACTGGCAAGCGGAGAGCAAATGAAGCTGGGTAACTACAACACGACCATTTTCAAAACTGTGGTATCTTAAAAAGAAAGTCTAAGTCTCATCAGATGACTCACATACTCAAACACAATATCCAGTTCAATAAAAAAAAAAAAGAATTCCTGAATAGTCCCTGGGATTTATGACATGGAATTTGGCTTGGATATTACTTAACGCCAACTAGCCCGTAACATCCATATTTGACAACAGCTATCCTGGGAGAGATGATTGTGGATCAGGCGTCTGCTCCAGGCAAGTAGGAATCTGTCCTGCTTTGCTTCTGGCTACAGCCCTGGACTGTACATCTCAGGCTGGGCCTCCAGCATCAGCATCTGACAGGTTTTTCATGGACCACATTTAGCAAGGCATGGGGCCAGGTGGGTGGGGGGTGGCATGGATGTGAGCTTTAATTCTGCTGCTCTTTCCATTTCTTACAAGTTTCCTGCTCTGAGTCATAACGAAGGCCCAGAATCAGGATGCTGTACGCAGTACTCTAAGATTTTATCCTGTTCAAAGCTGTTCCCGTGGTTGACAGCTAAAACCCTGAGAGCCCCTGTTACAGGGACAAGGATGCTGAGAAGCAGCCTCCGCCCACTGAAGCAGCAGACAACTTCCCGCCTACCAGCATCCACCCCAATGGGAGAAGAGATTTTACTTGCCAACTACAATTCTTTTTTTTGAGACAGAGTCTCACTCTGTGCCCTGGGTAGAGTGCCATTGCATCATAACTCACAGCAACCTCAAACTCTTGGGTTCAAGTATTCCTCTTGCCTCAGCCTCCCAAGTAGCTGGAACTACAGGTGCCTGCCATAATGCCCAGCTGGTTTTCGAGGCGGGGTTTTGCTCTGGCTCAGGCTGGTCTAGAAGTCCTGAGCTCAAGCAATCCACCTGCCTCAGCCTCCCAGAGTGCCGGGATCAAGTACAATTCCATGTGACTCTCCAGACAGCCTCTCTCTCCTCTGTGTTGCTCTGGAGACACACTTGTACCCGTGTGTGGACGAGAATCTGCACTATTCTGAAAATCCGAGAATGTGCACTGGCCAGAAATATGAGCAAGTAAAGTTACAGGAAGAAGGAAAAGTAATGTAAGGGAAAAATTAAATTATACAGCAAGAGTGGTATCTTTTAATATGCCTTGTAAAGGGTTCATAAAATATACCTAATTAAGATCTTCCTTCTTCAAAAAATATAATTCCTCCACAAAATAGAACAACCAGCTGTTAGGGGAGCTGCATTTAAACATATATGTGCACTTATGTGTAAATAAACTGCTACAGCTGAATATGCCTTCCGATACTAGGCAGACTCTTTTCCTCTGAATTTACTATCTAATTTGTGCACCTCTTAAAATATATCTTTCACGGAATCTTATGCATTTAGGTGAGGTTTCCGCTTGCAAGAAACAAAGAAGCATGTATTTCCCCAAAATGCCGATTATTTTCATCCCTGTAACTTAGTTCTGATCACTTGGCATTGTAGCAGGGATTTTCGGAGACATCTGTAGGAGCTTGGAGAACTTATGGGGGTAAGAGTTTGCACTACAAAAATGAGTCTAGAACATCTAACTCTTTTGATAGGTGTTACTACAAAGCTCTGGAACAGTGAAGTTTGTGACTCTGCCACAAAAATCTTCAATGCCCTTTGTCAACCAGCATTGCTTTTCCTCTTTCTGATTCAAAGACTCTAATAACCTGGCATATTAATTTCAAGGATGCAATCCAGGCAGCTTAAAGAGAAGCGGGTTTTATACAAGTCTGGCATCTACTACAATCTAGGGCAGATCCAACATTTCCTTTCTGCTGGCGCTACCCACTTATCGCTCAGTCATTACCTGTAGCAGGTAAGAGTATTTCCAGGTGAGTGAGGCAACTGCAGGCAAATTGGAAAACAAATAAGAAAAATCCACCACCTGATTTGGTTTAAAGCAATCATGCAATTCCCATTATACCCACATCTTCCAAACACATCTTTTCCGTGGCAAGCAAAGTTACTGATAATGTATGTGGCTTTTGTCACAGTGATGCCTTAGGTAAGCAGGTGTGTGCTGAGTACCAGGAGGCGCTCCAAGATGCATCTCCATCCTCGTCCGCTTTTCTAAGGCTCTGCCTATTTGGTTAAAAAAGAAAAAAAAAAAAGACATGAGTCATTGCAACACATGGACAAGAAAATTATCCTTAGTAGGGTTTTTTTTTTAATGTCAGGAACAGTCGTCACATTGGAAATCGGAATAAATCACCTTCACGTGATTGACAAGAACAAGTCCTGGTTTCAGCATCGGAACCCAGAGGTCAGCCACACCTACTTGAATGGCCAAATATAAAAGGGACGCTGACCTATGGACGCTCCTCTCCCAGGCGCTATTCTGGGTCTTCCACTACAGGCCCTACCTGGGATCTATTAAAATAATAAAGTTAGTGGTTTTCTACCTGAAAGTTATGAGTGAGAAGGGCTCCTTTTCTCAGGGTTAGGGAGGTACCATGATGGGCTAGGTGCTGCTGACTGCAGCCAGCCACAGGGGAAAGTGAGACCCCCCCACTTACTGCCTGGGGTGAGTTTCCATACTTTGCAACTTCTCAGGAAAGGCGGGAGATTTGTATTTTAAATATTAGCAACATTTATGTCCTTTTGAAATTCTGTTCAGGACAAGCAGAGCCAGTGTGGCCTGCGGACCACCACTTGATGACCTCTGACCTTCCTTGCCCTATCCACCTCTGCGAGCCGCCAATCAGTCTAGACTGCCCCTGTGCCTGCTGGGACCATGCATATTCTTTTCCTGACAGGCTTTCCAGCACTGTCTGTGATATGTGTACCCTGCAGAGAGCAGGACAAGAGAGGAGAAAGGGGGGGCTTTCATCTGTTAGTACATTCAACCTGTGAATATCCTGTCAAAGCCACTGGGTGTCCAACCTTTGGCCTGTGGGCCACATGCTAATTTTGTGATTGTTTTTTTTTGCTTATCTGTGGTGTCACATACCATGAAAAGTATGCACAGACCTTTCTGTGCTAATGAACTTTTGTTTGTGTTTGTGTATTTAATATGTGGCCCAAGACAACTCTTAGTCTTCTGATACGCTGCAGAGAGGAAAAAAAGGTTGGACACCCCTCTGGACTGTGAGATGAATCATTATCAAAGCAAAACATAAAATACTAGAAAGGGGGAAATGCTGAATTGTTCAATTGTTCTTTTTTTTTCTGAGGCAGAGTCTCACTCTGTTGCCCTCAATAGAGGGCTGTAGTGTCACAGCTCACAGCATCCTCAAACTCTTGGGCTCAAGCAATACTCTTGTAGCCTCCCACGTAGCTGGGACTACAGGCGCCGCCACAGGGCCCAGCTATTTTCAGAGACAGGGGTCTTGCTCTTGCTCAGGCTGGTCTTGAACCTGTGAGCTCAGGCAATCCACCCGCCTTGGCCTCCCAGAGTGCCAGGATTACAAGCGTTAGCCACTGCGCCCAGCCTGCTAAATTGTTCTTAAAGGTATCTTCATTGCCTTCCTATCATGATGAAGTCTGAGTTGCTATTAACCTTTAAAGCCTCGAATGCTTCATGAGTGAGCAGAACATCCACGGACATCGCTCTGCTCCCAGGCGCTCCTGCCTAGGTACAGCTGATTCAGGTGCTTACAAACAGCGGGCTGAGTGGAGGGCAGGGGCTGTCCTGGGCCCTCACTATGTTTGGGATGGTCTGAAATCAAGTCAATCTCAAGGGCACCAAGACCAACTTTAATACTATGACCACAGCCACGTGAGAATGCATATTTTACAGAAGATAGATTTCCTGATGCATTTTTGAGAAACTAATTCTTTTTAAAGGATAAAAAAAGTCAGCCCATAAAGTCTCTAAGGAACCTACATCTTTGGGGAAAACAGGAACATGAGGTGCTTTTTCAAAAGGTTTTTGCATAGACAATGATGCCCACTGGATTTCTGTATTCTCTTTTTTTTTTTTTTGTAGAGACAGAGTCTCACTGTACCGCCCTCGGGTAGAGTGCTGTGGCGTCACATGGCTCACAGCAACCTCTAACTCTTGGGCTTAAGCAATTCTCTTGCCTCAGCCTCCAGAGTAGCTGGGACTACAGGCGCCCGCCACAACGCCCGGCTATTTTTTGGTTGCAGTTTGGCCGGGGCTGGGTTTGAACCCACCACCCTTGGCATATGGGGCCAGCGCCCCTCTCACTGAGCTACAGGCGCCGCCCCCTGGATTTCTGTATTCATTAGATCACCCTTATCCCAGTTTTTTACAGTTCTTTGAAGATGATCCTGGATAGTTTATTATCTTTGAATAAAACATATTATAAAAATACTCTAATTTTCTGAAGTACTCAAATGTTCCTCTTTATAAAAGTAGTTTTAAGAACCCTATGTACTGGGCGGTGCCTGTGGCTCAGTCGGTAAGGTGCCGGCCCCATATACCGAGGGTGGCGGGTTCAAGCCCGGCCCCGGCCAAACTGCAACCAAAAAATAGCCGGGGCGTTGTGGCGGGCGCCTGTGGTCCCAGCTACTGGGGAGGCCGAGGCAAGAGAATCGCTTAGGCCCAGGAGCTGGAGGTTGCTGTGAGCTGTGTGATGCCACGGCACTCTACCGAGGGCCATAAAGTGAGACTCTGTCTCTACGAAAAAAAAAAAAAAAAAAAAAAGAACCCTATGTACTAAACGTGCAGGTTTTGCTTCTCTTACAAAATGTGCACAAAAACCACCCACAGCCATCTGCGGACTCCCTGATGTAAAAACAAAGCAGGTGCCCCATCGGCAAGCGCTCCCAGAGCTGCTGTGTAACCTGCTGCCTACGGCCCCTGCCCTGCTTCTGTCGGTGTGCCCGAGATGGTACAAATCTCGGAAGACTTACAGACACCAGAGTTCTAAGGAAGGCACTCGCATTTCAATTGTGTTAAAAATAGAATTAGAATTCTACTTTAGAATTTAGTCTCAATTTGGAATATAGTAAAAACCTCAATGACTGTGTACAGAAAGACCTCTGGGAAATAAAAATGCCAATGTGGCTAGCTCTGAGTAATGATTTTTATTTTCTACTTTATACCTCTTTGCATTTTCCCAATTTTTCTGAATGAGCTTAGGCTACTTCCATAATCAGGGGGGAAAAGGATTTTTTAAAAGGGAAAATAACCATCAAAATATTATCTTAAGAAATGCTTTTTCTTACTTTGGACATGAATCCATGTGCGATTATTAATAAAGAAGATAATATACATCATTTCTAGGTGTAAATATGAAAAAATACTGAGTCTTTTACATTTTCCAAAAGACATATGACTTAAGTGGCTTCAGAAATATTTAGGAATTGCAACATTATTCCAAGGTTGACCGTTTGTTATCTTAAAACCTCTCCTCTCCAACGAAAATAAGTTTAAAATACCTTTAAATATGGCTTTGAGTCTGCTATTTCAAAAAATAAGACAGGTGGAAAATGTGAATTTTCAACCTAAAATAGAAAGCTCCTCCTACTTTTGCTACCTTAACTCTTTGGAAGATAGCATATAAATTGATTTTTTTTTTTTTAAATAGAATATCACTTTCTCACCCTTGGTGGAGTGCTGTGGCATCACAGCTCACAGCAACCTCAAACTTGGACTCAAGTGATCCTCTTGCCTCAGCCTCCCAAGTAGCTGGGACTATAGGAGTTCACCACAACACTCAGCTATTTTTTAGAGATGGGGTCTGACTCTTGCTCAGGCCGGTTTTCAACTCTTGAATGCAAGTAATCCACCTGCCTTGGCCTCCCAAAGTGCTAGAATTACATGCGTAAGCCACTACACCCTGCCATGGTCTCAATTCTAAGTAAATAAATACTCTATTTCTAGCAACAATTGAAAATTGAAAAGAAAAAAAAAACCCAGCCTCTTTTGTGTGTTTTACCATGAATTAATCCATCTGAAAAATGGATTTTGAAGAATAGCAAACTAAAAATTTTGGAGACTATATACACATTCTTCTACTACCTTAAATCTCATTCTCTAAGAACAATCTTCAAAAGATGAATTTTAAAATAAGAATAAGATAAGATTTACCTCCTTTGATGCCAACCGTGGTTTCAGGCCAAGGAATGAAAAGACTGTGTTGCTTTCCTTTGATTCAAAAAAACTGTCATAATCCTAGAAAAAAGGGAAGGAGAAAATTAAACCAGTAACCAAATTCTTCATGGAATTAAAAACTGCACCACTGCTCCACCCAGCCTGAGAAGAGCTACAGAAATCTTCTGGGTTTATCTGCTTGAGCCCCCAAATCTCTTTCAGTATGATGAATGTAACAAGTTTTTATTTTATTTTTTTATTATTATTTGTTTTTATTGTTTGGGATTCATTGAGTGTACAAAGAATTGGGTTATACTGCTTGCATTTGTTAGGTAAAGTCCCTCTATATAACTGTGTCCCAGCCCCAAGAGGTGTGTCACACACCGTGACCTCCCACCCCCTCTCCTCCCTCCACCTGCTCCCTCACTCCCCTCATCCCATACTCCTTGTCTTAGCTCATCTGCTGTCTTCATATTAGAATTGGGGACATTGGGTTCTCGCTTCTCCATTCTTATGATGCTTTACTAAGAATGTGTTTCACCTCCATCCTGGTTAATACAAAAGATGTAACATCTCCATCTTTTTTAGTGGCTAAAGAGTATTCCATGGTATCCACATACTTATGATGCTTTACTAAGAAGAAATGTGTTTCACCTCCATCCTGGTTAATACAAAAGATGTAACATCTCCATCTTTTTTAGTGGCTAAAGAATATTCCATGGTATCCACATACCACAGCTTGTTAATCCTCTCCTGAGTTTGTTGGCATTTAAGCTGTTTCCACATGTTGGCGATCGAATCCCATTTGATCCTGCAATCCCATTACTAGGTATCTACCCAGAAGAAAAAAATCCTTTTATCATAAAGACATTTGCACTGGACTGTTGATCACAGCTCACTGTACAATCGCCAGAATGTAACAAGATTTTAATTTGAAACCTACATAGAATTAAAACATAAGATATTTGACAAAAGAAATGAAATAGGAACATTCAAAATGTGCCACACTACCATTTGCTGGTGTGTGATCACGGTGGGCTGAGATTCGACCTCAGTCATCACAGGGAAGGCCGCCCCCCAATTCCATTCTTGACATTTTATTATCTAGGGCTTAAAACCGATCTCTGGGTAAGCAGAGAGGCGGGAAAGTCCCTGAGCTTCAGCCAGAGTCCTCCTGCTTCTGACGTTTTCCATATTCTTTGAGACTCTATCTTCAGAGGAATGACAAGATCAAATAAAAACTAAGGGAAACTATATTCCCTGTAACATTTACCTTTGCCTCAGACAAAGAATCCCTTTTCTCTCTCTACTTTCACGAGAAGCCAACAAGGAATTCTGTCGAGGTGTCTATCAACCACTTCTCTGAAGGCCTGTCTGTATCGTGCTACACTTTCCAAGCTCATGTAGAACAGCCTTAAAATTTGGCAATTTGGTCGCTTTATCCTAAGGATAACCATGGTAAGCCAGTGGTTCACTTTGTGCTCGCTGCCTTATAAACATGCTATTTCATCTCCACCACAGCCCACCAGGCTGGAGACTGGCTCAGAGGAAAGACATTAGGTTGTCCAAGTTCAACAGCAAGTAAGTGGGTGAGCAGATATCTGGGCTCAGGGGTCACTGACCCCGAAATTCATACTTTTTGTATTGTAAGATGCCTCCTGCCTGAGAGGAAACCAGGTATGGGGCACCCTGTGTGCTGGGGTCACTGGGCCCTCATGATCCATTGCTCAGCCAAGCCAAGGGCATCACCAATACTTTGCAAACCCTTCCAGAAATCAAAACGAGGCAACGACAGTGTAGAGACCTGCTTCTTGCAAAGCACGCCTCATCTGATTCAAGATCTCTGAATTATTTACTCCATGTACTGACCCTCTCATCCAAAAGCTTTGGCAAGTTGAGTTTCGTAGTTCTGAAGGCAGCTGTGACTTTAATCCACAGTCACCTAAGCCTGAGGCTTTGCACCAGCTTTTCCTTCCAGCTCGAAAGAGAAGCCCAGCTACGTCAGTTCTCTCTGAAACTGGCATTTCAGGTGGTCTGAAGGATGTGCTGAGCTTGCCAACAGAAGGGCTGGGACGGGGCATTCAGGGCGGGGACAGCACAAGTGAAGAGTGAGACTAGGGGTTTGACAAGGACGACCATGTGCTGAGCTTTGTAAACTAAGAAAAAGATTTTCAATTTTACCTGATGTATCAAAGGAAATCATATAAGGGTTTAGAGCAGTGGTTCTCAACCTTCCTAATGCCACAACTCTTTAATATAGTTCCTCATGTCGTGGTGACCCCCAACCATAAAATTATTTTTGTTGCTATTTCATAACTGTAATTTTGCTAGTTATGAATCGTAATATAAATATCTGATATGCAGGATGTATTTAGGCGATTCCTGTAAAAGGGTCATTTGATCGCCAAAGGGGTCACGACCCACAGGTTGAGAACCACTGGTTTAGAGCAAGGGAGCAAAATGGTTTAGTTTCCTTTAAGAAAATATCTAAATAAGTATGTGGAGAGAGGGAGGGAAGAAGGGACACGGGGAGAGGTCCAGAAAAGACCTTGACAACTGTGTAAGAGATGAAGGCAGCTTGGCCAGGGCGACGCCAGTGGAGACAGCACAGCCGACAGGTGTGGACACATTCTGGGTGGAACTGACCACCTGGGGGTGGATCTGAGTGTTGGGGAGAATTAAGAAGTAAAGTGGCACTGAACTTTCTGGTTTGAGGGCAGAGATGAGAGAAAAAAGAGATTTGAGGGGAAGGTCGAGGCTGCCTTTCAGCAAGGTAAGTTTGAGAAACTCTGAGACCCCCCAGTGAAGACAGCAGCTAGGTTACTGGAGTTCCCATGGCTCTAGGACATACAGATTTCAGAATTTATTTTAAAAATCTATAACTGTTTAGAAGACAATACAATATAATCCTAACTATATCAAAAATAAAACAGGTCAGGCTGAGTGTGGTGGCTCACACCTGTAATCCCAACACTCTGGGAGGCCACAGCAGCTGGACTGCCTGAGCTCAGGAGTTTGAGACCAGCCTAAGCAAAGTGGCTCCCTGCCTCTACTACAGATAGAAAAACTAGCCAGACATGGTGACAGGCGCTTGTAGTCCCAGCTACTTGGAAGGCTGAGACAGGAGGATTGATTGCTTGAGCCCAGGAGTTTGAGGTTGCTGTGAGCTATGATGATGCCATAGCACTCTACCCAGAGTAAAAGAGTGAGACTATGTCTCAAAAAAGTAATAATAACAAGCATATGAAAAAATGCTCACCATCCCGAATTATCAGAGAAATGCGAATCAAAACCACCCTGAGATTATCACCTAACCCCACTGAGAATGGCCCACATCACAAAATCTCAAAACTGCAGATAACGCTGTAGATGTGGAGAGAAGGGAATACTTTTACACTGCTGGTGGGACTGCAGACTAATAAGACCTTTTTGGAAGGAAGTATGGAGAATCCTTAAAGAATTCAAATTAGACCTCCCGTTTCATCCTGCTATCCTATTACTGGGCATCTACTCAGAAGACAAAGATCATTTATCATAAGGACACTTGCATTAGACTGTTTATCGCAGCTTAATTTATAATTCCCAAACTGCAGAAACCGCCTAAATGCCCACCAACCCAGGAACGGATTAACAAGCTGTGGTATATGTACACCATGGAATACTATTCAGCCACTGAAAAAGATGGAGACTTTATATCTTTAGTATTAATTAAACTGGATGGAGTTGAAACACATTCTTCTTAGTAAAGCATCACAAGAATAGAGATGCAAGATTCCAGTGTACTCAATTCTGTTATGAGGACAATTGATGCTAGTACATGGCAGGGGGTGGGGGAACAGGGGAGCAGAGAGAGGGAAGGAGGGAGGGTGTGAGGGGGTCCGGTGTCTGATACACCTATTGGGGGCAGGACACAATTATAAGAGGGACTTTACAAAGATAAATAAGAGAGACTTTACGTAACAAATGCAAGCAGTGTAACCTGGTTCTTTGTACCCTCAATGAATCCCCAACAACAAAAACAAAATTTTTAAAGTAATAATAACAATAATACAGGTCAAAGTTTGATGTAGAATACAGGCAAAATCTCATGAACGGACAATGTTCCGTTCTGTGTATGGTCCTGTCCAAATCAGTCTCTACCTGACACTGTGCTGTGGGGAGAGGCAAGGGAGACACGTCACAGGACGCTCCATTCCACCCTTCCAGACACCCACTCTGAACATCAGCGTGCTGGTTCCTTTCTCTGCCACTTTCTGCCTCTGCTCAGTCTAAATTCTTTCCCTAAGGAATCGCATCACAACCACAGCCCTGTGTAAACTGATATCTCTAGCTCTCACCTCTGCTGAGCTCTGGTTCTGTACATGCAACTAACTGTTCACAGACTCCCGAACACAACAGGTCTGAGCCACAATTCATTACCTGCCGTCCCACAGGCTGGCCCTCTCAGAAAACACGAGTTAGAAACCAAAGCACCAGAGGGGCCCTTTCCTCCTCAACCCCCATCTGACTCTCCCTCGAGCCTCTCCATGTTTCTGCTTTTGTCTCATCACCCCTGGCCATGCCCCTCTTCTGCAACAACACCCCAAATTGTCAACGTTCATCTAATAACATGTTTCCACAGATCATTCTCTCAAGTGAAGACAGACTGATCCTAATTCTTTGGCTTCCAGACTTCCCATTGCTTGTAAGATACAGATAAACCCTCAGTGTAGTGTAAAAGGCTCTCCACGGTCCAGCTCTGACTCATGCACCAACTTGGGAGAGCACAGAGGTGTCGCACTCCCACCTGCACTGGCCACTGGAAATGGAGTGGTGTCCAGGCTCGGTCAGCAATGGGCGTGACATCCAGGAATCTGCTGCCTGAGTTACCTGTGGCTTTTACCCACTTGTGGAACCCCCTGAGACTTCCCTCCTGTCTCGGATACTACTGAGTCCCTCGGAACTCCAGAATCCACAACATAAAGGACCATCCAGCAGACTCGCTTGTGTAAGGACTTTTGGCCGTGTCCAGCTGTCAAGTCCAACCTAGGTATTCCTGCTCCTGGATATATCCATTTAGAAACTGTCCTCTCCTGTTTAACTCAACAGGAAAGGGAAGAGATTAATGAGAAGAAAAAACTGACAGTTAGCAACCCAGTCCTCACAACACTGTCCCTGTTCTTCAGTCTAAAAGGCCTGTATCTGTCACTCTCTACTTGATTAAAAATCTCCCATGGCAATACGAATGCAGGAACGAAAAGGTAATCATACAAGAAATAACAACTGGGAAACAGGCCTCATTCAATCTCTGTAAATGTAGTTTGAGTTCTACTTTCAAAGACTGAAGCGGCAACATGAGAATGCCATGCATGTATAAGAACAAAAGGCAAGCTGCAGCGAGGTTTAATGTTTGCATTTTAGGTGTCAGTGTTTACGATTTAAAACCTTAATCTTAAAATGATTACAATTCCTCACACCACAAAATTGGAAATAAGGTAAACTCTCACATGCAAATTTCATCTACTTAAAATAAGACCTATAAATTGTATAGGGTAGAGAAATATGTAACGTTATCAATAATTCCTTTATTCACGTTAAACTAAATGAGTTCTTGTAAGTTTTTGTTGTTGTTTGTTTCTTTTTTTTCTTGAGACAGTCTGAAGCTGTCACTTGAGTGCCATGGTTTCACAGCTCACAGCAACCTCAAACTCCTGGGCTTAAGCCAAGTCTCTTGCCTCCAACTCCCAAGTAGCTGGGACTACAGGTGCCCGCCACAACGCCTGGCCATTTTTTGGTTGCAGTTGTCATTGTTGTTTGGCAGGCCCCGGCTGGATTCAAACCAGGTGGAATGCCTGAGCTCACAGGTTAGAGACCAGCCTGAGTCAGAGCAAGACCTTGTCTCTAAAAAAAAAGAAAAAAGAAAGAAAACCATTTTCTTTCTTTTTTTATTTTCCAGTGGTAAGATAGGACGTTTATTAGAAGTTAGAAAGGAATACAGAAAAGCAACAGAGCTTCTGGAAGGGGAAAGAACTGAAGAGCTCTCTTGGGAGTGTCCTCGTGGTCTCTTTTATTTAGGGGTCTTAGGAAGAAAACCATTTTCAAAAGTCAGTGTTAGGGGCGGCACCTGTGGCTCAGTTGGTGGGGCGCCGGCCCCATATACCGAGGGTGGCGGGTTCAGGCTCGGCCCCGGCCAAACTGCAACCAGAAAATGGCCGGGCGTTTGGCAGGCGCCTGTAGTCCCAGCTACTCGGGAGGCTGAGGCAGGAGAATCGCTTAAGCCCAGGAGTTGGAGGTTGCTGTGAGCTGTGTGAGGCCACGGCACTCTACCGAGGGCCATGAAGTGAGACTCTGTCTCTACAAAAAAAAAAAAAAAAAGTCAATGTTAGACTAATGCCTGACACACATCAGGTGACAAATAATTTTGGCCATGTGGACGGATGAGTTATATTAGTGACTCATAGGCTGTGTTTTAAGAAATACCATATCGAACTAGGAACATACTTTAAGTAAATCCTGTTTCTATCCTGGTTTCAAAGAATTCTATAAAAAAATTAATTTCTAATATTAAAAGGCTTTTGAGTGGCCTGATGAGTGCTGAAGTATTTTTTAAAAAAGCAGAACTATTTTGTTGGCTCAGCACCTGTGGCTCAAGCGGCTAAGGTGCCAGCCACATACACCTGAGCTGGCGGGTTCGAATCCAGCCCCGGGCTGCCAAACAATGATGGCTGTAACCAAAAATAGCCGGGCATTGTGGCAGGCACCTGTAGTCCCAGCTACTTAGGAGGTGGAGGCAGGAGAATCACTTGAGCCCAGGAGTTGGAGGTTGCTGTGAGCTGTGCTGATGCTGCGGCACTCTACCCAGGATGAAAGCTTGATGCTTTGTCTCAAAAACAAAACAAAACTATTTTGTCATGTTTAGGCAAAAAATAGGTGAATGATAATTTAAAATCCAGGACCTCTTAATAGTTAATACCTCCTTTCAGAGGTAAGTTAAATCATATTATATATAATAATTTAATACAGTATTAAAAATTTTTAAATCGCTTCCTTCTAAGACATATAAATAAGTTCTTATGGGTTATAAGCATTCTCCAATAAAAGAAAAACATTCTGCTTTCTTATTAAATTTGTTCCTCTTGTCAGATTTATATATATTTAAAAATATATATTAGAGTTCCTACCAAAAAGAATAGTATTTTAGAAATTCACATAAAGTTTCCAAATAGGCTTGCTGAATTCCTCACAGTCCACAGCACTCTTCCCTGCAGCGTTTGTCAATACTGTCTGCGGACTGTGTATTTTAAGACAAGCAACCTTGTGTAAGTATAGAATATAATGATCGGTCACTACTCCCTTTGCAGAAGCATATAAACACACCAATCACATTCCAGGTAAAATTTTAATTTTAGAAGCTGGTACATTTTCATCACATTTAAGACACAGGAGAAAAAAATCTTTGTTTTTAACACCAAGCAAAATACAGCCAGCTAGACAGCTGTTTTTGTTTTTTATTTTTAAAGTCACCACCTCCACTTCTGTGTGTGTGCAGCTCATGGTAAGATCTACAACAGGTAGAGCTGACAACAGGCTCCTCCCTGAGAGCTCAGGGAAGGCCGCGTGCTCCGCCGGACCACGGCCGACTAAGCACTGGAGACAAGCGCGTGAACGTGCCTTGCCCCTTCAGTGTCACTGAAGAGAACAGTTAAGAGCCATCAGCAGCCACTCTGAGAAGCTGCTTTGCTTTCCGTGGCTAAGTCGATGATAACTGAGTGACAGACCCGTATGATTTCTTCACGCTAAGACCTGAGCAAGCAGGCGGCTGCAGGGAACAAAGAGAACACACGGCTGCCACAGGGGCAGCCCTCAGCTCTAAAGGAGCCAGAGAAAATTCAGTTTGCCCAAAAGAAGAATCATTTTTTTAAAAAACTGTGAAAGACTATAGTAGTTCTGCTGCTTAAAATGGGCAGAGACTCTTAAATGTTCTTTCAAGACGCAGGTTGGTCTCTGAGCAGAATTTCTTGATTTGGTGGATAAAGACCCTTAATTCTATATTCTATTTTATGAAATCTTGATGTAGAAAAGAAAATTGTTGACAGTTCCAATCCTAGTAAGATAAGTAAGACATAGGTCTCTAAAATAGCTTCTTTCAGCAATTTTTATGCCAAATATGAGTAATCCCAAGCCAAGAATCTTTAGTTTCTAATTCATGGTCAATATTCTGACCACAGAGTTCCAGAGTGAGCAAGCAGACCACCCCCTCTTATCTGAGTGCCAAATTTTTATGCTAAACCTAGAAAAGGGAACCAGCAATACGATTTTAAGAAATACCTAGAATATGTAAAACAAAGACAATTGCACCAGTACCGAAAACAGAGCCAGGCAAACCACAACTCCAAACAACGGAAGAACAGTCCTTCTCAGGGAACCCCGCGGTCTGCAGGATGCAGACAGTGAACACAGCCATCAGGGCCAGGAGACCCGTCATAAAAATGAGGAGGAGCGTCTGCAGAGGCCGAGACAGCCAGTCCTCCCCCACAGTATCCAGAGTTCCTAAGAGGCGCCCTCAAAAGGACGACTGCCAGAAAACTCCCTGTGGTCACCCTTCCCCACATCAGTCACAGAAGGGACAAGCAGGAAGAAGTCGGTTCCATCCTGAAGGAACTCATGCCAAGGTCCTTAGCTGATGAGTGAGGCTCCTTCATTTTCACCAGAAGGGGTCCAGCCTGCTGCCCGCTGCCTGCTGATCCCACCCCTTAAGCTCAGACTTAGTCAGCCCCCTACTCAAAGGGACACAGGCCAGGTAGGTCTGGGAGAAGCCAACCGGCTCCCAAGAAAGACAAAAGACAAAAGCCAGAACTAATGGGGGACAGCAGATGACCGCTCACAGAACATAAGAAACCTGAAAACACTCTGACCCAACAGCCCTGCAGATAAAAGAGGGCGTTGCATCCACAAAACGAGAACAAGCCACCATTTTTATTTTTTTTAATTTTTTTTTTTCTTTTGTAGAGACAGAGTCTCACCGTACCGCCCTCGGGTAGAGTGCCGTGGCGTCACACGGCTCACAGCAACCTCTAACTCTTGGGCTTAAGCGATTCTCTTGCCTCAGCCTCCCGAGCAGCTGGGACTACAGGCGCCTGCCACAGCGCCCGGCTATTTTTTTTGTTGTTGTTGTTGTTGTTGCAGTTTGGCAGAGGCTGGGTTTGAACCCGCCACCCTCGGCATATGGGGCCGGCGCCCTACTCACTGAGCCACAGGCGCCGCCAAGCCACCATTTTTAAAGGAGTAATAAGAAAACAACCACCACCAAAGAGGTCCCAGAAATCAACTTTGATTGCCAGAAACAAGTTTGGAAACAGATTAAACAGAAGGACGAAAACTAAGCTGGTGATCTTGAAGATCAAAGTAAGAATGCCTCTGGGCTGGGAGTGGTGGTGGCTCACGCCTGTAATCTCAGCACTCTGGGAGGCCAAGGCGGGCAGATTGCCTGAGCTCAGGAGGTCAAGACCAGCCTGAGCCTGTCTCTAAAACTAGCCAGGTGTTGTGGTGGGCGCCTGTCGTCCCAGCTACTCAGGAGGCTGAGGAAGGAGGATCGGTTGAGCCTAGGAGTTTGAGGTTGCTGTGAGCTAGGATGCCACGGCACTGTACTGAGGACAACAAAGTGAGACTCTGTCTTAAAAAACAAAACAAAACAAAAAACCATTTAGAACATCAAGATCAAGGGAGAAAAATTATTAAAAAGTTAAGTACACCAAAAGAAAATAAGGGCAAAACTTCACCTAAAAAAAGAGAAAATACCTGTAGGTGAAAAAGAGAAAATGGAAAGCAGGAGAAAAAAAAAAGGCAAAAAAACACTAGAACTTCTCCAAGGTTCGGAGTGGAGCTGGGGAGAGTTAATTTACAGATTGAACAGTCCTAAGGGCACATACTGATGAAATCCCAGAACTCCAAGAAAACCCTAAAATCTTCTAGAACAGTGGTTCTCAACCTTCCTAATGCCGTGGCCTTTTAATACAGTTCCTGTGGGTCGCGACCCACAGCTTGAGAACCGCTATTCTAGAAGGTAAAACAATCTACCTATAAGAATTCATTCTAACAGATGTGAAGTCTTCCAATCAATACCATGAGTACAGAAAATGGAATAATCCTTCCTGAGGCAATATGACTTTAAATACAGACTTTTATAACGAATGAAATTATCCATTAAGAATGAAAGCCAAGGGTGGTGCCCGTAGCTCAGTGGGCAGGGTGCTAGCCTCATACACGGAGGCTGGCAGGTTCAAACCCGGCTTGAGCTAGCTAAAAATGACAACTGCAACAAAAAAGTAGCTGGGCGTTGTGGCGGGCTCCTGTAGTCCCAGCTACTGGGGAGGCTGAGGCAAGAGAATCGCTTGAGCCCAACAGTTGGAGGTTGCTGTGAGCTGTGACGCCACAGCACTCTACCCAGGGTGACAGCTAGAGACTCTGTCTCAAAAAAAAGAATAAAAGCCAAATAGAGACTTTTAAAACTATTAAAACATTTAGAAAGTTTACCTGGTAGGCACATCACGTTAACAAATTTCTGGGTTAGGGGTAGTCCCAGGAAATGATAAGGAAAGAAATACAAGGAAAAAAGGGCGTGGTTCTCGTATCTCCAGACCTCACAAATGTGAGGTGAAGTGAAAGGTTACAATGTCTGAAGGGAATTCTTTAGATCTTGACATCATGTCATTCTCCTTGAAGCCACAGGGATTTGGTAAGATAGGATTCTATACCCTGCTCACTGGCTGCTCACATTACAGAGCACTTCCGTAGGGAACAGTATTTATATAATGTTAACAATATACAGGTTAATACACATTTATATAATATAGTTACAGAAGAGAATGTGACGTGAACTTTAGCAATATCGTGTGTATTTGTACATCCAAATGGGGGAGAAATGAGAAAAACAATAATGTTGTTTTCTCTTCAATTTTCGAAGGGAAAAGTAAATGCTGTCCAAATGTTAAAATCAAGGAGTAAAGATATTAATATATGAAACAGAACGGTCATAGCCTGGGAAATGGCAAAGCAGACGCATGAAGAGTCCACATCTTGGGAAAACGGGGGTCAGATGGAAAGCAGGGCAAGTTTCCGGCTCTGCCCCCCGTGAACAGGCTCGGATGTCTTCCTGCTGATCTCAACGCAGCTGTACCATCTTCACAGTCTCGCTGTCTTTTCATTAACTTTTAGCTGCACGAGGCTCAGAAGGAGAGGACAGTGTGTTAACAGAGGGGGCACTGCCCGTCTGGATCTGGGTGAGACGTATTTCTGGACATACCACTGCCCGGGCCTCAAACTGCCTGGGTGAAGTTTTCAACATTCACAGCACAAGTCATCATTTTTATTAAAGTCACATCCCAGGGATTCATCACTGTAGAATATTGAGGCAAACATCCAAGTAAGGTGAAAATGGGAGATTAAACGTTTATAGACTGAAGAATAAAAACTAGGGTTATATGGAAGAGATAATATGGCAAAGAGAACCTAATTAAACCGCTACGCTTCTGGGCACATAGCTGATCAGTAATCAGACACACAGGGGAACTCGGGCCCTCCCTCCAGGACGTGGCTCTTTCCTCCCAGCTATCTGGATTAATGCTACCCATAGGAGTATTGACACTGCAACATTTGATGGCCAACATGCTCCTTGATTAGGTAACTGGTCTTTTACATGGAAGGCCTTGGAATACACATTTTCAAATGCAGATAAAAAGTTTCCTAAGAAAATTCTACTTGTATGGTAGGTAAGCTTCTAATAGATAAAGTTTCCCAAATAGATTTCTTTATAAAAGATTAGACGTAGGGCGGTGCCTGTAGCTCAAAGGAGTAGGGCGCCAGCTCCATATACTGGAGGTGGCGGGTTCAAATCTGACCCCGGCAAAAAAAAAAAAAACTGCAAAAAAAAAAAGTAGATTTTAATAAGCTAATTTTGACCTTTGACACTTGGCTTTGACCTTTATTTAAAAACTGGAAACGCAGTACAGTTTGTCCTAACAGATCTCATTATACACAGCAGGTGCTCAGAACCTTGACAAGGCAAGACTGGGGGAGCGAGGTGGCCGCCCCTCAGCTGGAAGCATCTGCAAGGGCATTCCCTGCCCGTGTGACCACGCCAGGCAGGTGTGCCCTGCGTTCCCAGCACGCCAGCTACCAGGTACCAGGTACGAGGGTAAACAGGTCTCGGAGCACCTGTGCTCACAAACAAACTCTATGAGACAAATGTTTAATAGCAGTAGGAAGGCACATGTGTGCTGGGTACAGGGCAGGGAAAATAACAACCAGAGTCCTAATTAGAGAAAGTGTAATAACAACACACTTTTAGTCGAGTTTTGAAAGTGAAATAGGATAGAATTATGTACGATGTAAAAATCACAGGATTATGATAACCAACTGGGTGAATGAGGTGAGGAGAATGGGTGTGCGGGTGATTTTAAGTCAGTGTTTTCAACCTGTTTATCCCACGGCACACTTGAACCTATAGTTGAACTTCTGTGGTACACTTAAATTACGTTGATCAAAAAAAAAGAGTAAAAAACAATACACTTATGTGCTTTGAACTTGTTTCAAAAAAAAAAAACTTAATTAAGGATCTTTAAAATTTTTCACAGCACACCAGTTGAAAATCACTAATTATTATATAGATGATACAGCCAGGAATCCCAAATAACATCCAGACTTTAGAAACAGCACAATCTCCTGTGGATGATAAAAATTTTGGACTTTAGCTTTCTTTCTTTTCTTTTTTTAAGTGACTCTAAACAGAGTTCTGTTAATACAAAATGACTGCAGAGAGGGTACGACACAGGTTGAAATTTCTGGCCATCCTTATCCCCACTCTGCTCTGCCAGAGGAAACGCTCAACTGTCAGGAAGGCAGCTGGGAAGCAGCTGGTCCAGGGTTTCTCCAGGGCAACCACAGCAGCAATGTGCTCAGAATCTTCAGGCACGTGGCTGTTCTGGGCAGAGGGACAGGCTCCGTTCACGACTCTGGGCACCACCCAGCATGGAGAAACCACCTCTGGTTCTACCAACAAGATACATAATAACCTTTTTGTTCTGATTTTTCTTTCATCAAGTGAGTTATTCTTGACCTTGAAGCCCAATTCCGGGCCACAAACAACAATTTCTCATGTACCATTACATCTCAAAATGTACATCTCTTTGCTGTTTGACAGAAGATTCTAAGGACAGGAAGAAGAGTCGGCAGGGTAAAAGTGAGAATGTAGTTCCTAAAACAGCAGCACTCAATTTTAGGTGCTCTTCAGAGCGGCTTGCCCGTAATGAACGCACTTCAAGTGGCAGCTGGAGACACAGCCCACAGTAGGGAAATGGTGAATTATAATCAGCCACCAGGGGAATAGTACACAAGTTCTAACAGGTAAGTTGACAATGACACGGAATCTGTTTTTGACAGAGAGTAACGCAATGCTTTGAGTGGTACAGACAGTGATTAATGATGTGATTTTTAAAATTTAAAGCTTTTTTTTTGGCTTTTTAAAAATTTTATTTCGTTGCTTATTTTTTATTTCTTTACTTTTTTTTTTTTTTTTTGAGACAGGGTCCCACTCTATGCCCCTGAGCAGAGGACAGTGGGCGTGGTAGCTCAGACTTGGGCTGCGGGCACCCCGCTGCCTCAGCCTCCAGGAGCCGCTGGGATTATAGGCGTGCGCTGTGGCGCCCGGCTGGGTTTTTCCATTTTTCTCATGAGTCGGGTCTCACTGTCGCTCAGGTGAGTCTCGAACTCCTGAGCTCAAGCAATTCTCCCTTCTCAGCCTCCCACAGTGCTGGGATTACAGGCGTGAGCCACCGCGCCCGACTAAAGCTATTTTTTAAAATAGTGAAAGGATCTAAACCAAAAGTTTGCAGACTTATTTGGAAAAAAAAAAAAAAACAGAGAAAGTACCGAATGGTGGTGAAGATGTATAGAAACAGGGACCTCTGTGCACTGCAGGCAGGATTATATAACGGTGCAGCCGCTGCAGAAAACTGGCTCGTCCTCAAAAAATTAAAAATATAGCTACCATAGAATCCAGCAATCCCACTTCTAGGTACACATCAAAAAAACCTATAACAGTCTCAAAAAGATATCTGCACAGCCAGGTCCACAGCAGCCCCACTCGCAGTAGCCAAGAGGTGGGAGGAATCCAGGCATCCATCCCCGCGTGAGCACACACTCAAAGGGACTCTGCACAGACTCAGAAGGGGGAGTCTTCACACCTCACCACGTGGGTGAGTCCTGAGGACATGAAGCCAAGTGAACGAAGTCGCTTACCTGAGACAAAACCATGCGATTCCACTTCTGTAAGGAATCTGAAGGAAGCAAATCTATGGACCCTGTACAGAAAGTGGAGTAGTGGTCACTGGGGCTGGGGGCAAAGGCGAGTTGCTAAACAGGGACAGAGTTGCAGTTCCACGAGATGAAAAAGGTCTCGGGATCTACTTCACAGCAATGTGAATATATTTAATACTACTGAACCGTACACATTTAAATTGGCTAAGATTTAAGGTTAAATTTTACAACTTTTTTACCACAGTAAAAATGTTTTCAATAAAACTACACAAAGAAATCCAAATCCTCTACACACTGAGCAGAGAGGGAGAAGGTCCGGGAAGGGGAGCAGGCACCTTCCTTCTCTGCGGATGCCGTGTTTTCACTGCCGGTGCATCCCACAAGTGCCACTGTCTGAGCCTGTGGGGTCCTGAGCTTTCTAAAATCCAACTCAGAATGGGCAGTGCCTGTGGCTCAAAGGAGTAGGGCACTGGCTCCATATGCTGAAGGTGGTGGGTTCAAACTCAGCCCCAGCCAAAAATTGTAAAATCCAACTCAGACACTACAAGCCATCAAGAAGGCCCAAGTGTTGGGTGTTTTACAGAATCCCATAAGCCACAGCACAGGGAAAGAATCTTGCTCACAGGACAGTCCTGGAACCCTGCAGAACAAAGCAGGCTGTGCCTGTCTGAGCTCTTCACTGCAAACAACTGAAAAAGGCCCTGGGCCCCCAGAGGAAAGGGACTGATGGACGCAGAATGGAGAGCTAAGGGAACCCACATCAAAGCCAGAGGACTGGTTTAGGAAACAGGAGGCATCTCCTTGTCTGGGTAGCCAAGAGCACAGCCCTGTCATTGCCTAGGTCAGCTGCGTAAGGACGGCGGCTGCAGCTCTGCATAGCCCCACCACCCCTGAGACTCACTGCCTCAAACCACAGACTTAGAAGGGGGACATCTTAACACCTCACCATGTGGATGAGTCCTGAAGACATTATGCCAAGTGAAAGAAGTCGCTTTAAAATTTAAAGCTGTTTTTTTTTAAAGTGAAAGGATCTAAACCAAAAGTTTGCAGACTTATTCGGAAAAAAACAAAACAAAACAAAACAGAAAGTAACAAATGGTGGTGAGTGTTCAAACTCCACGGTGTGAGGAACTGTTTGGCCATGCCAGGGAGCTTCCATTCAGTGGGAAAGTCCTCCCCAAATGTATGACACTCAAATGCTCAGGGACAGAGAGGAGCACGTGTCCGCACTGGTCACCCAGCAGCTCAGCAGGTGCTTACTCTGAGTCTTACAGGCTTAGCTCGTCCAGTTCAAAATGAAGAACAGCAGAACCTCTGTGAGCGATCACCCAAGGGACTGTAATAAACTGGTCAACAGAGGCGGTCAATATAAGGAACCAGGCCTCCTGCTCTCATACACATGTGGTGCATGTCCCATCTATGAAAATTCAGCCAAGGTAAGGAGGTGGTCAGTGTGAGGAGGTCAACTACACAGGTGCTACTGTAATTAAGGTCTAGCCAATTCCAGGTGTTGGAAGAACGAGCGGGCTTTCTGGACCTGTCCCCTGCACCCTGGCAGGTTTCCTTGGGTTAACCAAACCAGATGAGACCACTCATGAACTACTGCCGGGTAAAGCAAGGTGCTCAGAGCAGGCGGGATGAACAAGGCCTGTGGCGAGTTGCACCCTAATGTTTTTTGTCACATTTACTTGACCTTGGTAAGAGCAGATGTCACCTTCAAAACTCCTGCCAGAAGAGACTATGCTGACGGCACACACCAGCAGCTCCTGCTACCCCCAGCATGGGACTGACCCTGCTTGAGCAGAGAAGATCCCATCTCTCCAGCACACTTTAATCAATGCACAAGCCTCCAGCTGGCTGCCAGTCTACCTGAAAGAACCTCCACATACCCCACAGGGCAAAGACATGCGGAAACCTCCAAGTCATAACGAGGTAAAAATAAGGAGAATAAAGTTAACTTTATTTCACATTACATTCTGTTCACTTGAAACATTTCTCTGTTCAAAGAGCTCTGAAGATGTCTCCTTTATGATGACAGAACAAAGATGTGTCTACTTCTTTTCTCTCAATAAGTCAAGAAAACAGCAAGGATTTTAAAGCCATGTAATCCCACTGTTTGATAAACTAGGAGACACCTAAACCCCTGGGGGACACGTCTCCAGTGGGTGGAGAGACGGTGAGAGGGCTGAGAGACTAGAGGACGGCCAGACCTCAACGCTAGCAGATGCAACGCCTACACCAGCCAGCTGCAAGGCCAGGAAGGGCCAGGAAAGGCCAGGGAAAGGTGGGTAAGTGGGCAGAGAACAGGTTGTTTGAAAGTCCACATAACCAGCAGTTAGAGCCTAGGGAGCTAGAAGCTACATTACTTGTAGACATGGCATCAAGGAAGCTAAAAACTTATAAACGTGGGCACGGAAGAGAGTGGGGGAAACAAGAATATGAAATGAAAATGTGCATGATAAAGACAGACACCACCCCCCCACCCAGCTTCCTCACCCTCTATCTAGGTCTGTCAGGCTGAGAGTCCCTAAGCAAGAGACTGAAAGGCCGTTCTCTAGAAAAGTTAAACCATTATCTGAAGAAAGGCCCTCAGATGCTGCTGTTGATCTCCGCAACAGGAATGCTAACAGGCTACCTGGCTGTCCAGCAGCAAAACCTGCCTTCAATCGCAGGTACCTCCTGGCTTCCAATAGCTCCTAGTGTCTCACCTCTTTAAAGACAAAGACCACATACATCTAAGGAGAAAGGTCACCAAACAAAGTGAAAAGCAAACAAACAAACAAACAAGAAATCAGCGGAAATGGGGACAACAGTGGTAATAAAAGAAATGTCAAAGAAATTATGTATTGTTGGTGAATTATTCACAATACCTTGCATTCCTATCATAAAAATAAAACATTATTAAAGAGAAAAAAAATCAGAGTAAGAAAGGGGAGGAAAAAAGATGACATAAGTTCAATGAAAGGATTAAGAGGTAAAGTTTTCAAATCTTCCAGAAAGAACAAAATCAAAAAGGTAGATAATACACACAAAAAAAGATTAAAATGTTGGAAAATCAATGTAAGAAATTCAATATCCAGATTAATAGGCACCCAAGAGAAATGGAATAAGGAAAAAAGTAGGGAGAAAATCTTTCAGAAAAATAATATAATACATTTAATCACTCAACCATACAATTTTTTAGATTAGAAGGCACACTGAGCCCTCAGTACACTGAATGAAAAATAGCTTACATCACAGTGATTCACAAAAAATATTTTAGAATATTGTGTCTAAGAGATCTTAAAAATCTGCATAAAAGAAACTGACATAAACATATAAAAGATCAAGAAAAATGGCATTAAACATCTCAACTGCAGTACCAGAAACTAGAGCATAATGAAGCAATAGAAACAAAATTCTTTCCAACTGAGAATTCTATACCCAGAAACCAGCACTCAGTTATGAAGCCAGAATAGAGACATTTTTGTACCCTCAAAGTCTGAGGGACAGGAAACTCTGTGACCATGTGAAAACAGTGTGGTAGATGGCGCCTATGGCTCAGGGAGTAGGGCACCGGCCTCATATACTGGAGGTGGTGGGTTCAAACCTGACCCCAGCCAAAAACTGCAAAAAAAAAAACCAGTGTGGTAATAATCCAGCCACTTACGCCACAGTACCGGTCCCCGTTAAATATCTGAGGCGGCAGAGGGTTGCCCTGCGCGGGCTTCTTTTCTGGAGGGATGTTTTTGTACATCCATTGCCTCTGTTCTTCTGACATTGTGATATCCACCTCCTCAAACTCTATCTTGTTGGCCTCCAGAAATCTAACCACATCCTGCTGCTTCTTCTTTATCTAAAGAGAGAAGACAGACAAATAAGGAGAAACGTTCATCTGAAACGATACGTACATATTTCCAAATCCAACTAGACTTAGCTTCTCGTTATCAGAGGTCACTCATACAAAGAAAGAGGTGATTTATGTAGGTGTCCTGCCTGGCCACTGGCTGGACGTTGGCTGAGAACTGAGCCAGTCCGGACACAGTGATGGTGCCCCTGGATACCTGAGGCCCGACTCAGACCCCTACAAGGCACAGACGCTGGGCGAGAGGCCCACTTGGTTCTCAGGGGCCACGGCTACTGTTCCTCCCACCTCCAAGCCACCCCCCCACTCTCACCAGTTGATATTTACACTCAGGAAACCCCCTTCTGCCCAAGACCCTCTGAGAACCATGGCGAGTCCATATGAGCTGCGACATTTCGTTGATCTGCGTGAGCAGCAACATTTCTCTTCCCCTCCACAGCCTCTTTCAGATTCCCCAGCTACAGCCACTGTCACAAAAGCGTCCTTTCATCACTTCACGAGAGGAAAGCATTCTCCACTTCCCCCGTGAGCAGAGTGCCGTCTCACGTCAACTCTGCCTCCTAACCTCCCCATTCCCCTGCTCTCACGATCCCTCCTCAGTCGCTAGGGGTCAGTGTGCTCTGAGGAGCTACAAACACAAGTGCAGGTTTCCAAAATGTCACCACCTGCTTCAGATGAGATGAGGACACAGTAGACCCCTCTCATCCACGAGAGACGTGTTCCCAGGCCCCCAGCAGATGCCTGAAACCATGGCAGGGCCGAGCCTTACCAAACACAACCCTGATGGCTGCTGAGTGGCCAACAGTGGCTAAGAGGCAGGTGGCAGACAGGGGATGGGTAATGCTGGACAAAGGGATGATTCCCATTCTGGAAAGGACACAGCGGATAGCAGGAGATTTCACCACGCTACTCAGAAGGATGGTCAATTTAAAACTTAGGAAATGTTTATTTCTGGAGTTTTCTACTTAATATTTTCAGACCCGTGGTTGACCGCAGACAACTGAAACCACTCAAAGGCACCATGCAGCTGAGGAGGGACCGCTGGATTCCACGTCTTATAGCACATAAAGCACGGGGAAGCAAGCTGGCCTTTCTGAGTGACCCTGGGACATCTGCATGAAGAACAGACTTAAATGGTGAAGTGTATTCCATAATGGCCAGAGAAAAGATGCATTCTGAAAGGCCCATCAGCCAGTACGACCTCTCTTCATAAAAACAGACACCTAAAGAGCTCGCTCTCACAGGCTGATCTCCAGCAAGCCCCTCCGGCAAACACCCCCTCAAAAGCCTGGATGACATGTGTCTCCAGGGTGGACATGTGTCATATGCTGTAAGCAAAGAGATTCTCATCCTTGGACTAACGTCTCTGAATGACTGACACAGTGGTGTGGTGATTAAGGACAGAAATAAAAAACTAGCAACCTAGGCCATCTTCAAGAACACCGTATGATCAGACATGCAAATTCACAGCGGCACCGTCTCAATTTCCTGAACTAAACCATCGCTCATTTCTGAAAGAGTTAACTTTCTGTTCCTTACTAATAAACAATTTCAGAAATGTAGCCATATTATTTTGGAAGTTTTCCTTCCCAAAAAAGCATCATCTATCCTACTTAATTTCCCCTTAAGACCCTGGAAGATAGATTTTATTGTTTCCCTGAATTCTAGGGGGGACACAAGGATCTGAGTGACCACAGCAGTGTCTGTAACTGTGTCTCTCATACTGTAGAGCCAAGCCCCATGAATCAAATCCCAGTGACAAAGGAAGGGACATTCTCCTGGCTCCTGATCCACCCGGGACACACTGCTCTGATAAGGCCACACCAGCTTCCATTAGTATTATCTGAACGTACCTGTGTCTCAGGACCCCTTCCTCCTTATGGCCAATATTTGAAAATTAATCATAGAATTCAACCACGTCATTACCACTAACAAAGTTCAGAAAGCAAAGGACAGTTCCCTGCTCACAAGGGCAATGATTGTCAGAGTGCTACCGTTAGGAGCAAAGTGTGAATGACAATATCTCTATTTTAAGTGAGGGAAGCAGGGAGGACATGACCAGGTTTATGTTTCAAAGAAGCTGAATACTGTGCAGCATAAAAAGGAGAGTGCTGTGTGCTACTGGCGGTGTTGGAAGATCTCCTACCTTCCGAGATTAAAAACAAACAACTACAAAGTAGCGGACTGTGTATGTAGATGACCCTCACTTTTTTAGAAAAAAAAAATGGAGAAAAATAGGAACGTATTTGCCTTTGCTTGTATTTATATTGTTCCTTGAAAACGCCTGAAGGTCATATAGAGACCCACAAAGTGGTTATCCAGAGGCTGGGGGAGGAGACAAGATTTTCTGACTTACAAATGTGTTAATATTCAAAAGATTAAATAGAAAATATATTTTGAGAGAGAGCAGGTCCTGCCACAGAGACGCCATGCTTTGTATAAACCAAGTTTTCCTTCCCAAGGTGATAAGAGCAGAACTCAGAATAGTTTGTTGGTCTTTGGCCTCCACATTTCTTTACACTGAGAAGAAAGGACAGATGATTACACAAAGAAATGGCTGGGAGGCCAGTGAGGGAGGATGCCCTGAGCTCGGGAGTGCAAGATCAGCTTAAGCAAGAGCAAGACCCCATTTCTACCAAAAATAGAAAACCTAGCAGGGCATCAAGGGGGCACCTGCTAGTTTTTCTATTTTTGTAGAAATAGAAATAGAAATAGCAGCCCCAGCTACACAGGAGGCTGAGGCAGGAGGAGTGCTCAAGCCCCAGAGTTTAAGGTTGCGGTGAGCTATAAGACCATGACACTCTACCCACAGGACAGAGTGAGACTCTGTCTCAGAAAAAAAAAAAAAAAGAAAGAAAAGACAAAATAGCTGAAACAATAGTAATACTCCAGCACAGTGGTTCTCAACCTTCCTGATGCCGCCGTGTATTTTCATTGTTACAAAGGGGTCGTGACCCACAGGTTGAGAACCGCTGCAAGTCTAGCAAATCAACAAGGTTGGAGAAATTAATCCAGAGAAGGAAGTTTTCGAGTGGATGTCTGTGCCATTAGCTCCAGGAAGGAAGGTGAGTCACACCACCATGGCTGTTTGTCAGATCTGCAGAGGTGAAGGTGACCTGGAACTGTGGGAGCCTGGGCTTGGAGCAGGGGGACAGGCAGTCCAGGAAGCAGGACCTGGGAGGACTCGTCGGCCTGCTGGGTGGGGCTCCAGGTAACAGAGTCAACAGGAAGCTGTCAAGGGCGCATCATGTGCTGGACATAACCCCAGAGTCCACAGAGCAATCACACACCACGGTTTCCTTCACACGGTAGTTTTTTCCTCCCACATTGCAACTTGTCTGAAATGAAATGCAACTTATAATCATTACCAAAAGGAATTTGTGAAAAGCAAATAGAAGAGAAGTAGATTATGGCCAAGAGTCACTGCCTTCCCCTACGCCCACTTCCCCACGAGTGGAAGGCACCTGTAACTCACCTGTTTTAATGTAAACACACTTGAGAGAGCAAACAATAGCAGTTACTTACTCAGTAACCAATCTCCCTTGCTTAATACAGGTTCGATTTAGAAGAGTAACGTGCTCAGCTACAAAACCTTGTTTACCCAAAGGTATCCATACTTGAAGGTGACCACATGTGGACTCAGTCACACTGTCCACGGCTGTTTCAGCCCTGCCAACAGCAGAGCTGACAGTGGCTGCAACACAGCCAGGGGCTCCCAAGGACTAAGACAGTGACAAGCTCCCCTTGACAGAAGCAGCCTTTGGGGTGGATCCCAGAACTTCACTTCTGGTTCACAGTTCACTTTCTTGGGAGCTCTCCCCTGACCACTCGATTTATACTTTTTTTTTCTTTTTTGAGACCAGGTCTTGCTCTCTAGTCCCAGGCTAGAGTGAACTGACGTCATCACAGTTCATGACAACCTCAAAATCTTGGACTCAGAAGATCCTCTAGCCTCAGCCTCCCAAGTAGCTGGGACTATAGGTGCCACCACAACATCTGGAACATCTGGATATTTTTCATTAATTTTTTGTATAGACGAGGTCTATGTTGCCCAGGCTGGTCTAGAATTCTTGGCCTTAAGCAATCCTCTTGTCCTGGCTTCACCATGTGTTGGCCACTGCAGCCAGCCTCCATTTTATAATTTTACTAACCACCCCAGTGCTCCCAATGTCTAATTTTTTCAGCATCTGACAGACGGTATGTTCCGTGTACTCTATCTGTTCCCCTCCTCCTACTTGAATACAGACTCCCCAAGGACAGGGGACTTTGTCTTCACACAAGGAGAAGAGCCCAGGAGACAGGACCTTCCCTCCCAACTCCCATCACGGCTCACAGGAAGTCTCACCTCCTCCGACAGCCCTCTAACCACCCGGCTGAAGTTTTATTGCCTGATTTTCTTAAAATTTATTTATACATCTGCTCACTGTTTTCTCCACAATGTCAGTTCTGTAAGCCTAAGGACCAGGGGAGCCTCGAAAAACATTAACTTAATGGATGATTGAAGAATTGTCATTCCAGTGCTGAGAATCAACAATTTTTAGGCAATGTTCAAGAAAAGCTATTCAAACTTGAGTTAGTAATTTAGAAACTAATGTAACTCAGGTTTAGCCCAACAGGAATGTGGGTCAAATGTAGTATTCCTCAGTCCTGAAACTGTAAGAATGTAAAAAGCAGCAAGTTGCTGCATCTAACTGTAAATGGCCAGAATAACTCAGAAGAATCTGCTGACCCCATTGTGGGAAAAGGCTTTGCTTCTAACTTTGAACATGAGTGAAGAAAGCTGTACCCCCATGCGTGTTTAAGTAAATTCTATTTGCATTTTGAAAATGTGTAATGTAGTGTTTTCTTTTGCTCAAATATATTTGTCGATACACTTGCAAATTGATGGCTACTGAGAATTAAGCAAACGTGTTACCACTTCCTAGATTCTGCTTCCATTTGCTACTATAGAACTCCATTGCCCTCAACTACTTCCCCCAAGTATCTCCAGAAAGGAAGGAGGAAGCAAACCCCTCTCTCTGATGGGCTTTGAAGAGGCCTGCCTGGCCACCGCATGGATAAGCCTTTACCCTTTCGACTCCCAATCCCTGCATCTGCTGAGGAAGTCCGTTGAGTCTGTGTGAACACACAGTGACACCTGGAAATCTTAGTGAACCACCTGTAGCCTAGTGGCTACATTCCCTGGCCCCACAAGTCCCCAGGGAATGCACCAGACAGGCTAAATAATTACACTGCATCTGTGTCAGCCTTGGCCCCCTACTCTGCAGCCCTGACCTCCAAGTAAACTTGTACAGCTCTGCTCTCTCTTCTGGTAGGGTCAGCTCTCTCCAGGAGGCTGCCGGTTAGTGCCTGCAGTCAAGCAGCCCCAGCCAGATTCCTCCCATAGGCTTCCAGACACGTCCAGTCACGTCTGGAACCAGGGTGTAGGCTGCTGACACTGCAGCCCGGGGCCTCGGAGCTCACTAGTAAATAAGCAGACATAATCGATCCGAGTAAGACAGGTGTTTTTTAATATTGAGATTTAACATTTAATATTGAGAACAATTGCGGAAAGCAATTTAGCTAAAGACAAATGAGGTACAGATAACAGACAACGGGGCGGGGGGGTGAGGGGGACTGCAGGGGGCAGTATGTACAGTTAGCCCAGTCTGGCTTTAATCCAGACCCTGTCAGCTGGGAGAGTCGCGGAGAAATTACTCAGCCTCAGTTTTCAAATCTGTGAAATGGACTCAGTACCTTTTCCCACAGGTACATGGAAGAACAAAGTTCTTAGAGCTAAGCAGAACTCGGCAGAAGCCAGCACCCCACGGCTGTTCCGTTCACTCTAACATACTAGCTCACCTCTGCCGCCCCACAGTGTAAGTGATTTCTGGTACTTTAAAGGCTGTAGGTGTTTGATTCAACTGTTGCTTCACCTACGTCCACACTTCAAACACACAGCTCTTTCTTCTCTGACTTGAGGTAGACAGAAGGCTGCCTTGCGCCTTTTATGTTTTTCAAATGGAGAAAAAGCCAAAAGATAGGCAGAGGAAAGAGAAGAGAAAGGTTAAGTTTTTTAATTAACTTGACAGAATTTACAGAAGGGCTAGCCTGGACTAAGGGAGGCAGAGGGCCTACAGCTAACTCCTCCTTTCAAGTAAAAAGGGGAGGGAAGGACTGAGGCTCTTTCCTTGTCCAAGACCCTAGGGAATTGCCCCACAGCCATTGACCATCACAGCTGATGCCGCGAGATCCAGGCACAGTCAGGGAGGCATTAGCCCCAGCTTTCCTGCTGAAGCCAACAGGTGAAGATGTGGGGCCCTCTGTCCTCACTCTTTCTCTGTCTAGCCTGGAGCCCAGGTGTGAGGGCTGGAAGTGCCAGGCAGCCTTTCCACCTTGAGGTGACAGCGCTGGACACAGCCCCTGAAAACCCTAGCAGAGCAGGCCCTGCGCACACCCAGTTTTCAGACTTGCCAAACCAACACCTCCACACGGTTCAGCTCGAGTTAGATGGTTTGTCAGCTGCAGACAACACGCTCCACTGTCGGGGAGCAGGGCTGGAGGGTACAGGAAACCCCAGACGGCCACCTGCTACTGGCAGCATCCTGATGCTACTTAACTAAACACGAGATTACACAGAAAGCACCGTGCTCCAGCTTCTATTTCAGTTTATCTTACTAGAAAGCAAATACCAGGTTATCAAGCCAAGATAATTAAAGAGGCTGTCTTGTAAGAGATCGAAGCTGGAGTTTTAGAGAATCAGAATGTCAGAAAGATGGATTACAAAACACAAGGCAATTTTCAACAGAACCATTATTGTATGTTGTGAATTAAATGCAATCTTAACGGTGGAACCAGCCGTGATGGTTTTCCACCCATGTCTCCCTAGCTCAGTCCGTGGTACTTACTAGGCACGCCTATGTTTGTGTTAAAAACATCAAGCTTGGCAGCGCCTGTGGCTCAAGGAGTAGGGCGCCGGTCCCATATGCCGGAGGTGGTCGGTTCAAACCCAGCCCCGGCCAAAAAAAAAAAACATCAAGCTTGAACACATACTTTATACTTTATTCTTTTCTTCTTAACTAGTCAACATTTTGGTCCTGTTTTCTTGACCAACTTGCATTGGTTTCTTTTTTCCATGTTCATGATGTAAAATTATCTTGTCAACTTGAATTTTTAATCTATAAAGGTTTTATTGTGCACAGAGAAAAAGGGGCTTTTCAAATTAAATTTTTTTTTTATTTAAAAAAGCCATAATCTCATCACCCCGAAGTTTTTATTTTTCATATCACCTTCCAGGGATTCAACATTTAGAAATACTTTATACAGCTGGCATAATAACATTCATGTTTTGGAGAAGGATGTTTCAGCTGTAGCACAGATATTTTGTTTCTATTCTCTTCATAGTTATCTGATTGCATAAATTCTGTTGAGTACTTATGCTGATATATAAAAACATTGCCTTAACTTTGGTATTTAGGTGTGTTCTAAAGATTTCTTTTAGTAGTCCCAGCTACTTGGACTGAGGCTTAAGCCCAAGAGTTTGAGGTTGCTGTGAGCTATGATGCCACCACACTCTCCTGAGGGTGACAAAGTGAGACTCGTCTCAAAAAAAAGGGAAAAAAAGTAAGTGTTCCAAATTTGCTTTCTTCATGATAACAAATGATTTATCAGTAGTGGGCTACCTAGTTATTAAAATACACAAACTTTCACACATAACATACCCTCTTCCTTCTCAATTTGCCCCTTCAAAGTGAAGAAGACATCTTTTCTTTTTTTTTGAGACAGAGTCTCACTTTTTAGCCCTCAGTAAAGTGTGGTGGCATCACAGCTCACGACAACCTCAAACTCCTGGGCTCAAGCAATCCTCTTGCCTCAGCCTCCCAAGTAGCTGGACTACAGGTGCCCATCACCAGGCTCAGCTAGTTTTTAGAGACCGGGTCTCACTCTTGCTCAGGCTGGTCTCCAACTCCTGAGCTCAAGCCATCCACCCTCCCCGGCCTCCCAGAGTGCTGGGATTATAGGTGTAAGCCACCTCACCCAGCCTAGTTTGATACCTTATTAAATAACTGTCTCATTCATGACAGTCTTGACTTTTTTTTTAACTAAAACAAAGGCTGTCATCCATAGAATTGTCACAACGAAAACCTAGACATAAATTTTTCTAATCTACTAAAAATCTTTCAAATGAGAAATTGTAGTGAGTTTTTAAAAAATGTTTTTAAGTAACATCTTAAAAAAATTTTTTTAAAGTAACATTTTTCAGTTGGTTTCATGGAATAACTAATTGACATTGGAGAAGACGATATGATTGCTACCTACCAAAACTTTTAACAACTTTTACATGACTTATGAGTGAGAGTTAAGTCTGGCCCTGCAAGTGCGACATTGAGATCTCTGGGGACCCTGGGTAGTCTGTGAGCAGGTGGCTCTGTTGTCCTGAACAAGGTGACAATGACACCAAGGGCGGCAACCTGACCCTCCTATGGGCTGGTTGGCTTTGATTTGTGTTCTGGTACAAAACTGCCCCAGTCCTCACTAACAAGGAAGGGACAGATCTGTATCACTACAGGCAGGTTACTTACTATAGCAAAGCCTTAGTCTCCTCATCCAAAACCCTGGAATACTGACATTCACGCATTTCAGAATTGGCTGCAACCTCAAATACCTCTCTGCTCATCAAAACCCACCGTCTCCTCTCCTTACATTACACAAAGTCACCTTGCTGCGAAAGACTTCTGCACACACTAGTCCAAACAAGCTGGTGACACCTACACTTCCCACTTCTCAGAGACATATATCTTTTTTTACCGCACATACAAATTAATATTTATGTTAAAGTCATCCCTCAGTATCCAAGGAAAACTGGTTCCAGGAGCTCCCCCATATCAAAGTCTGAGGATAAAACAGCATGCATAGTATGTGCAAATCCTCCACTTTCAGTCACCCCGGATTACTTATAATACACACTACAGTGCAGACGATATGTAAACAGTTGTGACACTGTACTGCTTTTTAAAAATTTGTATTATATGTTACTTTCTTTTTCTTTTCTTTCTTTTCTCTCTCTTTTTTTTTTTTTGTATTTGAATAGAATGTTGCTATGTTACTCAGACCAAAGTCAAGTAATCCTCCTGCGTCCTTAGTAGCTGGGATGACAGGCGCGTACCACCACACCCGGCTATGTTTTGTTTTTATTTTTTTGAATATTTTTCATCTGCCCTTGGGTGAACTCAAGGATGTGGAACCCACAGACAGGGAGGCCGACTGTACTTAGGGTTCCAGATGTGCTGGAATGTGTCTTCCCAAGGGCATTCTCCACTTAGTATTTGCTCAAATGTCACCCAGTAATTTCTCTGGGGGGTCCAAGGAAGAGTGGGTTCTAGAGGGATGAATCACTTATCAGAAAACAGAACACTCGGAGACCTGAGAGAAAGCAGGCCTACCCATTCACTTGGATTTCGCTGGATTTTGTCTTTGACTCTCCAGGAATCACGGCCTCCCTGCTTTCTGTGTTTCCCCACAGTTCTCTAGTTTCCCTGCCAGCAGCCAGTGCCGGGCCAGCATCTCTCCCCAGAGCTTCCTGCATCTTCTCCCAGCCAGATTCCCCCAATACCACTTTTCAGAGAAAGGCTAACATGATTTTTTAAAAAATAAATAAAATGGAAGATTTCACATCTCTGTTTAAAAACCTTTCAGTAACTTTCAATCATCCTTCAGACAAGGGTAGGAATCTGTCCCCAGGCCCAGGCAGGGTCATTCCTGGGTGGGTCTGGGTCACCCGGAGGGCTTTGTGAAAATCAGATTACGAAGGGGCAGGACCCCAGAGTCTCTGACTCAGCAAGATCAGGGTGGGTCTCGACAATCTGCATTTCACATCTTTGAACAATGGAACATTATTTGGTCATAAAGAGGAAAGAGGTGCAGACACGGGTACACCCTGATGACTTGGAGACCCTGGTCATGAAAGACCACACGCTGTTCCTATTCCATCCCTCACAGTCTGCAAGGGGGGAGTCTGCAAACAGGAGGCAGGCTTGTGGCTGCTTGGGGCTGACGGCTAAGCCCTGTAGGATCCTTTGTGGGGTACGATGGTTCTGCAAATATCCTAACAGCCACTGAGTTGTACAGTTTAAATGGATGAACTGTACAGTGTGTTAATCATACCTCAATAAAGCCATTTTTTAAAAACCCAGCATTTGCATTTCTAACAGCTCCCAGGTGACGCACACATCATGCTGAAAGGACCACAGCTCTGCCCTGACCCCGGGGTTCTGTCCTGACCCTTCATCTCTGCACTAACCCTCGCAGGCCCCCCTCCCTCTGCTCAGCTCCGCCACCCCCCTGCATCAATCTCTCTGCAGCCCTTGCCCCTGCACGCAGCTGACTCGTGTGTTCTTTCTCATGGCCTCAGCCTTTACCCTCTCAAATAAATCTCAAATAAATAAAGCACCCAGGTTCATTAAGTAAGGTCTTCCCCTTGTAAACACTTTCACTGTGTCCTTAATCCCTCCTCTGTAACATTAATTACACTTTTAATTAAGGAAGTAACAGGCTCCTTAAAGTGTATCCTCGGGCTGGGATGTAAAGCAGATACGAGGAGGAGTGGCCTGTTCTTGGGTGGGCCCCTGGCGAGCTGCAGAAGCATCTCAGTAGGTGTCTGCACTGGGAAGGGAGTAAAGTAAAAAGATCTGGATTTCAAAGCCATCGTCCTCAAGCAGGTACGACCTTCACCTCCAATCCCACCTGCCCTTTCCTCCTGGTCCAAATGTGCAGCAAGTTCTCTGATGTGTCTACCAAAGCATCTACGCAACCTCTTGAAGCTTGCAGAGAGAATACAGCAACAATCTAACCAAGAAGAAAAACTGGGACAGAGCGCAAAGCCACTCTGTGGGTCTAACTCAGCTGACCTCTGGCTTGGGGGACCCACAAGAATAGTGATTAAGCTGAAGCAAGGACAGAAGTCCCAGTGAGGGGGTTCCCCGCCACTACTCACCATGAAGCACGGAACCAGAAGAAAAGGACACACAGGGCAGGGACTAACATAGAATATGCAAAAAGCCAACCCGAAACAAAGACCTCAGCCCAGGGCCACAATGCACATAGTGTCAGACAGAGCCCCACACACATTCCATCCATTTGCACACTGGACGGGACAGGGACGCTCGCTTGACCTGCAGTAAAAGCAATCACTGTGCAATCACACCACGCGGAAAGTCTCCCCTACCTTTCTCAGAACTACACCCAATACAATCATATTTTACAAATAAAAATAAATGAAACAGAATTTTAAGCCACAGTAGTTCATAGCAGCTATGTTCAAAAATAAGTGGCAAGTGGTTTGGAGTGTTTTTTAAAGATTCGAAGATTACTGGGCAAAGTTACTTCCTTCACACACTGTGGTAAGTTACAAAACTCCACCAACTCTCCCCTGGGCACCCACACCCTGACACCATGAGGGGGCAGCTGTTTCCACCTCAAGGCGGAGTCCCTTTCTCCATCCCTTGAATCGGGTGGGGTGTTAGCAAGCATGATGGAACAGAGTCTCCAGAAGTATTCAGGCCTTGTCCTCTTGCTGCTGAAACCACCACCAAGGGAAGGAGCTTGAGCTGGCCACACAGTAGGGTGCACACGGCCCAGTCACCTCTGTCGCCCTGGCCAACAGCCAGGCCACCCTTCCTGCTGAGCACCCCAAAACCTTCTGCTGCTATCGGGGGTGCTCACCAAATCTTGCTGGTTTCACGTCCACTCTTTTACAAGCTCCACTCAACTGCCCTTCTGGGTATGTGTGCCTCTCCTGAGAGGACCGTGAATGGAACGCCTCGCTACTCTACGCCCATTAGCATCTTAAAACTTCATTTCCGTATCGCTGGACAGGCCTGGAACTTTCAAGGGCCTCCTCTGACTGCCAAGAGAGTCATCACTCTGAGCCTAGCACTTGAGGATCATCTCAACGGGTCCCAGATGCCTTTCCCAGCTCCTTTCCCTACGCTGGCTCCCTGGAGTGAATGACCCGGTGATGATTCTTTGATTTTCTCTGTTCCCCTTCCCCTGAATGCCCTCCTGCCTTCTGGATATTTTTTTTTTTTTTTTTTTTGTGGTTTTTGGCCAGGGCTGGGTTTAGAACCCACCACCTCCGGCATATGGGACTGGCGCCCTACTCCTTGAGCCACAGGCGCCACCCGCCTTCTGGATATTTAAGTCCTACCCATCTGGCAAGGCCCAACTAAGAGCCGCTTCTTACCCAGAATATCCTGCACTTACTTCCTCTGAACCACCAGAGAACACACTGCCTGTTTTCATTCTGCTGCTATCTGAGAGCTCCTGGGTCTTGTCTACTCAAATAATTTAATTTTGGAGAGCAGGGAACATATAGTATACCTGTCCGGCTTGAAGGTGCCTTGCTAACTACCTCCGCAGATAATGGCGTTGCAGAAACACTGAACATTAAATTGCCAATGTCTAGACCTTGATCCTGAAATCAGCCGTCTGTTCCTCCGCTACTCACTGACCTATCAACCTACCGAGACACAGGGAGCTTATGTAAGTAACTCCCCCAAAATAGCTGAACATGTAAGGGGCAGTAGATAGAACTGGAACCCAGCTTCCTGAAATAGCAGCTCAATGTGCACGTCCCCATTCCGCCAAATGATTCAAATCTCAGTTAGGCAACCAAGAATTCTCAACTCACAAATGTCGTCCAAGATGAAGACAGAAAGCCCAAGGCTCTGTGTGTTATTTCAAGCAGCTGGTTTTGAGGTATCAGCCAGGAAGCAGTTCCTATTCACAAATTCAGCATTCCAGGGAACAAAGCACCATGAGCCAGAGTTGCAGAAACAATAGAGAGAAAAAACAACCCATAAACACTCACTTTAGATTGAAATAATCAGACAGAACATAGAAAATAAATTTAGTATGTTCAATGAAATAGAAGTGACAGGTGTAGTCCCAGCAAACTGGCTCCCTGAAGCTTCTGGAGCAGACTCAGGCACAGCCCATGGCCACAGACGAGGCAGCCAGCCTTCACAGCCTCCTCCATGGCTCACGCACACCCCCACCAACTCTGCTATAAAAACTATCCAGGACACAGAGGATGAAACCAAAGGGCACTTTCCTTTATTTCTTTAATGGACAGCTGCTAACCACAAAATTTACTTTGTACCAAGGACATAAAAAAGTGTTTACAAACCCCAAGAGAAGGACACACATAATTTGACACATAAGGCCTAAGATGTACGAATTATAGCTTCAAATGGGCAATTATCAATTCAAAATTATGGGCTAAGGGTAAGCAATTAGAAAATTTTCTTTTTTTTGAGACAGAGTCTACACTGCCTTTGGTAGAGTGCTGTGGCGTCACAGTTCAACCTCAAACTCTTGGGCTGAAGCCTCCCAAGTGGCTGGGAATACTGGTGCCCAGCACAACACCTGGCTATTTTTTTGTTATTGTTGTCATTGTTGTTTAGCAGGCCTGGGCAGGGTTCAAACCCACCAGCCCCAGTGCATGTGGCTGGTGCCCTAACCGCTGTGCTACGGGTGCTGAGCCAGAAAATTTTCTCAATGGGGATAAACAGATGACTAAAAATTTAAAACCACCGAGACAGACTAACATGGCACAATGTATGCTTTTAAGAGTCACCCCCAACCCCAAATACCCCCTGGCTCCCCACTCCTTATTCCTACATCCTTCCCCTCTGCAGGCTTTCTGGGTATCTGCTCATCCTGAACGTATTTATTGAGTTTCAGGCCCAGCCTGCGCCAGGCACCCTGGAGAGCTCAGAAACACTCTGACTTCACACTCTACCTGGGCTGTACCTAAATCACCTTAGTTCCTACCGTACACCTGAAATCCAGTTTCCCCTCGCAAAGTCTCACTGCCCAACGACAAGTTTGCTATTGTTCCCATTGTTTTGATGTTCCAATCTGTCACAGACTAACACTTTTATAAAACAAGAAAGTAAATTTCTAGAAAATTCAAATAATAAAGACATACAAAATAGAAGCCTGAAGTTTTCATTATTGCAGTTGATAAACAATACAATTACTTACTAAAGTTGCTATAAAAGTTTCTAAATGATGATCCTCACTGTAGTACTTACACAGGTAACACAGTATAGTCCCGGAGCCACACCTGAGGTGGCCCTGGTGCTCCTGGGTCTTCACTTCAATGGTGTTTCTCAGCTAAAACCCACACTGCCCAAACTTCCTGTGCAAGTTCTATTTATTGTTCACAGTTCAGCCCCAAATCCGGGAGGGTGAATCTGCCCCCCCCCAGAGGGCATTTCCCCCCTGGTTGTCACAACAGGGTGGGTAGGGTGGAAACTCCTGGTACCTACTGGGCAGAGGCCAAGAATGCCACTAAAATATTTTAGGATGTACCAGACAGCCCCCTCCAACTCCAAATAAAGAACTGGCTGAGCACAGTGGCTCATGCCTATAATCTCTGCACTCTGGGAGGCCGAGACGCGTAGATTGCATGAGCTTAGGAGTTGGAGTGAGACCCTGTCTCTATTACAGAAAAATTAGCTGGGCATTGTGTTGGGCACCTGTAACTCCTGAGTCCCACCTACTCAGGAAGCTGAGGCAAGAGGATCTCTTATGCCCAAGGGTTTGAGGTTGCTGTGAGCTACGACACCACAGCATTCAACCCAGGGTGACAAAGTGAGATTCTGTCTAGCCCAAAATGTCAACAGTACAGCAGGCGAGAATCCCTAACTTCCTTTACTCACTGCCCTCCAGGGTCATCTCCTTCACTGAACCCCACCATACCACTGGTCACCACCAACCTAACATTTAGTGACATACAGCTTGGCACTGCTTGGTAAAAGCCACATGTTTTATCTGTGCCCCTTCCCTCAACTTGACCATGAACTCCGCCTCCTAGCCACATGCCCCAGGGCTCTCCGCAGGTGGCTTGGGAGGCTGCTGTCCCAACCCCACAGCTGCCTCCTCCTCTCCTCTGCATCTGAAGAAAGGCAAGGTGCTCTATCTACCTAGTCTCTCAGTCAACGTGTGTATGAAAATATTTTTAGTCTGCTCTGCAATTTTTGAAAAAACCTGTAAGTAATGATGTAAAGCCATAAGAAAACATTTAACCAAGACATGGAATGAGAGATGTGGGTGGTTGGATTTTATTGGTTTTTTGGGTTTTTTTTTTACATTTCCTGGCACAATACATGTTTATTTCCTAAAGGAAAAAGTCAGTCAAGCATAAAATATGAATTTATGATGCTCCTCTTTTACAAGATTCTCTCTGAAAATTATACACAACTCTTCAGACACGAGCTTCCTGTTAATTAGAGGATAGTTTGTAGAAGAGCTGCTGCTGCAAAACTTGCTGTAACAGTCAAAATCCTCTGCAGTAAGAAGGAAATTCTGCTGAGGATAGGACTTTCCATAGACAAAACTCACAGGACTTCAGCCAAAGGTCACGACCATCAATGTCCAGAGATGCTGCCGTGCAAGGCAGTGTGTTTGGGGATATGCTGTTTTCACTGAATTAGTCAGTCCTCAACTGTGCGGAGAGGGACCCCAAGAGATGATCTAAAAACTGCTTCTATTTACATCTAGAAATAGGAGACGGCAGATCATTTTCATAATTATATTTTATATGATGTATAATTATAGAACATAAACGCTTTATGTTTCCATAGTAGGGATAAACTGATACCCCCAGGAGCAAGTCTGGACGCCCCACCCACATTGCATGGAGACGCCTCCTGACCTGGGTTAGCCATGTCATCAGCTTTTTCCTCCCTCTTGGGCTACTGAGCCCCCTAATGTGCCTAACCTGCTGCAAACCCAACTGTCCACATCCAGCTGGACACTGCAGGACGTTTCCATCCTGCAGAACAGCCACTGGGAGCTTCCACACCCTCTCAGTCTCCACGGGTACTGGCCCTTCCCTCAGATGACCTCAAGTCCTGCTTGTTGGACAATAACGTCCAACTTGAACAATGTCTCCAAATCCTGATCTCTGCCTCTCAAATCTTTCTGTTATCTTCAGCCATATAATTCTCCATTCCACCTTGACACAAAAGAAAAAGTAGAGAAATTAATTAAGGAGAATGCGCAAGAGAGAGAGAGACCTCCATGCACGTCTAAGACCTGGCATGAAGAAAAACCAAAATCTCTTAAAAGAGGCCAAGGAGGTTCACTCAGCAGGTGTCTAGAGACCTTTAGATGCTGCCCTGAGAACTAAGGGAACACAGATGATAAACAAAGCCTCCAACTGAAGCAGAGCTGGTCTGATGGGATGGGAGGGTGGGGACAGGGCTGGCAACAAGTAACCTCAACATCAAACAGGCACATTAAGCAGGTCCTCTGTGGGGAGGTGCAGGGCAGGCATGAAAACCTACAGCGATGTGTGACCCAAGAACAAAAGCACCATCAGAAACATAAAAAGAAGAGACACAGAAAGAACAGCTCCCAGTGTGGGGAGAGAAGGTCTACAGGTATCAAGACGGAAGGTGCAGCGTGGGGGCAGTTAGGAGCAGGTGGCCTACTTTTCCCTATAAATGCAAAGCTCACCTAAATATATTGTCATATTTTAAACTACAGTATTTTTAGTTTAGAAATCTTCCTGAAATGCAGCATGTACCCTCCCACACTGCTAAGCAGAGTACATCTACCCCAAATGTGTCAAACCTGACTTAATCTGTTATGGACTAAGAACTTCCCTAACGACCCAGTGCATCCAGCCCGGTGCACTGACTTTCTCGGAGTCTGTCTACATGTTGCCCCCCCCAATACCAAACAGCGCCCCAAACTCTGCTTCTGGAACTCTCCTGTTATGCTCTCAGAAGGCCACCGTCACCGCTCACAGCTTCTCCTTGTGACTCCCTCACTTGGGGTTGGCAGACTTCACCTCCTTCACTAACAGTCCTCTGGGTGACAGGGTCCTGCAGGAAGGCCCCGCCCTACAGGGTGTAGCATCAATAGAAAACGGCCTCTCAGCAGCCCTCAGCTGCCTCCCAGGTTCCTGCTTCATTCCACATGGAGGTTCCAGAATTCTGGTACATAAAAAGAATTAATACTGTAACAAAATTATCATGAATGTCACAGATTCTTCATGCCACTTATTTAAGCAGCAGTAACATAAATCACGCCCCCCCAGCCTTATGCCCCTCCCTGCCCCTCTTCTGCATGCTCGGTTAGCTTTGTCTGATGTGGACACTACAGTAACAGCATTTCTTCTGCAGTCATTCAATAAAATACTACCTGCCAAGTCCTCCAAAGGCAATGTGGGAACACAAAGATACACTGAACTTAGAACTCAAAGAAACAAGGGTGGCCGTGCTGGGCTGGAAGACGGCAGTTCCATGGGCTGCACCAAGGAGGGCTAGACGGGAAGTTCCCCCACTGTGGATGGCAAGGAGGGGACAGTGGGGGGCTGTTTCGTGATGAAGGGCCTGGTGCTGGGCTTTGAAGGAAAGAGGGGCCTCTGACCAGTCAGAAGGCGGGGTGAGCACAATCAAGGCAGAGAAAATAGCAGGAGAAAAGGCCTCGAGAGTGAAAAGAAAAAGAGGTCTGGCGTGCGTGCGTGTGCGTGCGTGTGTGTGTGTGTGTGTGTGTGTATAGAGAGAGAGACAGAAAGAGAGAAAAAAAAATAGAGAAAACGCTGCCAAAGTAGGTCAGGATGGGGGGGCCAAAAAGCCGGGCCTGAAAGCTGCAGGCTCTGAGGGCCAGTGAGGTCTCCTCCTCTCTGAACCCAGCACACACCAAACTTCATCTTGTTAACAGGATGATGAGATTTTTTTTTCTCCATTAATGGAAAAGAATTTGAAAAGGTGAATTATTAATCATCTTATCCCTTTAATCATCTTTCAGACCCAAGCTCACCATTAAACGAACCCGTGGGGAGTGAGCGTGGAGCAGGCGCTCATCCTGCTCTCGCACTGCAGGACACACACGCACTCACACTAACACACTGACACTCACACACACAGAAAAGCTTGGTCCTCAAGTCTGAAACAAAGGGCAGCTCGGGGACCTACAAATCAGATCCGTTTCTTTGATAAAAAAAAGAACAGAGAAGGCAACATCTCCAATTCACAAACACGTACAACAAAATATTTCAGGGCTCGGGGGAGTCTTGGTTTTCCACTGGAGCTTTTTATTTAAGTGAAATTTTCTAGAATCTTATAAGCAGCCACCTTCCCACCTCATTCCCCAAAGTCCCTCTCAGCTCTCTGGTGCTTTTTCTCTAACTCTGATAGGACTTCCCTTGCCCACATGGATCCACCTGCCTTCACGACTTACCTAGAGGAGAAGTAGAGGATTAAATTCTGCACGACCCTGTGTTCTCCTCTCAACTCAAAAGATGAGTTTTCCAAGCTCATCTTTTCTCCCCAGACAGAGTCTAAATTATCTGCGAGGAAGAATCGTGCCATACGCTCTCTCTACGCCCTGCACACAGCTGGACCCTGAGCAAGGGAAGGTGACCACAAATAGGCAGGAACTGATGAGCTGATTACTTTCCAAAATACGTATCACCTAAAGACCCCATCCTGTGTTATTCATATTGGTCTGTACGTTGAATACAAGAAAAAATTTTAAACTCAGAAGAGATATTTAAAAATAATAATAATAATGGTGGCACCTGTGCTCAAAGGAGTAGGGTGCCAGCCCCATATGCTGGAGATGGCATGTTTAAACCCAGCCCTAGCCAAAAAGGAAAAAATAAACAAACAATAATAAAACCAATTTTTAAAAAACAATTATGAACATGATTACTCATTAGGGAGACACAAGCCAAAACCACACTGAGATACCACTACCTGCCCAGGAAAATGGCTATAATCAAAAAGACAATTTCAAGTGCTGCCAAGGACGAGGAGAAACTGGAACCTTCATGTGTTGCCAGTGGGAATGTAAAATGGACTGGCCAATTTAGGAAACCGCTGGGCAGTTCCTCAAAAACATAAAATTCAGAGTTACCACATGAACCACCAATTTCACTTCAAGGTATATAATATACCTAAGAGAAATGAAAAGTTATGTTCACACAGAAACTTATACACAAATTTTTGGAGAGGCATTAATCATAATAGCCCCAAAGCAGAAACAACCCAAATATCCATCAACCGATGAACGGACAAATAAAGTACGGCACATTCATATAACAGAGTATTATTCAGCCACAAAAAGAAATGAGGGGCTGGTCCACCTATAACCGGATGAACCTTTCGAACACTATGCCACGTGAAAGAGGCTGACGGGAAAGGTCTCACGTGATTTCTGAAATGTCCAGAATCAGAAAATTCAAAGACAGAAAGCAGATGACTGGGTTGCCAGGGACTAGTGGAAGGAGGGGATGAAGAACAGCTGTAATAGACATGGATGGGGCTTCTTTCTTGAGGTGATAAAACATTCTGGAATCAGGTGCACAACAAAATAAACATTCTGAAAACCACTGGAACGTACACTTTTTTGAAGTGAATTTTAGGGTATATGAACTACATCTCGACTAGAAAACAATAACATGATGGAACGCCTGAAGGAGCACAGAGAAGCGAAGGGTCTCGTCCAGACCCAAAGCTGACTCTACGGCCTCAGCACAACTGCAGTGCTCACCTCCAACTCACCCTTCCGTGACCTCACTCCACAAGACGCTGCTAGATGAAAACCCTGAACAATCCACTATTTAAAAAAAATGTCTCCAGGCAGGTCTGCCCTAGAGTTATGACGTTAGAGTAGCAGTTGTGAGGTTCCCAAAACTACCTGGTGACTAGAAGGCTAGAGCCCCAGGGACACAGCAAACAGAGGGCACATTTCACCCTCACACTGTGTGGTCAGTCTCCACCAAGAGTAAATATTCAAATGCTCACTGGAGTGGGGCAGTTTGCAACATAAAGAAACAAAGCCAACTGGCCATTCAGGACACAATTTCCTTCCTTACACACACACACACACACACACACACACACACACACACACACACACACACACGCCCAATTTCTGCTGGCTGCAGTTCTTCATGAAGCATCTACACCCCTCTAATCTCGTTGTTTCCCACTTTTAAGAGACAGATGCCAAGAAACACTTTCTATTATATAAGGAAAAGAACAGCATGAGGTCGGTGACAAACAGCTCAGAGCCGGGAAAGGGGTGGGAATGGGAGGGAGACACCAAAAGCACGTGCCCTGCTGAAGGCTGAGCCGCACCACGACCTGAGTGGCACCTGTCCTACTCAAGGACAGCAGGAAACCCAGGTTCTATCTGTATGAATGGAAGACACCTTCCAGTGTCTAAAATCTTTGCTCACACATTTTGAAAGCACTATGTTAACCCAAAAGTGAGGCTTCAGACTCTGCAGCCAGACTGTGATGTCCAGCGTCCGCAACCCCTAATAAACAATGACAGTGCTGGGTCTTCCTAAGGCTACACACCTTTAACTCAGGTCCTGCTATCTGATTATCGAAACGATCTTTCTCCTTAACTGGATATTAATAGCTAATTTAAAGTTGACAAGTCACACACACACACACAAAAAAGAAACCCAGAGAATTTTAAATGACAGTAATGCTAATGGCTACAATTTCATTACGTTTCAACAACTTTTCTTTCCTTTTTTTTTTGTAGGGACAGAGTCTCACTTTACTGCCCTCGGTAGTGTGCCGTGGCGTCACATGGCTCACAGCAACCTCCAGCTCTTGGGCTTACATGATTCTCTTGCCTCAGCCTCCCGAGTAGCTGGAACTACAGGCGCCCGCCACAACGCCCGGCTATTTTTTGTTGTTGTTGCAGTTTGGCCGGGGCTGGGTTTGAACCCACCACCCTCGGTATATGGGGCCGGCGCCCTACTCACTGAGCCACAAGGCGCCCGCCCTCAACAACTTTTCAAATGGGGATTCTGAGATCAGGAGAAGTTAAAAGACTTGGAAGCCACCTTGCCCACTAATGTCCAGATCCACAATTCAGACCTAAACTAGACTTTCTGTACCTACAGTCTGCACTCTCTACACTCCCCACATCACACAGATGACTTCTCTCTCCTGGGCTCCTGAGGCTCTTAGTAAATTATGCTTGGAGAATCTGACCTTAAGAGAGATCACTGCCAAGAACACACCAGGATCTCGGAGTGATTCACCTGGACGGCTGAAGCCTGTGAAGGGGCTTCCTGACCAGCCGCTCCATCCTGAGGGCCCGTCTTCCCTCTGGCCTCCCCAGGCATGGTGACTGCGTCTTTCCCTTTACACTTGAGGGGTGTCCACCCTCCACCAGGCCTTCAATTCCCTCCCCTCTGACCACCAAACAGCCCTGACCCTGGCTTCCCACCTGGTACCCCTCTCTTGTGTTAACTCCCACAGTGGGCTGCAGTGTCTGAGTAAACTTCCACTCACAAGGACACTTTTGTGCAGAAAACAGGGCCATTCAATCCTATAATTCCTCTACTACGTATATACCCAGAAGACCAAAAATCACATTATAACAAAGATATTTGTACTAGAATGTTTATTGAAGCCCAATTCATAATTGCTAAGTCATGGAAAAAGCCCAAGTGCCCATCAATCCATGAATGGATTAATAAATTGTGGTATATGTACACCGTGGAATATTATGCAGCCTTAAAGAAAAGATGGAGACTTTACCTCTTTCATGTTTACATGGATGGAGCTGGAACATATTCTTCTTAGTAAAGTATCTCAAGAATGGAAGAAAAAGTATCAATGTACTCAGCCCTACTATGAAACTAATTTAGAGTTTTCACATGAAAGCTATAACCCAGTTACAACCTAAGAATAGGGGGAAGGGGGAAAGGGAGGGGAGGGAGGGGGGAGGTGGGCAGAGGGAGGGTGATTGGTGGGATTACACCAGCGGTGCATCTTACAAGGGTACATGTGAAACTTAGTAAATGTGGAATGTAAATGTCTTAACACAATAACTAAGAAAATGCCAGGAAGGCTATGTTAACCAGTGTGATGAAAATGTGTCAAACGGTCTATAAAACCAGTGTATGGTGCCCCATGACCGTATTAATGTACACAGCTATGATTTAATAATAAAAAAAAATTAAAAAAAAAAAGTGAGAACAGGGAACAGGGATTAATTAGCCCACAGGGAACACAGCTCCCAGGACCCAGGGTCCAAGACAGGAAGGATGAGGGCACACACCTGCTCCACTGACATCTGTCCCAGCGGAGCTCAAAAGGCCCCAATATTTACATGTCTCTGCCTCTGACCCCATCTCTGGGCTCCAGGCAGCCAGCCCACATTACCGGGTTCCCTCCCATCCACCCAGCTCCACTCACCTTTGGCACACACTGAGGGACAACCACATTCAGGCACCTGGCACATTTAGTTCCCCTCAGACAGCCCTTTCAGGGCACCACCTACTCAGACCGCTTCTAACCTCTGCGGCCTTCCTCTAGGACACAGCCTTCGACCAGGACACACAGATATGACTGCCTGGACCTTCTGGGCTCCGTGGCAAGACAACTTATTTAAAGTTTGGGTTTCTCAGGCCAGGTGTGTGGCTCACGCCTATAATCCCAGCACTCTGGAGGCCGAGGCAGGTGGATTGCTTGAGCTCAGTCAGGAGTTTGAGACCAGCCTGAGCAAGACTAAGACCCTGTCACTACTAAAAATAGGAAAACTAGCCTGGCACAGTGGCAGGCTCCTCTAGTCCCAGCTACTTGGGAGGCTGAGGCAGGAAAACTGCTCAAGCCCAAGAGTTTGAGGTTGCTGTGAGCTGTGACACCACAGCACTCTACCCAAGGCTCTGTCTCAAAAAAAAAGGAAACATGTGAGTTTCTTACTCTGAGGGCAGGGAAGGAGTCTGTCAATGGCCACTATCCAGAGCTCCTTTAAGGAATGAGAATAAGACACACAAGCCCCACAGGACTTTCTGCAGAAGGTGGGAATGGTGCTCGTTACTGTCAGTAGGAAACATTAGCTTTCCCTTACAAGTTGTACCTGTTTTAGCTTCTTCCAGTCTCCATCCAAGCACAGCCACTGCTTTGACCTGTCCTAAGGACCCTGTGCCCACAGTTACCAGCTCACCCGCTGAGCAGAGGCCTGGAACTGCTCCTCCGCCACCCCCACCTTTAGCTTTTACGCTCACACGCTGCCACTCAGGCCAGGTGTTCTGCATCAGCACAACCCAGGGGCTCTGCTCAGCAGGCTGTGTTCGGGGCTCTCCTGGTAGCCAATGAGGAGAGATGAAAAAAGAACCAGAACGAAATCAAAAGAGAAGATTTACCTGTAGCTTCTACCATTGAGCTGAATAACCCAAGGCCTGGCAGCTAAGCACCTTGTGCCTCTGAATATATCAGCGTGGAGGGGACTGTAAGGACAGAGTAACCTACAGGCCACCTGGTCTGGCCACCCTGCTGGGCGCAGGGAAGTGCTCCCTGCCCACTGCTGGCTGACCACCATCCCTGCGCAGGGAGTCTGCGTGGCCTAGGGGTCTGCCTCCCTCTCCCATCTCCACCATGTTTCCCCACAAAGACCCTGACCTCTTTTGCCACCATTCACCTGCCATCTGCCAGCCTATTTCACATGACTCAAAATCCAGTGCTCAGGCTCACCGTCAGGATTCTGGGAAGTATCCCTTGTCTGCATGAGACACAGAAACCACTGCGGCCACCACCAACAAATTTGCAGGGAAAGACAGGCGGATGTAGGCAGAGGACACTTCCATCTGTTCACCTGGGTGTCTCCCACTCCTCTTTCCTGCTACTCAGACTCAAAACATTGTCTGTTCAGGCACATCAGTCTGAAAGACAAAGTCTACACGTGAGAAGTCTAAGACAGCGGTGGCTGGGATCTGGCACAAGCCCTGACCCCCCTTCCCCTAAGGCCAGAGTAGCCGTCACCAATCCCGCTGTGTTCCTGCCAGTCCCTTCAGGGCTCCAAATCCCCCTCTCCCAGCTCTCCAGACAGCCACTGTCCATCGGCCAGAGCTCTCATTTGGAACAAAACCGACTTGCCAACTCTTGGCAATCCTTAAATCAAGCTACGACTCTAAAAAAATGCCACGTACAGGCATCCCTCAGTATCCACAGGGCAGGGGGAGGTGCTCAGATGCTCAAGTCTCTTTGATAAAGAACGGTTTAGTATTTGCATATAATTGTACATATCCTCTCCGATAATTTAAATCATCTCTAGATTACTCATAATACCGAATATAATGTAAATGCTTTGTATTATACATAATTATCATACTGCATTACTTAGGGAATAATGACAACAAAAAGTCTGCATGTGCTCAGTACAGACGCAATCACCCACGTTTTCTTTTTAAATATATTTGATGGAGGGGGTTGAATCCCCAGGGGTGGACCCGCAGAGGCAGGGGCCTACCATGCTGTGCATAGCAAAGAGCAGTGCCGTCCGCAGAGCAGCACACACACTGTGAGCCCTGAGTCCGGTCTGCATGGCTCCTGCAGAAGAGGCTGTGTACCTGTAAAATGCCCCAAATTACAGTGGAAATCTAATCAAGTGGTGTATAATGACCTCTCAAATTATTACATTCTTACTAACTTTTTTTGTTTTGAGACAGAGTCTATGTTGCCCTTGGTAGAGTGCCGTGGTGTCACAGCTCACAGGGACCTCAAACTCTTGGGCTCAAGCGATTCTCTTGCCTCAGCCTCCCAAGTAGCTGGGCCTACAGGCGTCTGCCACAACACCCAGCTATTTTTTTGAGACAGGGCTCTCACTTTTGCTCAGGCTGGTCTTGAACTCCTGAGCTCAGGCAATTCAAATGCCTCAGCCTCCCAGAGTGCTAGGATTACAGGTGTGAGCCACCGTGCCCAGCTTTTATTGCTATTAAGTTAATGTAGAAACCCTTTTCCACTTAAACTTCCTAAAAACTGTCCCAAAATTATATGAGCATGCATCTTCAGCTTGTAAGTACTATGTACTGTACATAATTTTTGGATGGTTAAAAATGTTACATGGTTCAAGGTCAATTTTTTTTTACTATTACTACTACCGCTAAAGATGATAATGATATAATAGGAAAAAGAGGTCACATTGAGCACTCACTGTGTTCCTATCACTCTGCTGAATCATTCATTCAAGGCTCACAGCAATTCTATTACACAAGGTGCTACTCCAACCCTACCTCATTTTTGGAGACAGAGTCTCACTTCCTTGCCCTGGGTAGAGTGCTGTGGTGTCACAGGTCATAGCAACCCCAAACCCTTGGGGTCCAGGCTTATGGAGGTGGCAGATTCCCCTTGAAGGAGCTGAGCAGTGACTACAGTAATTAAGGCAGGGACCCAGTGAGTCGAGCTCACACGTAATGCCGTGAACATAGGACCACGCCCCACTCCTTGTGCAGCCCCCAGAAGGAAAACAAATCACTCAAAGCTACGCTGGTTGCTGTCACTTTGTGTTCTCTGCTTTGCTCTGTCTAGTATTAGCTGGTGTGTGGCAAAAGCTGCCGGCTTTAACCACATCTGCATTTACCAAACACCACTGAACTAACTGTCAAGCAAGTCACAGTGCTGGTGCCTCTTATTCTAAGCCCTCCATCCCCAAAAGCCACTAGACCCAAGTTAACAAAAAGCCATTTCCAGATTTGGGCCATGACCCAGCAGGAAGGGGAAAATATCCTGAAGTAGTTAGAACCCTCTGCCACAGCCACAGCCAGCAGCCCAGGGCTCTTTTCCTTGGGAAGCTCAGCCCACAAAGGTCCCGGCAAAGCAGACACACCCTGCCACGCCCCAGGCCCTGCTCCTCCACCTCTGGGGCAATTCCAGGAAACCCCCCTTAGTCTTCTGCCAAACAGTGAGCCAGCCCAGAAGAGTCAGATCCCCCACTCGGGGGGTAAGCTGTAGCAAAGGGAACTAGACCCAAGGCCCAACCAAATTGTTCCCAGATTCACCCAGGGGCTGCACAGCCTAAAGGTACCTGAGTTTGCAGGTGGTGGTTTGTAGGCGGTGGCACACTGGCCTCTGAGTACAGCTTTCTGCTTCGCTGCAAAGCTGTTGTGAGTCTGGAAGGGAAACCCCAGGGAAAGGAAAACCCAGCTTTTGCTGGGTTTTTCTTTTTTAGAGTTAAGAAAAAACTAATCAAATATAAAGAGCTAACAATAATAACATTTTGAATTCCCAAAGTCCAGTTCCTGAGTAACCAGCCAGTGCTGGTGGATAAACTCAGATAAGTCCATAAACAGAAGGACCCAGGAAACTGCACTGCATTAGACTGTCAGCTAATGGCTTGTGGGGAGCTCCAACCTCCAACACTTCCCCAGCACCCCTGCCTCTCCCGGCCACCCCCCCAAAACTAGGCAACAACACACTGATCACTATCCAAAAACAACTCCCAGGCCCGGCAGGGTGGCTCCCTCCTGGGATCCCACTCTGGTAGGCTGGGCAGACGGATGGCCTGAGCTCAGCTGAGCAAGAGCAAGACCCTGGCTTTACTAAAAGTAGAAAACTGAGGCAAGAGATCACTTGAACCCAAGAGCCTGAGGTTGCTGTGAGCTATGCTGACACAGCACTCTACTCAGGGTACCTGATTAAGACTCTGACTCCAAAAAATAAAATAAAATGAAAACCACTCACAGAAAGGCTCAATGGCACCAGCCTACAACCAGAAAGACAACCCTCCCAAAAGACCATACATAATCACAAGTAGAAAATTCCCCTCAAAAGTTAACAAGCATTTGCCATTTCACAGAAAAAAAGGAAATTTTCACTAAATTTCTAATTTGGAAGGGTAAGGTCCTATTTTGCATAACAGATAAACAGTATAACACAAAAGTTATCACAGAAAAATAATGAATAAAGGAATGTGATTTAAAACATAACTTAAGTTTCTAACTACTTCTGCAGCTAAAATAACACCTGTTAGAGTTGTTCCTGCTAAAACACTGCTAAAGCCTAAACCTTTCTGAGTTTAAAAGTTGAATAGGTGACTTTTTAAAAAATAGACACTGAGCAAATGAACTAATTTCTTGATCCTATAAACCTTTCTGAGTTTAAAAGTTGAATAGGTGACTTTTTAAAAAATAGACACTGAGCAAATTAACTAATTTCTTGATCCTATTTTTTTAAAACTGCATTTCAAAATAAAGTATTTTAAATGTTCATATATAATAACCAGTAAGTCTTGCCAATTTCTACTTTGAAAAGTTAAACACTATGAATCTAGATTATTTTTTCTATTTTGTCATCCATTTCTAAATTGAGTAAAAGAAAAAATAATTCATTTCAGAAATTTTTATAAATTAAACATGAAAAAAAAAATCTAAGGAGGCCAGGCACCCGTGTTCAGTGGTTAGGGTGCCGGCCACCTGCTCTGGGGCTTGTGGGTTCAAACATGGGCCTGCTAAACAAACAAAAAAATAGCCAAGAATTGTGGCGGATGCCTGTAGTCCCAACTACTTAGGAGGCTGAAGCAAGAAAATCACCTGAGCCCAAGAGTTTGAGGTTGCTGTGAGCTATGACTTCACAGTACTCTATAGAGGGCAACAAGTAAGACTCTGTCTCAATTAAAAAAAAAATCTAAGGAAGAAATAATTGCTCTCCTTTTCTGCTTTTGATTAAAATAATTTTTATTTTTATTTTTTGCAATTTTTGGCCGGGGCCAGGGCCGGGTTTGAACCTGCCACCTCTGGTATATGGGGCTGGTGCCCTACTCCTTTGAGCCACAGGCGCCTCCCGATTAAAAAACTTTTTAACAGGGCGGCGCCTGTGGCTCAGCGGGTAGGGCGCCAGCCCCATATGCCGAGGGTGGCGGGTTCAAACCCAGCCCCGGCCAAACTGCAACAAAAAAAAAAAATAGCCGGGCGTTGTGGCGGGCGCCTGTAGTCCCAGCTGCTCGGGAGTCCCAGCCCAAGGATTTGGAGGTTGCTATGAGCTGTGTGACGCCACGGCACTCTACCGAGGGCGATAAGGTGAGACTCTGTCTCTACAAAAAAAAAAAAAAAAAACTTTTTAACAGGAAGAAACAAGAAACAACACTCAATCTTATGTGAGTCTTCCTGCAATGTAAAAACCACCCTGTACTTCATATTATAAATATTTGTCAAATTTTAGTTTCTTCAACAATCAAAAGAGTGAACCCACAACCTACAGAATGGGGAAAAAATATTTGCAAATGATATATCCTAACAGGGGATTAATATTCAGAATACACTAGGAACAAAAAATACTCAACAGCAAAAAAACCCCAACAATCCAATTTAAAAATAGGCATACGATCTGTATACATATTTCTCAAAAAACATAAAAATGGCCAAAAAAATACATGAAAAAAATTCTCGACATCAAAAATCATCAGGAAAATGCAAATCAAAACCACGAGATATCATATACACTCCAGTGAGATCAGCTATTAACAAAAAATAAAAATAAATTTAAGGCTCGGCACCTGTAGCTCAAGCGGCTAAGGCGCCAGCCACATACACCTGAGCTGGTGAGTTCGAATCCAGCCCCGGCCCGCGAAACAACAACGGCTGCAACCAAAAAATAGCTGGGCGTTGTGGCAGGTGCCTATAATCCCAGATACTTGGGAGGCGAGGCAGGAGAATCTCTTGAGCCCAGGAGTTGGAGGTTGCTGTGACCTGTGATGCCACAGTACTATACCCAGGGTGACAGCTTGAGGCTCTGTCTCAAGAAAAATAAATAAATAAATAAATAAATAAAAAATTTTAAATGTTGGGCGGCGCCTGTGGCTCAAGGAGTAGGGCACCGGTCCCATATGCGGGAGGTGGTGGGTTCCAACCCAGCCCCGGCCAAAAACCACAAAAAAAAAAATTTAAATGTTGGCAAGGATACAGAGAAAAAGAAGTCAAGTACTGCTGGTGGGAATGCAAATTAGTACGGCCATTATGGAGAACAGCATGGAGGTTCTTCAAAAAACTACAAATAGAACCACCCTGTGATCCAGCAATCCAAAGCAAAGGCAATCAGTAAATCTTTAGAGACACATTTACTGCAGCACCATTCAAAGTAGCCAAGGTGTGGAGTCAGACTGTTCACCAGCAGGTGAATGGAGAAAGAAAAATGGTGTGCACACACACAACAGAGTGTCATTCCTTCTCTGGGGTTTGACTACGGGTCCCACCACCTACACAGCCCAATCTCAAGTCAGTTCACTTCAGCCTCTTCTATAAAATGGGAATAAATAACTACCTTGCGTGTGACAGGGAGGATCCGAAGACTTAAAGATTAAAGGGTCCGGGCACAGCCTCACTAGCTCCTTGTGGCATCAGAATTACTGAGAAATTAACACCAAGTCCTTTCTACATAATCACCTGACTGTAACTGCACCAGAGCTCTTCCCTCAGGCTCCCTTACACGATGAACAGTTTTACTAAACACATTTGTGGGGGTGCAACAGCTTACCTGGTAATTGTGTATTAAAAACAACTATAAATCGGGCAGAGTCATAGGTATACATTTTAAGTGGCAAAGAGCAAGTTAATTAACCGTAATTTCTATGTGTTCCCTCCCCATCCTCCTTTGAAAAGACTGCTGCAGCTTGAACGACGCTGTTTCCCAACTTCGCTTCCATATCTGTAGCTCCCTGTGACCTGGCTCTCCATATCCAAGCTACTGCTGTCCAGATCACTTCACCCTGCCCCCATGGCACATTCCCCCACCCCGCCCCAGTCCTTCATTCTCCTCACTTAAACGGTTTGCACATCTCAGAGCTGGACGGAGGCAGCACGGATTTGTGCCAAGCAGAGAGTCTGTTGTCCCAGCCATCACATACAGCCAACACCTAACATCTAATGCAGAGCCTGGGTGGTAAGGACGCTTCCAAGGACGAATCCGTGCATGAATGAAAGCATTCAGGAGTCGGGAACCAGGCTTCCTACTAAACCTCAGTTTCACAAGGACTGGACGTAAATGACCTCAGGACAAGCCACTTAACCTCTATGCCCAAATTTCCTTTACGAAATAATTAGGTGGTTGGCCTTTACCAGAAATCTCTTTAGATTTCCCTCCAGCTCTGAGCCCAGGAACTTAATGAGGAGTAAAAGACAGTATTTGTTTTCTTGAGAAATTTTACTCAAGGCAAGTTAGGAAAGTACCAATTCTTCTCGAATCATATACCAGGTGTCCCCCATTGCCAGACAGCACCATGTTCCCTGAAGAACAAAAAGCTCCAGGTAGCAGGAGAGCGGCAGGAACTGAGGGCAATCTGAGGCTGGGGCACCACGGAGCTGTCCAGCTGTCCGGGGCTTCTTTCAGACACTTCCCAGTCTCCTCCACAGCTCCCTGCTCCCCAGCCTGAGCACAACGGCTCCGGAACTCTCTCCCAGTCTCCAAACCTAACCCCACCCCTCTCCCTGCCATCTGCCTCAGGCTCCCACATGCATATTTGATGACTTCTGGCACATCTCCTCCTTATCTGACATTCTGCAATACATCCCTCGGCCTCCTTTATTATTTCTATGTCTGCTAAGAATGTTCCAAACAGCATGTGTCCTCAGGCTGTGTGTACTTTATTACGGCTGCTTTTACCTTCCCTATCTTATCTCCTTCCTTACCTGGTCGGCTAATTCCTTGAAGACAGAGACCACACCCTCTATTCTTCTCTGGTTTCCCAGAACTCCAAGGACAGAGCGTCACAAGGCAGCACAGACCCTTAGAAAATACTTGCAGAATAAATGAATGAAAGAATTGGCTGATTTCAATGTTTTTAAACCAGAAAATCATATTGACGTATTTCCTGGACAAAGTTACTAAAACCTCCTTTTCAGGTATATAATTCAATGTCATTAAAATGACTTTTTCTAATGAATATACTATTTTCTTAGAACTGAAATAAAATGTGCCCACACTATAACATGAATGACAGCAACACTGTCAGTAGTATAAGAAATCTGATTTTCAGGTATATTTCATTGTATAATAGTGGCATCACTTTTGTTTCCTGGTAAAAGTAAACACAGGCTGCACCTACAGCTTGCTAGAATTGGTGCTAGTTATTTCAGCTGCTGAAGACGGAGAGCTTATGGGAATCAGGACAAGATAGGATGATTTTCTCTAAACAGACTGTTTAAATCTATTGCAGCTTGAAGCGGGGCATCTTTTTGGAATCCATGGAACTTACTTATCGTAAGTTTAATTCTAGTCACCTTCTCTCCTTGTAGTTCAATAAACTTCCAGGCAGACTTGGGAATCTAATGATTTGTTGTCCCAAGCACTTGCTGGTCATGGCTGGATCTCAAATAAAACACTGCCCACGGTCAGCCCAACACTGCTGGAGAGAAAACCCTGGCTATGACATCAAAGCTTGGTTCAGGCTAATAGTGTAAGCCCCCACCAGCTTCTTCATCCCAACAGATGAACCCGGACATTTTCGTAAGTTTTTAGAAATCATCATTCTTGCATATGGAACATAAGCTTAACATCACGGAAAGTATCAATATTACAGAAAAGCTGAGCACTGACATAAGAGCTAATACGTGTATTACACTTGAAAAGACTCAGTGAATAACTGTGTGCTGATATAACTGGGGAAACTCAACAAATGGGAGTTTTCTAAGACCTGAAAAGATTGGGTCTTCAAACAGCAGACCATTAAAACAGATCAATAATGTTTATGGGCTATATGTGTGTGGTAACTGGGTATGGCTTTCAGCTCAGACAAACCAAGTCAGAACATAGACACTGAAGGAACCCAAGTCATCACAGTAAAATGCCCCCCAAAAGAATAAATTCACTGTAAGACTGACAGGCATACACATATTATTCAAGTGAATATGTTTTTATGAGGATTCATCCACATTTACTCCACTGATGAAATCAAAACATTTTTAAAGCTAGAGTGCAATTCTGAGTTAGCCACCCAAATCCTTTATCTACAGATGAGAAACTCAGGCAGGGATACAGCACCTTCTCCAAGCTTACACTGCTGGTCAGAACCCACACTACAACCAAGTCTCTTAATTTTAGCTGGGTGTGCAAAACACACAACTTTAAATTTTAAATTAAAACGTCCTATTTGTTTATGGACCTAAGGGAAGGAAATGTGGGGTTCCAGAACGATCTTGATATACCTACCACCTACTGACAGGATAAGTAAGCCAAGTAATGACTTCGACTTTGTCTTCATGTTGCCAAAAAACGGCCCAGGCTTGATGCTATGAAGCATCCCTTCTGCAATCAATAAAATACTGTTGGGATAATTCCTGAAGCAAGCAAGTTGGGTGATGAAACCAAGAGCCTGGTAGCATTCTTAGTAAGGCGTGTGTTTGAACACATCTACCCATAAAATACTGGCTTCCAAACACACAAAGTACAGCTTCAAAGGGGAAATCTGTAAAAGGCAGAGATGACTAAGCAACCCAAATAACTAGAAACATTAGAAATTGTCATTGGTCTGAAGACTAGAATGTGCCTCACAAAAAGATAAATTAGAGTTTCTCACCTATTGTTTCTGGTGTAAATGGGGGTGGGTAGGGGTGGGGTTAGTTGTATTATAGTGTTGGCTTCTTTTTAAATAAAAAGCTGCAGTGGTTTAAAAGGATTTGGAGACAATACTTTATTCCATCCTTCACACCGCTCACTTAAGAAACCAATTTTGGAAAAATCAGGTTGAGCTACTGGGCAGGCAAATGGCCAGACCAAACTTGAGAAACCTAGAGTGCACTTTCTGATGTATTTGATCATGTCTGTCACCAAAGAGCCTCTTAACACTATACTTTACCTCTTAGCTAAGAAAACCAAGTCTGACTCAGTGGGCTATCAAATATACTACTGAATTGTTCCCGAAAGTCTGACCTATCTTATCTGGCTATTTACTTCTTAGAACAACAAAAAACATTCCTAAAAAATGTCAAGAACATTCACCAAACAGAATAGCTAAAAATAGGACCACAATGTATAGATTCCCGAGATGATGAAATATACCCCAGCATGACAGGTGGAAGGAAAATGTGAATACCCACGTATTTTACATACAGATGTAGAAAACATTTATGGCACCCTAGGGGGAAAAGTGACAATGAGAACTACCAACCCTGCACCGCAGGACAAACCTGGTTTACCGTTCTCCCCGAGCAGGTAGAAAACGAGAGAAATGGACTGGGGGGCAGGGAAGGGTAGGTGGAGAGCAATGCCTTTAAACTTGTTTCATTCAGAAACTAGTTCAGCACACCAAAAGCTCCCGAACAAAAACATAACCAGACTGAAGGTCCCAAATCGGGGACAAGTGAACTAAAGGAGGGACCCCGACGCTCTCACACAACTCCGTCCCCCTCCGAGCCGCGGCACTGGCGCTGGGGGGTCCCCTCGGGCTCCGTTATCCACCCGGGTGGGCGTGCGAGCGCGGGGGTCCCACCTTCCCCCCCGCCCTTTCCATTGTTGTCCGGCGCTGCGGGTCACCTGCGGCCGGCGGCTCCCGCGGGCGGACGCGCCGCGCGCCCCCTGTAGGACCCACGCCCGGCCCCGCGCCCCGCGCCCCCAGCCCGCCGCCGGCCCCGGCGCTCACCGCCACGAAGCCCGAGGAAGAGGCGATGAACACGCGGATGACCATCCTCGCGCGGCGCAGGGAAGCGGCCCTTGGCCCCCGGGCTGCGGGCTGGCGCGGACGCAGAGGGGACCCGGCTGGGAGCTGCGGGCGCGGCGCCGCCGTCGGGGAGACCGCGGGCTGTGGGTCCCTCCCGCCGCGGCCGCGGGTAAAAGCCCAGCGCCGCCGCCGCCCGCCGCGGGGAGGGGAGGGGAGGGGAGGGGAGGGAGGGGAGCCGGCGCGGGGCGTGCCGGGAGTTGTAGTCCCGCCTTCCCGGGGCGGCGGGCGGACGAGACCTTGGAGCCTCCTCCCCAAAGCGCTTCGATCCCGAAGGCGCGCAGGTGGCCGCAGGGGACCCGGGGGCTGGAGGGAAGCTGGGAGTCGGAGTGGCGAGGATCCCGGAAAAAACGAACTGGGCAAAAGGGCTTGGGTCAAAGTCCAAGCTAGGGCTGTGCGCCGTGGTTCGCTGGTCGGAGCATCCCCACCCAGAATCGCCCCACACACCACCGTGCGGCGGGCGCGCAGGGCCAGTCCAGCCGCCGCAGCGGGGCGGGGTGGGCCGGCCGGGTCCCCGCAGGTGGCGGGGCGGGGCTGGGGCTCGCCGCTGGTTTTCCTGCAGCTCTGGAGATTTCAGAAAGGCGATCCTTTGGGGAAAAGAGAGGTTTTCTTTTTGTGTGTGGATGCTGGGAATTAGAGATCCAGAGGAGAGGACAACCGATATTTTATTTTTCCTAGCAAAACTGTGATTGTAGTAGAAAAAAATAAATACCAAAGGAAATTAGAATCCTGCTATCAACATTGGAAATCAGGACCCCACCCGCCTCACCTCCTCCCCTACACAATGGCCTCGCCTCTGCGCACCTGGTATTTACAGTTGAGCCAGATCTGTGCCTTTTTCAGAACTGCAGCACATTCCAGCGCGGTCTCCCAGGAGGATGCCGTTAAGTAAAAAGCTTTCACAGAGTTGCTCATGCTTTAGGGATAGTTCTCTAGCAAGCATTTTCTGTTTGACAAAAGCTGGAGCTTCTCACAGTTTCGTGGAAATGAGCCAGTTTCCCCTGCAGCACGGTATTTACTTTCTGCCTTTCAGCTTGGGAGTCTAGCAGAGATCTGGGAACAGTGTTAATTAATAGTTCTAAAAAGAGAAATCCGATGTTGAGGTCTCTGGCTCTCTGATAATTTCTTGCAGATATACTAATCATTTCGAAGTTTGGGGGGGTTTTTTGAGAGCAATGATCAATATTTCAAGTTCATAACCTTTCCTATTGCTTATCCTATATAGATCATTTCTGTAAGTACGAATCTTTTTTTAGTTTAGTCCAATAACAGAAGATATTTCTTCCTAAGTGTTTAAGAATGTTAAGTATAGGGCGGTGCCTGTGGCTCAAAGAAGTAGGGTGCCAACCCCATATGCTGGAGATGGCAAGTTCAAACCCAGCCCTGGCCAAAAACTGCAAAAAAAAAAAAAGTTAAGTATAAGTTTGGCTGTAGTTGATCTGTCTCTGAAAATGTAATTTGGCAGTTAAGGGTGGAAGTGAATGTTTATAAAATATAAAATGATTTTCTTAAAAGTAGATACCGTACTTCCTGTTTAAATGCAAATCTTTATTGAAGTCAACATTGTCTTCAGTTTGGAGTTATTCAGCTACGAAGATACAGTTAATTAAATTCCAACATATTGGAACCCAGAGGCTGCTCTGTGGAAGGTACCAGAATGAATAAAAAGTTGAGTAAAACATTTCCTCAGTCAGCAGAGCACCTATTGTCTGTAAAAGAAAAAAGACGGGTACAAAAACAGCAACAGAGCATGACAGAGTGTGCCCATAGAGTGTTGTGGGGACAGAAAGGAAAAGAAGAGAAAAGTGGCTTTCTATGGAAGGGGCTTTAAAGATGAGTAGAGTTGGGGCGGCGCCTGTGGCTCAGTCGGTAAGGCGCCGGCCCCATATACCGAGGGTGGCGGGTTCAAACCCGGCCCTGGCTGAACTGCAACAAAAAATAGCTGGGCGTTGTGGTGGGCGCCTGTAGTCCCAGCTACTCGGGAGGCTGAGGCAAGAGAATCGCTTAAGCCCAGGAGTTGGAGGTTGCTGAGAGCTGTGTGAGGCCATGGCACTCTACCCAGGGCCATAAAGTGAGACTCTGTCTCTACAAAAAAAAAAAAAAGATGAGTAGAGTTTCTACCGCAGTCAGGGAGGATACAGGGTAGGGATGTTCACAGTGTGCAGAAAACAGTAGTTGATTTTGCTTCTGTAGCGATATGAGGGAACAAATAGAGGATGATGCTGAAGAAAGGAGGTTTGAATGAATGGAACAAAGTCCACTGGGTTGCCCAGCTCCTTGCATTTTTCAGGGATCTGTTCCTCTCCTGTGATCTTAAAGGTTGTAAGGGTCCCCAAAGCCTTGTTCATGCAGAAGACCTGTCCCCCCAAAGCCCTGTTCACACGGAAGACCTGCCCCCCAAGCCCTGTTCATGCAGCAGACCTGCCCCCCAAAGCCCTGTTCGTGCAGAAGACCTGCCCCCCAAAGCCCTGTTAGTGCAGCAGACCTGTCCCCCCAAAGCCCTGTTCGTGCAGCAGACCTGCCCCCCCAAAGCCCTGTTCATGCAGAAGACCTGCCCCCCCAAGCCCTGTTCATGCAGACCTGCCCCCCCACCCCCACCCCCGCCACAGCTGATGGGTCTAGGGGTGAACAAGGCCAAGCAACGTCTCTGCCTTTAGGATTTGGAGTTGGGACTAGGAAAGCAAGAAAGCTTGAATTTGTGACAAAGCAGCTCAGAGTTTTCAGAAACCAACATTCCAACGTGAGAATGCGAGAAGCTGAAGAGGAGGAGCTAGTAAGTAGGAAGGGAACAAGGAGACCCAGTGAAGAGTTGGAGAACTATAAATTTCAGAAAGAGTCTTTACAATGCTTCAATATAGGAGTCCTCAAACTATGACCTGTGTGTCAAATCTAGCTGGCTGCCTCTTTCAGAAATAAATTTTACTGAAACGCATTACTGCAGGGCATGGTGGCTCACGCCTTTAATCCCAGCACTCCAGGAGGCCAAGGCAGGGGGATCAAGTGAACTCAGGAGTTGAAGACCAGCCTGAGCAAGAGTAAGACCCCATCTCTACTAAAAATAGAAAAACTAGCTGGATGTTTTGGTGGGCACCTGTAGTAAAAGCTACTTGGGAGGCAGAGGCAGGTGGAACACTTGAGCCCAGTAGTCTGAGGTTGCTATGAACTGTGATGATGCCACCCACAGCACTCTACCCAGGGCGACAGTGAGACTCTGTCTCAAGAAAAAAAAAAAAAATTACCATTTGTATTGTCTACAGAGCGACATAGCATAATACATTTACATTTATATCTGGCCCTTCACAGAAAAAGTTTGTCATTCTCTGTCTATGATTCAACCTATTGCTGTATCCTTGCTCTGGAGGGCTGTGTAATATCCCTGTATCTATAAAGTTCTCATCTTGTTTAAGGCACTTCAAATGGGTTTTATTTCATGCAGCTCAAAGTGCAACTAAGAAGTTTGTATTTCATAAGCATTCTGAGGAACAGAAAGATAGCATCAGAACTATTTTCTAAGCAGATTGCTCTGGTAATAGCTCTGTTTTTTTCCACTCTAGATGGAAAGTCTCATCTCTAGAGCTGCATGCAGGACAAAGTGTGTTAACAGTCTAGGAAGCCAGCAAGGCCAGTGTGGAATTGAGACCCTGAGTTAGTAAAGAAAGTGAAAGTGTGACCAAGAGCAGAAAGCAATATGGGCTATAAGATAGAGGTCTAGGATCAATACCAGGGCATCAGACTACAGAGGAGATTAGATGCAGACCTGGCAGGTGAAGTCTATGGGTAGAGCAGGCAGCTGTAACTTAAAGACATACTCAGAAAACTGAGCAGGTTCCTAGGCTTGAGGGAAGTTGCCCCTCTGTTGCCTAGGACTTGACTCCCTTGACAAGGCATGATGGACCATCTGTCCAGGGTTGTAAAGCAGGTGTTCATCACCATTTTCTTCTCTAAAATGGGTACGAGTAATGGCTCTCACCCAAGATTGCAATGAGGGTTAATTATGCTTAGGATATTATCGAAGGTATGCCTCTTGGTGCCTCTCAACCCACAGTCCTTCAAAAGGAAACTTCTAGTCCTCCTGCTCACAGATGTTTGGACCATTATCTGTGTACTTCCACAGCATGACCTATTTGCCGCTTGAAAGTAATTAATGACATATATGACCAACCTTGAAAATACATACTGGTCCATTATATTCTTTCTGAAATTTATAATTGAAAATTTATTTATTGATTTTAGGGTCAGGCTCCTGCTCTGTCTCCCAGGCTGGAGTGCAGTGGCATAATCATACCTCACTGTTGATTTTAGGGTCAGGCTCCTGCTCTGTCTCCCAGGCTGGAGTGCAGTGGCATAATCATACCTCACTGTGGCCTCATACTCATGGTTGCTAGCCACCCTCCCGCCTCAGACCCCTGAGGAGCTGGGACCACGGGTGTGTGCCCAAGCGCCTGGTTTCTGCTTGGAACATCTAAAGGCTAAGGCAGTTAGCAGTAAAGGCGGATGCTGTAGGGCTGGGGTGGGGTTGGGACGAGACTCTTTTTTTTCCTTTGGCAGTGTTTTTTTTTTTTTTTGGCCAGGTTTTTTTTTTTTTTTTTTCCACCCCCCCTTGACCAGGGCTGGGTTTGAACCCACCACCTCCGGTATATGGGGTCAGCGCCCTACTCCTTGAGCCACAGGCACTGCCCGGGACAAGACTCTTTGATCAACTTGAGGGAATGAAGGGATTGAGGTAATGACTATGAATAGAAAGCCAGTCTAGGGCCAGAGGAGAATGGACTCCATGTGTGGTGAGGAGCAGCGGCCCTGAGGAAGCTGGCTTCTAGGCTAAGTTTTTATGAGCCCAAGCCTGCCACAGTTTCATAACCCCGCTTCCTTGAGCTAGTTATTTTTTTTTTGAGACCGAGTCTCACTTGGTCACCCTTGATAGAGTACATCCTCCCAAGTAGCTGGATTACAGTGCCCACCACAATGCCCGGCTATTTTTTTAGAGATGGGGGTCTCACTCTAGCTCAGGCTGGTCTCGAACCTGTGAGCTCAGGCAATCCACTTGCCTCAGCCTCCCAAGTGCTGGGATTATAGGCATGAGCCACTGCACCCAGCCTTCTTGAGCTAGTCTAAATGGGCCTCTTTCCCTAGTACTATAAAATCCTGAGCAGAATACCCACATAAAGCATGGAGAACAGATTATGCTTCTTTTTTTTTTTTAGATTATGCTTCTTGATGGGTCCAGCAGATGCTGTAGTGGGGGCCACCAGGAAGGTGCCAGTGCAATGGGCTTGGATTCACTGTGCACCGGAAGTGGGTGCTGTGAGGGCGGGAGCAAGCTGGACAGCTTGTCTCAGTCAGACTTTTGTCTGAAATATTCTAATTTTTCAATGCTGATTTTGAAAAACTGAGCCACTAAACCCAGACCATCTACAGCTACAGCCCCGTGGTCTTTCTCTAGGTTTATCTCTTTGGCGGAAGGCACCGAGCCCAGGGTTTGGTGCCCAATAAATCCATAAGAAGCACTGGCTGTTACTGTGGTGATGTTCATTATCATTGCTGACCTTTACAAGTGCCACGGCCCGTGGGGATGTGGAGGCCAAAGCCGAGCTGCAGGGGTGAGAACCGGCAGCCAGTCAGGTGTGGCAACAGCTATTTGTTCTTAATCTCTCCAATTTGGAAATTGGGGTGATGGTGGGGGGAGAGCAAGGGCAGAAGCTTGTCCAACCTGCGGCTCTCAGGCCAAATGCTGATTTTGTGAGGATTTATTTTGCTTGCCTGTGGTGTCAGGTATCGAGAAATGGATGCAGAGACCTTTTTCTGCTCATCTGCCTTGGTTAGTGTTTGTGCATTTAACATGTGGCACGAGACAGCTCTTCTTTCCATGTGAAGCAGAGAAGAAAAAGATTGGACACCCCTGCAGGAACATTAACTATCATTTACTAAGGTTTATCTATAGGTTAAATACAGAGACCCTTTACACAGTTTGACGTCTCAACTGTCCAGATTTTATTTGTAGAATGGAATGGAACCTGATTGCTGGTTTTGTTCCCATAGAGCTGCCCTGGTTTTTTTTGTTGTTGTTGTTTTGTTTTGTTTTTTTGAGTCAGCAGTTCACTCTGTCACCCTGGGTAGAGTGCCATGGCCTCAGCTTAGCTCACAGCAACCTGAAACTGCTGAGCTCAGGCCATCCTCCTGCCTCAGCCTCCTGAGTAGCTGGAACAACAAGCATGTGCCACCACACCCAGCTAATTTTTCTATTTTTAGTAAAGACAGGTCTCTCTCTTGCTCAATCTCATCTAGAACTCCTGAGCTCAAGCAACCCTCCCTCCTTGGCCTCCTAGAGAGTTAGGGTTACAGGCGTGAGCCACCGTGCCATCCTGCCCTGTTTCAATAGCTCTTTTAAACCAATACTATCTAGCTCCCCAAGGATTTAATTTTTTAGGGGACTTCATAGTCACAGCACCATGCCTGTCACAATCCCGGCCTTGCTCCAAGTGGTTACTTGTCCAGAGCAGAGTCGGCACCTCTGATGCTATGGGTGATAATTTGTGGGCTGGGAGGTTATGAACCAAAGGGCAGGATAGGCCAGAGAGGTTAAGGAATGGGTCCCAGAGCCAGACCTGGATTAATGTCACAGCTGTGTGACGTTAGGCAGCTTGCTGACCTGGCCTGTACCTCACCTTCCTCACCTACCTCATTGTTGGGGGGCGTAATAGAAATGATATATGTAAAATGCTTTGTTGCACAACTCCTGGTTAGGAGTCAGTAAGTTAGGACTCAATAGATGCTAGTCTTTACTGATTATGCAAAAATAAATCAGGGAATGGCCTGCATTTGCAGAAAGCATATAAATCCTATAAATATTTGTTTCATGTCTGTGATTTAACTTTCTGAAGAACAAAGATCTCGCTTATGTAAGCCTCTTTATACAGTGTCATGTTTAGTTAAAGTGCTTAGCAAAATCCTTTTGAGGTTAAAGAAGTTTAGAGGCCATAATTAAGATTGAAAGAAAATTAGTGAAATGAAACATCAATAAGGTTGAATAATGCAGCTTTTAATTTCACAAGAAGAGAATTTATGCACTACGTTATTATTGCTTCATCAGGTCAATCTGCCTATTCTTGATCAAATAAAATCTTTATTAGCAGGAACTATACTAACCAATGCCTGAATCAGATGGAACTTTTAGCACTTATATGTCAGGATGAAGACCAATTATAAATAAAGAAAGGCCGGGCGTGGTGGTTCACATTTATAATTCTAGCACTCTGGGAGCCTGAGGCGGGTGGACTGCCTGAGCTCACATGTTCGAGACCAGCCTGAGCCAGAGTGAGACCGTGTCTCTAAAACTAGCCAGGCATTGTGGTGGGCACCTGTCGTCCCAGCTACTTGGGAGGCTGAAGCAAGAGAATCACTTGAGCCCAAGAGTTTGAGGTTGCTGTGGGCTATGATGCCCTGGCACTCTACTAAGGGCAACAAAGTGAGACTCTGTCTCAAAACAAACTAACAAACTAACAAACAAACACTTAACATGTCATTCCAAGTCTCCTAAGTGCTTAAAAGAAAAAAACAGATATTGTTTTTTGTTTCTTATTTTTGTTTTGTCTTTTAATCTTGTAAGACTCTTCTAGTCAACTATGTATATATGGAGTCCCCCCCCCCCCAAGAGTGCATTCTCTAACAGGAAACGACATCACTATACAAAATACATATTCAGAGGCCGTGCGGTGGCTCACACCTGTAATCCTACCACTCTGAGGCGGGTGGAGTTCAAGACCAGCCTGAGCAAGAGCAATACCCTGTCTCTACTTAAAAATAGAAAAATTAGCTGGATGTTGTGGTGGGTGCCTGTAGTCCCAACTCCCCAGGAGGCTGAGGCAGGAGGATGGCTTGAACCCAGGAATTTGAGGTTGCTGTGAGCTATGATGCCCAATGGTGCTCTACCTAGGGTGACAAAAACAAAACAAAACAAACAAACAGAAAACAAAATTGATTATTGCTTAAATAGTTCTACACCACACAAGTTACAGGGATTTCCGATACTCTACATTTGGTTTATTAGTTCACTACTTTGTAAATGATTACCACAATACAATAAACATAAAATTTACATTTAGGTTATTGTTGAATTCAGAAACTATTTTGATTCCTCATAAATACATTGCTAATGAGCTTCAGAATTCATTATAATTTCTCATTATGCTAGGCAAAAAGGCCATTTAGAATAATTGCAACAGAGGAAATATAAGAAAATGTTTATATATAGATACAATTAAGAGAAAATGGAAAAGTTAGGTTAAACAAAGTAGTATTATTGTAGCAATTATTTTAATTATATTTTCAAAGGACCTGCTGAATGGAAATTAGGAACATTTTTAAGTGCTTTTTAATACCTGAAGGCTTAAAGATTTTGAAAAGAACAATTCCCCAACTCTTTTCCTAAAAGTAAAAATCAAAGGGTTGAGAAAAAGCACAGAGGATCTGAACGGCAAGTTACCATTTCTTGTCCTCAGTTCTCTGCACCCATCTCTCCCCAGTACAACGACAACTTGAATTATAGATAACTCTGGTCTACACATCAATGAGTGCCTTTGGGTTTAAACAGTGTTTTTCAGGGAAGAAGCATTTTTGCATTAAGTGGAATTCCATTTAACACTGATGGCAGAAAGCAAGACTTTGCTATGAATTCAGTTCACCAAACTCAGAAGCCCTTATCTGACCTATATATCACTAAGTCTGACCAAATGAAGTATCACTAATGGAATTTATTCTTATTTTTGTGGTTATTTATTTATTTTTGAGACAGGATCTCACTCTATGGCCCAAGGTAGAGTGCAGTGGTGTTATCACAGCTCATTGCAACCTCAAATGCCTGGGCAGAGATGATTCTCCTGCTTCAGGCTCCCAAGTAGCTGAGACTTCAGGCACGTGCTGCTGTTTTTTCTATTTTTTTGTAGAGATAATGTCTTGCAATGTTACTCAACCTGGTCTCAAACTTCTGACTTGAACTGATTTCTCCTGCCTTGGCCTCCCAAAGTGCTAGGATTACAGGCCTGAGACACCTCCTCAGCTTCTAAATAATGGAATTTAGTCTGTCTCATAGTAATTTCTCCTTGGTTGTAAATCAAACATATTCGAGAAGTTCATTAAATTCTTCTTGCCCCAAGCACAATGTAGCAAAATGCCTTATTTTACTTTAAGCACAGTTTGCATTTGCCTAGAACATACAGATTAATATGAGGTTACAAAAGATTAGGGTACATTGTGTTTGTTACATAAAGTCCAAGTTGAAGTTGAGCCCTTCACCCAGGAGGTGTGCCATATACCCCTACGTGGTGCCTGTTAGATGAGAACACACCAGTCCCCCTCCCTCCTCCTGAATACAGTTCCTTTGAAAGGAATCTTTGTACTGTAATCTAAAGTTTACTTGAAAAATGTATTATTATCATTCTGGTTTTAGATAACAAAGTAAAATAAGTTATAATTTGAATAATTAAAATCTTATCAGTGTCTGTTTCTGTACAATTTGCTACATTTTGCCTTTGTTCCCCAGTGAAGAGTAACAGTTGTGTTTGTGGAGTCAAGGTTGGGAGTGGGCAGTGCTGGAGAACACAGAATTCCACAGTACTGAATAGCAACTTGTCAGACTAAAGTGAAGACCACCTTCTTGTTTCCAAAACCTGCTCTGTTCCCTACACTGTGTGCTGCAAGTTAGGCCAAACTTGGCCAAACTTGGCAATAGTGCCATGAGATTATTTCACATAGCAAAATGTGTGCAGGGAGGCCAATCCAGGTCTTCGCAGCCATCCAACAATGTCCTCTCAGCCCAGGACACTGTTCACTGTCCATTCTGCCATTTTCAGCATAATGACATCCGTTCTTGGGTTTGTTGCCTCTTGGTTGTGAGCTGATGACCACAGCCTCCAGTGTGGTGTCTTCATACCATCATCCAAGTAGGGAGAAAGATGAGGGCGAGCAGAAAACATGCTTTCCTCTAGTTGGGCAGGGAAAGCTTTCCCAGAGTCCACAGCAGACTCACCCCTCATTGGTCAGAGCTGGGTCATGTGGCCACCTGCCAGGCCGGCTGGGGATGCTCCTGAGGCAGGTGAGTGGGAAAGGGAGGCTGGGGGATGTCCATCAGGAAAGTGGTGGGAGAGGGAGACGGGTCTGGGTCTGACATTAGTCCTCCTGGGCAGAGGGTGGCCTATCACCACCCTGGACTACTGGGGGCCTGCTAGCAAGGAAGACCACGGGAATGAGGGGCAGCAAACAGTGACTGCCAGTCATCTGCTCAGTGTGACCCTGGGAAAATCACTTGACATCTGTCTTAGTCTGTCTTAGTTTGGGGCGCTATCACAAAATGCCAGAAAGTAGGCAGCTCATAAACAATAGACATTTACTTATAGTTCTGGAGGCTGGGAAGTTCAAGATCAAGGTACTAGGAGATTCAGTGTCTGGTGAGACTCCATGTCCTCATTCACAGGTGCCACCTTGTCACCATGTCCTGCGTGGTGGAGAGGCTGGCTAACACTTCAGGGATTCTCCTGTAAGGATCCTATTCATGAGAACTGCACCTTCACGACCTAATCCCCTAAAAGGGGATCCTAAAAGGCCCCACTTGTTAAACCAATGCATTGAGATTGGGTTTCATTCAGACCACAGCATTGTCTTTGCTGGAGTTTCCACATCAGTAAAGTGGGGATAACGATTAAACTTAATTCTTAGGCTTAGGGTGAGAATTAAATGACGCAACCCTAGTACATGGTAAGCATTTGTAAATATTAGCTGCTATTAGAGAGAGGGGCAATAATTCCCAAAGTGCTTGATTTATAACTAAATTCTTCGGATTCCCTGGAAAGCTCCACGTGCAGAAGACAGATGTGGAAACGTGACTTCCAGCTCTCAGCAGAGTTCTCTCCACCAGACCCACGTCCTGGCGTGATCTAGACCTTCTGTTCTTCTCTGCCTGACGCCCTCCGCCTCCTCCTTTCTCTCCTCCTCCTGTTCCCCACTCTTTCTCATACCTGCTCTTGCACCATCTTTTCCCGTGCAGTTTCTTTTTCTCTCTCAGGACCCTTTCCCTCTCCTTTCAGACCAAGAAATTATGACTTTGGGCGGCGCCTGTGGCTCAATGAGTAGGGCGCCGGCCCCATATACCGAGGGTGGCGGGTTCAAACCCGGCCCCGGCTGAACTGCAACCAAAAAATAGCCGGGCGTTGTGGTGGGCGCCTGTAGTCCCAGCTGCTCGGGAGGCTGAGGCAGGAGAATCGCTTAAGCCCGGGAGTTGGAGGTTGCTGTGAGCTGTGTGAGGCCACGGCACTCTACTGAGGGCCATAAAGTGAGACTCTGTCTCTACAAAAAAAAAAAAAAAAAAAATATGACTTCACTCTGCTCCTGACTTCAAAGTTAACAGAATGCTGGCCCTTACACAAGACTCTTCAGATTCCTACGACGCTGTTATCCCCCCAAGGACAAATAGGTAATATATTAGAGTTAATTTATTCTGCATGTGCTGACGTCTAAGGAATTCACAAGCCAGACAAAATCATGCACTTCACGTGTATAAATTGTCTGATAAACACACCTAACCACATTGTTTTCTTTTTGTTATATTGCTATCTTAAAGGTCAAAAGGAAATCATTTAGGGAAAGTCAAAAAGGAAAAAGACCTTTACAAATACCCCCATTTTTTTTTTTTTTTTTAACAAGTAGGACAGGCATTGCCCCTAGCTCAGTGGCTAGAGGCCGGCCACATCCACCAAGGCTGGTGGGTTCAAACCCAGCCTGGGCCAGCTAAATAACAATGACAACTGCAACATCAACAGCAAAATAGCTGGGTGTTGTGGCGGGCGCGTGTAGTCCCAGCTACTTGGAAGGCTGAGGCAAGAAAATCGTTTGAGCCCAAGAGTTAGAGGTTGGTGTGAGCTGTGACACCACAGCACTCTACCAAGGGTGACATAGTGAAACTCTGTCTCAAAAAAATAAAAAATAAAATGAAAGAACAAGTAGGACAAACTGAGAGCAGTGGGGAATGAGATCATGTGTGGTGAGAATAGGATGGAGTCAACCTAGCTAGGACAGAGATGACCATTGCTCTGGCCGGTTTAGGTCCACTCAACCCTCACCTCCTGTCTTCCATCCTTGTTGTTTTGTAAATTTAGCTTTAACCTACTACTGTATATCTTGAATGGTTTGGAACAACTGATTTAAGAGATTTCCTTTTAAATTAAAATGTTGTTATATGGATCATAAGTTATGTCAATTATTTATTATGGGTCATGGGTCATGACAACTACTGTTGTTAAGTGTTAATTACTATTGTTTAAGATATGGGTTAGTACGGTTCTTGCTTTTAACTTTTATATATACAACTGTGATTTTAGAAAGAGAAGAACTGTTCTCCAGAATTGCTGGCCTTCTGACAAAGTTTGGTGGGCCTAACCTGGGCTCTGCATATTGGCCGATGGGGACAGGGGCCCGACCCTCTTTGGTAACAAAACCACCTATGAAAACAAATAGATTTGCAAAAGAATTACCCAGCAAGTAAGAACATTTGTTTACCATTTCAAAGAAAATAAAAGGCAGAACACCCTCTCTCACCTATGACAGTGGTGAAGGGAACATAGCAGAGAAAGAAAACCAGACAGGGCAGGGGCTCCGGGCTTTGGGTGAGCAGGGAGAGAGTCGGCATGAAGCATCCATTTTCAAATACAAATGTTCACAGTTTCTCAGAACACAATGCTCTTCCGAGACACTGTGAACATTTGTGTTTGAAAATGGAGGTTCCCTCTTCATTGTGCAACAAAATCTTTCTTCACCTTCTATCAGTACCAAATGACCTGGCTTCTGAATGTTTAAACCCCCAGCTCCTTTTTATTTTTCTTAAGTTGCCTTTAAATTAGTACGAAATGGGAATGATTCCCACTAGTGCCTCTCAGAAAAGGGAAAGGGATTAGAAGTAAACGTTAAAACCAAATTTCATTAAAGCCACACCCCTCCCCTCTCTCACCCCTCCTAGCTTTCCATCTGAACAGGAAGAAGCCCGGGGTGTTTGGGGCTGGACGTGGGGGCAGGAGTGCAGTTTCTATTTACGCTTATCTTCCCCAAGGACAAGTGGCTTGGAGTGATGAGGCCTCTAGGAGTCAAGTGGTCTGCAGCTCTTCTGCCTTTGTCCCTCTGGAAAGTCTTAGCAGGGGTCAAAACCTGAAATGCCTGCAGGACAGGAGGGCATAAACAAAGACAGAACGTTTTACCACAAGGGCTTTAGCACCAGGATGTTTATTGCAACTTAATGCACAATCGCCAGGACAGGAAAGCAACCCAAGTACCCCTCCACCTAGGATGGAAATACCAACTGTGGTACGTGTATACCGTGGAATACCATTCAGCCTAAGAGAAGATGGAGCCTGCATGTTTACCAGGATGGAGTAGAACACATTCTTCTTAGTAAAGTATCTCAAGAATGGGAAAAAAGTATCCAATGTACTGAATACTAATATGAAACCAAATATAAACAACTACACTCCCACATGAAAGAAAAACAAAAAAACAAAAGTAGAGTCTTAGTCTAGCAAGGGGAGGAGGAAGGAGGGTAGTTGGTGGGATCTCACTTAATGTGCACAGTGTGGGGGTGTACAGCATGCCCCCCCCAAGGGCTCAATTACAACTTGAACTTTACCTTAGAATTGTAACCTAAACATTTGTACCCTTGTATTAATCTGAAATAAAATTAAAAAAAAAAAAGAACCAGGAAGATATGCCTGTACTTACCTGGATTCTCCAGGATATATTGTTAAGGAGAAAAAAAGCAACACACAGAGTTGTTTGCTATCTTTTGTGTAAGAAGGGAGAGTAATTACACATCAGGTGTAATAACATATCAAACTAAAAGTGATAAAATAATCACTTAGGGTTCAGACAGTAAGGAGGAAGAGAGACAGGGTGGAGGGGATATGAGTGAATAGAGTCCATTTTTCTAACTATATTTTTTGTTTTGAATTTGAGCCACGTAATTGCTGAAACATATTTTACCCATTCATAAAAAATTTTAATTATACAAAGAAAAATAATGCCAGGTGCAGTGGCTCACATCTATAATCCTCACACTCTGGAAGGCCGAGGTGGGAGGATCCCTTGAGCTCAGAGTTCCAGACCAGCTGAGCAAGAGTGAGACTCCCTCTCTACTAAAAATAGAAAAATTAGCTGGGCATTGTGGTGGGCACCTGTAGTCCCAGCTACTCAGGAAGCTGAGGCAAGAGGATTGCTTGAGCCAAGAGTCTGAGGTTGCTGTGAGCTGTGATGATGCCTCGGGCACTCTTACCCCAGGGCTACCGCAACAGAGTGAACTCTATCTCAAGAAAAATGAAAGCAAACTAAATTTGAAATCAAGTGGAAACAAATTATACCCTCACATAAGTGATATAATATACATGAGATATAACCCTTTTAAGTGGCTTTAAAGATAACAGTACTCTTAGTGTTTATCTTTAATGTAAAATATATTCCAAGAACATAAAAAGAAATGCTAAAAAACTGACAATTCACCAAGTAATTTTCTAGTATTTTAATTTTAAATCTACCTTATGTCTATGGCAAAAAATAACTATGTTAATGTTATTAGGTTCTTAAATTTTCTTAGTAAGAGAAAAGAGGTACATTTTATCACCAAAAAAGTTAAGAAAAATTCTGTAATATTAAAAATGAATTGGAAGTATTCATATGAACTCATATTTCTTAGTGTTGGCCACTGCAGGAATTTAGACACAATGACACTACAGTGCCATGATCTCAGTACACAGATCTTGGTTTATAAATACAGATAATTCTCCAACAAAAGGCCCCAGGGTTTCTTGGAGAAATGGCTGATTCTAAGTCAGGATAGCAAAAATAGAAAAACTGTACCAAAAAAATCAGAGAAGTGCTCGAAACATTTTGGGGACATCTCAGGAGAACATAGGAACCAGCCAGCTTGGAGGAACTCCCTCTGGCCAGATTTGGGGCAATGTGAACACCAAAAAGGTCAATGACTGCAATGGATTATAAACATTGAATAAATAAAAATCCACCAGCCTGAGCAACAGCAAGACCCCTGTCCGTACAAAAAAATTAGCTGACTGTGGTGGTGCACGCCTGTAGAGCTGGCTACTCAAGCAACTGAGACAGAAGGATCCCAGGAGTTTGATGTTGCAGTGAGCTATGATGATGCCACTGAACTCTAGCCCTGGTGACAGACTGAGACCTTTTCTCAAAAGAAAAAAGCCACATAGTCCATAGGACTGTTCAAAGAAAGACAGAAAATAACTAATTTGCCACCACAAGTCACCCTTGTAAGTGACTGTAGCAGCAACACTCTGCTCTGAAAATGAGTAATCAAAGAGAAAGAATTAAGTCCTTACCCTGCCTTTTTAGAAGGAACAATAATTCATCTCCAATATACAAGGAGAGGTATGCCTGCAAATAAATAAAGAAGCAGCAATAACTTAGAAAATCACCGTGTTAGAGTTGCCAATTAGGCAATCTGTATAACTAAATAATTATTAATGGGTATAACACTGTTAACCAGGAGGCTATTGTAGAACAGATTATTTACAGACTGCTGGCTGTTTTTAAGGAAAATTCCATACTTTTATAATGGAAGGAAGTGTGAGTCAGCGCTTTAGCCGAGAGATGGTATTTAACGTCATTATTTTGGGACAACCTGGCATTACACGCCTCCTGGTTGATGCAAAGTACCCTGCTGAAATGTTTACCCTAATTTTAGTTCAGCCTTTTGATTCGACTTTCAGTTTATAGGAAACATCAGGGGTGACTGTTAGTTCATTAACATCACAAGGAAACCATCAGACACATCCAGAGCATGGGTTAATCTATCAGACTTTGGCCTGGACTCTTCTCAAAGTCAATGTCATGGAAGAAAACAAACAACCCGAAGCTGGAGAGACCGTTCCTGTTTAACTTGCTTAACCAAGTACCGTGGATGAAACTTGATTGGTTCTTGGTTCAAAAAAACAGGAACTATAAAAAAAGACCATCTGCAGACAAGGACATTTTGATCTGGACAGGGTATTCAAGGTGGATACAAACAGGGAACTATTGTTCCCACTCTTGGTGTGATAATGGTATTGTGGGTGTGTAAGAAAACGTCCTTGTTCTTAGGAGATGCAGGATAAAATATTTAGGGGTGAAATTTTAAGATGCCCACTACCAAATTTCAAAAGTTCAGATAGAAAGATACACATATAGAGAAATACAAAGGAATCAAATACAGCAAAGTGTTAATAATTATTGAATCAAAATGTTTGGTATTTTTGGCTGGGGGCCCGTAGCTCAGTGGTTAGGGCACCAACCACATGCTCTAGGGCTGGTGGGTTTGAACCTGGCCCAGGCCTACTAAACAAACAAACAAACAACAACAACAAAAATAGCTGGGCATTGTGGCAGGTGCCTGTAGTCCCAGCTACTAGGGAGGCTGAGGCATGAGAATCACTTGAGCCCAAGAGTTTGAGGTGCAGTGAGCTGTGACATCATGGCACTCTACTGAGGGTGACAAAGTGAGACTCTGTATCAATAATAATAATAAAAAAGTTTGATATTTTTATGGAAAGTTGGGTGGAGAAGTTCACTTGCTCAAGGCCTCTTGGGCATGGCTTTGGGCTATGGTGCTCAAATTTGGCTCAGAATAAACCTCTTGAAATAAAAAAAAAAAAAAAAGTTGGGTGGAAGTTCATATATGAATTAAATAGCGACTGCAAGCATTTTCCTTTTGTTTCCCTGAATCACTGAGCAGAGCTTCCCGAAGCGATGAAGGCACCATGTGAGGGGCAAAAAGGACTGCAGAGATCGTGACGTCCATCCCCTGAAAGTGCCCATGAGGAAGAGGAGGTCTGGTTCCTGCACCCAGTGGCTGGTGCAGACTCCAGAACAGCCTCCACGAGCTTTTGTTCTTCCCAGTAAGGGGAATCAGAGGATCTGAGTGCAAAGCCTGCCTGTGTGATCTCAGGCAAGTCACTTCACCTCCAATATACAAGGAGGCGAAGAGGCGGATCTAGCTCATCAATAAACAAGGGAGTGGGGCATCTCAGTAATCATTGTGAGGACGAGGTGAGAAAAATGTATGCCAAGGGCCTAGAACAGGACTACCACATTACAAGCACCTGGGGACAAGACTGCCACATTACAAGCATCCCAGGGACAGGACTGCCACATTACAAGCACCCAGTGGACAGGACTGCCACATTACAAGCACCCAGTGGACAGGACTGCCACATTACAAGCACCCAGTGGACAGGACTGCCACATTACAAGCACCCAGTGGACAGGACTGCCACATTACAAGCACCCAGTGGACAGGACTGCCACATTACAAGCACCCAGGGGACAGGACTGCCACATTACAAGCACCCAGGGGACAGGACTGCCACATTACAAGCACCCAGGGGACAGGACTGCCACATTACAAGCACCCAGGGGACAGGACTGCCACATTACAAGCACCCAGGGGACAGGACTGCCACATTACAAGCACCCAGGGGACAGGACTGCCACATTACAAGCACCCAGGAGACAGGACTGCCACATTACAAGCACCCAGTGGACAGGACTGCCACATTGCCAGCACCCAGTGGACAGGACTGCCACATTGCCAGCACCCAGTGGACAGGACTGCCACATTACAAGCACCCAGGGGACAAGACTGCCACATTACAAGCACCCAGGGAGAAGACTGCCACATTACCAGCACCCAGGGAGAAGACTGCCACATTACCAGCACCCAGGGGACAAGACTGCCACATTACAAGCACCCAGGGACAAGACTGCCACATTACAAGCACCCAGGGGACAAGACTGCCACATTACAAGCACCCAGTGGACAGGACTGCCACATTACAAGCACCCAGTGGACAGGACTGCCACATTACAAGCACCCAGGAGACAGGACTGCCACATTACAAGCACCCAGGAGACAAGACTGCCACATTACCAGCACCCAGGGGACAAGACTGCCACATTACAAGCACCCAGGGGACAAGACTGCCACATTGCCAGCACCCAGGGGACAAGACTGCCACATTGCCAGCACCCAGGGGACAAGACTGCCACATTACAAGCACCCAGGGGACAAGACTGCCACATTACCAGCACCTGGGGACAAGACTGCCACATTACCAGCACCCAGGGGACAAGACTGCCACATTACCAGCACCCGGGGACAAGACTGCCACATTACCAGCACCCAGGGGACAAGACTGCCACATTACAAGCACCCAGGGGACAAGACTGCCACATTACAAGCACCCAGTGGACAGGACTGCCACATTACAAGCACCCAGTGGACAGAACTGCCACATTGCCAGCACCCAGTGGACAGGACTGCCACATTACAAGCACCCAGGAGACAAGACTGCCACATTACCAGCACCCAGGGACAAGACTGCCACATTACAAGCACCCAGGGGACAAGACTGCCACATTACCAGCACCCAGGGACAAGACTGCCACATTACAAGCACCCAGGGGACAAGACTGCCACATTACAAGCACCCAGGGGACAAGACTGCCACATTGCCAGCACCCAGGGACAAGACTGCCACATTTACAAGCACCCAGGGGACAAGACTGCCACATTGCCAGCACCCAGGGACAAGACTGCCACATTACAAGCACCCAGGGGACAAGACTGCCACATTACAAGCACCCAGGGGACAAGACTGCCACATTACAAGCACCCAGGGGACAAGACTGCCACATTACAAGCACCCAGGGGACAAGACTGCCACATTACAAGCACCCAGTGGACAGGACTGCCACATTACAAGCACCCAGGGACAGGACTGCCACATTACCAGCACCCAGGGATAAGACTGCCACATTACAAGCACCCAGGGGACAAGACTGCCACATTACAAGCACCCAGGGGACAAGACTGCCACATTACAAGCACCCAGGGGACAAGACTGCCACATTACAAGCACCCCGGGGACAGGACTACCACATTACAAGCACCCAGGGGACAAGATTGCCACATTACAAGCACCCCAGGGACAGGACTGCCACATTGCCAGCACCCAGTGGACAGGACTGCCACATTACAAGCACCTAGGGGACAAGACTGCCACACCACCAACACTGGGGGATAGGACTGCCACACCACCAGCACCCGGGGGACAGGACTGCCATACCGTCAGCACCCGGGGGACAGGACTGCCACACAGCCAGCACCCGGGGAACAGGACTGCCACTTTGCCAGTACTCGGGGGACAAGACTGCCACATTGCAAGCACCCGGGGAACAGGACTGCCACTTTGCCAGTACCCGGGGGACAAGACTGCCACATTGCAAGCACCTGGGGGACAGGACTACCACGCTGCCAGCACCTGGAGGAAAGGCCTGCCACATGGCCGGCACCCAGGAGGCCGCCCCTCTCGCTCTGGCTGCGGATGCTCACCGCCCTCCCTTACTCCTCGGCTTCTCCGGCTCTTCCCACAGTTGTCCTTCCCAGCACCCACCCCGCCTGGGCGTTCCTGAAGAAAGCTGGTGCAGGATTCTAATGCAAACGGGCTCCTGTGTCTTCGCGTGGGTGCTCCTTGCCCTGACTGCTGATGCGAGCCATGCTGTGCCATTCTGCGGAGGCAATGTCATTAACAGCTGCTCAGGGCCTCACTTGCTTCCCAAACGCTGCAGGAGGGAGCTTCAGCTCACATTATTACAAAATAAGACCCTGAAAATATCGAGGTGGTGGTTTAAAAGCAGATTTTTAAAAATACAAAATATTAGAAAAGAATATAAAAGCAGAAATCATTTGACCTTGAGGTGGGTACAGCTTATCGTGATACAACTCACACGCCGGAAGAGCCAAGGGCTCTTCAAGTAAAAAACAATCACAATAATTTGTGGTGGGTTTATATATATCAGGCACTGCGCTAGCCACCTTGCGGTGCTAGCACAATCCTCAGCGCAACTCCTTCATAAACACGAAGCTGAGGCTCAGAGGGATTTGTCAAGTAAGTGGTAAGGCACAGAGCCAGATCTGTGTCTGCCTGCTCCGAAGCCCACGTGTTTCCTAACCAGTGAGGTGCCGAGTCTCTGCACAGAGGAGGCTTCGCAGAGGTCACTGTGGTGGTCACGGTCCTGCTGGACTCCGGCTGAACCTTTTTCAGACCAGGTCAAGCTGGAATCGCAGTGGAGTTGTGAGTGCACAGAGTGGCCCAGCTCCACTTGCGCATAGGCTGAAACCCAAGCTCCATCTGACATCCATGCCAGGGGTGTATGGTCCCTGCTGTGAGGCCCCCCCAGACTTAAAGCAACCACAGGGCCTTATGGCCTCCCAAGCTGTAGGCGGTTCTCCCAACCAATCCAACAAAGTGTGAGCCCCAGTGGTGACCATACTGCCCACTGGCTGCCTCTGCCTCCTGCCTGTGTCAGTCCCTTGTCCAAACGATGCTTGTGCTGAACCTCAAGAGGGAACTCAGAAGTGCTTATCTGAGGCAGACCTCTTTCCAGGCAACAAATTCCCAGGCCACCTTCGGTCACTTCCACAGTTCTTTCTGTTTCTGTTCCCAGAGTCCCACTGGATCAGAAAGAGGCTTACGGCCTCCTCTTCCCCATGTACCTGGCTGCCATCTCTCCTGGGCTGCAGTCCTTCCCAAACCTACCCTTTACCTCTTCTGTGGCCACTGATCTCCGTGACCCACCACACACATACTTTGTTTCCACTGACAGGGCTGACTCAGGGTTTGTCTCCGTTTAAATCAGAAGTTTTCTATGCAATTCAGCAAGCGTATACTTGTAATTTCCCCTGAATTCTTCCTGGAGGTAACAGGGGAGGTAGATAGGTGGGTACTCCGTGATGGATTCCCACAGCAATGGGTATCTGTCCTTATCGTTGATTGTACGTGGTGGTGGCCATCAGCATGGCTTCTGGAGCCAGACTGTCTGGCCCCAACACCTACAAACTAAATCACCTTCACCTATTTGACAAAACTGAGTTCATAGTCATAACCCACCAAGCAGAGTGCTGTGGTGTAGAAACACCTAACATGGTAATTATTACTTCTTCTGTTAGTAAGGATCACCACCAGTAGAATAGAATATCACTCTGGATTACAATTTTTTTTTTTTGAGATACAGTCTCACTATGTTGCCCAGGCTAGAGTGCTGTGGCATCAGCCTAGCTCACAGCAACCTCAGACTCCTGGGATCAAGCAATTCTGCAGCCTCAGTTTCCCGTGTAGCTAGGACTACAGGTACCTGCCACTGTACCCAGCTAGTTTTTCTATTTTTAGTAGAGATGGGATCTCGCTCCTGCTTGGGCAGGTCTCAAACTCCTGAGCCCAAAGGATCCCACCTGGCTCAGCCTCCCAGAGTGCTGTGATGACAGGCGTGAGCCACCGAGCCCGGCCTTGGATTATAAGGGATCTTCCCAAGCCTGTAAGTGTTGCTTGAAATGGGAGGGGTGGACAAAATGCACAGCAGCAAGTCCCAGCACAAACCTGAGAACAGTCCCAGGGCTGGTGTGGGGAGGGCGTGGTCTTGTTTCTGGTAATGAAGGTAGAATGGAGATCATCAGGGTCAGGGGAACATGGACCTATGGAGCCTGGCGTCAGAGCGATCATCTAGGGTTCTACACCATGCAGTCTGTGTCCGGAAGTGTAGGGCTGTCCTGGGAAGACAGGAAATCTAGCTATGTCACCCTGCATCAGACAGTGTGTGAACAGGGTTGGCCAATGTTGTTAAGAGAAGCAAAGGCCTGGCATTCACCAAAGGAGACACGGCCTCCCTGCTGCCTGTGACCATTGCGTCCTTGGTTCACTGGCTACCAAACAGCTGGAAACATAAGCTGGGTTGGTTAGCTACTGATTCGAAATGCTTCCTCAGCTCCCAAAGCCTGTGGGCGTCTGTGTGTGAGCACGTGTGTGTCGGCCCTCCTGGCCTCACTGCCCTTCTCTCCCCACTGTCTGCCTCTCTCCCCGGCGTCCTGTTTCCTCCCTACCTGGGAATTTGCTGTTCTCTCTACTTTCTATGGCTTTCCCCAAATCTCACCTCGCCGGGGGCTATCTGTCCTTTCTTTAATCCTTAGCTCAAGTATCACTTACTTGGCTCGGCGCCAGCCACATATACCTAAGCTGGCAGGTTCGAATCCAGCCTGGGCCTGCCAAACAATAATGATGGCTGCAACCAAAAAATAGCCGGGTGTTGTGCCGGGTGCCTGTAGTCCCAGGTACTTGGGAGGCACAGACAGGAGAATCTCTTGAGCCCAGGAGTTGGAGGTTGCTGTGAGCTGTGATGCCACAGCACTCTACTCAGGATGACAGCTTGAGGCTCTGCCTCAAAAAAAAAAAAAAAGAGAAAGTATCACTTACTTTCTTTAATCCTTAGCTCGAGTATCACTTACTCCTGGGAAGTCTGTAGTCCTCAATTTAATTTACATTATTATCCAACTCTGTGCTCCCGTAAAAACCCATGTTGACTCTGGGGCAGTGTCTGTCGCATCATAAATTGTCACACTGTAAGCCCCTCAAGGGCACAACACAGGGTGTCCCAAAAGTCACCCTGCCTGGTGACTTGAGAGTCAGTGAACTGGAGACCTGGGTTCTGGTCCTTGTTTTGTCACTGATTCCTCTAGAACTATTTGCTGTGCAACCTCAGGCAATCACTCCACCTCTCTGGGCGTTGGCTTTTTCTAACACAGCACGGAGAAGGTACACTGTCATCTCTTCACAGTAGTTTTTAAACTCCAAGTCACGACCCACCAGTGTGTCAAAAGCCAATTTAATGAGTCAAAACAAACATTAAAGTATGACGTATAATAAATACTATGAAATAAAATAGAATAGATATTAGAATGTTTGTCTATATTTCTTAGGATGGATCATAGATAAAAAGGATGAAAAGCACTTCCCTTCAAAACCAGCTCTAAAATTCAAGATGGGTAGAATATTCCCAACTCTCAAGTTTGAGGATGGAAGGAAGTAGACATTTTCATTTTTAAGGCAAATAATTAATCAAAAGATTCATGACTCATGCGAGGTAGGCGCGGTGTCTCATGCCTGTAATCCTAGCACTCTGGGAGGCCCAGCTGGGTGGATTGCTTGAGCTCAGGAGTCTGAGACCAACCTAAGCAAGAGCAAGAGGCCAGTCTCTACTAAAAATAGAAAAATTAGCTGGGTGTGGTGGCAGGCACCTGTAGTCCCAGCTACTTGGGAGGCTGAGGCAGGAGGATCACTTGAACCCAGGAGTTTGAAAGTTGCTGCAAATTAGGGTAATATTGTGGCTCTAGCCAGGGCAACAGAGGGGGACTCTGTCGGAAGGAAGGAAGGCCAACTAATGTACTTCAGGATGAAGAAATAGAGTCCTAAGAGAAAAAAAAAAAAAGACTCATGCCAACAGCCCGCAGCTTGAGATTTTCTGCTGACAAGCCAGTTATTCTATGTTCCTTCCACTCAAGAAATTGTTCACAGTACCACGATGACAGGTACTATATTTCTGGGGGGAGTGACTAGAGAAAAGCCCTCTAAGGCCCTCCGTGTCCCCCTTCCCTTTGGCTGCAGGTCCATATTGGACGTAGCACCTCTGCTGTGCTCCGTTAGAGGAAGGAGAAGCCGGAGTGGGGTTAACACTTCCTCTTCCAGTCCTCCCTGACCCCTCCATCTCACCATGGCCAGCTGTGTTAATCAACACTCCTCCAGAAGGTCCCCTTGTCACACAGCAACATTGTAACATGCGAGGGAGGTGTTAGAGCCCAACAGGTGCTGAGGCCACAAGGCTGACTCTCACAGGAAGCACAAGTTCAAGTCCCAGTTCTGATGGTCGCAGCCTCATTATCTTTCAGTGTTTTTTGAGCCTTTTCTAATGTAACATTCTAAGTCTGTTTTTTCTTCTCTAATGCAAAGATTATTAAAAATTCTCTGAGGTTTCCTTCCATATACACTCCCCTCATTCATTGAGATTCCACCTGCTGTGACAGACCTTTATTAATTTTTTTCCTTTAAAAAAAAAAAAGATTTATTTAGTTTAGTTTAACATTTCCCCAATCTAAAGAAAAAGATGTTAAAACCTAGGACGACATACACACAAACAGCCATGAACCCAGATAACCTAAAGAAAAAAGGGCAAAGTTCTGTCCAACAGAGAAAATTATCTTCACTTCTGAAATATGTTTCCATGTCCTTTTCCCCTCGCAGCCACTTGGACCTTCAGAATAGCAGCTTTTCCCCAGCCGGCCCCTGAGCCTTGATTTTTATTTTTCATGCTCTTTAACATGGGTGCATTTTTCAGCATGTCAGGCAAAATCAGAAATCGGATCTTGCTGCCACGGATGTACACTTGCTCCAGCTGTGCCACACGACCATCTCTGTACGTGACTGTGATGTTGGACATCTGGCAGTTCATGTTGTTTTCAGCTTCAATGAGTTCCTCCCCCCCCATATACCTCACCAGTGTTTGTCTCACACGTTACAATGTGGCCTTCAGCCTGGTGCAGCACTTTAATGGGCACACCAATAGACACCTTGGCAGGAAGAGAGTTCGGTTCCGGCCTTCTCTTCGGTGCGGGAAAGAACGCTGCGAAGGCTTGAAGCAAAGCGCATTAATTTTTAACTTTTTTTCTCACAATAACCTGTGACAGGTATTCTTTGTTGTTGTTGTTGCTTTTTTTTTTTAGTTTTAAAATACTTTCTTTTTTTTTTTTTTATTGTTGGGGATTCATTGAGGGTACAATAAGCCAGGTTACACTGATTGCAATTGTTAGGTAAAGTCCCTCTTGCAATCATGTCTTGCCCCCATAAAGTGTGACACACACCAAGGCCCCACCGCCCTCCCTCCGTCCCTCTTTCTGCTTTTCCTCCCCCCCATAACCTTAATTGTCATTAATTGTCCTCATATCAGAATTGAGTACATAGGATTCATGCTTCTCCATTCTTGTGATGCTTTACTAAGAATAATGTCTTCCACTTCCATCCAGGTTAATACGAAGGATGTAAGTCTCCATTTTTTTTTTTTTTTTTTGTAGAGACAGAGTCTCACTTTATGGCCCTCGGTAGAGTGCCGTGGCCTCACACAGCTCACAGCAACCTCCAACTCCTGGGCTTAAGCGATTCTCTTGCCTCAGCCTCCCGAGTAGCTGGGACTACAGGCGCCCGCCACAGGGTCCGGCTATGTTTTGGTTGCAGTTTGGCCGGGGCCGGGTTTGAACCCGTCACCCTCGGTATATCGGGCCGGCGCCCTACCGACTGAGCCACAGGCGCCGCCCTCCATTTTTTTTAATAGCTGAATAGTATTCCATGGTATACATATACCACAGCTTATTAATCCATTCCTGGGTTGGTGGGCATTTAGGCTGTTTCCTAAATGCGAAAATGCTGTTTCCTCAATTTTGGCGATTGTAAATTGAGCTGCAATAAACAGTCTAGTACAAGTGTCCTTATGATAAAAGGATTTCTTTCCTTCTGGGTAGATGCCCAGTAATGGGATTGCAGGATCAAATGGGAGGTCTAGCTTGAGTGCTTTGAGGTTTCTCCATACTTCCTTCCAGAAAGGTTGTACTAGTTTGCAGTCCCACCAGCAGTGCAAAAGTGTTCCCTTCTCTCCACATCCACGCCAGCATCTGCAGTTTTGAGATTTTGTGATGTGGGCCATTCTCACTGGGGTTAGATGATATCTCAGGGTTGTTTTGATTTGCATTTCTCTAATATATAGAGATGATGAACATTTTTTCATGTGTTTGTTAGCCATTCGTCTGTCATCTTTAGAGAAGGTTCTATTCATGTCTCTTGCCCATTGATATATGGGACTGTTGGCTTTTTTCATGTGGATTAATTTGAGTTCTCTATAGATCCTAGTTATCAAGCTTTTGTCTGATTGAAAATATGCAAATATCCTTTCCCATTGTGTAGGTTGTCTCTTTGCTTTGGTTATTGTCTCCTTAGCTATACAGAAGCTTTTCAGTTTAATGAAGTCCCATTTGTTTATTTTTGTTGTTGTTGCAATTGCCATGGCAGTCTTCTTCATAAAGTCTTTCCCCAGGCCAATATCTTCCAGTGTTTTTCCTATGCTTTCTTGGAGGATTTTTATTGTTTCATGCCTTAAATTTAAGTCCTTTATCCATCTTGAATCAATTTTTGTGAGTGGGGAAAGGTGTGGGTCCAGTTTCAGTCTTTTACATGTAGACATCCAGTTCTCCCAACACCATTTATTGAATAGGGAATCTTTCCCCTAAGGTATGTTCTTGTTTGGTTTATTGAAGATTAGGTGGTTGTAAGATGTTAGTTTCATTTCTTGGTTTTCAATTCGATTCCAAGTGTCTATGTCTCTATTTTTGTGCCAGTACCATGCTGTCTTGACCACTATGGCTTTGTAGTACAGACTAAGATCCGGTATGCTGATGCCCCCAGCTTTATTTTTATTACTAAGAACTGCCTTAGCTATATGCGGTTTTTTCAGGTTCCATACAAAACGCAGAATCATTTTCTCCAAGTCTTGAAAGTACAATATTGGTATTTTGATAGGAATGGCATTGAATAGGTAGATTGCTTTGGGAAGTATAGACATTTTAACAATGTTGATTCTTCCCATCCATGAGCATGGTATGTTCTTCCATTTGTTAATATCCTCTGCTATTTCCTTTCTGAGGATTTCATAATTTTCTTTATAGAGGTTTTTTTTTTTTTGAGACAGAGTCTCACTTTGTTGCCCTGGGTAGAGTGCCGTGACGTCACAGCTCACAACAACCTCAAACTCTTGGGCTCAAGTGACTAGCCTGTCTCAAAAATAAAAACAAAGAAAAAAGAAAAACGGAAGGAAAAATGAGGGGAAAAACTTCACATTTTCAATTTCTCATTAAAAGAGGTGACTTTGTCATCGAGAAAAGTCAGGAACTGGAGTATGAAGATGGGGGGTGCTAATGCTAGCTCTGTGTCACCCCAGCAACAGCTCAAACTTTGGGGAGACTCCACCACACCACAGGCTGGATACCTTCAGCATGGAGACCTCTCATGGTTACTGCTCACATTAGCTCTCTAGGTTTCTTTTTCTGTGAAAGGGGCATAACAATTCCTGCTCTGTAGAGCTCCTGAAGGGATCAAATCATAGTAAATATTTGAAACTGCTGCATGGACTATCAAACACCTGACAGATGTTTGGGCCCATTACTATCAATGTGTTTCTCTTCTCTTTCTCCATCATCATCATCATCATCATCAGTTATTTGCTGAGTATACACTGTCCACCCTGCACTGCCCAGCTGTGGGGAAAGAAGCTAAATAATGGGGGACACAACCATGGAGACAAAGAGGGGACAGCCAGAGACAAAACATCAACACCTTGTTGTGTGTGTGGCTCTTCTCCATTTGATAAGTGCCTTTTCCATACTGCAGATGAAGAATTGTAGGAGAGGCTCAATTAACTACCCAAGAAAAAGCAGACAAGCCATTCTGGTGCCACGAGGACTGACTCCGGATGAATGTGACATTTTCGATGTAATACAAACACTGGGCAGAGAAGCCCTGTCTGTATGCCATTTATTTTTGCTTCTGATTGGTGAAAATTACAGGATTCTCAAAACTCAAATTCAGGGTGGTTTGAAAACAGAAAGTCAGTCCTTCTTGCTGACATGACTCTCCACCCACACATGCTTTGGTGCAAGAAATACGGTTTTCTTTACCTTCTGTTCATCAACTGGATCTTTACTGTGAGCTCTGCCTAAACCCTCATGGGCGTCTGTCAGTAGTGGAGCCTTTTCTGCCTTCTAGGGTTGCAGCAGAATCTGGGAGGGGCTCATGGAGGGACAAAAATGGAGAAAAGTCCTCAGCCTGCCCTGCTGTGACACACACTGGATCTGGTGGCTGAAACAGCAGGGACTTCACTCTCACAGTCCTGCAGGCTGAGAAGGAAGTCCAGGACTGAAGTGCTGGCAGCCTGGCTCAGGGGACAGCCTACAGGGTGCCCGCCAGTGTGCAGACAGAGGTGTTCCATAACTCCTCTTCTGAAAAGGGGACTGATATCATCATAAGGGTCCTGCCTTCTCCACCTCATCTAAACCTAACCATCTCCAGGGGCCCCACCTGCTGACATTGTCAGTGAGGGGCTGGGGCCTCCACGTCTGCCCCTGGGGAACACACACTCAGTCCATCACACTGTGCCAGCCCCACAACAGGGCAGACTAGTGATTCTGCCTCTGTCTCATGTCTGTCACCATGCTGGGGGGCAGGGCTTGAGTGTCTTCCCTGGGAGCACCCCAAGTTCCCTTCAGCTATAACCTGAGGTCTAGCATGGCCTCAGATCAGAGCAGGGCCCTCCTGGGCCTATGTGGACCTCAGCCAGGGCCCACAGCGCACTCCCGCTGAGCAGAGGCCTGAGGAAATCTCTTCTATAATCTGGAGGGAGGACCACTCACCCTCCCGTGTCCTCCAGGCTCTGCCTCTCCCCTAATGGGCTCCTCTTCTACGGGTTTGGTTTTAGGAAAACAAAACCCAGAAGGGCCTACAGACCCTTCTGCCCTCTGTCCTTCCCTGAGCCTCCCTGAGGCGATGAAAGAAGATGAGGAGAAGTGGGGGGAATTGGGGAGAAGGAGAGGACAGAGAATGTTCACGGAGAAAACACAACCTATGGTTCCAGTTGGGCACAGACGGTCTTCTCAGCACCCAGGATGGCAGATGGGGCTTCTCCTCTCTCACTGCCCTGTGGCCAGTGCTCTGGGACTGGGGACAGAAGCCCAGGTCAGGACAACTCCAGTTGCATATCACTTAAGTCCCCAAATTCACTGTCCTTCAAAGAAACTATAGTAATGTCAACAAAAGAATCAGGTCAAAAAATTTTGCTTTTCCAGAGTTTCTGATGTAGAATTATCGGACAGGTGGGAGCTTCAAAGTTCATCCAAACAAAAGCCTCTAGAACACACACAGTGTTAGGTGCTGAGAAAGAGTAACACCCCTCTGCGTCATCTCCCAGCATGTCCCAGAAACTATGGGCTGTAATATAATATTTAGGAATGATCCTGTTTCACTCAAATAAACGCCGCAGCTCTTTCCCTCACTTGGTCATGACTTATCCATTTCAGGTCTTTCAGGCACAAGGACCTGCTTCCAGCTCTTCAACAGTTGGATTTTTTTTTTTTTTTTTGAGACAGAGTCTCATTCTGTCACCATCGGTAGAGTGCCGCGGCATCATGGCAACCTCAAACTCTTCGGCTCAAGCGATCCTCTTGTCTCAGCCTCCCAAGTAGCTGGGACTATAGGTGGCTGCCACAATGTCCAGCTAGTTTTTTCTATTTTCTTCCTACTTTTAGTAGAGATGGGGTATCACTCTTGCTCAGGCTGGTCTTGAACTCCTGAGCTCAGGAGATCCACCTGCCTGAGCTTCCCAGAATGCTAGGATTACAGGCATGAGCCACCTAGCCCAGCCTCAATAGTTGGATTTTGATGAAGGTTCTGATGCTGGAATAAGATTGAAGAGAGATGGCTTTCAAAACTTTTCTCCTTTTGAGCTGCAAATTCTTTTCATGTTTTTGATTCTGAAATGACAGCCTGGTTGAGTAGTTCATTAGCTGTGTTCTAAACAAAGTGTTACTTGTCTTTGGGGTTAATCAGCCTGCAGGGGTTAATCACAGCTGCTCTCAGGTAAAGACAATCCTAGTAAAATTGGCCTTCCATAGTAGGGAGCGTGATTCCCCCTGGGCAAAACCTCCTTCCATCCATCATTGAGGGCAGGGCCAGCAGTTCAGTGTCCCCAGCTCCTGCTCCCATATACGTATGTCCAGGAAGGACTCAGATGCTTGGGGAGTGGGATGTTCAGAGCCTGCTGAATTCATGGAATAAATATTCTCCACATTTCCCATTTAATAGGCAGACGAATTCTGGTTTTATGCATTTTATGATTTGCTAAAAGATTTTTGTAGCAAATTCTAACCACTGAACTATGTGAGCTTCTCAGAAACCGAGTCAATTTTTTGAGCTGCCCCTTCCTGCTTTGGGTTGATATGAACTCAGAAAATGGGAATTGAGGGTGGCACCTGTGGCTCAAGGAGTAGGGTGCTGGGCCCATATGCTGGAGGTGGCGGGTTCAAACCTATCCCCGGCCAAAAAAGAAAATGGGAATTGATTTTATCCAAGGCAGAATTTAAAGAGGAAATTTGTTGCTAAAATGTCTCGAGCTTCATTTCAAAGTCAAATCAAAATGATTTTTTTTTTTATTTTTTGTAGAGACAGAGTCTCACTGTACTGCCCTCGGGTAGAGTGCCGTGGCATCACACGGCTCACAGCAACCTCTAACTCTTGGGCTTACGTGATTCTCCTGCCTCAGCCTCCCGAGCAGCTGGGACTACAGGCGCCCGCCACAATGCCCGGCTATTTTTTTGTTGCAGTTTGGCCGGGGCTGGGTTTGAACCCTCCACCTTCGGCATATGGGGCCGGCGCCCTACTCACTGAGCCACAGGCACTCCCCTCAAAATGATTTTTGTATTACTCACTGGTTTGGATTGTGCGTGTTTCAGGCGTGTATCTTAGCAGCTCTGTACCAGAGAGAAGGTTGCAGCAACTAAATCCTTATCTGGGGAACTGTCTTACACAGTCTAACCTACTTATTATCAGATCCCTGTTAATAACCTCGAAGTTTACAGACAAAGGTGGAGTGAGGGGAATTAAACCATCATGGGGGTGCTGGAAGAAGTTGTTGTAGCTACGATTGGGAGAACAGGACTTACAGAGTCCACACACTTGGTGAAGGGCTCACCAGGCCTTGAGCCATGAGCTTGCCATTACAGATGCTATTTATTCAGCCATTCTTATGCCAAGTTCTTTACATACAATTTATTCTCCCAGGAAATCAGCAAGAACATCATAATGATCTCTGTCTTACTGAGCTTCTCAGTGGTTGAGTGACCCACCCAAAGTTATGCAGTGGTTGATCTGCTAGAGTCCAGATTTGCTCAGCAGTGGAGTCCATGACCAAAGTTTTCAAACTGGAGCTGTAGTTAATTTAAAGCCAATTGATTTACAAAACTCCATGCCCTAAAAGAGTAAAGGAAAAGCTGTTATTGCTAAAACCTGTTGCCAAGGTGAGTGGATCGCTTGAGCTCAGGAGTTCAAGACCTGCCTGAGCAAGAACAAGACCCCGTCTCTACTAAAAATAGAAAAATAGCTGGCAGATGGTCCTAGCTACTTGGAAGGTTGAGGCCAGAGGATCACTTGAGTTTGAGTTTGCTATGAGCTATGACGCTGCCCATGGCCTTCTAGCCTGGAGCAACAGAGTGAGATTCTGTCTCAAAACATACATAAATAAATAAATGAAAATTAAAAAGAAAAACAGCAGCAACTGTCATGTGCTGGCGCCTTCTACGCCTCAGGAAAGTTTCTATGTCCCTCACATTCTTATTTCATGTAAGCCACAAAACAGCTTCAGGTCTTGTTGTCCAGCTTTGTAAGGAGAACAATGAACCCTAGAAAGATTTCCTAGCACCCTTTTATGGAGCAGTTTGGGGGATATTAGGCCCCACACAGGACTATGGATCCAAGCCGAGGGTAAAGGTAAGATGTACGAGAGTAAAACCATAGACTTTTAGAGCTGAAAGGGTCAGTCAGGGCGACCTAGTCCAACTCTCCCGCTTTTACAAGTGGGAGAACTGAGGTTTAGGACTGTCCCACCCTCCCAGATGACACATCACCTAGTTAGCTTTAAGTCCAAGCCCAGAACACAGGCTCCATTCAGTGACTGAACTTTGCCTTGAGTGCCTACCATGGGCCACGGAATGGCTACGTCTCCTGTCTGCCGGGCCCAGACTCTCTCTGCCAGATGTGGTGCAGACACAAGACCAGAAAGGGTCTGTGCAGACAGGACATGAGAGCTAAGCCATGGGACTGACCGCAGTGAGGAAGGAAAAAGTTGAACCTGCCTGGAAGCCAGAGAGGAGAGGCCAGAGCATCTGGTATAACTTGATTCTGAGCGTGAATGTCAGAAATACCATTCTGAGCTACTTCTTGAGTGACTCGTCCTGCACGAAATTAAGTTCAAGCCCTTTTATTCAGTCCTTTCTGAATCCCACAGTGATTTATTTTAATGCTGTTAATAAGAATAACGAGAAGCTTCTGTTTCTATAAGAAAGGGCCATACTCGTCATGTTCCCAACTTAAGAACTGCCGTGAGCGTGTGGGAGGATAAGAGCAGGCCCCCCTGCCTATGGGGCAGGCCCAGGCACAGCTTCCTCATCGGCTTCAAGGACTTGAGACCGGCTCTGTCCTCCCAAACCCAAAGCATGAACTCCTGAAGCACTTTATTTGTGAGACTCTTTTGGCCCTGAACATTTGCCCATAATTCAAGAAATGTATGTTGAATAAAAAAAGGTCTGATTGAGAAAAGTGAGTTCAATGAGTTGACTGCACAAGGTTGTATAACCAATTAGTGGCAACCTTGAACCCGAAGCCTCCATCTAATTTCATCCCATTCTCCCAGTTTGCCTCTTTGGAATCTCTCACGACTCTCAAAAAGAATAGTCACAGCGCGTCGTTCTTTACTTCCGAGAAGCACGCCAGCAAAATGTCTCGCTATCTTTAAAGAAGCAAATGTCAAGTCAGTGTGTGGAAAGCAGGCATTATCACAGGCAGCAGGTCTCCAAAATCGTAACAGGTTGAATACTGATATTTCTAAATGTTCTAACTTGACATTGGAAATAGGCCTTCCATGTGCAGAAATGCAATAGCAATTCTATTTGCTCAGATACATGAGGAATGAGACTTGAACGGCCTGCCTTCTTAGTCAAATAAATTGATAAGCTTTTAGCTTCTTTTAGATATGAGTTCATAACATATTTGCTGCATTAGCAAATTATACTATCTTTATAATAGAGGCAACTAGGCTATGACATGACTGATTTGGTGCTTTGGCATCCTGACAGCTGATAGGAATTTAGCTATGTGACTACTTGAATCAATATGGCTACTTGATCAGCTGCGTATGAATGAACTATTAATAAGGATTGTGCCAACTCAGAGGATCCTGGGGACTTAAACTGGGGATGGGTGAGGCCAGACAGTCATGAGGAGCTGAGGAATGACAGACAGACACTCCCTTAATTCAGGGAGCCCCCAGTTAGTTGGGGAGAGGGCAGAGCTGGTGCAGGTGGAGACCTTGAGTGTGGAAAGGTAGGGCACATTCTTGGATCAAAGCCAGTATTGGGTATGATCATTCCTCCATTCTAGTCAAACTTGTCTGGATGCATCTAAGCAAGGTCCTTAGCAGGCAAACAGGCTTTTCAAATACTGTGCTCTTCCCTCCCTTCACATACGTTTTTCTCTTAAGCAATTTCCATCTTGCAGCCAACACACCCTACTCACTTTTAGCATCAGCACACCAGCTGCAAATATAATACGTATGTATCCCAATTTCTAATGTCAAGAATGAAAAAGGAGCTTATCACACAATGGAAATTTTTTTTGCTTACCGATGAGGAAGCACCTCTAGCATCAATAGTCAATGTATGTTTAGCGGAAATGATCAACTTGAATCTCCACCCCTCTTAGTTCCAGTTCTGATAGGAAGCAGAGTGGTAAGACCATGGACTGCTACACTCCTTGCCTCCCCAGCAATTTTGCAGAGTGTGGAAGAACCAGTCTGGGCCCATTCTGAACACAGGGCTCTGCACTGAAGCCTCCTCTGGGAGGCATGAAGTAGTCACCTGGGCAACCTAATGCACAATTGCCAACATCATCCTAATACATCTAGTGAATCTAATTGGTGGTGAGGGGCATGGCGCAGGAGGGGACATCTGTAGTTTCAACAAGCACTCCTGGTGGTTCTGACCTACAGCCAGATGGAAAGCCAGCTTCCTGGGTTAAATTCTGACAACACGGACACAGAAGATTTTATGTGTCAGATTCTTTCCTCTGAATAATAACTGCTGAGACATTCTAGGAATCTCTGTAAGATTATTGTCATAATGACCCATGTTGCTGCCCCTATTTTGCAATGTAATCTTTTTGTGGGAAACCTGGGTCCTATTAAGTCAGAATTTCTTGGAATGGTCACCATGTGCCAAGCCCTTTGGGCAATAGAAGGGGTTAAACATTTTTTTTTTACTGTTGGGGATTCATTGAGGGAACAAAGATCCAGATGACACTAATTGCATTTGTCAGGCAAAGTCCCTTTTATAAATGTGCTCCTCTCCCAAGAGGTGTGCCCAACACCGTGGCCCCCCACCCCAAAATGGATATTTTTGTCAACAAGAAGCTAATGCTAACTCTAGACTGTGGAAAAGGAAACTCTTGTACAGGAACAATCAGATAGCAAAGGGGCCAGTGGTACCGAAAGGGGCGATCCCGGCACACCTGGGCCCACGTGCTGTTGAAGACTGCCCCAGAAGCCAGGGAGGCCCTCCTGCCTCTTCTCTTCTTCAAGTGTGAAGAAAGGCCCGGGGTGCTGTGCATGTGTGGTGGGCGCAGCTGTCCCCTCAGGCTCAGGGTGGGCAGCATAAAGGGAAGGATCAGAGAAAACCTGGGGCATGTACAAGGCCGTGAGGTTGGGGGTAAGGACTCAGTAGTACTGTGCCTTAAAGAAGGAAGGGAGATGGTAAAAATAAAGATAGGAGAGAAAGAAATAACGAGAGCCTGGAATTCTGCCGTCTGCCTGGTGCGTGGGAGCTCAGTATGTGATTGCCCAGCTGGGCATATTGAGCTAACTGACTTTCTGCTTTCCGTCCCGGGTCTGCCCATCAGGCTGCTAGCTTTCTTATTCACTCATGCTCTATGGCAAGGCTGTTGGTTTTGCAGCTACAGGGGATCAGCAGGAGAAAGGAGGCTCTAAACTGTAAGAAAACTAGAAGACCAGCTGAACCAAATGATGTTCACTGAGATGGTGATGAGTCTGGGAGGCAGGAGGCCCGTGTGGGGCAGGCATCTTGTGAAGCAGGTTATCGCCAGGCTTATGGAGCCATTGCTGGGGGAAGGACGATGGGACAGCCCAGTCAGCAGTGAAGCTCTTTCAGAGTCTGAAGAATTCTAAACATGCACTCAGAGGAGTGTTTGTTTCTGTTCTAATAAAAAAGCCAAGTCTGTTTTCCTTTGAAACAACCAGTAAAAAAAAATTGTTTATGTCTGTATCAAAACTGGAGCCCAAAGTGTAATTCTGAAAATGAGTCCAAAACCAACATAGTTTTCTTTAAAAGAAAAAAAAAGAACTCATTTGTAGGCACTAATGTTACTCATACAATGTATATTATTAGCAGAACTCTCCATCCAGATTTTAGTGTGAAAATAAATGATAGAAGTTGTTAATTTACATAAAGTCACTGAAAAAGAAAATTGTCCTTTGCTTACATGACAAAAATATATATAGTATTAAGTAAAAGAAAGGAGGAATACGGGTTTCTGTTTTCTAAAAAGCCAAAGATCAAATTTCCTTTACACAGTAACCTGTGACATTTTCACCAACCGGCATGTCTTCCCAAGGCTCTGCCAGCCAGTCTGCCAGGCACCGAGTGCTACACTGTTTTTCTCCAAGGTGCCTGGGTCAGTCCCAGTTGTAACTACCTAGCCGTGCTCAGCATCGTAGGATAAATGCAGTGTAAGCAAAGTCAAAAGATCCAAATTCTTCTAGGAAGGGTGTCTCACTCCCACGTGAAGGAAATACATTTGCAGAGATGAAAGAATATGAAAGAAGACGTACGCTTATGACTGAGAAGAGTCAGGAGAAACAGCCCAGTGCCCCTCCACCCACGACCTAAAAACCCACGTGAGGGTGGTGCCGGGACTCTGGAAGTACACAGCCACGGAGGCAGGGCAGACTTGTCCTGTCCTTCAGTAGAAAGGATGCTCTGTAATCCCCAATGACTAGGACACACCGGGTGGTCTGTGGGCATTTCCCCACATGGCCACTTTCCCCCCCTGCCGTCTCCCACCTCTGGACGGGCCTTTCCCACCTTTCAGTGTCTTGCACAGCCATTTGGAAGACCAACTGATAGAGTCTAGATTTGTCTCCCTCAAATCTCATGTTGACAACTGATCTCTGATGAGTGGTGCAATGTTGCAGTAGTGAGTTCTTGCTCTACTGATTGGCTTCCAACCTGGCACCACCACAACTTATGACTCTCCAGCTTCGTGCCACCTGCTGCTGGAGTGGAGGGTTCCTGAGGCCTCCTCAGGAGCACCACGCCGCTCTCACGCCTGCAGAACTGTGAGTGGCTTGAACTGCCTTTCTTACAAAGCCCCCAGATTCAGGTATTCCCTTATAGTAATGCAAAAGGAACTAAGACACCAGTCTAGAGGTACAACATTTCTTGTATTATTATTTATTTTAAATTAAAAGCCTCTGGATTCTTTTCACTGGGGGATTAAAATATAACTGACAATCAAACGTCCAAATAATCCAAGTAAGATTTTCCAAATGAAATCTGCTTCCTGGTGACTAACTCAGCCTTAACGCCTCCAGTCTCTTATTTTTGCTTCCTGATTTGCTCAGCAGGAATAACTTCTCTTTTGAATGTGTTTAATCAAACTGACTGGGCAACGACTCACGTTCAAAACGTTCTTTGCAAAACTCACATTTTGACTCTCACGTTTGGACACTGCATCAGCAGCAGTTGACTGATAATAAAAATGCTTGTTCCTACTTGAATCCTCAGGCTACAGATGTCAGATGGATACCTAAAAATGGAACTTAGGTATTCATTGAAGTAATTCCCCAGGTTTTGAAATTTACTTTGAGTACTATAGGTTTTTAAATTTACTTTGAGTATTATAGTAATTAACACTCTAAAAATTCAGGATGGTTTTGGATACTCTGTGAAGAAAGTTATGGTCTTCTTAATGTTTGTCTAAGTAAGTCCTGATCCAACTTCAAGGGGAGGGAGCTTGAATGGAAGCTTGGAGCTTCAAGGGGAGGGAGCTACAATGGAAGATTGGAAGCAGATTATGAAAGTATTCACTTATATGATTAATAGTTCAATAACTTATTATTTCTCACAATCGTGTGGGTGGCCCGGGTGATTCTTCTGTTCTCTCTTGGGCCGTCACACATGTGGCTGCGCCCTGCGGCAGACTGGGTGGGGACAGGCTCGGTGGGGGCTGTTGGTCACCGTCAAGGTCGCGGGCACCATCACAGGCACATTGATCTTCCAGACTATGGTCACTCCACGCAGCCAGCTGGGCTGCCTCGCAGTGTGGTAGTCTCCAGACAGCTTCTTAGAGGGATCCTTTCAGCAGGGCGGAAAATGGAGCGTTAACCCCTTTACACAGAAGCTGTAAGACTTGGGCCACTCGCTTCTGCCACATTTCTGCAAAGCCAGCCCTGATTCCAGGGAAGAGAAAGCACACTTAAGCCTCTTACATTGAAGAGAGAGGTGGCAAGGTCACATGAGAAGGGCTTGTGGGGTGGCAGACACCGATGCGGCCATTTCTGCAAGCCGCCTACGCCCTCCACCTCCGACCTCAGTAACTCAGGTCCCGCACGCTGACCACGCGGCTGCCCACGTCCCTCCCCGGCGCGTCCCAGGGCGGCACCTGCTCCACGTCCCGGGTCTGGTCCTGGCGACCGGCGGCCACTGTAGGGGGCGCAGCTCCGCGTCTGCGGCGTGTGGCTGCTCAGCTGTGCGCAAAAGGCGGTTCTCAGCCCCGCTCAGCACACAAGGTGGAGGCAACCACAGGAAACTGCGGCAGACAAATAATCCGGTCCTGCACCGCCGGTGACCCGGCCCTGGAGGGAGCAGAGCGGCGCCGCCCTCGGGAAGGCGGGTCAGGAGCCCACGGTCTCCCGCAGAGGGGTCAGGAGCCCGCGTCCCCCAGCAGTTCCTCCTGCCACCAACTTGAGAAGAAAGGTCCTTGTGTGGCAATCGAGGAAAACCCAGCACTCTGGGAGCCGAGGCGGGGGGATCCGTTGAGCTCAGGAGTTTAGCCTGAGCAAGAGTGAGACCTCGTCTCTACTAAAAGCAGAAAAACTACCTGGGCCTGGTGGCAGGTGCCTGTAGTCCCAGCTACTTGGGAGCTGAGGTAGAAGAATGGCTCGAGCCCAGGAGTTTGAGGTTGCTATGAGCTGTGATGATGACACAGCACTCAACCCTAGGGTGACAGAGTGAGACTGTCTCAAAAAAAGAAAAAAGAGTTTGGAAGTGAGACAGTTGAAGGTAGCTTTGAACTTTCCAGCTTGGGTATTAACTGGGGCAGGGAAAGCAGAACGTGGAACAGGATGTGGAAAACAGGAATTAATCTTTGGACATGTGGGTTTTGAGGTGCCTGAAGGATATCCGGCTGAGGGCTGGAAATACCAATTTAGGAATGATTAGCATTTAGGGAACCATGAAAGTAGCCCGCCCCCGCCCCCGCCCCGAGTTAATGTGAGGGCAACAACTAGGTTACAATATTTGCATTTGTTAGGTAGAGTCCCTCTTGTAGCTGTCTGGCAACCACCACCTGTACCATATACCCTTACATTGTACCCATTAAGTGGAACACAAATCCCCTTTCCTCCAACCAAACCCCCTCCTAACTTGAATTGAATTGAGTTTTTCTCCTATGTGAGCCTGTATTAGGTCGTCTTCTGGCTTCATTATTTTGAGTACATTAGATGCTTGCTTTTCCATTCTTGTGATACTTCACTAAGTAGAATGTGTTTCAACACCATCCAGATTAATATAAAAGATGGAAAGTCACCATCTTTTTGTGGCTGAATAGTATTCCATGGTATACATATACCACAGTTTAGGTATCCATTCCTGGGTTGATGGGCATTTAGGTTGTTTCCATATCTTGGCGATTACAAATTGAGCTTTGACAAACAATATAGTGCAAATGTCCTTATGGATTTTTTCCTTCTGGGTAGATGCCTAGTAATGAGATTGCAGAATCAAATGGGAGGTCTAATTTGAGTTCTTTGAGGATTTTCCATACTTCCTTCCAAAAAGGGTGTATTAATTTGCAGTCTCACCAGCAGTGTAAAAGTGATCCCTTCTCTCCACATCCACGCCAGCATCTGCAGCTTTGAGACTTTGGGATGTGGTCCATTCTCACTGGGGTTAGGTGATATCTCAGGGGAGTTTTGATTTGCATTTCTCTGATGATCAGGGACAATGAGCATTTTTTCATATGTTTGTTAGTCATTTGTCTGTTTTCCTCAGAGAAAGTTCTATTCATGTCTCTTGCCCAGTAGTAGATGGGATTGTTTGCTCTTTTTTTGTTGATTAACTTGAGTTCTCTATAGATCCTAGTTATCAAGTCTTTGTCAAATTCATAAAATGCAAATATCTTTTCCCAAATATTTGCTTTAATTGTTGTACCCTTAGCTGTGCAGAAGCTCTTCAGTATAATTAAGTCCCATTTGTTTATTTTGTTGTCGTGTTGCCACTGAAGCCTTCTTCATAAAATCTTTCCCTAGGCTGACATCCTCAAGAGTTTTCCCCACACTGTCTTCTAGAAAAAAAAAGAAAAAGAAAAAGTGTATTTTTATCACTTCATGTCTTAGATTTAAATCTTTTATCCTTCTTTAGTCAATTTTTATAAGTGGTGAAAGGCGTGGTATAAGTTTCAGTCTTTTACATGTGGTTATCCAGTTCTCCCAGCACCATTTGTTGAATAGGGATTCTTCTCCCCAGGGTATGCTTTTGTTTGGTTTGATCAAAGATCAGAAGGCTATAAGAGACTGGTTATGGTTTCATCTCTTGGTTTTCTATTCAATTCCACGTTTCCTTGTCTATATTTTTGTGCAAATACCATGCTTTTTTGACCACTGTGGACTTGTAATATAATCTAAAGTCTGGTAGAGTGATGCTTCTGGCTTTGTTTTTATTAAAAATTGCCTTGGCTATCAGAGATTTTTCTGGTTCAATATGAAATGAAGAACTATTTTTTACAGTTCTTCAAAGTATGATGTTGTTATTTTAATGGAAATTGTATTGAATCTGTAGATTGCTTTGGGTAGTATAGACATTTTCACAATGTTGATTCTTCTCAGCCAGGAGCATGGTATGTTCTTCCCTTTGTTAAGGTCTTCTGATATTTCTTTTCTTAGGGTTTCATAATTCTCTTTGTAGAGGTCTTTCACCTCTTTTGTTTGATATATTCTTAGAAATTTCATTTTCTTTAAAACTACTGTGTGCCGCGGACCGCCGGTCGATGGGCCTCAGTCCGAGGGTGCTCAGGGTGAACGGTACAGGTTGGTTAAGAGGTCGACGCAGGATAAATGACAGACTGCTACACCACGAGTGATGAAGAAAGCAGCTGTACTTTACTGAATTTTGAGTTGATATTTATACATTTTTTGACAAAGCATTACAAATTACAAAAGGTATTTTTACAACTTGCTGAGCCTTACAAGTTATTATCTAACCTTGTAGATGTGAGTATTCAACCATCCCACTTGCACAATGTCCTGCCCGCAAGGGGTTTTGCCCGCAAGGGGTTCTGTCCGCAAGGGGGAATAAAGGTTATTGGTTATCAGTTGTGTCTTTCACTACCCCTTATCTAAGTAAATGCTTCAAAGGTTAAAGTTTTAAAACGTGAAAATTCTTTCTTTATAACTACTAGTATTAGTAATAATTCACAAATTATTTACTTCTAATGTGATTAAAAGATTTCATATATGTGTGGGTTATGTAAGTGATTATAGTATTAGGAAATATATGAAATGTAAAGGTATGTGGAAAGTTTTAAGTCGTGGGTGGCTGTGGGTGGTGTAAGCACATATCTGGATGGAACATCTTGTTTGCTGCTCCTGCATTGTCTCAATTCACTGACATTTATGATAGGGGCGTGCTATTGCACCGTTCCCCCTGGAGACACTGAGTCTCCACAGGCATTCTTACTATGTTTAATTATGGATCAGTAAGTCATTATGTTTATTCTTAGTTTCTAAAGACAATCAGGCATTCAACTGAACAGACAGGTTTCATTCACAGACATTCCTCAGGCTTTATGCCGCACCTTAAGTAATTACGTTCAACAAACAGCATGCTAGGCAACTTCTGCGCTGCTGTCGCATACTAGGAGTGCTGGGGGCTTCGCTCCGGGGAGCACAGACCACCTACCCATGCGTCTTACAACGCGGACAGCGCCACCTCGCTGCGGCTTGATGCCGAGGGTGCGGCAACTGTGAAGGGAATTGTTTCTTCAATTAGCTTCTCAACTTGGCTGTTATTGGCATATATTCAAAAGCTACTGATTTGTGGACACTGATTTCATACTCTGAGATGTTACTGGGTATTTCTTGTTTGCTTTCAGGAGTCTTGTGGTTGAGTCTCTGGGGTTCTCTAAGTGTCAGATCATATCATCAGCAAAGAACAAGAGTTTGCCCTTCTCTGCCCCTATTTGGATGCCTTTTATATCCTTCTTTTACCCAATTGCACTGGCTAGAACTTCCAGCACTATTATGAATAGTAGTGGTGATAGAGGACATCCTTGTCTGGAAAACTTTCATTTTTACTCCATTCAGTATGATGTTAGCTGTGGGTTTGTCATAGATGGCTTCAATTAGCTTAAGAAATCCTCCACCATGCCCATATTCTTGAGTGGTCCTGTTAGAAAAGAATGTTGAATTTTATCAAATCCTTTTTCTGCATCTACTGAGAAGATTATATGGTCTTTGTTTTTGCTTCTATTGATATGATGAATGCATTTATGGATTTGCATATGTTAAACCAGCCTTGCTTCCCTGGGATGAAGCTTACCTGATTGTGATGTTTATTTTTTTTAATGTGCAGCTGTAATCTATTGGCTAAGATTTTATTGAGTATTTTTGCATCTATATTCATTAGTGAAATTGGTCTGTATTTCTCCTTTTTAGTTGGGTCCTTTCCTGGTTTTGGTATCAAGGTGATGTTTGCTTCATAGAACATGTTGAGAGAAGGTCCTTCCTTTTCAGTATTTTGGAATAGGTTCTGCATAGGTACCTGCAACATAGGTACAAGTTCTTCTTATACCTTCTTTGAAGGTGTGATAGAATTTTTGTATGAAACCATCTGGTCAATGGCTTTTTTTTTGAGACAAAATCTCACTTTGTCACCCTCAGTAGAGTGCTATGGCATCATAGCTCACAGCAACCTCACAGTCATGGGCTCAAGTGATTCTCTTGCCTCACCCTCCCAAGTAGCTGGGACTACAGATACCTGCCACAACTCCTGGCTATTTTAAGAGACAGGGTCTCACTCTTGCTCAGGCTAGTCTTGAATTCCTGAGCTCTGGAAATCCACCCACCTTGGCCTCCCAGAGTGCTAGGATTACAAGCCACTGCTCTCAGCATGAGGTCTTTTTTTCATTGGAAGATTTTTTATTGTTTCTTCAATCTCAGTGCTTGATATTGGTCTGTTTAAGAGATCTGCTTCTTCTTGGTTAAATCTAGGGAGATGGTGTGATTCCAAGTATTGGTCCACTTCCTCCACATTGTCCAATTTCTGGGCATAGAGTTTCTTGTAGTAGTCAGATAAATAAATCCAGAAGTTGGTTTTTTGAAAAGTTTAATAAAATAGATAAACCTTTAGCTAACCTAACCAGGAAAAAAAGTGTAAAATCTCCAGTCTCATCAATTAGAAATGACAAAGACGAAATAACAACAGACTCCTCAGAAATTCAAAAAATCCTTAATGAATATTACAAGAAACTTTATTCTCAGAAAATGAAAAACTGAAGGAAATTGACCAACACTTGTATCTCTGTGGCATGGGTTGATATTTCTTTCCCATTTTTTGTTTTTGATTAAGGTTATTAGAATTTACTTTTCTGTTTCTAGTTAATCTGGCCAAAGATTTATCAATTTCCTCTTTTCAAAGAACCAACTTTTTGTTTCATTAATTTTCTGAATGATCCTTTTGTTTTCAATTTCATTTATTTCTGATTTAATTTTGGTTATTTCTTTTCTTCTGCTAGGTTTGGAATTGGATTGCTCTTCTTTTTCCATTTCCTTAAGATGATTCATTAGGTTGTTGATGTGCTCTCTTTCGTTTTTCAGAGGTAGGCTTCTAATGCAATAAATTTCCCTCTTTGGTGGTTTTGTCTTTAAATTTGTTAAATTCTTGAGACAACTTTTGAATTTCTCCTCGAATTTCTAATTCTGACTTTTGAATTGCTCCTTGAATTTCTAATTCCAAATTTTCCTCCATTTTATTAATCTTGTTTGCTATCCAAATTCTGAGTTCGATTTCTGACATCTCGGCCAGCTGTTTATGAATGGGATCTTCAGTTACATCTGCCATATCTTTCCTTGGGGGTGGGGGAGATTGATCTATTCTGGTTATTCATGTTACCAGAGTTTTTCCACTGATTCCACCCCATGATTGTTTTACACCGTTTGATTTTTCCCTTGGAGCTTTGTAGAGGACCCGTACAGTGCTATTGCCTGAGAAACTGGGGATCTGTTTGGTGTGGTGGGTCTATGTGGTTCTGTGTTTTCAGAACCAGTGTTTTCAACTGGTCTCTGTTTGACCCTAGTGAAACAGTTAATCTGGGTTTAGGTCTCAGCTGTGGAGAAATACCAGCAATTAAGTCACCCGGCCCCCCATAGTCAACAATTGGAAAAGGAAAATCAAACCTTCCTACCAGGGCACCACCTGAATAGTCCTCGGGCGACTGGCTCAGTTCAAAAGGTCCAAATCAATTGTCTCAGTCAGCACCTGTCTCAGGTGGGAGAGTTTAAAAGGTCTCTGGCAACTGGGTCGCAGGGGCTGGTGACTACTAAACCATGGCTTTCTCCGGTGCTCTTTGGAGTCAGAGGACCCACCCAGCAAATATATCAGTTTGGGAAGGTTGATGCCTCCTTCCCCACCTTGCACCTCTGCCACACCCAGTCACTGGTAGTCCCACAGAGCTTTGACCCAGTTGCCCCTAGTGAACAGATACTCCAGGGGTTTGCACCTGCCTGAATCACAAGGAAATCTATTTCTGCTCAACCAGGCCGCTGCACTCTGCCTCTATCTAGCAGGGGGAGGTGAGGCCTGACAACTTCGGGCACTTGATGGAGGCTGGGGGGTGTTCACTCAGTTCCACCCCCATCCCTGATTGATGTTACTGACAGAACAGAACAGAACAACTTTGCGGGAATTTGTTTCTGTCCCTGCTAAATTCCCCTGAAGAAGAGAAGCTGTTTTGAGTTCTCAGAGCCTGCACCTTAGGACCTATCTTTGCTCCTGCAGGTTTACATTTGGTTACCTGTCAGTTCTAGCCTCCTGTCTTCCGTTGTCTATAGGCTGATGATCCCCTGAGGGCTGGGTGTGTCTTAGGCTCAGTAAAGTGGTCCTCTGGGTCAGCCCCGCCCTGGGAACTTCCTGGGTCTGCGCGTGCATTTCTAGTCCCCGTGCTCCACCCAGGCCAGTATGGCCTCAGGCAAACCCTCTACTCACAGGACCTGCATTTCGGTCCCTGTTCTGTGGTGGTTGCCACCTGAGTAGATGCCCGGCCTCCTCTGGTTGCCCAGGGAGACAGGGGGTGTGGCTTCAGAATATCCGGGAGTGAGCCCTATTGTTGCCAAAAGATGGTTGCTGGTCTGCGCTTCGGGGCACCGCTGCTCTGGCGTGGTTCCCTCTCAGATGACCATCCTCTCCTCACTCCCATGCCCCAGAGTCTGCACTGACAAGCTGCAGTTTAGGTCCTGTTCATACCCCTCGAGAAATCACCCAAGAATCTGGACTCCCGGGAGACAGGCCTCCAGACCTCAAAGTGAGAGTGGAGGGGAGTGCTGGGAGCTCAAGTTGCAGGTAAAGAATATATACAGTTTTATACAGTTTTATGCCTGGCAGGAGAATACCATGGCACCCTAGTAGGGGTGGTAGGTCCAGTTTTTAGAGGGTCTCTCCCTTGGAGTGTAGTGGGAGGATCTTTGAACTCTGCTTGTTTGTTTGTGGGGCATTCTGAGCCGTTCTCATGGGATAGGGGACTCCCGTCCGCTTGGTGATGGATTTTTTACCTTTCGTTTGTATCCTTGGGGTCGCAGCTCGCCTCAGCAGGGTTGATGTTCATTCTTCAAACTTCTCTCTTGGTGCAGCTCTAATCCACCAGGTTACTTGCTAAATTTCTGTCCTTTAACTCTCCTCTGGACGGGAGTCTCTGTGGAAAGCTGGCTTCAGTCAGCCATCTTGTCTCTGACCCCCTTGCAAGGAGAAGTTCTGCTGGAATCTTTCTCTGAGGAGGTCCAGGCCAGATCAGCAAAGCAAGCAATGGCTGTGGAGTAGCTCTGTTGTGAGGATGAAAGGACCATTTCTGGGCTAACTCTGGTCAGATGCAGCCATAGATGTCTGTTTCACACGCATATGTTCCACAACATTTTGACTTTAGAAGAACTTGACTCAGCACAGCCACTCCGTAAAAATATTTAATTATTTTCCCGTCTTACATTCTCTTTCTTAGCACCTTTATTGTGAACCTGGCCAGTGGGGGTGCATGTGAGCATCCAATTCTTTTATTTTTTTTTGAGACAGAATCTCACTTTGTCACCCTCAGTAGAGTGCCATGGCGTCACAGCTCACAGCAACCTGAAACTCTCGAGCTTAAGCAATTCTCTTCCCTCAGCCTTGCAAGTAGCTGGGACTACAGGTGCCCACCACAACCCTGGGCTGTTTTTTTTTAGAGATGAGGTCTGGCTCTGGCTTAGGTTGGTCTCAAACTCAGATGAGCTCAGGCAATCCACCCCACCTCCAGCTTCCAGAGTGCTAGGATTATAGGCATGAGCCACTGTGCCTGGCCAATTTCAATTCTTTTACTTTTGTTGAGGTTTGATTTGTATCCTAGGATATGATCTATTTTGGAGTATGGTCCATGGGCTGATGAGAAAAATGTATATTCGTTAGCTTTAGGATACTATGTTCTGTATATGTGTATTAAACCAATTTGTTCTAGGATCACATTTCAATTCTAAGGTCAAATTAACCAGGCATGGTGGCACACAATGGTAGACCTAGCTATTTGGGAAGTGAAAATGGGAGCATCTCTTGAACCCAGGAATTGAAAGCTGGAGTGAGCTATGATTATGTTACTGCATTCCAGCTTGGGTGACCGAGTGAGATCTCATGTCTAAAATAAATCTTTAAAAAGTTAAAACATTAAAAAAGCTAAACATTTAAATAATCAGTCCCTTGTATCTTTGTTTGGTTTCTGTTTAAAGGATCTGTCCAGTTTTGTCAGGGGGCTGTTAAATTTTACAACTATTTGGGTGGTATAGGATATCATATTTTTCAGACCAATTCAGGTCTGTTCCATAAATCTGAGAGCATTTAAGTTGTGTGCATCATAATAGTAATATTTTTAGAGGGAGTAAGAAGTGATCTGGGGACAAAACTCTGGCAAAACCCAACCTCTGTCTAGTTTAAGCTTGCATATTTGACAATTGCTTATCTAACATACCTTGTTATAGACCATACGTGAGTGGGAGGGTTCAGGGCTGATTTTTCTGCCAGTTGTGACACCATAATTCTTACCACAGTTCCTGTGAATTTGCAGAAGAAAGCTCTACTACACATTCTAGTGAATGATAGGAATTTAGAACATCATCTTCTCTGCACTAGGGAGTATGTATTCTTTCCACACTCCTACATCCAAGAAAAATTGGATTTATTTTTTGGTCAATGGAAAGTCCGTGCAGAGGACATTTCTTGTGATTTAGCCTACCTTTGGTTTAATTGTAAATCAATTGCATTTGAAAGCATATAAATGCATCAGGAGCTGTGATATCCCGTAATTATAAATTAAATAAAAATGATAGCCTCTCAAGGATTGAAAATTAGGACCATCATAGTACTTCGGACATTTCTTGATGCCCTCTAGGGAAATTGTGCTCTTCTATCCTAGAGAGCTTCTCTGCAGGTAGATACAAAGAGCCATTGCGCAGTGTTTCATTTTGATATAAAGTCACTCTTTTTTAAAATAATAAAAATAACTGTTTTCCGTGTAAGGTCCATTTTAATATTTGACTGGCTATTGGATTACGTAACCCTTTGGTGTAGGTAGGTAGGCAAGAGCACAGATGGTACAGTGTTTCCATAGCAACAGGATTAGGCTTGTTTTCTGCTTGTCAGTTTTTTTCAACATCACATTTCTCTTATGCAGAGGCGCGTTCTTGCTCTCTTTCCTCCCTCCCTCCCCCTCTCCCTCCCCCCTTTCTCTCATTTTTTCCCCCTTTTTTCCTCTCCCCTTGCAATCTCCCCCGCTGACCACTCTCTCTGAGAAGACTAAAATAGAACAAAGACATTTCAGAGAACTTTCTTCTAGGTTTTCAATCTCTAAATTATTCAAACCTTAACTGACTCTGAATACACTATGTTTCCATCATAAAACCACATTTCTTATTTGTCTCTCTTTTACTTAAATGGGAAGTATTAGGCAATTATAAGGCCCAAAGCTACCCAAGTGGGACCATTTTCTTTAACCCTTGAGTTAAGACAAAATTACACAAGTTCAAGTAGGTAGGCATGTACCCATCAGGACTCCTGGAACAGATGCTGCTACCTGTTTAGGTAAATCGTAACTTTTAGTAACCCCCACACTAAACGCTTTTCATGATGCTCTATTCTGAGAGCCTCATACATAGGCATATTAATGACAAATCTGGAGCCTATATTCCAATTTGCCTTTCTGCAATTATTAAGCAAGATATTTGACAAACACACTTGGGGTTTCTGCCCCTCAAAATTAGATCTTCAACAGGAGTGGTTCCAAAGTTTTATTCTAAAATAAATCTTATCTATGAGCAGAAATGTCACAAATCTCATATTTTATAAATGACATCCCCTTAAGGAGAACTTTCTGGGCCTTTGTTATTCTCTTAGTTCTCTGCACACTCTTTTAATTGAAATTCATATTTATTTGTTTTGATTACTTGTTTATTCTCTGTCTTGCCCAATGGACTCTAACTCTATGAGGGCAGAGACCATTTTTGAGATGTTTAATATGTTTAGATGTATCTCTGGGTCTTTCTTATGCTCAATTTAGCTCTTTGTAAATGTTAAATAAATGCTTCTCAAATAAATGACTGTTTCCTTTTTGATAACTCATTTTAGAACTTGGTCATGAAACAAAATCAAAACTCTTTTTCTAATCTGAAGTGTTGATATGGTCTCTGTTTCCCTTTTTCACCTTGGCTTCTGGGAAGCTCAGAGCTAAAATTAGTGCTCGGAATAATTATATTTGTTACTAAGCTAGCAAGTTTGTTTTGTTTCTCTTGCATTTTTTCTTTTACTATGGTAATTGCATTATTTTTAAGTTTTTTCATTTTAAGCCATCTTTTTTTATTTATTTATTTTTTTTTGTAGAGACAGAGTCTCACTTTATGGCCCTCGGTAGAGTGCCATGGCCTCAAACAGCTCACCGCAACCTCCAACTCCTGGGCTTAAGCGATTCTCTTACCTCAGCCTCCCAAGTAGCTGGGACTACAGGCACCCGCCACAATGCCCGGCTATTTTTTGGTTGCAGTTCAGCCGGGGCGGGGTGTGAACCCGCCACCCTCGGTATATGTGGCCGGTGCCTTACCAACTGAGCCACAGGCGCAGCCCCCATTTTAAGCCATCTTGAATACATCTTGAAAGCATGTAACATGTAATAAATTAAGGCTGGGTGCAGTGGCTCATGCCTATAATCCTAGCACTTTGAGAGGTCAAGATGGGATGATAGCTTGAGGTCAGGAATTTGAGACCATCTTTGGCACATAGTGAGACCCCATCTCTACAAAAAATGAAAAAAAAAATTAGCCAGGCATGGCGGCACACAATAGTAGTCCTAGCCACTTGGGAAGTGAAAATGGGAGCATCTCTTGAGCCTAGGAATCGGAAGCTGGAGTGAGCTATGATTATGCCACTGCATTCCAGCCTGGGTGACAGAGTGAGACCTCATCTCTAAAAGAAATCTTTAAAAAATTAAAACTTAAAAAAAATTAAACATGGGCGGCGCCTGTGGCTCAGTCGGTAAGGCGCCGGCCCCATATACTGAGGGTGATGGGTTCAAACCCGGCCCCCGCCAAACTGCAACCAAAAAATAGCCGGGCGTTGTAGCGGGCACCTGTAGTCCCAGCTACTCGGGAGTGTGAGGCAGGAGAATCGCTTAAGCCCAGGAGTTGCTGTGAGCTGTGTGAGGCCATGGCACTCTACCGAGGGCCATGAAGTGAGACTCTGTCTCTACAAAAAAAAAAAAAAAAATTAAACATTTAAATAAATAGTAATCAAAGTAAAACACAAATTTTCAGGAATTCCTCAAAAAGGGTGATGTGTGTACCATGAAAGGTTAACTCTGGCAGACAGGGACATAAATAGTGACCAGAGAAATTTTAAGTTGTAGAAAATCGAAAGGGCTCTTTTACTCTCTAGCTACGTTATAGGGTATTACATGAGAATAAGTAAGCACTATATACAAAAGTGATCACATTTATCAGTGAAAAGGCTGAGCTTTGTTTTAAAAGGTAAAATCCACTTGAATTGTTCAAGTATCACTTTACTGTTTGAAAAAAAATTCTGCAGACCCATTTAAAATCCCTTCTCCCTGTGGCCCAGGCAGCTCCCTGCTGCCTTATTACAAGAAAAAACACCTGAATAAAAATCATGATTCATGGTCTTTACCTTCTTATGTAAATAGTGCTGCTGCCGATGAGCCTTATCTGCAGACTCAAGACGTGAAATCCTTCAAGTGACACTGAGATCTGCCTACAGGTGCTGGCAGGGGAGGAAGGGCTCTCTAGGAGGGACTCCTGAAGAGGAAGTCCAGAAGGATGAAGAGGAAGCTGTACTGAGGGGCAAGTCAATGACATCAGTGTCACCTGGGAAGACAGGCGCCAATGAGGATTTATTAATAGAAAGGGCACCCGGGTAAATGTCACATCTAGAAAATAAATGAGTTAGTGCAGAGAGAAGCTGGGGATCTGCTTCAAATGAAAGAAAGAAGGGCTTTTCTCAGCAGTAAGAAGATGCTTTCTTTTTTTCCTGCCTAAGAGGACAGGAATTAAAATAAGAATAGTTTGGTTTTCCCCCAGGCCCTGGGTGAGAGGTGGGGATGGGGCCAGTTAACGGCTAATGGAGGGTCCAGTGGCTTCCTCAGTTTCTCTCCTGATTCTCTTGGGGGGATGCAACCAGACCGATGGGCCTTCTGCCCACTGGTACTTTTCCTCATGCCCAGCAAGGGGCAGAGTATCCATCACCCCAGGCTGCACCCCGGGAAGCATTCAGGGGCCAAGCCCCCATTCTCTGCACTCCCACTTCCTTTCTGTAACTCTGGGCTCATGGCTGGGCTAGTAATAAGGTGCGTTGCCTTTTAGGGAGTTAGGTAATCATACCCGTATTGTCTGTGGCTTCCGAACCAATCGAGTATGAATACAAATTGTGTGTAGAGGGTTATTTGTTTTGTGGTGGTGACAGCTGTTCTTGGCCATTCGTCCTTCATAAGAGCACCCAATTTCTATTTACAAAATGCCTCCAGTTGTGGGTGATTTTTATGGGACAATTAATAAGGTGCTACCTTGTCCCAGTCAGTTGAACCCATTCCATGGTTGTTGGACCTTTGGGTTATGTTCAGTCTTTTGCTATTATGGAAACAGCTGCTATAAACATTATTACATGTGCTTAATTTCCTGGTGTTTAGTGAAAGAAAGAAGACTTGATCCCATTGTTGTTTGGCGGCCCGGGCTGGATTTGAACCCCCCCTCCAGCTCTGGTGTATGTGGCTGGTGCCTTAGGCACTTGAGCTACGGGTGCAGAGCCTGTTCTTTCATTTTCCTAATGGTCTTCTCTGAAGCACAAATTTTGAGAATGTCCAATTTATCTTTTTTTCTCCTATTTCTTGTTCCCTTGATGTCATAGCTAAGAAATCATTGTCTAGTTCAAATCATGAAAATTTATGCTTATGTTTTCTTTTTAGGAATTTCATAGTTTCAGTAGATTTTGAGTTAAACTCAAAAGGTAGAGGTCTAACTTCATCATTTTCAGGTTTATATCCAGTTGTCCCCACACTATTTGTTCAAAAGACTATTTTTTTACTCCATTACATTGTCTTGACACTTTTGTTAAAAGTACATTGACCCAAAATGGGAAGGTTTATTTCTAGACTCTCAGTTTTATTCCAATGATCTTTGTGTCTTTCCTTATGCCAGTACCACACTGTCTATTTTTTTTTTTTTTTTTTGAGACAGTCTTACTTCGTCATCCTTGGTAGAGTGCCTGGCATCATAGCTCGCAGCAACCTCAAACTCTTGGGCTCAAGCGACTCTGCCTCAGCCTCCCGAGTAACTGTGACTACAGGCACCTGCCACAGCGCCTGGCTATTTTTAGAGACGGGGGTCTCACTGTGGCACAGGCTGGTCTCTAACCTCGCAGGGTGCTAGGATTACAGGCACGAGCCACCTCACTTAGCCCCAGCCCTACACTGTCTTGATTACTGAAGATTTGAGGCAAGTTTTGTAGTTGGGAAGTTCTTTTCTTCTTTTTCAAGATTGTTTTGGTTATTCAAGTTTCCTTGAATTTCCATATGAATTTTGCCTTCAGCAGCTTGTCAATTTCTGCAAAGAAACCAGCTGGAAATTTTTGTTGTTGTTTGACAGAGTCTTGCTTTGTCATTCAGGCTGGAGGACAGTGGCACAACAGAAATTCACTGTGGCCTCAAACTCCTGGGCTCAAGTGATCCTCCTGCCTCAGCCTTCCAAGTTGCTAGGACTGTGGGCAGGCATCACCATGCCTGGATAATTTTTAAAATTTTTTGTAGCGATGGTATCTTGCTAAGTTGCCTGGACTGTTCTCTAACTCCTGGCCTCCAGCAATCCTTCCAACTCAGCCTCTCAAAGTGCTAGAATTGCAGGCGTGAGCCACTGCCGTCTGCCCAGCTGGGGTTTCGATAGAGATTGTATTGGATCTATAGATTCATTTTAGGGTTACTACCCCCCATTTTTACATATTAAGCCTTCCATTCTGTGAACACAGAATATCTTTGTACTGTTTTAACTCTTCTTTAATACTTTTCAAATGTATCAGAGTATACATTTTGTACTTTTATCAATTTATTATTCTTAAACTTTTTTTGATGCTATGGTAAATGAAATTATCACGTTGTTTCCCACTATGGTATATAAACAATCAATTTTTGTAGGTTGATCTTGTGTCTTACAACCTATTTGAACGTTTTTATAAGTTCTAATAGTTTTTTAGTGAAATACTCAGGATTTTCCAAATATAAGATTATTTCTTCTACAAAAAGAGATGCTTTACTTATTCCTTTCCAATCTGGATGCCTTTTATTTTATTCATTTTATTGCTTAATTGTCCTGGCTAGACTATCCAGTGCATTGAATAAAAATGACAAGAACATGCATCTTTTTCTTTGTCCTGAGCTTGAGGGATGGATGCTGTGAGATTTTTGTAGATGCTCTCAATCAGATTCCGAAATTTCCCTTCTTCTTCTAGTTTACTGAGAGTTTTTCATCAAGAAGGGTGTTGAATTTTGTCAAATGCTTTGTCTGTGTTTATGGACATGATCACATAGCTTTTGTCCTTTATTGAATGGTGTTATGTATTGCATTAATTAATTTCAGCTATTAAGTTTGAGCATTTTAAAATACATTCGCAGGCCATTTGCGGTCTCTGAAATACTGTTCATATCATTTGCCCATTTTTCTACTGGCTTGCTGGCCTTTTCCCGTGATTTATAAAGCTTGTTGTTAAATCCTGAGTATCTTTGTCAGTTATATGTGTAACACGTGCTTTCTCCACAAGGGTAGTTTGGCCTTTCTATCTCTTTCTGAGGTCTTTTGAGGAACAGTCAGTGGCTCTTACCCGCGATGTTATAAAATGTTAATCTTTGCTCCGTGACATTCTGGAGCCCTGTTATGAAATCCTTCTCTTCTGGAGGTGAGTGTATTACCCTCAATTGCCTTGTAAAATGTTGCCATTTGCAGTTGGATCTCTATTTCACCTGGAATTGATATTTTTTAAAAGGTGTGAGGTAGGATCAGATGTCATATTTTCCCAACCACGTTGGGGGGCCAAATGTGGCCCCATGTGAACCGTACCCTCTCCTCCTCTTCTCCTGAAACAAAGAACACGAAAGACCTAGTGAGCCCCACCCCTGGAATTTGTGCCAAAGGCCCCTAACCCACCAAGCCCTCTGGGCAAGCTGTGGAATGTGCCCAGGCCTGTGGCCCCACGTGAGAGGGGTCTCTAACTGCCCCAGGCACAGATGCCATCTTTGCCCTGCCCAGGCAGCCCCGTGTCTCTTTCAATATATGGGGCCCGAACCTCTGTGCTCCAGGCCTCATCTCTGGGTGCTGCGACCCCACCTTTCAGTATGAATATCTGATCATTTTAGACATCATAAATGCTGTAGTTCCTCAGACCCACTCAGACTCACCTGCCCCTGGGCTTCAGCTGCTGGCTTGTGGAGAGCTCACGGTAACTCCGGGGCTGCTGCCTCACCCACCTTGCTGCCAGCTGCCCTGACCTTCCCACAGACAGCTCCAGACTTCCCACGGCCCCCTTGTGCCCACTGCCGTGGGGGCACCAGCATGTCTGGCACCCCCCAAATGGTGACAGAGCATCTGTGCTCCCCCCACCTTGCTCACTGCGGGGGGTGGGGGCAGAACTTCCCGGCTATCCATCTTAGTAACAAAAGACAGGTCAACAAGACAAACGCAGATGAGTTTACTAAAGCATGTGGTGCATATTGCGCAGGAGAAATCTCAACAAAGAGTAACTCAGAGCAGCAGCTTGGAACTCAGGCGGCATCCTCAACTGGGAACAATGGTAAGGAAGTGACAGGACAAAGGACAACGGCTCTGAATAATTGTGTCACATTTGTCTTCTGAGTCAACAATTTTATTTTCAGCTTTACTAATTCTAAATTTTATTCCAAATTCGTGTAGTTATAACAGTCATCATTTCTGTTGGTACCTTCAAACTTCTGTATCACTTCTTCAAACCCAGGAAGTGTTATTCCCCACTCTGCGTTGGATGGTTTCAATGCTTCGGTGCTTTCAGCGTCTGCAGGTCTCCGGTCTGGCTCTGCCATCCCTTGTTCCCATTTTCTCTTGGGTCTCGGTTTCGTTGGCCTTTGAGATTGACTGTCAGTGGCTTTGTACTGAAGTTTCTGAGCCGTCTATAGAAAGATTTGTGTTTGCTTTTCCTAGTCATGTGGGGCCATATGAATTGGCACTACTTCCAATTTTCCACTTGATGTTTATCGGAACACACCATTTCCATGAAAAATGGCTGCAAAGCTCCCCGAAGACTGAGAAGTATTTTCTAATACACAATAATGTTTTTTTCCTCCCTGTCCTCCCTGCACCAGTCTGGACACTGGCTGGCCTCCACGTGGTTTTCTGGTGATCAATAGGCTTACTGCTCATCACCCCTTCATGGAAAGGTAGCCCTCTGAGGCCCCGGGTCTGTGCAGGAGTCTTTTTTAGGTTCTTCATTCAAACAGATTCTAGGCTTTATCTTCTGTTGCCTCAATCCTGTCTCTAGGCTGTCAAAGAGAAATCTCAAAATATGCAGGGCTGGGAGAATCCTCTGGAGAAAAATGTGGTGGGTGTCACCTGTTTCCCTACTTCCCAGCCACGCGGCCGAGGGTTTCTCTTTTAGCTTCGTTTTTGGCCTCTGAGAGATTCTGCTTCTTGTATAAACATAGCAATGCACTGTAAAAGACAGTTCTTGTGTTTTTCTAACATGTTTCATGATTTTAATTGGCAAGGTCATTTATTGTTTCTAGTCTGCCATTCTGCCGTCAGTGGAAGTACGTAGTTGTTTTAAATTATCCATGAGTTCCCCACATTTAGAAACAAGAACATTTCCATGGGGACATGGGTTTCTCAGCTTCTCTTGAGAAAGCAAAACATCCAGCCATGCTGGGCTCTGTCACGGGCCCGTGTGACTGGGGACAAGCAGTGTCTGTGTCCGTGGGCAGTGTCAACACTCTCCAAATCTAACAGCCTCCACTGCTGCTGTCCTACAGTCAGTCATTTTTTATTTTTTTTAAATCATTGCTGTGTACATTAATGCGATCATGGGGCACCATACACTGGTTTTATAGACCGTTTGACACATTTTCATCACACTGGTTAACACAGCCTTCCTGGCATTTTCTTAGTTATTGTGCTAAGACATTTACATTCTACATTTACTAAGTTTCACATGTACCCTTGTAAGATGCACCACAGGTGTAATCCCACCAATCCCCCTCCCTCCCCTCCCTTTTCCCCTTCCCCCTATTCTTAGGTTATAACTGGGTTATAGCTTTCATGTGAAAGCCATAAATTAGTTTCATAGTAGGGCTGAGTGCATTGGATACTTTTTCTTCCATTCTTGAGATACTTTACTAAGAAGAATATGTTCCAGCTCCATCCACGTAAACATGAAAGAGGTAAAGTCTCCATCTTTCTTTAAGGATGCATAATACTCCTTGGTGTACATATACCACAATTTATTAATCCATTCGTGGATCGATGGGCACTTGGGCTTTTTCCATGATTTAGCAATTATGCATAGGGCTGCAATAAACATTCTAGTACAGATGTCTTTGTTATGATGTGATTTTTGTCTTCTGGGTATATGCCTAGTAGAGGAATTATAGGATTGAATGGCAGATCTATTTTTAGATCTCTAAGTGTTCTCTATACATTCAGTAGTTTTGACTGGTTCATCTGTCTGAGGAGATTCCAGTTTGTGGCCTGTGTCACTGAGAGAGTCCTCTGCACCCCACACATCCTGGGGTCATCCTCAGCTCTGCTACTTACCAGCTGTGGAAGCTCTGGGAATTTCCTTAACTCTTGGAGTCTCAGGGTCCTCATTTCTAAAATGGCAGTAGTGGCCAGGCCTGGTGGCTCAAGTCTGTAATCCTAGCTCTCTGGGAGGCCGAGGGGGGAGGATCACTGGAACCCAGGACTTTGAGACCAGCCTGAGCAGGAACAAGACCTTATCTCTACTAAAAACAGAAAAAAAAAAAAAAAAGCTGGGCATGGTGGCAGGCACCTGTAGTCCCAGCTACTCAGGAGGCTGAGGCAGGAGGATCACTTGAGCCTAATAGTTTGAGGTTGCTGTGAGCTAGGACACCAGAGCATTCTAACCTGGGTGACACAATGAGACTCTCTTGCTCTCAAAAAAAAATGGCAGTAGTAACAGTGTCTCATATAGGTAGGTGCTACGTATACATAAAGAGATGGAGAGATGAGGCCTGGCTTTCAATTCTAAGTTCAAAATTTACAAATTGGCTTATGTGACTCCCACACAGTCTTATCCTGCCTACTACTTCAACCTCATTTCTACCCTCTCCTTTTCATTCTAAGCCCAATTGAAAAATCTTTTCATTTTTATCTTGACTTTTTGTGTTTATACATGCTGTTATTTCTGCCTAAAACTGCCCACCCCCATACTCTGGGCTAATTCATATTTCAAACTTATTTCTTTATGGATATTTTCCCATAATCATGGCTCCAGGCTAAATCCCCTACCAATAAGCTCCTGTATTAACTATATAATGCTCGTCACACTCCTAATTCCTTGTTTTATATCTGTTGCTCCTGTTGAACTGTGACCTTTTTTTAAAATAAGAGCCCTAATTGTCATGTTCATCCTTATATGACTGAGACCAAGTGAGGGACCAGCACAAAGTAGGCCCCCAGTAAACATCTGTGGGATGGACTCAAGCGTTGGAGCTGCCTTGTCAACACTCCTCTGCAAGTGCAAGGTCAGAATAAAACGCAGTGACTCAGATGCCGCAGCCTGGCAGGTGGGGCCTCAAATGGTGTTCAGTGAGGGAGATGTGTGCACCAAGGTTGTGCTGGCTTCTCAGCTTTCATCCTCTTACCGTTCCTGTTAGAGAGATAACTAAAAGAAGGACGTTTAATCAGTGGTGTTTACCTTCATCTCTGAAAGGCAGCACTTTCTTGGATGGTGCGTAAAAATACTTAGACCAGAAAGACCAATGAGGATGAGGTGAGGATGACCTTGTCCTCACAGGGCTGACACAGTTACGCGCTGAGCTCGGGAGATACAGTCACAGTTCAGCAAGAGGCTGCACCTTCCCCGTAAGCACAAGCCGGGTAGCACCGACCCTCCTTGCTGCTCCCATAGACAGGATCTCTGCGGCTAGAATCATAAGGCCTTTGCATAAGAATTGCTTAAGATGTTTTTCAGATCTTGGATTCCAGAGGGACACCCGAAATGGAAGACTCCCCCAGAGGAACTGAGACAGCAAGAGAAGGCAGCCTCTTCATCTTCCCTTCCTGCGGCGTCACCCTCACTCCAACCAATCAACCACTCCCGCACCTCGGTCCACTCCAAATCCTTTAAAATCCCTGCCCCCAAAGTCCTTGGAGAGGCAGATTTGAGGTTTCCGCTCCTCCCTTCGTCTGGTGGCCTTACGACTAAGTCTCTTCTCTGCTGCAACCTGGCGTCCCGGCATGTTGACTTGTGGGGCACATCAACCAGTGAAACTATTGTGCTTACAGTTCAGTGCTGACCAGCCAGGAGGCCCTTTGTGGGCTTATGCCCAGACCTCAGGGTCCCCTTGCCACTTTGGTGGCCACAGAAGAGCTCAAGTGGCCACCTGGCTCCTTCAAGCCAGGGACCATCTCTGGAGCCTCCCTTGCTGGAGGGGCATTACCAACTTTGGTACATATGTTTGCCTGCAACAGAAAAGCAGTTTCTGCATCTGGAAGATGGCTCTGAGGAGTACTCACAAACCTGACACCTCCTTTCGCCACCTTGGAGGTCCGGCTGATTTTAGAATTCCGACTTGTGAGGCTTTGTGTCACTATTTTTTTGACGTGTGTGTGTGTGTGTGTGTGTGTACCCGGAGGCGTGGCCAGCAGAAGTTCAGTGGCCTTGACTCAGGAAGCTGCTTCTCATTATGTGTGCTGTGACTGTGTCTCAGGCTATATGGGAAATGCTAATTTGCTTCCCCCAAGCAACCCCTTGGAGTCACATCTTACAAAATTGCATGGCTTTTGTCTATAGACCCATACAAGAGAAGAAATTAATTTTCTTTTGTAATCACCTGGCTGTGGTACCCATTAAGATATAGTGAAAGTGGTTCTAAGCGTCTGAACCCTCATGGGGGTGGCTGGCCAGTCACTCTGTGATGCACCCCGTGCACACGTGTTAAATAAGTTTGTGTGCATTTTCTCCAATGAATCGGCCTCCTGCGACTTGATATTTCAGCAGAACTTCAGAGGGCCAAGCTGGAAGCCCTCCCTTGACCCCGGTTTGGTGTTGTGATTGGTGGTGAAAGCTCTCCTCTGCTGAGAGCCAGTTAAGGGAATCCAGGAAACTGATTCGCTGGCAAAAGGATAAGAATTTTCAACCAGTCAGGCTTCCTCTCTCTGTGTGCAGTCTGGCTGAGCAGACAGTAAAAAGCACGGTTTATTTCTTTTGCAAGGTTTTGATTAATGGGAGAAAAAGATTGTGCGGCTCTGGTGCACTTTCTGATACTTTGTGGTATAAATATTCATGTTGTTTGACCCCGTTCCTTCCACAAAAAGCCTTTTCCTTTGTCTTTGATTTTATGCGTGCTGTCATGACGAGGGGACTGGGTGAGGTTCCCTGTCGTCTTATTCATGTCCTTGAGAGTCTGACTGTGACCCAGTGGGACCACTTGCTCTGGGCCTCTGTCCTCTGGGGGCTGTGATTTGAGGGTGTGCAATTCATTTACAAAATGCCAGAGTCTGATCCTAGCTCTAATATTGGCTCATTTAATATTAGTTCAAATTAAGCTATCAAGAAAATGTAAAGCAAAACTGGTATTCCGATATTCTTAGGGAATATAAACTAATACTTCAGAAAGTTTTTAGCAATATAGAAGAACAATTTTTTTTTTTTTTTGTAGAGACGGAGTCTCACCTTATTGCCCTTGGTAGAGTGCTGTGGCATCACACAGCTCACAGCAACCTCCAAATCCTTGGGCTTAGGCAATTCTCTTGCCTCAGCCTCCCGAGTAGCTGGGACTACAGGCGCCCGCCACAACGCCCCGCTATTTTTTTGTTGCAGTTTGACCATGGCTGGGTTTGAACCCGCCACCCTCGGCATATGGGGCCGGCGCCCCACCCGCTGAGCCACAGGCACCGCCCCTAGAAGAACAATTTTTAAAAAATACACTTAGCATTTGTAATAATAGCTCTGCATAGAACATTAAATATATCTATGTAAAAATAGTCTGCGGTGAACAAATGTTGCTTTTATACTATTAAAAGTATTATTTTAGTTATGGCTTTTTAAAAAATTATTTTATACATATAATTATGCTCTCCATGTAGAAGTGTGAAATAGTATTGAGTCCAGCATGGCCGCTTGGGTTTTCTGTGGCCCCAGGAAGTCTTTCTTTGAAAACTAAATTGCTTTAATTTAGCAAACATATTAAAATGAATCCAGGCTAGGCACAGTGCTGAGGCCTGTAATCGTATCGCTCAGAGAGGCTGAGGCAGGTGGACTGCTTGAGCTCAGGAGTTCTTGACCAGCCTGAGCAAGAGCAAGACACTGTTTCTACTAAAAATAGAAAAATTATTTGGGCCTGGTGAGGAGCCTATAGTCCCAACTCCTTGGGAGGCTGAGGCAGGAAGATGGTATGAGCCTAGAATTTTGAGGTTGCTGTGAGCTAGGCTGATGCCATGGCACTCTAGCCCAGGTGACAGAGTGAGACTCTGTCTCACAAAATAAATCAATAGGCCAGGTGCAGTGGTTCACACCTGTAATCCTAGCACGCTGAGAGGTTAAGGCAGGAGGACCACTTAAAGTCAGGAGTTTGAGACCATCCTGAACAAGAGCCAGACCCCATCTCTACTTAAAAGGCCTGTAGTCCCAGCTACTCAGGAGGCTGAGGCAGGAGGATTGCTTGCACCCAGGAGTTTGAGGTTGCTGTGAACTGGGCTGACACCACAGAACTCTAGCCTGGGCAACAGAGTAAGACACTGGCTCAAAAAAATAAAAAATAAAAAAAATAAAATGAGTCCATTATACCCATAAACCATAATAACCTACTTTTTCTTTAACTTTTGAAACATTACTAATTTTGTCTTTTAAATGATTTGACTACAATTAGTGCTGCAGAATGATCAATTGGTTTATCATATATCATCAAACATACTTGGCAATTCTTGCAAAGTGACAGAATCTAATATGCTAATGGAATATAATTTTTATGAATAGTAAATTAATAAAATTGGCATAATCTTACATTTTGTAAGCATTAATGAATCATTAGTTTCTCTTTTGTAGTTTCTTTTCCTATTTTGTTTTGTTTTATTTTGAGACAGTCTCATTTTGTCGCCCTTGGTAGAGTGCTGTGGTGTCATAGCTCATAGCAACCTCAAACTCTTGGGCTCAAGTGATTTCTTGTCTCAGCCTCCCGAGTATCTGGGGACACCACAATGCCTGGCTATTTTTAGTATCTCTCACCACAATGCCTGGCTATTTTTAGAGACAGAGTCTCGCTTTGGCTCAGGGTGGTCTCAAACCTGTGAGCTCAGGCAATCCACCCGCCTTGGCTTCCCAGAGTGCAGAGATTACAGGTGTGAGCCACAGAGCCCAGCCTCCTATTTTGGAACCAATTAGAGTTAGCCCTCCATGTTTGTGGATTCCACATGCACAAATTCAACCAATCACAGATCAAATATCTTTCTATCTATCTATCCCTCTATCTATTGATATACATATCTATGGATATAGATATGTAGATATAAAAGGATGGTTTTGTCTGTACAGAATGCATACAGACTTTTTTTCTTTGTTATTATTCCCTCAGCAATAGAGCACACCAACTGTTTATATTTGCATTGTATCAGGTATTACATGGGATCTGGAGATGATTTAAAGCCACAATCCCCAAGCTTTTTGGCACTAGGATCAAGTTTCATGGAAGACAATTTTTCCATGGACTAGTAGTGGAGAAAGGGATGGTTTCGGGATGATTCAAGCTCATTACGTTGGTTGTGCACTTTATCTCCATTATTATTACCTTATAATATAGTATAATGAAATAATCATGCAACTCACCATAAGCAGAATCAGTGAGAGCTGGGGAGTGGCTGTAAATACAGATGAAGTGTCACTGGCTTGCCCAACACTCACCTCCTGCTGTGGACCTGGCTCCTAACAGGCCATGGACCAGTACTGGTCTGAGACCCCGGGGTTGGGGAACGCAGATTTAAAGTATAGGGCGGCCATATTGCACATGAACTTTGTGGCCACCCTGTATAAGGGAAGGTATGTACAGGTCACATGGAAATACTACACCATTTTATATAAGGAACTTGGATTTGGGTATCTGCCGGGCATCCTGGAACCAGTCTCCCACAGATACTGAGGCACTACTATAAATCTTTTTAAATTCTCAACATTTCTGAATCCAGAAATATGAGCAGCTCATCCCAAGGGCTATAGGACCCTGAAAACAAGAATTATTATAGGAGCTGATTATTTCAGCTGCCAAGAAATCCTCAGACTGCCCTAGGGAAGGTCCAGGTCCGGTGTTGTAACTGTTTCTTTATCTTTATCTGTGACTGACTGACAAGTGCATGGATACAGTTACTAATTGTTGCTCATTATACCCGTGTGAAAGCTAAGAATTTTTTCTTCTCATTTAATAAGGACATACCATTTGGTAATTGTATACATTTAAAATAATTAATATATAGTGAAGGGGATCAGAATGTGCCATGTCCAAATATGCTACACCAAAGTATTGATTAGTTTGAGCTGAAAGCAATCTAGAAACAGCAGCTGCAAAAGATGTTCTCTGACCTTCAAGCTGCTACCTAAAAGCAGGGCATAAATTTCCCATAAGAAAGATTTCCCTCCTTGTGCCAGAAATAGAAGAACATTCTTACCAGAGATGGGGAGTTAATACACAGATAAATCTGTACAAACAAACTTACTAAAATCATCCTCATTTTTCATTAATCTCCCCCTTGACTCTCCTCCTCACTTTCTCACAATTTACCGCTTCTAGCCCAAACCCTTTCCCTTCATCTTGTCTCAGCTCCACAATTTATCATGCTTTGTTAAAATGCCATAAAAGTCCGGGTGCAGTGGCTCATACCCATAATCACAGCATGTTGGGAGACCAAGGCTGGAGGATTGCTTGAGGCTAGAGATTGAGACCAGCCTGGGCAACATAGCAAGATTCCCATCTCTACAAGAAATAAGAAAAATTAGCCAGATATGGTGGTGCCCACCTGCAGTCCCAGCTACTTGGGAGACTAAAGTGGGACCCTCCCTCCAGCCCTGGAGTTTGAGGCTGCCGTGAACTATGATCACGCCACTACACTCCAGCCTCTGGTAACAGAGTGAGGCTCTGTCTCAAAAAACAAATAAATGACATATACGCTCTCAGGTTGTTTCTTTGAGTCTTCGCTTCTTATATATGAAGGCCTCTGTATACACGTGAGAACGTTAGCATCAAATAAAACTTGTATGTTTTTCTGTTGCTAATTTGTATTTTGTCGGTTTAACTCTTAGACCTAGCTACAGAACCTGAGAGGGTGGAAGGAAACTCTTTCCTCCTCTGTAGGGGTAGCACAGAATTAAATGTGTACCCATTCACTAGCTCCTGTTTATCAGCACGTTCTAGGATCTCTCCCAAACTTTAGCAGGATAAGTTTGTTTCGCTTTGCTGAAGTTAACGTAGTGAGCTGAAATGTGTCGTTTCCCCATGTCCCTGCTCTCTGGTGCTTTCAGGGTCTTGACTGATGCTTGCCGCCTTAGGATTCAGCTTCCTGGACTGTGGAGGTGAGTTCCTGGGCACCAGACCTGTCCTCGCACCCACTGGAGTCGCAGCTGCAGGAGCCTCATGTCCACCATCATATCTTCAGGGCCTCTGCGGGGGTCAGGGGCCCTCTAGCTCCTAGTTCTGCATTCTCTTTTTTTCTAAATATTTTCAAATAAATAACTCCCTTTATACTAAGAAATTAGTGAAGTTTTAGAAAACATACGCAGAAAAAAGTCCATGAATACTATTAGACAAGTATTTTTCTGACTTTTTAACAGTCTTACTTTTTTTTTTTGCAGTTTTTGGCTGGGGCTGGGTTTGAACACGCCACCTCAGGCATATGGGGCCAACGCCCTACTCCTTTGAGCCACAGACACCACCCTCTCTTTCTTTCCTTCCTTCCTTCTTCCCTTCCGTTCCTGTCCCCTTCCCCTCCCCCCTCCCCTCCCTCCCTTCCTTCTCTCTCTCTCTCCCTCCTTTCTTCCTTCCTTCCTTTCTTTTTTTTTGAGACAGAGTCTCATTTGTCACCCTCGGTAGAGACCCATGGTGTGATAGCTCACAGCATTCTCCAACTCTTGAGCTCAAGTGATTCTCTTGCCTCAGCCTCCCAAGTAGCTCAGAAGACAGGCGCCCAGCATAATGCCCAGCTAGTTTTTCTGTTTTTAGTAGAAATGGTCTTGCTCTTGCTCAGGCTGGTCTCAAACTCCTGAGCTCAGGTGATCCTCCCACTCCAGCCTCCCAGAGTACAGGATTACAGGTGTGAGCCACGGTGCCCCACTGCTTTTTAATAGTTTCTCATTTATCTTGAAAGTTATAATAGACTTTTTCAAATTTAAAAATCAGTTCACCATTTAAAAACTATGAACAATCTAGTGGCATGCAAAATGTGAGAGTAGGCCGTGGGCTGTGCCCTACCTACTCCATGTATAAATTAGAGGCTGAATTTTCAGACTTAATTGAAGGATAAATTGTCCAAATTTGGAGGAACTATTAATTGTGGCCTCTCTTACACTCAAGCATGTTTGTTGGATAAAAAGTCATGTGGGGACCCCTCAGATAATGCATTTTTACTCTATTTTCAGATAGTAATATGGAGATTTAATTAGTAAATTAAAATGTGGCTCAAGGAGTAGGGTGCTGGCCCCATATACCAGAGGTGGTGGGTTCAAACCCTGCCCCAGTGAAAAACTGAAAAAAGAAATATTAATTTTTAATAAAAATTAAAAATCTTTATCCATTTTTAATGCTTTTTTTCTTTTTTTGAGACTGAGTCTCACTTTGTCACCCTCAGTAGAGTGCTGTGGCATTACAGCTCACAGTAACTTCAAACTGTTGAGTTTAAGTGATTCTTTTGCCTCAGCCTCCCAAGTAGTGGAACTATAGGCGCCTGCCACAGTGCCCGGCTATTTTTATTTTTTGGTTGTAGTTGTCATTGTTGTTCGGCAGGCCCGGGCTGGATTGGAACCCACCAGCTCTGGTGTACGTGGCTGGTGCCCTAGCTGCTGAGCTACAGGCGCTGAGCCTCCATTTTTAATTTTTAATGTGACTTCACCTTTTAGCAGTCGAGTGGAGGAAATGCAACAACACTGATTTTTCTTGGAAATGTTATTGATTGGCTTACAGACTAATCAATCAATATCCATAAAAGTTTATATGAGTATGAAGTAGAGCTAAGGGGTTTGCACATACACAGCTGTATATGCCCAACCCCTAAAGCATTTGCCACAGTTCAGTACCAGGGTTTTATTCCTTTGTGCTTTAAATAGCTTATTGTGTGGGAAGGAAGAACGGGCGCAGAAGCAGGAGGAGGAGAAAGAGCGAGAGGAAGAACGTGTCCTACCTTGTTCCAAAATTTATTATAAAGCTACAGTAAGGAAGACAGTGTGGCGTCGGCTGGGACAAAACAGAAAGTTCAGAACTGCACTTACACATTTGTGGGCGATTCAATGACACGGGATAATTTTCTTTCCCTCTAATGATATGAGATGACTGGCAACAAATTATATTTTAAAAAAAGTAAAAGAGAACTTCTGCTTTTACTGATATACCAGATTAACTCTAAAAATGAATATCTAATTCATAAATGGAAATCTAAAACCCCAACCCTTACAGGAACATGTACTCTGACAGGTGCAACGGCCCGGGTGATTCTCAGAAACATTGCCCTGAGCAAAATGAACCACAGAGAGCTCAAAAGACAGGAATTCATCTGTGGAAGGTTCTAGAAAAGTCCTTTGTGACCTTCACCTCACGTCTCCCATTGTTACTGTTCTATAAATTCAGCTTTAACCTAAAAGTGTTTATCTTGAGTAGTTTAGGGCAATTGATTTAGGAGATTAACTTGTAATCAGAATGTTGTTTTGGGTCAATAATCATGCTGATTATTGTTGTTTAAAATAAAGATTAACATGATTTTTACTTTGAAATTTTATGTATACAACTGTGATTTTGGAAATGGAAGAACAGAACAGTCTTGGAGAGGCTACTCTTGTTGTTCTCCAGAATCTCAACCTTTTGACAGATAAAGTTTGGAGGACCTGTCCCTGTTTCTGCACATTGGCTGACAGTGACAGGAGGCCAGACCCTCTTCATCAAGTACCAAGACCACTCCAAGAACCCAGGCAGCTGCCCGAAACCCTAGCATTTTAGGAGACAGGCATCCAACTTGAAACTCAATAGATATAATGATTGAGGTAGTGTGTTATTAGGCAGAGCCTATGGCTCAAAGGAGCAGGGTTCCTGCGGGTTCAAACCTAGCCCAGCCAAAAAAAAAAGAAAAAAACACTGCAAAAAAAGAAAGAAAAAAAAAGGTAGTGTGGTATTAGCAAAAGAAAAAAGAGAACAGTTGCAAGAAAAAATAGTCCAGAAACAGATCCAAGTCCATATGAAAACTCAGCATTTAACAGTGGTGGTACTGCAGATCAGTAGGAAAGATAAACTATTCAATAAATACTGCTGGGACAGTAGGTATTCATGAAGAGGGAAAACTAAAATTGGGTTTCTGCTTCACATGGCACGCGAAATATGTCTCAAGGAAAGACCAAAATATACGAAGTTAAAATCTTTAGACTTTGGAATAAAATACAGAAGAATATTTTTGTGCTTTCAGGGTTGGGAAAGATTTTGATATCAAGAAATAGAAAATGAAACCTTTGAGGAAGAGTCTATGAATCAATTAGACCACATTAACATTTAAAACGTCTGTGCATCTTCAGACTGTTTTTAAAAGTAAAGAAGACAAGCCCCTAACAGAGAAGGTATTTGCAATGCAGATCAGCAACAGAGAGTTAGTGTAGTGGGTGTATACACATACTGTGTATAAAATGTCTACAGATCCTTACAACCCCCTGATACTAACACACGTGGAAATACTCAGTATTACCAGTAATAAAAGAAATGGAACCACAGCGGGTGGTTATAAAGATTCTTAACTTGCCTCTGAGGATAACAACACTTCTCAGAGCCCTATAGGTAGTTTCTAAGGTATCTCCCAGGTCTGGCATCCAGTGGACTGGCCAAGCCGCCCAGACCACCAGCCCTTACCGAGAAACCGACTGAAACGGACTCCACTGGAATCATGACCCCAGGAGCCGAAGCAACACGAGAGATCATTCACATCCCTGTAATTTTGCCCCCAAATTAGCCAATTAGCAAACTTAATTACTTAATGCCCTACCTGTGAAGCTATCCTTAAAAACCATCTTCCAAATTCTCTGGGAGGTGGATTTGAGAAATTCCTCCCATCTGCCCCCTTAGCACCATGTGGAAACTCTTTCTGTCGTAAACCCTGAGGTCTCTGGGTATCGTCTTCCTCCTGGGCAGCGGGCATGGGCAGCAACCCCAGCTGGGCAGCAACATGACATCCCACATGTACACAAGAGTCCCATCAAGGTGCATTAATAAAGGTCTAATAAAGGTCTAATAAAATCCTCTCAACATAAAAATGATGAAATAAATTTTAGCATAGTCACTAGATGCAACATGGTATTCTGGATTGGAGTCGGGAACAAAAGAAGACACCTGTGGAAAAACTGGTGCAATCCATAAAGTCTGTGGTTTAGTTCATTGTAACATCTTAACACGAATTTCTTAGTTTGGACAAAAGTACCCTTGTGTGGGATGAATATTAGGGGAAGTTGGGGGAATGGCCTAAGGGAGCTCTATGTATTCTGTAACTTTCCTGTTAAGTCTAAAATCATTTCCAAAAAAAGAGTTTAATTAAAAAATAAATGAGGGCGGTGCCTGTGGCTCAAAGGAGTAGGGTGCTGGTCCCATATGCTGGAGGTGGAGGGTTCAAACCCAGCCCCAGCCAAAAACAGCAAAAAAAAAAAAAGCATATGATCTTTTTAGCTGTACATTGTGGTGGGCGCCTGTAGTCCCAGCTACTTGGGATGCTGAGGCAGAAGCATCACTTGAGCCCAGGAGTTGGAGGTTGCTGTGAGCTGTGATGCTATAGCACTCAACCCAGGGAGATAGCTTGAGGCTCTGTCTCAAAATAAATAAATAAATGAATAAATAAAATAAAAAATAAATGAATAGAGCTTCTTACTAAGGATTTTTTTTAAGACAGAGTCTCACTTGTCACCCTCAGTAGAGTGCTGTGGTATCACAGCTCACAGCAGCCTCAAACTCTTGGGCTCAAGTGATTCTCTTGTCTCAGCCTCCCGAGTAGCTGGGGCTACAGGTGCCTGACATAACACTTGGCTATTTTTAGAGATGGCATCTCCCTCTTGCTCAGGCTGGTCTCGAACTTGTGAACTCAGTTGTCCTGCCTCCGTCTCCCAGAGTGCTAGAATTACAGGCATCAGCCACCATGCCTGGCCCTTATTAAGGATCAATCTCCCAAACATAATGCTGAGAAAACAGCAAATTGCAGAGGACTCATGTAATATGTAACCAGCTAGATCAATTTAGAAGTATTTGATATGTTTTATTTAATATGTATGTAGTATAATTTTAAACATATATACTTAAATGATAAACACCAAATTAATCACTTCTTGAAGGTGGGGGTCTGGCCTATGATCAGAAAGGTTATTGACAGAATTTAAATATTTAATTTCTTAATTTGGGTGATGTGTTAATTTGATCATGGTAATCATTTTACCTTGTTATATATATTCAATTATGTTGTATACCTTGAATATATATAATTTTCATACATCAATTATACTTTAGTGAAGCTAAAAAAAAATCAAATAAGTCTGTCTAGATTCTTTGCCAGTGGTGACAAAGCAAAACAAAACATAACCAGAAAAAAGTAATTTTGATTTCTTATGGTTTCTGGGTTTATAAGCTAATAACAGCAAGTCATCCTAAAAAAAATTCTGATCATTTCTCTTACATTGTAAGATGTTTTCACTATTAATATATGTAAATAGATGAATTGGTGGTGATATCCCCGTAAGGAGAGACAGGAGGTGTTCAGGAGAGTGTGCTGGCAGGTTAGGGATGGTCCTTCCTGCCCACACACAGCTTCCAGTACGATGGTGGTGAACTGGAGCCCGGAAACCCGCATTCAGGTGCTTGCTTTCTTGATTACCAAACACGTTCTTTTGAGGTTTATTCTTAACAAAGCTTGTGTTTCTATCTTCTCTATGCTGGGCCAACCACATCCATTATCACTACGAAAAGATCACTGTGTACAACGCAATGGTTCCTGATGGGGCTTTGAGTGCTTTGATTTATTTTCAATTTGTTCTTTCTTGTCCCACCAGTACTGAGGCTCCATCTAGGGCCCCTTCCTGTAATTACATTCCTCTTTGTTAAAGCTAACCTCCTCCTCTATGACAGCAATATGTAAAACGGTTATGCAAATACGAGAGACTGGTCGAGTCTTTGCTTCCCGCCCCCACCCCTCAGCATGTGTCTAATATACGAGAATTAGATTTGCTTACTCCTAGGAACTGAACCTGGTTCAGGCAGTGAACCACCACAGGCTGCTGCTGGGCAAGTCGAGGAACATCTTGTCTCTGGCCTTGGACCATTGCCCTGCAGCAAGGCAGCCAGGTGGCCTTTGAAACAGGTGGTCCCAGCCCAGGCAGGAGAGGTAAAGTGGGGGAACAATTACCTTCTTGTGCCTGGCAGGGAACTTCCAGCTAGAAAATTCAAGAGAGGCTTAAGTCAGGTGGAGGCAGTAAAAGGTCAAAGGGTAGACCTAGAGAATTTGGATCAGAAGCTACAACATCGTTCTTGAAACTCTGGGCGTCTTCTCTGGCATCTCCTTTTCTGTCAGCTGGGCTGTGGGCATTTGCACAGCTAGTGCAGTGAGCACCCGGCTCCGAGATGCAGCATTACTCTGAGCTAACAGCCCAGAGTGTTTTGACTCACACCTGCCATCTGTCTGCTTAGTCACCATGCAACCATCCTTCCCTAAATGATGATTTTTATTTGATGTAAGAGTTGCAGGCGGCAGCTGCGGTGTTAGGAGGCTGCTGGGTTCCCAGTTTCCTTTATTCCCATGATGACAGCAGCATGGTGCACTCGGGTTTCAGATACTCACTTGGCTTTTTCTTGTCACCACCATATGTTCCTAAAGATACTTAGTGTGGGGAGAGCTGTGAAAAGGAGAAGGGAAATGGGTTCTTTTTTTGCATTTATTAGGTAGAGTCCCTGTTGTAGTTGTGTCCTGAATCCAGGAGGTGTGCCGTGTAACCTGACGTTGTGCCCATTAAGTGAGAGCACACCAATCCCCCTCCCTCTTCCCCTGATTATTTCTTAATGTTATTTTAAAATTGTAGACACGTAGACCATTACTACCCAGCACAAAGCAAAGTGGAAACTCTTTTTATTCATAAGCCCAGTCCCCGGTTTCAGCACAACCCCCCTGACTTTCTGCAGTGTTCCCGCTCATATTCTTACTCCCTGCAGGGTGGGGATAGATTCTCCACAAAAGAAGACAGGGGTCTGAAGTGTGAATTTCCTTTACATACAGTCACTGCAGCCAAGGAGACCTTGTGATTAGAACGATTATTGTATGTACACATTCAATTTAGGCAAACTAACCCACTTTAGAAGCAGGATGCAAACCCAAACCAGAGTTATTTAATTTAGTACATAGTACAGGTAGTAACAAAAATTCATTTTTAATTACTTCATCCATACTAAGAACATAAAAATACTTCAGTATGGAGAAGAAAAGTAAAATAAACCTGCTGTCCCTACTACTCAGCTTAAGAATGAAAACTCTTACAGTAAAATTAAATAAAAATATACTTTTTAAAAAAAGAATAAGAATGGGCGGTGCCTGTGGCTCAAAGGGGTAGGGTGCCAGCCCCATATGCCAGAGGTGGCGGGTTCCAACCCAGCCCCGGCCAAAAACCGCAAAAAAAAAAAAAAAAGAATAAGAATGAAAGCTCTAACATATTTTTGAAGTCTCCTTCTCTGCACCCCCATCTAATATCAATACCCTTTTTAACTTACTACGCTCTGTAGGGGAATGGACACCGTGCTTGCAAGGACAGTCATCTTCTTAGCACATCCGGGGAAATGCTGAAAGCTGAACGGTCTCTTGGCAGGTTTAGAGAAGTCTTACAGCTTGAGGGCAAGCCCCCATGTGACTCAGAGTTCCAGAATGAGGTAAGATCAGTCAGGAACATTTTACAGGGGGTTATGGGGAAAGAGCACATGAGAAAAGAGCACTTGGCGATCTTTAAGCATGTAGCCCTTGTCCATCGTTAATGGGCACTTCCCACACCTGTTATCCTCTCAAAAAACAGCCATTGTGATGGTTGCTCGAGGCTCTCCTGCACCTCTGGTGAGCCTCTCCTCTTGTAAGCTTGTACTTTAAACGCGAGTCCTGCCTGCTTCCTTCAAGCACCTCCTACACACTCCTTGCTTCTTACCCTAATTCATTATCTTGAATTATGAGTGACTATTCCTTTATTTATTTATTTGAGACAGAGTCTCACTATGTCGCTCTGGGTAGAGTGCTGTGGCATCACAGCTCACAGCAACCTCAAACTCTTGGGCTTAAGCAATTCTCTTGCCTCAGCCTCCAAGTAGCTGGGACTACAAGTGCCCACCACAATGCCTGGCTATTTTTTGGTATTGTTGTGGTTGTCACTGTTGTTTAGCAGGCCTGAGTTGGGTTTGAACCTACCACTGGTGTATGTGGCCAGTGCCCTAACCACTGAGCTACAGGTGCCGAGCCCATTCCTTTATTTTTGGTTGTAGTTTTTTAAAAGGCTTATATCCCTAAATAATATATTTGTTGGATGTGCATGCTTTTGAATTTTATATAAATGGAACTGCAATCTATAAATTTTTCTGTCACCTTGTTTTTCATCAGTGTTATACACATCTTGTTCCTGTGGATACATGAAGTTATAGTCCATTTCTTTTCATTGCTGTGTATTAAATTTTCCATCATATGAACGTACCACAACTTATTTGTTCAGTGTCCTATCAATGGTTCTTCATATTGGTTCCAATTTTTTACTGTTAAAAACAGTGCTGGAATGAATATTTTAGTACTTGGGTCTTGTTGCTTGTATGTGGTAGTTTCTCTAGTCTAGGGTATTTATCTAGGAGCAGAATTGCTGGGTATCAGATCAGCACATCTATAGTGTTACTAGACAGTGCCAAATTGCAGTGGAACCTTTATGAGTGTAAGAAGCTGGTCATCATACAGAGGTGGTCAACATAAGGTACTAGGTCTGCTGGGCAGATACGAACATGTGGTGAAAGTCTGGTCTATGAAAATTAGGTCGAGTTAAGCAAGTGGTCAATGGAGGGAGATGGTCAGCTATGGGATTGGTCAAATATAGCCTCTCCTTTGTAGTAGGTGAGGGTTCCTGATCGTCTCTCATCATCACAAGCATGTTGATCTGCTGATGTTTTGGGTATAAAATAGTATTTCACAGATTTTTTATGGTTATTAATCATCCGTATTGCTTTTTCTGTGAAATGTGTATCAATGTTCTTTGCCCATTTTCTATTAGATTTTTTAATTTTGCTTTCAGTTGGCTTTCAATTGTCTTACTTTGAAGTTTTTTTTAATTTTAAATTTTCTTATTTGTTTACTTATTTATTGTGGGTCACAATAAAATTTACTTATTTACTGTGGTCAGTAGAGTGCTGTGGCATCATAGCTCACAGCAACCTCCAACTGTTGGGCTTAAATGATTCTCTTGCCTCAGTCTCCCAAGTAGCTGGTACTACAGGCACTTGCTACAATGCCTGGCACTTTTTGGTAGAGATTCAGGCTGGTCTTGAACCTCTGAGCTCAGGATAATCCACCCACCTCAGCCTCCCAGAGTGCGAGGGTTACAGGTGTGAGCCACCCCACCCGGCCCATTTTCTATTAGTTTTTGTGTCTATTTACAAGAGTCTAAAAATATATACAAAATACTGATCTTTTATTCTAACTATAACATAACCTCTGTAAGCTGACCAACCAAAGGACTGTAACAAACTGTAGAGTGGAGGTGGTCCACTACGGATGTTCTACTGTAATATGTATTGAAAATGTTTTCTCCTTGTTTATAGCTTGCCTTTTCTCTTTTCACTTTTTTTTTTTTGTAGAGACAGAGTGTCACTGTACCGCCCTCAGGTAGAGTGCCGTGGCGTCACACAGCTCACAGCAACCTCTAACTCTTGGGCTTACGCGATTCTCTTGCCTCAGCCTCCCGAGCAGCTGGGACTACAGGCGCCCGCCACAACGCCCGGCTATTTTTTTGTTGCAGTTTGGCTGGGGCTGGGTTTGAACCCGCCACCGTCGGCATATGGGGCCAGCACCCTACTCACTGAGCCACAGGCGCTGCCCTCTTTTCACTTTTTTTAATGGTGTATTTCAATAAATAGAAATTCTTATTTGATAGAGTTATATTTACTTTTTTAAAAACATTTTTTTGGCTTAAGAAATCCTTTTGTAATGCCCAGTTGCAAAAATAAGCTATAATTCCCTCATGAAGTTTTTAAAAAAGGCTATGTATTTAATATTAGGAGTCTACTCTGTTTTTTTTTTTGTTATTGTTGTTGTTGTTGTTGGTAGTTTTGTTTTGTTTTTGTCCACTTTGTTGCCCTGGGTAGAGTGTTGTGGTATCACATGGTATCACAGCTCACACCAACCTCAAACTCTTGGGCTTGATCAAGTGATCCCCTTGCCTCAGTCTCCCAAGTAGCTGGGACTACAGGCGCCCATGACAACTCCTGGCTATTTTTAGAGATGGGGTCTTACTCTTGCTCAGGCTGGTCTCAAACTCCTGAGCTCTGGCAATCTATCTGCTTCAGCCTTCCAGAGTGCTAGATTACAAGCGTGAACCACTGCACTGGCCCAAGGAATTTACTCTTTGGTAATGATGTGGGTTCTTGTAGAAAACCATTTTTTCCAGTCATCATTTATTAAATTAACCATTTCCTCAAAGTATACCTCTGGCCAGGTACAGTGTCTTACATCTGCAACTTAGCACTCTGAGGGGCTAAGGGGGAAGATTGCTTGAACTCAGGAGTTTGAGACCAGGCTGAGCAAAAGCAAGATCCTATCTCTACTTTAAAAAAGTAAAAAAAATTAGCCGATCATGGTGGTGCATGCCTGTAGTCCCAGCTACTCTGGAGGCTGAGGCAAGAGGATAGCTTGAGCCCAGGTTGCTCAAGCTATCCTCTTGAGGTTGCTGTGAAATATGATGCCACAGCACCCTACCCAGTGCGGCAGAGTGAGACTCTATATAAATAAATAAATAATAGCTCTGACTTCTTTCATATTACAAGTAAAGGTCTGTCTCTCATCCTATTTTTGTGTCATGGGTATATTTATCTATCCTTGCACCAGTAATTTTCTTTCTTTCATTTTTTTTCTTTTTTGAGACGATCTTGCTCTGTGGCTTGGACTAGAGTGCAGTGGTTCACTGCAACCTCAAAATCCTGGGCTCAAGCAATCTTTCTCTCTCAGCCTCCTGAGTAGCTGGGACTACATGTGTGCCACCATGCCTGGCTACTTTTTCTATTATTTACAGGGAAGGGGTCTCAAGGCTTAGGCTGGCCTTGAACTCCTGGCCTCAACCAATCTTTCTGCCTCAGCCTGCCAGAGTGCTAGGATTACAGGTGTGAGCCACAGTGCCTGGCCCAGTAACACACTTCAAATAATCCAGGATATTTAATGGGCAAATCCCTCCTTCCCCATGTGTACATTTCTTCTTCAACAGTATGTTGGTTATTTCTTTTTTCTCCTTGGCTACCCCTGGCCTTTTGTTCTTTTGCATAAATTTTACAATTGGCTCATCAGATTCCACAGAAGAATTCCATGAACTTTTTCTTAAGATTTACTTTCTTCCATTATAATTTTCTATAACATAGGCAACCTACACAAGTAAGTGTTAAATCATTTTAAAGATGTGTTGAGAGATAAAGGGATGTGTTAACTCAGTCCTGAAAAACTTAATTAGCAAGATCTCATTTTACTTAAAAAACATGAAATATCACAGCCTATAGGAAACCAGCCAAGATCAATGAATGACGATCTTAAATATTTTATCCCAGCTAGTTCATTTGAAAATCATGACTATCTTGGGAGAATTTGACTATTCAATAAAATCAGTGAACAAGTATTTATTCATAAGCAATCTTATGTACCCAGCCCCACTATAGTTACTATGGAAAACATATAAGTGACATAAAATGTCATTTTGGTCTTCTAAGGATTTATAATTTATTGTGAAAACAATTGGTAAACAACAAAATCCCCAACTTTGTAGAGCTGACTATCAGCTATAAGCTCATACGTTCTGACTATGAGCTATATGGATAAGATAATGCTTTTGTTTTGGACATGCTGAGCTTGTAACAAGAGAAGAATATAAACTATTGGAAGCACGAAATGAGGATGCCGTTGAGATGTCAGTAAGATGTCTCAGCTAGAATTCTCAGGGTCTCATCATGGGAATTTATAGGACTAGAAGTGCAGCAGGCCCGCTGCTTAGTTCAGGCGGTCTAATGTGTGAGTTCCATTTAATTCCAAGCCTCAGAAATCTGAGCACCAACAATCTACTGGGTATTGTTCATGAGATGTCCTTGCCCGCAGGGAATCCACAGTCTAGTAGGCATGCAGGTGCTCTCAGAACGTACTCATTCTCACCGGGGAGAGTGCTGAACACGGGTCCTGGGATGAGAAGAGAGAGCGCTCAGCTCCCTTCCTGCTCTGCCTTCCGTCCTCCCGGCCCCAATCAGCCTTAGCACAGCACTCACATCCGTCACTCGGAGGACTGTGGGGAGAGAAAGGACGGAAGACGCACTGGTCATGAGGAGCTGGGCAGAAGGAAATTAGCTGCTGCCATGTGGCAGTGGAGAGGACTATGTCACCAGTACAAGGGAGACGCCGGAGAGAAATTAGCTGGGAGATGTTTGGAGGGGAGAAAGGGAAAATTTTGCATCTCTCAAATTTGCATTATGCCAAGGCCTTTTACTCAGTTGTGGACAATACCACATCCCCAAAGACTATTAGTAAATACATATAGGTATTTTTGCTTATTGCAAAATACAAAAGCAAATACATATATGTGTATTTACATATATATATGTATTTTTTTTTTTTTTTCAGTTTTTGGCCGGGGCTGGGTTTGAACCTGCCGCTGCCAGCATATGGGGCTGGCACCCTACTCCTTTGAGCCACAGGCGCTGCCCTACCTTTTCTTTCTTTTTGAAGCAGGGTCTTACTCCTTACTCTCTTGCCCAGGCTAGAGTGCAGTAGCATCATCCTAGCTCACTGCAACCTCAAACTCCTGGGCTTAAGCCATCCTCCTGCCTTGCCTCCCCAAAGGGCTGGGATTATAGGCCTGAGCCACCATACCTGGCTTAGGGTTTTTTCATCTTAAAATTTCTTCTGCCAGGCATAAAGGTCACTGGGGAAGGCCTAGCTGTTAACTGCATTTATGTTTTAAGGAAACGGAGAATTTTCTTTTATCCAAATCTCAAGAGAATGGAGATTAGTGCAGAAATTCAGAGAATAAAGAATTTATTATCTGTGTTCTCTAATTCCAGGGGAAATAACACATAAATCATTCCAAGAAGCGAATTCTCTTTCTTTTATGGAGGAGGCAAAAAGAGCAATTATCTTAAATGAATGTTTTCCTCCCTTCCTCCGTAGGGTCGAACAGTGTATACTCCTGTTGTTGAAAATCCAGTTCTTCCTTGTTCTCCTGCCAGGGGAAATTCCATTTCATTAATCAAAACAAAGAGAGAAAAATACTTATTCAGAAAATATTAAGCCAGAAGCAGCAGGCTGTGTACCAGAAGAATATTGCGGGTCAGATATCAAAGAGAGCGTTCACATTAGCAACACGTATGCTGGGTCATCACAATTTCTACTCTATTTTAATTGCAAAAGTAGAAAGCAGATTACAGCCCTTCATACATAATGTATCATCCCATCAACCATCTTGAATGTTAAAGAGATTCAATCTTGTAAAACTCATGTATTTTTTGAGAATCCTTGTAAATGAAAATATTGTAAATATTTTAAGTTCCATAACTCATACATTGGAAGTTTCTCCTTGTTAATAGAATTTGGACAACAGGAAGAAAGAAAAGGTGCTTTGGAAAGAATAGTAACTTTGAAGACAGCTCACAATCAAATGCTGGCTTTACTACTTCCTGTGTGATTTGGCAAATTTCTTAGCTTTGGTTCCCTCAGAGATTAGCATTTATTTTCTTTTTCTTTTTTTTTTTTTTGTAGAGACAGAGTCTCACTTTATGGCCCTGGGTAGAGTGCCGTGGCCTCACACAGCTCACAGCAACCTCCAACTCCTGGGCTTAGGCGATTCTCCTGCCTCAGCCTCCCTAGTAGCTGGGACTACAGGCGCCCGCCACAACGCCCAGCTATTTTTTGGTTGCAGTTTGGCCGGGGCCAGGTTTGAACCCGTCAACCTTGGTATATGGGGCCGGCGCCCCACCGACTGAGCCACAGGCGCCGCCCCTAGCATTTATTTTCTAATAAAACATCATGGCAGAAGTAGTAAAAATGAATTTGTAGATCCAAGGGAAGTACAAACTACTATGAATTTAAAAAATCTAAAATTGAATAAAATACAGCGTTGTTTTTCTGGTAGGTATAGAAGTCATTGTCTTTTAACTTCTATTTACAAACTGAATACTGGCAGTTTCCTTTTTAGCTCATCTAGGCTTTCTGGTATTCAGCCAGCAGAAAAATTGACACTGTCTGGAAATCTCCTTTGTCAGACGCGCCAGTTTATATATTTTCTATTTTCCAAGGTACCACAGGTGACAATTGTACCTATTGTCTCATCACTGCACGAGTCCCCAGTTTTCCAGCCTGCTCCAGCAGTTCCCCTATTCCTGTTCTAGCGCTCAGGAACAGTCTGCTCAGCATTTTTCCAGTCTTCGCTACGTTTTTTTGCTATTTTTCTGTATTTGCTAACAGCGCTGGTCCACAGCTTTTCCAGCTGTCGTACATGTTAGATATTTGTTGTGGTAGCTGCCTGATTTTTATATCTATTAATCTTTGCTTACAACAAGGCATTCCAAAACATAGACCCTTAAAAGCATAAGCATTTATTATTAGCTCACAGCTCTTGCAGACTGGCAATTTTGGCTGCACCTGCGAATGCTCTTTTCCTGGTCTCACCTAGACTCACTCATGTGTCTGTGTTCACTGGGAAGTCAGGTGGGGAGAGGCTGTGTCTGAGGGCTCCACTCACCTACTGGTGGGTGGCTGGAGCGACGGACAGTGGGGCCACATGTCTCCAAGAGGCCAGTCTTATCACTCAGTGATAGAGATACGAATGTTCATCATACTTTCTACTTTTGCATATGAACATTGCAAAATGAATATTTTAATAGTAAAATGTTAAGTTTTAAGATACCCAAAGTGCCAGAAATGCATTCTATAAGTTCACCTCAGTTTATCATCAGAATCTTTTGCCAAGTAACAACTGTCTCACTGCTGCTCTGACTGACATTAGGGATACTCTTTGCCACATCTCTTTTATTTCACAAAGAACTTAGGAAGAGTTTTTGTTTGTTCTAAGAAAATATATGTCTATATTTAATGACTAAATTATGTGGATTAAATACCCTCAAATTTATTGCCTCCCCCTTTCAAAAAATAATTTTAAAAGCCTTTTTTTGGGGGGTGGGGGGGACAGAGTCTTACTCTATTATTCTGGGTAAATGCTGTGGCATCATCACAGCTCACAGCAACCTCAAACTCTTGGGCTCAAGTGATCCTCTTGCCTCAGCCTCCCAAGTAGCTGGGACTACAGGCACCACCACAGCGGCTAGTTTTTCTGTTGTTAGTAGAGATGGGTCTCACTCTTGCTCAGGCCGTTTTCAAACTCCTGAGCTTAAGCAATCCACCAGCCCTAGCTTCCCAAAGTGCTCGGATTACAACCATGAGCTACCTCACCCAGCTTAAAATCTTTTCAAAAAGAATTTTAAAAATTACATTTATGTGATATATTTATGCAACCATGGAAGGCTGGGCCTCCTGCCAAGAGTGAGTGGCACCCTCACGTGTGCTATGCTAAAGCAGTCTTCTGTTTGTTTGGCAGTGGTTGGCCCTTCTGGTCGTGATGGCCTGTTGTAACGCTGTCTGCACAGCCCTCCCAGCCCTGGGGCCGAGCTGTCTACAGGCGTTTTAGCTGCAGACTCTGCACACATCCTTTCACCTGCCATTCATTCTCCATGACTATGTCTCCTCCTTCCCTGTGTGGCTCCCTCATTCAAGTGAAACTCACTTGATCATCATAGCAGAACTATGTACTGGAAAGTGTTTAAATTAGTTTGCTAATTTAGGAGATTAGGAGATACTCATTTAAATTAATTTAAACAGTAAACATCTTCTTTCTTTATGGTTCTGATGAAAACTATATACCCCAGCCAGATTCCAATGATCCCTTAAATCAGTGAGGTTCAAAACAACAAACTGAAATATATGATAGTCTGCCCATTCCAACTTGATTAATTCCAAACTCTGCAATCAGGGAAACTTTCCTAGTGGAAGCATTCTGGAAAGTTTCACATGACAAATGGGAATGGAAATGAATTACTATCTTATGATATATTAAAATGGACTTAGAAAAAAGTCATTCTCCAGCTATCTAATGTTTGCTGGCTGAGGCAAGGTTGTGTCGTAGCAAGCTTATTCATTACTAACCATAATGCACTTTCTTCTGGTGCTCATTTAGTCCAAATGTAAATATTCCAATCATAATTACCCTTGCAAGGTTATTGCATAGTATTGGTTAATACAATCTGGGAACATTCCCAGAGGAATAGCCCCAGTTTTTTTCATTTCTCGATATTTTGAAAAACCTATGCTGGATGGGCTTTGTTGCTCGGTAAGAGTTTAAATTTTTTATATTTTAATAATAATTTGGAAAATTCAGTATCTTCGTAGTCATAAATTAATTTTTCTTGCACAAACCACTCAAATTATCATGAACGATAAAAGGCAAAATGATTATAGATAAGGATTCACTTTAATAAAAGTAAAAATGTGACCCACAATTATAATCTGTATTACTCCTTTCCCAATCATTTTATTTATCCTCACTTGGTTTTAAAATGAGCTATAAAATAGTATAAAAATTGAAGCCACAGATACTCTTTACATCTGCTGATTAAAACTCAAAACTTACTGTGTTTTTTATCAGAGTTTGTTGAATGTATGTAATCCCATTCTATTTGGATACCTAGGAGTCTATAATTGTGCACGTGGTCACGGAAGACATATAACAATCGTTATCTTGTATATTTCTTACATAGGCAGGAAAGCAAAAATTGTTTTAAAAGAAAATATGCATTTTTTTAGTTTTCAGAAGTACTTTATCATTTTCCAATCATAAAACTCAAACATATGCATGATAGACAAATCAGAACATATATTTTAAAATACATATTTTAAAAAGAAACACCAAAGTTCCCACAGTTCCATCATCAAAGACAAACTTAATGTTTTTGAGTATTTATTGTACTTTTATATTTAAGTTTGTTTCTTTTAAAAAATTCTTGTAATTATTTATTTTACCTTATCATAAATTTTACAAATATCACTAATGGTTTCCAGAATTTAAACATATACTATATTTAACCACCTTACTGTTCATTCTATCTTTGATTTTCTTTTATAAATAATTTTGTGAGAATTGTATGCTTGTATATTACAAGCAAATTTCTTTCCTTTTTAGAAATTTCTTTAAAAAGAAAAATTCTAAAAGTGGAATTACTCAATGAAAAATACAGTGATTTTAAGAATTTTTTAATGTAGCCAGGCACAGTGGCTCATGCCTGTAATCCCAGTCCTGTAAGAGGCCAGGGCAGGTGGATTACCTGGCTCACAGGTTCTAAACCAGCCTGAGCCAGAGCAAGACCTCATCTTTAAAAATAGCCAGGCATGTAGCAGGTGCCTATGGTCCTAGCTACTTGGGAGGCTGACGCAAGAGAATGCTTAAGCCCAAGAGTTTGAGATTGCTGTGAACTATGATGTTACAGTACTCTACAAAGGGTGACAAAGTAAGACTCTGTCTCAAAAAAAAATAATAATTTTTGATATACTGTATTACTAACAAAAAGATTTAAACAACTTATACTCCCCAAGAACGTGAGAATGCCTGTCTTATTACATCTTTACTAGCATTCCATATTTTTATTCTTAAAATATGAAATAATTGAAGATATAAAGTGGGAATCTACTTGTATCTATTATTTTCATTGTTAATATTTTAAAGTTTTCTAATGACTTTAGATTTTTCTACTTTCATTGACATGTATTAATCTGGGAAATTGTTCATAACTTTTATTAATGTGTTGTTTTTTGGGGAGGTGGACAAGTCACAGCAACCTCAAATTTTGGGGCTCAAGCAATTCTCTTGCCTCAGCCTCCCAGTAGCTGGAACTACAGGCGCCCACCACAGCACCCAGCTAGTTTTAGAGAGGGGGTCTTGCTCTGGCTCAGGCTGGTCTCAAACGCATGAGCTTAGGCAATCCACCTGCCTCAGCCTCCCAGACTGCTAGGATTATAGGCGTGAGCCACCATGCCCAGCTTTTGTTAATGTGTTTAGTGGAAACTTCATGTTTTTAATAATTTTATGGTCCTTTTAAAAGCTAATATTTTGCCATATTTAACATATCAGTTTTCCTTAGCTTGTTCTTTGTCCTTTAAATGTGATTATATTTTTGGCATAGCAGAAATTGTAATTTTTAATATCAAATTTGTCAACCTTTTGAGTCTAACTTCTTTCACCACTTTAGTTTCAGAATGCTTCCTTCTTGCAGAAATTTGATAAATTCTGCAAATTTGCTTTTTTAAAATGCTTCTTTTTAAATTTTGAATTTTTACATTTAATTCTTAAATTCACTTGGTATGTGTCTGGGAAATTGGTATGAAGTACAGGTTATGAACAAAGATTCCTGTCTCTGCCCATGACACATCCCAGAAATCCCAGAATTATTTGATTAACAATCCTTTCTTTTTTTGATTTGGGAAGTTTTCTTTATCACATATTTTTATTTTTGTGTTAGTACTTTTTCTAAAAATTTTACAGCACTGTAATACTGTATTTGAATATTTGAACAGGACACCTTTTCTCACAATTGTTATTTTTTATTTTTAAGACATATTTTTCCCTGTGTATGCATCTAAGTACATTTTAAGATCATTTTGAAAAGTTTCAAGAAATGGTTTTTGGAATGTCAATTAACCTAAAAATCAATGTGAGATAATTTAATGCCTTTAAATTATTCAGTTTTCCTTTCTAGGGAGTCATGGTATATCTTTAGTTTTTTTCTGTATGTAGGTCACAGAGTGTTACTTTTACATTATCTAGCTAGATATTGTTAGATGTCAATAACACTATCTATAATGACAATATTTACGTATATGATAGTATCTATCTCTTAAATTCTCCAGTTAGGTATATAATCATATAATAATTATGCCTACATTCATTGGCCTTGGGGTTTATTAATCAATTATCTATTATAATTTTCTTTTTGCAGTTTTTTTTTTTGACCGGGGCTGGGTTTGAACCCACCACTTCCGGCATATGGGGCCCGTGCCTTACCCCTTTGAGCCACAGGCACTGCCCGAATTATAATTTTCAAAACAACCTGAGGAAGAGAACTTTTTTTTCTTTAGTAGAGACAGAGTCTCACTTTATGGCCCTTGGTAGAGTGCCGTGGCCTCACACAGCTCACAGCAACTTCCAACTCCTGGGCCTAAGCGATTCTCCTACCTCAGCCTCCCGAGCAGCTGGGACTACAGGCGCCCACCACAACACCCGGCCATTTTTTGGCTGCAGCTCGGCTGGGGCTGGGTTTGAACCCTCCACCCTCGGTATATGGGGCTGGCGCCTCACCGACTGAGCCACAGGCGCCACCCCATATTTTTTTATTTTACAAATAGGGGAGTTAAAACTTAGAGTTTGAGTAACTTGCACCAACTTGCAACTTCTAAGCAACAAACCCAGGCCTCCCTGACCTTGGATTTTAACATCTATGCTCTTAAACATACCAGTCTGCAATATGAAAGCCATTGGATTTTATATTTTTAATTTACATTCCAATAAAGTGAATTTTAGGATTTAGAGAAAAGTACATCTGTATTACAAATTTCAGATCAGCATTCTTTATTCTCCATTGCAGACTCTTCAATAAATCCTCTATTGGATTTCAAAGAATACTCCAGAAACAAGAACTCTCAAATGACTGTCAGCAGAATTTGTCAAGGGGAGATGAGAAAGTCTTATTAATATTTTTGCATACATTATGTTCTGTAGCACAAACTTTGTGATTTAGAAATTATGTCTCCCCACCCCTGGAATTTCTTATATAAAATAGCTTCTAGAAACTTCTAAAAATTCCTACTTAATATTTTTTATGCTTTAAACAACCATCATAATGATGTGGTATTGTTACATTTCCTATGGTACCAACAGGAAAAATAAGAGGGAAAGACAGGCCAGGGATCTTCCAGACCCTTGAGAATTGTGCTTGTGAGCAGGAATTTCTCACCTATGTGCCTCAATAGACTGCATAATTTTAAAAAGTGATCATTCAGGAATAGACAGTAACATATAATCATATGATAGCTTATGAATAACACTGTAGTAGTCCTTTAGGTTGAAGAGTCCTTTAAAAATGGGATCAGTACTTTTCTCAGAAGACTGTACATACCAGTGATACTTCATAGAAAAAGGGGGACCGATAATGGTTCTGTCTTACAAGATCATGTCGCCTTAAGATCTTTAGCGATCTCACAGTTTCTGTCCATTATGGCTGAAGAATCACTCTTGTTTTGCTGCATCATGTTTGTGCAAGTGGTAAAAAAGGAAGAAACAAACCCAAGCCAAGCACGTGGTAGAATTTGGGTTTTCTTTTCTTCGGTGGAGCTGCAAGTATGGATTATAGGTATTGAGGTGACGAACTCTTTCTTCTGCACTCAGTTCATTTGGACGTGCTGTATTTTGCCTAAAGCTGAGATTTTGCTGTGATTTTGAAGAGGTTCATCAGAGTCCAGGCTTGCAAAGTATTGCCATGTGTAACAAACCACGCAACACCATCTTCTTTAACATTCTGCATTTTTGATCAGATTAACGTTGGGACTGGTAGGTACAAGCTTAGAGGTCATAGCCAATGAGATGGTAAAATTAGAACTTTGTTCCTTGCCTCACATCAGCCATGAACCTTTTTGTTCCCTCCTGCATCTGGCCATGAAGATTATATAAGTTCTTCTCATGGGGAAATCCCTGCAATGACTGAAAAGCATCTCCCATACCAAAACCCAAATGCTATCTGGGAGGTGGACTGCTCTAATTTACTTCCATCACAGCTAAAAAGGTCTGATCACCAAGGCAATGAAGGAGTTGATTCTGAACACTGGGGCATAGGGTTTTGTGTTTAGGGTAACTGCTGTCATGAGGAGATGTTAGCTGTGAAATTCACAACACGCGGAGCCCCTGTTTAGACAGCTGAGAACTTTCCCAAAGTGGTCTTGGATTCTCCTGACCCAATGCCTTTCGAACCTCACTGTGCATACACCTCACCTGGGATGCACATCCTTATTCTGCAGGTGTGGATCAGGGATCTGAGATTCAGAGGGATTTACAGGATGCTAATACTGCTTATATCAGTATTGCCACCCACTTAGAGAAGCAAGACCTTGGCCGACAAGATCCCAGCTTAGATAGTCTACTGCAAAGGCAACTATGGCTCCCTGAATATTTCAATACTTTCTATCTCTTATCTATTATATATTAAATAATTATAGTATATTTTATATATATTAAATCATCTGTTAAATAATTTGTGGATGAGGCTTTGTAATTCCACAGAACTTGTACATTAGTCAAAATGTCTTTACAGCTTGCAACAGAAAAAGCCCACTTCAGGAGGGATCAGAAATATTCTATTAAAATATAACAAAACTTGTCCTTTAAAAAGTAATTCCTTCCAATCTTGGAAGAAACACCACACAGAAACCTTCAAATAGCCTTCCTCAGAGCCCTCTGCAATGGTATTTCTGAAGGGGCTCTTTGCACATCGTAGACCCTTTTGATGTCTGACTAACACCACATCCTTGACCACAGAGTTTTGTCCAAAATCTTTGCTGAGTTTTGCATGAGAAAGTACGGTCTTCTGGGGCATTGGCAGAGAAAGTGTGAGAAGAGGGGCGCAGGAGCAGATGTCATGACTCTGGCACTGGAGAACAGGGAGACGATTTGCTGGAGATGCTAGTAGTTTGCCAGCACCGAGGCTGCTGTTCGGAGGTGCCGCCTTCTGTAGCCAGTTACTTTCTGATAATGTTCTGCACCAAGCACACGTTAGGGGGTGCCCATCCCACAGAAATACACAACACCTCGACTCTGACCAAGTAGGAGCAGCACCCAGGTGACCCTGAAGCTAACTCTATGAGATCACGTCCGGTTGATGGCAGACATGATCACTGAGGCCAAAGCCAGGAAGCAATGAGTTTTGTTTTCTTTTTATTCTTTCTGGGGGTCTGAAGGTCCCATTATACAGAAAAATCTTTATTTTTTGAGACAGAGTCTTATTCAGTTGCCTCAGGTTGAGTGCAGTGGCATCATGGCTCACAGCAACCCCAAACTCTTGGGCTTGGGCAATCCTCTTCCCTCCGCCTCCCGAGTAGCTGGGACAACAGGTACCTGCCACAACACCCGGTTTGTTTTTTCTGTTTTTGTTAGAGACAGGATCTCACTCTTGCTCACCATTGCCTAGAGCCCAGAGGAAAGCTGGTTTCAAACTCCTGAGCTCAAGCAATCTACCCACCTCAGCCTCCCAGAGTCTTAAGATTATAGGCATGAGCCACCGCACCTGGCCAGAAAAATCTTCACAAGCAGAGGATTACACTGGGTAAAAAAAATAATTCCAGAGCAGCTCAGCAAATTCCAGGGCTGTGCAGACTTTGTTTTAGTGGAGAGTCAGAATTTATTCCTTTCTGATACTGGTTCCAGCTTCACTCCTTAAGTTCCAACTTCTCCTTAGTTCTGCTACCAGTAGCTGCAACCTCCAGCCTTTCCTGTTGGCCTCTTTAACTCTCCTCCCTACATCTAATTATTGTTTTAAATTCTTTATTTTCATGTATAATACCTTACGGCAAATTCAAGGTCATGCTCTTTTCTTAACATTGACTTTTTTTCTACTATAGAAGTAATGGGGATTAGGGAACTTGGGGAGTATAGAGCAATAGAAATGCCCCCCCCAATTATTATTTTGTTCATAACTCTTAATAATGAAAACCAATCATTATTAATGTTTTAGCATATTTCCTTGTTTTCTCTTACTAAGTACTGAAAAATCAGTTTGTTTTTATTAAAGAGATTTTGAAACGTAGGAAAAAATTTTAATTATACAATGTCTGACTATGTCTGTGTAAGACTCCCTATACCCCCATCTGCTCTCCCAAGTCTCACACCCCAGAGATAATCATTTTCATCAGTAGCCTACTATATTTTTAAAATAGCTCTTATTAGATTTTTATTTACTGACTCTTAAATGTTATTATATTTTAAAATTCAGACTATCCATGTGTTAATTACCTATTTTATTGTTTTAAGCAATTACGAGCGAGGTTAACAATTTGCCTTAATAAGCATTTGCCACTTTCTGGGCTTAATAGTTATACATGAACTGAGTGTTCAGTTTTCCAGAAATTACGAATCCTCTTTTTAGCATGAATCTTGGCTTTTGTTCTCAGATCTTCATGATAAACTCAGGCAATGATTTTTTTTTTCTTACCTAAGTACGTAAGAAAAAGGAACAAGGGGATAGGACATTGAAATCTCTGCAAATAACCAAAAGCTGGAATTTGCACCCCCCTGTAGTATCACCATTTACTATAGCTAGTTTTTGCCTGACCAGACATGTGACCCTCTAAGTGGATCTAAGCTAATTAATTATCAGGTCCAGTCTGATTGCAGACCAGATTAGTTTCTGACGCTACTTGTGAACCCAGTTAGGATCACTAATTTGTTCCAACAAGTCAGCCTTAAACCTAAGTCCATAGAACTCTGGGATCTGAGAGAAAATTTAGCCACGAGCCCCAGTTACAGTGAGAGAGCAACAGACACCATGGGTTTGGGAGGACTGCACTTGGGGGTCTCTGGGAGCTCTGTGTCAGAAACCACAATTAAATTTAGCAGTTTATTTGAGCAAAGAGTGACTCTCAAATTGGGCAGCTGAACCAGAAGAGGTTCAGAGAGACCCTACCAGTGCAGCGTGCTTGCAGACTCATGGACAGAGAAGAGAAAGTGGCACACAGAACGTGGAAGTCGGGTGCAGAAACACCTAGATTGCTCGCAGCTCAGCGTTTAACTTACGTACACAATCTGAACAGTGGGCTTCTTTTTTTAGCCCAAACTCCATCATCAGCTAAGAAGAAGGAGTTGGGGGAGTGAAGATGAGTAGGGTGGACTTCAGCTGGGATGAATAGCTAACATTTTTGCTTTGGAGCCTTTTTTTTCCTTTTTTTTTGAGACAGAGTCTCACTTTGTCACCCTTGGTAGAGTGCTATGGTCTCATTAGCTCATAGTAACCTCAAACTCTTGGGCACAAGTGATTCTCTTGCCTTAGCCTCCCAAGTAGCTGGGACTACAGGCGCCCATCACAACACCGGGGTAGTTTTAGAAATGGGGGGGGTCTCACTCTGGCTCAGGCTGGTCTCGAACCTGTGAGCTCAGGCAATACACAAGCCTCGGCCTCTCAAGTGCTGGGATTACAGGTGTGAGCCACCACAGCCGGTCCACTTTCAAGCTTGTTTTTTTTTTTAGAGACAGAGTATCACTTTATCACCCTTGGTAGAGTGCTGTGGTGTCACAGCTCACAGCAACCTCCAGCTCTCGGGCTTAGGTGATTCTCCTGCCTCAGCCTCCCGAGTAACTGGGACTACAGGTGCCCACCACAGTGCCTGGCTATTTTTTTGTTGCAGTTTGGCCAAGGCTGGGTTCGAACCGTCCCACCCTCAGTATATGGGGTTGGCACCTTACCCACTGAACCACAGGTGCCACCTGCTTTCGGGCTTTTTAACTGAATTGCCCTTCTAAGTGAAACCAGTAAGCCTTAAGCCAGATTCTAACTTAATCAAGGAGGCAAGCAGTATCTTTGGAGGGGTGGACAACAGTTTTTATGAGACTCCAAAAGTCGCAAAAACAGCTCAAAGAAGGAAAAGCCTAGATAGCTGTAAATGAGGCATAACCCGTAATTTATGCCCAGCCATATTTTCTAGGACCCCAATTTTTTAGCTGACCATTTATACAGAAATGTCTAAAAGCCCTGTATGCCTCCACAGAATAATGGGTCAATAAAAAGGTTTTGAGATACACAAAAATCAAGAAACATGAAATTTGTGTGGAAGAATATGAATGAAGCCCTCCCGGCAACACTAAAAGCTGAGCAGGTTGAAGCTTGCACAGGTGAATCAGAAAGGATGCTGTCAGCTGTATTTCTCCAAAGTGAAATAATGGAGCATAACACAGTCTGTCTCAAAACTTTTGTAGTGACCTACCCTCTGTGCATAGAATCAAACAATGGCGAAAGTTACACAAACAAACCAGAACCGTGTAGTCCCTGCCTGGGAATCAAACCTAGGTTGTTGTGAAAGCACAGACTTATTTTTTTTTTTTTTGAGATGGAGTCTCGTTCTGTTGCCTTGGGTAGAGTGCAAGGGCAACATCACAGCTCACAGCAACCTCCAGCTCCTGGGCTTAAGCAATACCTCCTGCCTCAGCCTCCTGAGTAGCTGGGACTATCGGCACATACTGCCATACCCAGCTAATTGTTCTAATTTTTGTAGAGACGGTGTCTTACTCTTGCTCAGGCTGATCTCAAACTCCCTGTCTCGAGAGATCCTCCCACCTTGGCCTCCCACAGTAGAAAGCCCCGAACTTTAACCATTAGGCTACAAAGTCAATTGGCCTCCATCAGGATTCCCACCGAGACATTGTTCAAAGATTTTTATCTTTGTTTCAGAACAGATATTTGCTTTTCAACTCTGTTAAGAGAATTGTTAAGGCTAGCACAACATTATGTGTCTTTCTTTTAATCTAATTTCTCTATTAATACAAGTAAGGCAATTGTTTAGAATAAAAGATCTCTACAATTTATTTTGTTAAAAAAATCTCCATCTTTTGACACTTAATAATTAGAATTCTCAATCCAGTGCCTCTGCATAGAAACCCCAGGTAGCAATTTTTCAGGGTTAGCCTGGCAGGACACAGAGAAAGTAGTTCTTATGGACCCCCCAAATTTACTCTTGGAAATAGACAAGATAACAAAGAGGACAGGCCCTTTTCAGATAAAGACTCCCTTAGAGCTTGACATGTTTGATCCAGGGTGTGCTAATAAGAATCTTAACGTGTCCCAGACTCTCAGTCTTTTTTCAGACTGGCTGCTTGGTGTGTTCCTGAAAAATTGTGCCCCCAAGATGGTTGAGACTGAAGAGAAAATTCTCACTCAGTCACAAGGCAAGTTCAGGTACATGAAACAGGGTGGCAAGGGAACCCCATACAGGTTTTTTTGGGGAATCTGCAGCTATGTTTGTCTTAATAGATGCCAGTTTAGTCAGAACCGTATAACTGGCTGGCCTGGAGGGGGAGGATAGGGGTTCTAGGCCCATGTTCTACCCTATGGTAACCCTCTTTATGACAGTCACATAAAGACAGTGACAACAAAGTTCTGAGAGCAGAGGGAATCAGACACTATGACTGCACATGTTGCAACATCCCCCTAAATATAGCAGAGTCACTACACTAAGAGTCATCACAGAAACCATTTTTTTCTCATTAATTTTAAATTTGGCAAGAACAATGATCTTTACTGTCTGCACGTGTGTGTTCCATGTGTGTTCCTGTAGGATAATATTTAGAAATAAACGTATCCTACAGCAAGCACACAAAGTGAACTCAAGAGTGAGTTTAAAATGACTTGCTTTTGTTCCAGAGGCTTAAGGGACTTGGGCCCCCCTGGGATACACGCAGAGTTGGCTTCCTTGGAGTTATAAATTCCATAAACCATTTCTCTGAAGCTGTGCACCCTGTGAAGCCTGAGATCAAAGGGCATGCCGCCCTTCCTCAGAGATACGGGCCAGAGGGTTGACGTATGTTAACAACATATTGTCAGAGGTCTATAGGTGCTCTGCCCTGAGGAAAAGACATGGTCGTAACTTCATGCTGAGTAAACTGAGTGAACGCTTGAAGATATTCTTCCATTAACTCTGTTCCCCTGTGGCTACTTTCTTCTTTATGATTTTGTTTACACACCTGCCCAGAGATTAGTCAGTGTCTAAAAGAAGATGTTTACTACAAAAGTGATTGTGTTGATGTGGTAACAGGATATTTCCTTTTTAGTTGATTTCAGATAGGTAAATTGAGGTAATGGTGAAACTAATAGATAATAGATTAAGTGTGTATGTGACTAGAAAGGTATAAAATCAAACCCCTAAATAAAGATCTTCACTACAGGGCGGCGTCTGTGGCTTAGTGAGTAGGGCGCCGGCCCCATATGCCGAGGGTGGCAGGTTCAAACCCAGCCCCAGCCAAACTGCAACAAAAAAGTAGCCGGGCGTTGTGGTGGGCGCCTGTAGTCCCAGCTACTCGGGAGGCTGAGGCAGGAGAATCGCCTAAGCCGAGGAGTTGGAGGTTGCTGTGAGCTGTGTGACGCCACAGCACTCTACCGAGGGCAATAAAGTGAAACTCTGTCTCTACAAAAAAAAAAAAAAAAAGATCTTCACTACACACCATCTCACCTTGTGTAGTCTGTTTCTTGACTTAATAATTACAGGAGCGAATTTACACCCACAGCAAAGCTGCTGTTCGTTCGCATCTCTGGTCACGCAACAGTTCCCCTGGCCACACTAGGAATATATTTCCTTCACATGGCCTTTGCTTGGTTTGAGCCATTTTATGAGGAGCCTGATATCTTATTAATTGAATCAGTAATTTTTTTTTTGTTTTGAGACAGAGTCTTGCTCCATTGCTGGGCTAGAGTGCCATGACCTTAGTCTAACTCACACCAACCTCAAACTCCTGGGGTCAAGACATCCTCTTGCCTCAGCCTCTTAAGTAGCTTGGACAACAGGTGCCCATTGTCATGCCCAGCTAATTTTTTTTATTTTTAGTAGAGATGGGGTCTCACTCTAACTCAGGCTGGTCTTGAACTGAACTCAAGCAATCCACCCACCGTGGCCATTTTCTTAGTACCATTCAGCTACTTCACCACATTTCTGGACCACTCTCAACCATTCAGAAATCTCTTCTGGATTCATAGAATAATTTATTTACTTTCAGTAGCTTGGAGTCTTTTATTTTTTATTGTTTGGGATTCATTGAAGGTACAAAGAATTAGGTTACACTGATTGCATTTGTTAGACAAAATCCCTCTTATGTGTTCTGCCCCCCAAAAGGTGTGCCATACACCATCACCTTCCATCCTCTTCCCACGTCGCCTCTCCCCACTTGCTCATTCCCTTACCCCCCTCCTCCGTATTAGCTCATCTACTGCCTTCATATTAGAATAGAGTTCATTGGATTCTTGCTTCTCCATTCTTGTGATGCTTTACTGAGAAGAATGTGTTCCACCTCCATCCAGATTAATACAAAAGATGTAAAGTCTCCATATATTTTAGTGGCTAAATAGTATTCCATGGTATACATATTCCAGAGCTTGTTAATCCATGCCTGGGTTGGCAGGCATTTAGGCTGTTTCCACATTTTGGCGATTGTACATTGAACTGTGATAAATAGTCTAGTGCAAATGTCCTTATGATAAAAGGATTTTTTTCTTCTTCTGGGTAGATGCCTAGAAATGGCATTGCAGGATCAAATGGGAAGTCTAATTTGAGTTCTTTGAGTTTTCTCCATACTTCCCTCCAAAAAGGTTGGAATACTATCTGTTTCAATTTTTATTACAGGCATGCATCACTTACAATGGGGACAGGTTCTGAGCAATACATTATTAGGTGATTTTGCCACCCTCATTGAGAGCACTCACACAGTCCCACCAGCAGTGTGAACGTGTTCCCTTCTCTCCACATCCACACCAGCATCTGCCGCTTTGAGAGTTTGTGATGTGGGCTGTTCTCATTGGGGTTAGGGGATATTTCAGGGTAGTTTTGATTTGCGTTTCTCTGATGATTAGGGATGATGAGAATATTTTTGTGTGTTTTTTGGCCATTTGTCTCCTTTAGAAAAGGTTCTATTCACCTCTCTTGTCCAGTGACATATGGGATTATTGGGTCTTTTTTTCTTGATTAATTTGAGTTCTCTATAGATCCTAATTATCAAGTTTTTGTCCAATTCATAATATGCAAATATCTTTTCCCATTTTTTTCCCCATTCTGAATATTGTCTTTTTGCTTTGGTTGTTGTTTCCTTTGCTATACAGAAGCTTTTAAGTTTCATTAAGTCTCATTTGTTTATTTTGGTTGTTGCAATTGCCACAGAAGTCTTCTTCATAAAATCTTTCCCCAGGCTGATGTCTTCAAATGTCTTCCTGACATTTTCTTTGAGGATTTTTATTTTTTCATGCTTTAGATTTAAATCTTTTATCCATCTTGAATCAACTTTTGTAAGTGGTGAGAGCTACAGATCCAGTTTCATTCTTTTACATGTGGTTATCCATTCTCCCAGCAATATTTATTGAATAGGGACTTTGTCCTCCAGTGCAGGGTCTTCTTTGGTTTATAAAAGATCAGGTGGGTTGTAAGATGTTAGTTTTATTTTATGGTTTTCTATTCAGTTCCAAATGTCATTTGTGACATTTGTGCATATTTTTGTGCCAATGCCATGCTGTTTTGATCACTATGGTCTTATAGTATAGCCAAAAGTCTAGCAGGATGATACCCCCAGCTTTGTTTTTATTACTAAGAATTGCCTTGGCTATATGGGGTTTCTTCTGGTTCCATATAAAACAAAAAGTTATTTTTTCCAAATCTTGAAAGTATGATGATGGTATTTTAGTGGGGATTGCATTGAATCTATAGATTGCTTTGGGCAGTATAGACATTTTGACAATGTTGATTCTTCCCAGTCAAGAGCATGGTATGTTCTTCCATTTGTTAATATCTGCTGCTATTTATTTCCTTAGGGTTTCATATTTTCTTTGTAGTGGTCCTTCACCTCTTTTGTTATGTATATTCTTAGGTCTTTCTTTCTTTCTTTTTTTCATTTTTTTGAAGCTACTGTGAAGGGAATTGTGTCTTTGATTAGCTGCTTAACTTGGCTTTTATTGGCATAAACAAAACCTACTGATCTATGGATGTAACCTCAATGTAACTTCAAGAACCATTGACATATGTTTGAAGAAGCTTTCTCAGAGTCCACATGAAGGCATGTTCCTTTAAGACCCTCTGAACTGATTAGCAAGCTAGTCATACAGTCTCTGGAATTTCCTGGAAGTGGAAAACAAGATAAGTTAATGCGCATTTCAGTTACATGTTGCACCTGTTTTCTCGGACAAATGGCTGAATAAGTTTTTGTGGTTGCTCTGTATGTTTTCTTTGTACTCTTATCTTATAGATGATTGGCTGCCAACTGGCTTATTATTATCAAGTGTACATGCAAAACTTAGTGTTATTAAGAGTATATAAGTTTGTACGAAATAAACTGAGGCCACTGCATGCCTGAGTGAGCTGCAGTCTCCTCTCTTTCTGATATTTCAGTTGTGGACTTTTCCTCTGTGGCACCGATTCATGCAACAATGGACATTAATTTTATATCCTGAGACATTACTGTCTTTTTTGATCGCTTCCCGGAGTCTTGTGGTTGAGTCTTTGGGGTTCTCTAAGTATAAGATCATATTGGCAGCAAAGAATGAGAGTTTGACCTCCTCTGCACCCATTTGGAACACTTTATTACCTTTTCTTGCCCGATTATATTGGCTAGAACTTTCAGTACTATGTTGAATAGTAGAGGTGATAGAGGACAACCTTGTGTTGTTCCAGTTCTGAGTGGAAAAGCTTTCAGTTTTACTCCACTCAGTATGGTATTAGCTGTGGGTTTGTCAGAGATGGCTTTGATCAGATTAAGAAATATGCCACCTATGCCCAAATTCTGAAGTATTCAAATTAGAAAAGGATGCTGAATTTTATTGATTGCTTTTCCCACATCTATTGAGAGGATTGTATGGTCTTTGTTTTTGCTTCTGTTGACATGGTGAATTACATTTATGGACTTGCATATGTTAAAGCAGCCTGAATCCACGGGATGAAACCTACTTGATTATGATGAATGATTTTTTTAATGTGTGGCTGTAATCTACTGGCTAGGATTTTATTGAGAATTTTTGAATCTATATTTATTAGGGAAATTGGTCTGAAATTCTCCTTTTTGGTTGGGTCTTTTCCTGGTTTTGATATCATGGTGATGTTTGCTTCATAGAACATTTTGGAGAAGATTCCTTCCTTCTCAATTTTTTGGAATATTTTCTCAGTATGGGTATAAGCTCTTCTTTGAAGGTTTGATAGAATTCTGGTGTGAAGCCATCGGGACCAGGGCTTTTTTTTGTTGGGAGAATTTTTTAATGTTTCTTCAATCTCAGTTCTTGAAATTGGTCTGTGCAGGAAATCTATTTCATCTTGATTAAGTCTAGGGAGAGGGTGTGATTCCAGGTGTTGACCCATTTCCTCCATTCTCAAATTTCTGCGTGTAGAGTTTCTTGTAGTACTCAGAGATGATCTTCTGTGTTTCTGTGGCATCTGTTGTTATTTCCCCTTTATCATTTCTGATTGAGGTTATTAGAGATTTTACATTTCTGTTTCTAGTTAATCTGGCTAAAGGTTTAGCAATTTTATTTATTTTTTCAAAAAACCAAACTTTTAAAAATTAGTTTTCTGAATGATTCTTTTGTTTTCAATTTCATTGATTTCTGATTTAATATTGGTTATTTCTTTTCTTCTGCTGGGTTTAGGATTAGATTGTTCTTCTTTTTCCAATTCCATACAATGGTTTATGAGTTCATTGATAAGCTCTCCTTCTATTTTTCAAATATAGGCATCTAAATTTCCCTCTTAAGACTGATTTGTTGTAACACACAGGTTTTGGTAAGTTGTGTCTTCATTGTTCTTATGTTTGAGGAATTTAATGATGTCCTCTTTTATCTCCTCCTGAATCCAACTATCATTCAGCATAAGGTTAAGTTCCAAGTCCTTGTGTAAGGATGAATGTTTTTGTTGGAGTTGAGTTCCACCTTTATTGCCTTGTGGTCTGAGAAGATACAAGGTATAATTTCTATTCTTTTAATTTTGCTGACGTTTGATTTGTATCCTAGATATGGTCGATTTTGAAGCACGTATCATTGGCTGATGAGAAAAATGTATATTTCTTAGCTTTGGGAGGTGTGTTCTGTATATATCTATTAATCACATTTGTTCTAGGGTCATATTTAAGTCCTTTGTATCTTTGTTTAGTTTCTGTTTAGAGGATCTGCCCAGTTCTGTCAGAGGAGTGTTAAAGTCCGCAACTATTATGGTGTTATGGGTTATTATATTGTGCAGACCCATCTAGGTCTGTTTCATAAATCTGGGAGCATTTAAGTTGGGTGCATAAATATTTAAAATTGAGATGTCTTCTTGTTGTATTGTTCCCTTTACCAGTATAAAATGTCCATCTTTGTCTTTCTTAACTTTAATTGCTTTAAATCTTCTTATATCTGAAAATAAGATTGCAAACCGTCCTTTTTTACTGATTCCCATTTGTTTGAAATACTGTTTTCCATCACTTAACCCTGAGTCTTGATTTGTCCTTCAAGGATAGGTGTGTCTCCTGGAGTCAGCATATGGATGGCTTGTGCTTGGGTTTTTTTTTTAATCTAATCAATCAACCAGCCTGTGCCTTTTCAGTGGTGAATTCAATACATTGACATTTATTGAGAGAATTGATAAGTGTGGTGGAGCTCTATTCATCTTATTTTGTGAAAGTTCATTTTGTAGTTTTATCTTTTGTGCTGTCGTGTAAGCTAAGTTTTGACATTTAGCTTCTGGATGTTTACTTTGCTGGTGGCCCATTGTGGTGGTCAGTGTTGAGAATAGGTCTAAGTATTTCCTGTAGAGCTGGTCTTTTGTGGCAACTTTCCTCAGTGCTTTTATATCTGTAAAAGATTTGATTTCTCCATCAATTTTGAAGCTTAGTTTAGCAGAATACAGAATTCTGGGCTGAAAATAGTTTTGTTTAAGAATGTTGAAGATGTGTTTCTTGTACCCTCAATGAATCCCCAACAATAAAAAAACAAAAACAAAAAAGAATGTTGAAGGTAGATGACCATACTCTTCCGGCTTGGAAGGTTTCAGTTGAAAAGTCTGTTATCATCCTAACGGCTCTGCCTCTGTAGGTCAGTTGGTGCTTACTCCTGGCTGCTTGCAGAATTTTTTCTTTCATCTTGATTTTGGACAGGTTCATTACAATGTGTCTTGGAGAAGCTCTGTTTGAGTTGAGATGACCCAGGGTTTGATATCCATCTGAAAGGAGTGTGTTGGGGTCTTCAGTAAAACTTGAGAAGTTTTCATTTATGATAGTCACTGGTAGGGCTTCCATTCCTTTGGGTCAATCTTCTTCCTCTTATTATTCCTGTGTTTGAACGCTTCATGGAATCTCATAGTTCACTAAGTGTCCATTCTGCTTTTTCTCTCTGCTTTTCTGCCTCTTTAACACCTGGGTTAACTTGAAAACTTTACCCTCTAGCTCTGAAGTTCTTTCTTCTCCAAGGTCTAACCTATTTTTGATACTGTCTACTGCATCGTTACATTACCTGATTGTCTCCTACATTTCCTTAAGCTCCACCATATCCTTTCTATAGTCTACACATACCTTGTCTGATGTTTGGTTCTGTCTTTCCATTTTCTGGTCCATTCCTTTTATTGTCTTTATTATTCATATTTTAAATTCCCTTTCTGTCAAGTCCATTAATTCTTTATAGGTGGAGTCTTTCTAGTAGCTGCCTCATGGTCCCCTGGGGGAGTTCCTCTGTTTTGATTTTTCCTGTCGCCTGAATTTTTCCTCCTCATTTGTTCTTTCTTATTGTTCACCTCCTTGTCCTCCTTTTTTCTTCTCACTACCTCCTTTGTTTCAAACAGAAGTCCTGCTCTTGATGATAGTATGTTGCAGTATGTGGCCGGGACACCAGGTGATGCTGTAGTTTTCTTAGGAGACAAAGATCGCAGCCAGCAACCTTTATGGTCCTCATTCCAAACTTAGTTGCCTTTGGTGATCGCCTGATTGTTTCTTTAGCATTCAGACCCTGCTGGGTTAGGGTCTTAAAGCTCTCCAGAATTCTTGAGGAGTAGGTCTCACAGTGCCCTGTGACTCCAGTTCCTGTGGGGTGTGGAGTCCCTCAGCCTATCTCAAGAGTGGAGTTCTGATGCTGGGAAGTAGAATTAAGATGGCTGTGCTTTAGGCCTCTGCTAAGACCTTCTAATGACCTTCCCACAATGGCAGCCTCCTGGCCACCAAGATCTTCTCAGTATGGCTGCCTCTCCAGCCACCAAACCTATCACAAATCCACTCCAACTGGCATTTGAATCTAGTTGCTGTATACTGCTGTATACTGTTCAAGTCTGCCTATTTTTCCACTCCAACTGGCATTCTAATCTAGTTGCTGTATACTGTTCAAGTCTACCTGTTCTTCCACTCAAGTCTGCCTATTCTTCCACTCAAGTTTTCCACTCAACACACAGCTTTCCACAACAACTGAAAACTCCAGGAAGGTTTCCTCCTGTCCCAGACCTCGGAGGGTGGGGTGGGGGGGCTAGTCAATCCCAGCTGGTTGTAATCACTTGCCTCTTGGAGTTGTTCTTGTTTCTAAACTTTTGAGGCCTGAAATTAGCTAATTTTTCAACCCTACTAGGCCTAAATTTCTTGCATTTGCTCTATTCCCTTTAATTTTCCTGGAAAACTAGTCCTGATTACATGATCTCATCATGGTGTGTTATGACAATAAGGAATAACCCAAGCACATTAATGTATATGTGCTAGGATTACAGGCATGAGCCACTACCACACAGCCAGTAATTTTGATCTTAATAAGAACAAAGCCACAGGATCCCCGTGGATATTTGTTCAGGTGCCAGGAACCTGGGGCTCCCTTTCCCCCTTGGTCTTTGCCTTCTGCTACAGGCTCTGTCTCCTCTTTTCTCCGCATTCAGATTCAGGCTTGCTCAAACTGCCTACTACTTGTGTGGCTCCTGTAAACGCTCTGTAAAGGGAAGTTAAGGAGTAATTATGTCCCACTCCTACTTTAAACTACATTAATTTATTTATATTGAAGAAAGTGTTTATTTAGTTCCCATGTGTGATGGGCCCTGTTCTAGGTATTAGGCATTCAGCAAAGAATAGGAAAAAGAGGAACTCCCACCTCTGTGTCACTTATATTCCAGAAGGCAAGGGCATGTTATTTCCTGTAAGACAACACCCATTAGCTCTTTGTAAACTGGCAAACACTAGAAGGATAGTGTGTAATGCTGTCAGTTTAGTAAACACACATAATTGAAACTCCCAGCCAGCTTATTAATGCTTCAAGCTGTCTTCTAGTGAAATACTAGGTAGTCAGAATTATTTTGGTCAAAAATCCACGGATGTTTAATAATGATAATAATCACATCCAATGAACAGATGTTATAATTCAGATCTTAAAATTTAAAAACACCACCAATGGCCAAGTACAGTGGCTCACGCCTGTAATTCCAGTACTCTGGGAGAGGGTGTGGATCACCTCAGGAGTTCGAGACCACCCTGAGCAAGAGTGAGACCACATCTCTACAAAAATAGAAAAACTAGTTGGGCATTGTGGTGGGCACCTGTAGTAGTCTCAGCTACTAGGGAGGCTGAGGCAAGAGGATTTCTTGAGCTCAGGAGTTAGAGGTTGCTGTAAGCAATGATGCCATAGCACTCTACCCAGTGTGACAGAATGAGATTCTGTCTCAAAAACACACAAAAAAACCCAATCCACCATTGTCCTACAATAGAGTAATGGTTTAAAAAAAATGGAGTATCTATAAAATGGAAAGACAAAACTGTTATATTTATGAAGATTTATAAGATGATGAAATAGTATAAGTATTAAGTGAAAATCATGATACAAAATTATATATACAGTTGGATTCTACATGTTAATTGAATAGTCTTAACTAAGTGTTAACAAAAGTTCTATCCTTTTCCTCCCTAATCACTACTTTCATCTATGCTTAGTTGCATTCTAGATTCTTATCATTATAACATGTTGAACAGATTCCATAATATCCTGGGTACTTTCAGTTTTTGAGGCATAGTCTAGTTTTAAAACCTCCCTCTCATTTCTGATTCAATCTCTTTTCCTTCCCCCACACAGCAGAAACCAGAAGCAACCCACGTTGTGGACCAGCAGGGAGGCTGTGTACTGGCCCTGGTGGAGGGAGAGGGAAGCCCTCCAGTCTCTTACGGGAAGGGCCCACGGTCAGGGGAAGGCAGGCATCACCGGCCTCACTCCAGCTGAACGTGTTCAGGGCTGATGACAGTGCCGCAAAGCCTGAGACAGTCTCCAGGCAGGTCAAATGTGGTTCCCTTGGGCAATGCTCAGCTTTAACCAGGTCGTGTCTGTCACTGTCAGGAAAAAGAAGACCCCCCTCCAGTCTCCCAGGAGCTCCCTTCCCAGCTCCACTCTGGGCTGCCCACCTGCCGCCCAGCAGCCTCCTGGGAGGCTCATGCTCTTCGGCTTCTTCTCTAACTCAGGCAGTCGTCAAACCTCGGAGTTCCTTGTCGTGCCTTTAAAGTCATGGAGAACTGAGTGGGGCTGGGCGCCCCCTCCGTCTTTTCAGGTATACACGTCTTAAGCCTTTAATAGAAGTGGTTTTTCTACTTCCACTTTCAGAAATTTCTAGATTAGAAATGGACATTGGATACCACATGAACATGCTTTATTGCCATGGCAACACAGAGTTACAAGGGACCTCAGTTTGGTGGCATTAGTCTGGGCATGAGAGCCAATCTCCTCTTCTTCAAGGCACCCAGGACTCTCTATGAATTACTCTCTTGGTCTTCCTCCCCTCATCCCCCTCACACCCCAGGCCGAGGGAGAGTGGAATGGAAACTCCCTCCAGAAAGCTACACCGGGTCTCTCCCTTTCTTCCTCACAGACAGACCTCTCTTTTGGTGTGGTAAAGGCCAAGAGAGGAGTTTCCTGGGGTGGTGGTTGATGCCAGTAAGGTGGTTGAGCACTTTTAAGTAAGCCCCAATGGAACGTTTTGACTCTTAAATATTTATGGCTCTTTTTGAGAACAGTTTTGGCTTTGGGTAGTAGCTACAATTCTGAGGCAGCAGGAAAAAAAAAATCCCACTCAATATTCTAGTAAGCAAAAAGTGGAGAGGGAAAGACTGGAGACATTTTCAAGCTTAGTAATCTTTATTATTTGTATTGTTTAATTTGCCTTATCTGAGGAAAAGGTTTCTAAGTCATCCAACTATTATGGTTTCCTTAAATATCACGGGTAATGTCATATTATCATAATGTTTGTGTCTGCCTGATCTTTACCCCCCATGATTAATTTCGGGGCTGTGGATTAGGGCAAGGAACATGAAACTGCTCTCCTGTTCTTCCTGCTATGATATCTGGTCCAGACGCCATGACCTCTACCCCACACCCCACTCGTTTCACTTGAATTATTGATTACATAGTTTTTGTTTTTTTTTTCAGTTTTTGGCCGGGGCCAGGTTTGAACCTGCCACCTCCAGTATACGGGGCCAGCGCCCTACTCCTTGAGCCACAGGTGCTGCCCTGATTACATAGTTTTTTATAATGTAAGGACATTTTATATCACTGGAAAGTCAGGGTCATTTATAAATGGAAGGAAACTGTGAAAATTAATAGAATGGAAACATGTTAGCCAGAAACTATTGCTTGCAAAGGTTGTGTGCAGAAAGTCTGCCCTCCTGTTGCGCTTTTAAGAACAATGATTAACAAGTGTTATCAAGGTGCTGAGACCACCAACATCTTCAGATTTTCTCTTTCATGAAAGCAGAAAAATTTGATGACTTCTCTAGACCACTAAAACAATCTCAAGTTCCACTACTATTACGTGGCCAGCATGCTGGGCAACACTACTTTGTAGTTTTACAGTTTTTGTCATGTTTTCCTTCCATGCTTTACTTAGCCTAATATAGTTACTTATGTACGTGTATTAGGGAACGTATGTACGTGTAGAGGGAACTTGAAATATCTTTTACAATTTCCTTTGGAATTTTATTTCTGAAATTTTCCTATCAATTTAATTATCAGGACAACATTTTCAGGTGCTGAGATCACAGATTATTTGAATTTACCCAGGCATAATGATGGTTAGAAAAGAAGGCGAAAAGTAAATATGTTAATTCCTCCTTAATAATTCAAGATTTCAGTGATCTGAAAGTATGTGGAAAAGTCACCTGAGTAATAAAGCATGCATCATTTGACAGGATTAAAGTTCAAATCGCTGCAAAGCAGCTTATTTTTCATCCATCACCATGGATACAAAAGAACAGCTGAAGCTCAGGCATTGACATCAAGCATGCCCAAACAAGACCGGAGCAGGGCAGCCGCAGTGCTACAAAGGAGGAGGAAAATGGCCAGTGAAGGGAGGAGCAGGCAGAGGGAAACAAGTCATTGTTAAGATAATGAGTCAGAAGTTCAGCTGGGAGATTAAATAAGAGGAGACAGGAGGCCAGCTGAGAAGCTTGGAGACGTCAATGCTTGTTTACACCGACCTTTCAATAACCTTCTCAGCCAGAAATAGAACCAGAGGGAGACTGAGGAAAAGATATACCAGATCATCGGCCACTGAAGCAGTAGTTTCAACAGCTTCTTCTATTTTCTCCCTATTTTATGATCAGGCTTTAATTCTAAATAATTTTAAAACACTTTAAACATTTAAAAATGATGCTCTAGAGATTTTACTTGCCTGGATCACTTTAAGATTAAAAATCTTTCCCTAGCTTGGCACCTGTAGCTCAGCGGCTAGGGCACCAGCCACATACACCAGAGCTGGAGGGTTTGAACCAAGCCCGGGTCTGCTAAATAACAATGACAACTACAACCAAAAAATGGCTGGGAGTTGTGGCAGGCACCTGCAGTTCCTGCTCCTTGGGAGGCTGAGGCAAGGGGATCACTTGAGCCTAAGAGTTTGAGCTTGCTATGAGCCGTGAGATGCCACAGTACTCTATCCAGGGCGACATAGTGAGATTCTGTCTCAAAAAAAAAAGAAAGCATTCCCTAAAGTAGCTGACTACTCCAAATAACAGCTTGAGAAAAATCGAAGGAACCAGTATCCACAGGGTAATAGGAAATGGTAAGTTCTGAGAATTGCTATTTTAGGTGGTAAGTTCTTATTCATGAACTGACACAATTTCTACTTGGGTTTATTATAAATGTTTTATTACCTTAAATTTGTGTTTTCTATCAAAATCCAGTGCATCTATCTTCAGGTTTCTGTGTAGAACACAAAGACCCAGACTCAGGAACTCTGGATTTTGAGGATTGCTTGTCCTCTGGGGACAGCTCTGATTTGTAGCATTTGCTGATTTCTGTGGTGTAAATATTTCACCATGGCTGATTTTGATCTAGCAGTTGAGGTCAACTGGCTTGCAAAATTTCTGAAGACATAACCATTGGTTCTTGCAAGCCAGTACCAGCTGGCTCCCCTCAACGTGATTGAGTTCTTTTTTCTTTTTTTTTTTTTTTTTTTTTGAGACAGAGCCTCAAGCTGTCACCCTGGGTGGAGTGCAGTGGCATCACAGCTCACAGCAACCTCCAATGGGCTCATGTGATTCTCTTGCCTCTGCCTCCCAAGTAGCTGGGACTACAGGCCCCTGCCACAATGCCTGACTGTTTTTTGGTTGTAGCCATCATTGTTGATTGGCAGGCCAGGGATGGATTCGAACCCGTCAGCTCAGGTGAATGTGGCTGGCGCCTTAGACACTTGAGGCACAGGCACTGAGCTGGTGATTGAGTTCTATTTCAGTTCTGATATCAATTTGGGGTGGGACTTTGAGCATCTCACTGGGCCTCCGTTTCCTCATCTGATGAAGGTTTGGAGCTGGGTTTAATCATTGGTTGTTAAAATGGTGTATTGGTTTGCTCCAGGGATTTGAGAGAGCATTCTTGGGGGCCACTTATGGAAGAGTATTTGGAAGATGCTGAGTTGTGAGTATTCTACCTCCTCACAGCCACTGCACCTTTTTGTAGCAGTCTGGATTTTAGCTATTGTAGAATATTTTGCATTTTAGTACAAGGTCCTGTTTAAAGAGAAGAGTCTAGTAGGAAAAAATAACATCAGAAAACCCACTTTAATAATTGCTCTTACAGGCCTCCTTACAATTATAAAAACTGATGATTCTATGGAATGAAAAATGTGAATCAAACACCAATATACTAATGTCTGTGGACAGTACTGGAGTCTCACTATGTCGTCCTAGGTAGAGTGCCATGGCTTCACAGCTCACAGCAACCTCCAAATCTTAGGCTTAAGCGATTCTCTTGCCTCAGCCTCCCACAGGTGCCTGCCACTACACCCAGCTATTTTTTGGTTGTAGTTGTTATTGTTGTTTGGCAGGCCCGGGCTGGATAAGAACCCGTCAGCTGGTTCATGTGGCTGGTGCCTTAAGTGCTGAGCTACAGGCGCCAAGCCTGTCTTGGTTAAATCTTATAAACACTGGCTGAAAGAGTCAACCAAGCCTGAGTGAAATTATATCCACATTATCACAGACTTGTTTAAAATGAGAAGGATTTTAGAGATGCTTTCTTGGGAGAGGTTTCAAATATTACCAAAAGATTCAGCAGCGCTGCCTCAGAAAATGCATGTGTGTTTGTGTAGGTATGTGCGTGTATGTGTGTGTGTGTGGGTTAAACAGACTGTAATCCACTTTGCCCTCTTCTGCCTCTTTCCATACCCCCTTCAACAGAGAAGCAGTTCCTATGTTTTAAATATGTCTTTTATGTTTTAAATATGGGGGTTCTATATAAGAATTTATTTGAGAAAGGGTTCTACTGCAGGGATGAAAGGGGGATGTAAAGACACCTGACTACTGACTGGTGCCATTCACTGAGTTTAACAAACCCAGAAACAAACCTTTAAAGAAGTTTCATATGAAAGCTATAACCCAGTTATAACCTAAGAATTTGGGGAATGGGGAGGATGGGCGGAGGGAGGCTGATGGTGGGATTACACCTGCAGTGCATCTTACAAGGGTACATATGAAACTTAGTAAATGTAGAATATAATTGTCTTTTTTGTGTGTGTGTGTGGTTTTTTGGCCAGGGCTGGGTTTGAACCCACCACCTTTGGCATATGGGACCGGTGCCCTACCCCTTTGAGCCACAGGCGCCGCGCAGAATATAATTGTCTTAACACAATAACTAAGAAAATGCCAGGAAGGCTATATTAACCAGTGTGATGAAAATGTGTCAAACTGTTTATAAAACCAATATATGGTGCCCCATGATCGCATTAATGTACACGGCTATGATTTAAAATTAATATAAAAGAACAAAAGAAAAACAAAAACAAACCTTTAAAGAAGAATGGGGTGGTGCCTGTGGCTCAGTGAGTGGGGTGCCGGCCCTATATACTGAGGGTGGCGAGTTCAGACCCAGCCCTGGCCAAACTGCAACAATGAAAAAATAAAAAAATAAAAAAAAAAAATAAATAAGAATGCCTTGTCCATCATCCCACAGTCAGCAAGAGCAGAGTCATAGCTGGAATTAAGGTCTCTAAGTTTACAGACCATTATGATTTTCCTTTTCAGATGCTGACTACTTGGGACTATTTCCTGATGTGAGGCTCTGGGTAACTAATCTAACCCTGTGTTGTCCAATAGGGAAGCCATGACCTACATGTGACTATTGAGTACTTGAAATGGGGCTGGTCTGAAATGCAATGTATTGTAACTGTAAAATATATAGGAGTGGAAATATTAGTACAAAGAAAGAATGTCAAACATCTCACTGATAATTTTAAAATATTGACTGCAAGTTGAAATACTTTGGATATATTTAATAAATTATGATAGGACTTCCATAGTTAGCCACACCCTACACTGACCACCTCAAGTTGGCCTAATTTTCATACAACTGACAGGCACCACATGTACAGATCAGTACAGTAGGACTCATTTCTTATGTTGACCTTCTCTGTATGTTGACCAGCTTGTTAACCGTCCCTCAAGTGATCAACTTACAGAGGTTCCACCGTATATTGTATAAACTGATTTTACTGTAGTGCAGTGGTTCTCAACCTTCCTAATGCTGCAGCCCTTTAATACAGTTCTGTGGGTCATGACCCACAGGTTGAGAACCGCTGTTATAGTGTGACCAGTAGAAAATTTAAAATTAAATAAACGTGGCTCACATTCTATTTCTATTAGACAAATCTGGTTTAAACCTCAACATCCGTTTCCTCATCTATTGAAAGTGGAAAATAAGTTTCATTCCTATTTCTCAGGGTTAAGATCATACAAGGGGATTTTCAGGAAAAGTACTCTGCAGAGTACTATGCAAAAATAAGAGCAAGTTTCAAGACATCTCATGGGATCATCAGCTGCGTTAGTTGTTCCCTGTAAGGTGGAGAAAGTTTTATGGAGCTTTTTTCTTTTGCTGTTTTCTATGTGTGGGTTTTTTTTTTTTTTTTTTTTTTTGGTGAAGGAGGAGGTAAAGCAATAGTGTAGGTTACAAATATAACAACAGACACATTCATTCATTCTCCTCATTTATATTCTGCAAGCAAAGGACATGTTAGACTAGAGCCAACTGCTGCTGGATAGAAACAGGGACGTCAAGAAGGAACTTCATTCTCCCCACCTCCCACCTTCCAACCTCTCTGTAAGTGCTTCATTTCAGCAGAACATACTGATGAGCCAACCAGCAGGGGAGTCTGGGAAATGTTTCCAAGTCCCAGCTCCAGCACCATAGAACAGAATCTATACTAGAAACGCCGGCTAGGAGCTGAGAAACAGTAGGCACATAACTGGCACAATTCCAGTTCACTGGTATAAGTGACAGCCATCAGGGGAAGTTGCTGAGTTCTGGAGAGAAGTGGCTTGGACAGCTGCCTGGCAGAGAAGCAGTCCTCCTATCTTGCCTAGCAGGGGCTACCAGTAAAGGTAGGTAGGTTTGCAAGTATGAGATACCCTGGGAAGTTCCAGAAATTATTGCTGAAACTGGTTCTAGGCCTGTCTTTGACAGGAGTCTGCTGTAATTGAGGAGTCACAAAATCTGAAAGTACCCTGTTTTCCCGAAAATAAGACATCCTCTGAAAATAAGACCTACTTACAGGAAAGATAAGACGTGCCCTGAAAATAAGACCTAGCGCATCTTTGGGAGCACACCTTAAAATAAGACACTGTCTTATTTTTGGGGAAACGGGGTATGTATTTATAGCTTTAACCAAAACCTTTTGGTTTAGTTCTTTTTAAATAAAACAAAAGCAGAAGTCCCCCAAATTAAACTCTGTAACATTCAAATTTTATTGATGATTCACCCACCAATTATGAAGCAAGAAAATTACCAATAAAGATTTCAATGGTTTCATTTCTTTCTCTACTAACAAAATAATTAACTCATAAATTTGATCAAGTGCTTAAAAATTTTATCCTTTAAATAGAGTAATAATCAAAGAATATCAGCTTTCTATATTGCAAAGCCAAATAATAACAACCAGATTAGATTAAATTTGTTTTTATAAGAGCAGCCCACTTTCTGTCTCTGATTATACTATTCTTTACACCAAACTCAAGATTTCCTAAGCTGCTCAATTTCTTTTAAACATCTAGCATATTAGATACTTGAAAAAAGTTAGTATTATATGCTAACAACCTACTATTTACCTGGACTCTATTAATAAATTTTAAAAATGTAAGCAATACCAGTAAGTTAAATTTGAAATTATTATGTTTTTTTTTCTGTTGTTGTAGTTTTTGGCCAGGGCAGGCTTTGAACCTACCACCTCCCATATGTGGGGCTGGCACCCTACTCCATGAGCCACAGACACCACTCAAATTTGAAATTGTTAAATTTTTATTCTTATCACATATTTAGGGAAAATATACAAAATTGTAATAGTACTTTTTTTCTAGAATGGTATAAAATGGGTAACTGAACTTTAGCTAGGGAAAATTATGCTTGTGGGCTTCCCAAGGTATTGTACATAGTATGCCATCCCTTTTAAAATTAGTCACTCTGATTTCTGGATCGTCTACAGTTGGAAAGTCTTATTATTCTACTTGTGAATTTTTATGGAAATTCTGACAAATCAAATGCTGTACGTTTCCCCATAAGGAATATGAAATAATCCTATTAGTAAGCATCTAAAAGTTTAACGTAGTAAACTACACACAAACTTTATGTCCACCCTGTATAGTATCAGTGCCACATAGCATTAAACAAGACCAAGTCCCACAGAAAATGAAGTTAGCAGTATCACAAATATAGAGATATTGCAATACTAATGGAAGCCCGGGAATATTAAAAATAAAACTCCATGGTGCTTAATGACCATTAGTATTTATTCCACAAAGGTATCTTTTTTTTTTATTAAATCATAACTGTATACATTGATATGATCATGGGGCATCATACACAAAGGTATCTTTTAAAACAACAAGGAACCTGATTTCTGTTAAATATAGTTTCAAGTGGCAGAAATATAAAAATGTGATTTTGATTTTTTTTTTCTGAAAAGCAAAATACTATATAGCATATAGCGACATGAAATATCAAATAGTATAATCTTAGAAAGTTCTAGCCCGGTCAATAAGGATTATATTAAAACCCCATAATAGCAACATAAAAATTTTTGACATTGTTACCTCGTATTTTGAACTAACCTTTTAAAAACATTAATTCAAAAAACTGATTTTCACTTCCATAAGCTTACAAATTATTTTGGTCTTTTTTTTCAAGGTCAAGTGTTATAAATTGATAAATCACTGTTACACTGTTAAGAACGTGATAGGGTGAACAAAATTGCATATTGCAAGGATCTTGAGAATATGTTACATACTACTAGACAATTTTTTTGAATTGTCTGAATCTTTTAAATCTTTTTTGCTTAGTGGTAACTCTTTTAAAGATGTAGGGTAACACAACAAAATCGTGCAATTTGAAACTGCAAAATTTGAGATTTAGCAGACCTGGGCTTGTATCCTGGTTTCACTTAAGCGTCTCATGGTAGATTCGTTAGCCACTCTGAATCTTTTCTCGAGTATAAACGGTGACTAACAACACCTGCCTAGAGTCATGAATGAAGATGGAATGAGATTACACTGCCAGGACATTCAGAGTGCTGAATAAATGGTAACTCCATCCTCAGCTGTCCTTGAGCGCCAACCATCCCTGTACGACTCTGGTGAGAGGTGTTTGTCCACAGAAACACAGATGTTTCCTGACTTCCTAGCAACGTCCTTCCAAAGGAATCAACCCATACATCTATTAAACTACATACTATTAACAGAGTCAATATTCACAGTGAGCTATTTAAACAGTATTAGCAGAGAGAGATTAAAGAATTAACTGAAAACCATTTCAGTGCAATTTAGGGCTCACTCGGTTTATTTTCACTAACAGATGGCTGCCAGCTTAAGAGATGTATTGCCCGCACAGAAAATCATATTTAATTATAATATTGTTTAGGAGGGCAATCCATAAATCGAAGTAGAATATCTCGACAGGTTAAAATGAAAGCTTTGAAAGAGTGGAGAGGTGGGAAAACAAGGTCAAGCGAGAGGCAGGAATTACCAGTCTTCACGGTCAGAAAAACGCATTTGTCGTCAAGAAGTAAAAACAGCGAGATCAGCAGAGAATGAGTTAAACCGTCTCGATAATCAGTAGGCTCAGAGCGGCTTAAAACCTTCTTGTAAAAGAGGATTTTCTTTTTCCCTTCCCTGGTCCTGCAATTAATGCCGTTTAATGCACTGGCAATTTTTAAAGGGGTACAATATGTCACACAGCAGCTCTCAATAAGACGCTGACGTGCATCAAAGGCGTTTTCTTAGACAGAATTTTTTGGCTGATGTTTCAAACGCCCTTCCACCCCCTGCTCGTTCCGAAACCTAAATGCCATTTGCAAGCCAAGCTCACGGCGCGTCCGTGACCCACGAAGGCCGGGACCTCCAAGCAGCGTCCGTACACCAACCCATCTTCCTAAAAATCAGCCATTTCAGTAGAAAGACCGAGAAGTACCAGCCATTGGTTTACAATTCCTTTTTAATTTAAAACCAACCAATTACCAAAAAGGAGTCGAGACAATTGTGCATGTTTTTAATTGAGCAGGCGCCAATTTTACAATTCGTTTCACGAACCCTCTTTCCCCTGAGCCCGCGCCTTTCTTCACAGGGACCCGGACGCTCAGTGGTCGCCCTTCGCTGAGCACAGCCCTAAAGAGCAGGGCGCGCTCCGAGCTTCGCGGCGAACAGCTTCCCTGCTCGCGGTCTAGCTACAGCTAGAGCGGCGGACCAATGGCCGCCTCCTCCCGCACTCGTCTTCCCGCCTTCCACTTCTACTGGACCCAATGAAAAGGGCGTTTGCAAACAGAGGCCAATGGAGGCTCCGGGAGCGGCGCGCTCATTGGCTGGGACTGTCCCGCGGTGCAGTCTGGATCTCCGCCTCCGTTACCCTGGAGCCCAGGTCGCCGCGCCGCTGCCGCCTAGGAGCCACGGTCCCCGCCCCTGTCCCGTCCCAGAGTTCAAACTTTCCGCACCTGAGCAGCCTCAGCACCCACTCCCCAGCTTCCACTGGAGCCAGGCACCCGCCTAAGGGACGGCCGGACGCGGAGGCCCTGGTGGGCAGTTCGGTCCGGGGAGGGAAGGCAAGGAGTTGGGACGCGCCGTCGGCGGGGCTGCGGGCCGGGGCGGGCCGGGGCGGGCCGTGGAGACCCTGGGGGTGGCGGAGGTCGGGGTGGGGCCGGGTGAGGGGCGTGGTGGTGGGAGGCTGGCTACGGGGGCGTTCGAGAATGGGGGCCTGTGGGTGGAGTTATTAAAGCTAGAGGATGAAAGGATTAGGGGGAGGGGAGGGCATGCGGACTTGGGGTGGGGGGAGAGAAAATCCTGGGAAAATAAGTGGAGCAGAGGAGGGGAAGACCGGGAAGTTGGGAGAAGGGCTGGGAAAGGGTTCTGTCCTGTGCCCGGGAAGAGGAGGAAGGGAGCACGGTGCAGGCGGCTCTGGGAGGGGGTCAAGCGTTATTAAAAACAAAGCAACCCCCCTTGAAGCCTGTGGAGGCTGAGGACGAGAGAGGAGGGACCGGGCCTAGGGCCGAGAAGCGGAAGGAGGCTTTTGATAGCTCTGGGATAAATAATAGGTTTATTTTTAGACTGTGGTTACAGTGCAAGAGGCACATGTGTCTAGGCAGTGAAAACTTTACACACACTTAAGGGACGGAACGAGAAAAGTAAAGATGGTTAGCCAAAACGTGCCTTCTTGGGACCTGTGAGTTGGAGAGGGTGTGGGTGGACCACAGGACAGTGTTTAGCAGTGGGGATGAGCACTGGCCCCGTCCACCTGAGTATAAACCCCTCTTTTGTTCACTTTGTGGCCTTGCACAAATTACTAATATCAACTAGTAACAAATTACTAGCGTCATTTTTTGTATCTGGGATAGATTTGTGAGGATTCATTTTATCAAAATGCTCATATTACGTGAAAAAAATGGTTCGTTAACGTGGGCTTATTTTCAGAGTATTTGGTTTGTGTGAGGCATTGACTGGCGATTTTCTTAATATTTTTCCACCAGGGATAACCCTGTTATCCCCAAAGTCTAAAGAAGGTTTTGGCTCCTCTCCTTAGGAAAGAAAGTACACTTGGATACATGGCCACACACCTGTTTATGTCTGTCCTTTATCTCCAGGTTAAGAATTTGTATTAGATAACTCTTTAGGATCAGAAGTCATCATTAGAACGATTTTGGTTGGCTATATGTATTTCAGAAAACGGTAAAACCGATAAAGTTCCAGTTCTCTTTTTCTCTCTCTCACAGTTTTAATCTTTACTTTTTCCAGTTGTAGTTCCATATCTGAATTTTATATTACTATTTTAAATATGTCACTGTGTGATTTGTTCCATGTTGACTAACATGCCTGTCCGAACCCATAATGGAAAGTAATAGTTTGTTTTTCCAAGTCCATAAAATGTCGTTTCTAATAATATTTTTAAAACATCAAAAGTAATTGATGACCTTGGAAAAGATTTTGCTTTTGTCAGAGTCACATCTCTTGTTAAAAATCAAGAAACCATCACTCTGTAAGATACAACAGCAACTCACGACAATAAAGATGCTACCCTTCTCTTCTGGTTCTTTCCTCCGTTCTTCAACTCCTCTGCAGGATCCTCTTCTTCTTCCCCCCTTTTCATTATTGGTTTTCCCCACAACTCAGTCTTGTCTTTTTACTGTGTCTTTTTCTTAGCTGAGTTTCTTCTCTCTCTTAGCTTCTACTATCTATATTTTATTAACACCCTCCCAGTTTTTTAAATCTCTGTCCTGAAACACTTGAGTTACCTTCAAACTTTTGTAGCTAGTTTTTGGTGTTTCCACATAAGTCACCGCAGACATCTCTAACTCACCTGTGGTCCACCCACACCCTCTCCTAACTGTGTGGTACTTACCCGTCACCTTTCCTCGTTAGAGCATCCCCAGTTGTACCATATTCTAGTTTTGCAAGCCCCAAACTTTGGAATTTATTCATGTTCTTCTCTCATTTAATCCATCACCACATCTAGTTTATTTTACCTGATAAATGTTTCTGGAATCAATTCTGTACTGTGTATCTCTAGTTATGCTACCTTAGCCACACTGCTGTCATCTGTCAGCTGATATCAAGACCAGCTGGTGTTCTTCCTCCAGACTTACTGCCCTCCAGTTCTTTTTTAAATTTTTTTCCTAGAGACAGCATCCCACTTCGGTAGAGTGCCGTGGTGTCACAGCTCACAGCAACCTCCAGCTCCTGGGTTTAGGCGATTCTCCTGCCTCAGCGTCTCGAATAGCTGGGACTACAGGCGCCTGCCACAACGCCTGGCTATTTTTGTTGCAGTTTGGCCTGGGCCAGGTTTGAACTCGCCACCCTCGGCACATGGGGCTGTCGCCCTACTCACTGAGCCACAGGCACCACTTGCCCTCCAGTTCTTGGTTGGGCATGAATGTTTGTAAATGTCAGATGTGATCATTTCAGCTCTATTGAAGATCTTTGTTTCTAACCAACTCTTATCTCTTGTTACTACCTCAGCTCAAACTCAAATGCAGTTTAAACCAGCATTGTCAATAGAAATATAAAGTAAGTCATATACATATTTTTTTCAGTATCTGCGCAAGAAAATACAAACTGGTGAAATTAATTTTAGTATATTTCATTTAACTCAATGTATTTAAAATATTAAAAAGATTATCGAAAAGATGTTTTATGTTGTTTTATGTACTACATTTTTAAACTGCCACACGCATTTTATACTTTCAGCATATACCTATTCTGACATTTCCTGTGCTCAGAAGTTATCCTGTGGGACAGCACAGTTTGCAGTTGACAGTACTCCAGGCTTATCTAATGCCCTCTACTTTTGCACAAGCTGCATCCTCTTTTTTTTTTTTTCATATTTGTGTTCACCTTTAACAATGATATGCTATGAAATAACTTAGCATATCATCAGTCATTTAAAAGGGAAGACTGCTTTTGCATGGTGTCTGGCTGTGTAAACTACTGATAAAAGAAGCTGCATCCTCTTAATGAAGCAGGGGCTTACTTCACTAACTGCCTTCTTTTTCTAACCTCATTTACCAACTCTACCTTCCAAACACACGTGTGTGTGCACGTGTGCGCACACACGATTACACTTTGCTAATACCTTAAGACTCATTTTAGGCATTATCTTCTCTGGAAACCATCTCAAACTCCCTCTCTCTTGCAATCTTAGTTCTGAGTTTACTTAGCCTCCTCTGCCTTTTACCATTATAACTTAGACTCTTTTGCATTATCTTTCTTCTCTTGGCTGGGAATTCCTTAAGGGCAGGGCACCTGTTTTATCACACTGATTTTTGTATCTCCAGCATCATCTGTAGTTCAGTGCCTGACAGCAACTAGTCAGTAAATCGAATGAGTGAACATTTTGTGATGTTTCATTTGACTAAAATTTGGTATACATGGTGTAGCTAAGATGTTTTGATTTGACCTATTGTTTGAAAGTGCTATTTAAAAGAAGCTGATTATGCCATAGATTTTAAGTCTAGCATTTACTATATAGTCTGACTAGTAATACATAGTATACTTAAAATGCAAACATAGTTTCTTTTGATTTCTTAAGCTTCATTTTATTTTTCACCAAATAGTTTGATTTCTAAGCAAGAGTAGGTGTCGTGCAAGTAAATGTTGTAGGATAAAGAAATTGCTGTAATAGGGGACTAAAAAAACTTGGTTTTATTTCTTAATCTTTTGCCCTTTGTTTTAATGTAGAAACATATTTTTTAACTTTAACTCCTTATTTCTATCGCTCTTAGTTTATTTTCATTTTACTTGCCTAGCTGCCTGTTGTGGGAATCGTTTTGCTAGTAGTAAAGGTAGCTAGTCAGCAGTGTTACATACAGAGAAGCTGAGCACAGGGGCATGTCAGGAAATTAACAGTTGATTTTATACAGTTTTTTTCCTTAAAACTAAGAGCCTTTCTTAGAGTCACATACGTCAGATGATCATGATTTTCTATATATGGTGGAAGTGGACTTAGGAGCTTAGATTTACTTTCTTATTCATTTGTAAGTAGACATAAATGAAATATTCTAGCTCTGAAGAATCTTTCTGTTGTCTCTTTTCTGACTTATTATGTGTATCCTATACTGTTCAGGACTTTTTCTTAAAAGGAAAGTTTATTTTTTCATGAAAATGACAAATATTAGATTGGATAGCTGTCTATCGTTGCTATAGAAGCACTCTTGGCCATGTTTAGAAAATTAACAGTTCTTACAAATTGAAATTGGGCAAGACTTGTGATTTTTATTTTTTGCTTTTATCTAGTTAATTTTTTGCTTATTGTTGAGAGAGCTGAAGGAATGCATGTGACCTTCCTCCCCTCAACACAGACACGCGGGAAACAGATGAACAACTGTGAATTGATTTATTCTTGGTTACTATGAATTAGGTTAAACTGGAGAACTGTACACAGAATATAAATTCTTAGGTTCTATCCATTAATATAGGTTACTTTTTCAAGAGTGTAATTGTATTCACATAATAACATTATGATTTGATTATGTTAGTCAAATAGAAAATTATTGGTTTAACTGCATGTACAAGTTATTTTCTCTGAAGCTTGTTAGGACAGAAAAGTTATTTAAAATAAACCCAGAAAAAATATTTCATCTTTACAATAGCAATGGATCTGAACAAATTTTTTCATTTGCTGACTTTTCCCTCTTGGGATTTTAGAGATTTAAGTAAGCCTTATGTAACTATTTTGAAAGAGGGAAGACTTAACATTTTCTTTAAAACAAAAAGGGAAATTTTAGAAAACAAGACTGTTAATATTCTATTTGGAATAATAGTATAGAATAATCTTTTTGTATATAATTAATGAATGATTGTTGTGGTTACTACAGTGGACTATACAAATGAGATTTCTATTCTCATAGGTAAGATAGTGTATGATTTTTTTTCAATAGTACCAAGGTCTATGAAGAAAATAAAGCAAAATAATAGGATGGTCTGACTGGATAGAATTGTGGGGGGAGCTGTCCCTGAGACCCTGCTGTAAAAGCCCATAGTATATTATTGCTTTCTGGTTCCGTCGTTGTCTAAAATGGCATCTGTATCATCAGTGATTTTTATTGATCGGATGGATGCGTGAATGGAGCAGTAGCTTCATGGACTTGGGAGCATTGGTTGTTTAAACAAGTTGTCTGAAAGGATGAGAATAATTGTTAGAAATAATTGACTTAAAATGAGGTACATTTGCTGTGAAAGGTGTAGGTCTGACCAAGTGTATTAAAGTAATACAAAAGAAAAAAAAAGAATAATCCTATCACATTGAAGAGAAGACAGAGTACTTGCAGTAGATGAGAGATCGGAACATTTCTGAAAGAGACAAAGAGTAGTGATGGATGAAACATTTCAACGGAGAAAACTGTGTCCCAACACATTCGAGAGGGGGGTGCAGCAAAGGAAGATTCTCACGTGACCATTAGAATCTCAGACAGAGGATGGGTGAAAACGGGAAGAGAAGAGTAATGGAAGTGTGCACAGTTGTGCCTCCTTTCCCACCCAAATTGTGCAGTGACAGTTACTGTCACATACCCTGTTTCTCTTCACTCAGCCCTTCCTCCCTTTCCCATCAAAATATACAGAGGTTATTTCTTCTGTCAATAAAAACGAAGACTGAAGGAAAAGTAGCATTGCCGCGGGGGGCGTCTCTCCGCTCTAGCTTTTAGGGAACTCCCTGTGTGATATGTAGCTTGCTAATGCCTGGTTCTCTGCAGGCGTCCCATCAGGAAGCCGTGTTTCCATTCACTCGTTCTCTTAAGTATTGATGGTCAACCAAAAATTACCTTCAAAGAAATAAAACCAGCAGTATATAAATAAAACCAGAAAAACTGACACCACGTGAAGCAGATAATTCTTGGATCAATAGAGACCTTAAAAAGAAAATGTCTGTTTAATATTCTTAGAGAAAAAAAAAATCCTCAATAAAGCAAGAGCAGAATAATTTTTTAAAAATCAGAATTAAAAGGGATGTAGATATTGGGATAATTTAAAAAATGATGGTTTAGAAGATAAATTGAGTAAAACTCTTTGAAAATAGAGCAAAAAGACAAAGCAGGTTTGCTATAAAATAAGTACAAATTTCAAAAAGAAAAAATGGAAAGGATCAATTATCAGAATAGTAATATAAGGAAATCTCTAATGTTTAAAGATGCACATTTCCAGATTGGGAGGAAGTGAGGGAGAAAGAGGAAAGCCCCCCCACCCCATACATATCACTGTGAAATTTCAGTAGAACAGGAGGCAAAGTTCTAAAACTCTTATGGAGGAAAAAATGAAAAAAGGTATTCTATAAAGCTGTGGCTCCCGAGGCGGCAGAGCGGTATTGGTATTGGTCCATGGCCTGTTAGGAACCGGGCCATACAGCAGAAGGGGAGCCTTTGTCTGTACTTACAGCAGCTCCCCTCTCCCCGCTCCAGGACTGGAAAAAACGTCTTCCATGGTGCCACAAAGGTAGGGGAGTGCCACCGTGAAGGAGTGGGAATCAGATGAGTATGACTGGGGCAAAATCCCTAAGGGCAGGCAGTTTTTGTTATTCATTACTGTTCATATACAGCTCAAAAGATAAAATTAGAATAAAAGAATAACTATTACAAATGTCTCACAAGCAACACTGAGAGTTTAAAAGGCAGCAAGTATCTTCAGAGTTCTGAGAGAACTTGGAACCTATGAAAATTAGCAAGTGTGAGGTAAAACCCAGACATTCCCAGGCAGGTGAGGAATATAATACTATTTACTTCTTAAACTATATGGCCTTTGTGAAGGTGTTGCTTAAGGACGTGGACCAGTGAACTGATGCTGAAAACTAACAAAGATGATGACAAAGCACATTAACTCAGGAATTGAATAAAAATAATTCCAGAATGACCACAATGCAACAGGTCTAGAAAAGTAGCTGTTTCAAATAAGAATAGAAAATCTAGGAAAAATGTCTTTAAGGGAAAGAATGGTGTGGATTTTCTGTTATTAAGAAGCTGGTAAATACTGGTGATACGTAAGAAACATGCTTTTTCCCAAATCTCAGTAAGAAAACAAGGTAATTAGAAATTTTAAGGAAAAAAGAAATCCCTGCAAACAACCAACACGTAATTGCATGTTATAATCATCTAAAATGAAGGGTGAATGAAATACTGATTTTTAGAGACTAAAATTGCTAAATCAAGAAACAGTATAAACATAAAGGTGTATGTCATTAAAATAGTTGTCCCAGGGAGCAGGACTTGGATAATGGGGCAGTGGGGGTTTCCTTCTTTTTCTTAGCTCTGGATATATTTGGGAGGAGAAGAGAGCACTGTTTGGAGGCTTCTTCCTCTTTGTGGTGAAAAGTTGGCTGGCCCCTCTGATTTAGGTAGCTTGGATTGTAGAGTGCCACATCTGCTGTGTGAATGAAAACTAAATGATCTTCATCTTTACCGTACAATCAACTTTCAATTATATTAATGGAATTTAAACTGAAAGTCTTTGACAAGGAACATCATTCATAATTACTGAGCATCACATGTGTTTGAATTGCTAATATAATTTTTGATATTTACCAAGTATTTGCTTTTGCAGTTTTTGAATTATCCCATTTAATCCTCACAACAGTTCCCTAAGGTAGTTACTATTACTATTCGCATTTTAAAGATTAAAATATTTAGATTTAGACTGAGAGGTTAGGTAAATTTGACAGATTTACATAGCTATTGAGCGGTAGAGCCACTTGCTGTTATCATTATCCTTTTTTCTAGATAATGTTTTCATGTGTAAACATCTTTTTTCATGATTTCAGAGTAACATTCAGGCCATTGTATATATGTATATTTAATATTAGTGTTTGCCATTGGAATTGCTGATTTTAGCTACAATATTTAAGAGGAACTAAGATTGCTAGACACTAATACGTTAAAGTAAAATCAAAGCTCTAAGATTGTTTATTTTGCCTTTAAAAAAACTTTTTCACTAAGGAAAACTTCAAACAAATACAGAAGTAAAGATACTAGAGTGATAAGCCCCAACTCTCCACCATGCAGTTCACAGTCACCAGCTCACGGTCAGTCTTGCTTCATCTCCAGCCTTCCGTCTTCCCTTTGGGTCATTTTGAAGCTAACTCCAGAAGTTATTTAATTTTGTGTATAAATATTTCAACATATTTCTCTAAAAGATAAGGATTCTTTTTAGAGCATTTTTTTTTTTTTTTTTGCAGTTTTTGGCCTGGGCTGGGTTCGAACCCGTCACCTCCAGCATATGGGGATGGCGCCCTACCCCTTTGAGCCACAGGAGCCACCCGATAAGGATTCTTTTTAAAAAAACACCACAATATTACTGTCTTACCTAAAGTAATAGTAATTCTGTACTATTAAATATCTAGTCAATGTTTACATTTTCTCAATTATGTTACAGTTTTTTATACAGTTTGACTCAGGATTGAAATAAGGTTCTTAGATTGCAATTGGTTGTTGCATTTTAAGAGTTTGTTCATATACAGATAATTTCTTCCTCTTTATCTTATTCTGCTTGCAATCTATTCATTAAATTCATTTTTCTTGTAGGGTTTTCCATAGTCTGGATTTTGCTGATTGCTTCTTTGTACCTCTGTCCCTTGTATTTTCAGTGCCACTTACATTTAAAAACTTCATTAGACTCAGATTTAATCTGGAGGTGCAGATTACTTCAGAGGTATTACATGTCCTGTCAGAAGCACATGTCTGCGTGTTTCTGTGCTGTACTATTACAGCCATTGGTGATCATTGTCTAGCCTCGTTACAAAATGGCAATATTTTCCTTTATCACTTACTGACCAGAATAATTCTATAAAGAAATACTTTCCCACATCTACTATTTTGTTATTTTGGGATAAAGCATTTAACAGTATAGGCAAGATACATGCTTAATTTTTTTTATGTATCAATTTTCATATTGAGTTGGTTCCCTAGCATCTTCCAAGAGTGAATAATTTGGTTTTAAAAAAATACACAGACTCATGATTTAACCATATTTCATGTGTTTTGATCCCTTGCTGTTGGTGATGAAGTTGTCCTGTCTTTGGCTATCGGGAGGCTCTTCAGATTTACCCCTGAGCCCTTCTGACATGCCATTAGGCGTGTCTGGCAGCTTCCCTGCTTTCTTTTCTAGTATGATCAGATTTCTAGATGCTTAGGTTTATCGTGAATGTTTCCTTCCTGAGACATGAAATTAGTTATTTTACAAGGAATTTTAGTTTCTTTTGGGAAATGGTATTTAAACACTATATCTGGGTGCTGGGAACGTTCATAGTTTGTTCCTTATTTCTAATATTTTTCAATGGACAGAGCTAAGAAATAATCTCATAAAAAGATAAAAGTTATAAATTATCACAAATCATAAGTTACCACATACACTGAGGCAGGCGGGTTCAAACCTGGCCCGGGCCTGCTAAATAGCAATGACAACTGCAGCAACAAAAAAATAAAATAGCCGGGCATTGTGGCAGGCACCTGCAGTCCCAGCTACTCCGGAGGCTGAGGCAAGAGAATAGCTTAAGCCCAAGAGCTTGAGGTAGCTGTGAGCTGTGGTGCCACAGCACTCTACTGAGGGTGACATACTGACACTTTGTCTCAAAAAAAAAGTTATCATAAATTTATAGTGATACTCCTAATTCAAATTTTGGACTTTACAGTTTTTTTTTTTTTTTGGACTTTACATTTTTAAAACTCTTATTAACTTATATTTGTTTCTTCCATGTTAAAAATTCTGGTGCTTGGGCAACGCCTGTGGCTCAGTGAATAGGGTGTCAGCCCCATATACCGAGGGTGGTGGGTTTGAAGCCGCCCTGGCCAAACTGCAACAAAAAAAATAGCTGGCTGTTGTGGGTGCCTTAGTCCAGGCTACTCAGGAGGCTGAGGCAAGAGAATCGCCTAAGTCCAAGAGCTGGAGGTTGCTGTGAGGGCGACAAAGTACTGTAACCAAAAAAAAAAATAGCTGGGCGTTGTGGCGGGTGCCTGTAGTCCCAGCTACTTGGGAGGCTGAGGCAAGAGAATTGCTGAAGCCCAGGAGTTGGAGGTTGCTGTGAGCTGTGTGAGTCCACGGCACTCTACTGAGGGCCATAAAGTGAGACTCTGTCTCTACAAAAAAAAAAAAAAAATTCCGGTGCCCAACTGCACCAGTAGTAATTGTTCATTTACTTTGTCTCAAAATGCACATGTGTTAGTCTGAGAATAACTATTAAAATATGGTTACTGTATTTTATAAGTATATAACAGTATAAGCGGCTTTATAATTTTTTTTTGCTGATTTTTTGTCATTAGGCTATATATGACTAGAGATAGAAAAATCATTTGAACTGTTTAATTTGTGTGGGTTTGTTACCAACCATGTGTACAGTTAGATTGATTTGTATCATTTTCCTTTAATTTATGGGAATTGTTTTTTAAAAATTTAATTTCTAAAAACTATAATTCCCAAAGTCAAACTATAGAATAGTTATGTACAAAGTCAAGCTTCTTTCACCCTCCCTAAACTCTGCTTTTTCCTTTCTCCTATAGCTTTGTTTTTCAAAAGGCTAACCATCAGCACATGTAGCGTTTAACATTTAAATTAATTAAAATTACATAAAATTAAAAATTAGTTCCTTAGGCACAGTAGTGACATTTCAATGCTCAGTGGCCACATGTGGCTCATGCCTGTAACTTTAGCACTCTGGGAGGCTGAGGCAGGTGGATCGCTTGAGCTCAGGAGTTGGAGACCGGTCTGAGCAAGAGTGGGACACTATCTCTACTCAAAATGAAAAATTAAGGCAAGAGGATCACTTGAGCCCAAGAGTTTGAAGTTGCTGAGAGGTATGACACCACTGCACTCAAAACAGGGTGGCAAAGTGAGACTCTGTCTCAAAAAAAAAAAAAAAAAAAAAAAATATATATATATATATATACACACACAGAATGTTTCCGTCCTGGCAGAAAGTTCTACTAGACATTGCTACCCTAGAGAAGCCATTTTTTCCATTGTGTTTGATTTGTCCTTCTACTTTTTAAAAGTACATAAAATTATGTAGATTATCCCCTTGTTGATAAGTGGCAGCGCGCTGTCCTGGAGGTAACTCGGTGCTGCAGAGGGACAGAGTGCGAGCCGTCGGGGTGTCCGAGCTGCCCAGGGCCGCCCGCCGAGGCCGACTGCGGGGCTTGGTCTTTTACTCCCCAAGGTGCTGCAGTGAGTGGTGGTGTCTCATGCGCATCTCCTCATGCTTTACCAGACCACTACGCTTTTATTTATTTATTTAAAATAGAGACAGAGTCTCACTTGATCGCCCTGGTAGAGTGCCGTGGCCTCACGCAGCTCACAGCAACCTCCAGCTCTTGGGCCTAGGCGATTCTCCTGCCTCAGTCTCCCGAGCAGCTGGGACTACAGGTGCCCGCCACAATGTCCGGCTATTTTTTTGTTGCAGTTTGGCCTGGGCAGGGTTCGAACCTGCCACCCTTGGTATATGGGGCCGGCGCCCCACTCACTGAGCCGCAGGTGCCTCCCACCACTACGCTTTTAATACCAATTTCATCAGTAGGATTTTTATTTCTCCCAAATATTAAAAATAATTATTCTACTTATGAAAGTAATCCAGTTTCATTGTATTAGAAAACAAGTATGTGTGTATTTGTATTTTTTTCTTTTCTTTTCTTTTTTTTAAAGACAGAGTCTCAAGCTGTCCCTTGTGGAGGCATCATCATATTTCACAGCAACCTCCAACTCCTGGGCTCAAACGATCCTCTTGCCTCATTTTTTTCTATTTTTAGTAGAGACAGGGTCTCCCTTTTTGCTCAGGCTGGTCTTGAACTTGTGAGCTCCTACAATCCACCTTCTTTGGCCTCCCAGAGTGCTGGGATTACAGGGGTGAGCCCCCGCGCCCGGCCAGAAAGCAAGAATATATTGATGGAGCCTGTGCACTGAACCATCTGAAGCCTGTGCCGTTCAGGTAGACGCTGTTCTGGTATTGGTGTGTTCCTTGCTCTGCAAATTTTTTTCAGACCTGAATTCAGATAGGAAGCATACTCAATATTTTTTCAATAAGTATGTGTAGAGATCGCATACAGAGATAAGAGATAAATACCTGTGGAGATGTACTATATGCCCTAAGTTGAGTTTTTCCTTTACCATGACAGCATAAGCATTTTTCTTGAATACAATTTTTTGGTAAACATTTCTAGCCATTTCATGATATGCTGTACGCAGGGATGTCCAACCCTTTTTCTTTTTTCTCTCTCTCTTTTTCTCATCAGAAGAGCAAAAGTTGTCTTGGACCATACGTTAAATATACCACTAAGGAAAGCTGATTAGTAAAAAAAAAAACAAAGTCCGTGCATACTTTTCATGATATCTGACACCACAGATAAGCAAAAACAGTCTTCACAAAATCAGTGTGCAGCCTGCGGGCTGCAGGTGGGACACCCCTGCGGGGTTTTTACAATTCTTCTCTCAGTCTGTGACGGTAGACATTCAGATTGCTTCCTGGTTTTTTTTTTTTTTTTTAATTTGTTTGTTTTTTTAAATTATGTCCTGTATTAAGCATCTGCAGATAACTTCCCCCTCTATTTTCTATTTTCTGTTCGGTCTAGGAATAGAAATACTGGATCAAAGGTTAAAAGACTAATGTCTTAATACCTTTTGCCAACTTTTTTCCCCAAAAACTCTATGGGTCTTTTCCTGACAGCTACTCTGGCTGTGTTGGATATTATTCTTTTAGAAAATCTTGGCTAATTCCATATCTTTAAGCATGGCATCTGAGGTTGAATACTTTTATTTTTTTAATTATTTACTTATTTAATTTCAGGTTAATGTGAGGATATAAACAAGTAGGTCACGGTGTTGGCATCTGTTCGACTCCCTCTCATAGTTGTGGTTGAATACTGCTCTGTGTCTGTCGTCGTATCACCTTTCCTGGGTCTTGTCATGTATTTTACACATTTTGATTTTGACCTCATCCATTTTTCTTATGGGATGTTATTATGTACTTTATTTATGTATCAAGAATGATACATTTTCCTGTAATGTTTGCAAATGTTTTCTGTCAAAAATTTTTTTCTTTTAATTTAGTTGCTTTTGAAATATACTCTAGTATGACGTTTTTATGTGGTCAAACTTAGATATTTTTCTTTGTTTTTATTAGCAGGTTTGTTGTTTACCACCACACCACCTCTTACTGTCCCCCCCAAAAGAAAAAAAACTTGCAATTTGATCATTATTGCCTTGTTAAAATTTAGCATTTGTGTTTATTATATATATATCAATAACTCTTAAGATGCAAAGGAATCAAATTTACTTAACATTTATTCAGAAGCAATTATATGTCAAGTACTTTACATGTTATCTAAACTATGACCGAATCTGTCTTTTCTTCAAATACTGTAAATAACTTACGTGTGAAAATATTGATAAATTATAGCTTCTTTTTAAAATTATAAGTTTTATATTATTTTGTTCTTATTTATTTATTTAGAGACAGAGGCTCAGTCTTTTACCCTGGGTAGAGTGCAGTGGTCATCATAGCTCACAACAACTTCAAACTCCTGGGTTCAAGCAATCCCCTTGCCTCAGCCTCCTGAGTAGCTAGAACTACAGGCATGTGCCACCGTGCCCAGCTAGTTTCTCCTATTGTTAGTAGAGATGGGGGTCTTGCTCAGACTGGTCTTGAACTCCTGAGCTCAGGCAATCCACCTGCCTCAGCCTCCCAGAGTGCTGGATTACAGGTGTGAGCCACTGAGCCCAGCCTGTTTTGCTGTTAGTATCTTTCATTGCAATTAATGGTAGAAATCTGTTTCATGACTATATGTGATGAGTCTCCCTTTCCCTTCTTTAATTGTAGGGTAAAAAACTGTTATCTTTGGGCTGCTAATGAGAATCGTGTTCTACGGATATATTGTGGAGAAAACAAATTGTACAGAAATGAATATTCTTACCAGGATCTTATGAAATTGTTCTTCAGTGTTGTCATAGACATTTCTGGAGGAAAGAATCTTTGAAATTATGTGAAAAGAGACCATTTTTCAAAACAATGGGGGAAAAAGCAAGAAGTTCAGATAGTGATGAAGACAGACAGACAGACAAACGCCATTATTATTATTTTTCTGATTTTGGAACTACACCACAGTCTTCTGGCCGATCATCACTGGTTGATTCTTCACCTCCCCGTATTAGGGGAAAAAATTCTAAAAAACAGGCTTCAGATAGCCAGGTGTATCACCAAGGTAAGTTTTCTTTAAAAGGGTCTGGTGGACTTAGAAGATTCATTTTTGTACTTAAAGAAAATTTGTATGATAAAACAAATTTCTTTTAAGATGAATGTCATATACATGGAAGGAGGCTAATTTACATATTAGATAGGTTATATGTTTATAAACTTATATAAGTGTTGCTTATGGTATTATGTAATACCCTTTGTTATAAGAATTACGAATTATATAGAAGAAGCCAGGTGTGGTAGCTCACACCTGTAATCCTAGCACTCTGGTAGGCAGAGGTGGGAGAATAGCTTGAGCTCAGGAGTTTGAGACCAGCCTGAGCAAGAGTGAGACCCATGTCTTTAAAATAATAGCTGGGTGCTGTGGCAGGCTCCTTTAGTCCTAGCTACTGGGGAGATTAAGGTAGGGGGATCACCTGAACCCAGGAGTTTGAGGTTGCTGTGAGCTATGACACAATGGCACTGTACCCAGAGTAACAGAGTGAGGCTCTGTCTCAAAAAAAAAAAAAAAAAGAAAAAAAGAAAGAAAGAAAAATGGCTCGGTCCCCGTAGTTCAGTGGTTAGGGCTCCGGCCACATACACTGGGGCTGGCGCGTTCAAACCTAGCCTGGGCCTGCTGAACAACAATGACAACTACAACAAAAAAATAGCCAGGCATTGTGGCAGGCATCTGTAGTCCCAGCTACTTGGGAGGCTGAGGCAAGGGAATCACTTAAGCCCAAGAGTTTGAGGTTGCTGTGAGCTGTGATGCCATGGCCTTCTACCCAGAGTGACAGAGTAAGACTCTGTCTCAAAAAAAAAAAAAAAAAAAAAATATATATATATACACACACACATACACACACACATATGTATATAAATAAATATGAGAAAATAACATAGCTAAGGCTTCTTGTTTTGTCTCTTCTTCCTAAATAAATACTTTTCTTTGGGATTCTGATGTATTATAAAGGCAAAAAAGTTATAAAATATTTGTACTTTCTGTATCTTGATTTTCTAAAAGTAGTGAAAGGCATTGAATAAAGTGGCTAAGGGGCATTTTTATAGATTGAGTAAAATTACTTATTCTAGGTAATGTAGTATTTATTGCAAAAGTTCAAATTAAAACTAAAAATGGGGTTGGAGACTTGGACCACAAGCCTAATTTGTTTTCTGTTTAATTATTATAATGGAAAATGGATTTATCATTAGAAATAATTTTTATTTTTAAAATGACACTAGTGTGGAATGAGATATTAATACATATTTGATTTCATAATTTTCTGAAAATCTCCTTTTCGTCTCAATAAGTCTCTGATCAAGAAAACTCCGTTGTACCTACTAACAAAGTATGAAAGATCTCTCAAGTACAGCATAGCAACGTAGGCTATGGCCAATGAGGTAATTACAGTACGTATTAATCAGTGTGGCGCAGTTATAGCAATGGTAGCTTAAAATGGTGAAAGTTTAGATTACAGGGTAGGGAGTGATGAAATTGGGGGATAAAATGGAAAACAGGCCACGTAATGAAAACTTGGAATCCTATGCTAATATGTTGACTATGTGGGGAATAGTTAGCCATTGAAAAGATTTAAGCAAGGGTATCATTTGCCTTTATAAATTTTTACTTTGAAAAATAACACTTGCTCATTATAAACTACCAGAGTATATATTCTTTTGTAAGGAAACCTTTCATGTGCCCCCAATCTAGCCTCTCAGAGATGTCCACACTTTTAACAACTGGGTGCTGGTTTTTCTTTTTCTTTTTGTATTTTCAATTTATTTATTTATTTAGGGGTCTCTATCTCTAAGTCTGTCTCAGTAAGGAGCTCTAGTTAATAATTTTGTAGCTGAGACCTTGATATGATATTAAACTTTTACTGTATGATTAAGAACAAATAAAAAAATCTTAGGGTTAATACCTATTTTTCCCAAGAAATAATAGGGCATTATTGATAAGGAATCTAGGCAGTCCCTGAGTTACAAACATCTGACTTACGCACAGGTCACACTCAGGAAATGAGGCTATTACAGGTAATAGGTATATGTACCTGTTCCAACTTACATACAAATTCTACTTAAGAACAAAACTATAAAGAAAGAACAAAACTACAGAACCTGTCTCATTTGTAACTTGGGGACACCCAGTACTTCAATTTTCCCTTTGTTCTCAGAAGCAGCTTAGAAGGCCACCCAGTGAAATGGAATTTTATATTTTCTAATAACCACATTAGAAAAAAGAAAAACAAATGAAATTGATTTTAACAATATATTTAAATATCAAAAATATTATTTCTGTATATACTCATTACAAAACATTGTTTATGAAATATTTTACATTTTTGGAACTAAGTGTTCAAAGTCCAGAACGTATTTCATAGTTGCAGCATGTCTCAATTTAGATTACCCGCATTTCAGGTTTCTCAGTAGCCTTGTGTATCTCTAGTGGCTACCGTATTGGATAGTGTAGTTTTCAAAACTAAGAATTTTCCCAATTCTTTTTATTACCACTTTTCATGTATTTAAGCATTTATAAAGCTGTAACCCCAAATCAGTATACATTAAAGACAACTTCTATAAAATTCTCTATTTTTTAATAAAAGTTTATAACGTTAAATTGTAAAAATTACTTTTTTTTAAATGTGTTTGTATAATAAAATCAAGTATTCATGGCTGGTAAGATGAGGAGGGAAAGTTTTGATATTCTAGTTTTTCTTCCTTTTTTTAAACTCTGGAATGCGTTTTCTTCTTGGAGACTAAAGTTCATTATTTTTAACTGTGGCAGATTTTGTGATGCCTCTTATAAAGGGCAGGTTTAAGTTTAATGAACCTTTGGTAAAAATTAAAACATTCCAGATTTTTGAGAAATGTTGTGATTTAGGATCTACACTTTAAAGATTTCATATGCTTATGTTCTTCAGGGTATGATTTTTTGTTTTCATCTTCTCAAGTTATATCAGATATTTTTAATTTGATTATCGCACACAAAAAACCTGAGAAAGCATTTAGTCACAACTGAAATGCTATTTGACATTTTGAACCACTGAAAATGAGATGGGAGTTCTTTTTTTTCAGAGACAGAGTGTCACTTTGCCGCCCTCGGTAGAGTGATGTCGCGTCACAGCTCACAGCAACCTCCAGCTCTCGAGCTTAGGCGATTCTCTTGCCTCAGCCTCCTGAGTAGCTGGGACTACAGGTGCCCCCCACAATGCCCGACTATTTGTTGTTGTTGCAGTTTGGCCGGCCTGGGTTTAAAGCCTCCACCCTCGGTATATGGGGCTGGCGCCCTACTCACTGAGCCACAGGTGCTGCCCTGAGATGGAGTTCTAAACAGAGAATATGTAGAACTTTCTGCTTACAACCTAATTATGTTGGTGATACTATCCTCATTATGTTGGTTGGGAAAATAGACTTGGAAAGGTTTAATTGAACTGCCCCAGGAGTTACTAAGTGATAACTTTAAGTCCCAAATCTTCTGCTCTGTACTATATGCTGTTATCCTATCCCCAAATAAAGTTGTAATTAATTTAGAGAAAATATGCATTTTCACATTTCAAATAATGATCACAAATGTCTTGGCACAAGTGATAAAGTTTTTTCCAATGTTTGTTATGCACCATGTGAATGCTAATGATGTCCATGTGTCCATGTTTGAATTTTTTTTTTTTTAATTGAGATAGAGTCCCACTCTGTCGCCCTGGGGAGAGCGCTGTGGCGTCACAGCTCACAGCAATCTCAAACTCCTGGGCTCAAGTGATTCTCTTGCCTCAGTCTCCCGTGTAGCTGGGATTACAGGCGCCCGTCACAACGCCTGGCTATTTTTTGTTTGTTTGTTGTTTGTTTAGCAGGCCTGGGCCAGATTCCAGCCCACCAGTCCTGGAACATGTGGCTGGCGCCCCAACCACTGAGCTTTAGGCGCCCTCCGTGTTTGAATTCTGACTCGCCATGTTACCTAGAAAGTTAAAAATGGCCACAGTATGATACTACCATCTTTTAGCAATGTGGAATAATTCTATATAAACTATTGGGATGTAATTTTTGATGGATTGGAGTATTATTGACCTTTCAGAAAAGACGGCAAACATAATGAAACCTGATATTTAATGAAATATTGTAAAATCCATTTTTAGAGACAAGTATAACTAAAGAATGTTCTGGACCCATTTGTGGTAGGATGAATAAGTTACACTACATTTGGGATAGCTTTCACTTTCCATGACTACTATTTCTTTTTAGTCTCTAGGAAACCAAGCCCTAAGGGCCTACCGAACAGAAAGGAAGTCAGAGTGGGATTTCGCTCCCAGAGCCTCAACAGAGAGCCACATCGGAAAGATGCTGCCGATATTGTTACAAGACGGGTTCTTTCCTCAAGACTGCTAAAAATCAGTGAATTGCAGAATGAAGTGTGTGAACTCCAGGGCAAGTTAGCTGAGCTATTAAAAGAAAATAAATCTTTGAAAAGGCTTCAGTACAGACAGGAGAGAGCTCTGAATAAGTATGAAGATGCAGAAAATGAGATCTCACAGCTTATAGTTCGTCATAACAATGAGATCACAGCTCTCAAAGAACGCTTAAGAAAATCTCAAGAGAAAGAGCGGGCAACTGAGAAAAGGGTAAAGGATGCAGAAAGTGAACTATTTAGGACAAAATGTTCCTTACAGAAACTGAAAAAGATCTCTGAAGCTAGACATCTACCTGAACGGGACGATTTGGCAAAGAAACTCGTTTCAGCGGAGTTAAAGTTAGATGACACTGAGAGGAGGATTAAGGTAAATTTGCTGCAGCTCTAATGTCTTGGGTGGGACACTTAATGTACTCTGTTCAAACTGCTCGCTGCGGTTTAATGTTTGCTGGAAATGAAAACTATTTCTAGTATTATCTGAGTAAGAGTTACATTTACGATTGTATTTGTAACAGAAAGACAGTGTACGTTAATGGGACACGTTGATGGATGAATGTTGAATTCCTTGGATCTAGTCATTTTAGGAAAATATTCCATTTCGGTATCAGATTATTTCTCTAAAGTTGAAAAAGATGCTATAATAGCCATAGTGTAAACCCAACCTTTTGGGGCTGTTATGTAAGAAATGCCACATGAGTGATGGTTTTTGTTTTTCTTGCTTTGCATACTATTTGTTAAAGAGTGATTACACTACACCTCTCAGGGCAAGACGTGCTCCTGCTCCCCAAAATAAAACTGATGGGAGGTTGGGTAGGAGAATGTCGAGGAAGTAGTGTGAGAGTACAGATCTTTTAAAAATGTTCCTTTCTTGAATGGAGAGAGGAAGAGTTCTATACCACGCCTTTTACACAGGAAACTTATATTAGATACTGTCTGCTATATATAGATCAAACAAAGCCCCGGGTCAGGTTCTGTTGCTTAAAATTGACAAGTAGTTTGGAAAGCAAAGGTCGGCAGAAGTATGGGAATAATGCCTACTGTGAAGGTTCTCTGAGCAAAGTAAGCTTAGAACTATAAATAAATTAGATTTCTGTGATATATTAATCAGATTATTTTTAGTACATGGCATGTTACTTAGTTTGTATCATATGCCATGCCTGTTATTGTAGTGGGTACACAGAGTCAGTGGTTTATTAAATACACTGTACATCGGTGGCCAGAAAAGTCCCTAATTTATTCTCCAAAATTTGCAATTATTATCTTCTGTTCGATACACAGGAGAGATAACTTATTAAATAGGCTCTGCTGATGACCAGCTCAAAGTGCAAAGCAAACGTATGGAAACTTCTTAAGGGCCCCTTACCCATGAGGTAGGATCAGATTGGGGATTAGAAGCAGTTCTTACCACAAAAAACAAATAGCTTAATATTTTATTATTTTTAAGGGAAAATGTGTCACACAATGGAATTTGAAGTTAGGAATGAAGAGTCTAGAATACTAACTGATGAATATGGCAAATAACTAAGTATGTGTCTGTATAAAACTACAAATATAGAGAGAACATGAAACCGCAGTGCACACATGCACACACCCCTCCCTATATCCCGCAGTTCTCTCCTATAGCCTGTTATCAAGGGGGTTGATGAATGGTGGGGCAGGAGGAGAAGGAAGGAAGGGAGGAAAAGGGGACAGGCCTGCGTATTCTGGCTGATGGATGGGGGTAAATGATACGGCTGCTCATTTGGTGCATGAGAACCAGTCATCTGTGATGGTGAGTCTTCGACATAGTCAACCATATAGTATCCTCAATTTTTTTATATTGGATTTTAAGAAGTTTTTAAATTAACTTTTTATTTTTAGTTCATTGTAGATGAATATATAGTTATAAGAAAGTTACATAGAAAGATACCATGTACCTTTCTCCTAGTTTCCTCCAGTAAAAACATATTGTATAACTATAATACGTTGGTTGTGATAGGTTGATACCCATCAACTTTACTCAGCTTGCACTAATTTTACATGTGTCTGTGTATATATTTGGCTCTCTGTGATTTTATCACATGTGTAGATTTCTGTGAGCTCCACCGCAGTCAACACACAGACAGTTCCATCACCAGGATCCTGTCTTACCCTTTCACAGCCGCAGCTACCTCTTACCTTCTCCCTCTCTAACCTGTGGCGTCCACTGATCTGTTCATCATCTCGGTAATATTGTCATTTCAAGAATGTTATATAGCAGGACACAACTACAAAAGGGACTCTACCTAACAAATGCAAACATTGTAACCTAGTTGTCTGCACCCTCACATTAACCTGACATTTAAAAAAGGGGTGGGGGGAGAATGTTATATAAATGGAAACATACAGTACATAATCTTTTGACATTGGTGGATTTCACTGACTTACTCATCTAAGTTGTAGCATGTGTCCCTAGTTGCTTTTGTTCCCTGGGTCCCATCCCCACGGCATGGACGTGCCACACAGTGTTAGGGTACGTTGTGTTGAAGGACGTCCAATTTGCTTCTAGCTTTTGGCCATTAACTAATAAAACTGACCGTTTTATGTACACATTTTTGTTTGAACATACATTTTTCATTTCTCTTGGATATGTGCCTGGAAGTGTACTTTGTAAGTAGAAGTGTAAATAGTATGTTTGGTTTTGTAAGAAGCTGCCACTCTCTTTTCTGAAGTAGTGGTACCATTTTATACTCCTACCCGCGGTGTGTAAGTGGTCAGAGTGCTCAGCATCCTTGCCAGCATTGATGTTAACACTCTTTTCTGTTTCAGCCTTTCTGATAGGTGTGTAGCACTGTCTTATTGTGATTTTAATTCACGTTTTCCAAATGGCTACTGATGTTGAGCATCTTTTCATGCAGTTATTTGCCATCTGTAGATCTATTCACTTTGTTCAGACTTTTGCCCATTTGCTACTTGGATTGTTTGTGCTTGTATTGTTGACTTTTGAGAGTGCTTTCTATATTCTGGGTACACTTCTCTGACAGACATGGGGTTTACACATATTTTCTCTGTCTGTGGTTTGTTGTCCTCCTACCAGGGTCTTCCAGAGGAAGTTTTTAATTTTATTGTTGTCCAGTTTGTCAGATTCTCTTTTATGGCTTGTGCTTTGGTGGCAAGACTAAGAACTATTTGCCTATCCCTACTGTCTTTGGCTTGTTGCCCCAGAAATTTTCACATATGCTTTTTCCAAAAGTTGTTTTCTTCCAGCCTTACTGAGATATAATTAACAAACAAAAATTGTATATATTTAAGGTATACAGTTTAATGTTTTGAAAACGCCTTATGATTTTATGCTTTATATCTGAGTCCATGTTTTCATTTTGAGTTAACTTTTGTACAGGGTGGGAAGATTAGGTTGATGTTCGGATTTTTTTATTTTATTTTATTTTTATTTATTTACTTTTTTTTTTTTTTTTGCTGTGGATGCCCAGTTGCTCCAGCATCACTTGCTAAAAATTCATGCATTGACTTTCTTCGGCACCTTTGTCAAAAACGATTTGGGCATGTTTTTGTGGGTTTGTTTCTGGGTTCTCTCCCCAGTGCTGTGGATCTGGGTGTCTGTGTCTTTGCTGTGACCACACTCTCTTGATTCCAGGCTTCGCAGTAAGCCGTAATAGGAGGTAGAGTGATTCCTCTCACACGAAGCTTGATTAAAAAACAATCTGCTATTTTAGCTGGTCTAGATCTGCCTTTCCATATAAATTTTAGAATAAGTTTAACTATGTCTACAAGTACTTTCCTGGGGTTTTGATAAGAATTCCATTAAATGTAGATCAATTTATGGAGAATTGACACTTTTACTGTGTTGAATTTTCCACTTCTCGAGCATAGGATTTATTAGGTCATCTTTGATTTCTTTCATTATCATTCTGTAATTTTCAGGATACACATCTGTACATGTTTTGTTAGATTTATACCTAAATATTTTATTTTCTTTGGAGCAGTTATAAATGGTATCATTTCTTTACAAATTAGAAAATTACTTTTGAACTTTTGTTTCTGAACTTCAAAACATATTTTTTGTTGTAAAAGTTATTTTTGCAAGGGGTTGTGAACATTTTATTCACACCAACGAATGACTTGGGTTTAGAAGTTTTAACTCTCAAGTTGTAGGAGTACTGGGTTTAAGCCTTATATAGTTCTCTGAACTCTTAGGTTTTAGTTGCTTCGTCTAAACAATTGAATGGAATGATTTCTGAGGTGCCTTTCATGAAAATTCTGAAATCTGATGAGATTAAATTAATGCCTTTAAGTCTTTTGTGTACCAAAAAAGTTTAAACTATATTTGTCCCCCAATTAAGTCCTTTTATAATCTATATTGTATTGAGATGAAAAATTTCTCATGTTGAAAAGGAATTGCTTATGAAGTAAAGTATTATTCATTGAGATCTTATTAATTTCTTTATTATATAATAAGCCAAAGAATTGGCTAGGTTTTATTTATATATATACATATAATCATTTCTGGAGGGACAAGATTTACAGTGAAATTATGAGATTTATGATTGAAGTGTAAAGGTTAAAACCATTTCAGAAAATAAATTTTGCAGGATCCTTCCAAACTATCTGTTTAGGTAGAACCATTGTTAAAGCAACTTTGTGTTAATATTTAAGATAATTTTTCTGTTGAAAAGGTAATATAGGCACTACAGAGGGGCTTAAAGAGTTCAAATAATACAAAGAGACACACAATGCAACATTCCTCCTTATGTTCTGCTTTTAGGCCCCTTTCCAAGAAGCAATCGCTGTTGAGAAACTGTCTCTACCTGTGCAAGCTCAGGTCCATGTGTCAATGCCGTTTTTCATTGTCTAACCATAGATGTGAGCGTTCTGTACACACTGCTCAACACACATTTATCACTGGAAAGTGTATTTTGACACTCTTTACATGTTATTATGTGTGTATGTGATTTTTACATATACATACATATTTTTACACATAGGCACAGAGTCAGCTTCGTACTTTTTAAAGACTACATAGTGTACTGTTGTGTAGATACGAAGAGATGAGCCCTTCCCTTATTAATGTTAAATTAAATTTAGTGTAAAGCTACCTCCTTTAAGTTTGGCTAAAGGTTTCTCTGTGCATAGTGAACTGTACCCTAACTGGATGTGCGAACAGAATGCAGCCTACTCATGTACAACCATAGTGTTTTGGCCAATCCTGGGTAGCCAGATGGTCAAACTGTATTTAAATCAGGCGAGCACAGAGCTACAACCCATCCGACTGTTTCTGTCCCTCTCTCCATGTTCTGTCCTTAATGTTATCTGACCATCTAGCCCTCTTGCAGTCACCCTGTACCTACTTGGGTCTGTGCTGCCCAATTTGTGAATTATTCTTTGCTCATTTAAACTCTATTAAATTTAACTTTCCTAATAGAAAATTCCTGGATGAGGAAGTTCCTGAGTTATTTAAAGTATTTTAAAATCATTTTTGGATATTTATCAATACAGGATTTCTAAAGAATGCTACTGGATAGCATTTCAGAATAATTAAATAATGCTACTGGATTGTTTTTTGGAATAATTAAAGTTAAAATTTTCTGTTTGGGGAAGATTAAATTGGCCTTTCTTATGGTTAGTATCATTTAAGGAGATTTTTAAAGAATTTGCATTGTTAATATGGAAACATTGATGGGCTTTGCTAATTAGTTGAGTCAGAAATTATTGGATTAGAATTCAAGGTCAAATAAAAACTTATTTATATTTTAGTTATGTTATTAACTAACACCTACCTCTTAACCTATTAGGTTCCCAGTGAAATGTGGAATTTTGTACATATAGATGTTGTGTAAACAAACAAGGTTCACATTCTGGTTATACCCCATTCTAGCTTTGTACTATAATATGCCATATCTGAGCCTGTTTCAGGTCCGTAAAACTTTGCAAATGGTGATAAACAGTATTAGAGATAAAGTTCGTAATGAGTCTGGCTCAGTGCCTGGAACTGATCAGGCACCTAATATATCAGTAAAAAAATAAACTAAAGAAATGCACTAAAAGTACATTAAATAAAAGTGAATACATCAAATCGTAGTAGCATTCTAGAGTTTGAAAGGACCGTAGAACTAGTTTAATACAGTGGTTTTAATTGTGCCCAGTGGACTTGAAGTTTTTTTTTAAGGTTTGAAACTACTGATTTGGTTTATTGATTTTTTTCAAATTTTGGCAGTTATTCGCAGGCAACCAGATAAAGGCTGAACTGTTCTGTGATGGTGATTCATGAGTTAGGCTACAGAGAGGGCTTCAGAAACTCCCTTGCCAGCTTCCTGAAGCAGCCTCTGAAACACCTCGCAAACAATGAGCTGTGAGCACACGGAGACAGAGGTGTTACTTTCTGCCTTCGAGGTTACATAGAATATTGTAGGTGACTGGAACCACACGTGTGGGAAGAATTGCAGTCTTCTGTCTCCTGTTTGGTTGCTGTAAAAATCATTGGATTTTTATCACATATTTAAAAGCTGAGTAATAGTTTCTTCTTACATAGGGGACCATAAAGTTTGTGTGAAATTTAAAATAGTGTGCAGTTCAAAACAGCAAACGAACTTTGCGGCCATCTCATGTTGGTACATTTTGTGTTTCTTCACAATTTTGAATGTGGTATGAATTAAGATACTGAAATTTTGGTTATTTCATCAAGGTCTTCTGATAAAATCATCTATAAACTATAAAAGATACAAATCATTTTTTCAAAGTTTGTCATATCATCTAATTGTTTATCTGTGGTATGTAGGGCAAGAATCACTTCTAAAATCTGTTTTATTTTTGCTGCTGTGATAAATACCATGGAATAAAATCTAGCTGTGTTGGAAAACAAAAGCTCAGAGTAAGAAAAGGCTTGCAAACATTTTCAAAGAAAACAGATTTCATTAGAACAAGAGGAACGAGGCCTGGTCCTTAGGGCAGACGTATAATGCAGAGAGGAAGCATAACTTTTGGATTATAACTTTGCTTCTATCTTGTCTTGCCCAGAGAAAATGAAGAAATAATAAGACAAAAATAGCTAATTTAAATGAACTCAGTCTCCAGATTCAGATGATGTGCACCTCAGAGGAATGAGGAACTTTGCAAGTGTGATTTCAGAGCCTTTGTTAGTGTACTAAGACTAGAAATGAAAAAGTGAGAAAAAGCAAGTACCAGTGTATTCAAATATGTGTTAGATATTACCAATCAGAAAACTGGAGGCCGCTCCTACCAAATTAGAATATATTTGCAAGTTATTGCTCACTTAGATTGTTTTTACTTTTTCCCATTAAGATTGCTAGACGGGTACATTAATCTGCTACACTGACCTATGTGTGTGTACGGTATACTGTCCACCCGTGTGACACTCCCCTCCGTGCGTGTGGATGTACTGTATACTGTCCACCCGTGTGACACTCCCCTCCGTGCGTGTGGATGTACTGTATACTGTCCACCCGTGTGACACTCCCCTCCGTGCGTGTGGATGTACTGTATACTGTCCACCCGTGTGACACTCCCCTCCGTGCGTGTGGATGTACTGTATACTGTCCACCCGTGTGACACTCCCCTCCGTGCGTGTGGATGTACTGTATACTGTCCACCCGTGTGACACTCCCCTCCGTGCGTGTGGATGTACTGTATACTGTCCACCCGTGTGACACTCCCCTCCGAGCGTGTGGATGTACTGTATACTGTCCACCCGTGTGACACACCCCTCCGTGCGTGTGGATGTACTGTATACTGTCCACCCGTGTGACACTCCCCTCCGTGCGTGTGGATGTACTGTATACTGTCCACCCGTGTGACTCTCCCCTCCGTGTGTGTGTGTGTGTACTGTATACTGTCCACCCGTGTGACACTCCGCTCCGTGCGTGTGGATGTACTGTATACTGTCCACCCGTGTGACACTCCCCTCCGTGCGTGTGGGTGTACTGTATACTGTCCACCCGTGTGACACTCCCCTCCGTGCGTGTGGATGTACTGTATACTGTCCACCCGTGTGACACTCCGCTCCGTGCGTGTGGATGTACTGTATACTGTCCACCCGTGTGACACTCCGCTCCGTGCGTGTGGATGTACTGTATACTGTCCACCCGTGTGACACTCCCGTCCGTGCGTCTGGATGTACTGTATACTGTCCACCCGTGTGACACTCCGCTCCGTGCGTGTGGATGTACTGTATACTGTCCACCCGTGTGACACTCCCCTCCGTGCGTGTGGATGTACTGTATACTGTCCACCCGTGTGACACTCCCCTCCGTGCGTGTGGGTGTACTGTATACTGTCCACCCGTGTGACACTCCCCTCCGTGCGTGTCGATGTACTGTATACTGTCCACCCGTGTGACACTCCCCTCCGTGCGTGTGGATGTACTGTATACTGTCCACCCGTGTGACACTCCCCTCTGTGCGTCTGGGTGTACTGGATACTGTCCACCCGTGTGACACTCCCCTCCGTGCGTCTGGGTGTACTGTGTACTGTGCACCGGTGTGACACTCCCTCCGTGCGTGTGGATGTACTGTATACTGTCCACCCGTGTGACACTCCCCTCCGTGCGTCTGGATGTACTGTATACTGTCCACCCGTGTGACACTCCCCTCCGTGCGTCTGGGTGTACTGGATACTGTCCACCCGTGTGACACTCCCCTCCGTGCGTCTGGGTGTACTGTGTACTGTGCACCCGTGTGACACTCCCCTCCGTGCGTGTGGATGTACTGTATACTGTCCACCCGTGTGACACTCCCCTCCGTGCGTCTGGATGTACTGTATACTGTCCACCTGTGTGACACTCCCCTCCGTGCGTGTGGATGTACTGTATACTGTCCACCCGTGTGACACTCCCCTCCGTGCGTGTGGATGCACTGTATACTGTCCACCCGTGTGACACTCCCCTCCGTGCGTGTGGATGCACTGTATACTGTCCACCCGTGTGACACTCCGCTCCGTGCGTGTGGATGTACTGTATACTGTCTACCCGTGTGACACTCCCCTCCATGCGTGTGGATGTACTGTATACTGTCCACCCGTGTGACACTCCCCTCCGTGCGTGTGGATGTACTGTGTACTGTCCACCCGTGTGACACTCCGCTCCGTGCGTGTGGGTGTACTGTGTACTGTCCACCCGTGTGACACACCCCTCCGTGCGTGTGGATGTACTGTATACTGTCCACCCGTGTGACACTCCCCTCCTTGCGTCTGGATGTACTGTATACAGTCCACCCGTGTGACACTCCCCTCCGTGCGTCTGGATGTACTGTATACTGTCCACCCGTGTGACACTCCCCTCCGTGCGTGTGGATGTACTGTATACTGTCCACCCGTGTGACACTCCGCTCCGTGCGTGTGGATGTACTGTATACTGTCCACCCGTGTGACACTCCGCTCCGTGCGTGTGGATGTACTGTATACTGTACACCCGTGTGACACTCCCCTCCGTGCGTGTGGATGTACTGTATACTGTACACCCGTGTGACACTCCCCTCCGTGGGTGGGGATGTACTGTATACTGTCCACCTGTGTGACACTCCCCTCCGTGCGTGTGGATGGACTGTATACTGTCCACCTGTATGTAACTCCCCTGCATGCGTGTGGATGGACTGTATATAGACACATGTGCCGTATATCCACATGCTATAACTATGCTGTATCCATTAGTTATTAGATACGCATGTAATACGTTGAGTATAGCAAGTCTTTAATGCTTGGTTTTTAGTGGAGAAATGTGGAGTCATTGAAAAGAACTCCTTTACAATTGGATCAGTAAAGGGTACAGATAAGTAAGTAGCTGGTAACCTGGATAGGAGGTTCCTAGGTGTGTGTTTCTGGGGCCATCTCAGGCCCTATCCCTTTCAGCATGTTTTCCAGTGAATTTGACCAAGGTCATTAATGATAAGAGCATGTTCTATTTGATTTTGTACTTGCAACATTTTGCACACTGTGACATAAAATTAATGTTTCTTAAAGAATGAATAGATCCGACTGATGAAATAAAATGGCATTCATGACAGGTTCAGAAATAGAAGGGGACAGCTTTACAGTGGATGACAAGATCAAGGTTGAATTGATCTTCAGGGTTCAAAATCTGGCCCAAAACAAGTAAGACAAAATTTAATCGGGATAACTGTTAGGTGCTCCATTTTTTTCTGTTTATTTTATGGATATCATATGGGGAGAGCTTGTTTGAAGGTAATTCAAGTTAAAAAGAAAAGTATCAAGGTGTTTCAGTTTATGATTCTGCATTTGTATTGCTGCTTAAAAGTTATCTGAAAGGGAGAATAGCTAACCAAGTATGGTGGTTCCCCTGTCCTAGGAGGTAATAATAACTTTAATTTTACTGGTTATATTACTTATAATAATGGATATGAAATTTTAGGTAACAAACTGACATGTGGAGAGTGAACAGGACAGGCAGGAGGTGTAAAGACTGGAGTTTAAGAGACGGTGGAAGGAACGTGGAATCCTGGATAAAATGAAGGGAAAGTGATTTGCTTTATTATGTATGCCAGTGTCCCTGGAAGAGGAGCAATGAACTTGCTGGATGTTCCTGAGGCAATACAAACCTAATGATGATTGCTGGGAAACTGTTTCTACTTTTTCATGAGGAAAACTTCCTAATAACTGAGGTTGTTGAATTATGAGTACCCTTTGAATTAAGAAGGTTTTTCCCACTGAAAGTGTTGTGCGAAGCTCAGTGTCTAACCTGCTGGGATATTGTGAGAGGTGTTCCTAGAAGGGGAACTGAGGACATGACCTTTTAAAGTCCTGGCTTACATAAAGCTCTAAGTCTTTAGAAGTGAGTTGTAGCAGCACTGAGCAGAGACTAAAACAACTGACCTTTATAGACCTGTTTTAACAAGGGCAGTATTGTTAAGTATATATTGCTTTGTTAATTAATAAAAAACAAGTAAAGGTTAGTCTTTGGGATTACTTGGAAAATTATTAAATTATTATTTCTTATTCTTTATTTCTCTCTGTTAAAGAGTTCTGTGATTTTCCTTTTGGAAAAAAGTTGTAAGTATTTTTATATATGTTTTAAATTATTGAAACATTTGTTTAAAGACATTTTAAAATTTACAGTGATGTGGGGAAAATATCCATGGTCCTACAACCAAAGACAGCTACTGTTTGTGCTTATCATTCTGTCTTAATTTTTTTCCTTATGAAATATCTTGAACACATGGTAAAGAGAATATTTAAAACATTCCTGTACCTATTTGATTTAAAAAAATTTTTGCTTTACCTCTTATTTTACAGAATAACGTATTGCATTAGACTTCCAGATCCTTCCTCCAGACCGCCTCCTGTTCTCTCTCCTCAAAAGTGACTGTTTTTATGCAGTTGGTAGATATGTTTTCTACCTATTTTGATATTTAAAATTTTCAGAAATTATATTTTATTTTTATAAGTAATACATATGCATTATAAAAAATTAGAGGAAAATACAAAGATAGAAACTTAGTATTCTTACTATCCAGATTTACCATTTTTAATATTTTAGTGTGGATCTTTCTGGATCTTTCTCTTCAGTGTGAATTTATTACACACATGGATATTATACACCAGGAAGTTTCTTTCTATTACTAACTTGCTGGGTTTTTTTTTTTTTTTTAAATCATGGATTGTGTTGAATTTTATCAAATGCTCAAATGCCTAGTAACTGATCAAATGCTTTTATTTAACATGACAAATTACATTTATATAATTTTAATCTTAAAATACTCTTATTCTTTTCTTTCTTTGGGTAGATGCTGCTTAATCATGATGCAATTTTTATACATTGCTGAATTTCTTTTGCTAATGTTTGTTTGGGATTTTTGCAACAATATTCATATAGAAGAATAGCCTATGACTTTATTTTTTAAACTGTCCTTATCCAGTTTGACATCAAAATTATGTAAATTCTCGACAATGATGTGTGGGAAAATTTATATTCTTTCTGTTCTTTTTTACACATTTTAAAAGACAGGGATACGTATTTCTTAAAATTTGTTAGATTTCACCTCTGAAAACATTCAGATGTAGTGTCTATTTGGGAGTTTGTTTTTTGCTTTTCTGTTTCTGTTTAATCTGCTTCATTTCATAATTATAGATTGATTTAGGGATTATAGTTATTTTTTAGTTACTTGAAATAATTTATATCTTTATGGAAAATTATTCATATCAGATTTTGTATTTGTTGGCTTAAGTGTTTCATATTATTTATGATTTTTAAAATACCTGCCATTTTTATAGATTCCCCACTTTTATTCCTAACATAGTAAATATATACGTCTCTTCTTTTTAAAACATGCCAACCAATTATGTTTAGAAACTGTGTTATTTTTAGGTTCAGAATTAAACTTGACACATGTTCAAGGTTATTTTACTTTCCTGGTGAATTTTAATTTTAATCATTAAGTAATAACTTCTTATTCCTCTCTGCTTTTTGTCTTAAAGCCTATTTCACAGACACTAGTTTTCTTTTGGCCAGTGTTTTCATCTAATAAATTATTTTCTTTCACTGTACCCTCAACTTTTGTTATCATCTCTGTACTTGTATAATAGTTGGCTAAATTTTTAAGAAGAGAATACAATATAAGGTTACCTTTTTCAACAAAGTTATTCATTCACATTTGTCACGACTATGGAGATAATTTGGATCTATGCGTATAATCTGTAAAATAAAATTATTTATAATCTTTTCTCTCTGCTTTTTTTCTCCTTCTTGCCTTTTACTTTCTACTCTGCTTTTCTACGCTTTTCAAAGTGACACATTCTATTTCCATTCTTTTAGAGTTTAGCCTTAAGTTTTTTAAGTGTACTTGTCTTGAGGAAATCTAAAATAATTAACTCTCTTTTCCTAATCTGTTAGGAAAGTTGAACACTTTGCAGTTTCTTCCCCTGTTATCTTCCATATTGCTGTTGTCTGATTTAGTTTAGTTTCTTTTTAAACTTTCCTTAATTTTTTTACGGTACTTGTTTTACCATTGTTCCTGGCATGTTACCATTGTTCATTATTGTTTCTTTCCTTCAGGAATTATTTTCTCCTACTGAAATATATTGAGAGCTTCTGAGTGGCAAAATTTTTTAGTCTTTGAAAATATTTTATCTTTACTCTTTTTTTTTTTTTTTAATTGTTAAATCATAGCTGTGTACATTAGTGCAATCAAGGGGTACAATGTGCTGGTTTCATATTCAATCTGAAATATTCTCATCAAACTGTTCAACGTAGCCTTCGTGGCATTTTCTTAGTTACTGTATGTAGACATTTGTATTCTGCCTTTAGTAAGTTTCACCTGTACCCATTCTAAGATACACCGTAGGTGTGGCCCCACCCATTACCCTCCCTCCACCCTGACCTCCCCTCTCCCTTCCACTTCCTTGGCCCTTTCCCCATATTCTTGTGCTATAGTTGGGTTATAGCCTTCATGTGAAAGCTATAAATTAGCTTCATAGTAGGTCTGAGTACATTGGATACTTTTTCTTCCATTCTTGAGATACTTTGCTAAGAAGAATATGTTCCAGCTCCATCCATGTAAACATGAAAGAGGTAAAGTCTCCATCTTTCTTTAAGGCTGCGTAATACTCCATGCTATACATGTACCACAATTTGCTAGTCTATTTGTGGGTTGATGGGCACTTGGGCTTCTTCCATGAGTTAGCAATTGTGAATTGGGCTGCAATAAACATTCTGGTACAGATGTCTTTGTTATATTGTGATTTTTGGTCTTCAGGTATAAACCTAGTAAAGGAATTATAGGATTGAATGGTAGGTCTATTTTTAGGTCCCTAAGTATTCTCCAAACATCCTTCCAGAAGGAACGTATTAGTGTGCATTCCCACCAGCAGTGTAGAAGTGTGTCCTTTCCTCCACATCCACGCCAGCATCTCCGGTTTTGGGATTTTGTTATGTGGGCTACTCTTACTGGGGTTAGGTGATATCTCAGAGTAGTTTTGATTTGCATTTCTCTGATGATTAAGGATGATGAGCGTTTTTTCATGTGTTTGTAGATCGTGCGTCTGTCTTCTTTAGAGAAGTTTCTCTTCAAGTCCCTTGCCCACCCTGAGATGGGATCACTTGTTTTTTTCTTGCTAACACATTTGAGTTCTCTGTGGATTCTGGTTATTAAACATTTATCAGAGGTATAACCTGCAAATATTTTCTCCCATTCTGAGGGCTGTCTGCTTGCTTTACTTACTATGTTCTTGGCTGTGCAGAAGCTTTTTTGTTTGATCAGGTCCCAGTAATGTATTTTTGATACTGCTTCAGTTGCCTGGGGAGTCCTTCTCATAAAATATTCACCCAGGCCGATTCCTTCAAGAGTTTTCCCTGCACTTTCTTCAAGTATTTTTATAGTTTCATGTCTTAAGTTTAAATCTTTTATCCAGTGAGAGTCTATCCTACTTAAGGTGAAAGGTGTGGGTCCAGTTTCAGTCTTTGACAGAGCGCCAGCCAGTTCACCCAGCACCATTTGTTAAATAGGGAATCTTTTCTCCACTGAACATTTTTAATTGGCTTGTCAAAGATCAAGTAATGGTAAGTAGCTGGATTCATCTCTTGGTTCTCTATTCTGTTCCAGACATCTACTTCTCTGTTTTTGTGCCAGTACCGTGCTGTTTTGATCACTGTTGATTTATAGTACAGTCTCAGGACTGGGTAGCATGATTCCTCCTGCTTTATTTTTATTGCTGAGTAATGTTTTGGCTATTCAAGGTTTTTTTCTGATTCCATAGAAAATGAAGTATTATTTTTTCAGGATCTTTAAAATATGACAATGGAGCTTAGATAGGAATTGCATTAAAATTATATATTGCTTTGGGTAGTATAGACATTTTAACAATGTTGATTCTTCCCAGCCATGAGCATGGTATGTTTTTCCATTTGTCAACATCTTCAGCTATTTCTTTTCTTAAAGTTTCATAGTTCTCTTTATAGAGATCTTTCACGTCCTTTGTTAGGTATACTCCCAAATATTTCATCTTCTTTGGCACTACTGTGAAAGGAATAGAGTCCTTGACTGTTTTTTCGGCTTGGTTATTGTTGGTATAATAAAGGCTACAGATTTACGGGTGTTGATTTTGTAGCCTGAGACATTGCTGGATTCCTTGATCACTTCTAAAAGTTTTGTAGTAGAATCCCTAGTGTTTTCCAGATATACGATCATATCATCTGCGAAGAGTGAAAGTTTGATCTCTTCTGACCCTATGTGGATACCCTTGATCACCTTTTCTTCCCTAATTGCAATGGCTAAAACTTCCATTACAATGTTAAAGAGCATTGGAGACAATGGGCAACCTTGCCTGGTTCCTGATCTAAGTGGAGATGATTTCAATTTAACTCCATTCAGTATGATATTGGCTGTGGGTTTGCTGTAGATGGCCTCTATCAGTTTAAGAAATGTCCCTTCTGTACCAATTTTCTTAAGTGTTCTGATCATGAAGCGATGCTGGATATTATCAAAAGCTTTTTCTGCGTCCATTGAGAGAATCATATGGTCTTTATTTTTTAGTTTGTTTATGTGCTGAATTACATTTATAGATTTACGTATATTGAACCAGCCTTGAGACCCTGCGATAAATCCCACTTGGTCATGGTGTATAATTTTTTGATGTGTTGTTGGATTCTGTTCATTAGGATCTTATTGAGTATTTTAGCATCAATATTCATTAGTGATATTGGTCTATAATTTTCTTTTCTTGTTGGGTCTTTCCCTGGTTTGGGGATTAAGGTGATGTTTGCTTTGTAGAATGTGTTGGGTAATATTCCTTCTTTTTCTATATTTTGGAAGAGGTTTAGTAATATAGGTACTAGTTCTTCATTAAAGGTTTGGTAGAATTCTGATGTAAAGCCATCTGGTTCTGGGCTTTTCTTTTTAGGGAGATTTTGTATAGTTGATGCTATTTCAGAACTTGATATAGGCCTGTTCAACATTTCCACTTCATTCTCGCTGAGTCTTGGTAGGTGGCGTACTTCCGGGTATTGGTCGATTTCTTTCAGATTTTCATATTTCTGAGAGTAGAGTTTCTTGTAGTATTTGTTAAGGTTTTTTGAATTTCTGAGGGGTCTGTTGTTATTTCATCATTACCATTTCTGATTGATGAAATTAGGGATTTTACTCTTTTTTTCCTGGTTAGGTTGGCCAAGGTTTATCTATTTTATTGATCTTTTCAAAAAACCAACTTTTGGATTTATTGATCTGTTGTATAATTCTTTTGTTTTCAATTTCATTTAATTGTGCTCTGATTTTGGTTATTTCTTTTCTTCTGCTGGGTTTGGGGTTAGAATGTTCTTCCTTCTCCAGTTGCTTGAGATGTCCCATTAAGTTAGTAACTTCCTCTCTTTTCATTTTCTTTCTTTCTTTTTTTTTTTTTTTTATTGTTGGGGATTCATTGAGGGTACAAATAAGCCAGGTTACACTGATTGCAATTGTTAGGTAAAGTCCCTCTTGCAATCATGTCTTGCCCCCGTAAAGTGTGACACACACCAAGGCCCCACCCCCCTCCCTCTGTCCCTCTTTCTGCTTCCCCCCCCATAACCTTAATTGTCATTAATTGTCCTCATATCAAAATTGAGTACATAGGATTCATGCTTCTCCATTCTTGTGATGCTTTACTAAGAATAATGTCTTCCACTTCCATCCAGGTTAATATGAAGGATGTAAAGTCTCCATTTTTTTTACTCTCTTTCCATTTTCTTGAGGAAGGCTTGCGGTGCTATAAATTTCCCTCTTAGGACCACCTTTGCAGTATCCCAGAGGTTCTGATAATTCGTGTCTTCATTGTTGTTTTGTTCCAAAAATTTGGTGATTTCCTTCTTAATCTCGTCTATAATCCATGTATCCTTCAGCATAAAGTTGTTTAAGCTTCCATATTTTTGTCTGGGTATGCAGATTCCTGTTGTTATTGAGTTCAACTTTTATTCCATGATGGTCTGAGAAGATGCAAGGAATAATTTCTATTTTTTTAATGTGCTGAGGTTAGATTTGTGGCCTAGGATGTGGTCGATTTTGGAGTATGTTCCATGGGCTGATGAAAAGAATGTGTATTCAGTTTTGTTGGGATGAAATGTTCTGTAGATGTCTATTAAGTCCAGATGTTGAATGGTTAAGTTTAAATCTAAAATTTCTTTGCTTAGCTTCTTTTTGGAGGATCTATCCAGCACTGCTAAAGGGGTGTTAAAATCTCCAACTACTATGGAACTGGAGGAAATCAAGTTGTTCAGGTCTGTTAGAGTTTCTCTTATAAATTTAGGTGCATTCTGGTTGGGTGCATAAATGTTAATAATTGAAATCTCGTCATACTGAGTATTACCTTTAACAAGGATGGAAGTGTCCATCCTTATCCTTCCTTATTTTGGTTGGTTTAAAGCCGATTGCATCTGCGAATAGGATTGCAATGCCTGCTTTTTTCTGTTTTCCATTTGCCTGGAGTATAGATGAGCATCCCTTCACCTTGAGTCTATATTTGTCTTTTAATGTAAGATGAGATTCTTGTATGCATCAGATATCTGGCTTGAGTTTTTGTATCCAGTCAGCCAACCCATGCCTCTTTAGAGGACAGTTTACACCATTCACATTAATTGAGAATATGATAAGCCTTTCAAGAGTCCTGTGGACATTTTTAATCCTTTTGCGACTGTAGAATTTGGAATTTGATCAAAATTTTCTGGGTGGGTTTACTTTTGTGGTGGAGGGTTACACTGGTCTTTATGGAGGATAGGTCTGAGAATATCCTGGAGAGCTAGCTTAGTTATGGCAAATTTCTTCAACATGTGAATGTCGTTAAAGTATTTAATTTCTCCATCATAAATTAAACTCAGTTTAGATGGGTACAGGATCCGTGGTTGAAAGTTATTTTGTTTTAGGAGACTAAAAGTCGATGACCATTCTCTTCTAGCTTGAAAGGTTTCAGCAGAGAGATCTGCAGTTATTCTAATATTCTTACCCTTGTAGGTAATGGTTTTCTTTCGTCTGGCTGCTTTCAGAATTTTTTCTTTCATATTAACATTAGTGAAATTGATTATGATGTGTCTGGGGGATGTCTTAGGTTGAGTTGTGCTAGAGCTCTGAAACTGTCTGCTATCTGAATTTCAGAATCTCTTGGCATGTCTGGAAAGTTCTCCTTCATAATCTCATGGAGAAGCGACTCTGTGCCTTGTGAAGCCTCTTTGTTGCTTTCCAGGATTCCTATTAAGACGAATATTGGTTTTCTTCGAATTATCCCAGAGCTCTTTGAGAGAGTGATCTGTTTTTGCCCTCCATTTCTCTTCCTCTTTGAGAGTTTGGGAGCGTTCAAAAGCTTAGTCTACAATGTCAGAAATCCTTTCTTCTGCTTGCTCCATTCTGTTACTGAGGGATTCTACTGTTGTTTCTCAGGTCTTTAAGGGATGTAACTTCTTGTCTCAATGTGTCAGTATCTTTGGTCATTTGGTCTTTGAATTCATTGAATTCTTGAGATATCTTTTGGGTTACTGCTTGGAATTCTAATTCAATTTCATTTGCTATCCAGATTCTGAATTCGATTTCTGACATCTCAGCTATTTGTTTGTGGATGGGATCTTGTGCTGTGTCTGCCTCATTGATCCTTGGGGGAGTTGATCTATTCTGATTATTCATATTGTCATTTTTTTTTGTTGATTTCGCCTCATGATTGTTTTTCACCATTGCCTCTGGCCATCCTCAGAGTTGGGGAGGTGTCTCTCCAAGATTAGACCCCAGCAGGATCACTCTATTTTTGCTGGATATTTGTAGGGAGTGACCCTGTGTAATTCCTCTGGGGCTGCCCCAGCCAGGGAGTTCTGGTTGTGGAAGCAGCTCCAGAGTGTGACACACCCCGATCCAGCAACAGGGCGGGGGGTGGTGCACACGGTTCTGGGAGTGCCTGGTGCCCAGTGACTTTGGCACAGAGAGCCCAAGACTCCAGCAGTCTCTGGCCAGGAGAAGGGCTCTGCGCAGAGGCAGGGAAGGCTCCGGAGGGCATGTGCCTACCAGAGTCCCTGGCCAGACTAGTGGGCTGGTGTGGAGGCAGAGGGGGTACAGGAGGGAGGACACGGGGTTGCACGGCTCCCGCAGTTCCTGGTGAGGGCGTGCGGAGGCCCGGCTTGTGCAGCTCATGGGTTGGGGGTCATGGCACAGCTCTTACCCAGGTCTAAGCAGGCGCCAATCAAGGTCGCGGCACAGTTCTTATTGAGGTCTGGGCGGCGCAGCTCTTACAGAGGTCTGGGCCTATCTTTACTCTTGAATGATGATTTTACTTGTTCTTGTTTGGATTCTAGGTTGATAGTTATGATCATTTGGAATTTGAGTATTGTATTATCTCTAGTATCCTTAAACATATTTTTCTTTAAGTTGAATGGTTTTCCGTTTTGCACCAAAATTATCTGTGGGTAGGATTTTTTAAATTAACTCTTTATATGGAACTAATTTCAAGCTTACAGAGAGTTGCAGATTAAAACCAGTACAAAGAACAATCCTACATACGTAACCCGGATTCTTCTGTTGTTAACATTTTACCCCATTTGTGTTATCATATGTACACATGTCCTCTTGTGGGACCTCTCTGTGTCAAATACACATTCACAAGAAATTTTTCTTTTGACAGGAAGTGTGTACATCAGCTCTTTACCTGAAAATATATCAATATGTGTTTTTTAAGAATAAGGATAAGTCCTCATATAACTGTAGTACAATTATGGTTGTACTATGATTTATATTTGTATGGTATTTTCCTCTAATCTACCACTCACAGTAGTTTTTTCAGTTGACTTAATGTCTTAAACTTTTCTTAATTTTTTTAACCATAGTTGTTACCTCACTTGTTACCTTTTCAAAGACTAAAACATTTTGCCACTCAGAGGCCCTCAAGAAAGAAAAATATATTTCAGTAAGAAAATAAATAATCCTTGATGGAAAGAAGCCATAGGTACCATGAGCAGGTACCATGCCAGGCACAGTGGTGACAGCACGTCCCTCCGGCAGTGGAAGCTCCAGGTGAGAGTCAGGGCCTGTGTTGAATTTTCCAAGTCATTGACCATCTTTTATCTGGAACATATATACGTACTTTTGTCATCTTTTTATGATATTCCATTTTTTTGAAGAATATTGTTCTCTACGCCTCTTCATTTAATAGAATGTCCTAATTTTGTATTTCTCTGATGTTTGATTGTGATTAGACTGAGATTTTTGCATTCTTGGTGTAAATATTGAATAGGCGATGTTATTTCCTTCTTAAGATGTCACTTTTTGGCTGGGCACAATGGATCATGACCATAATCGTAGCATTCTAGAAGGTCAAGGAAGGAGGATCTCTTGAAGTCAGGAGCTGGAGACCAGCCTGAGCAAGAGTGAGACCTTGTCTCCACAAAAAACAGAAAAATTATCTGGGCATGGTGGTCAGCATCGGTAGTCCCAGCTACTCAGGAGGCTGAAACAGGAGGATTGCCTGACCTCAGGAGCTTGAGCTTGCAGTGAGCTATGATGATGCCACTGCATTCTAGCCAGGGTGACAGAGGGACACTGTATCACTTAGTATTGGAATGCTTAGGAATATGTAAATATCTCATTTCTCATCAAAATGTAGCATTCTTTGATGATTCTTTTTTTTTTTTATTGTTGGGGATTCATTGAGGGTACAATAAGCCAGGTTACACTGATTGCAATTGTTAGGTAAAGTCCCTCTTGCAATCATGTCTTGCCCCCATAAAGTGTGACACACACCAAGGCCCCACCCCCCTCCCTCCTTCCCTCTTTCTGTCCCCCCCCATAACCATAATTGTCATTAATTGTACTCATATCAAAATTGAGTACATAGGATTCATGCTTCTCCATTCTTGTGATGCTTTACTAAGAATAATGTCTTCCACGTACATCCAGGTTAATACGAAGGATGTAAAGTCTCCATTTTTTTTAATGGCTGAATAGTATTCCATGGTATACATATACCACAGCTCGTTAATCCATTCCTGGGTTGGTGGGCAGTTAGGCTGTTTCCACATTTTGGCGATTTTAAATTGAGCTGCAATAAACAGTCTAGTACAAGTGTCCTTATGATAAAAGGATTTCTTTCCTTCTGGGTAGATGCCCAGTAATGGGATTGCAGGATCAAATGGGAGGTCTAGCTTGAGTGCTTTGAGGTTTCTCCATACTTCCTTCCAGAGGTTGTACTAGTTTGCAGTCCCACCAGCAGTGTAAAAGTGTTCCCTTCTCTCCACATCCACGCCAGCATCTGCAGTTTTGAGATTTTGTGATGTGGGCCATTCTCACTGGGGTTAGATGATATCTCAGGGTTGTTTTGATTTGCATTTCTCTAATATACAGAGATGATGAACATTTTTTCATGTGTTTGTTAGCCATTCGTCTGTCGTCTTTAGAGAAAGTTCTATTCATGTCTCTTGCCCATTGATATATGGGATTGTTGGCTTTTTTCATGTGGATTAATTTGAGTTCTCTATAGATCCTAGTTATCAAGCTTTTGTCTGATTGAAAATATGCAAATATCCTTTCCCATTGTGTAGGTTGTCTCTTTGCTTTGGTTATTGTCTCCTTAGCTGTACAGAAGCTTTTCAGTTTAATGAAGTCCCATTTGTTTATTTGTGGTGTTGTTGCAATTGCCATGGCAGTCTTCTTCATGAAGTCTTTCCCTAGGCCAATATCTTCCAGTGTTTTTCCTATGCTTTCTTGGAGGATTTTTATTGTTTCATGCCTTCAATTTAAGTCCTTTATCCATCTTGAATCAATTTTTGTGAGTGGGGAAAGGTGTGGGTCCAGTTTCAGTCTTTTACATGTAGACATCCAGTTCTCCCAACACCATTTATTGAATAGGGAGTCTTTCCCCCAAGGTATGTTCTTGTTTGGTTTATCAAAGATTAGGTGGTTGTAAGATGTTAGTTTCATTTCTTGGTTTTCAATTCTATTGCAAGTGTCTATGTCTCTGTTTTTGTGCCAGTACCATGCTGTCTTGAGCACTATGGCTTTGTAGTACAGACTACAATCTGGTATGCTGATGCCCCCAGCTTTATTTTTGTTACAGAGAACTGCCTTAGCTATACGGGTTTTTTTCTGGTTCCATACAAAACGCAGAATCATTTTTTCCAAATCTTGAAAGTACGATATTGGTATTTTGATAGGAATGGCATTGAATAGGTAGATTGCTTTGGGAAGTACAGACATTTTAACAATGTTGATTCTTTCCATCCATGAGCATGGTATGTTCTTCCATTTGTTAATATCCTCTGCTATTTCCTTTCTGAGGAGTTCATAGTTTTCTTTATAGAGGTCCTTCACCTCCTTCGTTAGGTATATTCCTAGGTATTTCATTTTCTTTGAGACTATGGTGAAGGGAGTTGTGTCCTTAATTAGCTTCTCATCTTGACTGTTATTGGTGTACACAAAGGCTACTGACTTGTGGACATTGATTTTATATCCTGAAACATTACTGTATTTTTTGATGACATCTAGGAGTCTTGTGGTTGAGTCTTTGGGGTTCTCTAAGTATAAGATCATGCCGTCAGCAAAGAGGGAGAGTTTGACCTCCTCTGCTCCCATGTGGATTCCCTTTATTTCCTTGTCTTGCCTAATTGTATTGGCTAGAACTTCCAGCATTACGTTGAATAGTAAAGGTGACAGAGGACAACCTTGTCTGGTTCCAGTTCTAAGAGGAAAAGCTTTCAGTTTTACTCCATTCAGTAAAATATTGGCTGTGGGTTTGTCATAGATAGCTTCAATCAGTTTTAGAAATGTGCCACCTATGTCTATACTCTTCAGTGTTCTAATTAGAAAAGGATGCTGGATTTTATCAAATGCTTTTTCTGCATCTATTGAGAGGATCATGTGATCTTTATTTTTGCCTCTGTTAATATTGTGGATAACGTTTATAGACTTGCGTATGTTAAACCAGCCTTGCATCCCTGGGATGAGCCTACTTGATCATGATGAATGACTTTTTTGATGATAAGCTGTAATCTATTGGCTAGGATTTTGTTGAGAATTTTTGCGTCTATGTTCATGAGTGAGATTGGTCTGAAATTCTCCTTTTTGTTTGGGTCTTTTCCTGGTTTTGGTATCAGGGTGATGTTTGCTTCATAGAATGTGTTGGGGAAGATTCCTTCTTCCTCAATTTTTTGGAATAATTTCTGCAGTACAGGAATAAGCTCTTCCTTGAAGGTTTGATAGAATTCTGGAGTGAAGCTATCTGGACCAGGGCATTTTTTGGTTGGAAGATTTTTTATTGTTTGTTTGATGTCAGTGCTTGAAATTGGTCTGTTTAGGAGCTCTATTTCTTCCTGGCTGAGTCTAGGGAGAGGGTGTGATTCCAAATATTGATGCATTTCCTTCACATTGTCAAATTTCTGGGCATAGAGTTTCTGGTAGTATTCAGAGATGATCTCTTGTATCTCTGTGGGATCAGTTGTTATTTCCCCTTGATCATTTCTGATTGAGGTTACTAGAGATTTTACTTTTCTATTCCTCGTTAGTCTGGCCAATGGTTTATCTATTTTATTTATTTTTTCAAAAAACCAACTCCTTGTTTCATTAATTTTCTGAATGATTCTTTTGTTTCCAATTTCATTGATCTCTGATTTGATTTTGGATATTTCTTTTCTTCTACTGAGTTTAGGCTTAGATTGTTCTTCTTTTTCCAATTCCATAAGATCTCTTGTGAGATTGTTGATGTGCTCTCTTTCTGTTTTTTGAATGTAGGCATCTAAAGCGATGAATTTTCCTCTCAAAACTGCTTTTGCAGTATCCCACAGGTTTTGGTTTTCTTTGATGATTCTTTCTTGATCCAGTCTTTTCATGGTCATTTTTGTAATTCCGTATCTCTCTTTAAATCATCAGTTCTGAACATCCTTAGCCTTTTGTTTTTGTTTTCCAAAACTTTGTCATTGTATTTTAGATTCCTATTACATTATAAACACATTTCAAAACGAATATAGATGGCCCATAAACGTGAAAATTAACTTTAGTAGTAATCAAAGAAGTACAAGCCAAAGTAATTATATCCTTTTTGGGCCAATCTGCTAGATTAAAGAGCTGTAATATCCAGCTATTGCAAGAATGGAGTGAAATAAAGGCTGCTAGACTTTCAAAGAGAATGTAAATGTTACAGCTCTTCCCAAGGGCATTTTGGTTATGCTTCTCAAAGGCTTAAAATTGTACAAATGTCTGTCAACCCATAGCTTCATTTTTTTTTTTTACTTGTAAACTTCTAAATTTTAGTGCTTTTTATGATGTATAACATGTTTAAAATGTCTTTGTGTTTGCTGCCTCTTGCCAATCCCTGCCCACTAATCCCCAGTCGATCTACTTTTTGTCCATATAAAGTTAGTTTGCATTGTCAAGAATTTTATATAAGTGGAGTCATACAGTATATATTCTTACATGCCCAGCTTCTTTTGTCCAGCAAAATTGTTTTGATATTTAAACATGTTACATATATCAATTGTTCATTCTTTGTTATTGCTGAGCAGTAAACATACTTACTGTATGGATCTGCACCATGTTCTGTTTATCCATTAGTTTGTTGATGGACATTTGGGTTGTTTCTAGTTTGGGGCTCTTACAAATAAAGCTGCTAAAAATATTTCTGCAGAAGTCTTTGGGCACAGGCCTACCCCCACCAGGGTAAAGACCTAAGTGTGGAATGATTATGTTACCTGGCTGGAAGGTGTTTTACTGCCCAACTCTTCCAGAGTGGTCGCGCCATTTTACCTCACCGCCAAAAGTATAGGGTGGTGCTGGCTGCTGCTCATCCGTGCCAGTATTTGGTATGCTCTCTTTTTCTACTTTTAGACATTCTAATAGATGAATAGTATTGTTTCATTGTGGCTTTAATTTGCATTTCCTTTGTAGCTAATAATATTGAAGTATTTGTTTGTATGCCCACATGTCTCTGTATATCTCTTTGAATTATGTGTTTGAATATGTCCTCCATTTTTTTACTGAGCTTTTTGGTTTCTTAACACTGAATTTTGTGAGATACATATATATGTATTTTAGTCAGGGAAATACATAAAAGTCTCAAATCATAGATACCAAAATGTTGATAGTGATTATCACAGTGTAACAGAATTTTAACTGCTTTTTATTATATAATTTTCTCTGTGATTTCATAATACTTTAAAATAAATATGTTTGTAATAAATATTTATAGTATAAAAGTTGTTTTTTTTTTTTTTTCTTTTCCCCATCTAGAAGTTAGAAATGGGCTCGGAGCCCATAGCACAGTGGTTATGGCGCCAGCCACATACACTGAGGGTGGTGGGATCAAACCTGGCCCGGGCCAGCTAAATAACAATAACAACTGTAACAAAAAAATAGCCAAGTGTTGTGGTGGGCACCTGTAGTCCCAGCTACTTGGGAGAAAGGCAAGAGAATTGCTTAAGCCCAAGAGTTTGAGGTTGCTGTGAGCTGTGACGTTTGAGCACTCTACAGAGGGTGACATAGTGAGACTCTGTCTCAAAAAAAAAAAAAAAGAAGTTAGAAATGGTATTTTAACAACTTAAGTTGTTTTAAGAGAAAGTATTTTAACTTAAATTCTTTCATAAACTTTGTGGAACATGTTCGAAGACCATGGAAATGGCTATTGTTTTTATTTAGGGATGTTTTACTAGGTATTCTGTTAACCTTGAGAAGCACTGTATAATTTTAGATGACTTGGTATCAAATTATTTGTTAAGCAGTAAGCTTTCACCCTGTGTTTCTCATCTTGTTGTTTGGCTGTCTTTTGCTTTCAACTTAAATGACTATCCATCTGTGCTTCAGTCAAATGCTTAAGAATTTACTTACAAATTATTGTGGAAAATAAAGTAATAATAGGGTAGGTACCTTATTAAATTGTTGGTAAATCTGTTTTCCAGTTATATTCATGAATGCTAAGGCCAGCCTGATTTACATTTTGTACCACTAAAAACATCATTTTGACACTGCTATGTGCTAGTTTTTACTGTCGGATTCTCTCTTTTTTTTTTTAAAGTACTGTTTTTTATGTGTTTGTACATATAGGAACTCTCAAAAAACCTGGAACTGAGTACTAGCAGTTTCCAACGACAGTTAGTTGCTGAAAGGAAAAGGGCATATGAGGCTCGTGACGAAAATAAAATTCTCCAAAAGGAGCTACAGCAACTATATCACAAGTTAAAGGTCAGAACTTTATTTTAAATTGCATTATTTTTGTTGTAATACATATTATATGAAAGCCAAATACTTTGGAACAGTTGCTATTCATGTTTGTAAGTTGGTAAAATAAAATTTTAAAATTCTTACATTATCTTGGCATTTAGAAAAGGTTTATTGATATAATCACTCTAACCAAGTGAACCACTGAATATACTAATGTAAATGACGTAACTGACATAAACTGTAAAATCCCGGAAGAAAATTATGGGAACTAACTTTTTTGTGCTGCATGGTTGAATTACTCAGTATTCTTCCTCAGCTCACGCCATGATCCAGCATTTTAAAGTTGTCTCAAATATGTATATGCATTTTATTTTCACAGTGTTTAGATGGAACATTCAAATTATTAAATTTTATTAAATAAATGTTCTTAATTCTATCTAGGGGTCATTGATGGGTGGAAATTTTGTGCAAAATTATGCAAATTTATGCAGAGTTTTATTTTTGTTTATCACGTTCTCAGAAAAGGAAAAAAAAAACAGCTCTAGAATGGCCAAGAAAGCTTATATTTAAATACAGTGGTCTAATTTTTAACTCATCAATAATTCAGGATCCATTTTTGAGAGGTGCTAACTAAATTATTTGTCACCATGGCTAAGTCTGGATGCCAGTTAAGGTAGTACTAGCTCTATCATATAAGAATGGGCAGAAGATTAAGTTTGCTGTAATATTTTTTTTACTGCCAGAACATATTGGATGTTTTAGGGAAAATAACTGCTCTACCCTAACCTAAATGTATTAGAGATATTACATTCTATAGTCTGATAATTACAGAAGGAAGTTAAGCCAAGTATATTTCAGTATAGTAAAAAGAGAAAAAAAAAAAAAATTGACAAAGTCAGTCTTTTGGGTTTAAGCTGAGACTCTACTCCCTTAATTGTATTGAGTTTGTTTTCAGGAAAAGGAGAGAGAACTGGATATAAAAAACATATATTCTAATCGTCTGCCAAAGTGTTCTCCAAAGAAAGAAAAAGAACTTACATCAAAAAAAAATGGTATAGTAGCTATTATTGTTGAAAATTTGATATAGCCATTAATTATTAATAATACAATAAATTCTGAAATGGAAGGAAAAGGAAAAAACCACACTGAAACACATTTAAATTGGATGTATTTTTTACAATTTAAAAGTTGTGAGGGTTTTTGAGACAAGAGCCTCACTTTGTCACCTTTGGTAGTGTGCTGTGGCATCACAGCTCACAGCAACCTCAAACTCTTGGGCTCAAGTGATTCTCTCGCCTCAGCCTCCCAAGTAGCTGGGACTATAGGAGCCACCACAACGCCCGGCTATTTTTGGAGATAGCTCAGAGTGGTCTCGAACTCTTGAGCTCAGGCAATCTATCTGCCTGGGCCTCCAGAGTACTAGGATTACAGGAGTGAGATCCTTCTAACAACTTAAATATTTTATAGTTAATTATCAGAAATCCTGTTAACTTTTTAAGTTTTTTTCTTCGAAAGAGGGGAAAAATTGTGGTTTACATAATTTCTTGAAATTTCTTTATTGTGATTTTAAAAACTTTTACGAAAATATATAAACATACACAAAAGTAGAATAGGATAATGAATCTTCATTTATGAACCACGTAGCTTTAGCAATTATGCTTTTCACCAATTTTATTTAATCTATTTTTTAAACTTTTTTCTAGAGTATTTTAAAGCAAATCTCAAATGTTATTTGATTTCACTTTTAAATACTTTGTGTTATTATACATAGCTTTACTTTTGCTTTTGAACAAAGGCATAATTTCTCTCTTAAGTGAATGGCAAAAATTTTTTAACTTAAACTTTACAGAAACTTTATAGCATTTATAATCAGGATGTTCCCCAAATCAATAATTGCCGGGAAATACTAGAAACAAAAATAGTAAGTACTCATTGAGCTGAGCAAAAACACGTATTATCTCATTTCGGTAGTAAATATATTAGTTGGATTCCATATTTCTTAGCATTGTTCAATGTGATTAGAAAAATTCTTTTCTAATTTTCATGGTAGCTGCATGCCAGAGTGATTTTACAGACCTGTGTACCAAAGGCGTACAAACCACTGAAGACTTAGAGGTGGAAGAATTTCCTATGATACCAGAAACAATTACGTTTTATGAAAACAAATGGGGAGAACGAGAACATCTCACTTTGGTGAGTTTGACAATATGATTATGTGTTGAACTCTAGGTTTGAGCTTATTCCTAAGAACACAATGTCAAACATTTTAACATTTCAGTAATGAAACTAGTGCTATATCTGTATGGATATGCAATTAATCTTTTAAAAGGAAAGAGACGACCTCTGTGTATTTCATAAAATTCCTTGGAATTGACTCATTTAGTTCATGTGTCATTTTTCAGGAGCTTCAGAAAGATTTATTGTACCTTTTGGGTTAGAAGTTAGAAGAGAAGAATTTTTTTCCTAAAAATTTCTTACGTTGCATCTACCCAGATAGTCTGGGGAAACTCTTAGTGCTTTATGTTTAAAAGTAAATCATAGTTTTTGAATGATTTGTTAGCATTTGATCGATGTTTCTTGGCCTCTTGGATAGGAGAATTTTACAGAATGCTGAACAAGATAATTGCAGCAGATTCTGACTTTATACCATTTAACTTAGAGTGGAATTTGGGGGGTTGTGTTGGACCTTCATTTAAAAGGACTTTAGTACTGAATCACTGGAAGGTTTGTTTTTCTAAGAGGGTATTATTAATGCTTACAATTTAAAGTACAAAGAAAACAGTATATCACGGATCCAAAATATTTCATATGTTTTTGTACCTTGTAAGTTTCTCAGTGAACCTGAGATCTCTCTTTGCAGTATAAAACAGAAAGAATGGACTGATTTGGTTCCTCATTCCTCTGTATATAGTTTTCTTATTTGTTTATTTTTGTCTTATAATTCTTAATAAGGCTAAAAATAATCAGTCTTTATACTCTTAAGATTCAGCAGGAGAAGTACAACCTGATGTAGTGAAGAAACATGGGGTTAGATCTGCTTTTTAGTTATATTTTGATTCTAACATTTACATGTATGACTCCTTAGAGCTCAGATTTCTCATCTGCAAAATGGGGGTAGGCTGCTTTTCAGGATTGTGATAATGACTAATCATTAAGTTTATAAAGCTCTTGAGACTGAACCCACCCCATTATAAAGGGCTTCAGCAAATGATAGCTTAGAGTACAGGCTAAGTTGCTATTAGAAAGAGACTCTATATAATGGATTAAATAAGAAACAAGTCTTTCTTTTGTAATGGACTAAAGTCAGAGGGTAATTCCAGATTTCTAGACAGCTTTACTCCATGGTAACCATCTCCTATTTTACTGAGCTTCCATTTTAGAGCATAGGCCTCTTCTGATGGTGGGAGCTGGCTCATTACCCCGTGGGAAGGAGGAGTGAGGACAGGGAGGGCAGGCACCTTCAGTTTTTATAAATGTGACCAGAAGTTGCATACATACTTCCACTCACCTCCCGTTGGCCCGACGTAGATGCTGCAGGGAGGCCAGCAGTTGAGTCTCCAGTTGAGCAGCCCCATGTCCTGTCAAAACTCAGGAGATTGTTGCTAAAGGAAGAAGGTGAAATGGATACTAAGATGTCATTCCCTACTACACCAGTCTTTACTAATAAGAGATGTTTTACTTTTATGAAGAAAAATTACACACACATTTTCGAAAAGGTCCATAAGAAACAGACATTTTAAGTTTATAACTCTTTGATTTGATTTGAATATTATAAAATTTATTAACTGGAAGCTTTGACATAGTATAAACTGGAAAGAGTCGAAGTGGTTGTCATTGCCTTTATAGTGCAACAGAATCTCAGTCGGCCACCAGAGCCGGCTAATAGCCATTTCTGGTTAACTGAATTAATCAGGTTTTGCTGTAAAAATGTACAAAGCAAGGATACTTAATGAAACTTGTCTCTTCAGAACTTTATGTAGGGCTTTTGCTTTACTTTGATTGTTCTGATTCTAATATGTCTTATAAAGACTCCTTTAAAATTTTAACTAAAGTAAATAATCCTGTGTATTTTTTGAAGTATCTTTCAAAGGGTGGTAATTTGTGATTTACTGGTTTATTAATTGAAATTTTGCTTTAATTTTTAACTTATTTGCTAATCATATTTATGGGAAGATAAATCTATGATTTTTAATAGTTTCCCTCCCTTTTCTATATATGAACTTGCATTTAAAAAATGTGTAATAGGACCTGGAACCCCAAGAGGGAGATAAACCTGGAAAAGCAGGGATGCTAAATCCATTTGTGGAAAGAGAAGAAAAATTCATAAAAGATCAAGGACTTCGTATGGTAAAACAGGAGATTGAGAAGCTGGAGGATGGTAAGAAAAAGAGTTTGTTTAAGCAAGTGATGAGTCAGTGTCCCTTGGGAAAGAAAGGGTTCACCTCCCCGAACGTCTTCCAGCTGCATTGTTAATTGGTTGTCTAGAACAAGACAAGGCTGGTGCAGTGGTAGTGGGTGGGCATTTCAGGAGTCACAACTATTGGAATAAAGTTATTAGGGAAAGAAAGAAAATTGAAGACTGTATGTCAGTCATTATTTGGGGATAAGGAATAAGGACATGTTACCTTTGGAAAATTGAGATAAAGGAAAAAATTCTTTTTATATGAACTAAAGCTTAGTTGAATGGAAAGACAGCCCTCTTTATTGACACTCTCTAGTCCACACCAGCTTAAGCATGAAAATCAATGAATTGTGAGGTTCTGAATATATTCCTATAGTTTTTCATTAGTTTTAATGTATAATATAAATCTTTAACACGTTCAGCCATTAATGTGGAAGTTTAGTGAACCAATACTGAGTTTCAGATAGGGAAATGAAGCTTTAAGAATAAATTTGTTTCTGTCTGGATAAATGGCTTCCAAGTGTGGGCAAGAGGGATCCCGACTCTAATTTTTGAATGTATTCTATTAGTTATATAATAGCTGCTTATAGAGGAATACCTTTTTTTTCTTTTTAGCTGAAGTTAATGGAACATAAAATCATAAGCCATTGCTGCTTAGAGTGTGTGTGTATATATATGTGTGTGTATGTGTGGGGGGTGTCTGCTTAGAGTGTGTGTGTATGTGTGTGTGTGTGTGTAGATGTGTTTATCCGTATGTGTGTGTATGTGTGTAGTCCCCTTTAATCTGGAGGAGAATTTTGTTTTATATATATATATATATACACACACACATAGAAATATTATAGATATTTTTCATATATATGATGTATATCATATATATAATAAGAACAAAACTTTTGGTGATACAGTTCCACTGTTAAAATAGAATGGTCCTTATTTTGGGTTTGTATGAAGTTTTCTCTTAATCTGATTCAGGTTAATGCATCTTCTGATTTTAATTTATTTTGAAGTTTAAACGTTTTTGCTCCATCTATTCCTCCATCCATTTGTTCATCACTCCACCACCCACCATTCAGGATGCAGCACTATATTAGTTTAAAAAAATAAGGGAACCTTCTTTCCCCACCCCTATCTTGAAGAACCAATTTTTTTCTATAAATGTGAATCTTAAGTGCAATGTGTGTTAAATATGTATACACACAGAATATCAGGTGTAGAAATGAAATTGTTAATACCCATCTAGGTAAATACAATTATTTCTTAAAGATGGTAGTTGAGTTTTCCCTTTTTAAAAAATATTGACTGTTATAAAATCCCATTTTAAAAATTTGATTTCATACAGAGTGGGAAAGAGAAGAACTTGATAAAAAGCAAAAAGAAAAGATGTCTTTACTGGAGAGAGAAGAACTGGAAACTGCATGGTACCACTTGGGACCACACAACATTCAAAACATTGACAGATTGCAGGAGGAGGAGGAAGAAAGGCTGAAGAGGGAAATGCTGCTTGCTAAGCTGGATGAGATCAGCAGGGAGATCCAAGACGCCCAGAACCTGAAAGGCCCCCCTCTGCCATTGCTGCCAGACTTGGGATCAAAACTGCACTTCCCAGAGAGAAGCCCCCAAACACACCCGTTCTCTGAGTCCTCGGAGAGATTATTCAATGGGCGTCATTTGCAAGACACCAGTTTTTTAACTCCAAGAGGGGAGGGTCAGGATCCAGGAAATAGTAGAAGTCCAGCCTCTGCAACCGAGTTTATGTTTGGGGGCTATGTACCTTCATTTGCAAAAACATCAGAGAAGTTAAATCCTTTTAGCCAAAAAAGCAGTGTTTTGGATTTCCCAAGAGACAGTATGGAAACACTTAGTAAAGACAGTGTAAGAAAAGAGAAAAAAGCTCATCTGATGGAGCAGCTATTTGGTGCCAGTGCCAGCAGCACCATTTCTTCTAAAAGCAGTGACCCAAATTCTCTGGCTGCCAGCAGAGACTTTGGCCCTCAAAATACTCTCCCTGGGGAGAGAAGCAGCAGGGGTAGAGACCGTGATGAAGAAGAAGATTTTTTCCTCGGTGAAGGGAGAAGTTTTAATCCAAGCCGACACCGATTAAAGCATGCCGACAACAAACCAGCAGTGAAAGCAGTGGATTCTGTGGAAGATGAAATCGAAGAAGTCGCGCTCAGGTGACTGATGAGAACACTGATGTTTCTCCCATTGTAAATATTCACATATTTTAATATGGTATTTATTATAAACTTTTAAATGTTAAAAAGTCCTTGTAAGGAATGACTTTTAATAGCTAAATACAGTGTCATTAAAAAGAAATAGATCATAAACACACCACATAGCTAGCTGGCCAAGAATGAAGGATGCTCTTTAGAATGAAACTAAAAATAGAGATGTCTCTTCTTCCCTTGCTTACAAACAGATCTTACATCTTCAACCAGCTCTATGGGAAGTTTTACTTTGTTGGAGGCTGTGTTCATTTCCTACTTTTATCTCTATTTGTGTATTTATTTTTGATCATATTCTCACTGGGCTAAATGGTCTTCTCACTGATTGCCAAATGGAAATTCCAGGGAATAGGCTCTATGTTGGGAAGTGTGGCTCCCAGGTGGTGGAACACCACTGTTGCCTGGAAGCCCTCCATGTGTGGATGAGGCAAGGCTGAGCTGCTCTGGGGTAGTAGTGGTCATGGCCTTGGGATTTCCCATTCCCCTGGAAGTATCCCCAGTTGAATACGGTTCGTTTCCTAATTACAATTTCCCCAAAATCACTTACCTATAACTCTGTTAGGATATTAGGTTGAATTCAGAAGACATTTCTCTGTTTGCGTGGACAGTTCCTCCATGAATCCGTCTGTGAGTTGTGGCTCTCAGAAGTTGGGGTGCAGGGAAATCCTTCTCCTGTTCTCCTACACCCCTTGTGTCTCAGTGACTGGCTGTAAGATTTCATAGCAAATGCAAGGAATAGAAGAAACTTTATCCCCATTTAGAAAGATTTTTCAATTCAATTATGTTTCCAGAGTAATATAATTTGGGAATTTTAACATGTACTTTTAAGATTTGAACTTTTCCTCAAACCAAGGAGACAGCAATGATGTGATACTATTGGACTTACAGGACTCGTTTTAAAGTAATTTTGGATAAAAGTTCTTTAGAGATGGGGCTTCTGCCTTGCTGAGTGGAGTGGACAGTTTTCTTTCGGTTGAGATGCATCGGCTATTTGTCGTTCGGTCGACCTGTAGACAAGCTAGTGATCTTGGATTATGCTGGTTGTGATTGGTCTTTACGAAGCAGAAACGCACCACCGACCAAGGAGAAAACACTATTAAAATGAAGAGAGGCAGAGATAGTGTGCTGGGAAGAATAAAACATTCAGGTTGGCTCTTATTCTCAAGTGAGCTTTTTTAAAAACATAGTTTGCTGTGTATCTGTTGGTAGTGCGGTTTCTGATGCCGAGCGCACACACGGATGAGGAGAGGCGCCGTTTCATGCCAAGGGCTCGTAAATGCTGAGTGTTGACTTTCATTGCGTGACTATCAGACAAGACTGACTTCATTAGGTCTCTAGTTAAAGATGCGCCACTTATCATCTTCATTTTCTAAATTGTGTTCCTGTCATTTACTGGAAACAGAATCTCCCCAAAGTAAGTGCTAAACCATATTAAAAAGTTTACTTAGTAAAAAGATTTTTATGCTTTTGATATGAGTAAGCATGTACTATGTTATAAATCATTCTAATATATGTAAAACACAATATTTTTAATGTAGTTTTGGATAAAATATTATGTAACGTTAATTTTGTTCGTAGTTGCTAATTTTTCTGACAAAAGTATTTTAATTTTCAGGTTGTTATAGAGGCATTTAAAAAATCTTTTTAGTAAGGTTTTTTATTCGGGTCATTTTAGTTAGTCTTTTGCTTTTTTTCTACCTGATGGTCTCTTTAGCCAGATGCAACAAGACAGAATTATTAAAATTAAGCCTAGAATTAAGTTATATTCTTCAAATCATTATGGTGTTAAGCACTAAAATTGGAGGTTAAAATGTACAGAACATGTTTTTCGTTATGAACAAAACAGTGAATCTTTTTCTAAATGTCAAATTTATTTGTATTTAGAACTCTTACTAATAAAAATTAAAAACACACTGACTCTTTTGTTTTCATACTTTGGGTTACTTAGAAAATACATAGTGAAAACAAGACCTGTAATGTTATTGTTCACCTATTTTTATTTATTCACCTTTTTTTTTTCTGTCTAGCATTTTTAGTTGAATTAGATGAATTTGCCCTAACTTGGGGTAGTCAGTACGCTAGTCTTATCAGATAATTGTAGTTTAATTAATCTGCTCACCCTTAATAGCTATTGTAATGGCACATATTGCTCATAATATTTATCCAAATAAAGGTCAGGGTCAAGGGGATTCCATCAAATTATAAAACAAACATAAAGTTATTTTGTGGCTGACCTGCTGTTTTTCTGATCACCCTCTTCATCTCATTTTTGGAGGTAAACCTCTGGTATCCCTGGCTGGTTTTCAGTTGACTATGACACGTAAATCAGCCTGATGAAAGAGGAAGGGGAATTTGTATCCAAGTGACAATATGGATTTTTTAAAGTTACCATGAATTGTCAAGAAGGAATCGGCCTTTAAAAGCTGTTCCCCTTCTACGCAATATCTGCCCCTCCCATGTTAAAGTCTCCTTTTGTACCACTTCAACTTATTCTTTTACTAAAGAAAATTTCTTAAATATTTGTGGGCTTCCTGGGTGTCCTGAGCTGTGTGAGGAGGCAGGAGGCTTGGAGAGGAAGCGGAGTGTGTGAAGAGCTCATGGGTCCCTCCCACCCTCCTGCCCATCCTGTGCGTTCTTGGGCTACAGCATCCTTGGCCCTTGTGGTCTTTTAAGCTACTTGTGGTGATTATGAGTAATGCAATTCTCAGGTGAATGTGTGGCAGGGTGCAGGGCACATTGTAAGCATTCGGTCAACAGTAGTGCTGTTCTCATGGCTAATTATGGATGAGTTTCTTGTCTTCCTTTTCTTTCTTTCTAGAAATGGTGTTTCATTTATTCACTGAAAAAAAGGGAGATTAGGTCTTCATCTATGTCCTCCAATCTCTCAAGCTCCCTCCTCTTATTTTTCCAAAATAACAGCATGCTGAGAAACATGTATGTATAGACCCACATATTATTCCCACCCTCCCAAAACTCTCACACCAGGCTGCTGATTAGAGGGATAAAAACAGATTAAAGATGTCAAAAGATAAAGCCAACTTATACTGAAACATAATAATGTTAAGAATTCAGCTATTTAGTAGAATAATTATCAGCATAGTAAAAATATTTCCACCTGGAGGCCAAGCATAGCGGCTCCAGCACTAATCCCAGCACTCTGGGAGGCTGAGGCAGGTGGATCGCTTGGGCTCAGGAGTTCGAGACCAGCCTGAGCAAGAGCGAGACCCCCCCCCAACCCCCGTCTTTACTAAACATAGAAAAACTAGCCAGGCATTGTGGGCACCCATAGTCATAGCTACTCGGGAGGCTGAGATAAGAGGATCATTTGAGCCCAGGAGTTGAGGTTGTTGTGAGCTATGACCTTACAGCACTCTAGGTAGTCTATCTGGAGTGAGAGAGTGACTCTGTCTGATTTAAAAAATAAAAATTTCCGGGCAGCACCTATGTCTCAAGGAGTAGGGCGCCGGCCCCATATACTGGAGGTGGTGGGTTCAAACCCAGCCCCTGCCAAAAACTGCAAAAAAAATAAATAAATAAAAATAAAATAAAATAAAAATTTCTACCTTGAATCTTTTAAATATGAAAATGATAACATTAAAGACCTGAGGTTGCAAAAGGGACCACAGTATGAACCAGAGTTCCATTTTATGTGTAGAACTCCGGGGGAAAGGTAAGTATTTGGAGTAAGTTTCCTTTGGGAGAGACTGGCCATTATCAAGAGGCACTAGGGCTTTTGGGAAGACTCGGCCTCAGTAGGAATAAGCTCATTCTCATTTCCACTCCAAGAGTCCAGAACAAACACACAAAAAGGAACCAGGTCTCCTGCTTCCGGCATTTCAGTACTCTGGCAGTGACCAGGGTTGCCGGATCAGAGGCAAACCTGAGGGTTTAAAAGGCGAATCTCAACTGTAGTCTTATGTTTTTGCTTTCTGATAATTAGGGGAAAAGGTTCTAAGGTGTTTTACAGACACCTCCCTACGCCCTCTCATATGCAAAGCTTTAGGAAATATATAGAAAAAGATATCCCAAAGATGTTCCACCTTGCATTCTAGATAATGACACTGCCACTTGAGAATGTGAAGTGAAGAAGCCAGATGCTTTGGAAACCAAGCTGTACCACAAACACCCTTTCCCCCACTCATGGAAGGATAGAAGGGAGGGAAGGACAAGAAAGAAAACCAACACTCAAGTCAATCATCAGCAGGGGTAGGTAAGGGCTCGAATTAAGGTATTTTGTGGCTCTCCCTCTGGAATGGCGTCCCCCCTCCCCACCTGAGCACCTTGAACCTCAGAGCATGAGGCTCTGACTGCCAAGTGAGTTGGTTTCCCGGTACCCTCAGCGCCTCCTCAACAGCCCTGTGACAGGTGGGATGTGAGAGCTCAGGGAAGGGAGAAGGTCTGTGCAAGAGGCAGAGGATCCTGCCTTGCTCATCCAATCCCATCTCAAACCTGAAGTATCACTTCACCAAACTCCACTCACCCCACTACTGCAACAGTGGTTTGGGGACTCCTACTCCCAGCCAGCCCAGCCTCCTTCCATGAGCTAAAATGTTCAGCACTATCTACTTTGTGTTTTTCTTTTAAAGGGTTTTTCATAGAAGTTCGTTTTAGGGAATAATTAAAAAAATAGAATGTAGGTCTGTAGAAATAATACATTGATATACTTTGCACAAGACGTAAGCAGAAAAAACTTTTCCTCCAAATTGTCATAAAATGATTGTATTAAATATATTATGCCTCTTAGTTCTGCACTTAGAACTTTCCTAACTTTATTCAGTATTAAATGTGCAGTAAGACTGATGAACTTGTTTCATATTCCACAGAAGAGTAGAAAAATAAACCTTGGAAGGATTTTCTGAAGATAGGTTCAGTGACCCAAGGACAGGTCAGAGTTAAACAGCCTCACAGCAAAAGAGAAAACAGAATCCAGAAAACACGGGACTTTTCATGTCAAGAAAGAATCTGTCTGTAAAAGCTTTTAGTAATATGATAAAAAAAGTGTGATAAAAATGCTAATAATAAAAGGAAAGCAATTTCAAGTGATATGAAGGGGGGCTGCGTGATATGATCATTTATACAGCAGCTGTCCTGAATGTCTCTTTGGATGAGTCACAAAAACTCATTGTACTCCCTGTTCTTCCTCTGTAAGCTGAAGCTAATTGGAGCACCTTACTCATGGCTGTCGCGTGCATTAAATGAGCTAAAACATGAAAAATGCTTAGAACTGGGAGCGCTCAAATATTGCCCACCATTATTGCTTTGGAAGACAATTGAGAAAAGGGGAGACCAGTTGTGTTTATTGCATGTGGGGCACAGTAGCTGGTGTTTTATGTGCAGTAGCACTGTTATTCTCCACAAAGCTGTGTCCAAGTAGATCAGCGGTTCTCAACCTGTGGGTCACGGCCCACGGAACTGGATTAAAGGGTCGCGGCATTAGGGAGGTAGAGAACCACTGAAGTAGATCCTCTGTTATTCTCATTTTACAGCGAAGGCTAATACATTGTAATGCGTAAGGGATAGATTACACCTTAGGCTACACAGTGGATTGCATCCAATAGTCTCAATAAAGAAAGTCTGAAAAAATATTTTAGAAAGAGTTTTGTATTAGTACTTTAAAAGTGGTGACAGAAATTGAAATCAAACTAACTTAAGCAAAACAAGGAAATGTCTCTTGTTTCAATCTGGAAAGCTCAAGGAAGTGTGCTTAGATCTGGAGATTCAATTCACAGTGCTTATTCTGTACACCTTTTGGCCTTGCTGGGTGTCTGTTTTCAGATACACTTCACATTTGGTAATAATACTGCCATGGGTAGCCTCAAACCCACATGGTCCCTTCAGTTGGCATCCCCCGAAATCTCTCCTATGGCTCTGGCGGAGTCTGATTGGCCCACTTTAGACTGTGTGTCCCCCGTCAGGGCGGGTGGTCTTGTGCAGGGCAAGGACGGGCTTCCCGCTCTTAACCCTCTTCATGGAATTAACAGGATTTCTGTGGAACAGGAGAGATGGCCCCTCTGATGAAGGAATTCTGGATGTACAAAAAATACGTTTTTTAATTAAAAATTTTAAGCTAATAGCCCTTACAGAATAAACATTAAAAGGCTTTTAATGGAATAAACATTAGTTACTTGTAATCCACGCTCATTATTCTAAGGTAATAACAAGATGTTTCAGTAATAAGATGCGATTACAGCCATGGTGTTGCATTAGAAAGTTCAGTGATTATTAAAAGATCGATTTGCAAGAGATTTGCATTTCAGAGTTCATAGAAAAGGTTTAGGACTCAGATACGTACTTTCCCATAGTAGCTGTACATTTGTGAAATGCATATCCATATATAAGCTAGTATGTGCTACTTCAATCTAAAATAAAAACTGGATCCGAGCAGCCAGACTGGAGAAGAAACAACACTGATTTGGGGTCAGGAGTTAGGATGGAATTTGCCCCTTACCAATTACGTTAGTCAAATGCTGAACTTTTCTTAACGTTCTTCAGAAGTGGAATGGGGCTGATCATATCTTCCAAGGATACTGTGCGGACTAGATGCGGTAGATGTTGAGAGAAGAGAGTAGGTAGTGTAATGGGGCATTATCAGTAGAGGGAGACATTTACAAAAATTCTGTATCCACACCCCACAATTTTGTTTTAACGAGAGACGCTTGTCAATATGGAATCTTAAAAACTGAACGGGCGTTGTGGCGGGCGCCTGTAGTCCCAGCTACTCGGGAGGCTGAGGCAAGAGAATCACTTAAGCCCAGGAGTTGGAGGTTGCTGTGAGCTGTGTGATGCCATGGCACTCTACCAAGGGCCATAAAGTGAGACTCTGTCTCTACAAAAAAAAAAAAAAAAACTGAACGTGTAGTCTGTCATCTTTGATGGTATTGGGCCCGTTTGTTACAGACCCATTCAGAGGCTACTGTCTTCCGTAGAAGGCGCGTTGCTGCTTCTCTGGACCAGCCGCCTGTAGGAGAGAATCAGAGCCCAGGCCCCGGTCGGGGGAAGGGCAGCAGGAGCCACCACTCTCTCTGGCAGCACAGCCATGGGAGAGCCCTAGTGACTTTGCACAAGGGCCACTCTCTATCTTTTCTTTTTAACCGGCCTGAATATCACACTTCAGATTTCCTGTCCCATTCACATGGATCCAGGTTAGGCCTGCTCTTCACACACGCGGTAACAGAACGTCATGGGTGTCCTATCTGTACATATATGTGTTAACCTCCCCTAAGGAACCCGAGACACAGACGGTCATGGATACTGAACACTTCTTGGTACATCTAGAAGTCTTTGTTTTCCTCTTCTATAAGAATTTTCCCCCAAGTCTTAAATTTAACGTCACTATTTGCTTCTAGTTTTTTCTTTTAAGACAGAGTCTCACGCTGTTGCCCAGGCTAGAGTGCTGTGACATCATCATAGCTCACTTCAAACTCCTGGTCTCACGCGATCCTCTTGCCTCAGCCCCCTCAATAGCTGAGACTACAGGTGCCCACCACGATGCCTGGCTAGTTTTTCTATTTTTGTTTTTTTTCAGCAGAGACCGGGTCTCACTCTTGCTCAAGCTGACTCCTGAGCTCAGGTGATCCTCCTGCCTTGGCCTCCCAGAGGGCTGGGGTTATAGGCATGAGCTACTGAGCCCAGCCTATTATTTGCTTGTGATCTGTGTGACATATACAATATTGCACTCGCCTAGACACACAGAGAGAAGCTCCTTCAAGCAAGTCAGCACGAGCCTGCACGCTCTGTATCTAAAACAATTATTGGTAGAGAAATGGAATCAGTAGAAGTAAAGAACAGAGGCCAGGAAAACCTGTTACTGCCTCACACATTATGACTGGGGGCCAGAATACAGAACAGCGGAGCCCATAACTCCGAAGTAATAGTTTTACCACGTAGAATAAATATCACACTGTCCCTCACGCTAGCCAGGAAATACTGGTGTTTCCCTGGAAAATAATCACTATTTTCCTCTTGAAGAACAGATCCAGCATTGTTTAAGTAGACAAATTCGCTTTATACTTAGGCGATAGTTTTCAGAGTACATCCTCCAGAGCCACACAAGTGTCCTCTGGGAACTTGATAGAAACATCAGTTATCAGGCTCCCATCCAGACTACTACACTGGCAACTGTGGGGGCGGGGTGGGGGGAGCAATCTGTATTTGAACCCTCTCAGTGATCCCGATGACTTTAAGATAATTTTATGACCACAAACAGGTGCGATCTGTTCGCTTTCTGTGGTTAATGTATCAGAAAATTTGAACTAGTCAGGAAAAAAATTCCATTGGAATGACCAACATCACAAAGACACATGGCATTCTTCTGGTATAATTTGTGATCCTCAGACTTCCAGAAAAAAACCTATAAAACATTGTCCTTGGAGCATTCCCTCAAGAGTAACTAATCAATGTGATTTAAATTCTATGTTCTTTATGGATGTGTTACAAATTTTGTTATAGCAATACTTTCCTTAAAATCTCAGGTTTGGGGAAGTTTGAAAAAAATGTGTGTGTGTATAAGTGTGTGTATGTGTGTAGTTGTGTATAAGTGTGTGTGCATGTGTATATGTGTGTGCGAGTGTATGTGTGTATATGTGTGTAGGTGTGTATGTGTGTGTACCTGTGTTGTATATATGTGTGTGTATGTGTATGTGTACGTGTGTGTATGTGTGTGTTTTGTGTATAAGTGTGTGTATATGTGTGTGTGTGTATGTGTATCTGTGTGGTATGTATGTGCGTGTACCTGTGTTGTGTATATATGTGTGTGTATGTGTGTATACGTGTGTGTATGTGTATGTGTGTGTGTGTTTTTTTGTGTATACGTGTGTGTATGTGTGTGTGTATCTGTATGGTGTGTATGTGTATATGTGTGTGTGTGTGTGTGTGTGTACTTAATGGTCCAGGCATGTATTCTGTGTGCTTAAGGTTTAAGAAATATTAAAATGATCTAAAAGAAATTAGCATACATACCGGGAATGTTTTAAATTAAAAAATTAGAGTTCAGTATTCAGATTTCTCGTGTGTCCAGCCCTCAGCGTTTGTGAAGAAGATGAGCCTATAAACAAGAATTTCCTCACATCCAGAGGAACTGTTTATTTTGCTAACAAAGTCGATCGTGTTGTTTCCTGAGTTTGGGTTTTCTTTGCTACACAGAGTCTACATATCGTTCTCTGGCTGCTTTGATTTTTGTGTCTATCACAAGAACAGAAACCAGAACCTCTTTTATCTGGGGCAGATTGTTTCTGTGTAATCCGTGCAGGTGCTAAGTATCCGACCATATGAAATATTGGTATTGATGATGGGGAGGGCCTGATGATGGTGATGAAAATAACTATAGTTTCAAACGTAAAAGAGAGAAGCATATTTCTCCTGGGATCAAGTCCCCTAAAACACATCACCACTAGGGAATGTACCTGTGGACAGGCCAATGAAAATGTGACGGGGGTTGCAAGATTTGAATATCTCTGTCTATAAAGCCATGATCACCCAAATATAACTTTGGCCCTGGGACTAGCAGTCTCTTAGGGTAATTCACATATTGAATCTGATCCGACTCACCTACTAGAATCATAACTTTATCAGTTATTTTAGCTACTCTGCTTATTGATAAACATGTTCCACAGTAAAGAATTAGTTCTCATTTGCTTATGAAATTCTCCCATCAGCCCCCTTCATGAGTAGTTCCCATTTTCACCTGTAGCTTAATTTTTATTTCTGTTTTTAAGTATCTTTTTGATTAACTGCAAAGTTTGATGGAGGCCAACAGCATAATTAAATCGGTATATGTTGTCAGTGGGGTTTTCCTGAGCTGCTGAGAGGTTGCTAGGATACTCTCTTAAAGATACCATTCTCTTGATTAACTGCAAAAACCAGATTGCCCAAGTAACATTTTTATTAATTCATAAAAATACAGGTCAGGATTGCATTTAAATTTATAGCAAGATGAGTGCTGCTATCTATCTCTGGATGCTTATAGCATTACAGAAATGGGTTTAGGTATACTTACAAAGAATGTGTTTTGAATGACAATTTAGTGGATGAGAATTAGTCATTTTTATTTTAGGGAAAACATTCCTCTGGGTTGCTTGATGTAGATGGACATCTCAGTTGTATCTACAGTCCTGTGGAAAGCCTATTGTGATTATTATTTATTGGTGTATTCAATTCCAAAATTTCATATACATTGAAATCATTCTCCCTGCTTTATTTAATAAAATAATCATAAAAAAAAAAAAAAAGACAACAGAGCTTCATCTGTAACGGTTTGGTGTGATCTGGACAGTTATTTCCCAGGATCAGGACTAGCCAATGGCTCCAGCGGGGTGGCGTTGCTCCTACCCGTTGTTTTATGGCTGATGAGGATGAGAAAGAAGGGCGCCGGAGTCTACTTTCTGCGCACCATGCGGGCGCGCTGCCTCGTTCATTATCACCTATTGCTGGAGCTCCTATTAGATGTGTGATGCAATTTACTGGAAGCCATAAGAGGAGTTCTAGATGGCAACATGACATAAGGAACAGTCACTTCTGTACTGATGTGGAAGACGGATTAAACCATTCAGGAGTTGCAGATAAGAAATAATGAGAGTGGGGGAGTTCTGTGTAGAGTAAATCACAGAGGTGTTTCTGAGAGAGAATTGACAGCTCTTGGTAATCAATTGGACATGGGAGAGAGGAAGAAGCGTCCCCAGTAACGGAGGACACGACGGTGGCACTGGAGACATGGGGATCCTGAGAAAAGCAGGTTGGGGAGCAGGCGGCGAGGACGAGCCGGGTTTGAAGACGTCCGCCGGGTTTCTCGTGGGCCTTCCGCGCCGACAGGTGCAGGAGCGCCAGGGGGACCGCGCTGGTCTCCGGGTGTGACCTGTCGCCGTGGGTCTGCGCCAGGCACGAATGCAAACAAGTCAGGAACAGCAAAGACACGTGGTGGGAAACAGCTTCCACTCTGGACACGGTGTTCCTGCAACGAGTTGCTGGTGCGCAAGCAGTTTCAGCAAAGGTTTAATAAAGATCACTTCTCCCTGTTAAGTCTGAGTTTTACAAATACAGTTAACGAAGTCGCTGGCCTTTCTCCGTTCCTTCTTCTCTTCAAATCCTTCAAAGTAAAAACAAAAAACAAAAACAGTATCTTCTTCTTTTCTTTCTTTTTCTTCCTTTGTTTAATAGGAGAGGCTGTCAGCGTTTAAACATTGTTAGGAAGAAGAGTTCTTTTGATTCTCAGAAGGCTTTGGTCCTTAATTGTTCACCTCTGCTAAAACTTGATAAAAAGAATTAAAGACATTTAAAGTTGTTTTTCTGTTGCTGCAAAAGGAATATGGACAGTGCAGATAAGTGAAAGGAGGCAAAATTAACCTACAGTTCTACCAACTCACGGACACCGACAGCCACTGTGTCTCTCTCTTTAGACCTTATGGCTTATTCCCATGACCTCCTTTTCCTGCCCCAGTACAACAGATCTTAACCATTGTATCTTTCTGTTTTTAATTAAACATTTTTCCTAGGCAATATATTCCATGGTTCAAAAATCAAAATTATACAGTAAATTCTTATTCCTTTTCTTGTCCCTAATGGAACCAATTACAAATGCCCATATTTTTTTTAAAAAGAGCTCTTTTCATTGGTTTCTTGGGAATCCCTCCAGAATTTCTACAAACACTATGAACTCTTATTCTTCCCATTTTGTAAATAAAAGATGGCATATTTTACACACTATTGTATGCCTTGATTTATGTTTTATTTACCATATTCCTTATTGTGATGGTTAGTTTTACAGGTCAATTTGGCCAGGTATAGTACCCAGTTCTCTAACCAAACGCTATTCTGGAGAAGGCTGTGTGAGGGTGCAGACAGTGGAGTGTGTCGACCACACACTAGGGACACGGGGGGGATTCCAGTGACCACCAGAAGCTAAATGAGAAGCCTGGAATAGTCCTTCCTCAGCCTTCAGAGGGATCGTGGCTCTGCCAACAACTTGATCTCAGACTTCAGTCTCCAGACCCGTGAGAGAATATTCTAATACCTGTTGTTTTAAAGCCACCCTGTTGGTGGTAATTTGTTACCGCAGCCCTAGAAAACGAATACATTGATCTTTTTATGTCATTCCACACAAAGCGTCTCCACTTTTTTAAAACAACTTCATAGTATTTCATTTCTATGGATATACCAGAGTTGGTTCCCCAGTTCTTCTTCGATGGGTATTTAGGTTGCTGTCAATCTTTGCTATTTACAAACAATATCTCATTGAATGACTTTGTGTATCAGTTTCTCACATGTACAATTGTAGGACAGATTCTTAGAAGTGGAACCGAAGGGTTGGAAAGTACATCATTTGTTATTTTATTTATTTATTTTTGTTAAGCAGGTCCAGGCCAAGTTCAAACCTGTCACCCATGGTGCACCGGGCGGGTGCTATAACCACTGAGCTATGGGAGTCCAGCCCATTTGTTATTTTAGTAGATGTTACAATTTTATCCCTGATGGTTTTAACCAATTTACATGCTCCTCAGCAATATAAGTACCTGCTTTGCCCTTCAGACAGATAATACAGAAGGACCCCCATAGCTGACCACCTCCCTACGCTGACCATCTCCTTAAGGTGAGCTAATTTTATGGACCCGACACGCACCACACGTGTGTATCAGCACAGTAGGCCTCGCTCCTTACGTTGACCCCTCCGTATGTTGACCCCCATTGTTGTCCCTTAGGTGGTCAACTTTTAGAGGTTATATTGTATTTGTAAGGAAATTCACATTTCCTTTAATTGAGATTGCCCTGAGAGCCATACATTTCTGAACTGGCTGTTTATACCCATTTTTCTTTTCTGTTTTTTTTTTTTTTATTATTCTTGGGGATTCATTGAGGGTACAATAAGCCAGGTTACACTGATTGCAATTGTTAGGTAAAGTCTCTCTTGCAATCATGTCTTGCCCCATAAAGTGTGACACACACCAAGGCCCCACCCCCTCCCTCCGTCCCTCTTTCTGCTTCCCCCCCATAACCTTAATTGTCATTAATAGTCCTCATATCAAAATTGAGTACATAGGATTCATGCTTCTCTATTCTTGTGATGCTTTACTAAGAATAATGTCTTCCACTTCCATCCAGGTTAATACGAAGGATGTAAAGTCCCCATTTTTTTTAATGGCTGAATAGTATTCCATGGTGTACATATACCACAGCTTGTTAATCCATTCCTGGGTTGGTGGGCATTTAGGCTGTTTCCACATTTTGGCGATTTTAAATTGAGCTGCAATAAGCAGTCTAGTACAAGTGTCCTTATGATAAAAGGATTTTTTTCCTTCTGGGTAGATGCCCAGTAATGGGATTGCAGGATCAAATGGGAGGTCTAGCTTGAGTGCTTTGAGGTTTCTCCATACTTCCTTCCAGAAAGGTTGTACTAGTTTGCAGTCCCACCAGCAGTGTAAAAGTGTTCCCTTCTCTCCACATCCACGCCAGCATCTGCAGTTTTGAGATTTTGTGATGTGGGCCATTCTCACTGGGGTTAGATGATATCTCAGGGTTGTTTTGATTTGCATTTCTCTAATATATAGAGATGATGAACATTTTTTCATGTGTTTGTTAGCCATTCATCTGTCATCTTTAGAGAAAGTTCTATTCATGTCTCTTGCCCATTGATATATGGGACTGTTGGCTTTTTTCATGTGGATTAATTTGAGTTCTCTATAGATCCTAGTTATCAAGCTTTTGTCTGATTGAAAATATGCAAATATCCTTTCCCATTGTGTAGGTTGTCTCTTTGCTTTGGTTATTGTCTCCTTAGCTGTACAGAAGCTTTTCAGTTTAATGAAGTCCCATTTGTTTATTTTTGTTGTTGTTGCAATTGCCATGGCAGTCTTCTTCATGAAGTCTTTCCCTAGGCCAATATCTTCCAGTGTTTTTCCTATGCTTTCTTTGAAGGATTTTTATTGTTTCATGCCTTAAATTTAAGTCCTTTATCCATCTTGAATCAATTTTTGTGAGTGGGGAAAGGTGTGGGTCCAGTTTCAGTCTTTTACATGTAGACATCCAGTTCTCCCAATACCATTTATTGAATAGGGAGTCTTTCCCCCCAAGGTATGTTCTTGTTTGGTTTATCGAAGATTAGGTGGTTGTAAGATGTTAGTTTCATTTCTTGGTCTTCAATTTGATTCCAAGTGTCTATGTCTCTGTTTTTGTGCCAGTACCATGCTGTCTTGACCACTATGGCTTTGTAGTACAGCCTAATATCTGGTATGCTGATGCCCCCAGCTTTATTTTTATTACTAAGAACTGCCTTAGCTATACGGGGTTTTTTCCGGTTCCATACAAAACGCAGAATCATTTTCTCCAAATCTTGAAAGTACGATGTTGGTATTTTGATAGGAATGGCATTGAATAGGTAGATTGCTTTGAGAAGTATAGACATTTTAACAATGTTGATTCTTCCCATCCATGAACATGGTATGTTCTTCCATTTGTTAATATCCTCTGCTGTTTCCTTTCTGAGGATTTCATAATTTTATTTATAGAGGTCCTTCACCTCCTTCATTAGGTATATTCCTAGGTATTTCATTTTCTTTGAGACTATGGTGAAGGGAGTTGTGTCCTTAATTAGCTTCTCATCTTGACTGTTATTGGTGTATACAAAGGCGACTGACTTGTGGACACTGATTTTATATCCTGAAACATTACTGTATTTTTTGATGACTTCTAGGAGTCTTGTGGTTGAGTCTTTGGGGTTCTCTAAGTATAAGATCATGTCGTCAGCAAAGAGTGAGAGTTTGACCTCCTCTGCTCCCATATGGATTCCCTTTATTTCCTTGTCTTGCCTAATTGTATTGGCTAGAACTTCCAGCACTATGTTGAATAGTAAAGGTGACAGAGGACAACCTTGTCTGGTTCCAGTTCTAAGAGGAAAAGCTTTCAGTTTTACTCCATTCAGTAAAATATTGGCTGTGGGTTTGTCATAGATAGCTTCAATCAGTTTTAGAAATGTGCCACCTATGCCTATACTCTTCAGTGTTCTAATTAGAAAAGGATGCTGGATTTTATCAAATGCTTTTTCTGTATCTATTGAGAGGATCATGTGATCTTTATTTTTGCCTCTGTTAATATGGTGGATAACGTTTATGGACTTGCATATGTTAAACCAGCCTTGCATCCCTGGGATGAAGCCTACTTGATCATGATGAATGACTTTTTTGATGATAAGCTGTAATCTATTGGCTAGGATTTTGTTGAGAATTTTTGCATCTATATTCATGAGTAAGATTGGTCTGAAATTCTCCTTTTTGTTTGGGTCTTTTCCTGGTTTTGGTATTAGGTTGATGTTTGCTTCATAGAATGTGTTGGGGAAGATTCCTTCTTCCTCAATTTTTTGGAATAATTTCTGCAGTACAGGAATAAGCTCTTCCTTGAAGGTTTGATAGAATTCTGGAGTGAAGCCATCTGGACCAGGGCATTTTTTGGTTGGAAGATTTTTTATTGTTTCTTTGATCTCAGTGCTTGAAATTGGTCTGTTCAGGAGCTCTATTTCTTCCTGGCTGAGTCTAGGGAGAGGGTGTGATTCCAAATATTGATGCATTTCCTTCACATTGTCAAATTTCTGGGCATAGAGTTTCTGGTAGTATTCAGAGATGATCTCTTGTATCTCTGTGGGATCAGTTGTTATTTCCCCTTTATCATTTCTGATTGAGGTTACTAGAAATTTTACTTTTCTATTCCTCGGTCGTCTGGCCAATGGTTTATCTATTTTATTTATTTTTTCAAAAAACCAACTCCTTGTTGCATTAATTTTCTGAATGATTCTTTTGTTTTCAATTTCATTGATCTCTGATTTGATTTTGGATATTTCTTTTCTTCTGCTGAGTTTAGGCTTAGATTGTTCTTCTTTTTCCAATTCCATAAGATCTCTTGTGAGATTGTTGATGCGCTCTCTTTCTGTTTTTCGAATGTAGGCATCTAAAGCAATGAATTTTCCTCTCAAAACTGCTTTTGCAGTATCCCACAGGTTTTGGTAGCTTGTGTCTTCATTGTTGTTATGCTCAAGGAAGTTAATGATTTCCTGTTTTATTTCTTCCTGCTCCCATCTGTTATTCAACAGAAGATTGTTTAATTTCCATGCCTTTGTGAGGGGTCAAGCGTTTTTGTTAGAGTTGAGTTCCACCTTTAGTGCCTTATGGTCTGAGAAGATACAAGGTAAGATTTCAATTCTTTTGATTCTGTTGATACTTGTTTTGTGTCCCAGGATATGATCAATTTTGGAGAATGTTCCATGGGGTGATGAGAAGAATGTATATTCTTTATCTTTGGGGTGGAGTGTTCTATATGTGTCTATCAAGCACAGTTGTTCTAGGGTCTCATTTAAATCTCTTACATCTTTGTTTAATTTCTGTTTAGAGGATCTGTCCAGTTCTGTAAGAGGAGTGTTAAAGTCCCCTGTTATTATGGTATTATCAGATATCATATTGCTCAGACTGAGTAAGGTCTGTTTCAAGAATCTGGGAGCATTTAAATTGGGGGCATAAATATTTAGAATCGAAACGTCTTCTTGTTGTACTTTTCCCTTGACCAATATAAAGTGACCATCTTTGTCTTTTTTGACTTTAGTTGCTTTAAATCCACATGTATCTGAAAATAAGATTGCAACTCCTCTTTTCTTCTGATTTCCATTTGCCTGAAAAATTGTCTTCCAACCCTTGACTCGGAGCTTTAATTTGTCTTTTGAAGCCAGGTGTGTTTCTTGCAGACAGCAAATGAATGGCTTATGTTTTTTAATCCAGTCAGCCAATCTATGTCTCTTCAGTGGGGAATTCAAGCCATTAACATTTATTTTTTTTTTTTTTATTGTTGGCGATTCATTGAGGGTACAATAAGCCAGGTTACACTGATTGCAATTGTTAGGTTAAGTCCCTCTTGCAATCATGTCTTGCCCCCATAAAGTGTGACACACACCAAGGCCCCATGCCATTAACATTTATTGAGATAATTGATAAGTGTGGTAGTATTCTATTCATCTTATTTTGTGAGAGTCCATTGCTTAGTTTTATCTTTTGCATCAGTGTGGAGGTTAGGTTCTGTTCTTTAATTTCTGAGTTCTTACTTTGCTGCTGATCTATTGTGGTGGTCAGTGTGCAGAACAGGTTGAAGTATTTCCTGTAGAGCTGGTCTTGTTGTGGCGAATTTCCTCAATATTTGTATATCTGTAAATGATTTGATTTCTCCGTCAATTTTGAAGCTTAGCTTAGCAGGGTACAGAATTCTGGGCTGGAAATTGTTCTGTTTAAGTAGATTAAAGGTAGATGACCATTGTCTTCTTGCTTGGAAAGTTTCATTAGAGAAGTCTGCGGTCACTCTGATGGATTTGCCCCTGTAGGTCAACTGGCGCTTACTCCTGGCAGCTTGCAGAATCTTTTTTTTTTGTCTTGACTTTGGACAGGTTCATCACAATGTGTCTTGGAGAAGCTCGGTTAGAGTTGAGGCGACCTGGGGTCCGATATCCCTCTGAAAGCAGTGTGTCAGAATCTTTGGTGATATTTGGGAAATTTTCTTTTATAATATTCTCTAGTATGGCTTCCATTCCTCTGGGGCATTCTTCTTCCCCTTCTGGGATTCCTATAACTCGTAGGAATGCTTCATAAAGTCCCATAATTCTGACAGTGAATGTTCTGCTTTCTCTCTCTTCTTTTCTGCCTCTTTTACTATCTGAGTTATCTCAAGGACTTTGTCTTCTACCTCTGAAATTCTTTCTTCTGCATGGTCTAACCTGTTGCTGATACTTTCCATTGCATCTTTAAGTTCCCTAATTGACTGTTTCAGTTCCTTCAGCTCTGCTATATCCTTTTTATATTCTTCATATCGTTCATCTCTTATTTGATTCTGTTTTTGGATTTCCTTTTGGTTATTTTCCACTTTATTAGCAGTTTCCTTCATTGTTTCCATCATTTCTTTCATTGTTTTCAACATGTGTATTCTAAATTCCCTTTCTGTCATTCCTAACATTTCTTTATATGTGGAACCATCTGCAGTAGCTACCTCATGGTGCCTTGGTGGGGTTGTTCTGGACTGGTTCTTCATGTTGCCTGGAGTTTTCTGCTGATTCTTCCCCATGAGTGATTTCTTTTATCTGTTTCCTTGCCCTAATTTTCCTTTCACTTCCTCTTGCTCTTTAAGTTCTCGTGCCTGTGGAAGTTGTGGGCGGGTTTAGACGGATTGAACACACGCAACCACTTGCCGTTTTTCCACTGTTTTAGTCCTCCTCTTGGGGTCCAGAAGTCTCTCGCTGACTCCCTGTATCCTCACAGGGGTGATGATAGGCAGATCCCACCAGCCAGAGATGCCTGGAGTCCTATCTCCCCAGACTCACGGTGCCCAGATGCAAGGAAGCTGTTACTCGGCTGCCATCTTGCTCCACCTCCAACCCCATTTTTCTATTAGATTATTGACCTTAATTTCTAGGATTGGATTCTGCATTAGATATACCTGAAATAGATCTAGAACCTGTAACATGTCTAGAATGTATCTAGACCTGTAAACTTTTCCCCAAAATTGTTAGCTTTTGATTTTGGTTATTGTGTTTTTCATCTTTTCACCATGTATACTTTTGCATTTTTATGTAAAATGTATCCGTTACTTCAATCATTTACTTTTAATCATTCTAGGGTTATAAAAGAATTTTCTTTTCTTTTCATCATCACTTTGAAGCAGTGTTTTTCAACCTTTTTTATCTCACAGTATGCTCAACCGATAGTTAAAGTTCTGCAGCGCACTTAAATTATGATGATCGAAAAAAAGAGTAAAAAAAGAATATACTTACAGCACTTTGAACTTCTTTTAAAAGTAATTTAATTAATGATCTTTGAAATTTTTTTGCCGCACACCCAAGGTCCCCTCACTGCACACCAGTGCACACAGCACATTGGTTAAAAATCACTGCTTTAAAGTGTCACTTTTTCTTTCTTTCTTTTTTTTTTTTTTTGAAACAGGGTCTCCCTTGGTCACCTAGGCTGGTCTTAAACTCATGGCCTCAAGAGGTCTTCCCACCTTGGCCTCCCAAAAATCTGGAATGACAGGCCCTGTAGAGTCTACATATACACAGATATATCATGAGATATGGCTGTAATTTTTTTTCCAAATGACTATGCAGTTGTCCTGATACCATTTGTTAAAAAGCCTTCCTTTGGAGTTTGAGTTGGAATTCTACCTTTTTATTTACTAAATTATTTCTAGTTATTTACTAAATCTCTTTCTGGAATTTCTCTTTTGTTCCATTGGTTGCCTGTCCATGTGTTATTAATAATATCACACTTTTAATTGTGAAACAATAAAATATACTTAATAATTAGTGGCCCTTGACTTTCTATCTGGTTACTCATCTTGGTTTGCAGTTTTTCTTGATATACATATGTGTTTTTTCACATTATCAACTTTAGAATCATGTTGCTTAGATTTTTAAAAAAACACTTTTTGGCACTTGTATTAAAATCATGTTAAATTGATGCCTTTATAATGTTTAGTCCTCCTACCTAAACATATAGTATGTTCCCATTTGTTCATTTCTTCTGTATACTCGAGTAATGTTTTAAAGTTTTGCTATGATTATTGTTTTTGGATAGTCCTTACATTTCTTATTCATTCCTAGAATTTAAATTTTTGTGTTGCTATTATAAATGTACTCTTTTCTTTCGTGGTATCTTTTATCTGATTACTATTTATATACATTAGAGCTTTTTGTGTGTGTTTTTCCAGGTACATAATCATTTTGATGATGATAGTTTTTACTCATTTCCATTTTATATCTGTCTGATTTCTCTCTCTTGGCTAGCGGCATGGGCTCCTTCCTTAAGAACTGTGTTCTATAATGAAGGGTAGTGGTCAGAATTGTCTGGTATGTATTTTTAATAGCAATGTGTCTATCGTTCTTCCTTTAAGTATGATGCTGACTTTGGGGCTGAGATAGATTTATTTTATCATGTTAAGCAACTATTCATCTTTTCCCATTTTACTTGAGTATTTTCACTCAAGGATGGTTGTTCGATTGTTTTTCATATGCTTTTTTGGTGCCTATGGAGAGGATTACATTAAATATGATTGTCTCCTTTTTTTATTTTTTTGCAGTTTTTGGCTGGGGCTAGGTTTAAACCCGCCACCTCTGGTATATGGGGCCAGTGCCCTTCTCCTTTGAGCCACAGGCACCACCCACGATTGTCTCTTTAGATTTCATGTGAATTATCTTAGAAGAATATGTTTCTGTTTCTTCTAGTAGGTTATGTAAATTTTGTTTGATACAATATGAAGGAGTGTTGTTTGATGCATAAGATTCATAATTGGCTTGGTGTCCACAGCTTAGTGGTTAGGGCGCCAGCCACATACACTGGGGCTGGTGGGTTCGAACCCAGCCTGGGCCTGCTAAACAACAACAACAACGATAACAAAAAAGTATCCAGGCATTGTGGTGGGTGCCTGTAGTCCCAGCTACTTGGGAGGCAAGAGAATCGCTTAAGCCCAAGAGTTTGAGGTTGCTGTGAGCTATAATGTTACAGCACTCTACAGAGGGTGACATAGTGAGACTCTATCTCAAAAAAAAAAAAAAGATTCATAATTATGCCCTCACTGCAAATTGTATCCTTCAGTTTTAAGAAGGTCCTATTTTTAGGAATTATTTATTGCTGTTTAGTCTAATTTTCACCTCTTGTGATATTAAGACCTTGACTCTATTTTTATTTTGAGGGGTATTTGCCCAGTATTTATTTTTACCTTTCTGGCTCATTTTGTTTGGGGGCTACCTCTTGTATAAAACATAGAGTTGGATATGGCTTTTAATCCAGTCTGAAAACCTTTCTTGACATTTGCTGATCTTCCGTACGTTTGATCTTTGTCCTATTGTATTATTTTATGTCCCCTCTCTCAGGAGTCCTCTGTGCACTCCGTGGTTTGTCTTCTGTGTGTGTGTGCATTTTTGTTGTTCTGATATTCAGAAAGCTCTGTGGATTTTTTTTTCTAGAGTCTAATGCCTTAGTTCTCTATTACTCTGGGCAGTCTCTATTCGTTCCCTGTCTAGCAGTATTAAAAATTAGCATGTTTCTTTTCCCTGACCCGCTTTCTCCAACAATATATTTTAGTTGATAATGCAGAGGGTGCCACAAAAAATATACACATTGTAAGAAATGAAACAAACCATTTTAAAATCATAATACTCGAGTCATATGTGATTTCTGCAATTACAGGAGACACACAGTAGAGCATACCAGGTAACAAATGATACAGGTGTACATTGAGTATTACAACTTTAATATAGTTTTTTTCCTTAAAATGTGTATACATTTTTTGCCACCCTCTGTACATACTTTCTTATTCTTCATACTGTTAATACGTGTATTTCTATTACTTGGTTTATTAGGTTTAAACAACATCGTTCAACTCTAAACTATTACACTTAATGTAATGAGACACTTAATACACTTTCCTGTATCTTTCTCCTTTCTCTTTTCAACTTTTATTAGCTTCATAATTTCCATAAGATCAGGACATAAACACTTGCACTCTGCTCTGATGCCCGGTCTTAATTCTGCAGTTGGACATCCTGTGTGTTCAGTGCTGATAGGCAGTCGTTTGGCAGTAATGTCCCTGGTCGCCTCTCAATTTTCCGAGACGTATCCTCCTCAGTGGAGTTCGTATTGTCATCTGACGGGTGAGTGAGGCTCCAGACACCATCCTGAGTGTGTGTGCCCCAGGGCTGTGCTTGACTTGCGTTGTGTTCCCAGGCAAGGCACAGGTGAGCCTGAGTCTAAGTAGTGGATTTGGGAAGTGACTCCAGGAAGAGAGAGTGAGGGATCAGGGAAAACAAGACGGCAAAGAAGGAATGCCAACGTGTGTCCTCCCCAGTGAATGACAGGGACATTCAGAGGACTGTCCTGAATGCAACTGGGAATTGTCTCCTCAAGGGACACAGTAGGGGAATATTTCTCCGTTGACTACTGTTTTCCTTGGTCAAAGGCATTAACTTTCTCCTCACTTGGTTGAGAACCCATGAGTGACAGCTGAGTTTGACGCACCCTCTCGGTGAACTGCTCTCTGTAGAAAGTAGGTTGCAACTGCTGTGGAAATGTTTGTCACAGATAGATATGGAATCAGAAGTGAGATCAAGAGGATATGAGATTGTACACAAGAGGTATCTGGTATAACTCATTTTAATTCTCTGAAACTGCGATTTTCATTGTTTCTCTGACCAGATGTTTAAGATGATTTGATATTTCTAGGCTATTTTTTCAGTTTATTCTATTGTTGTATTATTTCCAATTTTATTTTTATAGTCAGAGAATATGGCAGGAAGAATTGTCACATTTCAAATTGATTGCGGTTGTATTTGGGGCTTAATATTTAATGGAATAAATATTAAAAAATATTTAATATTTTTTCACAGATGAAAAGAACGAGCGTGGGGTACAGAGCACACCCCTCAAAGTTATTTTCCTTCCACTTCTTACCTGTTTAAATCCTCCATCTCCTGTCCTGCTCTCTGCCCTTTTCCTCAGTTAAGGACTGAAAGACCGTGCTGAAGTTCCTCTTATAGAATTCAATTTTGTCAATTTCTTCTTATATATTGCTTTAATTATCTGTTTTCATTTAAGTTAATGGCTCACATTTTGGAGGTTTCGGGGATGTTAATTGCCCACACTTTCTCCTTTCCAGCTTATAAACTACTCGAGAAAGATACTCAGAAATTAGATCAAAATAAAATATTAGTTCCCTTACATGCCCTACTGAAGGGAGGATTTAGCTTGGATTTCTAGCCAAAATACCCTTCCTGCACTCACTCACTTTAAGTATTTTTATTTCACCTCCGGCATATGGGGCCAGCACCCTACTCCTTTGAGCCATAGGTGCTGCCCCTCACTTTAAGTATTTTTACTCATTAATGGAGCAGCTGGGATGGGAAAAGGTGGTGGCTGGAGAATTTCTGAACAGCGGTTGGAGGAGCGTGCTTGGCAGCAGTCTCGAAGCTCTGCGTTGGCACAGCCAGCCCCGATACCTTCACCTAGGGGCCTGGGCCTGGAGGGCTGAACAAATTCTACCATTCTGTCCTGCAGGGAGGTTTCCACGTGGACTCTGCTGTTTTCACAGAGGTGAGTCACATAGGTGGGTCTTAGGGACTGTGCTGAAGACAGGAGGCCACGGATGCTCAAGGATCCTCCTCTGATTTCACTCATCAAACAAGTCTTCCCTGGGGAGGGACAAAGAGAGCCAAGGGAACATGCCCTGGAGAGGTGGGGTCCGTCTCAGGGGAGGTGAACGCTCAGGGAGGGAGAAGATGTATCTCTCTCCCATTGTCATATCTATGCAATTTTCAGCAACATAAAAATCTCCCTTTTCCTCCAAGTAATTTCTTTTACTTCAAACTTTATTTTGCTTTTGAGATCAAGACCCCTATTTCTCTCTGGTTTGCGTTTCTCATATTTTTGTTTATTTCTCATTTACTTTCATGCTTTCTATATGATTTTGTGTTTGATCTGTTTTTATAAAGAGCATATATTTGGATTTTTTTTAAAAGCCTGTATAAGTGCTTTTTGCTTCTTACACTTAACAGTTGTCACTATTGGGTTTTGTTCAGCATCGGTGAGCCAAGGTTAGGATTTTTTGATTTTTTTTTTTTTCCTTTATGAGATTTTATTTCTTTCTCTCTATTGATTTGAAAGTTATCAATCCTAATACTTTTATCTTACTTTTGCATTAAATACTTATTTATTTATTCATTTATTTATTTCTTAAATTTTTCTATCAAGGTCAAGGTTGAACCCAAATCCATTGACCCCTTCAGGGGAAGATTCAAAAATTAGCATTTTTTATTTTTTAGACATTGTCTTACTCTGTTGCCCAGACTAGACTGCCATGGCCTCAGCCTAGCTCTCAGCACCCTTAACCTACTAGGCTCAAGCAATCCTCCAGCTTCAACCTCTCTAGTAGCTGGGACTACAGGTACGCACCACCACACTTGGCTAATTTTTCCTATTTTTAGTTGTGATGAGTTTGCTTAGGCTGGTCTTGAATTCCTAACCTCAAGCAATCTTCCCACCTCAGCTTCCCAGAGCGCTGGGATTACAGGCATGAGCCCCTGGCTCAGCCAAAATTTAGCATTTTTTAAATTTTCTCTTTCCCATTCCTTAGCTTTTGTTCCAATATTTTAGGAATTTAAATTCATATTATCATTTTACTTAATACTCCCTTTCAAGACTTTTGCTTCGTATATATACGAATTTCATAACCATTTTAACATTTAGACTTTATTGGTTTTATTGCTAAGTTTTCTTCTATACCATATCCTTACTTTTTAATTTCGATCTTTTGTTTTTGATGTTTCCAATGCTGAAACTATACTCTTCCTCTGTTAAATAAACTAGTATTTCCAAAATAATGACTGTCATTTTGAAATGAATTTAGGAAACAGACAAAATTAGGATGCTTCTTCATTGTGAGATTCTCAGAATCTGTATTAGGCAATTACGGATTATGAATCCTGGGGACACGCATCAGTCTCCAAATCTGACGCCACCCTGTTCTCTTGGTGATCAGTGTTACGGAGAAGAACCCTTGTTCCGATTCACGTTTCCTCCTCCAGCAGCTTCTTTGCTCACCTCCATCTTCTCTCTTACTGAAATGAAGACGCCGGCAGGAGATGTTTAATGTGGGTCTCTGGTTTTCTCTGGTTCTCCGTGTGTCAGACAGAGCTTAGTGTGTAAAACAGAAACCACTGCAGATATTTTAAATAGAAAGGATTTAATACAGGGAGCGAGCTACTTAAGAAATTGGGAGAACTGGAGGACAACCTGGCTCTACCAGGTGTCCCAAAGTTGCCCCTAAAATCACCATACACAGAGAAAATGGGGAATTGTAGCAAAAGATTTTACAAAATTTTAATAAAGATGTTATAAAATCTTCATTAGGAAATTTTACAAAGCGGTGGCCAATATGTAGAGAATATTTTGTAAATTTTTTGTAATGAATATTTTGTAAATAAAGGTACATTGAACTAAAATTTCCCCTATGTATGGTGACTTTAGGGGCAACTTTGGGGATACCCTGTAGATTTGGATTCTGGGAATAATTACAGAGCCCTGGGTGACTGACCTTCAGGGGAACCACTTCCTCTGCCACAGGCAGGAGGCCACCTGACCAAGAACCTGTCATCACAGCTACAAGGCAGGGATTACAAAGGCAGACTTAGAAGCCACTGTCACCGTGACTGCTGGACACTGGAGTCCAGAGGGTGGTCCCTGAAGCCCCCCCCAGCAGCTGGAAACTACTGTGTGTCTCCATGGTCTTGGTTGCCACCAGAAAAATGCCCCAAATGGGAGGAAGATGGACTCCAGAACCCAGGATCTGAGCATGCCACTTCTAGCTTTTTGATTTTTGATGCTCATAAAAGTAGTTTCCCAACAAGTTGCATCTCAGGCTACAGGAATTAACTTGTCTATGGAGGCCAAACAGTGCATCCCAGCTTCTGTTTTCCCATCCCTCAAAATCCAGTATGTTAGGTCCTCTACCCAGGAATCATCACCTCTTTCCTTTCTTAGCAATTTTCCACCAGGCGGTGATAACAGTTCACAGTGAGCAGAACAATCGGGCTGCAGTTTCTCCACCAGCCGGTGATTGGCTCTGGGCGAGACTCCGGGAATATTCTTCCAGACTTAATTTCTTTTTCTTTATCAGAGACCCAGGAAGCTGTTCTTGTCACGAAGACTCTGGGCCGGTGCCCAGTTCGGTGGACGGTGGCTTTCACTCTTCTTCCTTCTCCTTTCTCGCAGCTCTTCAAAACTCTTCTGCAGGCGTCCCACTGTTTTGGACACCAAAATGCTGCTAAACTCCAGGAAAATGGAACTAAAATGTGTAAGGATAATGGCTCCATTGTTCACAGGAGACATCCCGAATGAGCCCCGTGATTGAATAACCTCGGTGACCTGGTGGAGGGTTTCCACACAGTCCAGTGATGGGACACCCCAGGCCTGGCTCCCAGTCCCGCCCTGACCCCATCTGCCGCAGAATCCTGTCATCTCGGCCCATTTTTTTAAACAGCCAAATGATTCCGTGAGTGTGTTTCTAAAGGTGGAGACACATTTACTTACTTTTTATAACCCCTAAAAGCCAAAAGAAAATGCTGTTCTTTCTTGCCTGAAATTCTTACCAAGACTTCTAATGTCCCCTGAGTGTTTATTTTGTTTTGTTTTTCTTTTCTTTTTTTTTTTTTTTGTTTGTTTGGGATTCATTGAGGGCACAAAAAGTTAGGTTACACTGATTGCATTTGTTAGATAAAGTCCTTCTTATAATCGGGTCCCGCCCTGCAGAGGTGCACCACACCACACACTGTGACCCTCTCCCCACTCTGTCATTCCCCTGCCCCACCCCTTGTATTGGCTCATCTGCAGCCTTCACATCAGAGTTGAGTACATTGGATTCTTGCTTCTCCATTCCTGTGATGCTTCACTAAGAAGAATGCGTTCCACCTCAGTCCAAGTTAATCCAACCTGGAGTGTTTTTCATTTTACCAGATTAACTCCTTGACACATGATACAGGACAAAAAAGAAAGTAGACACATGACCTAAAGCAAAGAGCACGGGCTCACAGGGTGGAGCCGAGGGTTGCTAGCGCACAGTGTCCTCAGGCCCAAGTAGTGGCCTAGGAAGGAGTCTTCTCATCAGCAAAGCAGGCTATTCACACTTGTGTGCCTACCACCTGGAATTGCCGTCCCCGCGGTGTGTGTTGTGTCCATGTGCTGATGACCAACAGTGCAGTACAGTAATAACAGCTAACAGGACAGGCGATGGGTGGAGCTAAGCTGTGACAGTCACGAGCCTAAGTAATTCTGGACACCAGCAGGAACACAGCCACCCCTCCTCGGGCCCATGTTTGTGGCCGATGCCAGAGCGCTGAAGGCAGACCGCTCCTCCGACACTGAGTTATACCTGGGCATGGCTGTTGCCCAGCTAGAAATTTTCTCCCTCGCCCATCTAGAAGCCCCCATATGCATCACACTCCATCACGGGCTGTGTCTCCTGAACAGGGCCTTGGTTCCAGAAGGGAGTTCTGAAAATGGTGAGAAAGCGGCAGCTTTCTTTCCCACGGCCCTGTGACCTACGGAGCTGTACGACTCCTGCCCAGACAGCCACGGTGCCAGGCGTGGTGGCAACACACTCCTTAGAAGTGACTGTGGGGCATCTACTTTGAATTAGCCTCTCGGCCAAGAAGAATAAATCACAGGGGGCAGGGTTTTGTGTTACTTCCTGCTCTGGAGATTTAAAGGGATCTATCTCTTCTAACAGCCATTTGGAAGGAAAACCTCAAGGAACATTAAAGCCCCTTTAAATCTGCCCTGCGAGGTTCCAGGTTCATCCTGGGAAGCCTGTGAGCCGTGTGACTGAGCCAGCCCTGCTGGTGGCGGCTCCCACCCCTGCCGCTCAGATGACAGAAGCCTCGGGTTTGATCAGATTCTGGGGAACCTGCTAAGAATGATTCTCTTTGCCATAATTCTCAGATTTCTCCAGATGAATGTGTCCTATCTAATTAAGATGGTGCAGCGCTGTCACCTTGCTCTGCTAAACACAGCTGTCTCTGCTGCACTGCGCCATTTAACCCGGATTGTCCCCAAAGCTGGGGAACAGCTTTGCTGACTGTGGCTGATGACACAGTATTATCTTAGCAGATGCCTTATTTCCATTAATATTTAACCTATATCTTCAAGTGCTTTAATTTTCCAATCGACAAGTAGAAAAATGGATATTGGAAAATTAATTCTCCCACATCACCTGACTCGTATGCCAGGAGATTTTTGTCTTGCTTTACTATGACAATTACTGCTGGGCCAACCTCACAAGGGCCTCGCCCCCTCAGGTTCAAGTTGTCAGCTCTGAAATGTGCAGGGCCTGCGGCTGAGCACCCTGCGAGCTGTGCTGGCTGCCTACCTAACCCGTGCTCTTTTTTATTTTTATTTTTGCAGTTTTTGGCCGGGGCTGGGTTTGAACCCGCCACCTCCGGCGTATGGGGCCTGTTCCCTACCCCTTTGAGCCACAGGCACCGCCCATAGCCCATGCTCTTTATTGCCTGAGGAAACCGTACCCAAACTTTGGAAGAAAAGTCTTCAAGATATACACAACACTCTGTGTAGTTTTGGTAATAGAAGAAATATTTTTGTTACTGACCATCTCATTATGATGATTAACTCTGCTGCAGCCGTTTAGTTCTGGAATTAACAACCACCTAAACAGAGGGACTTTTTCATGTCTCCAAGGCAGACAGTAATCTCCGAGATTTACCCTGCTCCTCATAGATAATAACGGTATAGGGTTTCACCCAGCATTTTCTTGTAACATTATCAAGCAATTCGTGGATGATTTTCTGCGTGTCATGAGAAATCGAGGGGGAAATACAAGAAAAAAAATTAGATGGAAAAAGTAAAAATCCATAAAATTTGCCACTGCTTTTTTCTTTTAATTCTCCTGCATTGGAGCCAGGCCGCACTGCTGGTGCTTCTCTCATTCGGCCGACTTGGCTGTCTTCCCGACACATCAGGCTCTCAGTGGTCGGCCTGGGCGAGGCTTTCTCTGCGCTCAATTCTACACATTTTCCCTTCAGTGCAGCACATTTTCCCGAGGCGCCTACTTGGATGTGCGTCTGGGTGGTTTCCCATCTCTCAGTCTAATCTTCTACTCAGGAGTCATCACTGTCTGCCTTGCAGGACTTTTCTGTAAGGACGGTGACAGTTCACAGTGCGCAGAAGCGCGAGGGCGTGGTGGCTCACCAGCCAGTCCAGGGTAGGTGTAGACACTCACTTGTGATACTTGGGACTAGGACTGACCTACGTTCCTTTTGTGATTTTAAATCCACTGTGAATTGCAGTGAAGTAGTGTTTTGGCAGAATACATGCTGAATTAAACCTGGGTCTCTACTGTGCCTTACTTGGCTTTCCTTTAGAGGGCACTATTGATTCTCCGAAACCATGGAAACCCTCATGGTTCCTTGGTAAAGTTGGCTAATTTTGAAATCTTCCTGGGTTTCCAATCTCATATAGTACGAAGTTAGTACTGTACTTGTTACCAATTCTATACTTTGAAAAGATTGCCCATGTACAGAATAATTCAGAAGCTAAACCAGAATGTTGGTTGTTATGACAAGTTATCAAAACAATACGTATAATTCTATATTTGGAAACTTCAACTGGTTTATTTGCTTTTGCAATAAACCAGTTCAAATGGCAATTTCCTTTCGTAACTTGATGCAAAATTTAAATTAAACAGCTTAGTCTTTTTTGCTTAAAAAGACAAATTACTACTTCTTTGGAAACTAATGTCTCATTCTGAAAATAGATAATTATTTACATATATTTGGAAGAAACCATATTTATGGTATTTTCATTCAGACAATAAGGTCTGGAGATATTCTACTTTCATTTTGTCTTCAAATGTGTTGTGTTTCTTAGACTCTGCTGATTCATTAAATTTTGATAAATGCCAAAGGGGAGCACATTTCTTCTTTCATCATCTACCGTGAACAAAAATAGAAATCTGGAAGTTGGCTCACAGCAGTCTTTCTCTAATTTAAAAATAATGGGAAGCCCCAAATATTCCAAAGCTGGGAAACATACTCTTGCACCAACATCTACCAAGATTTGCTTAGCTTTCAGATCATAAGGGGCTGTTCCAACACATGGACTCTGTATAGTAACTTTTTATTAAGTTACCAGTATTCTAGGATAGCAGGTGTATATCAGTATATATACTTTTTATATATAAGTAAACAAATTAACAAATAAAAAGGTCATGCATATACTAAAGAGAAAAAATGGATTTGTGTTATTTAGTGAATTAAATATAAATTTCTCAGACTAGCCTCGGGCTACTTCCCTGGCCTCAGCTCCCCTGACTAATACCCTAAGCTCCCAGCCAATGGCACCACTCACTGGGAGCAGCACACTTGTGCTCTTCCCACATTCTTCCCTTTATCCACCTAGGGTCTTCCACCCAAATTGCACTTGCCTCCCCAAATCCAAACATAGGTCACTTTTTGAATACACCTGTTCAAATGGTCCTCTAGACCTCTCCTTATCTTGTGAATGTCCTTGGCTGGTTGTATACAGTTTGGGAATTTATCAATTTTATTTTGTATTGAAATGGTTTGAATGTTTGTTTCCTCACTCGTTCTAGGCTTTAGAGTGTGTCTTGGGATCTTGTATCGTCCAGTGCACAGCATATGGCACGGGCTCAATGTGTGTTTTTTCCGAATGAATTGGGTTAGCTAAGACACTGCTACCATTTGTCAAATGAGGGACATTGGATGCTGTGAGACCAGAGGAATGAGGATAAATGCCAGAGACATTAAAAGCAAAGGGAAAAGCCTTCGCAACTGATTGAGTGTGGACAGCAAGCTATTTGGTATTCTTATGTGCTCTTATTTTATTTTAAATCATTGCACTGTACGTATAATACAACTTGTAGTCCCTCGCTAGACTGGAATTCTGTGTGGGAAGGAACGTTGTTTAGGTCATCTCCATATCCTGGCCACATAGATGTGTTAGGTCAGATTTGAGGTGCCCAATAATACTTGACGAGGGACTGAATTAACACAGCTCAGAGCACGGTGGCCAGCCAGAAGGACAACATCGTCACCAACAGAAAAAAAAGGAGAGGGATAAGGTCGGGGGGAAGGATTCTGATTTCAATTTGATTAGAGATACAACATGGGCATCCAGGCAGAGAATGAATTAAATATAAATTTCTGAGAAAGTAACTGAAAAGTGCCATTGGAATTTCAGAAAAAAGTCAAATGCCAGTATGTAGTTTGGGAGCTTAGGAGATGGTTGTGAGTGCTGAAGCCGTGAGATCAGAGGGCACGTGCAGGGGAGATGTCGGGAGGTGTGCCCCGGCGAGATCGCGAGGAGCGCTGCTGTCCAGAGTCTGTGCTGAGAGCCACGAAGGAATGAGGACTAGTCATAAAAGCCAGGGGACGGATGAGGGTCTTCTTTGCGCTTTTCCTGGCAGACATCTGCTATGTTAGACACTATTGAATTATCCCCCGCCACCACTTCGTTTCACTGTTTTTTACTGGTCCTTCCTTCCTATCTCATACTAAATGCTATAGATTTTTAAATTTCCTAAATATCCCTTGAGTTTATTGTACTCTCTTTATACCCATTACCATCGTTGTCATTCAGCAACATCTTCATCTTCCTCACTGGTCCTCCAGCTCCTGAGCCGGCCGATTTCACCTCCACTATCGTGCTGGAATGGTCTTCGTAAAAATACACGTCTGATCGTGCCGTTAACATGTATAGACCAGTGAGAACTGCCAGTTGCTTTTCTCAGGTTCTTAAAAAGAACCTTTTTGCTCCTCTGTGAGAAGTTGTGGAAGCAGCTCTCATTCTCCGCTTAGTGCGGCCTTGGAGCTACTGCGGCCATCCTGTGATCTGAAGGAATCTAACCTTGAGCTGAAGTTATTTTGGCAAAGGCAGAGAAGAGTGGCGGAACTGAATTCCTCACCGCATTTCTGAGCTGCTGGAGTCTGCCCTCCCCTCTGGACTTCTGTGACATGAACCTCCAATTCCATTAGGCAATATAAATGGGAATGTGACCACCACAGTAAAAGAGGACAGACTCCTCTGAGACCAGAGCATAAAGGTACAGAGAAATGTTAAAGTAGAGAAATGTAAAGACTGTTTGCCAACACCAATTTGAATGTTTTCTGCATGCCATGCAATATACTCTCACGCGTCCTTACAGCAGTTCCTTGAGAATTACCATCCTTATTTTAAATGCGTAAACAAGGGCTCTAGGAAATTGAGACACAGGCTGGGTCACTGGCAGTTGAGTAGAAGCCAGTGCAGGGCCATGAGGCTTCCAAGTCTCTGCTCTTAGCCCTGCCGTTTCCCAGGGGAGGAGGCAGCACGCTGAGGCAGAGGGCGCTGGGTGGGCGTAAAACAGTCCTAGGAGTGTGGGCAAGGAGGGATTTGATTTGAGAGTAGTGAAGGAATTGTTGAGCAAGAGAGAAGCTCCAGAAATATCAAATCTGGGTTTCAGGGATTGTTTTGAAGACCATCACAGGGAATAATTATGAGCAACTCCTTGACAACACATCAGCTTATCTTTGAACTGGGAGTATTGAGCAGTGGAGACTGGAATGCCACTTGGGCGGTTAAGCTCCCTGGCCTGAGAGGTGAGGAAGGGGAGCTCCAGGGAGGACACTATGTCAAGGTAACAGAGTCTCTGAACTCACAGCTGACCAGTGCTCCCAAAATCTTGGTTCCCCCATCCAGGATTTTTCTGGAAGCCACATTAGGAATAAATAGGCCAGAAACCAATTTATGGCTTTCACATGAAAGCTATTTTTTTTTTTTTTTTTTTTTGGCCGGGGCTGGGTTTGAACCCGCCACCTCTGGCATATGGGACCGGCGCCCTACCCCTTGAGCCACAGGCACCGCCCTCACATGAAAGCTATAACCCAGTTACAACCTAAGAATAGGGCGAAGAGGGAAAGGGAAGGGAGGGAGGGGGGAGGTGGGCAGATGGTGGGGGATTGGTGGGAATACACCCGCGGTGCATCTTACAAGGGTACACGTGAAACTTAGTTAATGTGGAATGTAAATGTCTTAGCACAATAACTAAGAAAATGCCAGGAAGGCTATGTTAACCAGTGTGATGAAAATGTGTCAAACAGTCTATGAAACCAGTGTATGGTGCCCCATGATCGCATTAATGTACACAGGTATGATTTAATAAAAAAAAAAAAAAAAAAGGAATAAATAGGCCAGACCTGGGTGGCCCCAGGGTAGCCAGGCAGAGACCCAAGCCACCCGGTACAGTCTTCACAGACGCCCAGACTGAGAGCCCTGTGAGAAGGCTCACCGGGACCAGGGGCTTACTCCTTCCCCTCACGTTTTTTCTTTTTGGGAAAACTTCCTCTCTTTAATTTTCATCTTCCACTTTTTGCCTTCATACTCTTTGTACCATGCTTGGTGATAGGGAAAGTGCTAGAACTTGAGCAAAGGAACTTCAGGGCCAAGTTCCTTCCTCAGTAGACGCCTCCTCAGGACACTTGTCTTGCTCAACCCTGTTGTGGTGAGTGTGTGCAGAGGTGTCCAGCAAAACACTGCAGAATAACGTCCTCTGTAAAGAAGCAAATTCAGGACATCAGGGACTACAGGCCAGCTGCTTGTCCTTACCCTTAAAATAATTTTCAGAGATGGGTAAAGATGGAGAAGGTTTACTTATCCATACAGGAAGGCCTAAAACTGAAAAAGAGGTGATATATTGCTGGACAGAATAAAGACTCAAAATGAGTCCAGCAGATTTGGATATAGGAGAAACAAGTCAGATGTGGCTTACAAGGATGGATACAAAGGCCGGAGACGGAGCCCCGATTGTTACATCTGCATAGATTCTGTTTTGGATTCAAAGAATTCGTAGAATAAATCCACATGGGGTCAGATGGTCCTGCACAGTGGCTCATGGAGAAACTTTCGGTGTGAGTTTTAGTTGATTCGGAGTTGACATGAACGATAGCTTCTGTGTGTTGATCAAAGGAGCCAATAGGCCCGCTGAGTTTTGGTCGGCCCAGGACAGTTGGGACACAAGATCTGGAGGACTCGTGTTAGAGGGATACAAACTCGAGGACCTCCAGGTAAGTGTGGAAGAGCCATGAGAGGGGTCAACAAGCCACAAAGAAAGATGGAACAAACGAGGGGTGTCCCCCTGAAGACAAAAAGAGGCAGAACTGGGAAGAACTGTTTTTAAATAGTTGAAGCACTCACGGATAAGGAGCTGGATTCATTCCTCACTCATCTGGAGGACCAAGATCTGACCAGCTAGTGGAAACATCAGGAAGACAGACACGATCTATTTAAGAAAGAACTCCCAAATATTTGGACCAATCTTAAATGGAATGAATTAGCTGAGTTAATGAGCAGCTGAATTGAATGATCTCAAAGTCCCTTCAAGTCTCGAAACGAATGATTTATGGTCCCCTACTCCATGTCTAGTCCCTGTACACAGAGCCACTATGAATAGGGTATAAATGGTCTTTCAGCATTTTCCACGCGTATTTACATACATTACTCATCCATATTCTTCATAATTTTTCTTAATAAAATAAATAACATTCTGCATACATGTACTACAATGTAATCAGAATTTTTTACTTCACATATACTAAACATTTTTTTTTTTTTGCAGTTTTTGACTGGGGTCGGGTTTGAAGCAGCCACTTCTGGTGTATGGGGCCCGCACCCTACTCCTTTGAGCCACAGACGCCACCCCATATAATAAACATTTTTGCTGCCATTAAATAATATTTTACAAACTGGCTTTTATGAACCACACCGTGTGGATGCTCCACAATATCACATGACCAGCCTCCTATCTGGGGGCATGTTCGTTACCTCCAATTTTTTTAATGATCATAAATAACCATGTAATACTTCTCTTCAGCATACTTCTCATACTGTCTCTTCAGCAGAAATGGATTCCTCTTTAAGGAGAACACTTCTCATGTTACATCCAACAAGCCAAAAATCAAACCAAATAAGAGAACTACTTACTCTTGACATTTTGAAAACATCTAATTTCCCTTATAATTTTTCTTAGCCTGGAAACATTTTGAGGCAAGAATTTGAGCTTTTAAATGTTCTCTGCAGCAGGGAACACATCATTCATTTTATGTGTTGGGTTTTTTTTTTTTTTCTTCCATTTTAAAAATTGTCCCCTTCATGTTCAAATTGCCTCAGGGTATAAGAATAAAATCTAAAATATTTAATTAAATGTATAAGGCAGAACACTAGTATAGTAGCATAATCAATGTTAATGACAATATGAGAATGTCTAACAGTGACTTTTGAGGAAGTAGGAGAAAATCCTAGGTATGTTTTTAAAGCACAGAGGTGAAGTGTTTCAAATTATAGTTCAGCAGCAAGAAAGCGCCCCACACGTGGCCACACTGAGTAGAAATTGCTCTATTTTAAAACAATGCTGCTTACACTTTCCCTATTTATTTCATTTCACAATCCCGAGATCAGTGCAGTGAAAACAAGCCACTTCATTCAAGAGGGTTTTTGGACCAAAAATCAAAAAGCAGGTGTGGGTAGGTCTAAAAACATTTGAAATGGTATCCTTTTGCAAATAATGATCATTTTTATGAATGCAACCCCTTTTATTTTTTGTGCTTTATGACTTAGACAAGTGCATGTGGAAAATAATTTATTTGCAAAACAAGTCCATTAGCATTTATAATATATAGATATAAGCCCAATGCTGGGCTCAATCTGGTTTTCCAAGGAATTAAAAAAAAAAAAATTTAAGACAGACTCCCTTATAGAAATCTCTAAAAAGACTGAAGACCTGGGGTGGAATGTTTTCCAGGAGTAAAACATTTCTTCTTACCTGAAAAGGTTTTGTCAAGCTGAGTATTCACTGGGAGGGGTCAAAAGGACCCATTCTAGGAAATAACCTTACCTGAATCACAAAGTGAGTTTCTTTAGGGTAATTTAATATATTTTTTAAAAATCTTATTATTTGAGACTTTACGACCCAAAGTAAGTCTCCAACATGCTCCATCTTCAGCAGAAAGAGACAGTCCCTATTTGCCATAGAACGCAGACCCTGAACAGGTGGCCTCTCAGGTGATTTATATTTGTTATACTTTTCCAAGTTGTGGAAGAAATCGTTCCTGCACATAGCGTTCTCCAAGGACCTGGCACCTGGGGACTGTCCCAGCAGTCCACGGAGTTTGTCAAACTGAGGCTGAGGAGTTACTGCTGACCCTGCTCGCGTTTCTTAAGAGCCCAGTCGCCGTGATAGTGACTCGGCACTGGCTGAGAAGAGGGTCTTTGGGGTATTTGTCCCTTAAAATATTTTGAGAAAGGAAAGAAGAAGGGACAGAAATGAGAGCGAAGAACAAAATCAGAAAAATCCAAAGAACTGTTACTTTAGCATGCAGTAAAGAATTAGCCTTACCCTGGGAGGCACTAACTCAGCATTTTTCAACATTTTTTAACCTCACAGCACACTTGAACCTATAGTTAAACTTCTATGGCACCCTTAAATTACGTTGATCAAACAAAGGGTAAAAATAATATATTTCCTGTGCTTTGAACTTCTTCCAAAAGTAATTTAATTAATGATCTTTAAAAATGTTTATGTCGTACCTAAGATCCTCTCCCAGTACATCAATTGATACTCACTGCCTGGACTCCTTGGAATGTCACGGCTGATGAGAGTGTCTTTGTTTAAGTCATGGTGTCGAGTGGCACCAATGGTCTAATGTGATTTGGGGTGGGGGCTTCGGTCACAGTATCAGCTAGACCTCTAGAGGGGCTGGAGACAGAGCTCAGACACACCCCCAGGCAGCCAGGTCTGTGTGACGGACACCCCATACAAACTCTGAACACCAAGGTTTCTGTGAACATCCCTGGTAGGCAACACTGTGCATGTGGTGTCCCGGTGACACCGGGAAAGTCAGCGTTGCCCACACTCCAGGGGAGAGAACAGAAGCTCTGTGTCTGGAACGTTCCCGGACTCTGCCCCCTTCCCATTTCACTCTGGCTCACTGAGATCGGCCAGTGAGTATATGACCTCAGGGATAACACCTTTCAGCGAATTCTGTTAGTACTTCTAGTGAACTACTCAACCTGGGGGTGGCCTCCGAGACCTCAGACCTGCGCTTGTGTCAGAGGTTCAGGAGTTAGGATGTCTGTGGGCTGCTCCCTAACTTGGCAGTCAGCAGCAATGCACTTCTCTCCCATATTCCTCCTGATGGCCTGCCAGGGAGCCCTGACCCCTCGTCCTCCCCCACACCCTGTGGCTCCTGCCCCACTAGTCTACACCTGGGAGCCCTGACCCCTCGTTCTCCCCCACACCCTGTGGCTCCTGCCCCACTAGTCTACACCTGGGAGCCCTGACCCCTCCTCCTCCCCCACACTCTGTGGCTCCTGCCCCACTGGTCTACACCTGGGAGCCCTGACCCCTCCTCCTCCCCCACACTCTGTGGCTCCTGCCCCACTGGTCTACACCTGGGAGCCCTGACCCCTCCTCCTCCCCCACACTCTGTGGCTCCTGCCCCACTGGTCTACACCTGGGAGCCCTGACCCCTCCGCCTCCCCCACACCCTGTGGCTCCTGCCCCACTGGTCTACACCTGGGAGCCCTGACCCCTCCGCCTCCCCCACACCCTGTGGCTCCTGCCCCACTGGTCTACACCTGGGAGCCCTGACCCCTCCGCCTCCCCCACACCCTGTGGCTCCTGCCCCACTGGTCTACACCTGGGAGCCCTGACCCCTGCTTCTCCCCCACACTCTGTGGCTCCTGCCCCACTAGTCTACACCTGGGAGGCCTGACCCCTCCTCCTCCACACACTCTGTGGCTCCTGCCCCACTAGTCTACACCTGGGAGCCCTGACCCCTCCTCCTCCACACACTCTGTGGCTCCTGCCCCACTAGTCTACACCTGGGAGCCCTGACCCCTCCTCCTCCCCCACACTCTGTGGCTCCTGCCCCACTAGTCTACACCTGGGAGCCCTGACCTCTCCTCCTCCCCACACTCTGTGACTCCTGCCCCACTAGTCTACACCTGGGAGCCCTGACCCCTCCTCCTCCCCCACACTCTGTGGCTCCTGCCCCACTAGTCTACACCTGGGAGCCCTGACCCCTCCTCCTCCCCCACACTCTGTGGCTCCTGCCCCACTAGTCTACACCTGGGAGCCCTGACCCCTCCTCCTCCACACACTCTGTGACTCCTGCCCCACTAGTCTACACCTGGGAGCCCTGACCCCTCCTCCTCCACACACTCTGTGGCTCCTGCCCCACTAGTCTACACCTGGGAGCCCTGACCCCTCCTCCTCCACACACTCTGTGGCTCCTGCCCCACTAGTCTATACCTGGGAGCCCTGACCCCTCCTCCTCCCCCACACTCTGTGGCTCCTGCCCCACTAGTCTACACCTGGGAGCCCTGACCTCTCCTCCTCCCCACACTCTGTGACTCCTGCCCCACTAGTCTACACCTGGGAGCCCTGACCCCTCCTCCTCCCCCACACTCTGTGGCTCCTGCCCCACTAGTCTACACCTGGGAGCCCTGACCCCTCCTCCTCCCCCACACTCTGTGGCTCCTGCCCCACTAGTCTACACCTGGGAGCCCTGACCCCTCCTCCTCCCCCACACTCTGTGGCTCCTGCCCCACTAGTCTACACCTGGGAGCCCTGACCCCTCCTCCTCCACACACTCTGTGACTCCTGCCCCCCTAGTCTACACCTGGGAGCCCTGACCCCTCCTCCTCCACACACTCTGTGGCTCCTGCCCCACTAGTCTACACCTGGGAGCCCTGACCCCTCCTCCTGCCCCACACTCTGTGGCTCCTGCCCCTCTAGTCTACACCTGGGAGCCCTGACCCCTCCTCCTCCCCCACACTCTGTGGCTCCTGCCCCACTAGTCTACACCTGGGAGCCCTGACCTCTCCTCCTCCCCACACTCTGTGACTCCTGCCCCACTAGTCTACACCTGGGAGCCCTGACCCCTCCTCTGTTTTTCTGAATGTATTCTTTGCTTACCCCCCGCTTTTCATGGTATACACACATATTTAAGGAATAAAATGAAAATACAAATATATATATAGTTGTAACCTAATAATACGCAGAAACACAGAAACGTACAAACTACCTTGAACCATCATAACTTTGGGTTGCTAATGGGAGCACCAGGATCCTTCCTCAGGTGCAGGCTACCATGTGCACAGCTCTGTCCCCAGGGCCCAGATGCTGGAGTGACATCAGAGACTGTCACATGCAGTTGAGAAGAGGCACCGTCACACTAAGCTGCCCCTGCTCCAAACCATCCTATAACGGTTTATAATTTGTAATAACTTATATTACAATCATAGTTTAAGAGTAGAGTTATAAAATGGATAATTACTCAAAGGGTTTTTTTGAAATAATCCCACGTCCAGCCTGCTTCCCATGTTTAAATTCCTTAATAAATGACCCGTGCTTATTTGTTCACTAAGAAAGGATCTTTACGACACTCACCTCTGTGGTGAAATGCAAGTTCTGTGTCACGTTCTGGCTTTAATAGGATGTTCACAGATTTTCCTTGCTGCCCTCTCATCTCAGCATAGACTTGGAGGAGCTGAGCCTGGAATGTTCCTCTGCGTGGGCCTGGTGGGAGTTGTGATTGGCAGCCGCCCCTTTTCTTGGGAAAGCCCCAGTTCCTGCAGTGGAGAAGAAGCTGTAACTCCACACACAGCTCTGACACCTCCTTGCACTTCAGAGCTGCTCCCAAGTTCACATGTCCTTAGGCAACTGTCAGGTTTATCAGATAATGTATGAACAGCTGTCAGGTTTTTGCTAAGCTCACCATTGCCTCAAACACAGTTCAACTCTCTCTCCAGGGACTCTTTCTACCTTATTTCTTTTTCCTCCATCAGCGGCTGCCCTGTTCGTTCCTCTGCACCTTCCCAGCCTCCTTCACACCTTTGACATAATGTTTTCCCCACCCACAATTATGCCCTTTCCTCGCGCTTCCAAAACCTCACAGCCCTCCAGGCAAGCCCTAACGGCCTCCTCCATTAGGAAGGCCCCTCTGCTAAAACTCATTTTAATTTTAGTTTCCCAGTTCCTTGACCTCCAAATGAACTTACATTCATACACTCGACAAAATCCTCAGTGGGAAGGGACTTGGGAGGACTCTGAATTCTCCCGTCTGAGGCCAGCACTGCCATTGCGTCCCAGCGCACGTGTGACTTGAGAAGGGGCACGGACTCCCCTCCCCGACTGCAGCCTGCCGGTGGACAGCTCCCCACCTCTGGGCTCGGAGCCAGTCTTCCACCTCCCAACCTCTGCGTCTGTCCTCTACAGCGGCATCAAATACTATGAAGTCACCATTTATGCAATGGTTTGTTTTTAAAGTGAACAAATGAGGTGGTTGAAAATTACCTTTGAAAATATCAGTCCCCACCAGAAATTATAATAAATGTGGTTTTATTTGTATAGTGCCTTCTTTTAGAATGTCCATCAGGTCAGTTTTTTCCTCCATTTTTGAAACATATTTCTGTTAATTTGGCTGAATCATAGAGGTAGTTATTAACTTGCAATGAAAGACCACATATATACAAAATACCTGTTTTTAAATATTGCGACCACATTAGCACAGAGATGCTGGCAAGATGAGAGGCGGGGAACTGAGCTAGCGGAGCTGATAACAGGTGCATGCTCTCTCCAGGACACGGCCATTTCCTCTCATGCATGATGATGAGCTTCAAATGATCAACAGCAACCCTTGGCGGTCCTTAATTATCTTTGTTTCTTATTGCTTTGATGACCCCCACTGCCTACCACTGTTCCTCAGTGGTTTTACTCTTTTATAAGACTACCCTGATGTTGATATTAGAGGCTTCTTGGTGTTCTGAGGAAGAGCAGTTTCAGGTTTAGACATGTTGATTTCAGACAACCAGGCAGATATTGTCCAGGAACCAGACAGGCAGCTAGAGTATTAGAGCTGAAGTTCAACCACAGGCTCAAAACTGAAAATCTGGAATTTTGGAGTCATTCTTAGGACGGCAACAGTCTTGGGACAGGGGTTGGTCCATGTCCTGCCTTTCTTGGAGTCTTCACAGCTAGAAAGCAGCTAGTGACTCACAGTCAAGTCCTTGCTGGGTTACAGTTTGGTCCCAGTTCTAGGGATCCCAGAAGACAAAAGCCAGTAATTTAGAGAAAGGGTGAAGGTGGAGTTTGAGCAGGTTTCCTTCTTATGAACGATAGAGTCACCTTTGTTCCATCCCTCTCCAAACAGGCAGTGGAGCCCCCCGCATACCCCACCCTGCCCGCCCAGCCCCTGGAAAGTGGTCTCTGCAGGACACCTCGGGTGTAGGAAGGGGTATCACAAGGGGGGCTAAGGCAGGAGGCTTCAGGCTCCCCACCACACCTCCCTGTGTTTAATCTGCTGAGCCTCCAGGTTGGACTTTGTCTTATGAAAGGATCTGAAAAGAAAAGGAAACGGGGGAGGAAGTGATGAAAACCTCTGCTCTGGCCCCCAGCAGAAGATGGACCGAAAGAGCCGTGTGGGCATAAGACGTCTCTAGGCTGCGACTACCCAAGCCATCATTTGGGGTTAATAGTTGAAAGACATTCAATCTGCCTCCTGTTTCCACTCTGCTCACTGCAAGTCCTCTTTTTTATTTTATTACTTTCTATACACATTGTTGACCTGGTAACATTCACCATGGGGCACCCCTGTAGGAGAGAAAGCGGGAAGACAGCTCTGCCAAGCCTCGCTCTCGCACTTCAGGAAAACTAAATGATTTGTCTCTTTCTAGGGTCTGTCTGATAAGAGACGTCTTCAAAATATATCCAATCTACAGCTCCCAATTTTAGTGAAAATTCCAAATATCATTTGGAATTGGGATGGGCAGTGAAGATGAAAATGGAAGAGTGAGCCTGAAGGAGCAGAGGCAGGGCTGGGCGCCCCAGGCCCCCGGCCGAGGTCAAGAGGGCGCCACCAGACAGCGAGCCCCGACTGCCCACACAGAGACTTGGACCTTAGTCCTTGGGCAGGGAAGAGCACTGTTTTTTTCCTTCTTTCTTTTTTCTTAGTAATGGAATAATCAGAGGGCACATTTAGAAAACTAATCTGTGGAGGCAGCTGAGTGAGGCACCAGACTCACCTCATGGGGTATCTCTGATCTTACACTTTCTGAGCCTTGGTTTCCAAATCTCTCAAATAGGGATAGTACTACTCACGTCATAGGGATGTAGCAAGAATTAAACAGAAGCTACTGTGTGCGCTGCTGATCTAGAAGTGGGGAGGAGGAGGTCACGCATATAATCTCTGGCCTCAGACTGCCTGTGTTCAAACCTCAGCTCTACAAGTAAACTCTGACCTCTGGCGAATTACCCTAGAACAGGAATAAGAAGAGCGCCAGCCACATGGAGCTGTTGGGAGGACTAAGGTTAATGAATGTGAAGTGTCTGCTAAGTACAATGGCATCATGAAGGTGAGAAGTATGATTAGGATAGCTCCAGCCAGCGGGAATGGGGAAAGAGACAGGAAATGTGAACAGTGTTACTGAGGGACAGTGTGACAACTGCTTGATGTTCAAAGATATGGCAGGGAGAAGATGTTCTTAAGGACCTGAGAAAGTGGTGTCATTAACAGGGACAGAGGCAGAGGAGGTCAAGCAGGTTGAGGATAATTCATGAGTTTGGGGTTTGCTGAGGACACTTAACAAGATATGGATGTGGAGCTACCTGGCGGAAGGTCAGTAAGTATCACAGACAAGAACTGAGGATCAAGGCCAAGGCCAGGTACCCAGGATGGAGGTGTCTATGTGGCCGCAGTCAGTGGATGAAATGATGACATTGTCTAGGATCACTAAGAAAAGAGTGAAAAAATAGAATAGATGGCAGAAGGTGGAAATTTGGAGATGCCTGGAAAAGTCCCTTTTATAGCTTGTTTTCAATGTATGAAATGTTATTTTCTAGTATATTTCAAGAATGGAGGGGGAGGAAGCTGTCTTATGATTTTTAGGAACTTTTCAAGTTATGAAAGTAAGACTCACTATGAACAGTTCATAATGCAGGAAGAGGGGTAATAATCATCCCAAGCCCCACTGTTAACACTTAGGTATATTTCCTCCCAAATAACTCAATGAGCATGATACTAAACACTTTTATATTCTATTTTTTCACTCAGAAATACAGTAGAACCTCTGTAAGTGGCCACCCCTGGGACTATAACAAACTAGTCATCACATGGAGATGGTTCCATAGTTAAGGAACTAGGCTGACTGTACTGATACACACATGTGATGCATGTCTGGTCTATGAAAATTAGGTCAACACAAGGAGGTGGTTATTGTAGGGAGGAGGTCATGGTGGTTCTACTGTAATATGACCCTCCCATAAGAATTTTCTCATATCATTGAAGACGCCAAGAGAGTATTGATAATGGCTGCACAGTGGTCAGCTACACATTTCTTAAAACTAGAAGTCAAACATGGGATCAAGGGATCCAATCATTTCTATGACAATTTCAGAGGAAGTGTAGTAGCCTGAGCTTCTGTGACATTACACCTTCCATCTCTGGGGCCAGGCAACAGTTCCCTCACTCTAAGGAAACATACCCACCACATAAAAGTTCTACGCCACAATTTAGAAAAATAGACATCAACAAAACCAAGGGTATTATTCACACTCAGTCATTGCCATCTAGAATTGTCTTCCCAGAAATAAGTATTAGTGTTTGAAAGCCACTTCAAGTACTTCTAAGAAAGGTGCTCTCTTGCTTTGGGGCCAGGACTCTACCATCTTACACATTAGTAGGAAAGACTTGATCTCAAGGTGTGTCCAGCCTGGCCAGGTATGTAAGATAACTTCGCACACGATATATAGTAGTACTAGATGGGGTACTAGATGAGGAAAAAAGTTAATTTTATTTACTTTATCATAAGAATCTCACAAGTTAAACAGACTGGGAGGAGGAATCGATAACTTGCTTCTTTAGGCTTATAAATGTGAGTTATCTACAAAGGTGTAATACATCAACTTCTCCTATTAAGTCTCTTGATCAAAACAATCGTCCATTGTTTCTCACAAGAAGATAGAAGAAAGTGAAGTTAAAACGTTGCTGGTCTCTGATAATCACACACACAGGCTAAGCAATGGGAGCAAACTCAAATTCCTTCTCACCCGCCCAACAGCAGGATGAATTGCTCAGCCAGCATGACTGTGTGTGTTTTTCAAATTATTTATCTTTAGTAGATGCTACAAAATTGCTCAACAAGACTACCTCATCAAAAGAAGGGGAGACAAATTTATAATCAAAATGAATTTAGAATCCGAGGACACGCTATTTCTGCATTTCCCTTTATACATGTTACATGACATTCACATAGTTATTTGGTGCAGAAGGAAAGCAGCTGCTTCACAGACTGGAGCGTATCATCAGTGTTCGACTGAAGCATGAATTTGGTTCCCAAGAAAGGAATGTTTTAATAGATAATAATATATTCTCTATTGAAATTCCAATAAAAATATAAGAATTTAGAAAAACATGAAATAAAATTAAAAACTTAAGGAAAAAGAAACTACTCCAAAGAAGGAGGTTAACATCTTGTGTTCCTGCTTTGTCATGGGAAGAACATGCCTTGGATACTGCTGACCTTAGGAGGATAAGAGACTCTTGGAATTGACCTGGACCCAGTCCATAGTACCAAGTGGAAAATAAATATCCATTGTTTCATGCCATTGAGATTTTGTGCTTATTTGTTACGCAGTGGTATCGTGGAATTGGCTGACTGATACAGTCACATGTACATCACATTATTTTAAGCTCTTTCTATCCTCAGAATACCCTATGAGGTAAGGACTAACGTCATCTCTACTTTATAGTTCCAAAAGCTGAGGCACAGATGTTAATGAACTTGCCTGAAGTTCCACAGCAAGTCAGTAGCAGAGTATTTGTACCCCCAGGGGGGAGCTCCCAGATGCTGCTTCTCGTCACATGCTGCTTATGCTTCCATTCATTCCCTGTGACAATTCTCACCCTAAGCTCCCATTCCCTCAGTTTAGTAGACACCAATGTACCTTCTTTCTCATCAGTGGTCTTTAAACTTACTTGCTCGTGCATCTTCTGGAAGATTTGGAAACTATTAGATTGAATCATATGAAATCATCATTTTTGTAGTGAAATTGGTCAGATATCAGCAGTCTCATTTGGTTCAACCTACCAAGCCACAAATTTTTATAGCAACATCTAACTTTTTTGTTCTAGTTTAAATTTGTTTCAAAAATGGTAATTTCAAATGTATTAAAAATACTGAATTTTTTAATAAAAATTTATCACATTGTTAACAGAGCCAATGGAATCCAAATAGCCTAGTAACTTTTTTATTGAGGTAAAATTCACGTAACATAAAATCCACCATTTAAACCTTTTTAAAGTGAACAGTTCGGTGGTTTTTAGTACATTCATGATATTGTACATCCATCACCTCTATCTAGTTCCACAACATCTTTGTCTCCCCAAAGGAAACACACCCTGTCCTTAGTAAGCAGCCACTCCCCACCCGTCCCCCAGGCAACCACTGAAACCCCTTTCTGTCCCTACATATTGGCCAATCTAGACAATTCTTACAAATGGAATCATACAACACATGGTCTTTGGTGACTGTTTTCTTTCACTTAGCATATAATGTTGCCAAGGTCCAACCAGGTTGTAGGTTGTAGCACGTGTCAATGACTGAATAATACTCATTGTATAGATGGACCAAATTTTGTTTATCCATCCATCAGTTGATGAACATTTGTGCTGTTTCCTCTTTGTTTATTATTAAAATCATGCTAGAAATGTTCATGTGCAATTTTTTATGTTAACATGTGTCTTCCATTCTCTTGGGTATGTTCCCAGGAGTGGAATTGCTGGGACATGTTGAGATGCGGCTGCTTTTTCTTGATTAAGTGTTCTCCTGGTTATCCTAAGCTTTTGATTAAATTCCAGAGTTCTGAATAAAGTCAATTCTCACACTTTGGTCAGTTTATTCATTGCCTTTGTGGAGGGACAGATTTTAGAAATTCTATGCTCTGGCATTTTCACCAATATCTCACCTACCATAGTAATTTGATGTCCATCTTCATCAAGATTCAGATAAGTCAGAAAATTTACATTATTTCTTCCTCTTTGAACTTACATATCCATTCCTCTTCCTGTATATATTATCTTATCCTGATAAAATATATCTTTATGCTTAAACGTCTTTTATTAAATACAGTATAATCTCTCTCCGAATACATATAAATAAAGTTTTAAAATTCTTTGACTATATGCTCTTGCTGTTGAAAAGTTTCCTCTGGATTAAGTTGTAATTAAAATTACTATAACTCCTCATTGACTTAAATATCATGAATATATTGAACATTTGATAATCCTAATCACATCTTTTAGGAATGCATCTGAGATGAATGGGGGTTTGCCTCCCACCCAGTGCATGTTACCTTTGAGTGAATTACGTATCCCTCAAATGAGACAAGGATCAGATGGAGAAAATCTTGTTCACATAAAAAAGTAAGCAGAATAGAAAGAGTTTAATTACAGCAACGTCACTCAATTCTTTGACGTTTAGCTGAGTGGATGCCAAAAATGCCTGTGGCTCAGTGAGTAGGGCGCCGGCCCCATATGCCGAGGGTGGCAGGTTCAAATCCAGCCCCGGCCAAACTGCAACAAAAAATAAAAATAGCCGGGCATTGTGGCGGGCGCCTGTAGTCCCAGCTGCTCGGGAGGCTGAGGCAAGAGAATCGCCTAAGCCCAAGAGTTAAGAGTTAGAGGTTGCTGTGAGCCGTGTGACATCATGGCACTCTACCTGAGGGCGGCACAGTGAGACTCTGTCTCTACAAAAAATAAATAAATAAATAATGATTTGAGCTGGGTGAGCCCTCTGCGAGACTGAGGTGAGTGGATCCCTTGCGCTCAGGAGTTCTAGACCAGCCTGAGCAAAAGAGAGACCCTGCTTCTACTAAAATAGAAAAAGTTAGCCCAGTGTTGTGGTGGACACCTGTAGTCCCACCTACTTGGGAGGCTGAGGCAGGAGGCTGACTTGAACACAGGAGTTTAAGGTTGGTGTGAGCTATGACACCAGGGCACTCTACCCAGGGCACAGAGTGAGACACTGTCTCAAATAAATAAACCATGATTTGATTTTAGTTCACTTTCTTTTTTTAATTTTAATTTTCTACGTGTATCTTCTACTTACCCCTCTGGATCTGTGGCTTTCCTTTCTGCCTTGTTTTCACCTGGAGGCTGGTGGGCAGGGACCATGACAGTGCTTCCCTTCTTGTTTTCAGCTGCATTTGACCAACAAGGATCCCTTGGCAGGACATGAGAGGGAGAGAAGAGAAGAGAAGGCTGTTCATCCTCCCAGATCCTTCCCTGCAAAATCACCTCAAACTAACTCTACCCTGACTGTCTTCTTTGGGTTCTGGTAAACTCTCCCTTTTTTAATCCCTTCAGACCCAAAGATGGTACCAGCCACCCCGCTAATATTCCCAGGGAACTGCACCGTCTTTGGGTCTCCTCACATCCTGCTCACAAGTGTCCACTTGTTAGTACTCCATTTATTAAAGCTTCCATTTTGGTCCATTTTGCACTGTGAAAAAGAAATAGCAGAGGCTGGGTGATTTCTAAAGAAAAGAGGTTTATCTGACTCATGAGTCAGCAGGCTATATGAGAAGCGCGGTATCAACGTCTGCTTCTGGGGAGGAAGCTTCCACTTACGGGGGAAGCCAGCGCAGAGCTGACACTTCTCGCGGTGGGAGAAAGAGCGAGAGGAGGGAGGGAGGTGTCAGGCACGTTTCCCTCTCGGTTCTCCTAGGAACTAGTAGGGTGAGAACTCGTTATGTGAGCACTGGCACCAAGCCCAGACACCTCCCCCAGACCCCACCTCCAACACTGGGGACCAGATTTCAACAGGAGGTTTGAGGGGACACGTACCCACTCTTGGTCACCTTCCCGGACCTGTCAACCTGACGTGAGTGCGCCTTGCGTTTCTTACCAGCTGTCCGTGAGTTGTCGCCATGACCGAGTCAGTCTGTCAGTGGGCTACACAGTTATGTTTTGTTCAATTTTGTTGAAAGAAAAGAATTATTCAACACCAAGGTTGTAAAGGATTTGTTACGGCTGCGTTGTCCAATGTAGTAGCCACTGGTCACATTGGCTGAATTTAAATTGATTGAAGTAAAATTTAAAATTCCCCCTCAGTCACATAAACCACATTTCAAATGCTCAGTATTCACATTTCTAGTGGCTACTGCAGGACAGGGCAGGTGTGAGACAGTCCCGTCGCTGCAAAAGCGATGGATTAGGAAATTATATACAGTGGCCATGAAATTTAATATCTACCCTGGGACAACATTGACAGTTTTAAAAAATATATTTATTAATGAAATGAAAATTGATTTCTTATATTCATTGACCTATAAATCATTCCATTTAAAAACCATTTTTAAAAATAAAGTAGTTCTTAATAAATAAATAGTGTATATCTAATCTATATACATTGAAGTATGTCTAATCTACATACATTTTTTTGAGACAGAGTCTCACTCTGTTGCCCAGGGGCTAAAGTGCTGTGGCATCAACCTAGCTCACAGCAACCTCAAACGCCTGGGCTCAAGCAGTCCTCCTGCCTCAGCCTCCCAACCAGCCGGGACTACAGGTGCTTGCCCCAACACCTGGCTAATTTTTCTATTTTTAGTAAAGGTGGGGTTTCACTCTTGCTCAGGCTGGTCTGGAACTCCTGACCTGAAGTGATTTTCCTGCCTCAACCTCCCAAAATGCTGGGGTTACAGGTGTACAGCCATTGTGCCTGGCCTGAAGCAAAAATTTTTGAAAAGTTTCTTTGTGTTGGCTGTCTCACATGTTAAAAATAATATAAGTACGATGTGTTAGGGTAATTTCAAACACAGCTGCCGTCTCAGTTTCCTGTAACTGCCACAACCAAGTGTCACAAACTTAGTGGTTTAAAACAACAGAAATCAATTCTTTCACGGAATTGATGAAAGGCCAGAAGCCCAAAATCAAGACGTCGGTGGGACTGTGCTCCCTTCAGAGGCTCTGGGAGAGGTTTCTGCTCCTGTGTCGTCCAGCTTCTGCTGGACGCAGCATTCTTTGGGTTGTGACTACATCTGCCTTTTTTCCAAGTCAGGCACCATGCCCCGGTCCTGGGGATTAGGACTGCGGCCTATCCTTTTGTGGTTACCATTCCATCCATGCCAGGAACCAACAGTTTTGCATATAAGGCATGTGTGCTTCTCCCATCAAGACGGAAGTGGATGGTATCTGCTCTGACCTGGAGACTTGCTTCGACCTATACAAAGCCGCAGAAGGTCAAGCCTGCAACGGTCATGTAGCCTCTGCTTTTGATCAGAGGAAAAACCACCTGCTATGTGAGAAGTCCACCTACTGTCTTGGAGAAAGTGGCCTCAGAGAGAGAAAAGACTCTGAAAGATGACAGATCATGAAGGGACACAGAGAAAGGCCCCACCACCCCCGGACTGCAGGTAGAACGGAGGAACAATAAGGAGCTATTCACAGGGGTGAGGAGAAGAAACAAGTAGCAGGGAAACATTTGGAACAAACTTCCATGTGAAGGAATAGAATGATAGAAATTGTACTTCAGGAATTTGTGGATCTGGCTAAGCAGACATCCAGGCAGAAGTTTTGTTAGGGAGGGAGAGGGGCAGATGGCATTAGGACATTAGGAGATGTTTTGTCTACAGCAGGAGGGACAAACTGACCAGAGGCGGCTCCTGAGAAAGAACAGATGCCATGAATTGATCATCCAGAAGGAGGTGGAGAAGCCACACGGTGGAGGTGTGATTGAGGCCAGCAAAGAGTATCTTTGGAGCGTGCATACAAGAAGGGGGACAGTGTCCTCAAGTGACCTGCCCTCATTAATATAGCAAAAATCACATCTGCCAGCACCACGTTATAAATACCACAGTAACCCCCAGAAATTGCCTTTCTAAGGATACAAAAGGAAAAGATTCACCATTCCAAGAATTCTCCACCTTTTCCCTAGAAATTCATGAATACTCCATCCCCAGCTTAGCATATTATTGGGGATTAACATAAAAGCACAGACCCTACTGCTGAGGGCTGCTGTTCCATCATCATCGGAGCAGTCCACTCTCCACCAACTTCGAGAGTGCACTATCCTTTATGGACACTGAACTATGCTTTAATAAATCTTGCTATCTGGCCTGCTTATGTCCATTTGCTTTGCTCATTTAATCTGTCAACTTGGTACCAGTAACTGTACTTAGTACTGGGAACCAAGAACCCAGGAACATGCACCTGACGTCCTGTCCTCACGTCTGACGATTCAAACGTGACTTCTTACACCTACACATCATAAGATACTGCAAAAACGACATTAGCTAAAAAGGGAACTATTCAGTTTTCAAGTAGAATTTAGAGAAAATATTTCCAACTCAGGACTTGCAAAGTAGGAAAATAAAACATTTTCTCATTTCCAAGTTCTTCAGGTAGAGAAATGTTCTCAAAATAAGAAAGAGCCCTAGGGAAAAGATCAAGTCCAGGACATTGTCAACAAAACAGAGCTGTAGGGTAAAGATTAAAGCAACAGTGAACTTGGCAAGAGCCCCGAAAGATTTAAGTTGGTGCCTCCTCAACCTTCTCAGCTAGACTGAACAGTGTCTAAAAATTTAAGGCTGTTGTAGAACAAAGCTTAAGGTAGAGAGAGGCTTGTCTTGAAGAGATTTATTTGTGGGACTTCTACAGGTATGATTTGATACATTTTGGATTTATAATTTGATACATAGGAAGCACATTAAAATTTTGAAGGTATTATATCAGCTTGGATTAAAAATGACATAGATGGCAAAAAATAAAAAATGATCCAAAAATAGTCTGAGAAATCTATGTGGTGGCAAACAGGAGACCTTTCTTAGGACAAAAGGAAACATGACCCAGAAGGTGGATCCCAGAACCCAGCGAGTGGAACCAGGAGCTGTGAGGAACAATGTCATGTCTAGTTAGCAAAATTTGAAACCTTCCTTGTCTCCAGAGGTGGGGCACTGATAAGAAGAGCCCAGCTCTATTTCAGAATTTTTGTTGACCAGTGACTGTTGTGGGCCTTTGTTTGTCCCCCAACCCTTTTTTAAAATTTCAGATTAATATGAGGGTACAAATGATTAGGTTACATTGTTTGCATTTTTTAGGTCAAGTTCAAGTTGTAGTTGAGCCCTTAACCTGGGGTTGCGGGGAGTTGTGCTATAAACCCTTACGTTGTGCACATTAGGTGAGAGCTCACCAATCCCCTTCCCTCCTCCCTTCTCCCATTACCCCCTCTTCTTCCTTTTAAATGAAAGCTTATACTGAGGCTGTCTTATTTCTGCTTATTTCTGTGTGATTGGGTGTGGAGGCACAGACAGCCTGCATTTTTGCTGCACAGTCCTCCATGTAAAAGGATTTGCAGTACAAAGCCTCAAGCACATCTGTTTGATCTCAGTGCAGATCAAGAGATACTGGGCACAGATTATGATGGTGCAATTTTTTGAGACTTTGGGGGTCTTTGGAAGAGTGGACTGTAGTGTACATGTGAAATAAATATGAACTTTTGTGGCCGGAGAGCAGACTGTGGCAGCTGGCCTGCGACTCTGGCTGATAACAAGGAGTCATGGGTGTACCACTTCCCTGACCAAGAGGGCGGGTCTGGTACCCAGACCTTGAGCCTGCCCTGGACTTGTGACTTCTTTCAACAAACTGCATGACACAGAAATGAAACCTGGGAGTTTTGAGCCCAGTCAAAGGTTATATAGCTTCCGATTTCACGCAGAGGGGAAACCAGCAGGCGTGTGAGGAACTGACACGGCCGGGTGGAGAAAAGAGGCCCGAAGTGTGAGAGCCTGTGAGTAGGGAGACAGAGAGCCCCCACCCCAGACAGTGCGGTCCAACAGCTGAAAACCAGAGCACAGCCATGGAGGACTCTCCATCCTGCACAGTTGCAGAAATGAGCTTTCCCTTCCCAGCGCTACCTGAATTCCTGAACAACAGAACTGTGATAGTTTATGGGCTGCTTTAAGCTAATTACATGATGTGGGTTCACTGTGCACTGGTCACCAACCTGAGTCCAGCAAGACAGAGCACCCTCAGACAAGTGACACGAAGCAGGCTGATGACTCACAGGCAGACAGCAGGGACAGCAGAAGCTCGGTGGGACTCACTGTGAGCCGCCCCCACTGCAGGGTGTGGACGGAGTCTTATCTGCCCTGCCCACTTCCTAGGAGGCAGCCCTCCCTGGGTTTAGTAACCCAAGGTCACCGAACCACTTGGCCAGTGTTGGAGGACATCAATTTCTGGTGGGGGGAGAGGTTAGGACAGAGCCTCCCTATCTCCGGGTGTTGCACTCCCAGCACATTCTTAAGAATTCCGGAGTGGGGGCTGATCAGTGCAAGGCCATGGGGGCTGATCAGCAAGTCGCTTAAGCAGGACTCCTTAGTCTCTTGTTTTTTGCATATACCTGATTGTGTCATGGACGGAATGTCTGTCCCCTCCCCATACACAGTTCACATCTTAACGCCTTAACCCCTCAGTGTGGCTGTATTTGGAAATGAAGCCTCCAAGGAATTAATTAAGGCTACATGAGGTCATAAGGATGGGGCTTAGAGAGCTCTCTCTCACTCCACTAAGGAAGGGTCACATGATGATGCAGAAAAAGATGGCCGCCTGCAGAAACAAAGTCCTGGCACCTTGGACTTCTTATTTTTATGCCAACAATCAGCTGGCACCTTGGACTTCTTATGCCCTAAGAACTACAAGAAATAGATCTTTGTTGTTTTGGCCACCTGGTCTGTGACATTCTATGTCAGCACAAGCTGACTGTGTTTGCCCCTGGCCTTGCTTCATGCATCTCACAGGTCATGGCAGGTTATGGCAAAAACTAGTTGGAAAATTGGGTGGTCAGCTGGGGATGGGGACAGCAGCAACATGAAATACTTCTGACCATCTCCTGAGACTACAGAGTTAGCTGTCCCTAAACCATTCCTGTCCTGGAACTCTTGTTTTGTCAGGAAATACCCAACATGCTGTCTTCGACAGGGAAGAGTTAATTACATTGAGTCTGAAAGGGTTGATAAAAGGGAGATGGGTCTTGCCCACACTCCCTCAGATTTCACCATGCAGTAAAGCCGTGGCTTCTTCACTTCACAGCACACCACACTCCAAAGTTACAAGTGCAAAGTGGACGTCCCCCTAACCCACTCCAGTGGCCTTCAATGCAACTGTTGATAACAATATTTGGTTAAAATATGAAAATATCTGGGACAAATGCTAAACTGGATGAGCTGAGACTGTGAGCCAATGTTTTTCCAGGTAACTAAGAACCGTTCCGTTTCTTATGGTAAATGTACCATAAAAGCTGCATCGAGACTTACAGGTGATGGCTTCTTGTATCTGTTACACCTTCTTACATCTTTTTTTTTTTTCTTTTTTTTGAGCTGGATCTAGACAAAATCTCATAGAAACAACCTCATAAAACTGGAAAATGCAAGAATTTTTTTCTTCATCATGAGCAAAGATCCATTTTATGCCAACTTCAATATTCTACATTGACTTGAAAGGGGCTCTAAAAAGGTGTGACAGGCCGGGTGTAGTGGCATAGCCCCAGCTGTAACCCAGCACTCTGGGAGGCTGAGGCAGGAAGCTCACTTGGAGTTCCAGACCAGCCTGAGCAAGAGCAAAACCCTATCTCTAGCAAAAATAGAAAACATTAGCCAAGTGTGTTGTCACACACTGGTTTTCCCAGCTATTCGGAAGCTGAGGCAAGAGGATCCTTTGAGCCCAGGAGTTTGAGGCTGTGGTGAGCTGTGATGACACTGCACTCTACCTGGGGCAACAGTGAGACTCTGTCTTTAAAAAAAAAAAAATGGCGTGACAGATAGCTTTAAAGGTAGGCACTTGAGAATTATTACATACAGATTGCTTAGTAATTTCATTTCATGGTTGAAAATTATTAAGTTTATGATTATACATTTGACAGTATTAAAATATCAACATCTGAGACAAAGAAGCTAATCTTAATTAAATAAAGATGGTTTTCTAAAGTTCAAGGTACATCCTAGATTGCATTTTGAGAATATTTCGTCCTATTCCCATCCCTAAGTAGATGCTCTGTTTTAAAGAGGGCAGTTTACTCTGCTGGTAATTAACAGCAAGGAAAAGAGAAGCAAATTCCTCCAGCCACGGTGACTGGCTCCAGAGGGCATGCTCTAAAGCCGTCCAAAGAAACTACACCTGGACAAAAATGGGAAAGTGAGGAATTATTTTGAGAAGGAACCTCTGAGTCACTCTGAGGAGAGCAGAGCTGAGATACAGCAGGGGCGGGGAGGCTAGAGAGGTGAGAGAGTCAGGGAGAGAGGGGGAGCGGAGAGGGAGGGAGGGAAGAAGAGAGACGGGAGGCTTCGTCTGGGGTATTTATTTCCATTACATGAACCAAAAATTCCTTCCATGTGCAAGCCAGTATGAGCTGGGCTTTCCCTTCATTTGCACCTGAAGAAGTTTGTAGATAAAACCATTTCAGACATGATCATGTTCAAAAACGGGGCAGTTTATCAGAATTGAGGGCCTTCTGAGTGGCAGGCACGCTGCTGGCCGCTGGGGACGTGCAGTGAAAAGGAAGACGGGCCTCTCTTATTGACCTCCCAACACTGGCCCTTACTAGGATCTGCTCCAAACTTGGACTTACTTCCATCCTCCCCATGACAGTCAGCTTTATGGAATCCGGGGGGCTTTTCCCACACACAAGATCCTTTCATAAAAATTTTTGTAGGTCAGAGGAAAAGATAGGGGGAGAGAAGCCTGATTGTGTATTGTTACTGGAATGTAAACTATTTCTTAACTCCTAGAGAAACAGCTAGCACTTCAATAATTTTTTTTCTTTTTGGCGATGAAGGAGAAGAGCTATTATTTAAATGACAGCCTCAGGCAATAATCCTTGAAGAAGGAGAAACATTCAGGGCCAAAGCCTGTTAACAAAGCTACCAGCTGAAGCTGTGATTACATATTGTTGGCTAATGGGATAGCCAACCATCAGAAAAAAACTCAGATTGCACTGGTAGGCACGCAACTGAACATAAAGTTAGTATATCTACATATTTTAGGGGGGCAGATGAGGAAAAATATTTTTAAATGTTACTGACTTATAAATGAAGGAGTTTATCTGCTTAAGAGTCTCCTAATTTCAATAAGATCCCTTTGTCTACCAAACGTTCTCTCTCTCACACACACAAATGTCCTATCAGTGAAAAGAGTTATCTTTCTGCTCTATGTAATATAAATTTCAGATTATACAATTTGAATCATAAATTCTAACTTACACATTTACAAATTTTGTAATTTATAAGATTACAAATTTTGAGACCCCTCTAAAGCCACTGTAGCCCACGATGCAAACATTTTAAGAGAACAGGTTATCTGTCCGCCTGGCGCCGGTGAGGCGGGGGGAGTTAGAACTGAACCAGGAGAACAGCAGCTGCAACTCGGCCCTACGACTCACTGATGCTCTCCCTGTGCTGCTCAATCTGGGAGGTTTATTTCATGGAAACTTATCTTTGGTAGTTTAAGTACATTCATTTTAAACATAAAATAAAACTATATATGATGAACAAAAATGTATTAATAAAAATCAGAAGATTTGTTCTATACAATTTGGGTTCAGTCAAAAGGCTGCACATAAGGACCCTGACGGCCCCATGCAGCCCTCAGGCTGCAGGCCCCACCCCTGTCCTATGCTCAGGGTCTCAAACCTTCTGCTGAAGTCAGCAGCAGAAGAAATGAAGCCCCACTCCATGGTTCTGGGCCTGACAACGGTTCCTAAACGCAGCACATCCCTTTCGAGTGTCAAATTTTTATCTTTAAAAATTCGCGTGACATTTGCATTTTATCTAGAGTATGTTTATGCTTCTTTTAACATGAAAAAGGATAATTAAAATGATTCATTATTGAGTAAAACTGGCCATTTTCACCAAGTGTTTGCGCGTTTTTCCATCATATGTACCATACACAAGTCTGAGAAACGGGGCTTGTGATGCCGGAGCTTAAACTCAGGGGTTTGAGAGCCTCGGTATTCTCTGTGGCTATTAGATTTTTCTCAAACTCAAAGACAGGGAATAAAGACAGGCATCGTGGACACCATCAATTTTGCTGGAGAATTTAGGGAGCTCCATTCATCTCCGCCCCCACCCAGGCAGGTGACAAGGTGGGTCCTGAAGTTCTGGGATCACTGCTGTGGCTCAGGAATGTGGGGAACATACAGAAAATGAACATGTGCTCACTAGGCAGTCTAAGAAATAAAATTAGAAAAAGTAAAATAACAAAATAATTCATGTGTGTGAGAGAGAGAGTGATTATTATAAGTTGAAGCATGTATGATTTTCAAAGTTGACCATTTTTGGCAATTTCTATGGTTCAATCTAATATTTCTCCAAAGCTTATTACCCAACAATGTGCATAGCACTGGCTTCTAAGTACAATATCACCACCGTAGACCGTTATAAGAATAGTATTTTCATTCTTTCTTTTTAAAGAATGAACGAAGTGCACCCAAAATGTAAAAGGTGGAAGGAGAAAGTGAACGACGTGGAGAGTGCTGAAAACAATCAGAACATTTTATTTTCAATAGCCTAAGGGTTTGAATTGTGATCAAAGTTCATAGGCAGAATCCTTTAAGACAATTTTGAGAAATGATCCTTGCGGTTGCTTCTTGATCCAGCAGGTACTGAGAAATAAAACGTCAGGACCAGAAGAATAAGCCTTGAGCATTGCACAAAAACATATGGAAAGATGAAGTCGCCTGTGCTCTTCCTGGCCAAAAGCAAAGTGCATTTATTCAACCATTTTATCAGCGTGAGATGAAGGGAGAGCAGATGTTGCTTTATTCTTTCTGTGTTTTCATCAGTTGCCAGGTAATAGGCATCACCACTGCCCTTAGTACACAGCTTAGTGCCCAGATTCTTATATTTTAACCTGGATGCATTCTTTCCTAACACTCATATAAATTCCAGTTCTTTTTGTTGTTGTTGAGACAGAGTTTCACTTTATTGTCCCTGGTAGAGTGCTGTGGCATCATAGCTTACAGCAACCTCAGACTCCTGGGCTCAAGCGATTCTCTTGCTGCAGCCTCCCAAGTAGCTGAGACTACAGGCGCCCACCACAATGCCTGGTTATTTTTAAAGACTGGGTCTCACTCTTGTTCAGGCTGGTCTAGAACTCCTGAACTCAGGTGATCTGCCCCCTCTTGGCCTCCCAAGGTACCAGGATTACAGGCATGACCCACCGCACTTGGCCTTAAATTCCAGTTCTTATCTCAAATCTTCTGTCTTACAGAGGTGTGAACAAACTTGACCAAACCATGCAGATACAGAGAAGGTCACCCAACTCCCAAGCACCAGCAACATAGGAAGAGTGTGGTGTGATGTGTCCGTGCAAATTTGCAAGTTAGCAGAGGTGAGCCCTGCCTGATTCTTTAGATTTTAAATTCCTAGGTCTAGATCTAGATGAGGTGGCAAGGAGAAATGGACGCTCAGCAGGGAGACTCCAGGTAACCAAGGCGAAGGGAGTGTTTCTAAGCGTGTGAGCGTCCGCCTGTGGCTTGGCTTCCCTTCTGTGGCCCTGGAGTTAAGTTTGCCGCCTTCATTCTGTCTTGGGTTTTATGACTTGAAGCTTCAACTGAGAATGCAGGAAGAGCAAAACGAAACCACCAACCCCATTTCAGAGGAAGAGAAAAGCAACTTCCCAACGAAACCCTTTCTGATGGAAAGTTCACTGCCAGGTTATCAGGAAAAGTGTTCTCTCACTACAGCAGAAATTTGATACAAATGGAAAACATTTTCTATTTAAAACTTTTAAACATACAAAGAAATTGAGAGAATAGTTTTAAAATACCCTGCCTAGATTCAGTTTTCAGAATGTTTCCATTCTTTGTCCCTTTTGTTGTCACCGAGGTATTTCAAAGCAAAACACAGCCCCACGGCATTGTATCCCTGCCTACACTTCAGTTTACATTTCTTGAAAATGAAAGATATTTTCTTCTGTAACTATAATACCACTTAGGCCAAAAGTTTAAATGATAATTTATTACTAAAAAATAAAATGTGCACTTACTGTTTATGCTCTGCCTCATTGCAAAACCGCATATAATAGCAGAAGAAGAGGTAAAACTAAAAGGGAGATAAGGGGGAAATAGTAAAATGAAGCCAGAATAAAAGTATTGAACATGGATGTGTCTGGAGGCTTCTATTTTGACCTTAAACCCAACTCTTTGCTTCACCAAAGCAGCAGGGGAACCCTGGCAGTCCCAGAACTCAGTGTCTGTTAAGGAGAAATAACAGCACCATTTCTCTGGAGAGCATGGCTTTTCCTGTCTCCCAGGCCTGGGAGGAATTTCTCCTAGATATCGTCATGAAGAAGACAGTGTAAGGCTTAGTGCGCAACATACTTTACAAAATCCCCACCATAAATACCAAAGAGATTTAGTGCTGCCCCTTCAGGACACTGAAGTCCAGCCCAGTGAAAGTCGCCCTGCAAGGGGCGGGCACCCTGGGTCATGTCCACTGGTGGCCGCCACCCCAAGGTACAGCATAAAGCCCGTTCACTTCAGATAAGCTTTTAATTTCTCTCTCAGACACCCAGTATCCCAATTCTCCCATAAATAAGACAGCGCTAATTTTAAAAACTCAAATCCAGCTGTTACTACTTCTAAGCACTGTCGTCCATCGCAAGTCCGTGCGGCACCAGACGTGTCTGGACACCCATTCATCCCTGTGAGGTTGGCCCAGACACCCGATTTCCTTCTCCTGTTGTTAAGAAGGGTTACAAAAGCCAAAAGCAATCAGTCCAGGAAGGAAATCAGTGTGGACGGTCGTGGAGGGGAGAGCTAACCCTGCAGCCATCTACTGTTTTTTTGAAATAGCAGCCGAGCTTTGGCTCTAACAACTGGAATACCCATGCACTAAAGGGGCTCTTAAAAAAATCTTTTATTCCAGGCTAGCTTGGCAGGGAGTTTCCACGCTGCAGGAACAGCTTGAGTCTGGAGGCGGTGGTCCTGCTCTGCCAGCCGGGGGCCCCAAGTGGTCCCAGGGCGTCTTCGGCTCCCTCTCACCTCCATGCCACTGAGGCATTGATCCCTGAGAAGCACACTGGCTCCCCGACATTCCACTGCCTACTATCAATATCTCTGTGGAGGGTGCAAAATGCAATTTCTCTTTGTGTCACGGCTGTGTGTAACATAGCTCATCATGCCTCTAAAGATTTCCTCCTAGCTTCTGCTCACTGCCTGTGCTTGCTTCCTGCATGTCTGTTCATCACACGGCTAAATCAACCTGTTTGCTGCTGCCATCTCTCAGGAGCCAGCCAGAAAACACACTGGGATCACAGATTTAGGTGAGCTGAAATCAGAAGACACAATGAGAAAAAAAAAACATCTTGGTAAGTAGGGAGAAATTCTGAATACACAGATATTTTCTTGTCAAACTCAAAAAAAAAAAAGGAAAAAGAAAACAGAAATATTTTTGGAAATTTGAACACACCCACAGTGGTAAAATATGTCCTGCTTCCACATTGCATATTTCCCTGGGTATAATATTCCTATTTTAAAATTGTAGCAACAGATCCAAGAAACAAATGTCTTTGAAAATTCCATTTCATGCAAGTGTCACCGTATGCATTTAAACTTTTCTTTCCTACTGAAAATTATCGCAAACAGCATGAAAAATGTCAACACAGGAAACTGAATAAAAGTAATGGACAGTCTTAAAAACACAGAGGAATAAAAATGTTCATGAAATACTATGCTCAAATGACTAATGTTAATATTTAGGTAAAATTATTCCCCAGGGGCAAGAAAACACGATGCTTACACCATAATACAGAAAATAAAGTAGCAGGGGAAATAGTTAGAAAAGTCAGTAATATTTCTACACAACTTTAGAAAATTAACAGAGAGACTGCCCAACCACAAAATAAACTTTGTTAGTATTGTACACGAATAGGGAATTTCAGATCACTGTTTATTTTTCCAGTATACCAAAAAAAAAAAAGCTTTTGTTAGATAGTTTGTTGTTGGGGGGGGCCTGTGACGTCTGATTATTATTTATTCTTCCTGCACCACTTTGCAGGAGTCTCAACTCTCATTCTGTTACTCTTTCCGACATACATTCATCCAGCCTTACTTTTAGATTCTGTTTATAATTAAATAGTATTTTTAACGTTTCCTAAATACAGTCCTTTATTTGGAGTCTTTACCACTAAAAAGGTCTAGATATTGAATCCAACCTGTCTGTTTTCCTTAGACATTCGCTTTCCTAAATTCCCAAACAGCAAGGGTCTAAAATGTGCCTCAGCACGACCACCGAAGGCTCCTTGGCAGACCTGAGTTCAGTCCCCAGGGAGTTACAGTGCAGTCAAGGAATTCACAGTGAAATAAACAAAATAAAACACAAACTGGAGCTAATAGTAGATACTTGCCGAGGGAGGTGAAGTTCAAGCTTCCTGTTAAGGAACAGGAAGGGTTTAGGTATTGGAACAGGGAAGGCGGTTCCAACTATTCTTGGAAAGGGTGCTGGGTAACCACTCAGCTGTGGACGGAGGAGGCTGGGATGCTGCAGGGATCCCAGCAGAGAGGGGGGGGCAAGGAGCTTTTTTCTTTGCTTTTGACTGGTGGTCATTAACAGCCACGTCAGGTTCTCTGGAAGGTGTTGTACCAACAGGCCCTCCTCAGGGAGAAAGGGCCATTCACTCACTGCATGCCCCCAAATCATGTGAGAAGAAACAGGTTCCCCAGACAGTGGCGTGTAGCGAGCCACTCTCAGGAAGCCTGGACACGAGCCAGTGTTCGCTAATGAAGCGCTCACGGTCCACGCCACTTTCAACGTGACACCGCAGTGACCCCCGGGCTCCCGCAGGGAAACAGCACCTCCTGGGACTCATCAACTTCTCCAACTCCCATCTCCCCGTCTACATCCTAATTAAGGGCTTCCAACTCATAATTGCCTGCATCTCTCCAGGGAAGTCTCACTACACAAATCATGAATTGATTTGTTTGTAGCAGGACAAAATTACTGTTTTTCTCCTAGTTCTAAATTCTCCTCTAAATACCTGTAAGAATCTATCATCGGGGCATCCATTCTATAAAGTGCTAGCGCATTCAGGGAGGGAAGAGCCTCTCTCCCAGGGAAGGCCGACGTTCACTCTTTCTTTAAAATTAAGCACAAAATCCTTCATCTTCTTTTTAGTGGGCAGAACATGTGAGTATCCTGGGAAATCATTTGTTCTAAGGGGCACTTTCTGGATCCTCCTGGACAGACAACTGTCTTCCATAAACCCAGAACTACAATGTTAACTGCTTGATCAACAGTAAATAGTTGATCCATTCCGGCCTGGCTGGATGTCTGTAGAGCTGTTTGTCTTATGGAATGACTTTTTTCAGTGTTTCTGTTGTTTTTCCAGCTGACCAATAAATACCAAGGACGTTTGCATTCTCTGTTACAAGGACTAGAAAGACATAGGGCTGTTTAAATTCTGGGCACCATTCTAGAAATATAGGATGTGTGAATACTTCTTTTGAGGAAGGATGTCTAAGTATTGCAGGGGTTTTTTAGACGTTAGCTGCATAGCCTGGTATATACGTCTTTCTAGTTGAAACAGTAAAAAGTCTATATATACCAGTAGAGTTGGCTGGGCTAGGACCTCATTTTCATGGTCTATTGTTTTGGGGGATAGTGGTTCTTTAAAAAAAAGACTGGAGGCCAGGCATGGTAGTTCACACCTATTATCTCAGCACTTTAGGAGGAGGAGACAGGAGGATTGCTTGAAGCCAGGAGTCTCAGATTATCTCCAGCAAGAGCAAGACCCTGTCTCTACAAAAAAAGAAAAATTAACTGGGCACAGGGGTTTATGCCTATTGACCCAGCTACTTGGGAGGCTGAGGCAGGAGGATCTCTTGGGCCCCAGAGTTTGAGGTTGCTGTGAGCTATGATAACAATCTGATACTCTAGCTGGGTAATACAGCGAGACCCTCAGCTCCAAAAAAGAAAATAAAATACGTAAAAAATTCCAGCCCAAGCAAGAGTGAGACCCTATCTCTGACAAAATTAGAAAAACTAGCCGGGAGTTGTGGCAGGTGCCTGTAGTCCCAGCTACTACAGAGGCTGAGGCGAGAGAATTGTTTGAGCCCAAGAGTTTGAGGTTTGTGTGAGCTATGATGACACTATGGCCATCTACCCAGGGTAACAGAGTAAGACTGCCTCAAAAAAAAAAAAATATATATATATATTACACACACAAATAAAACAAAAGATAGATGCCACAGTGCTCAGACGTGACAACTGGTGCTGGCTGCCTGTGTGCTAACTTCAATCAGTATAAAGCATCTTTTAGTACTGAGTGCATTTGAGTTGCACACAGTTGTCATATGATTCGGACATCATGATGCTCTCTCATTTTTCCTTCTCTGCCTCTGTTAATGGTCAACTGATTAAAACATAACTCACACAGAGAATCCCAGCAATGCACATCTCCAGTCAACTCAGCTCCCTGGCTTGGGCTGTGGCTTGTCATCTAAACATGCCTGTGACTCAGATGTGTCTCCCACTGAGGCAGGGTTTCAGCTGCCTGTTTCTATCTCCTGATCGAGACCTTGGAGGTTCCCGGATCCCAGGGGCCTTCTCTGCCCTAGACGTTCCTATCTAATCAGTCTAAGAAATGTCCCGCAGTAAATGCCACTTTAATTATAAACTTGCTCCAGCTGGATTAGAATCAAAATAAGCATGCTTAAGACAAAAATTAGATCTGAAAAGCAAAATTGGTAATAGAGCTTCTGGGACAGGCGTCCATTTTTATTTTATGATTAAGTGATTTTGTTTTCTAATTCTCATTTTAATATTCTCATTTCCAACCTAAACCTACACTGTTGTGCAACCCCATCATCATTTCTCAGATAATTCCATTTCTTTTTTACTTGCCCTTCTGCTGTGACTTCAGATTCACTGCCTGTTCACTAGCCTGGCCCCAGTTTGGGTGCAGATGCCGACTGCTGAAGAGAAGCTGAAACAGTAAAGCTTAGTAAGTAACAACGAACAGCAGCTTTAGAGCTGGTTTCAAACACGACCAGCGTAAACTGTACACCATGGTTAGCCCTGTAAGCGTCAGTTTCCTCAGTTATAGAATAGGAAGAAAAACTTATGTTCCACTGGGTGATTTGGGGGACAAATGAGCTAATGGTGGAGGTAACGTCTTTGGCTCAGGGCCTGGTAAATGCAGGAATATATCACCTGGCAAATGCTATTTATTGACATGGGTAGGAAGATGCTCAGCAGATCTACTAGTAAATCTGGAATCCAAAAAATTCAAGCTCAAACTATGGTTCCACTTCTCCGGAGTTGATGCCCCTGGGCAAGTTGCTTTGTTGGTTCTTTTACAAAAGGGGGTAAAAACACCTGTTCTTACAGGGCCCACGCGTTCTGTGATGATCAATGAAGCTTCCTCTAGAAGATAAATCTCAGCTGTATTTGTATACATAGAATAAAGTACCTTTCCACCCCGGCCCACAGTTTGCTCTGAAATACCCTGGTAATGACAAAGACAATGTGATCGTCATCTTCTAAAGTTTTCCAGTTTTGTCCTCCTGGCTGTAAGTGACATCTTCTATTCAAAATATCCAAATCATTTGCTAACAGACTTCTTACTCCTGACAAAGCTCTCTGGAACTGAAGTAGGCAGTTAGGAGCAAGTGTTTGGTGCTTTGTGTTAATTCTACAGACTCTTCTTCCATTAGGAAAGCACTGGTGCAGCTGGGCCTGGGTGAAGACCGGTAACAGGTTCTAGAGACTACAGTGGTCTATTGATAATGTTGAAAACCAAATACCTCAGAGACTCTAAAAATAGGATTCCTTTTTCTAGTCAGAGATAAAAATACTATCTAGAAACTGGCTACATTATATTAGGATACAGAGAAGGAGACTGTGATGGTTAATTCTATGTGTTAGTCTGAGTCAGGGACTCCTGGAGAGCTGATACCCTGTTTCCCCGAAAATAAGACAGTGTCTTACTTTAAGGTGTGCTCCCAAAAATGCACTAGGTCTTATTTTCAGGGGACGTCTTATTTTTCCTGTAAATAGGTCTTATTTTTGGAGGATGTCTTATTTTTGGGGAAATTGGGTACGTTCCTGAGTGAAGGCATCCCCCAAAGAGATCAGCTTTTGAATCAATAGATCTGTCCTCACCAGTGTGGGTAGCGTCATCTGATCTTTTGAAGGCCCAAACAGAACAAAAGGGCAGAGAAGTGAGAATTTGCTCTCCTTCTTGAGCTGGGGCGTCTGTCTTCTGCTCTGAGACAGCAGAGCTTCTGCCTAGTTCTCTGGCCTTTTGACTCCCAGACACACCAGAGACACCTGTTGGTTCTCAGGCCTTTGAACCCAGTTGGAATTACAGTCTGAATTCTTAACTCATCAGCTTGTGGATGGCATGTTGTGGGACTTCTTGACCTCTGTAATCATGTGAGCTAATTCCCATGATAAATATTTTTATATCTGTGTACCTATATTTGTATTAACATATATCTCCTACTGATTCTGTTTCTCTGGAGAAACCTGACTACCCTGTTTCCCCGAAAATAAGACATCCTCTGAAAATAAGACCTACTCACAGGAAAGATAAGATGTCCCCTGAAAATAAGACCTAGCGCATCTTTGGGAGCACACCTTAATATAAGACACTGTCTTATTTTCGGGGAAACAGGGTAGTACAGAGAGGGAGCTGTTTATCATTAACAAAAGGACCTTGCAACAGGTCATATCATTGTTTCTAACTACAGTAGAACCTCCATAGCTGACCCCCACCCTACACTGGCACCTCCTTAAGTTGAACTACTTTTCATAGACTGGACATGCTGTATCAGCACAGTAGGCCCAGCCCCTTACGTTGACCTCCTCTGTGTGTTGACCAGAGTGTTACAGTCCCTTGGTCAACTTACAGATGTTCTACTGTGTGTGCCGCTACTGTCCAGGAGCAGCCTATATTTCTCCACCCCGCTACCAGCTGGTTTGGTAATGTGACTTGATTTGGCCAATGAAATGTGAGCAGTGTGCTACTTTTAAAAAGAATCTCGGCCAGGTGTGGTGGCTTGTGCCTATAATCCTAGCACTCTGGAAGGCAGAGGCAGGAGGGTCCCTTGGGTTCAAGAGTTCAAGACCAGCCTGAGCAAGAGCGAGACCCTATTTCTACTAATTTAAAAAATAGAAACATTAGCTGGGTATTATGGCAGGTGCCTGTAGTCTCAGCTTCTTGGGAGTCTGAGGCAGGAGCCAGGAGGATCACGTGAGCCCAAGAGTTTGAGGTTTCTGTGAGCTGTGATGATGCCACAGCACTCTACCTAAAGCAACAGAGTGAGACTCTGTCTCAGAAAAAAAAAACAAGAGAAGCAAGAATCTTTAAGAGTCACGGAGAGGTGATTCTTTGCCCTTTGACAAGGCGGCTAGGACAAGTGCAGTGTGTCCAACAGGTCACTTTGCAGTGTGGGAAACCACCATCCTCAATTTTGGTTGTCGGTCAACGCAGACAGGTACCCATAGACACACACACCCCTGTGTGTGTGTGTGTGTGTGCATATCTATTTTCCAGGCGGTTGAGTAAACCCCCGTCTTTTGTTATTTTCTGTGTATCTATACACACAGATTTAACTTTGTAATGCAGTTGGGAAAATGTGGCAGAAGTGATACTCCAGCAAATGAAAGAACTTCATCAACTTCTAATTAGAAATTGAGTCACTGTGTGGATAGCATAATAAAATGGTTAGTCTCTAGTAATCTACAACATACCTTGGTTCAGGAAAGACTTCATTAAAAGAATAAGACTAACAAGCTCTAATTAAAGGCATTTTAAAAATATTTCCCCAACTTCTAGAGTAGCGCTGTCCAGCGGAACTTTGCATAACGATGGACGAATTCTCCGTGCTAGCCAGTCTGGCCATCTGTGTTGCCGTTGAATATTTCAAATGCAGGCAGTGCAACAGAAAAGATGAATTTTAAATTAAATTTAATAATTTATATTTAAATGTATACAACTGCATATAGCTAGTAGCTTGATTTAAAGAGTGCACCTTAGACCCTGTAAAGATATCTTTTCCTAATAGCAGAAGTGTTCTTCATGTCACTATGTTTGGTACTAAGTTTATATGTGTGTGTATGTGAGCACCTTAATTACAAGTACACACATCTATATCTACCCATTACTAGTTATCTGTCTACGCAAGTGCCAGACAACCTCACCCTTTTCTTTATTTTTATTATTTTTTTTTTATTGTTAGGGATTCATTGAGGATACAATAAACCAGTTTACACTGATTGCATTTGTTAGGCAAAGTCCCTTTTGCAATCGTGTCTTGCCCCCCAAAAGTGTGGCACACACCAAAGCCCCACCCCCTCCCTCCTTCCCTCTCTGCTCTTCCTTTCCCAACCCCTCCCTCCTTCTTTCTCTCTCTGCTCTCCCCTTCCCCCACCCCCACCATGACCCTAATTGTCATTAATTGTCCTCATATCAAAATTGAGTACATAGGATTCATGCTTCTCCATTCTTGTGATGCTTTACTAAGAATAATGTCTTCCACTTCCATCCAGGTTAATACAAAGGATGTAAAGTCTCCATTTGTTTTAATGGCTGAATGGTATTCCATGGTGTACATACACCACAGCTTGTTAATCCATTCCTGGGTTGAGGGGCATTTAGGCTGTTTCCACATTTTGGCGATTGTAAATTGAGCTGCAATAAACAGTCTAGTACAAGTGTCCTTATGATAAAAGGATTTTTTTCCTTCTGGGTAGATGCCCAGTAATGGGATTGCAGGATCAAATGGGAGGTCTAGCTTGAGTGCTTTGAGGTTCCCCATACTTCCTTCCAGAAAGGTTGTACTAGTTTGCAGTCCCACCAGCAGTGTAAAAGTGTTCCCTTCTCTCCACATCCACGCCAGCATCTGCAGTTTTGAGATTTTGTGATGTGGGCCATTCTCCAACCTCACTCTTTTCTATTCAGGTAATTGTAGATAAAATTTACCAACGTAGATCCAAGAAAGTGTTGCCCATCATGTTCCAGATTAATGTGGGTTCTGCCAATGGAGATTCAATCTAGCCGTATGGAGAAAATCTTTTGATAAAGCATTTTCCTCGAGATAATTTCTATTTGCAAATGGTAGCATCATAGCCTATCAGATTAAGTCAAAGATGTTAATCCATCCATTGACCTATAAGGAACCATCCCAACAACTTCTCATATCATATTAATAAATCTCTATACTTTAGCTCCTCATCTTTATAACGAAAATCAGACTCCAACTTCTTCAAACAACCAAATTTTAGTTGCCCCTGCTCTTTAAACTGAAAATGAACTATATATTTTTTTATCTCACTCTTTATATATATAAACTGTATGTTTTTTATCTCAAAGATGTAATATTGTGAGATCTCCTGTAATTGTAAGAACATGGGATTTGAAAAACACTTTCCGGTCATGAAGACATAATTATTTGGGAAGGCTGAAGTGTTGGCAGCAGGTGGGTACTAGAAACACTCACACAGACGGCCTTTCCCTTCTGTGGGCACCGCCTTCCTGGTGGACTTGCTCAAGGAACAGGGGTCAGGGAAATCCTTGCCACGATAGGCCACGCTGGTCCTGCCTCAGAGAGTCTTCTTCATCCTTGGCTAAATAACTAAGACATTTAATCTCTTCCTAAGGTGGGTGTGATACGTTCTCTTCTGCTTAATTATAGAGCCAGAGAGAGCTGATGGCACTTCCCATCGTCAGTGTGAGAATGAATTCATCTGTGGGACTCAGCAGACCAACTAACTAACATCAGGCCCTCACTAAGTGATAATTGATGTTGTTTATATTGAGTAATTTTATCCAAAGAACAGAAAAGCTTCTAAGAAGTGAAAGATCTTTTGGAATAAAGTACAGGGCCAGTCAATGGAGAGAGAACTACAGCAGGGACACGGATACCAAAGGCACCTTCGACCTCAAGGTCTCAGGTTTCCACTAAAAAATAAAATATAACGGAATGAAAAAGTTAAACATAAGACCCACTTCTACAGATAAGGAAGCCATGGCCTGCCTTGACTATTTTAGTCTGAGAAAAGGAAGCAAATGAATATGGGGTTGGACAATTAACTTCATGAACTCAGCCTAGAAAACGTGCTGCGCACCTTGTGGCTGAGTATCACTACGGTCACCAGATGGCCTGGGGGAGTGCTTCCAAGGTGACCACAGTGATATTCAGCAACATAGCGCTTTTTCTAGGATGGGTTCATGAACGTACTTGTCATACCTCACATAAAGCAGGGAAGCTGAGGCTTCTGAGGCTTCTGTGGGCTGTTTGTAGCTGCTCACGTGCCAGACTCTGGAATATTTCCCAGATTTCCCTTCCAGCTTCCCTCACCCCAACTGGGTGTGATTAATAAGGCTGCGAGGCACCTGCCCCTGTGAGCGCTGGGCCCCCCGGGGGGCTCCTGTCCCCCGTCAGAGATTTGCTCTGAGAGTGCCAGTCACCAGGGCTGCCTCCACAACAGAAGTGAGGCCACCAGCAGGATTGGCCTCAAACATGCAGGGTGACACATTTGATGCGGATTTTCTTTTTTTTTTTTTTTGCAGTTTTTGGCCGGGGCTGGGTTTGAACCCGCCACCTCCGGCATATGGGGCTGGTGCCCTACCCTTTTGAGCCACAGGCACCACCGGATTTTCTTAACTCGGAAACAAGAATGAGCAGTTTTCAAAGTGTCTTAATTCTTTCAAACACAAACCTGAAAGAGATAATGACATTTTCCAAAGTGTCAGAACCTGGCTGAATCAATGAAGAATTCAGATGCGGCAGAACATTCCGCATGTTAGGAACAGGGAACAGCTGTGTTAGGTGTTTCGGGTACTGTGTCTGTCAGTGTCAGGTGGGTTCTGTCTAATGTGAAGGACAATACATCAAGATTATTTATCTCTCCAAGTAGAAATAGAGCAGGAATCAGAGAGAGTGGATTTATCAGGAATACACTCTGTATTTGCTGTGTCTTTATTCCTCAAGGGAAACCATAAAACTCCACGCAGCTAAAGTGTCAGCTGGATTATTTGATGATGCTTAACATTTACCAGTTTTCTCTGGGGGAAATAAAGTAGAAATTTAAATACTGTCGCAAGTTGCCATTAGCACTGTTTTTTGCTATTTCCAAATGACAACACAGGTGAAAGATGAGGAACCTGCTTGGACTATACTAGGGTCAGTCACACATCAGATAGTTCCAGGCATGGTGGCGGGCACCTGTAGTCCCAACTACTTGGGAGGTTGAGGCCGAAAGATCGCTTGAGCTCGGGAATTTTAACATTAACACCTCATGTCTTTAAAAAGAACAAAACAAAACAAAAAAAAAATCCTCTTCCTTTCATTGATTCTGTGGCTACATTCTGATTTCACTGCATAGATGACTGTGTTTTTAAGCTGCTGATCTTTAAAGAAACTTTAAAGTTTCCATATTTAGCAAATATTCCTATAGTCTTTGGCCACAAAATGTCTGCACATACACACAGACACAGAGGTATATTTTATATTCCTAAACAGAACAGCAATTCATTCCAAGTTCCAGAGTCACCTCCCCTGAGAAAATGCTGGTTCTCCTCACTGCTGACGGTATTTAGCCTCCTCTCTTGCTGTTTAACTACCCAGTCCCTTTACTTCTGACCCCCATCAAAGGGTCTCCTATCCCAGAAGATGAATCTAATTAAATTTTAGGGCATATTCAAGTGCTAGAGATAAACAAAAAGAAGGCAAGAGCTCATGCATCGTAATAATAGTAATCTTCACAGTAACCCTTGACATGAATGCTTTTAATCAAGCAACCTCAACATCATAATGCAAAGGCAGAAATAGAATTTAAATTTAAATTGACATTCTATCCTGTGAAAACAAAGGGGCAGGGTGGGGTTAAAATTCACAAAGATACTTGTACTTTACCCATGTAAACCTCAGACCGCCCTTCCCTCCCCGGGCTTGCTTTTCATTCTTTAAGATGACAGTTCTGATTCTTCAGCCTCCCCATGAAGAAAAGAAAAATTCCCTCGAAGCTGAACTAAATTCATCAGCAAACAAAATTATATTCATTGGATAAAATGCTAAATGAAAAAAGGCAGGTTTATTTTAAGCCGTCAACAGGCTGTTTTAGTTAATCAGGCACAGGGCAGAAGACAGGAGTTTGGTTGCTAAGAAAATGCTTGGCTCGTTTCCATAAAGTCCATGTGATGTGAAATGCATCTGTTCATTTCAATAGTGAAATAGAGAAAAATAAAATAAACAGTGCAGGGCATATTTGGCGAGTCACTGCAGAACACGGGGCCAAAATAACTTGGGTGTGGTCATTTTCTCCTCTGGACTCTCACTGTTATGACATTAGTCTTTTCTTACAATTAAAAAAATGTACTTTTAATAGTGATGTGTTGTTAGAAAATAAGTACATATTCATTTTAGATAAATTAGAAAATATAAAATAAGAAAATTAAGATCTGCCATCACACACACCAGTCTACCTGTCATGCCCTGCATGGTAGGGGCCTAATGTTTATCAGCAGAATGAATTAATATGTATTTTACTTGGAAATATGAGATCATACTGTATATACTTTTCTTTTTTATTTATTTATTTATTTTTAAGACAGTCTCACTCTGTCGCACTGGGTAGAGTGCCCTGGTGTCATACCCACAGTAATCTGAACCTCCTGGGCTCAAGTGACCCTCTTGCCTCAGCCTCCCAAGTAGCTGGGACTGCAGGTGCCTGCCACAATGCCTGGCTATGTACTGTATATACTTTTATAAACCTTTTTCATTAAAATATTTATCATAAACTGTTTTTCTTTCTGTTATTAGATGACCTTCTTTAGCACAATTTTGATCGTTTCACTGTTCTGGAATGTGTTTGTTGTCTAGACCTCGGGCGCATCTTCAGCAGCCGGGCACTGCACACCAGCGTCTGCCCAGGGAGGTCAGCATTGTGGTGCTGATGGTGGGTTGATGTGCTCAGTATGTTTTCACTGGACAGCACACTTATTTCTCTTGCTACTGAGACAGTAAATGAAATCTCAGCTGTTCTGATCGTGTGTAATTCCAACATTTTCACCGATAGATTCAGACCATTACTATTTAGGTAGGTAACAACTTGCTGTCCATATCCAGGTGTGTTCACCTGAGAGAACAGCCAGAGGGGGCAACCTGCTTGGCAGACCCCTGCCCATCATAGTGGTGCTCAGAGCGAAGTCAGAATGATCACTCATGCCCACAACATTTTCAAGATTGCCGCTGTGGACTAAGAGGACAGACAAAAAGAACAGTATTAAGTCACCACCTGGAAGAACACATTGATTAGCGACTCTCTTGATTAGTGAAGCTATTGATTATATGATCCAGAAGGCTGGGAAGGTCAGTGCAATAAAATAAGGAGCAGAGAAACACGGTTGGTATCTCCTAAGAACTCACTTGAATCCACTGTCCTCACTAAAGAAAAGGTGGAAAACAAAAATTCAAGGCAAAAATGATGGAGCGCAAACAGACGATTCTTGGAGATTTGGTAAAATCATCAGCTGGCTGAACAAGAATCAGCCTGAGGAGAAAGAAGAGTTTGAATATTAGCAGAGAAATTGGAGAATGCACATCCATCAGTAGAAGCTTTCATTGGGGAGCTGAGGACATATCAAGAGAAAAAGCTCCCTAAGGGCAGAGCTCCTCTGTCACAGTGCATTGTCTGAGCCCGTTATCAAAGAGGGTGACGGTGCTGGTCAGAAAGTAAGCGTAAACATTAAATATATGACCAGCCAGGCGCGGTGGCTCACACCTGTAATCCTGGCACTCTGGGAGGCTGAGACAGGTGGATCACTTGAGTTCAGGAGTTCAAGACCAGCCTGAGCAAGAATAAGATCCTGTCTCTACTAAAAATAGAAAAACTAGCTGGGCATCATGGTGGGCACCTGTAGTCCCAGCTACTCAGGAGGCTGAGGCAGGAGGATCACTTGAGCCCAAGAGTTCGAGGTTGCTGTGAGCTGTGATGATGCCATGGCATTCTGCTCAGGGCAACAGAGTGAGACTCTGTCGCTAATAAATAAATAAATGACCAAGTAAGTTCAGTCACAGTTTAAAATATACTTAAACTGTGAATTAAGCTGTAGGTAAATAGATTAAAAAATGTACAGTAGCTCAAACAGAATAGAAGTTTATTCCTTGCTTAACAGCCAGGGCAGGTGCTCCTTGTTGGTGAGTGGTTCTCCTCCCCACAGTGACTCAGGGACTCACACTCATGTTCCTTCTCTTCACTGGGGTTTCATGTGTCTCTTCTCTGCCTCCAGTCAGTGGAAGACACGTGAAAGCATGATGGAAGCACATCTCCAAAGCCTTGCCCCGGAAATTATATTCATCCCTAGAACTTAGCCGTGAGGTCTGGGGGGTGAAGTCCAGTCCCTTTCCCTACAAAGGGAAAACAGATGGGTGAGGAGCAGGAGGTAGCTAGTGCTAACCACAGCTATTTAAATTTTTTTGTATTTTGAATATTTTACTACCCTCTAGCAGTATGATGAATGAATGAAAAATAAAATCCATGTGTCAGTGAATAAAGATCCATTTCAAACAGGTGCCATAAAAAAAAAAAAAAAAAGGTGGAATTTCTGGGTCAAATGAGCATACAGAATTCTAAAGCTTTCTCATTACATTTAATCAAATTGACCCGAGAAGCTGTCATTCAATTTACGCTCTCTCGTGCAGTATTCAAGAGGCGCTGCCCTCGATGCCACCGTCCGCACCATTGTCAATATTGCGTACAAAATTCACATGTTAAAGTATTTTTTAGAAAAGATAAAAGTATCTTTTAGGGCGGCGCCTGTGGCTCAGTGAGTAAGGTGCCGGCCCCATATACCGAGGGTGGCGGGTTCAAACCCGGCCCTGGCCGAACTGCAACCAAAAAATAGCCGGGCGTTGTGGCGGGCGCCTGTAGTCCCAGCTACTCGGGAGGCTGAGGCAAGAGAATCGCTTAAGCCCAGGAGCTGGATGTTGCTGTGAGCTGTGTGAGGCCATAGCACTCTACCGAGGGCCATAAAGTGAGACTCTGTCTCTACAAAAAAAAAAAAAAAGTATCTTTTAGAAAAAGATAAAGTAGTCAAACCATAGAAAATACGAATGAGGGACATTAAAACAACCCAGAGATGGCCACTAATCTCTCGTTGGTCATCTTTCCAAATAACCCTGTTTTTCTTTCTTCTCTTTTTCTGTGTCTTCATCTCCTTCCCTCCTTCCCGCCCTTTCTCTCTCTCTTGCTTTGCTTTGAATGGCTGTACCTGAGTCACTTCACTGAGTCAGCCCTGACTACGCCTGGTAACCGCCTCTTTGCCCTGCTGAGTCTTTTCAGTGTCTGTTTCCTTACCTGCAAAATGGGGTAATAACAGGGCCCCACTCGTTAGATATTATCAGTCCTTGGGAGAATTAGACGAGTTAACACACATCTACCATCTTGATCAGGGCCTGGTGGGTGGTAAGTGCTGTGCGTTTTCACTGTTATTAATTTCAATCTGTCATTATGTTACCAACATTTCCTTGTGCATATTGCTTGTCTTTGGGCTTTATTTATAGCATTGTTTTCTATGTAGATTTTAAAATCTTTTATGCAGGAAAGTATACCTAGTCTTTCCTTCATAGTTTTTGTACTTTCAAACATATTTTATAAAGATCTCCTATTTCTTTTTATGTCTTCCATGTCCCATAATGTCCCATGTATATTTTTTAAATTTATACTTGCTTTGGTTATAATTGAGAGTAGAGTTTTTGTTTATTGTTTTGTTAAAGTCAAATCTATCATTCTTTTTCTACATTGGGAGTTTGCTTAGAAAAGCTTTTGCCACACATTGACAGTTGATTAACTTATCAACAATTGGCATAGGTAGAGATATAACTTTTCATTCTAAATTGTTTGCTAATTATCCTACCACTGTTTATTATTCTATGTGCTGATTTAAAGGGTCCATGGAGGGTTGGTACCTCACTCATCCACCAGAGTTTCACTCGACTGAAGCCACACCCCTGGTTTTGTGTTAGAGTTAGTTATAAGAGAGGTCTGCAGGTACAACCAATTCTTAACTCCGTAGATAACCATGTCGTAGATCAATGAAATAAAAAAAAAATAGCCTTGAAAAATAATCTTATCCTGGGCTTCTCACGCCACTTTCTACCCGTCTCTGCTCAGAAATGCCAGCTAACTTTGACTTTACATATGTCAGCTTGGGAGAATGATTTCTAAAGGTATATAAATGTTTTACAAAGCTAATTACAAGCAAGTTTTGGAATGTCTGCCATCTAGCTATCTGTACATTATGCTTTTCAAAGATTACAAGTAATGGAAAGCTGAACGTTGTTTTGAAAAAATGAAATCCACATGTTATTCCTGAGATCAGACACTGTATGATTTTATACAACAGGAATCAGAAGACAGAAGAGATTAAAGGAAGTTTAGCCAAAGCAAATCACCCAAAGGAAACGTAGAGTTTAGACTCTTAAATTTAAGGTTCATCAGTCAGCAGCTCATAAAAACATTTTATAAGGCCCTTCCTTGTCATGGAGGACTTAAGCCCAAGTATTTGATTACTAAGGAACTCAAAGCATCTCAGATGTTGCTACCATGTTCTTTTTTCTTTCATCCAAAAATTCTTAACAGAGGTATGGTCTTCAAACTTTAAATCTGATCTTAAAATAATGATAGGTTGATTATGGTCTATGCTGATGTTTCTAAAACTCTGTGGTGAAGAACCAGCCTTTTCATTTTTAATCTAAAAGAGACTATTTCTGTAAAATGTAATACAAGTGAATTATTAGAATTATTACATGGAAATACTTGGCTCATCACCTGTAGCACAGTGGTTACAACGCCAGCCACATACACAGAGGCTGGCAGGTTCGAACTTGGCCCCAGTTCTGCTAAACAACAATAATAACCACAACAAAAAATAGCCGGGCATTTTGGCGGGTGCCTGTAGTCTCAGCTACTGGGAGGCTGAGGCAAGAGAATTGCTTCAGCCCAGGAGTTTGAGGTTGCTGGGAGCTGTGACGCTGCGGCACTCTACTGAGGGCGACAAAGTGAAACTCTGTCTCAAAATAAAGGAAAAAAGAAAGAAAAAAGAAAATATAAACTGAAGCCCATTTTTTATTAGATTTAACAGACATACATTGCTATGTCAAATTGCTAGAAAAAGCTTGTAAATGCTAACTTTTTAATTTTTACCTTTTCTTTATTTTAATATATACTCATAGTCCCACCACTTTCAAAGTAAAATGTTCATTTAATCTACTAAAAATTATGACACATGGAAAAACTGGAGTATAAGTATTTGGGTCCAGGAACCTGAATTTTGTTTGTTTTTATTTTTTATTTCAGGTTAGTGTGAGGCTATAAACAACCAGGTCACAATATTTGGGTTTGTTAGGCAGAGTCCCTCTTGTTGTGTTCCATACCCAAAAGTGGGAGCACCCCAAACCCACCCTCTTCCCCTCCCCCTCCCTTCAGCCCATTCCCCCAACGTGAATTGAATTGAGTTTTTCTCCCATGAGGGTGTGAATTAGGCTGACTTTAGTCCCCGTCTCTACCCCATCGCAGTCAGTAGCAGTCAGTGGGCTGAGAGGTCCATGTGTTATATTCTGAGCAGCACAGCTCTGTGCCATTTCTGGCCCCAAACCAAAGCATTTTCACAGCCAAAGTCTCCTACAATATCCGAGAACGGTGACGAGAGGACCTACCGAACTGTTGTCTGTGTAACTAGAGCACGTTATGACTTATTTATCCCTACGACATGGTTAGATGTTTTTTCCAGAATGTGTCCTTTGACCTGCTATTTAGCTCTGAGCTGATAAAATCACGATGCATCTGTAATTTGTTATTCTTTTTTTTTTTTTTTTGCAGTTTTTGGCCAGGGCTGGGTTTGAACCTGCCACCTCCGGCATATGGGGCCAGCGCCCTACCCCTTTGAGCCACAGGCACCACCCATGTATCTGTAATTTGTAATGTCCTAATCCTGAAGGCGTGGGTTGTACATGCAGCATATTCCCTTTTCCAACTGGAATTTGCTTAATTTTTGTTTCTGTGTCTATGAATCCTTTTAAAAAACTCAGCACCCTGCGGAATAGTCCACAGCAGGGACCTTTATGTTCTGGCTTTACGCCTGCTAAGAATTCCCCACACTGCCTCTGGTCTGTGGTTTCCCAAACTGGGAGCCCTGGGCCTTTGGGGGCACGTGCTCAGCATTTCTCTTCTACATTCCTCGCCCCCAAATCGGGGGATCCCAGAGATCCTTTCACTGACTCCTTTCCTTCACCCTCTGCTTCCTCTTGAGCTTCCAGCATCCTGCTCTTTACTATGTTCGGTGCGATGAGACTGGGGAGGCTCACAGCAACCTCAGCTGTGGTGTCAGACTGTAGAGGGAGTCTATTTCTGGACTGTCCTTCTCTTGAAACAAAAAATGTGGATTTAATCTCCCAAAGCAAAAAAAAATCAAGTTTTTACAATTTCCTTGGTGTATGATAATTCTATTTTACTGTTTAGACTTTAAGTAGTTATTTTCTTTAGCATATTGCTTTATGTCACGAAATAGAGACCTTTAGAATATCTTGGAGCGTGTGTAGAGGTGAGAAAACAGTTAAACCATTTATTCACCTTGCGGGGTATAGTTCTATCAACCACCTTTGATTAAAGTGTGTTTAGAAAAAAGGCAGTTTAATAGGGTAGGCATAAGAGTTAAGCCAAGTGCTAAGTCTGTCTAAAACGCCCTTGCACACTGTTAATTCCATCACAATCTCTCTTAGCTCATTGACCCGACTGACAGCTCTATCTTAGCATTAACCTAGTAGCTGATCTTGTTTTTTTATTAATTGCCATCTTCCTTCATTCCTTAAATTTGTTATATTATCATTTTAAGAAAGAAAGGTCTATTAATGTAAAGGTTCACATGGACCAAACAATGCTCTGAAGTGTTTGTGTGCTAATCAAAATATACATGTTAATTAACAAAAAGTTCATGTTAATTAACAACTATAAACATAGACCATCTCCAGCCCTGCTCTAGGAAAGCTGTAATCATTCATCACAAGGACAAATTCCATCAACAGTCTTCAATGTCTCTCTGGTTCTGCTTCAGAGAAGAGGCTATAACAGCCTTAAGAAAGAAAATGGTCTGACTATCCAGAAACCAGGCTCTTTCCCTGGGATGAGGACCAGGTGTGGTTAACCACATATCCCGGAGCTATTCATTAGTAAAACCTGGCTCCGATGTCAACAACGGCATTAGCTGATGACCTAAAACGGTTCTCAGCCTGTGGGTCACGACCCCTTTGTAACAATGAAAACACACCCTGCATATCAGATATTTACATTACGATTCATAACAGTAGCAAAAGTACAGTTATGAAGTAGCAACAAAAATAATTTTATGGTTGGGGGTCACCACAACATGAGGAACTGTACGCAGGCGTCCTCAAACTGCAGCCCACAGGTCACATGAGGCGGTGTGATTGTATTTGTTCCCGTTTTGTTTTTTTACTTCAAAATAAGATATGTGCAGTGTGCATAGGAATTTGTTCATACTTTATTTTTTTATTTATTTTATTATTTTTTTTAAACTATAGTCTGGCCCTCCAACGGTCCGAGGGACAGTGAATTGGCCCCCTGTTTAAAAAGTTTGAGGACGCCTGGAGAGGGTCGCGGCATTAGGAGGCATTAGGAAGGTTGAGAACCACTGGTTTATGGCAAGCTATAAACTCAAGCTATAGTTCTATAGTCCGAGCACCAGGCATTGTCCTCTAGTCTGGGACTGGTTGTCACAGCGCCATCCACATCCCCCTCTCTTCCAGCCCCCTTCTTCCCCTGGGACCTTATTCCATTCCTTAGCCCAGACGCGTGGCTGTGTGGAAATCAAGCCTGGGGAGCTTCCCCATATTCTTCTGTCTTGTTCAGGAAAGGGTGAGATGCCCTCTAAAGCGTTCCTAACCGAGCCCCATATCTCAATACCTGGAATTTCACAAACGAAAACCTACTTGTGGTATTCATTACCCTGTCAAAATGTCTGGTTTTAGAGATAAAAGTGAAGACACCTGTAACTGCCTCTAAAGTTTGGCATTTTGACCAAATGGTACCAATAACCACTGCCAAAGTATGCATGTCTAATAAAAATAACTGCCTGCCCTCAGATCTGGTTTAAAATGAACTAAAACTTGCATTTACACATATACTGTCTGTTGAAATATTTTAAAGTAAAGTACAGACCGCATAACACTTCCCTTTAAAAAAAACAAGCTTTGGGTGGCGCCTGTGGCTCAAGGGAGTAGGGCGCCAGCCCCATATACTGGAGGTGGTGGGTTCAAACCCAGCTCCGACCAAACAAACAAACAAAAAAACCCCAAGCTTTGTGAAATTGGGTATTACATGTAGGGTGGTCTTTTGTTTGCTTCCTGTTTATTCTTAACCCACAGCTATCTAGCTCCCATCCCTGCTATCACAGTGAAGCTCCTGCTAACGTCCTTATGACCTAGATTCTGAATCCAGTGTGCTACCTCCTAGCACAGTGCCTGAGATACCCCTTGCAAGTATTGGTGCTCTTTTCTGTAACTTTAGAAGAAGTTAAACATGTCTCAATCCCATTTTTCCCTTGCCACATACTCTGAATGTTTTAATCATACTTTTGAAAAACCTTGATTCTGGTAGGAGACAGAAGCCTAGAAAAGTCATTAAGTAGAATATGCCATGCTCTATTCAGCAAATGAATTCTCACTTCCCATGAAATAGTAAAAAAAAAAAAAATTGCAAAACTCAGTTTATTTCATTAAGTCCCCAAGCTCTTCTGAAAGTGCTCGGCCTGGCAACCCAAATAATAAAAAAGTACCTGAAGATAGTGATAAATAAATGCCTCCGGAAAAAATAGAGCTAGTAAAGACTCTCCCATGGGCCAGTAATTCACGAGACAAGTCAAGTACATGTTAGTACACAGTACTGTCTACTGTTCCAGAAAGCTCCAGGCACTGTCTGAAACTTCCCGGGTACATCTGCTATCAGCTGCAACCGAACTCATCATTTTTTAGCGAAATTAACAGTCTACTCATGGTTGGCAACACGATTCTTTTTTGTATTAAATATACAATATTTCCCTGCATATCCATTTTAACTTGTCCTCAAAGACTTCAGAGCAAATAAAAGAATGAGAAGTCGGTGATGTGTTGATGGGGCACCTCCAGGCGGGCAGTGGTTGTGTCATGACACACACTCCGGAGCCGTCTGTGTCTTCATTCCAGGCACACAGGAAACACATGTCTCCACTCGGTGCACCTGAGCGCCTCCCCTCCAACAGGGACAAGGGGCGAGCCTTTATTTTCACTTGGGTGAATAACGTGCGTGTGTCTGAGATATGGTAGGGGCCGCTAGTAATAACTGAAGATTTAACTTGAGAAAGGCTTCACTTGCAGAGAAATAAGAGCAGATTCAAAGAGGGTTCGGGAAGCTGCCAAATCACAAGTAGAAAATGTTTTTTTAAAAAAAAATCCTTCTATTTTTTTCCGACACAGACTTTTGAGAGCTTCTCTGATTATCTCTGAAACAGCCCCACCATTCCCACACAAAGATGCCAGGAGCGGGAAGGACAGCTATCTGAGCGAAAGGCTTCCTTCAGGAGGAGAGTCGAGTTCTGTTGCAGCTGACAGCAGGATGTACCCGGGAAGTTTCAGACAGTGCCCGGAGCTTCCTGGAACAGTAGAATGTTCTGTGTACTACTGTGTACTTTACTTGTATTCAAAAATCCCAGCTCTGTCAGGAAACAGAATATGTATAAGTGCATATATACTTTTATTTTTATTTTAGATTATGTGTGTGAATGCATACAGACATGTATATTTATGTGTATATATGAAGTAGATATAGAGGGTGCAAAAAATGTATACACATTTTAAGAAAGGAAAAAACTATATTAAAATTATGCCACTCAATATATACCAATCATATTTGTTATCCTTTATTGTATATCTTGTAATTGCAGAAGTTAAATGTGACTTGAGTATTACAACTTTAATACAGATTTTTCCTTTCTTAAAAAGTGCACACAATTTTTGGCGCCCTGTGTACATTCATTTAGCAACTCCAATGATTCAGCAATCATTTTAATGGATGTACAGACTCACCGTGGAGACTGCACCAGGGCAGGCTATGTAAAGTATAGGGTGGGCCGGGGCAGCGCCTGTGGCTCAAAGGAGTAGGGCGCTGGCCCCATATACTGGAGATGGAGGGTTCAAACCCGGCCCCAGCCAAAAAAAATATAGGCTACTGCCCAAACTCGTGGGTCAGTAGGAGGGCCTAATGACATTAGTTGTCAACAACCCGTGAGTCCTTCTGTGGGTGGGGCCCTGTGCCAAGAGCTCAACATCAATGCACGTTATGACTTTGTGTGCACGAGCACCCCTGTCACCCATCATTCTGACTCCCTTGACCACACTCAGCGTCTCTTCACAGCAGGCACTGCGGCTGGAGTTACATTGCACATTTACTTATTTGAGTTGTTGTGACCTGACTCTCAAACTAGAGCTCCATGAAGAAAGAGCGGTGCTAACCACCCTCATGTCCAGACTGTGGGTTCTCCATGAAAATCCACAGAATGAATGGAGATACCGCGTGATTTCATCATAAGAACTTTCTGGGACAAGTTTTTGGTGGGTAGGGTAGATTGTAGAAGATGACGCTGTGGGCAGGTAACAGAGCAAGCCCTGTACTCGCCGTGTGTGGCTCTGAAGCCTTCGTTTTGACCACCAAGAGATTCTGGGTCCCAGTGCCTAGAAGTGGTGGCTGCAGCACCCAAAGCATTCAGCAGGTAAAGAAGAGAGAGAAACTCTCTCTTCTTTGGAGTTAACTTGGCCAGGGTTAGGGCGTATACACAATTTCTCCCCAATCCTCATGGATCTGTACTTGACACACAGCCCCTGTAACAAAAGGCAGATTAACAAGGGCCAAACTAGCACATTTATTAACGTATGCACGTATTAACGTATTTAATACGCGTGGCACGGAAGAAACCCGGTGAGCAGCTTAGAAGCAGTGCAAAGGAAAGTAGCTTTGGGCTTCCAAGAGCCAGAAACTTTGGGAAGTAAATTTATGGGAAGAAACAAATGGAGTCTGGTCTGCAGACTCCCTGCTGTGTCTCTGGGATGGTGAGAGGGGCTGGGGAGAGTTGCCTCCAGGAAAGGAGAGTTTACATTCTGTCCTTAGGCAGAAAAGGGGAGGATGGAGAGAGCCCTTCACCCGTTTATTGCTTCTTAATGACTTTTTGTTCAAAAATAATTTTTGTATCAAAGAGACATATTTTGGAATGACAGATTTGGTTTCCCTCACTTCACATCTCTGCCCGGGGTTGGCCTTGACACTGATATCCACTGAAGCAAGGCTTTGAGATTCATCTGAGTTCCATACCCCAGACCACTGCCTGGGTGGCCATCCAACCTCTCAGAATCTATTTCTTTATCCACTCTCTCTTGAGGGTCGTTGCAAGATTTAAACAAGATAATGATGGCGATGAACTTAGAACACTTGCTGATTTTGGGTAAATTCTTGGTGAAGAGTAGCAGTGATCCTTGGGAGAGAGGTGGCTGTCACATGAGGACGTGCCCAGCCCTCTTCTGCCTGCAGCCTGCTCTGGATGGGCTTCTAGTCAGTACTGCGATTGGCTGTTTGCTGACTAATCAACAACACTGTGCACTTATATTGGATCCTTTTTCAAAACCCCTCTTGTTCCCTGCTGGCGTCCGTGATGTACAGTGAGATCCCCAATGTTAATGCACCAAAAGACCTTGCTTACAACACACACAAGAATCCAATCACAGCTGCCTAGGGGAAGACCTATTCCTTCTAGGAGGGGGTGCTGCTCTCTGTGCTGTGGACATAAATAGGTTTTAAAATAGATTTTCAAATGTCTCTGGTATTATATTTGGGGGTTAAAATATTTGGAGTTATTTACTCAGGCCTCTCACTAGGAGCCAGGAGGAGCACATAGATTTTCTGAGAATTAGTTAGGGAGGTGTTTATGGGAAGAGGTGACCATCGCTTCGGTGTGATTAATTTCTCTAATTGTGTATCTGCTCTAATTTTAAATCATGAGAATTTCTTTCTCATGTCAAGAAATATTACTAATACCATCCTTCCCTCAAAGCCGCTGTCCATTCACTAAGGAAATAGACATGAAAACAGTTACAGTGAATTAACGGAGACTTTTAAATGAATTGAAATTTTATGAATGACATTGACGTCGCATGCACTTGGAAGACGGGAGTGCCTCCGTGTGTAACATTCTAGCTGTTGGAGGAACAGCCATCCGGGAAGCCTTGGATCCCAGCACTGACTTGCTAGCCTCTCAGAGACCTACATCCTGCAGGCTGGGAACCAAAGTCTAAAGCTGTTTCACTGGGAGTCTGCAGACGAAAACACCACAAAGTCAGTTTGAACATTATCTCTCTGAGTGGTCTGTGATTCTACTAATGACTTGCTGAACTTAGAAATTAAAATAATGATAGGTTGACTGTAAACAGAATTTTGTTTTTGAAATGGGAAACACATGACTCTCTAGTTGTTTTGGAGCCTAGGTTTTTACTACAGTAGATTGATCTAAGTCTGGGCAGGATACTAGACATAATTTGAAACCATGAAGGTATAAACCCAAGGGAACAATGTGTATAACGCTTGAACTATGTTCAAACTGAAATCAGGGGGAATGGCCAGGGGGATTTCTTTATCAAAATTATTGAACAGGAAAGTGCCTTCAACCTCAGTATAAAATATAATTTGCAATTACTGTTCTAATTTTCTTCCACTTCCCATTTTTATTTTAGGGCAGAAGCAGTTTGTAGCAACACTAGCTTCGACATCTCTTAGATTTCTTACATTTCTTTCCAAAAAATATTTATTTTGAGTTTTCATATAGCAAATGGCACTAAATTCAAGATCCTCTTCTGGACTCTCCTTCCCTTTGTCTTTAAATGATCAGACAGGTAACATCGTTGAGATCTTAAAGATTCTGAGGATGGAATGTATATTTCTGCTACATTATGGCAGTGAAGTATTTTTCTTTAAACAATCAGTATTTTTTAAATACTGAGTCAAATCACATTAGATCACTTGAGATTGACCGCAGGGGTTCTCAACCTTCCTGATGCTGCGATGTATTTTCATTGTTACGAAGGGGTTGTGACCCACAGGTTAAGAACCACTAATAGAGTCAGGCCACCTAAAAATGAATTTCTTTTTTTTTTTTTGTTTAATGAATTTCTGAATATGAAAAATACTCAGTGTTTAAAATAAAACCATAACCTTGGAAATTATACATGTAACTAAAAATCCTAAAATAAACGAGTGCTCAAAACGACCATTTTTCATAGATTAGGGGGTGAAAATACTGATATTTGTTCTTTTAGTATTTTGTTTTTTACTCCCAGACTTTTGTTTTAAGAATTAAAATACAATGTTAAGGCCAAGAGAAAACATTTCACAAATGAACATGAGGCAAAATGATGTGTGAAAATAACTTGTGAATTACAAGGTAATACTGAGGCCGGACTCTTCCGTACTTTAGCTGAAAGCCTACATCGCCAGGAAGTATTCTTACTCATTTCTTCCTTCATCTACTGACTCAGATGGAGCATTTGCTGAATAACAGAGATTCTGCCCTGTGCCAAGGATCCAGCTCCTGGGCGGTGGGGACTTAAGTTTTAAGATCTGGAGCCTGAGTCTGAATGCCAGCTTTGTCCCCTGTTTACCATGGGACCCGGAGCAAACTATGTGACCTTTCCATGCCTTGATTTCCCCTTAGTGACTTGAAGATACAATAATACTTAATTCATTGAGATGTTCTGGAATGGTGGTTCGTAACCTTGGCTACATGTTAGATGTATTCAAAGGGCTTTTTGGAACTAGCGATACACTCCTCAGCTGCTCCAGCTCTGGCAAAGTGAGACAGCGACTTGGGCTCACACAGCTGATGGACAGTGTCACGCTGAGGATACTCAGGTATGGTTTCTCCCAACTCCCCCAGGAAGAGCCCAATGCAGGCTTGCAGGTGGATTCTGACCAGTCATAACTTTTCCCATAAAAATCCTTTAGAAAGTTGAAAGAGCCATAATCTTTAGATCAGGCCAAATCTTATAAGTGGGGGAGTGGGGACAAAGACCCTGGTCGACTTGCTCTCCAGCTGAGAATGACAACTTGATCAAAGCAGACGTGAGCACCACTGCATTGGGTGCTCCACCTGAGGAGAAACTCTCCAAGGATTCAGTGACAACTGGTGTGGACACTATGTCACCAAATTCAGAATGCCACCATGGCAAATGTCACCAATGCTGACTTGAAAACCCTATTTTGGCACCAAGAAAGCTTCTTGGGTCCTCTCTGGCGCTGAAGTGGCATAGAACACGCCGGGTGCTCTGATGGGCACTGACTCGGAAGGCAGGACACTGACTAGGACCACAAACTCCTCTGTGCAATCCACAGAGCCTCCCAGGGAGTCTGAGCACTGTCCTGGCTGCTGGGAGGACATGCCCCATCCTGGGCTCCGATGAAGTCCATGGACAGTGCTCAAAGCCACAACCCCTCCCAGCTGGGGCTCCCAGGCACCAAACCACCAGAGCGGCTGAGAACGCTGAACCTCTGCCTCTGTTCACACCCCTGTGTTGAGGCATTGCATTAGTAACCTGTCGTGTTGAAACAAATTACCACAAACTTAGTGATGTAAAACAACATAAATTGATTATTTTATATTTCTAGAAGCCAGAAGTCAGAAAATGGGTCTCATAGGGCTAAAATCAAGGTATTGGCATGGCTGCATTCCTTCCCGAAGCTCTAGGGGGAAATCCATGTCCTGGCCTGTTCTAACCTGAGAAGTTGTCCCCATCCCTGGCTCGGAGCTCTCTTACGCCCTCCGAGCCTGCAGTCCCATCATGGCGGTGGTCCTGGCCACACCTCTTAGACTCTCCTGCCTCCGTCTGTCCCTTATAAGAGCCTCTATAATTGCACTAGACTCACCCGAATCATCCAGGATAATCTTCTATCTCAAAAGGCCTTCATCACATCTGTAAAGTTCCTTTTGCTGCATAGGATATCCGTAGGTTCTGGGAATTAGGATGTGAGCCTCGTTAGGAAGCCCTGGTTCTGCCTATCACCAGCATCACGGAGGTGGAAGCAGCGCTGACTCTCAGCACCGCGGGGAGAGGAGGGACGTGCCCTGAACCCTACCCACCCCCCACCCCCAACTGCCCATGCCACACACCCGGTCTGGCCTGTTTAGGGTGCAGAGCATATGAAGGAGTCTTAGTCTGCAAACAGCAGGAGACATACAGCTCCTGTATGTATAGAAGAAAATCTCTTAACCTTTACCACGTTTAACATTTCTTTTTTTTATTCATTGAGAAACAGGTTAAACTCTTTTTTAGCCTTCTCCGAGGCACTCTTCACTCTAGAAACAAAACCTAGTGTGTAGGGTCCGCGGCGACCCCCACAGCCCTTCTCTGACCCCTCTGCAGATGTGCTGATGGAAGGAAGAGCCCCCAACACCCACTGGTCTCTGTGCCCAAACCGTATTTTGAAATAATCCCCACCTGAGAGGAGGCTTCTCCTTTCTGCTGCCTGCCGGCACTAGGAAAAGGGGGCAAGACAGATGGCAGAGAGTTCCCAGCACTTTCACAAGTTTAAATCTGCTGTTCTAGGCACTGAAAAAAAAATACTGGCTTGTTTTATCTGTTTTGAACAGTTGTGAGTGAATGAGTCTAATGTGGATTGTCTTTGGAATCAGGTAAATATTCTCCTCCGAAATCCTATTTCCAAATACTAGGTTTTAAATAGTTTTGTTTTGCTTTTTATTTTATTTTTTTATTTTTTATTTTTTTTGTAGAGACAGAGTCTCACTGTACCGCCCTCGGGTAGAGTGCCGTGGCGTCACACGGCTCACAGCAACCTCCAGCTCTTGGGCTTAAGCGATTCTCTTGCCTCAGCCTCCCGAGTAGCTGGGACTACAGGCGCCCACCACAACGCCTGGCAATTTTTTTGTTGCAGTTTGGCTGGGGCTGGGTTTGAACCCGCCACCCTTGGCATATGGGGCCGGCGCCCTACTCACTGAGCCACAGGCGCCGCCCTTTTTATTTTATTTTTATTTATTTATTTTTGAGACCCCGGGTAGAGTGCTGTGGCGTCACAGCTCACAGCAACGTCCAACTCCTGGGCTCAAGCGAGTCTCCTGTCTCTGCCTCCCGCGCCCGCCACAACGCCCGGCTATTTTTTGGTTACAGGCGTCATTGTTCTTTGGCGGGCCCGGGCTGGATTTGAACCGGCCAGCTCAGATGTATGAGGCGGGTGCCTTAGCCGCTTGAGCCACAGGCGCCGAGCCTTGTTTTGCTTTTTAAATGCATTTTTCTCTACTGAGCCACAGTGGTCAGTGTGGAACTCGCTGTTTAGAATAGCTGTCTGCATGGCTCCAGGACTGATGTGCTTTCTCCAGCGTCCTCAGGGAAGCAGCATATTCCACGCCCCGTGTGCGACACGACCCCTGGATTACAACTCCTGCTTCTTACAGGGTACAAGAATATTTGCACACTGAAGTTCATCTTATGCACATGTGGGAAACAAAACTGCAAATGACCCTGGGCAAGTGCTGTTCAACGTGTACAACAGAGAAGAGGAGAGATAAAAATCCCAGCCTACCTGTTCCTTTCTGCAGTTGTCCTGCCCTGGTCCTTGGTTTCTTGGTTTGTAACACTAGGAAGCATCTTCCAGTTCTCAAAGGCCTATGAGTCTGTGTGTATGACCCTCCTCCTCCTGGGTCTAGGAAACCAGCTCTTTTGTTTCTTTGAAACAGAACTTTGCTGTTGCCCAGGCTGGAGTGCAGTGGCCATGAGCATAGCTCACGTAACCCAGAACTCCTGGGCTCAAGCAATCCTCCCACCTCAACCTCCCAAGCAGGGGCTGAGATGGAGTCTCACTGTGCTGCCCAGGCTGATCGCAAACTCCTAGCCTCAAGCAATCCTTGGGTCTCAACCTCCCAAAGCACTGGGAGGTGTGAACCACCACACCTGGCCAAGGCCAGCTGTTGACATGTATATCATTTTTTCTCTGAGGCTCTGAGTTCACCTGGAAAAGCCTAGAGCTTGGGCCGTTTTTTCCTAGAGCCACATGGAGCATCTGTTCTGCCTGGACACCATGTCAGTGCTGGCCTCCAGAGGAAGCCTTTCAACTCACTCTGGCTTCCCACACCCAGGCTCCTGCCAAGATTGACTAATGGAGGCATCTGAAATTTTTTGACTTGGAACTCAAGTTGCATTTTTTTCTTATGAAGTTTAGAGTTTGGTTTTATCTGCTTTCTCAGAAATAACATCACTCTCTCCTGGTTGAAAAATTCCTTGCTTTATAATGTATAAACTAAAAATTAATAATGTATGCATAAAAAAATAATGGAAGCCACTGGGACAGTAAACATGTTTTTGCCATCCAGTCTCGGTTCTTAGAAATCTTGGAACAGGTTCGGTGCCTGTAGCTCAGCAGTGAGAGCTCCAGCCACATACACCAGGGTTGGCAGGTTCAAACCCAGCCCGGGGCCTGCCAAACAACAATGGCAAGGACAACAAAAAAATAGCCGGGCATCCAGGCATTGTGGCAGGCGCCTGTAGAAAATAAGACAGTGTCTTATATTAAGGTGTGCTCCCAAAGATGCGCTAGGTCTTATTTTCAGGGGACGTCTTATGGTTCCTGTGAGAAGGTCTTATTTTCGGAGGATGTCTTATTTTTGGGGAAACAGGGTACTTGGGAGGCTGAGGCAAGAGAATCGCTTAAGCCCAAGAGTTTGAGGTTGCTGTGAGCTGTGATGCCACGGTACTCTACCAAGGGTGACATAGTGAGACTCTGTCTCAAAAAAAAAAAACAAAAGCAAGAAAGAAATCCTGGAACAAGAAGCTACAAGCTTTCTGATTTTCTTAGCACCTTCCTAGCCCAGGGCAGTTAAGCAACAGCACAAAGCCAGGAGGAACCTACGTAGAAAGGGGGGGGGGGCGTGTTTTCTGGGGCAGTATTTCAACGAATAACGCAAGCCTTGATGTCTGGTTCCGTGGGGTACAATAACCACCCTAGACAACGCATCTGAGTGGAAGGAAGAAGGCTGGATCCCGGCCTGTGCATGATGTGCAACCTGGTGGGGCTCAGCTGCTACTTTCAGAAGGAAAGTACTCACTTTCCTGGGTTGCTGCAGCCTCATCTAGCCCTCTGCCAGACCACGCTGCGAAAGAGGGACAGTGCTTGGAAAACAAACTGCAGTTTTTAATTTTAACAGGCATATATCTAATACCAGGCATCACACAGGATAGAAATGTCAGCCAATTTGTTGGCAAACCTTTGATTTTCAAAAAACGTACATATTTTTTTTTAGTCGTGACTTTTTCAAAAAGCATTAAACTTTAGCCTGCTTGGCTAAAGTTCCCAGGGCAAAAAGTGAGTTGCTGGACAGTTGGTTATGGCTGAAGAAACATCAGAGGATAAATAACTGCAGCAAATTAACAGCCCAAATGTTATAATACAACTTAAAGGACTGCTATTAAAGGAACCCAACCTCAACTTGAACCTGTCTTTAATTCTTAACAGTACTATATAAAACATTTATAATCATATTTTTGCTTGAATTATGCATTCTTTTCCTTTCTTCCTCCTCTCCCAATAAAGAAATCAGTTCAGGTCTATGACCAAAATTTACATTTTGAGGCCTGGTCTGCAAATAATGAATAAAAAGAACTTTTACAGTCCAGAAAATGCAGTGACCTTGTGCTTTTAGGAAATCATGGCGTATGATTTCAAAACAAAATGCAGGCCTTTCCGCACAAGAACACCTTTACAAAACTGTATTATCATAACTAGTAAATAAAATGCTGTTTCACTAAAGAACAGTCATCTCTCTTGATATGATTTTCCCCCAGGGTAAAGACCAAAGTCGATATAGAAAACAACAGAACAATATTCTGTAACATTTCCATTCTGACCGTAAGGAAGAAAACCAGTTTCAAAACTATGATCTCCAGGGAGATGAAATTAATTCAAAGTTCTCAGGAAAAACTAATAGTTGCTCTGTGTGGAAGCCATGATTGCATCTTTAAATAAAATGGTAGCTTTTATTGGAGGCCCATTATAAATAACTCAGAACAGTGGGTTGGCCAAAGAGAAAAGTAAACATATCAATAAGATAGTAATGAAGAGTAATTGCGTATCAGGAGCTGGGACTCGTTTCCTGGTCATGAGATGTGCTTCACGTTCACTAACCTCTGGGCTCGACTGATGCTTTATGCTACTCTAGTCCTGATTTGGGTGGTTTTTATGCTGCTAGAATGAATGGCACTGTCTGGTTATTTGGCTCCAGACAAGGCTTTTCCTCTGTTCATTTGTGAATGAATAGTGTTGCAAGCACAGGCCAGTAAAACATAATTTGTGTGCAAACACACACTTGGGGTGTGCATTCGGGTAACTGTGTTAAAATTATTTCTCTCACTTGGGAGTTGGGTGGGGAGAGGTGAAGGAAAATACTATGAGGATTTGAATAATTCTGAAAGATTTGAATCATTCAAAAGAAAAATCATGAGGCCCCCTAGCTGGTAGGATGGAATTTTGTGTGCATGGAAAAAGTCAGGAAAATGCTGAGTTGGGAGACATCACACTAAATAGTCTATAAAGCTCTTCAAAAATCACGTTTCTAATAGCTGCATAGTATTCCATCCTTCGTATTAACCTGGATGGAAGTGGAAGACATTATTCTTAGTAAAGCATCACAAGAATGGAGAAGCATGAATCCTATGTACTCAGTTTTGATATGAGGACAATTAATGACAATTAAGGTTATGAGGGGGGAGGAAAAGCAGAAAGAGGGATGGAGGGAGGGGGGTGGGGCCTTGTTGTGTGTCACACTTTATGGGGGCAAGACATGATTGCAAGAGGGACTTTACCTAACAATTGCAGTCAGTGTAACCTGGCTTATTGTACCCTCAATGAATCCTCAACAATAAAAAAAAAAAAAAAATCACGTTTCATGGTTTTTCTTTTCTTTGAAGACATCTTTTTTCTCAATTAAATGATCCTTGCAGTTAACAAAATCACATTTCCATTTTAGAGGGATCAATAAAGTTGCTGGGGTCAGTGTGTTTGTCCACCTTTCAGATGAGTCGTGCCAAGCCGGCCTGTTTTTTACGTGGTCTCAGTCGTGGGTGAGCAGAATCGCACTTCATGAGGTCTTAGCTTGGACCTCAGAACGCACAGTGCCACGTGACTGTAATAGGTCCCCTGCCCCAACTGTGTTCCTCTGCCCTTTACTACAACTTCCATCCAAATTCTTCTGTCACCCTTTCACAACCCCTGGAAAAATCAGGGGTTTTATTGGAAACCATGCAAGGGCAGACTCATCAGAGGTTCTAGAAGGAGAGTCAGGAAAAACAGCTGGGACTGCAATGGAATAGAAGCCCTGCCCCTCACTCCAGCACTGAAGCCTCTTCTCCAAGCTGGGTCAATGGGGATGGGGAGGGGGCTGCTATCTAGGTTACATCACCTTGAATTAAAATGTAATTACCATCCTGGCAGCTTGTCTTGCCACGGTACACAGGTGGGTGCAGTTAGCAGTAACTGATCCCTCTTTATGACTCACAGAGAACCTGACACCCTCCCCACCACCTTAGCAAATCCCAGAAGCCCCAAACAGCAGGTAACTCCCTGATTGAGATTGGATTAGTCCCGGTACTCAGAAGTGCCTGATAAGAAAAGATATACAACTTGGAACTCATTATTTTCCTGTTGTAGGTAGCATTTCAGTAGAAAGAAACCCATTACAATAGAATTTTAACCAAGAGATGTTTTTTTAATTACGTCTCCATCCGAATGCCAGATCCTACAGTCCCCTCCCATCTATCTTTGCCACTGGGCTCTCTCCCAGACACAGTGGGCGCTCAAAGTGTGGTGAGAACAATACAAGTTTGGAAAAGAAAGCCCGAGAGTTAAACCCGCTGGACCAGGAAAACAAGCAATTACCTGAAAATTTCTGACCCCTAATCTTTTGTGTCCTGCACTGCTCGGATAACTCAGATAAAAATGGGGCTTCTGCTAAATGTCCCCAAATTGCTTCAACTTCCTTCTTTGCTAGTGGAGATTTCTTTTGTGCTTTTCCAGCTGAAAGGCGTTTCGAGCGAGAATGAGGAAAGACACTGCCCTGGCGTCAATAGGGTTGGCGTGGGCGTGCGGGGAGATCAGCGCGAGTGTGTGTTTCTGGTCTCATTGATCGCTGCTCTCGCAGCCCCAGAACGCTGATGCCCGTGCCGTGGGTGGCCTCCTGTCAGCGCAGCCTGGACAAAGCCCGCAGGGAGGAAAGAGCCACGTGAGCAGAGGACAGACTCTGTGGTCAGGTGGACACGGTGCCTCTCCTGGCTCTTCCACCAGTTCCCTGCGTGATGTTCTATACATTGATTCATCTCTAGTCCAATCCTGGTCCGAGAAGAATAAGCTTGAAAGAATTATTGTGATAGTCAGATGAAATAGCATAGATTTAAGCAGCCAAACAGCGCCTGGGAAATACAAGCAGCTAATGTCTAATTTCCTCTCCGCAAAGGAAGGACGGCCCTGAGTTCTGGCTTTCCTGGTATGTGGCGTAGTTACCAACAGTGCCCCACGTGTGCCAGGTGGGAGGAGAAATTACACGGTCACTCCACAGCCAAGTTGGGTTTTGAGCTAGTTGGGACTCTCTTTTTGGTGACACCCTCTGTCTTCATCTGAGAACGGCAGTCATAAGGAATAAAACTCTCTGCAGCCAGGTTAAGCCCAGAGGGGAGCCCATCAGGAAGGCGCAGAGGCAGGTCCCAAAGCAGCCAGGCTCCCCGAGGGGCCAGACCAGACCCCAACACCCTGTGTTTGTCTCCAGAGCTGCACGTTCTCTCTGCATGTCTGGTTTGTCTTTCCGCAGACTACTCACTGGCTTCTGCTGCTTTAGTGGGTGTGTGGCCGCCTTTATCTGCAGCTGTACACCATCTCCAGGTGCAAGTCCATCAGACGCTGACTACAGTCAACTCCCATATTCCAGAATAAGGATGTTCGCATGCACCAACATTCCAAATACACTGCCTGGGGCCCACGGTCTGCCTATGGCTAAGTCAGCTGTGACCAGGGAGAAGGCAGGGTGACGCCCCACTTCATGGTCCTTGACAGCATTTTCTCTGGGAAGGGAGCATGAGAAGTTTCTCCAGCAAAGGGTCATGGGTGGGGAAAAAATGGATGATGGAGGCAAAGATGGCACCGTAGTAACTCCACCCTTCATGTCATATTCTCATGTCCCACTGAGACACTGTTCCACTAATTTCCATGCTCCCAGAATTCATCAGACTTATAATTCTGGGGTCTCATTACTTCAAGTATTTTCTGCATGCTGGGTGACATCAAGGCTGTTGTCTGTCCCCAAATGCTCATGTTTGACAGTGAGGGTAAATGTTCCCTGACCATGGCCAGCCAACACATGTTCATTTTATTGATGGCCTCCTGGGGACAAAGTCCCATAAACTAGCACTTCCCAGACTCTTTGACATCATGGCCCTCACCATGGAAAGAGTTCATATGCTCAGGGTTCGGGTTTGCCGTACAAAGACTAAATGTGAAATGTCTCACATTTTAGCTTTTCAGCTCAGTTTGAATTTGTGTTTTATAAAACAATGTTTGTTTTGACATAACTTATCTCAAATTTTGGAGCAGAGCCACTGTTCCCAAAACACGTACCACGATTCTCCCGAGATCTGGTGTGCCTGGCACAGACCGCGGTCTGAAAAATGTGGATTTAATCCTATAAGAGGGAAAGAATAATAACTGGGAACTTTAGGCATCAGGATGAGTAGGTGAGGGGATCTTTGGCCTCTGAGATCAGCTGGCATTTGAACATCGGGGCCTATGGTTGAGTCTGAATGACATTCATCTTTTCTCCAGCTTTCTAGACAGAGATGTAGATTCTAACCCAGTTCTACCTGGGTTCTCCTCCCAATTCTCCAGCTAATTAGCAGTGAGATACTGAGCGAGTTGTTGGACTCTGTTTGTCTCAGTTTCTTATTTATAAGTCAGAGAGGTTAACAGACGGCTCCTGTGAGGAGTGATGCAGGCGCCACACGCAGACTACCTGGGAGGGGCCGGGCTCACACTGTTTCTTGGCGCGTCTTTCCTCCCTCCCTCCCTCCCTCCTGTGTGCACGATGGCTCTCTCTTCTTTTCCGGTACCTTACACCCTTCTTTGCTCACGGGAATGTACTCTTAGCTCTTTTGGTTAACCCTTTCTAATCTACCCACCTTCTCCCCAGCTCTTACTTATTTGGGGCAGGAAAGAGGTTGGTAGATTACTTGTAATTATCCTACAGTTTTAAAAGAGAAAAACATAAATATGAACTCAACTGGTGACTTTATTATCTATTTTAGGTTACATAAAATAATTAAAGTGTGTTTGTTTATTTTTATTTATAATATTTCTTTGAGTGTGACACGTCTTGAAGCCATCTCCAGGATGGAGTCCAAGCTTCCTCTTGCAGGTCTCACAGCAGAAAATGATTTCTCTCCTCCCACCTGTCTCCTTTCTTTTGCTGCAAACCATGTATTCCCTTGTTGATTTATTTTTTTCATTTTGCAGTATACAATGCATCCTCCCGTGAAGCCTTTCCTCAGAGTCAGAAGATGACCGTCTTCCCCTCTTTCTTGAATCTCTGTTCCCTCACATTGCTTATAAGCTGGGCCATGAGATTTTTCCTGTAAGAAGGGTGTGTCTGCACTTTTTCTAAAGCACAGCATGAGAAGAAACGCAACCACAACAACAAAACTGTTGGACGTCTTCTGACATAGGATTGGAAAGGTAAACATCTTAGGAGTTCGGGACTGGGGTGGGAAGGGAAAGAAAAGGGAGACGGGCAGAGCTACAAATCAGGCAGGGCTCCTCTGAGATCGCTGCTTGTTCCCTGTTTCCAAATGTAGACAAAACATTTCTCGTATTGTCCCACATCCCCCTTTCCTTCCTCTCCTGCTCTCATACGTTATATGAAAGTGTTACCAGAGAAAACCGGCAGGAATGTTCCAGAATTTAAGGCACTAAAGGAGAAGCATCTGAAAGGCCTGTCCACTCCTGGGGAGGCTACGACCCTCTGGGATGCTGTCTGGCTCATCCCTCCTGGGTCTGCCTTCCTGCATGGTCTGGTCCCTCCTCAGCCCTCCTCACACCCAGCTCTGGCTCTTGGAAGCCCCGTGTAGTGATTCAGGCTGGTTTCTGCTCAGACAGAAGGGAAAACAGGCAGAGGTAGATTGTGCCTTCTTGTTAAAACTCTCCTGAATGGTTCCTCAGACTGGGCTCTGAAGTGTGGGCTTCTCAGAGCTGAAGCCCCTAATGGCAAGGCGCCCTTTCCACCGTGATGGATCTGAGAGTCTACTGCCCACAGAGTGTGGACAGGGCCCGATGTCAGCCCCCACCCACCCAGACGAGGGGTCCCAGGGCAGGAGGGTGGCAGGAAGAATCGCCTTGTGAAGGGCTCCATTTCCTGAGTGTAAGTAGCAAGAACCTTAGTTTATGGAGAACCAGGAATTTATTAGTCAGTTTTTGTCATAATAATGCTATGTAATAAGCCACCTGATGCCCAGAGGCATGTGGCAAAGGCATTTTTTCTCCCTTTCGTGGATCTGAGGGGTCAGCGGGGGCTCTGCTGATCTAAGCTGGGCCAGCTGGGCCTGGCTTCAGGCTGCAGGCTGGGTTCAGAGTCTGAGCAGCTACTGGGAGCATCTCACGGTGGATTGAGCCAGCTCCTTAAAGGCGCTGCCTGAGCCAGGTCCACTAACATTTCATTGGCCAAAGAAGGGCCTATGGCCCAGCCTAACTCAGTGGGGCTGATCTCCATCCCAAGGAGAGGGCAGTCACGTGCAGTTCCCACCACCGCGAGTCGTTGAACCCGGAGGTTAGTGTTGTTAGTGCAAACTCCCTTTCCCAACAGAGAGGTGTTCTCTGCAGCGTTTCTGAGATGTGGTGGAGGTTCATTGCTAGCATGTCCATGTGATCTAGAACTTGCGCTGTCTTTGAGAAGGGATTTTATTCAGTTCTTCCTTAAACTGTGTGTAAATTTGCTTCCTTTTTTTCTTTCACTTATGCATCTCAGCTCTGGATCTGGAGCACACAGAAGCTTCTGGTCCCTTATCCAGAGGGCAGCCTTTCTGAAGGGTCTGCTTAAGCAGGCTGTGGCCTCTGTGGTAGGCCCAGGAACCAGCCCTGTCAGGGTGCCCAATCCCAGGCCCATGGGCTGCGTGCTGACTATTTGAGGACTGTTTTGCTTGTCTGTGGTGTTAGTTATTGTGAAAAGTATGCACAGACCTCTTCTTTTGCTCATCAGCTTTCATTAGTGTTCATGGCCCAAGACAATTCTTATTGTTCCAATGTGTGGCAGAAAGAAAAAAGGTTGGACACCCTTGAAGGACTGGAGGTCAAATCCTGGTCCCACCACTTATAGCGTGTGTTTAAAAGACATCTCTACTTCATTCATCCATAAAATGGGGGATAATAACATCCACGCGATACAGATATTTCAGGCTTGAGCAAGGTAGATGCCTACACTCTAGTTAAGTACCTGATGAACATTGACTGTGACACCATGGGGCTAAGTGAAATGACTGTCACCTCCTGCCTTCTTCAGACAAAATATCCTTTGTCCTTTCTCCTGTGTTATAAGTGTGTTTTCCTTTCCTCGGCCTCTGGTTTAATGCACTTGTTTGCTGTGATATCATCATCACAGGGGAGTCCATCCTCATTCCCCTCCTGCAGCCCACATGTCATCTGAGCACGCACCCTGCCCACTTCACCTGGCTGTAAACATTAAATGCATGATTTTCTATGTATTCTGATTAAACTTTGCCTACTTTCTGTTCTTTTAAAATATTTTGGAATCCAGGGTCTACTGTAATTTTCCCAGTTTTTTCCTTAATTTTTTATGAGTATATTATTATTATTATTTCATCCAAATCACTAATAAATCTGTTGACCAGGACCCAGACTACTTTAGAAGTTCACTGAAGTCTGTGCCCGTGTTCTTTCACTCACGCACCAAAAATGCATTAAGCTCCTCTAGAACAGCAGGGTCCTCACAAGGCATTAGGGGTACAGTGAGAACAGTAGCCATGGTCCCTGCCCTCATGGGCGGACAGTCTAGTGAGGGAGGTGGACATCGATTTCACAGTATGCTCATAAATACTAATTATAAAAAGTAATAAATATCTTGGAGGAGTAACATGTGGTGCCAAGAGGAGAACCTGGCCTGGACTGAGCATCCAGAATGCCTCAGCAGGGGCCATTTGAGCTGGGAGCCCCCCAGGCAGAGAGGAGGAGGACGCAGCACAGGCCATGCTCTAGTTGCGGGTCCTTGCCTGCCGGGGGTGAGTGAAGGCCGACATTGCGGATGCACTGATAATGGGGGAGGTGACGGGAGACAAGGGTCCTTTGCAGAAGTTGGGCCTTTCCTGAGCGCACAGTGGAAAGCTCTGTAAGGCTCTGAGTAGTTGACCAGCATAGTAAGATCTTTATTCTTATCAGATCATCCAATGTGGAGAGTGACTCAGAGAGAGGCAGTAATGTTTATGGGGAGACCATTCAAGGGGCTATTGTAGTAATTCCAGCAAAAGATGAAAGCAGATGGGACCAGCAGTGAAGAGGGAGAGAAATCGGTGGATTCAAGAGGTACTTGGAAACAAAACAGACCGGACTTATTGAGAGCTTAGACATGAAAAGTGAGAAAAAGAGGTACAGAGGAGGGCCCTTAGTGTCTCATTTTTATAACTGTGTGAACGGCGATGCCCTTGACCGTGGCAGGGAATACTGGAAACAGAGTGGGCTTAGGGGAGGGACTGGGGTAAGGCTGATTTCAGACACGTAGTGTTTGAGTACCACTGATATATCCAAATAAAGATGCTGAGAATTAAAAGAAAAAGCAAGCATTTATATGATGCAGTGTGTTTCAGATGCTGCTCAAAGTACCTTGTACATACGCATTCGTTTTTCTTTGTATTATCCCTGTGGTAGATATTATCATCATTATTAACCCCATTGTCAGGAGAAGGGGACTGGCACAGAGAGGTTAAGCAGGCTTCCCAGAGCTGCACAGCGAGTAGGCAGAGAATTTCATATGCAAGGTTGGGGCCGAGAAGAAAGGCCAGGACTGAAATGACAAATGGGAGAAATTGGTGAGCCACAGGGATGGAGGAAATCATTCCAGAAAGAGAACATAAAGAAAAAAGAGCTGAAAATTGAGATGGAAAAACTGTCCACAGTCTGAAAGTGGGCCCAAAAGGATGAGTGCGTGTCTTTCAGTGTTATCCCGGGTCACTATTGATTATTTAATTTTCTCAGGAAACATGCCAGTGTGTAACTTTACTTTTTGCTATTAATTAAGGGTGTCGAGTCTGAGTTTCCACTTACTTGTACATTTCTGTTGGGTAGGGACACACGTGATTCTATCTGGTAGAAAAGGAAATCCCAAAGGCTGGAGCTAATGAAAACATTAACCAGGTTTGTACCCAAACAGCAGTCTTATTCTCACTTCTTAAAAGGACTACAGAAACCCCAGTTCTTAAAATCTTTCTAGAATCAGCCCCACTCTTTTGCTGCCTCCATCTCTAACTGCTCTAATTGACATACGTCTATTCCCTCTTTGTCAAAGAGTCGTGTTAGTTTCTGAGAACTGCTCTGTGAAAGACCTTGGACCTGAACATCTTCAAGGTCACTTCAACAGCCACAAACCCGCTTGTGATTACTGAACCCATGTCTCTCCTTTCCATTTATTCCTTCTTTAAAAAAATATTATGGGAAAACTATTTAGTATAAGGCACCCTGTAGAACTCAGGACATGGGAGAGAGAGGTGAAGACACAGGGACAATTCCTTTAGGGCTTGCGGTGTTGGAGTGAAATAGATCAACAGGAAACTGTGACACAGAGATGCCACACAGGATTAATTGAGGAAGGCGTGGGACGGTGTGGCCCAGTGGGACGGTGTGGCCCTGGGACTTCAGTGACCAAGGGGACTGTGCCTAGTGGAAATGAGAAGGAACAACGGAAGGAATATAATGAAGAAAAGTGAGATAGACAAGAGAAGACATTCCAGGGATTTTGTCAGTGTCTTGGTGACATTCGGTTGCCCTTGCTCTGGTGGCTCCCCTCTGCCAGGACTCTGGGAGCCTGGCTTGGCCCAGGCCCAGGCTGCTACTCCTTCCCTCCTTCCTGCAGCCTCAGGAATGGTTCTAGCTCACAGAATCTCCCACCCTTCTTCTAGGGCTGTGCAGAGAGTGTCTCTCTGTGTTAACACAAGGATATAATATGCATCCCGATTGCTACAGCTGTCCCTTTTATATCGTTGTGGGCATGGCATCTGAATGCTTGTGTCCCCCATGAATTCATCTGCTGAGATCTGAACACCCAATGTAATGATACCAGGAGGGGGGCTGTAGGGAAGTGATTAGGCCAGGAGGGTGGAGATCTTGTATATGGGATTAGTGCTCCTACTGAACCAGCCCCAGAGAACTGCCCTCCCCCTCCACCATGTGAACTCACAGCTAAAAGTTACCAAGTATGGGCTGGGTGCAGTGGTTTACAGCTGTAATCCCAGCACTCTGGGAGGTCAGGACGGGAGGATCCCTTGAGGTTAACAGTTTGAGACCAGCCTGTAGACCAGACAATGCAGAGGATAGAAAGAAATGGAGACTCAGAAACACAAGCGCCCTGAGCTACTGATGTGTAGAAGGTTCTGGAGACCTCTTCACTAAATGATCCCGTCCACTGCTGCAGTTTTCTTCATTACAAATTTCAGAAAGGAAATGGTGGAATTGGTGTCAGACAACACATCCTTCTGACTTAAGAGGACAGGAATAATTGGGAGCTCTAGGTGCTAATGAACTCTGGGGGCCACGTTCTGCTAATTCTGTCAAATTCCAGCAGTAGCATGTGGCTAAGTGATACGTGAAGCTCCGCGGTCACCCAAAAAATGCAGCAACACTGAATTTTTGTGTAGATAACAGAATTATTAGAGCAGGTTTGGAGGCTGGAAAGGAAGAACATCCTTCCAAAGAGAAACACCGGAGCGGCCAGGGAGGCAGTGCAGGTGGACCTGCTTAGGGTGAGGGGCCTTTTGACAGAACGACGGTAAACCTGTTTATATATGCAAGTGACCTGAGGAGCTGAATTCATCCTGATTTTCTTCAAGAGTCCAGGTATGGAACCAGGAACGTTTTCTGTTTTTATCATTTAAAAAGACACATTTCTCACGTTCTACTTAGCTCAAAGTGGGAAAGTGGATACATTTAACTATAAGACGAGACAGACTTTTCCAGCAAACATTAGAATCTAAGCACTTGGAATGTAACTGGGTAGCCTGAAGAGGGCTCCTCCTGGGGGCTGCTCAACCCACCTCGGCACCCTCACTCCAGGGATGAGGCTGCTGCCCAGCCCGGGAGGGGTAGTCAGTCTACCAGCCCTGTCAGAAAAGCAGCGCCGGGCGGTGCCTGTGGCTCAGCGGGTAGGGCACCGGCCCCATATGCCAAGGGTGGGGCGTTCGAGCCCAGCCCCGGCCAAACTGCAACAAAAAAATAGCCGGGCCTTGTGGCGGGTGCCTGTGGTCCCAGCTACTTGGGAGGCTGAGGCAAGAGAATTGCCTGGGCCCAAGGATTTGGAGGTTGCTGTGAGCTGTGTGACGCCACGGCACTCCACCGAGGGCGATCAGGTGAGACTCTGTCTCTACAAAAAAAAAAAAAGAAAAGAAAAGCAGCCCCGTCGCTTTACACTCCCACTGCTGTTTTCTCTTACTTTGGGGGATCTGTATTAATCTCTGTAAATGTCAGTATGGATTTCTCGGGAAAACCCTAGTACTATTTCTATAGGGGAAGGGGGAAGGAAGGAAAAACACAATTCACGTACTGATTCAACAAAATAGTGCTCGATAGAGTGCTAAATACTGGAACAAAACGGCAAGCACGGTGATGTGCTTTAAAGGACTCATCTGGGGCCCTTTACAGGTGAGTGTCTGTAGCCCAGAGACGTCAGAGGCACCAGGCAGCCGAGCCCCAGGAGGCAGGCAGGGGAAGGAACACGGTGGGCCTGAGGCCTCTCCTCTGAAGGCCAGTTAGCAGGTTGGCCCTGGGCTGGCATCGGGGAACATGTATTTTGGGAGTGTTTCCGTCAACTCCCTAACTGATCAGGAGTCCTGATGTGGCTTGGTGGTTTGTGCAGACTATGTCGTTCATGCTGAACTCCTGCTTTCCTCCTGGGAGCCTGGGTTTTGGTATGTGCTGGGCAGAGGGGCCTCAATGACCAGTGTCCCGTACAAACACTGGGCAGGCCTTGAGTCTCTGACGAGCTTCTCTGGTCGGCGACACTTCCCAGGTGTTGTTAGATCTTGTTGCTGAAGGAATTAAGCCTGTCCTGTGTGTCTCCACTGGGAAGGCCTCTCGGAAGCTTGCGCCCGGCTTCCTCCAGACTCCCCTCCCTCACGGGCCTTCTTTTCTTTACCGATTTTGCTTCATACCCGGATTCGATAATAAACCACAGTCCTGACTACAGCTGCGTGCCACGTCCATGAGTTATTCTAGCCAATCACCAAACCTGGCGGTGACCTTTGGGGACCCCTGTTCCATCTTTACTGTGGCCTGTGCTTATTGTCAAGCCTCTCATATTAAGTTCCTATTTAGTGCCATTTTCAGAAGTTCATTCAATGGGACTGTCTGAAGGCAAAGAGTAGCAGGGTGAATTCCAAAACAGAGAAAAGATAATGAAGTTTATCCAGGGCTCACGGACTCTTCTGGCTCTTAGTATATAAGGATTTTTTTTTTATTTTTGCCTTTGTGTTATATGTAGTATTTTACTTTTATTACTGTAATTAGAGTGTGGTATGTACTTTTTATAACGTCAGATCTTGTGTTTCTTATATTCTGAAGATGACAACGCTGATGCATCTCAATAATTGTCAAAATGATATTTGTCCAAGTGCTGAGTTCTCCACAGCTCCAGTTGAAGAACTATTCAGCAATACTCCACTTTGCTAAATGTATCATGAGAGCTCCTTTCCCTCATTTTAAATGAACTTTCATTTTAAATCTCTGTGACTTGATAAGAGGGTGTAAAATGCAATTATGTGCTTCTTCTAGAAACCAAGGACATATGGGTGTGCACGTGTGTACAAATGCCTGGGGCCATGGGGACGTGGAGGGGACCTCTTCATTTTGTTTTAATTGGATATTTCTGCTTTATTTCTTTTCTTTAACCTATAGACACATCTTTCTTTCCTATCTTATTGGCTCCACTATGACTTCAAATGCCCTTTCAGGAGGACCTCAAAGTTTTTGAGCAGGAGACAGGCGAATAAGGGTCCTTATTTGCGCTTTTACTGTCAGAGTGCTAAGCAGGTTCCATGGCAATGCCTGTGGCAGACACTGGTGGTTTGTATTCCCCCTATCTACCTACCTTACAGTATTTGGCTAACAGATTCTCTTCCTCCTCTGCTAACAGAACCGTGATTTGGGGAAATGGCAATGTGCCAAGCTCTAGGGGATGAATCATGGTTGGTCTAAGATGATCATGGCAGCCCTGTCCTGGGGATGGTCATGGGCCTGAGTTCTGGCTAATAAATGATAAAGGAAAAATTTTCTTCACTCACGAGAAAGATGCACACAAAGAAAAGTTCTTTTGCTTCCCTCCCTCCTTTTCTGTTTTAAACACAGTTAGGCAAGGGCTTGATTTCAGGAGATGAAGCAGCCACCTTGTGACCATGAAGTTACAAATCTGAGGAGGAAGTTGGCGTCTCTCAGTGGTGGAAGGATAGAACAGAAAGTGCTTGGGCCTTTGATAACTTTGTCAACCACTGAACTCATCCTGGGGTGCCCTCCTCTGGATTCCTTTTCACGGGAGTAAATGTTCTTATCTTTGAAGGCTACAGGTCAGGTCTTCCCACACCTGCATCTGAATACATCTCCATACAATCATTAACACAGTTTGACTCAAAACAAGGTAGCATTCCTAGGAGTGGTGGGAGCCCTGGGGCTCCGTCCAGAACTGTTCTCAGCAGCATCCAGGCTCAGCCGGGCGTATGGGCTGGTGTTGTGGGGACAGTAAGACCTAACCCCCTCCTCTCTATCTGGGACAACGCTGAAGAACCATCCATAGGAGAATGGCTGTGCCATGGCATCCTGGTCGCCTCTTATGTGTCCACACAGTTAAGGTTTGAACCATACCAGGCTTAGCTGAGTCTTGGGAGAGGACGGGACGCCAGTCGGTGCTGCTCTGAAACCAGCACCCACTGCCTTCCTACCAACCTCCTCGGGAGGCTTCAAAGGAATCCGTGCTTATTACCTCCTAAGTCCCGGTGGGGGTGTGTGGCTTCCTGCCTCCTGCCCCTCCGTGCAGGGCTGCAGACTGTAAAACCATTTTGCTGCCATCTCAAATTGGTTCTGACAGCCCAGTGTCAGTCAGGCAGCCCCTGGGACCTCAGCGCCATCCTTTGTGGTGTGTGAGACAGGACCATGGGCTGGCACCTCTGGTTTATTCTTTTTTTGCTGTTTGTGTAAGTAATAAACTGTCTAAATCTAAAAGTGGCTCATATTATCTCTGCCAGCAGAATCAGCCAGCCGTTGGCCTTTGACCCTGTCCTGTTTGTATTTGACACTCTTCGCGGCTCCTGAGGTCTCTGCAGGATTGGCTGAGGCTCAGCAACAGTCACACTTCAAGTCAGCTTTTCTCTGTGCCCCTGTACTCTCCTCACTTCCATACATGGGCTTCTCCCAAGATCATTTCCCAATAAACCCACACGTAGCTCTATCTTACACCTGTGCCAAACCTCAGGTGACTGACTGCTCCTGGCCAGGAAGCTGACTCTCAAGTGGGATTCTGGAGACGGGTTACTCACCCGCCACTGGTGGTAGACAGCACCTCCGACAGGCTGCAGAAGTTGTCCAAACTTTCACCCAGGGCAGACTGGGATGGGTACTTGTGGAAAGTGTGTACTAGATCAGGGATGTCCAACCTTTTGTTCTCTGCTCCACAATGGAAGAAGAGTTGTCTTGGGCCATACACACAATACGCACAAACTAAGGAAAGCTGATTAGCAAAAAAATGGTCCGTGCATGCTTTTTGTGATCCAACACCACAGATAAGCCAAAAAAAGTCCTCACAAAATCTGCAGGCGACCCACGGGCTGCAGATTGGACACTCCTATACTAGATGGAGCAACACTTCCGTGCTTGAGAAATAGCAGTGTCTGGTAACAAAACACTACTCTGTAACAAAAGACTGTGGCATTGGAGGCCGTTGGTAACTGCTAGTGATTTGTCAGAGTTAATGACGGGCTCAAGTGCAATTCAAAGCCAATTGTGAAAGCCAGAGGGCCTCCTTGGTAGCATTTAATAAGCATTAAACTTCTACATCCAGAGGGCAGACCTAGAGGATGACCACGCCCAGGACTAATCACATCAGGAAGCTTCAGAGCAAGTGGAACTCTCAGCTTTAGCTGATCTCCTAGGCCAAGGCCACGGTCCTAAGAGGGAAGGTCCGGGAGCCTGGGATCTGAGGCTTCTGGGTTTGCAGAGGTGGTTCACTCCCCCCTTTGGGAGGTTAGTGATACCTTTTCACTCTGCCTCAAGAAATGAACCTTAGAGAGATTCAGGGACCATGTCACTGAGGTTTTGGGGAGTGCAGTGATCTGGGCCATGCCAGAATATCTCCTCTAAAGTAAAGAAACAATTATTGTATTTTGTCCTTCCTGCCACCAAGACGGAGGCACAGCTTTTAGTAAGGCCTTGTCAGTTTCTTGAAGCAACATATTTTAGCACCTGGAAATGGTATCTGGATACCATTACCAGGAAACATAGAAAACTGCAGGCTGAGTGGGGCCCAGGAGTATCTGTAGGTAAAGCTGCCCCCCGGAGACCTGCACCTGCCCTGTCACGGTCGGCAGGCCAGCCGCCCTGACGCCTCTGTGCAGCCCCCATCTGTGCCTGCAAGAGAGGGTCTGGAAAAATGCTTACCCGAGCGTGTTGTGGGCTGAATGTGTCTCTCTCCCCAGATTCACATGTTGAAGTCCTAACCCCCAGCACCTCAGAAAGGGACTGTACTTGTAAATATGTCTTCAGCAAGGTAATTGAGCTCAAATAAGGTCATGAGGTGGGCCTAACTCAGTGTCACAGGAGAGAAGAGGTCACAGACCCAGAGAGAGGGACGACACTGTGAGCACACACCCAGACAGCAGACACATGCGAGACGGGGAGAGAGGCCTTGACTCTTGACTTCTGGCCTCCAGAATTCAGAGAAATTAAAGGATATGTCCTTTAAACTACTCCGTCTGCTGCATTTTGTTATAGCAGCCCCAAAAACTAATATAGAGAGGAAAAGAAAATAGAATATAGGAATTGGGACATTTTTGTCATATTTTATGGAAGAAAATATTAAATCTTTTTTTTTTTTTTGAGACAGAGGGTCACTCTGTCACCTGGGTAGTCCTGTGAGTGAGTACTGTGGCATCATAGTTCACAGCAACCTCAAACTGTTGGGCTCAAGAGATCCTCCTGTATCAGCCTCCCTAGTAGCTGGGACTACAGGTGCCCGCCACAACACCTGGTTAATTTTTCTATTTTTGGTAGAGATGGGGTCTTGCTTTGCTTACACTGGTCTTGAACACCTGAGCTGAAGCATCCTCCTGTCTCCACCTCCCAGGGAGGAGGACTACCGGGGTGAACCATCACATCCCAGCCATAGTAAACATATTTTTATGCTGAAAGGAAAGAGAATCAGGGCAGGGCTGGACACTCAGGCCAGGGAGCTTTCTGCGTGATCTCACTGCTCCATCTCTGATGATTTTGGTTCTTGGTATGACAAAAACTGATCACATTAATTTGACTATGGTGATACAGTAAATGTTTGTCATGAAGAAGTGATGTTTTTAATCTTAAAAAAATCAGTGAAATCAATGGACTGTCCTCAGTCTTGAAGTGAGAGACAGGATCCACTGGACTAAGCTAAAGACACATTTAAATAATCAAACTCATGTTAATAAAAGTTGTGTTAACTAAATAGTCTTGCCATTAATTACAATCCAATATAGGTAATTTTTTCAGGTTTCCAATTCATTTTGTGTTGAGTAAGCAAAATCATTTTTCCATTAATATTTTACCAACATTATTTTAACTTTAATTTTCTTTGAATTAAGTAGATTCCATGCAGCAGTGTACAGATAATTTTCATAAATGGGCCATATTAGAATCCACCCTCAATAAAGCTAAGTTCATATCTGGGCGGCGCCTGTGGCTCAGTAAGTAGGGCGCCAGCCCCATGTACTGAGGGTAGCAGGTTCAAACCTAACTCCAGCCAAACTGCAACAAAACATAGCCAGGCATTGTGGTGGGCGCCCATAGTTCCAGCTATTCAGGAGGCTGAGGCAAGAGAATTGCCTAAGCCCAAGAGCTGGAGGTTGCTGTGAGCTATGACGCCATAGCACTCTACTGAGGGTGACAAAATGAGATTCTGTCTCTTAAAACAAACAAAAAAAGCTCAGTTCATATCCACAGACCCCCCCCCAAAAAAAATCACTTTCAAAGTAAGTATTAAAATATGTTTAGGATATTAGGACTTTCCAGAAGTTCGATAGTTTTTACTGTGGCTTCTATAATAAAATCTAAGCCTCAATTTACATGACTTTGTTTCATTCTGGTTTCATTTTCTGTTTGTTTTGCTTTCAGTTATGCAAAGCATGATGCAGACAGCTCAAATACCCACACTTCTAGCGTTCACTATGTATTCTATTCACATAAATAATTTCAAGTATTTTACATTTCTGTTTATTAGTGCATAAGTAAACATGAAAATAATTTATATCCATATCCACAATATGCTAACAGTTGAGTACTAGGTCACTTTCAGAACCAAAGCAAAGCAATTTACTCACCATAAACTTAGTTACACAGCATCAGTGTTAGTTCAAGTTTCTGCATCTGTCAGGCCTCAGAAATAATATAAATTAGAGTTTAAGCTGCCATATTTATTATATTCGTCACTGGGAAGCAGGCAAAGTAGGGAACGTGAGCTAAAATACTACCTATTTTTTATTGATATTTATGGCTCACATATACTTTACGTCACAAAACATTTTAAATTTTATTAAAACAGTCATAGGAATGGAGGATAAATGCTTTCTGTCTCACAGGAACGGTTCTGATGCAGGAATCCACCAATAACTGATGGGGAGGTGAGCATCCTAAGATCAGCTTTTATAGCCTCCGCCAGCCGTGCCAGAGCCACGCCTGCCGCGCTGTGCCTGTATTCTGACTGAATTGGGTTTGACTGGAGGTCAGGAGGTGGGGAGAGTATCTCACAGAAAGGTGTCCCTGCACAACCCTAAATGCTGTCCAGGGGGAGCTAGGAGCAAACTGTATTTCTTTGCTGTTGCTACAATTTACAATTTTATTCCCCAGCCCCCTTCCCCTCTTCCTCCCACACTCGGGCCATTGGCTCTGGTGTGCAGGAGGACATGTGTCAGCCTGCAGGCCACCCGAGTTCCCACCCTGATGTTCCTTTCGTCCAGGCTCGGCTCTAATCAAAGAAACTACTTCCTCAGAGGTTTTGCTTAGTTCTTTAACTCCAAGTCCCACCCTCTACGTTTTGCTTTTTATTGCTGGTATTCCTTCCGAAAACAGTCCAGCATTCTGTGCCTCCAAACTTTCAAATCTGAGCTCACCTTCATCCTGAAGTTGCCCGAAGCACCAAGGGCACAGACCCCACGCTTGGTCAGTGTGGGGCAACAGAATGGACACTGTCCTGCAAGAGAAATGGCTCGAGGTCCAGTCCCAGCTGCCTCTGTTTTAATTGTCTAGGCAAATCACTCAATCTCCAGGGAACTTGGTCAGCCAAGAATAATTTCACAATGATGTTGTAATAACTTGTATAATTTAAAATTTTATCATTTTTATAATGGACATAATTTTATAACAACTGATATTTCTAATATCTATTAATGTACAACACAGCTATGAGATTTTCCCTGGTGGATTGTGTGTTCTTTGAGTTGCAAGAACTATGACTAATTTTCTTTGAATGATTTTCTTCCTGTCTAGCAAGGCTTTATACTCCAAAAATATTTGCTGAATGAGAACTATTACAAAGTAAACAAAAGTAAATAATGTGTACAACAACAATGTTCCAACAACAAACAAGCTATACGGACAGGAGGCATTACTTCCCATGAACGATCCTGGAGTACCAGCCCCACTCCAGGCAGCGTGCTAGGCAGAGACAGGGGCAGAATCTGTCCTGTAGCAGCAATTCTTACCTTCAAAGAACCCATTACTGAGCACTCGCAGAAAAGCTGCTGTACCTGGATACTCCAGCATGAAAGGAGATAAAACATCTGAGTGGGAGGAAAGAGCACTATGACTCCATGAGCGCTCTGTGGTTAGAAATTCAGAAAACAGCTTATAAATCTGAGCTATGACGCCAGGGTCCTGTAGCCTGGGGCAACAGAGTGAGACTCTGTCTAAACAAATAAATTATAGGGCAGCACCTGTGGTTCAAAGGAGTAGGGTGCCGGCCCCATATACCGGAGGTGGTGGGTTCAAACCCAGCCCCGGCCAAAAAATGCAAAAAATAAATAAATAATAAATAAATAATCTAACAGTTATAATGAATGCATTTTATCTAAATGTATCAGCCCACCTCTTCTGCATGTTTTGTTTTTTTTGTTTTTTTGGGGTTTTTTTGAGACAAAGTCTCACTCTTGTTACTTAGGTAGAGTCTGTGGCATTATAGTTCACAGCAACCTCAAACTCATGGGCTCAAGCCATCCTCCTGCCTCAGCCTCCCCAGGAGTTGGGACTACAGGCCCCTGCCACCAGGCCCCGCTAGTTTGTTTATTTTTAGTAGAGGTGGGGTGGTTTCACTCTCGCTCAGACTGGTCTCAAACTCATGAGCTGAGGCAATCCACCTGCCTTGGCCTCCCAGAGTGCTAGGACTACAGTTGTGAGCCACTGTACCTGGCCATATCCACATGTGTTAATGTTTTCTCTTTTTTTTAAGAATTAGATCAAATGAAGATCATCAAATATGTATGTAGTGAACCCTCAATTTGTGGGTATCATCACTTTTTTTCAAATGAGAAGAATTTAGCCTTTCTGTACATTTTAAATGATAGTCAGTGGGCAGTTTAGAAAATACTACTAAAGAAACAAACAAAAAAACCATCAACTGCAATCTAATTCGCCCAAATACATTACAATTATACTAAATGCAAGGCCAAGTTCTGAAGGACATACCAAACTCATTTAAATATCATTGCTGCCTGCAGGCAGCTTATATTTAGTAAAAGAGACAAGATATGCATACAAATATTCAGTCATAATTGTGAGAAATATATAGCATAAGGAAAGAGCTAATTTATGCATTGTCAAATATTCAGAGAGAAATTGCCGTTATTGTAAATGGATCCTAAAGACAGCCTCCCAAGGTGCTAAAATTGCTTATGGAGGCTTGAAATAATTAACAAGACGTCTCCAGTGGAAAATCGGTCATTTCCTAGTTATTACCTGAGCCTTTCCCACTTAGATTGTCTGCGTAATCTCAGAGGCCTTTGTGTAGTAACAATGATTCATCTTGTACTTTATGTAGCCTTTCTGGAACCATTGTTTGTGTCTCTAAATACAGTCTACACAGACTCAGCTTCCCCATGCAATATTAATGTGGCGTGCGCATAGAAATGTTCTCATTTACCTGTCTTGGCTGTTCTTATTCCAGTACTTCAAAAGCAGTTTTCAGCCAAGCTCTTTGTTGCTCTCATCACGGGAAATGGGCTTATAGCTCACATATATAGCAAAGGCGTAATAGCTGAACAGTTTTCATTTTAGCCTGGAGGATTGTAGATCTACCCCCTGGGATTTATGCAGCAGTTTCAAACCCCAAGCTAAGTGAAATGTGCCTTGTCAGACTTGCCTTACTATTCCTTCAAATGAAAATTTAATCAACTTGACATTTACAGTAAGGAGTGTCTTGGTGACAGCATTTATGAAGCTTATAGCAGTCTTTATCCAAAAGTAAATAAGAAAATGTGGAATGAAGAAAGAAGGTTTGCATGTCTAATCACTCTAAGTTTAAAAACAGTCTTTCAAAGGCAGAGATTTAGCTGAAGCCAGGTCGTGACTTAGAGGTCATGCTTTTTCCTTCCTTGAGTTTTAAGGTTTTATGGGGAGAAAAAAGGATTCTTGGGTCAAAGAAGTTTGGGAAACACCTGGGTCAAACCTAGAAAAAAATATTTTGAAGTTCTAAAAATATTTAGTATGCCAACATACAATCTGAATTTCCTTAAGAGAGATGTATTCTGCAGCTTCCCAGCACTTTTATAACTGGAGAAACTTATTTTTTCAGGAAGCATCTTTCAAGACAAGTATTCCATGGAAGGTATGTTAGGGCTAAAAAACTTGGCTTCCCTGGGGTAACCTTGCTATTTTCCCAATAAAGACTATTTTTAAAAATTCTTTCTCTTTTCATTCTTTAGTTTCCTCAGTAGAGCTTGAAGTTTCATTAAAATTTCATTTTAAAAAGCTTCCATTTCAGAAGCTAATAGGTAAAATCCAGGTAAATTCCTATTTTACAGAATGTTAATATCTCAACATACCTCTGCTATATAGGTTTACATTAATTTGGTTATATAATACTATGGCTGTGTGGTCTGACTTACAAATATATTGTTTATAGTTCATGAAAACTGAATTATTTGAATTGAATGATTTCAGTTACACAAGATACTCGAGCAAACTCAGAGAGACAGAAAGTAGACGGTGGCTGCCGGGGGCTGTTTGTGGGGATTGGAGGACAGGGAGTGGTTATTTAACAGTTACAGAGTTTTGGCTTTGTAAAACAGCAAGGTTCTGGCAATTAGTTGTTAAGCAATGTGACTTAAAGTGACTGTACTTAACACTAATGATCTGTATACTTAAAAGTGGTTGAGATGGTAACTTTTATGTTATGTGTAATATATCACAATTTAAAAATCGTGTGATTTTTACATAGCACTTTACTAAATCTCACTAAACGTAAAGATTAATTGAGCTGTTTGAATATTTAAAATCATTTACCACTATCAAAAAAGAAAACTGAACTATTAGAAAAAAAATTTAGTCAACTAGAATGGAAATGTACAGCTTTGAAAATAGTCTCCTTAGGATAGCAACTAACAGCACACATATGTGATATTCTGGTAAAACTTCAAAATTGTATAGATCTTAAAAGATACTTTAACATTTCAAATTAGATTATTTCCCCAAATATACATATAAAAATTTTTATCAGTCCTATTTTGAACCTACATAATTGTACCTCTATTAATTGTAGATTTCTAAATTAACTTCGATTACCATGAGCTGAGAAAATTATCTCTACACATTAACTTTTGGTGCTCCAAACTGCTATTTCCATTACTATAAAACTTCCTATAGAACTGATTCCTGGCTGGATTTCTAGAAACATTGGTTGTCATGTCAGAAGAGGATGTACCCTGGATGGGGAAATCCTGTGTCTAGCTCTCTTTCTTCTCCAGCTCTGTTCAAGAGCCCCCTCTGACATTTTTGTTCTGTATATATGGTATTTATTGAAAACACAATTCCCCCAAGAATTGAGAAGAGTTAAGGGCAGGAGGGAATTAGAAACCCCACAAAGTACCTAATAATTATGTTTGCAGCAAGATTAAAAGTAGCCCGGACCCCTCCTCACATCAGGAGCATCTGCTGCCTGCTCTGCGTCTCTGCCACTCGGAGCAGGTGCTCCAGGAAAGTAGAAATGGGCCTTTCAATTAATGGGCGACAACAGAAACATTAACATTCCTACCACACAACCAAAGAGCCCCCAGCAAGACTGCATTCCCTGCGTACAGATAGAGTGGTTCGTGCACAGACAGGTGGTGATGGAAGAGGCAGGAGGAGGAGGATGCAGGCACTTGCTGGTCGTCTTTCTTCAAGTCCCAGAACCAAGTTTTAGGAGCTGTTTGTGCGATGAAGGGAGGAAGCCTGGAAACTGTTACAGGGGCAACAATTCAGGAACAAGCTGAGACTTGGAGGCAGAGTGGTTAGAAAGGACAGTGGGACGACAGAGAGGCCCGATTTAAGGGAAATGAAACCGCCCCCAGAGAGGACAAAACCCATCAGAATGAAAACGTCTTTCGTGAGTTCCAACGTAATCAGAAGTTTCTAAAAGGTATGGGTGATCCACGTGAGAAGTGACCTAATTCCCACTTCCTTATGAAAGCTGGAAGACGTGATATTGGAGGATGGTGCAGAGGCTGCCAGCATATAAACGGGGAAACGGATGCCCTCTGAGCTCCTGCCCACTGATTGTCCTGCCCCTGAATCCTCAGTATATTCACCTGGAAAGAGGGTCCCGTGGGGATGAGAATTGTACGTGCGAAGAAGGGGCGAGGAACATGGATGTTAGGCCTATGCCCCAAAGTTTAAAAACTTGCAGAAAATGCCATAGAAAGACTTCATCCGGACAATGCAAAGATGGGGTCCATGAGGAAGTCAGGAAAAGGAGATCAGCCCTGTGCACCTCAGGACACAACAAGGTCGTCACTGCAGAGCTTTAGGGTGTCCACACCCCCATGTTCACTGTTTTTGTTTCCCTCTCTGCATCACAGAATATTTAGGAGGCTGTATCCTCATCACATGTACAGTCTTCGGACCGTATCTGGAGAGAGGGGGAGACCCAACCATACCCTGAAAGCTGGGACTAATGAGAGGGAACAGGAAAGTCTACTTGGGATGAGGCAATGGGCCTGAGTTTTATCCAAGAGTTCCCATATATACCCCGTCAAAATGACTGACTCACACTTACATATTTATTATTTTTCAGTTGAACTGCTACAATGAGATTGTAATTGAATCATGTCTACCAAGTACTCAGTTATACTAACCTATAGGATGAAAAAGAAAATAATCTCACAATGCTCCTGTGTCAGGCAAAAACAATGGGAAATCCTAAGTGTAGTCACTAAGTTGTCTTCTTCGAACAGTGCATCAGTTGAATCTCCAAGCACTGTGTCAGGAGAAATTTTTTGAAATACGCTATTTAAGTCTCAGAAACACCATTAACTGTATCACCTGGACCCAGCCTGGGCTCTTTCCTCCCGGGCATCCCTTGCTTCTGGGTCACCAGTAACACAAAATAAAGTGTCACCTTTGTCACATCTCATCCGTGACACCACTTGTCAGGGCCTGGGACTGGCCAGGTCTCGGCCCAGCTTAACTAGGTTCCAGATGCGGACTGCTAAGTTACCTTGCTCAGGTCTGTTAGGTGCCTGAGGGCTATCTACTTCAGCTGGAAAGAGAGAGAGAGAGAGTCTTAGAGAGAGTAAAACAGTCTTCTTAGAAAGAGATCTTAGTCTTCAGCAGAGCTTAGTGATCTTCAGCAGAGAGACGCCGCGCTGTCGCTCTGCAGGCAGGAGAGGAGACAGAGTCAGAGTAAGCGGGTCCGTGATAGAATGCGCATGCTCCCGACTGCCTTCTCTTCCAGCCTGGTATAAGGCTGATCTCGTGCCTCTCAACACCACAGGTGTAGAGACTGCCAATTCACCACTGCTCTCATCTCGCGAGCTCTCATGCTTGTTAGGAGAGCTAAATCCCTCTCCATGCCCTTTCCACCAAGGTGTTCCATTATTGAGCTATACAGGTATGTCTTAGAACTCTCTTTCCTCCTAGCCATAGGCTATACGGGCTGCTACACGCGATAGTTTTCTTTAGTTCATACTGATCAAGTTTACTCTGCCGCACAGCTTCCTGCTGAGGCTTCTTCTTACGTTAGTTCCCACATCCTGTGGTGTGGAGGGTCTGCCTCCGGGGACATCCCCAGAACACATCATGCCCTTCTTGCTACAGCTCAGGCCATTTTCTGGCAACAACAGCCTGCAAGTGGCTCTCAAACTTTTACATGAAATCACATGGATCCTGTTAAAAATGCTTACTCTCGTTTTCACATTTTTAAACCACTTTGTCAAATGGTTCAACTGCAGATAATCCTCAGATCTTACTCCGACAACACTGCTCCACTGTCCCCGGCACTGTCTCTCTAATGAAGCCCTCTAGACACATCCTGTCCACGCTGATTGCTTCCTGGGACTGCCTGGAGTGTGTACTGACCTCTGACTTAGCCTTGGATAGAGCATCTTCTTGCACTGTTGTTTGTTCTATGTGGTTGTATCTCAGTTCTGAACCAGACTGAATGCTCCTGGGAGGAATCCCACGTCTTAAACAGCTGTGTAGTAATGTACACTAGGCAAGAATAGTATCAGCACAGAATGTCCATGGTACAGGGAGCCTGTACTGGCAAAAGGATGGAGTATATCCTTGTCTATGACCAGAGAAAGCAAAGGCATTATTAGATGAAGGACACACAGATGGGCTCAGGGGCAGTGTTGGTGCCACTGCAGACGTGAAAACACTAAGTCTGCCCAGCCCAGGCCACCGCAGAGCTGGGGAGTGCCAGGCAGGACCCAGCCTTCCCTGCTGTGTGATCAGGCAGGACCCGGCCTTCCTTGCTTTGTGACCTGGGCGTGTCTCTTCTCTAGACTTTAGTGTACTCAACTAAAACAGAAAATGTTATTCCCTGATGTCTAAGACTCCTGACGCTACAGACTGTAGGAATTTACTTGTATCTGGGAAAGAGACCAGTGACAGCAGAAAACATTGGTGATGCAGGGAACTGAATGTCTTGCCTGTGAAAGCGTCCGTACCTTTGTTCATGGCTTTCTTTTTCTAATTTCAAATTTTGTCCTCTCTTTAACAAAACTTTACATGTATTTTTCTACGTTTAAATCCCTTATAAACGGGAGGCCATGCTTGTTGATGCCATGTAGCTATGCTGATTCTATCTGTGACTGCGCTGAGGCTTTTTAGCATGCTGATATTCCTTTCTGCCATTTCTGTGGGAACTGTCTTCTTTGAAGATTTTTGCATCTAAGAATCTTCCCGAGATATTCTTTTATTATTCTGTCTTCTTTTTGCCAAAATCATCTATAAAACCTTTTTCCACTTCATCTCACAATTTGTTTTTCTTTTCCATTGCTCTGCACAACGTGCATTTTATAATATGTATATATAATGTATGATACATTATCCAAGTCCCCAGGCTCCTTCCGGCCCTATAAGAATGTATGTGGTTTTTATAAGTAAGGTTTTTGTAAGTTGATTTCTATTATTAATCTAGTTGACATATAGGTATCATTTAAGAATCCTTAGTTATGAGGGTGGAGAGCAAGATGGCAGCCGAGTAACAGCTTCTTTGCATCTGGGCACCGTGAGTCTGGGGAGATAATACTCCAGGCATCTCTGGCTGGTGGGATCTGCCTATAATCATCCCTTTGAAGATACAGGGAGTCAGCAAGAGACTTCTGGACCCCAAGAAGAGGACAAAAACAGTGGAAAACTGGCAAGTAATTGCGTGTGTTCGATCGGTCTAATTCTGCCCACTGTTGTAAGTGCAGTAGCAGCGAGACTGCAAACTGGAAAGGCCTTACCTGTGAACTGTTTTGGTGTTTTTGGACTTGACACTCAGTTGAACTGCCTTGGGGAGAGCTTGAGCGGGAGTGTGGACAACTCTGGGCGTTGTCTGGGACCCCAGACTGAGCCACTGAGCCAGACGGATGGAGCTAATAGTGTTTGGCTGTGGGCCGCAGGGAGCCATTGTGAGAGAAATGCCCCAACAAGGTCCACCCTAAGGGTTGCAGACCAAGGGTCAGGCGGGAACTAGTAACCTAGTGACTGAGCAGCCTAAAAGCGGGGACTGAGCCACCTTACAGCCCTAACCCTCAGGGGCAGAGTGAGACTGGTTTTGGCACACTGGGTAAGTGGATAGCCAGCCACTTCACAAGTGATTCCAGCAACAAGCACTTTCCTGGGAAACCTTCTGCTTAGCAAGTTTAGAAGCTTAAAGTACCTTTTAAGAGGGCTGAAGAGAGACTTAGGGTGTCTAACCTGTGGGGTTTGAGAAATCAGTGGAGGCCTCCAGTCGTATCAGCATTGTAATTAACATCTCATACCCCAGAAGACCACCTGTTGGCCAGACAATATCCAACAAGATATATATATATATATATATATATGTACTGCTTTGTTTTTGTTTTTTTGTTTGTTTTGTTTGTTTTTTGTTTATTTTGATGTTGTTATTGTTGTTCTGTTTTTTTTTTATTTTTATTTTTTTTTACTCTTTTTTTTTTTTTTTTTTTTTGTAGAGACAGAGTCTCACCTTATGGCCCTCGGTAGAGTGCCGTGGCCTCACACAGCTCACAGCAACCTCCAACTCCTGGGCTTAAGCGATTCTCTTGCCTCAGCCTCCCGAGTAGCTGGGACTACAGGCACCCGCCACAACGCCCGGCTATTTTTTGGTTGCAGTTCAGCCGGGGCCGGGTTTGAACCTGCCACCCTCGGTATATGGGGCCGGCGCCCTACCAACTGAGCCACAGGCGCCGCCCTGTTGTTCTGTTTTTTAATTTCAACCTTTTCCATACAGATTTTTTCTTTTCTTTCTCCAGTTTTCTAGTATAAATACAATTTCCCATTGCTGCCTTTTTCAATAACTAGAACTTAATTTTTGCTAGTGTCTTTACCCCTATTATTTGGTTTTTCACTCAATTTTATCCCGTAAAGTGTTCTGTTTGCTTGTTTTGGTTTTATTTATAGCATTTTTGTCTTTCCTCTCTACTTGGTGGAGGTGGGGTACTGTGTCTGATCAGGTTAGCAAAGAGTTGCTGACCTCAAGGGAACCACCCAACCGGGTACCCCCAGGGGTTGGGGTTTTTTAAGGTTGTGTCAAAGTACCCTACTGTACACCCATATTGCTCTGTCTCCCTCTTTTTGTGCCTCTCTTCTTTTTGTCAATATTCCTTTTACCCACCCCCTCTCCTTTCTCTCTTTTTTTTTCATTCTTTCCTTCTTTCCTTCACCCCTTCTTGCTATTCAACCTTCTCATCCTTCTGGTCCTATACCAAATGGACTCATCGAAACCTTAGTCCACAGGCCTGGGACCTTAAAGAGCAAGAGGAAGTGAAAGGAAAATTAGGGCAAGGAAACAGATACAAGAAATCACTCATGAGGAAGAATCAGCAGAAAACTCCAGGCAACATGAAGAACCAGTCCAGAACAACCCCTCCAAGGGACCATGAGGTAGCTACTGCAGAGGATTCCACCAATAAAAAAATGTTAGGAATGACAGAAAGGGAATTTAGAATACACATGATGAAAACAATGAAGGAAATGATGGAAAAAATGAAGGAAACTGCTAACAAAGAGGAAAATAACCAAAAGGAAATCCAAAAACAGAATCAAATAAGAGATGAACGATATGAAGAACATAGAAAGAATATAGCAGAGCTGAAGGAACTGAAGCAGTCAATTAGGGAACTTAAAAATGCAATGGAAAGTATCAGCAACAGGTTAGACCATGCAGAAGAAAGAATTTCAGAGGTAGAAGACAAAGTTCTTGAGATAACTCAGATAGTAAAAGAGGCAGAAAAGAAGGGATAGAAAGCAGAACATTCACTGTCAAAATTATGGGACTTTATGAAGCGTTCCAACATACGAGTTATAGGAATCTCAGAAGGGGAAGAAGAATGCCCCAGAGGAATGGAAGCCATACTAGAGAATATTATAAAAGAAAATTTCCCAAATATCACCAAAGAGGTTGCCTCAACTCTAACTGAGCTTCTCCAAGACACCTTGTGATGAACCTGTCCAAAGTCAAGACAAAAGAAAAGATTCTGCAAGCTGCTAGGAGTAAGTGCCAGTTGACCTACAGGGGCAAATCCATCAGAGTGACCGCAGACTTCTCTAATGAAACTTTCCAAGCAAGAAGACAATGGTCATCTACCTTTAATCTACTTAAACAGAACAATTTCCAGTCCAGAATTTTGTACCCTGCTAAGCTAAGCTTAAAAATTGACGGAGAAATCAAATCATTTACAGATATACAAACATTGAGGAAATTTGCCACAACAAGACCAGCTCTACAGGAAATACTTCAACCTGTTCTACACACTGACCATCACAATGGATCAGCAGCAAAGTAAAAACTCAGAAATTAAAGGACAGAACCTAACCTCCACACTGATGCAAAAGATAAAACTAAGCAATGGACTCTCACAAAATAAGATGAATAGAATACTACCACACTTATCAATTATCTCAATAAATGTTAATGGCTTGAATTCCCCACTGAAGAGACATAGATTGGCTGACTGGATTAAAAAACACAAGCCATCCATTTGCTGTCTGCAAGAAACACACCTGGCTTCAAAAGACAAATTAAAGCTCCGAGTCAAGGGTTGGAAGACAATTTTTCAGGCATATGGAATTCAGAAGAAAAGAGGAGTTGCAATCTTATTTTCAGATACATGTGGATTTAAAGCAACTAAAGTCAAAAAAGACAAAGATGGTCACTTTATATTGGTCAAGGGAAAAATACAACAAGAAGACATTTCAATTCTAAATAATTATGCACCCAATTTAAATGCTCCCAGATTCTTGAAACAGACCTTACTCAGTCTGAGCAATATGATATCCGATAATACCATCATAACAGGGGACTTTAACACTCCTCTTACAGAGCTGGACAGATCCTCTAAACAGAAATTAAACAAAGATATAAGAGATTTAAATGAGACCTTAGAACAACTGTTCTTGATAGATGCATATAGAACACTCCACCCCAAAGATAAAGAATACACATTCTTCTCATCACCCCATGGAACATTCTCCAAAATTGATCATATCCTGGGACATAAAACAAATATCAACAGAATCAAAAGAATTGAAATTTTACCTTGTATCTTCTCAGACCATAAGGCACTAAGGGTGGAACTCAACTCAAACAAAAACATTCCACCCCACACAAAGACATGGAAATTGAACAATCTTCTGTTGAATAACAGATGGGTGCAGGAAGAAATGAAACAGGAAATTATTAACTTCCTTGAGGATAACAACAATGAAGACACAAGCTACCAAAACCAGTGGGATACTGCAAAAACAGTTTTAAGAGGAAAATTTATTGCTTTAGATGCCTACATTCAAAAAACAGAAAGAGAGCTCATCAACAAACTCACAAGCCATCTTATGGAGTTGGAAAAAGAAGAACAATCTAAGCCTAATGTCGGTAGAAGAAAACAAATCTCCAAAATCAAATCAGAGATCAATGAAATTGAAAACAAAAGAATGATTCAGAAAATTAATGAAACAAGGAGTTGGTTTTTTGAAAAAATAAATAAAATAGATAAACCATTGGCCACACTAACGAGAAACAAAAAAGTAAAATCTCCAGTAACCTCAATCAGAAATGATAAAGGGGAAATAACAAATGATCCCACAGAGAAACAAGAGATCATCTCTGAGTACTACCAGAAACTCTATGCCCAGAAATTTGACAATGTGAAGGAAATGGATCAATATTTGGAATCACACCCTCTCCCTAGACTTAGCCAGGAAGAAATAGAGCTCCTGAACAGACCAATTTCAAGCACTGAGATTAAAGAAACAATAAAAAGAGGAGGGTGGAGCAAGATGGCAGCCGAGTAACAGTTTCCTTGCATCTGGGCACTGTGAGTCTGGGGAGATAGGACTCCAGGCATCTCCGGCTGGTGGGAACTGCCTAGCATCACTCCTATGAGGATACAGGGAGTCAGCGAGAGACTTCTGGACCCCAAGAGGAGGACTAAAACAGTGGAAAACCGGCAAGTGGTCGCATGTGTTCAATCCGTCTAAACCCGCCCACAACTGTAAGTTCAGTAGCAGCGAGACTGCAAACCAGAAAGGCCTTACCTGTGAACTGTTTTGATGTCCTCGGATTTGGCACTGAGTTGAACTGCCCTGGGGAAGGCCTGAGCGGGAGTGTGGAGAACTTTGGCCGTTGTCTAGGGCCCCAGTCTGAGCCACTGAGCCAGACGGAGTTAATAGTGTTTGGCGGTGGGTCACACGGAACCATTGCCAGTGATCTGCCCCTGCAAGCTGTGCCCTCAGGGTCGCAGAGCTAGAAACGGGTGGGAGCTGGTAACCCAGCAACCAAGTAGCCTAAGGGTGGGGTCTGAGCCGCCTTGCAGCCCTAACCCTCAGGGGCAGAGTGAGACCGGTTTTGGCACACTGTGTAAGTGGATAGCCACTTCAGCAGTGATTCCAGCGAGAAAGCTGGGAAAGCTTCTGCTCAGCAAGTTTACAAGTTCAAAGTGCCTTTTAAGTGGGCTGAAGAGAGATTTAGGGTGTCTACCTGCTGGGGTTTGAGAAATCAGCAGCCTCCAGTCATATCAGAACTGTGACTAACATCTCATACCCCAGAAGACCACGTGTTGCCCAGACAATATTCAATAACATATACGAACTGCTTGGTTTTTGGTTGTGTATTTTTTTCTTTTTTTTTGTTTGTTTGGTTTTTTTTTTGTTTGTTTATTTTGACGTTGTTGATGTTCTTTTGTTTTTTAATTTCAATCTTTTCCATACAGACACCTTTTTCTTTCTCAATTTTTCTAGTTTAATTATAATTTCCCATTGCTGCCTTTTTTAATAACTACAACTTCATTTTTGCTAGTGTTTCAACCCCTATCATTTGGTTTTTCACCCAATTGTATCCCCGTAAAGTTTTCTGTTTGCTTGTTTTGGTTTGATTTATAGCATTTTTGTCTTTCCTCTCTACTTCGTGGAGGTGGGGTACTTTGTCTGATCAGGTTAGCAAAGAGCTGCTGACCTCAAGGGAACCACCCAACTGGGCATCCCCAGAAGGTGGGGTTTTTAAAGGTTGTGTCAAAGTACCTTACTGTACACCTATATTGTCCTGTCTCCCTCTTTCTGTACCTCTCTTCTTTTTGTCAATATTCCTTATCCCCACCCCCTCTCCTTCCTCTATCTTTCTTTTTTTTCTTATCACTCGGTCCTCCTTTCTTTCATCCCTTTTTTGCTCCTCAACCTTCTCATGCTTCTGGTCCTGTAACCCTTAGTCCACAGGCACAAGAACTTAAAGAGCAAGAGGAAGTGAAAGGAAAATTAGGGCAAGGAAACAGATAAAAGAAATCACTCATGAGGAAGAATCAGCAGAAAACTCCAGGCAACATGAAGAACCAGTCCAGAACAACCCCTCCAAGGGACCATGAGGTAGCTACTGCAGAGGATTCCACCTATACAGAAATGTTAGGAATGACAGAAAGGGAATTTAGAATACACATGTTGAAAACAATCAAAGAAATGATGGAAACAATGAAGGAAACTGCTAATAAAGTGGAAAATAACCAAAAGGAAATCCAAAAACAGAATCAAATCAGAGATGAACCATATGAAGAATATAAAAAGGATATAGCAGAGCTGAAGGAAATGAAACAGTCAATCAGGGAACTTAAAGATGCAATGGAAAGTATCAGCAACAGGTTAGACCATGCAGAAGAAAGAATTTCAGAGGTAGAAGACAAAGTTCTTGAGATAACTCAGATAGTAAAAGAGGCAGAAAAGAAGAGAGAGAAAGCAGAACGTTCACTGTCAGAATTATGGGACTTTATGAAACGTTCCAACATACGAGTTATACGAATTCCAGAAGGGGAAGAAGAATGCCCCAGAGGAATGGAAGCCATACTAGAGAATATTATAAAAGAAAATTTCCCAAACATTACCAAAGATTCTGACACACTGCTTTCAGAGGGCTATCGGACCCCAGGTCGCCTCAACTCTAACCGAGCTTCTCCAAGACACATTGTGATGAACCTGTCCAAAGTCAAGACAAAAGAAAAGATTCTGCAAGCTGCCAGGAGTAAGCGCCAGTTGACCTACAGGGGCAAATCCATCAGAGTGACCGCAGACTTCTCTAATGAAACTTTCCAAGCAAGAAGACAATGGTCATCTACCTTTAATCTACTTAAACAGAACAATTTTCAGCCCAGAATTCTGTACCCTGCTAAGCTAAGCTTCAAAATTGACGGAGAAATCAAATCATTTACAGATATACAAACATTGAGGAAATTCGCCACAACAAGACCGGCTCTACAGAAAATACTTCAACCTGTTCTGCACACTGACCACCACAATGTATCAGCAGCAAAGTAAGAACTCAGAAATCAAAGGACAGAACCTAACCTCCACACTGATGCAAAAGATAAAACTAAGCAATGGACTCTCACCAAATAAGACGAATAGAATACTACCACACTTATCAATTATCTCAATAAATGTTAATGGCTTGAATTCCCCACTGAAGAGACATAGATTGGTTGACTGGATTAAAAAACACAAGCCATCCATTTGCTGTCTGCAAGAAACACACCTGGCTTCAAAAGACAAATTAAAGCTCCGAGTCAAGGGTTGGAAGACAATTTTTCAGGCATATGGAATTCAGAAGAAAAGAGGAGTTGCAATCTTATTTTCAGATACATGTGGATTTAAAGCAACTAAAATCAAAAAAGACAAAGATGGTCACTTTATATTGGTCAAGGGAAAACTACAACAAGAAGACATTTCAATTCTAAATATTTATGCACCCAATTTAAATGCTCCCAGATTCTTGAAGCAGACGTTACTCAGTCTGAGCAATATGATATCTGATGATACCATAATAACAGGGGACTTTAACACACCTCTTACAGAGCTGGACAGATCCTCTAAACAGAAATTAAACAAAGATATAAGAGATTTAAATGAGACCCTAGAACAACTATGCTTGATAGACGCATATAGAACACTCCACCTCAAAGACAAAGAATATACATTCTTCTCATCACCCCATGGAACATTCTCCAAAATTGATCATATCCTGGGACACAAAACAAATATCAACAGAATCAAAAGAATTGAAATTTTACCTTGTATCTTTTCAGACCATAAGGCACTAAAGGTGGAACTCAACTCTAACAAAAATGCTCGACCCCACCCAAAGGCATGGAAATTAAACAATCTTCTGTTGAATAACAGATGGGTGCAGGAAGAAATAAAACAGGAAATCATTAACTTCCTTGAGCATAACAACAATGAAGACACAAGCTACCAAAACATGTGGGATACTGCAAAAGCAGTTTTGAGAGGAAAATTCATCACTTTAGATGCCTACATTCGAAAAACAGAAAGAGAGCACATCAACAATCTCACAAGAGATCTTATGGAATTGGAAAAAGAAGAACAATCTAAGCCTAAACTCAGTAGAAGAAAAGAAATATCCAAAATCAAATCAGAGATCAATGAAATTGAAAACAAAAGAATCATTCAGAAAATTAATGAAACAAGGAGTTGGTTTTTTGAAAAAATAAATAAAATAGATAAACCATTGGCCAGACTAACTAGAAATAGAAAAGTAAAATCTCTAGTAACCTCAATCAGAAACGATAAAGGGGAAATAACAACTGATCCCACAGAGATACAAGAGATCATCTCTGAATACTACCAGAAACTCTATGCCCAGAAATTTGACAATGTGAAAGAAATGGATCAATATTTGGAATCACACCCTCTCCCTAGACTTAGCCAGGAAGAAGTAGAGCTCCTGAACAGACAAATTTCAAGCACTGAGATCAAAGAAACAATAAAAAAGCTTCCAACTAAAAAATGCCCTGGTCCAGATGGCTTCACTCCAGAATTCTATCAAACCTTCAAGGAAGAGCTTATTCCTGTACTGCAGAAATTATTCCAAAAAACTGAGGAAGAAGGAATCTTCCCCAACACATTCTATGAAGCAAACATCACCCTGATACCAAAACCAGGAAAAGACCCAAACAAAAAGGAGAATTTCAGACCAATCTCACTCATGAATATAGATGGAAAAATTCTCAACAAAATCCTAGCCAATAGATTACAGCTTATCATCAAAAAAGTCATTCATCATGATCAAGTAGGCTTCATCCCAGGGATGCAAGGCTGGTTTAACATATGCAAGTCCATAAACATTATCCACCATATTAACAGAGGCAAAAATAAAGATCACATGATCCTCTCAATAGATGCAGAAAAAGCTTTTGATAAAATCCAGCATCCTTTTCTAATTAGAACACTGAAGAGTATAGGCATAGGTGGCACATTTCTTAAACTGATTGAAGCTATCTATGACAAACCCACAGCCAATATTTTACTGAATGGAGTAAAACTGAAAGCTTTTCCTCTTAGAAATGGAACCAGACAAGGTTGTCCTCTGTCACCTTTACTATTCAACATAGTGCTGGAAGTTCTAGCCAATACAATTAGGCAAGACAAGGAAATCAAGGGAATCCAAATGGGAGCAGAGGAGGTCAAACTCTCCCTCTTTGCTGACGACATGATCTTATACTTAGAGAACCCCAAAGACTCAACCACAAGACTCCTAGAAGTCATCAAAAAATACAGTAATGTTTCAGGATATAAAATCAATGTCCCCAAGTCACTAGCCTTTGTGTACACCAATAACAGTCAAGATGAGAAGCTAATTAAGGACACAACTCCCTTCACCATAGTCTCAAAGAAAATGAAATACCTAGGAATAAACCTAACGAAGGAGGTGAAGGACCTCTATAAAGAAAACTATGAACTCCTCAGTAAGGAAATAGCAGAGGATATTAACAAATGGAAGAACATACCATGCTCATGGATGGGAAGAATCAACATTGTTAAAATGTCTATACTTCCCAAAGCAATCTACCTATTCAATGCCATTCCTATCAAAGTACCTACATCGTACTTTCAAGATTTGGAAAAAATGATTCTGCGTTTTGTATGGAACCGGAAAAAACCCCGTATAGCTAAGGCAGTTCTTAGTAACAAAAATAAAGCTGGGGGCATCAGCATACCAGATTTTAGTCTGTACTACAAAGCCATAGTGCTCAAGACAGCATGGTACTGGCACAAAAACAGAGACGTAGACACTTGGAATCGAATTGAACACCAAGAAATGAAACTAACATCTTACAACCACCTAATCTTCGATAAACCAAACAAGAACTTACCTTGGGGGAAAGACTCCCTATTCAATAAATGGTGTTGGGAGAACTGGATGTCTACATGTAAAAGACTGAAACTGGACCCACACCTTTCCCCACTCACAAAAATTGACTCAAGATGGATAAAGGACTTAAATTTAAGGCATGAAACAATAAAAATCCTCAAAGAAAGCATAGGAAAAACACTGGAAGATATTGGCCTGGGGGAAGACTTCATGAAGAAGACTGCCATGGCAATTGCAACAACAACAAAAATAAACAAATGGGACTTCATTAAACTGAAAAGCTTCTGTACAGCTAAGGAGACAATAACCAAAGCAAAGAGACAACCCACACAATGGGAAAGGATATTTGCATATTTCCAATCAGACAAAAGCTTGATAACCAGGATCTATAGAGAACTCAAATTAATCCACATGAAAAAAGCCAACAATCCCTTATATCAATGGGCAAGAGACATGAATAGAACTTTCTCTAAAGACGACAGACGAATGGCTAACAAACACATGAAAAAATGTTCATCATCTCTATATATTAGAGAAATGCAAATCAAAACATCCCTGAGATATCATCTAACCCCAGTGAGAATGGCCCACATCACAAAATCTCAAAACTGCAGATGCTGGCGTGGATGTGGAGAGAAGGGAACACTTTTACACTGCTGGTGGGACTGCAAACTAGTACAACCCTTCTGGAAGGAAGTATGGAGAAACCTCAAAGCACTCAAGCTAGACCTCCCATTCGATCCTGCAATCCTATTACTGGGCATCTACCCAGAAGGAAAAAAATCCTTTTATCATAAGGACACTTGTACTAGACTGTTTATTGCAGCTCAATTTACAATCGCCAAAATGTGGAAAGAGCCTAAATGCCCACCAACCCAGGAATGGATTAACAAGCTGTGGTATATGTATACCATGGAATACTATTCAGCCATTAAAAAAAATGGAGACTTTACATCCTTCGTATTAACCTGGATGGAAGTGGAAGACATTATTCTTAGTAAAGCATCACAAGAATGGAGAAGCATGAATCCTATGTACTCAATCTTGATATGAGGACAATTAATGACAATTAAGGTTATTGGGGGGGGAAGCTGAAAGAGGGATGGAGGGAGGGGGGTGGGTGGGGCCTTAGTGTGTGTCACACTTTATGGGGGCAAGACATGATTGCAAGAGGGACTTTACCTAACAATTGTAATCAGTGTAACTGGCTTATTGTACCCTCAATGAATCCCCAACAATAAAAAAAAAAAAAAAAAAAGAAAGAATAAAAAATCTTCCAACCAAAAAATGCCCTGGTCCAGATGGCTTCACTCCAGAATTCTATCAAACCTTCAAGGAAGAGCTTATTCCTGTACTGCAGAAATTATTCCAAAAAATTGAGGAAGAAGGAATCTTCCCCAACACCTTCTATGAAGTAAACATCACCCTGATACCAAAACCAGGAAAAGACCCAACCAAAAAGAAGAATTTCAGACCAATCTCACTCATGAATATAGATGCAAAAATTCTCAACAAAATCCTAGCCAAGAGATCACAGCTTATCATCAAAAAAGTCATACATCATCATCAAGTAGGTTTCATCCCAGGCATGCACGGCTGGTTTAACATATGCAAGTCCATAAACGTTATCCACGATATTAACAGAGGCAAAAATAAAGATCATATGATCCTCTCAATAGATGCAGAAAAAAGCATTTTATAAAATCCAGCATCCTTTTCTAATTAGAACACTGAAGGGTATAGGCATAGGTGGCACATTTCTTAAACTGATTGAAGCTATCTATGACAAACCCATAGCTAATATTTTACTGAATGGAGTAAAACTGAAAGCTTTTCCTCTTAGAACTGGAACCAGACAAGGTTGTCCTCTGTCACCTTTACTATCAACATAGTTCTAGAAGTTCTAGCCAATACAATTAGACAAGGAAATAAAGGGAATCCAAATGGGAGCAGAGGTCAAACTCACCCTCTTTGCTGATGACATGATTTTTTTTTTTTTTTTTTGTAGAGACAGAGTCTCACTGTACCGCCCTTGGATAGAGTGCTGTGGCATCACATGGCTCACAGCAACCTCTAACTCTTGGGCTTACTCCATTCTCTTGCCTCAGCCTCCTGAGCAGCTGGGACTACAGGCACCCGCCACAACGCCCAGCTATTTTTTGTTGTTGTTGTTGCAGTTTGGCCAGGGCTGGGTTTGAACCCACCACCCTCGGCATATGGGGCCGGTGCCCTACTCACTGAGCCACAGGTGCCGCCCATGATCTTATACTTAGAGAATCCCAAAGACTCAACCACAAGACTCCTAGAAGTCATCAAAAAATACAGTAATGTTTCAGGATATAAAATCAATGTCCAGTCAGTAGCCTTTGTATACACCAATAACAGTCAAGATGAGAAGCTAATTAAGGACACAACTCCCTTTACCATAGTTTCAAAGGAAACGAAATACCTAGGAATATACCTAATGAAGGAGGTGAAGGACCTCTATAAAGAAAATTATGAAATCCTCAGAAAGGAAATAGCAGAGGATATTAACAAATGGAAGAACATACCATGCTCATGGATGGGAAGAATCCACATTGTTAAAATGTCTATACTTCCCAAAGCAACTAACTATTCAATGCCATTCCTATCAAAATACCAACATCGTACTTTCAAGATTTGGAAAAAATGATTCTGCGTTTCGTATGGAACCGGAAAAAACCCTGTATAGCTAAGGCAGTTCTTAGTAATAAAAATAAAGCTGGGGGCATCAGCATACCAGAATTTAGTCTGTACTACAAAGCTATAGTGGTCAAGATAGCATGGTACTGGCACAAAAATAGAGACATAGACACTTGGAATCGAATTGAAAACCAAGAAATGAAACTAACATCTTACAACAACCTAATCTTCGATAAACCAAACAAGAACATACCTTGGGGGAAAGACTCCCTATTCAATAAATGGTGTTGGGAGAACTGGATATCCTCATGTAAAAGACTGAAACTGGACCCACATCTTTCCCCCACTCATAAAAATTGATTCAAGATGGATAAAGGACTTAAATTTAAGGCATGAAACAATAAAAATCCTCCAAGAAAGCATAGGAAAAACACTGGAAGATATTGGCCTAGGGAAAGACTTCATGAAGAAGACTGCCATGGCAATTGCAACAACAACAAAAATAAACAAATGGGACTTCATTAAACTGAAAAGCTTCTGTACAGCTAAGGAGACAACAACCAAAGCAAAGAGACAACCTATACAATGGGAAAGGATATTTGCATATTTTGAATCAGAGAAAAGCTTGATAACTAGGATCTATGGAGAACTCAAATTAATCCACATGAAAAAAGCCAACAATCCCATATATCAATGGGCAAGAGACATGAATAGAACCTTCTCTAAAGAAGACAGATGAATGGCTAACAAACATATGAAAAAATGCCCATCATCCCTATATATTAGAGAAGTGCAAATCAAAACAATCCAGAGATACCATCTAACCCCAGTGAGAATGGCCCACATCACAAAATCTCAAAACTGCAGATGCTGGCGTGGATGTGGAGAGAAGGGAACACTTTTACACTGCTGGTGGGACTGCAAACTAGTACAACCTTTCTGGAAGGAAGTATGGAGAAACCTCAAAGCACTCAACCTAGACCTCCCATTTGATCCTGCAATCCCATTACTGGGCATCTACCCAGAAGGAAAGAAATCCTTTTATCATAAGGACACTTGTACTAGACTGTTTATTGCAGCTCAATTTACAATCGCCAAAATGTGGAAACAGCCTAAATGCCCACCAACCCAGGAATGGATTAACAAGCTGTGGTACATGTATACCATGGAATACTATTCAGCTATTAAAAAAATGGAGACTTTACATCCTTCGTATTAACCTGGATGGAAGTGGAAGACATTATTCTTAGTAAAGCATCACAAGAATGGAGAAGCATGAATCCTATGTACTCAATTTTGATATGAGGACAATTAATGACAATTAAGGTCATGGGGGGGAGGAAGAGCAGAGAGAGGGAAGGAGCGAGGGGGTGGGGCCTTGGTGTGTGTCACACTTTCTGGGGGCAAGACATGATTGCAAGAGGGACTTTACCAAACAAATGCAATCAGTGTAACCTGGCTTATTGTACCCTCAAGGAATCCCCAACAATAAAAAAAAAAAAGGAAAAAAAAGTTTTTACATTCTAAGTATAAAAATATAATAATATAATAAAAAAAGAATCCTTAGTTATACAATAGAAAATGATTACCTTTCAAATGCATGTATTCCTTATAATTTGTACTATATCTTTTCTATCTTTGGTAGCATAATAAAATTCAAATGTTTAATTTTGTTTGATGCTAAATATTATTACCTTTTTCTACTTAGGCAAAATAAGAAAAGTTAAGAAAAAAAAAAAGGAAAAATATTTGTCATAATTCTCTTGATTTACCGTAAGAGTTTTTATTCATCCATGTTGATTTACAGTCATAGCATAGTGCCAGTTTTTAATCCTTTTTTACTTGCTAATATGTCACAAACCTGGTACTAAAGTCATTACGATTTGTTTAATGGTGGTATAATGTCTCACTGAGTTACGGTGACACATTTTCCTTTCTTTGCACATTTAGATTTGTTTTATATTTACTTATTTTTTTATACTACTATGATCATTTTCATGCAAATACCTTTTTTCCACTTTAAGATTATTTCTTGAAAAATAGGATAGCCATGTCAAAAAGATAGGGACATTTTGAGGGTTATGAGAAAAATTATCATACTGCTTTCTAAAATACATCATATCATTGCCACCTTAAGTATAAACTCACTAAACACAGTCTTATCCTAAGCAGAAAGTGTTATTCATTTCTCTAAAAATATGGTAAAACATAGATAACCTGCATTTATTTACTCGTTTGACCATCTTTTTAAGTGTACAATTCATACTATTGGGCAAACATTAGCACCCTTCATTTCCAAAACTTTGTCCTCCTCCCACACAGAAACTCCGTGCCCATTTGGTACTAACTCCCAGCCTCCACCCCTCCGCCCTTGGGAACCCCCACTCCACTTTCTGCCTCCACGAAATCGATTCTGGAGGGCCAGAGAAGACGGAGGGCTAGAGACATCAGTTGCCACATGGTCCCAGAGGAAGGAAGGGTCTCAGACAGAGGAGGGAATGGGAATAGCTCAGGTGTAGTTTGGAGGTAAAGGTGCCAGAGCCTGCTGGAGACTTCGGAACAAGAAGGGGAAAAAGGTATCAACAGACATCTACTCTGGAGAAGCTCCAGGCTCAGCAGGGTTAGCAGGTGGGGTTTCGTGTCCCCCTCCCACTGACCTCTGGTCAGGCCCAGCGGGGGCGGCAGGTGGGGTTTCGTGTCCCCCTCCCACTGACCTCTGGCCAGGCCCAGCGGGGGCCGCAGGTGGGGTTTCGTGTCCCCCTCCCACTGACCTCTGGCCAGGCCCAGCGGGGGCCGCAGGTGGGGTTTCGTGTCCCCCTCCCACTGACCTCTGGCCAGGCCCAGCGGGGGCCGCAGGTGGGGTTTCGTGTCCCCCTCCCACTGACCTCTGGCCAGGCCCAGCGGGGGCGGCAGGTGGGGTTTCGTGTCCCCCTCCCACTGACCTCTGGCCAGGCCCAGCGGGGGCCGCAGGTGGGGTTTCGTGTCCCCCTCCCACTTACCTCTGGCCATCTGCGGGCTGCCACGCTGCTTGGAGCCTTTCCACCCCCACAAACCCAAACACTGCTGCATCCATTGAACTGGGACCCTCTGGAAAATAAAAGCATTGGGCTGCCGGTCACTTGGCGGGTCGCGGGTCACCACGCTGCTTCCCGCCCACATCACTCCTTTTTCCGCCTGGGGAGCTCCGGCCCTTCAGCGCCCCAGGGCCCGGTTCACGCAGGCGGTGCCCAGCTCCAGCCCAGATCGGAGCGGACCCGGGAGAACCCGAGAGATGGCAGAGCTTGGGTGTGTCCTGCGGGCTTCCTCGGGGTGACAGTCGTGGGAACGAGAAGGCCGCCTCTCCTCCACTCAGGCTCTTCCTCCCCTGCCCCTTCCTTGCCCAAGGAGCTGCCCGGGGCGCTGAACTGAGACTTTCAAAACTGGCGGGTGGGTAGAGGGAGGGGGATCGGTGGGATCACACCTGTGGTGCATCTTACAGGGGTATTTGCGAAACTTGGTAAATGTAGAATGTAAAGGTTTTGGCACAGTAACTGAGATAACGCCGGAAAGGCTATGTTAACCACTGTGATAAAAATGTGTCAAATGGTCTATGAAGCGAGTGTATGATGCCCCATGATCATATCAATGTATACAGTTATGATTTAATAAAAAAAAAAAAAACTGGCCCCAGGCACTATGCTGTGCGCCCTCCACTCTGAGGTTTCCACAGAGAGAGGGGCTGACCTTCCCCCGCCCCCGCCCCCGCCCCCTGACCTGCAGCCGACCAAGGAGTGCTCGGTCTGGAGTTCCCCGCCCACCAAGAGATAGCCCACGGCTGGCTCCCATGCCCCGAGGACTCAGTGGGTTGCTCGGGGCCACAGAGGGGAGAACCGAGAGCCAAACTCCAGAGGCTGCGGGGCCCACGTGGGCAGCACAGGCAGGAGCGGGCCTGTGGGTCCGGCTGCAGCAACCTCGGCAGAGTCCATCCCTCGCAGGAAACCACTGGGGCACGTGCACGCCACAGCTGCACTGCTGATGAGCCTGGCAATTCAGGCACCTGTTTACAACAGGCCACCACTGGAAGGCGTCTCTGGGGGCAGGGGAAGGGTGATGGGGGCAGAAGTCAAACCGACAGCCGGTGGGTGAATTGCAGACAGACCCTTCACTACCAGACCTTCTGGTTTGGCGGGGCCACTTCAACCCCCTTCCCACAGGCCTTCCCTAGCGGCCTTTGATCCCTGCCAGTAAGGTTGGAGAACCTCTCTCTGTGGAGCTTGGAGGCAGGCGGACCGGCCCTACCTGGCCTGGCCTCACTCCTCCATCCACCTCTGCAATCTCCTGGGAGCATCAGGGCCTGCCCACTTCCTGGGGCATTCAAGTGCTTCTTCCAGAGGCTAAAGGCTCTTTCCTGTAGGCACCAACTGCTGACAGGGAGAACAACCGCCCAACCTTTAGACTCAATCAAACAGGGCATGGCTGATTCTTACTCACTTAGCACCACCCAGCATCTCAGAGACTACAGCAGAGGTTCCAATACAGGGGGAGACAGCAGAAGAGAAGCAGCCGGGGAGCACTGCTCTGTAGGGTGGGAATAACAGTTGCAGCTGGCTTGAGCTGAGAAGGGTCTCCCCCGACCACTGCAGACCCCCAGGCTGGTCGGGGAGCTACTCAGAGTCTGTGCAGAGACATCACACCAGAGAGCAGGTGCAGCAGGTTGCTGGGGCTGCCAGTCCCTGGTTTCTGTGGCTGACGCCATCCTGACAGCTCTGGTGCACGGTGTCACCTGTAGCCTTTGCATCACCCTTACATCCCAGGCTGGGGTGGGAGTGGACAGAACAAATGCTCTCCCACGATGTGCCCTGAGACTGGGAGCCAAGCACCCCTCGCCCCCTGTGCAGGGTTTGAACAGAGGAGGAGCTTCAGACACCACAGGCACCATTTGAGAAGCCTTGAGTGACTGCCTTTGTAGGACCTGTATAAGGTGGGGGGAAATTTCAGCTGTCCAACAGCTCCATCCTGTCTTCATGGTCCCTGGGCCACTGAGGCAAACTCCTGCCTATATGACTGGGCACCAGCAGTCTCCACATTGGTGGAACAGCTCTCCATTGGTGTGACTCTGCCCCTGTAATCCCCAGATCCAGCTCTGAAGTTCTGACAGTGTCCAAGCCCAAGGCTCTGCCCCTGTAGCTCCAGGACGCCCACAGGGCCTGTGACACCATGCCCTGAGATTCCAGAATTGAGCCTAGGCCCCAAGACACTGCCCCCAAGTCTCTACCCCTACTTCTGGGTGGATGGAACCTGCTTGAGGGCCAATACTTCACCCAGGACTCCCCAACTGGGATATGGTTTATGCAAATGCCTACAGCCTGGTCATCCATGACCCTTGCCTAACTAGACTCACCCAGCTGCCACTATCACCTCCACTGGGTGACTGTGCCCACAGCAATCCCCTACGATGATGGGGGAGGGGCCTGTCACATAGAGAGGGTCACATCCATCCCCTAACTCAAACTCCCAACAACAAGCTGGGGAACAACCCCTCACCCCATACAAAGATCATCCAGCTGTGGCTTGAATTGAGGCAATATCATGGAAATGGGTTAAAACAAAATAGCTGTTCAGTAGGATTTTAGTGCACTGTCCCCTCCCCTGATGGGTCAACCATCCAGACACAAAAGCTCCCTGTAGGGTCCCTAACTGAATGGGGGAGTCTCCAGCAAAAGAGAACCAGGGCCCACCAATCCTATTAATGCAAACCTGATTGAAGAAGAGCTAGATAAGAAGTAACCAGCAAAAGAACCCTGGAAACATGAAAAAAACAGAATACCTCAACATCCTCAAGGGACGGCAATGGAGCTACAGTAGTGGACTCCACCCACAAGGTAATTTGCATCTTCTTGCCCTGATGCCCACAGATCTCTGAGATTCTGGCCAGCTATTACTTCCCATATTTACATATTTCCCTCTGTTCTCATTCACACCAAATTCTAATTGTTTTCAGTCTTTAGTTTTGCAAGCTGCATCTTGTAATTTAATTCCAACAAGTTTCTTATTTTTAAAAATATTTAAAATAGCTAGAGTTGGTCTATATTATTTATAGTCAAACTTGATAGACTATCTGCCTACATTATATCATCAATCCTTAGCCAAATATTTTTTCCCAGTTTATTGACTCCGTTTTTCAATTCCCCCCCACTTTTTAGAAACTTTTCATTTTGTTTATTTTATTTTATTTTATTTTTAGACAGAGCCTCAAGCTGTTGCCCTGGGTAGAGTGCCATGGCATCACCACTCACAGCAACGTCCATCTCTTGGGCTCAAGTGATTCTCCTGCCTCCGCCTACCAAGTCGCTGGGATTACAGGCACCCGCCACAACACCTATTTTTTGGTCGCAACCGTCATTGTTGTTTGGCGGCCAGGGCTGGATTTGAATTCGCCAGCTCAAATATATGTAGCTGGCGCCTTAGCCACTTGAGCCACAGGTGCCTAGCCAAACTTTTCATTTTGACTTTTCATTTTGTAAAGCTAAATCCTAAATCTTTTTATATGACAGTTACTTAATTCCCTCATGGCTAAAGATTTGCTTCCCTTTACTTGTCTGATAATTAGTCTCTTCACTTCCTATTTTGACTATACCTAAATTATTCCAATTTGTGCCCAATTTTCATTATTACTAAAAATGTTACTTATGTTTACTAATATCAAATGACTTTAGATTGATGAATTTGTTTTTATATAGCTCCAACTCTCTGAGTCTCTCATTGTATTGTATTTTATGGTGTAACAGACCTCCTAAGGATAATGATGTCCTACAAATACAATATTTTAAAAAGGAAAAGAGTAGTGAGATCATATGCACAGCTATTGTTTCTCTTCTGAGTCTCCCTTCTTTATTTTTTGCTTTTCTTCCCAGAAGAGCCAAATTGAGAATTGTATGGAAGGCAGGAGAGCAGCTCTGGATTATAACTATAACGGGGGTGTGGGAGGGGAAGGCCTCTGCCAAGTCAGGCGCCCGGGTGCAGCAGACTGCAGAACGCAGGAGAGCTGACTAATGGTAAATGCATAAAGTCTGGGAGGCTCAATCTTGGCCTCGTGCTAAGAGGAATAACCTGAGTGCTTAAAGCAGCGATGCGTTTACAGTAACGTAAATCTCTTACCACATGAAACCCTACACAGACCCGGCCTGTGCACGGCAGGAGATGGTAGACTTGGTCTGATTGAAACTCAGCCCATCCGATCTCTGCTTCATCAGCCACCATCCCAACGATACCCTTGGAACTCCAGGATTCTACAGGGCAAGATTTGAAACTGACTGGTTTAAAGGACAGGAAGTGTCATCTGTCATTTTAATTTGTGCCCAGGAGGAAATGGCTGACAGGAGATGAAATAACACCTGACTTTGAGGGAGTCTTAGTTGGGACATGGATCAAAGGAAGTGAGGCCCTGAGGAGGAATTTCATAAATCAGAGTGAGAAGAGATGGCAAGGGTAGGGGGTGGGGACGGGGGACAGGCACGGGACGGATTCGGTTGCTCTAAAATCATGTGTCCTGTCACCTGCTCTCCAGATAAGTGATGCTGTGGACAGTTCATCATGAGTCATCGTCATCATGAGACACTTGATACTTTGTAAGGAGCCTTTAGGACACTGTCACACCAACTAATCCCAGCCCTGCCAAGGAGGCCGCTTTGTGACAATAACTAATAAATATACATGTGAAATGACTCCCAGGAAAGCCAGGTAGAAGGAGTAAAATTTGAATACAATCACGCAAATTAGAAGGAAGAATTTAAGGTTTCCTCCACGTCAATCAAATCGCTCACACATGTAAAGGGAAACCCAAGTGGTGGTCACCAAGCCTCTGAGAAGCACATGGAGGGTTTGGTTTCTGCTCAGCCAGAACCGAGCGCTCCCCAATGTCACTGAAAAACAAAACGTGAACCGTGGGATTAATGGCTGATACATTTAGAGCAAGATGAAGAAACTATGACTTTGCACCCCAGTTAGCCCACCTGTGAGGCCACTGCCACGGGGGTGACGGAGTGAGCGCTGCAGTGGGGTTCAAATCGGAATGGACAACCTTAGTCAATAAACGCCCTTCCAGCTTCTCCTGCTCAGATACAAGGGGCAATCAAAGCTCCTGTTCCTGAGCCCAGGCCCCGTGCTGCGGGGTCATAGCAGGAGAGGGACAGCTGCCGGACTAAGGGGCCAGCGTGTCCAGCGAGCGGCCAGGCTGAGCGTTCTCAGCCACCAGCTACTCCCCAAGGTGTGAACACACAGAATCCAGACTTCGCCCTGCCCGCCCGAGTTATCTACCCCACCACCTGGGACCTTTTCTGCTGAGTGTGGATCCGACTAATATAAGCGTTGGGCCACCAGCTTCTCCGCTGGCGGAGTGTCCACTCCCAGGGAGCCTGTTCTGTGCTCCTGTCTCTAGCGCAGAAGATTCCTGCTTTCTGAGCATGGGCTCAGAGTTCCCACACTTCTCCCAGCCTCATAATCCTGGCTGGGTCACGAAGACCAGTGAAGGATCCCTGAACACTTTCCTTTTTCGCATGTGCTTAAAAATCAAAAGTTTCCAGGGTCCAGGTGGTAGTGGAAGGGCCTGTAGCAGCCCATGTAGGAGAACATTTACCTTCTAGAAATAGAAGATTTTTAATTTTACCAAATTAGAACTAAACTAGCAGTTTATGACAGAACACAAACAGATATGACATCTTGGATTGTATATTAAGTTAAAATTAAAAAGATTGACCGAAAATATCCTAATTCCAATTTCTCTGATTTAGAATTAGAAAACCAGTCTTATTTTCCTGTGCAACAGGTATTTAGACCACATATTTCTCTTTAAAATGGACAGTACAAAATTCGGCCTTTGATCCCTTAAACAAGAACAATATTTAGTTTTATTCCATTTCATAATGGAGAACAGATGTTTCCAAAAATACTTCCAAATAAAGTTTAGTTTTATATTTAGAGTAACTACGCCCAAGACATTGGAGAAAGCTAATTTTCTAACATATTTGCTATCATAATCATACTATATTATTTTATTTGACAACTCTTCATTTATTCTATAAGAATTAACTCGGAGAGACCAAGTGAACATTTGTGTGTTTTCAAAAAGTCTGAAGTTATAGAACCTTGTTTGGAATTGGGCCTTCAACTCTGAAATTTGGAGAAATTCTGAAGACTGCTCCTAGTTTAAGAAGCGTGGTAGATTATTTATTGACAAAGAAACCATCTTTCCTAAAAACAAGATCATTGAAACATAAGTTTTAAAATTATTTATAAGCTCCTTTTCATTTTTGAAAATTAAAAGATAATTTACTTTTCATGGTAGTACCGCTGATTTGCTTTCAAAATAAAATTCTATTGAAATTTCTCTTGTTTTTCTCAGTTCATTAAAATTTCCATCATGCACTTTCTTTTTATGGTTTGTTCATAATCATGATTTAAATTGCTTTCTTTTGACAAAGGCATACTTTGTATATTAAACATGTATCGGTAGTATCTAATTTCACAAAGAAATCTGCTCTCTCCCACATTTTTTTAATTTTTGGCCTTTCAATCTCTATTTCATTTTCTGCTTTCACGGGAGACATAGAGACACCAAGCATCTCTTACCTCAAGAAAAACAACAGCAAAACTATAATGAAAATGACAACTTTACAGACCGTTTACCAAGTTTCACATATACCCTTGTAAGAGTCTGTAAAGCTAGTGAATGATGCCCCATGATCATATCAATGTACACAGCTATGACTTAATAAATAAAAATAAATAAATAAATAAAAAGAAAATGACAACTGACACCCTCATTGTTGGTCTCATAAAACAACATGTGACTCCAGTAAATTCTAAAGAGAATGGCGTTTACACAGTTCCAGACAGCTGCCGCCTTATAAGACAGAGAACCGGTGTTGCTAGAACATCTAGATGTTTCCAGAGCGTCCAAATACCCAGATCAGATTTTTTCCCTGAGTTTTAAGTGTAGACAACTAAAATTTTAAAAATATAGTGCATACCTCTACACATCCACTCGAATGGCTACAACTCAAAAAACAAAGAATATTAAGTTTTGGTACGGCCGAGGAGATGGAATGCTTGTAACATTGTTTATAAGAATAGAAAATTGTACAACCACTTTGGAAAACAACTTGGCAGTGTCTTAAAAAGTTAAACAGGAACTAAACATTTAACTCAACAATTCTACTGTTAGGAATTTACCCAAGAGAAAAGAAATCATGTGTCCACACAAAGACATTTATGCAAAAGTTTACAGCAGAATTATTCATAATAGCTCCAAAAACAACTCAAATGTCTGTCAATTAGTACAGCTATAAACAAAATATAGTATATCCATATAACGGAATGTTACTCAGCCTTAAAAAGGAATTGCCTACTAATGTATGCTAGAGAATGAAAGAACCACAAATCTTTACACTAAGTGAAAGAAACCAGATCCAAAAGGCTACTGTTAAACGTAGCAGGTCTCCATTTATATACAGTGTCCAGAAGAGGCATCACTCTTGGCATCAGGGGCTGGGGGCACTGGAGCAAAGTGAACAACTGCTCACCGGTAGAAGCTTTCTTTAGGGGATGATAAATACACTCTAAAATGAATTGCGGAGATTGCTGTACAACTCTGAATATACTGAAAACCATTAAATTATATACTTTATTCTTTGTTTTGTAATTTTTAATTTTTGAGACAAAGTCTCACTCTGTTGCCCAGGCTAGAGTGCTATGGTGTCAGCCTAGCTCATAGCAACCTCAAATTCCTGGATTCAATTGATCCTCCTGCCTCAGCCTCCGGGGTAGCTGACATTATGGGCACCCACCACAACACCTGGATTATTTTTCCATTTTTAGTAGAGATGGGGTCTTGCTCTTGCTCAGGCTGGTCTTGAACTCCTAAACTCAAAGGACTTACCCTCCTCGACCTCCCAGAGTACAAGGATTACAGGCATGAGCCACCACGCCCAGCCAAGTTATGCACATTAAATAGATTAATATCATGGTATATTAATAATAGCTTAATAAATCTGGTTTGTTTGTTTTTTCCAAAGAGTGGAAAACTGGAAGTAAAACTTTAGGATGGGAATCAAGAAGAAACAGGGGTGGGAAGGAAGCTGGGTATTATGGATTGGAGGGGGCCTGGTGAGCAGAAGAAGGGCTGAAACTAATGGAGAGAAGGACTGAGGAGTCCATTCCTGAGTCTGCCCAGTGCTGGTGCTTGATGGCCATGGGAAGGGCATGCTTGATAGCACCACTGGGGACCAGAACGAGCAGCGTCAACTCTGGTGACCAGCATGACTAACCAGTATCTTCTCTTGCTTTCTGGATTTGCACCATCACAGGGAGAGGGGAAAGGATCTGCAGTGGTTATAGAAACTAAATGTCCATCGCTGACAACAGCGGTATCTCAGTGAAGATTAGATTTGGTTCAGAAGAATACTGCAATAAATCTGCATGAGGAGGGCCTAATAACTAACTCACTGATATTCATTCTCTTCTACGTCCTTTGTATAGTCTGAGGAGACCGAGCCCCCAGGGCTAGCCCTACGTAGGATTAGTCTATCAGAGTAAGCTCATCTCCTCTGTCAGAGTACAAACTTACCTTCCACAAAATATTCTGCTTTTTGCTATAGTGATGTTTGAGAAGTCAGAGCACTTTAAGACGGCAATTCTTTTTCTCCAAATGAGGCTCTTCCTTTTTACCCCCAAACATACTAAATAAACAATAGGATTCATAACTCATGAAAATAATACATAATATAAATAATATTTTTGATATTATAGTTTTAAGCAAGAAGACACAGTGAGAACATTCTCTAATCAGACAATTTCATATGAATCTAATTTGAAGTGTGAGCAACGTTCCAATAAACCCACAACAATTGACTTTGCTTATGTATGTCAAATGAAAGGGATAAAGGGTTTGCAGCTTCAACAACTCTTAGTCTGCTGTGAACATATGCTATTTCCACATGTTTCAAAGCATTCTTTTGCTTAGCTTTCAGTTTATCCTAAAAGCCTTTTGACACTCTACAACATTTAAGGACAGTCTGATTGCAAGATGAGCAGAGTCCCAAAAGGTCCAATGATTGATGAAGAAAATGGCACAGAAAGAAGACACAGAATAAATAAGCCCTCATCACATCCTGTTTTATGCAGAAATTTGTACTTTTGCTTTCATATTATTGGATATTTTTAAAGTAAACTTATTGGCATTGCTCAAGTGCTGTGTACAATTATCATGTATCTTGAGTTAGGATGAAATGCATCATAATTTTTCTTTTAAAATGAATGCAAATAATTTCTTCTCTTAGCAGCAGGGATTTCAGGAAGGAATTAGGAAAACACCGGACAGGTGTAATTGTTTCAAGTGACTCGGGACTAAGTCATTCAAAGTGTAGTGTTTCTCTTATAGGACTTGATCCAGTGGTTGCCTACTGGGAAAAGTTGAGGAAAGTCACATGACAGGGCGGGACCTGGCTGGCTCTCTCCCCGAATGTGGAGATGAGGTAAGCGGCTCTCCACGCGGCTGGCCCCATGCCGAGACCACGTGAGGGGGAGAGTGTGCTTTGTACTGAGGAAGCTGACAAGACAAGCCAGGTGAAGAGGCGGGAAGAATCCATGGCTCCAATGACGTAATTTATCTGCTGACTCAAACAAAACAGAAAAATCATACTATTTCTGGAATGTCTACTATGTCTTTGATGTTTGAGGCAAACCGATCCGGGTGTTTTTACATGTTTCGACAGAAAGTGTCATAAATTGGGTCTTTAGTTTCCAGAAGCATGGCAAACTGCACGTACAGAGAAACCCCTTCAGGAACAAGGAGAATAAAACAAAGTAAATATTTATTATTTTTCAGAACTTAGCTGAGCTAGCAGTAAAGTAATGGAACTGCAGGGGACAAACACAGAGAAAGGATAAGTCCCAGAGATGAGCTGGGCCCTGGCAGTGACTCTGATCCCTGAGGGTAGCTGCCAATGATTATGGCCTGAAGTCCGGGTTTTAACTGGCATGTGTGAAGGAGCAGAAGCCAAAACCAGAACAGAGTAGAGAAGGTAGGATCCGAGACACCGCTTACACCCAGAACAACCCAGAGTGAGGTCACCACAGTGGGGGAACAAGAAAAGGAATGTGACCCACAGAAGGGAAGAAGCCTGTCGCAACCTTCTCTTTGAATGGAGATGTAAAGAAAGTAAGTCCTATTTAAAGTTTCTTAACCACAGTCACATTCCCATGGGTTTTCACTGCAGTTTATAGTGACTAAAAGAAACTAAGGTAGAAATTGAAGTTAAAGGGACCCCAGACTGATAAAGCCCCAGGTGCTACTGTTAGGGAGAAATGCACTTTACTTGCAGGCCTCACAGAATTCCCACAAATGGAAATCTAAATATCATGAAATCACAATAAAAATTATTATTAACACACATGGAAACCAGCTACCACGAGCAATGACAACAACCAAATTCAGCCTAAATAACCACTGTGGAAGCAGCCACACATCAATGAGAAGACCGCACCTCAAAACCTTTGGAATACATCCAAAATTCCTGATAGGAAAACTTAAAGGCCAAACTGTTTACATTAGGAAAAAAGCAAAACTCAAAGTCAATTGCTGAAGCACTTATTTTAAGACATAAGAACAGCAAAATACAGTCATTTATTGCTTCATTGAATGGTGAAAGTTTCTGAGAAATGCACTGCTGGGCAATTTTGGTCATTTTGGGAACTCTGCAGTGTGAACTGGCACAAACCTGAATGGCTGCTACCCATGGGGCTGCGTGGGCTGACCCGCGGCTCCTGGCTGCACACCTCACAGCAGGTGACTGTACTGAATACTGTAGGTAACTGTAACACAATGGGAAGTATTTGTGTGTCTAAACATGTCTAACCACAGAAGAGTTCAGTAGAAATACAGTGTAGATCATAAAAGCAGGGCGCCTGTCTAGGGCACCCATCATGAATGGAGCCTGCAGAACTGGAAACTTCTCTGGGTGAGGCAGCAAGTGGCAAGTGAACACGAAGACCAGGACATTCCCGTACACAAGTGTAGATTTTAAAAACACGGTATACTTAGGCCACACAACATTTATTAAAAGTATTTTTTTATATCAATAATAAATAAGCCTTAGCTTACAGTAACTCTTCTGCTTTATACACTTTTTATTTTTAGGTGTTTGAGTCTTTTGCAATAACATCTTAAAATATAAACACATTATATAGCTGTACTAAAATATTTTCTTTATATACCTATTCTATAAGCTTTTTTCAATTTTTATTTTATTTAACTTTTCAAATTATTTTGTTAAAAATTAAGACATGAACACACATATTAGCCTTAGGCCTACACAGGGTGACCGTCATCAATATCATTCTTTCAACCCCCCGTCCCCCCGTACACACACACACACACACACACACACACACATCTTGTCCCTCTGGAAGGTCTTCAGGAGCAGTAACATGCTTGGAACCATCATTTCCAATGATAAAAGTGACTTTTTGCAGAATACCTCCTGAAAGATCTACCTGGGGCTGTTTTACAGTTAACTGCCTTTTTAGTAAGGAGAAGGGGTATGCTAAATAACAGTAAAGAGTTTAGCAAAAACACAAACCAGCAGGCAGCACCTGTGGCTCAAAGGAGTAGGGTGCTGGCCCCCTATACCAGAGGTGGTGGGTTCAAACCCGGCCCCAGCCAAAAACTGCAAAAAAAAAAAAAAAAAAACCTAAACCAGCAACACAGTCATTTATTTGCAAGTATTATACATAATTGTATGCACCATAGCTTTGCATGATTGGCAGGACATTGGGTAAATTTACCCCAGCGTCACCACAAACATGTGAGCAATGTGTTCTGTCACTGTGGCTATGGGGTCTGTCACTAGGCAGTAAGAACTTTTCAGCTCCTTTATAACATTATGGAACCAGCAAATGTGCACTCTGTCGTTGACAGAAATGTCATTATATGGTGCGTGACTGTAAACTCAGAACATGTAGAAGGAATAAGCAGGATAAAATGATAAATTCAAGATCAACAAAACCACAAGTTGTTCTTTGAAAAGATTAAGTAAATTGAGAAGTCTCAGGCAAGATTGATTAAGGAAACAACGGAGAACATAGCAATATTAGGAATGGATAAACAAGTGTAACTAAAGAGGTGGAAAAGATGAAAATGACAAGAAAACAGAAGCAATGTTAATGTTAACACTTTTGAAAAATCAGATGAAATGAACTAAATCCTTTGAGTCCTTATCGACTCAAAACTAGTCAATAAATAAAAATGAGAATGGTTATCAGTGGTACACAATTCTCCCTCAAAGAAAGTGGTGGGTCCAGATGGTTTTACAAGAAAGTTCAACAAAACATGGAAAGAAAGGTAACTCCAAATCTGAACTCCCAATTAATAGAATAAAAGGAAAAGCTTTCCAATTTAGCTTATATAGCTAATGTATTTTGTTATCAAGGCCAGCCTTACTCATGAATGCAGGGGTAACATAATTTTAGAAAAGAAAAAGTGCAAATCGAATGCACAATATATAAAAAGACAATATATCATCACCAGAGTTGGACATATTCTAGAAATGCAAACTGATACACTATAATAAAATCTATTCAGGAATGCATCACATTAACATATAAAATGAGAAAAATCTAATTTCAATAGGTACAGCATAAACAGCATAGACATTTAATAATCATTTCTGATACAAATTCTTAGTGGACAATTTTTTTTTTTCTTTTGAGACAGAGTCTTGTTATGTTGCCCTCGGTAGAGTGCCATGGTGTCACAGCTCTCAGAAATCTCACTCCTGGGCTTAAGCGATTCTCTTGCCTCAGCCTTCCAAGTAGCTGGGACTACAGGAGCCTGCCACAATGCCTGGCTATTTTTTTGTTGCAGTTGTTGTTTTAGCAGGCCCAGGCCAGGTTCAAAGACACCACCCTTGGTGCATGTGGCCGGCGCCGTAACCACTGTGCTACACGCGTTGGTGGACAATTTTTAAAGAGCAATTTCTTTAACCTAAAAAAGCAAACTTTATAAACAATAGTGAGCCCTTACAATCATTCCCAATACAATGGCTACTAGTCAACATTGGACTAAATATCATAGCCAGAATAATAAGAAAAAATAGAAAGAGCAGCTCTAAGGTTTGGAAAGAAAGTAAATTATTAGTATTCAGAGATATAACATGATTATTTAAAAAACAGAAAACCTGAAGGAATTCTGCCTCTAATTATTTTAATTAATCATGTGAATTAATCAGTTAAATAGCGCAATGAATCTGCCAAAGTTTTATCAAAATCAGCAGTTACAAGATAAATAACCAAAGGGGAGGGGCATTTTCGTGCCCTAGCGAGAGAGAGTGAAAAATACACTATGTACAATAGTAAAAAACGAAGAACGTTCCCAGCAAGGGATTCTAACAGAAAGTATGTGAAGTTTCCCTGTCAGGGAACCAAAAACTATATATAAATGAAGAAAGTGTGTGAAAACGTGTTGTTTGTTTGGTTTTTGTTTTGGTCATTTTAAAATCAAACAGAAAATAGATGGGCGTTGTGGCAGGCGCCTGTAGTCCCAGCTGCTCGGGAGGCTGAGGCAAGAGAATCGCTTGAGCCCAGGAGTTGGAGGTTGCTGTGAGCTGTGTGAGGCCACGGCACTCTACCGAGGGCCATAAAGTGAGACTCTGTCTCTACAAAAAAAAAAATCAAACCAATCAAACAGAAAGCGAGGCTGTCATTTTGGTGGGGTACTGAAGCAGAGCGGTAAATTGATACTTTTTCACAGATTTATAAGCAATCCTTTTTTTTCTTTTTTCTAATTTCCTAAGTGTATCCCACTTTCAGAAAAATGGGTTCAAGAATCCCTGAAGTTCTGGGCAGTGCCTGTGGCTCAAGGAGTAGGGCGCTGGCCCCATATACTGGGGCCAGGTTTAAACCCAGTCCGGGCCAAAAACTGCAACATACACACACAAAAAGAATCCCTGAAGTTTTGCAGATTCTGAAAGGCAAATGAAGCTGCTTCTCAACTCCCCTCCCCACCCCCCCGTAGCTTTATTCATCTTTCTTGGATCTATTACATCAGTCACCACACATCCATGTACCATCCAGATTCCATGTCCTCTCTCTGGTCTCTGTCCTCCTTCATTCAGACTTGCCCCATCACTTTCCCCTCCCTTTCTAAAAGCACACCCCCGAGGGAAATCAGGTACGCACTAGGAAATCAGGTTAATTGGATAGTTACTTGGTAAGCAAGGCTGATCCATTCCTGGAAACTCTAACCAGTGAACAGTAATCACGCCAGCTGGCTGAGCCTGTACGCCAAGTTTATTTAACACGGGTTGAAGGTACTACCAGTGACACAGTCAGTATCATTACAACAAATGGCTCTGGGGAATTACCAAAATGCTGCTCTTCAAGGGCTGATTAAATGGGGCCCTCCTCTCAGGAGTAGGGTGAGAGGACTCTAAGGCATCCTACAAGTTCCCCTGAAAAGCAGAATGTTGATGCTTTGGTAAGGCCAAAATAAACAAGGCCTACTGACACCTTTACTTCTCCCGATGACTAAAAAAAGATACGTGGTGATGTAAAGGCAGGCCTTGAGACTGCCCTGGCTGCAGCTGGGTTTTTTTTTTTTTCAGGGACAAAGAAAGACTTTAATAGAAGGGAAAAAGAAAACAGAGACTGACCAGGTGTCAACTCTGCAGCTGATGTTTAAGGTACGCTGGTTGCTGCTGCTGCTTACTGGGTTTTTCATATTTACACACTTACCTCCAGATGACTATTCACAATTGACAGTTTTCGAAATACTTTTTAATGATGATTTTAGAAGACACTAGTTATACAAACTTTCCTGAATTAGGCTGTGGATCCTTAGCTACAGCTGAACAAAATTACACTCTAATTTCCTTCAAAACTTGTAATTCAGCACAGAATCAAATCTTTCCTTTCATCTCCAGATCTTCTGCCTAGTTTCCAAATCCCTAGAGATCAATCTAATCCTGTAAGATTCTCTTCCTTTTAACTCCTTCCTTCTCAGGATCTCAAATCATGAACCTTTTTCTCAAAACCTGTCAGTGAGGGATTCACATGAAATCTTCAACATTTTAAATTGCTCTGATGACCACTGACCTAGGAGATTTTGTTTCTAAATTCATCATCAGGTGCCCCTGTGTCCTTAGAAAATATCTTAAAACCAGCTTTTCTCCCCTTTGTGAATGAAAACAATAATCTTTGCAAATAAATCTTCCCTATCCTTTGTTGGAAAAAAAAAAGATCAGAATATATTATTGTTCCCAGCTTTTATAATAATACCAAAATATGATGAAAAGAGGAATAAAATAAGAGTAAAGAGGAAAGGAGGAAAAAAGAGAACAATGTGAATTATATACAAGAATATATAGTGACTCTTTCAGAGGAAAATATAGGCAGACTTTTTTCAAGAAGCTTCTACCTAAATAAGTGATGTAGGAAAATCCTCATGAACAATATGAAATGGGCTTAACAGAAAGACTGACAAAACAGAAAATAAAAATAAAAGGAAGGCATTGTTGTATCAATTGGAGAAAATGAGAACTGAGGTTATTGCACAGGAATAGTTACTTTAAACAAGCTTAATAAAAGATATTTTTCAATGTTCAGAAAAGGAATGTCATGCTGCTGTATTTATACCTTAAAAAATCATCTGCTTGGGGCAGCGCCTGTGGCTCAAAGGAGGAGGGTGCTGGTTCCATATGCCAAACCCAGCCCCGGCCAGAAACTGCAAAAAAAATCGTCTGTTTGGCAGTTTTTTTATTGTGCCTGCACTTGTTTCAAACATCATATTCCCCTCGAAGCTTTTCTCAACTTCCAAAATAAAATTAATTACTCTTCCCGTAAGGTCTCATAGGACCTACTTTTCTTGTAATATTACAGCTAATATTTTCAGTGTTATTCTCCCCACCTTGGGATATAAGCTACTCTAGGGGGAAAAAAAAATGTGACTTATTCTTTTAACCCCAGTGCTGAGGTCCATAATAAGAGTACTTTCTTTTTTATTCTATTTCATAAATTATTGCCTTTTTAAGGTGGACATTTTAACTCGGTATTTATGTATTATAATGTCTCTTCACATTCATTTAAAAGAAGCTCTATCATTTCTTTTGTTTGATCAAGATTCAATTTCTTCCCAAAATTCTAATTACATTGCACCCAACACAAAATAAAATGGCAGTGACATCTGTCCTCATTTGACAATTCTCCACATACACAGACAGAATTTCTTTATATAACAAAGTTAAACATTACAGTATAATTTTTAAAAGTTACGCTTTCTATTCCAAGTTGCTTCTGAACAGACTTAGTCAATGACAGTGCCCTATTGCAATGACTTATTTTGTAAATGTGAGTATGTCTGGTCAGAAAACATGGGGGGAAAGACTTTCAAGACACAGTTGATTCTTTCAGACCTCCCAAAACGTAATTGTGTAAGTGAAATGAGAACAACAGAGTTTTCGTTTGTTTTGGGTTGTTTGTTTCTCGGTTTGATATATTTTAAAATCCCTTTTCACTCACGGGAGAAAAGAAAGTAACAAGCGCACTGTGACTCCACTGACGAAGGGCTGAGCTGTGGGTCCCCCGATGGCCTGCCTGGTTCCAGTTGTGACACTTCTGCCATTAATTGTACACCTTTGTCCATAACATTTTAATCTCTCTTAGAATGAAAAATAAAACTACAGGACTATATGGTAGCCAACTGTTTCCAATACTTCTGCAATGCTACTATTTTACAGCAAAGCCTCTTTCTATCTGTAACCAAAACACTTTGGACGCGAGTGGATCCCGACCCACCCCATGGAAAACCCCAGCGCACACCCAGGAAAGTTACCCGGCAGCCCCTCCTGCGCGCACGCGGACTTCATCACACGTGCCCTGGGGATTGGAAACCCAGTTGTATCTGATGATACAAAGCAGCTTTGAGCTGGTGCTAGGTTAATGTTAAAAGGATTAAGGCTTGCTTTGACAGGGGCTGACATACCAAAACTAGATTTAATGTTAACAGCTGGAATGCTCAAGAAAATAAAGAGTAAGAGACAAATGGAGTTAAATTAGAGCAAGTGGGTGTTTAAGGCACGTCGGAATTTTCAACTCAGTTTAAAGATGTTTCATTCAATGCCTTAAAAAGGTAGAGTTGGCATCAGTTCCCATCCATGATTACAAAATACAAGGGAAAAAATGCCTTAGGTGGAGATTTTCATCTTTCAAGGCAAGTATTGTGCCACTGGAAACTTTTTTTTAACAGAAGTGACTAATCCTGGAGCTTTTTTAGTACTTTTCAGCTTCACAGCACTTGAAAAACATGCTAGTATTTAAAAACCAAGAAGACCTGTTAAGTCTTAGGAGGCAGATTTATTTTTCTCTCAGAATATTAGCCAGAAAATTAACTTACAGGCCTGAGCAGGGCAGGTTAAGCTTGATTAAAAAGCCTTTTGATGGCTGACTCGGGCTGCATGTCAAGGTGTATTTGGTGAGCTGCAGGTGGCTGATAAGAAGCAGGACATTAAGTATCCACAAATTCCTTTCCATCCACACTGCTCTGCTCTGTAGCCCACCTAATTCTGAGTTATTGAAAGTCCACATTTTGGCCCCCACTCCACACCTACTAAGGCAGAAACACAGAGGGGTTTGCGAGCACTTCAGGTGATTCTCTTGCTTCCAAATTTCGAGAGCTACTGATCTATTTTTTGACCATTCTCAGTATTCTCCAGACCAGATCACTCATCTAATTTCCACGGAAAAACATGAGTTGCTAAACACTGCTCTCCACTTGCGGGGCAAGTGGGCATTACCAAAGTTTCAGGTCTTCACTCTGGAACAGTGATCTCACCTTATCTCATGGCACACGTGAGCCTATAGTTAAACTTCCGCAGCACACTTAAACTTTGTTGATCAAACAAGAGTGAAAAAAAGAATATACTTACTGTGTTTTGAACTTCTTTCAAAAATAAGGTAGGTACCTCCACCGCCCCCTCACCTTGTAGCCCAAGTGAATTCCTTCCTTTTCATTCCTTAGACCCAGTTGCTGTGTCCCTTCCTCCTAACCCTTAAAGCAGAGCTCTTACCTCCTCCTTTGGGCCATTATTTGGACTCACTATGAAATACACAACCACAGAAGTGAATGACTAAAACTATCTCCCCTGTAAAATTGCTCATTTGGGAGTCAGGAAAATTGTTTTGTTTTATCCCACTTCCTTGGTGAGAACGTGGACACAGTTAATGCTTAGTAATTCTTGCAGAATAAATAAGTGATCAAGAGAGTTCACAGGATTGGGGAGGTGATCAAATTCTGAAAGCAGCATGAATTGTGGAGAGATACTGAAATCAAACCATAGTACTGTAGGCTTCAAGAGTTACAGAGGGCCAGGCACAGTAGTACACGCTTGTAATCCCAACACTTTGGGAGGCGAGGCAGGCGGATCCCTTGATTTAAGGAGCTGGAGACTAGCCTGAGCAAGACAGAGACCCTGTATCTACTAAAAATAGAAAAATTAGTTGGGCATTGTAGCAGGCGCCTGTAATCCCGGCACTTGGGAGGCTGAGATGAATGGATTGCCTGAGCTCACAGGTTCAAGATTAGCCTGAGCCAGAGCGAAATCCTATCTCTAAAAGATAGCTGGGCATTGTGCGCCTGTAGTCCTAGCTACTTGGGAGGCTGAGGCAAGAGAATCGCTTAAGCCCAAGGGTTTGAGGTTGCTGTGAGCTGTGTCACCACAGCACTTTACCCAGGGCAACAGAGACCCACATTTCCTATAGCAGACATGTTACTCTTCACATTAGTGAATGTGTCCCTTCTAGGATAAATTAAAGGGTAAACCTGGAAAGTTCAAGAACAGAAGACAATAGGCAGAAACTTGATTTCCTTCTCTTTGGAAGGTCTGAGGACAGTTAAATAACTATTAGTTAACGCAATGTTTATTTTCACTTTCAGCTATTACATTTTAAATTCTCTGATAAGTATAAAGATTGTGAGTCTCTGTAATCATCCTTTGATGCACGTAAGTTATGTGAACACACAACCATGACTCAAACATTAGAAAGTGATCCATGTAACAACCACCCCACCCCCCCCCAGAAAAGAAAGAAGAGAAAATCTATGTAATGTTCAGTGCGGTCACCTTCATGAACCGTCTTAGATGGACCTTCCATCACCTGCGGCAGCTTCTCCGTCAGAGCCTGCTGCTCCACCTCGCACTTTTAAGTTACAGAGACGGCTTCTTTTCCTAAACCCCATAAACCAACCTCTGCTAGATTCCAACGTTTCTTCTGCAGCTTCTCATGTCTTTCAGCCTTCACAGAATTGAAGAGAGTTAGGACCTTGCTCTGGTTTAGGCTTTAAGGGAATGTTGTGGCTGGTTGGATCATCTATCCAGACCACTATAATTTTCTATCAGCCATAGGCTCTTGCACTTTGCTGTCATTCTTTCTGTTGTTCACTTTCTGTCGTTCACTGAAGTAGTACTTTTCATTTCCTCCAAGAACGTTTTCTCTACATTCACGACTTGGCTAACTGGCACAAGAGGCCTGGCTTCCAGCCTGTCCTGGCTCTCCCCAGGCCTTCCGCACTGAGCTTAATCATCTCTAGCTTTTGATTTAAAGTGAGTGACGTGAAACTCTTCCTTTCACTTGAACACTCAGCGGCCCCTGAAGGGTTTTTAATTGGCCTAAGTTCCGTATCGTTGTGTGTGAAGGGACATGGAGACACGAGGAGAGCGTGAGAGATGGGGGACGGGCCAGCCCGGGGAGCAGTCGGAACACACACGACTTTTGCCAGTTGTTGCCCTCTTGCGTGGGCAAGGTAACTTCGATGTTACTTATAAACAATTACGAGTAACATGAAAGACCACTGATCATGGATCACCGTAATAGATGTAATGATAATGAAAAAGTTCAAAATATTGCGATGGTGACCAAAATGGTACAGACACAAAGTAAGCATGTGTTGAGAGGCACACTCAACGCAGAGCTGCCACAAATCTTCTTTAATAAAGTGATTTTTATAATAAAATAAAAAAGTTTTATTTTGCCTGAGCTCATAAAATAAAATAAAGTTTAAATAAAGTGATTGCAATAAAACAAAGTATTCCTGTACTTGAGAAAGTCTCGCGTCCCCACAAATAGGAGAGGAAGTGACTCTTGGTAACTAAGCCACTTAAATTCAACAAATAATGGATGGAGCTGCCATGCGTAGATGTCCCATCTCCTAAGAGATGACTTACCCCGGGTGGAAAACGTTGGCAATAGACAAGTTCAGTTAATGACAAGCGAGTAATCACGGCAAGGGGTGAGGGGGGGCGGAGCAGGGACAGCCGTAAACACAACTAAAGGTTTCCACTATTGGACACCTTCCTAGGCGGGACAGGAGGATTCCAGAAGGGGAAACTGCAAAGGGAAAAAGTTGGCCAGTTTCTCTCCCATGGAGTAGGTACTCTGAGTCTGGCAGACCCAATATTTTAATCCTGAAGATGGTATTACCTTTTGTAGGACAGAGGTAATTCACACGTCTCTACCACAAAATGCTACAAATAAAATGATTCACTGTGCCCCGATTCTATTCTCACCAAAAAGTTGATGTAATTACCACATTGTTAAAAAATCAGTAAGGAATTCTATTGATTTAATATTGGGTTTTCAGGGGGAAAATACTGCACGCACCAATGTTAATATACTTAGAAACACTGACAGGTTAATATAATATAGAGACACTGACAGCAGAGACCGCAAACTGCTTTCTCCAACCCCTATCTTCCCCCTTCTCCTTAGTAGCAAAATACTGACTTAATTTGGGACAGCAGTGAATGTATGCATTTAAAGATTAAAATATTGAGACTTTTGCACCAGTTATGGTCACAAATTCTAGTAAGTGTGGTGTAAGTAAAATCCAGGGAAGAGTGGTCTCTCTGCCTCTTTTGCCTCCCTACTTCTCTCCACCATGCTCTGTGGAATATGGAGGTAATGGCATCTTGGGCTTTCAAACAGTATTAATGATGAAAGCTACTTGCTGTGTAGTCTCAGATTTTTTTGTAATGTAAGAGAAACATAGATTTCTAATTTGTTTAAGCCACTGTATTTCATAGTTATCTAATATACACAGTCAAACCTATCCTAACTGGTATATGTGATGACTCTGCTTCCCTGGCACCTAATACCAGAAAAAATTATCTAGGAAAGTGGATACAAGGCCTGACAATTAAGTTTGTGAACGTGCCACAGTGCACTTAGTTTGCAGCACTGTGCAAACAGCTCAGTGAGGTTTCCTAACCCTGGTGCAGCCCTCAGTGGTGTTCATGTCAACATGTGGTGGCGTCTTGTTGAGTGGTGCTCATTATTGCTGTTGCCTGTTTCTGTATGCCATCGGGAGCATGTTGGAGCTTGAACTAGGGCAACGAACAGACATTCGTGAATTTCTTGTTAAACTTGGTAAGAGTGGAAATGAAATCATGGACTTGTTCATCTACATTTCTGAGGCTAATGTCTTCAAGAGACAGCAGTGTACAGGTGGATGAAATGTTTGGCGGAGGGAAGAGAAAGCACCACTGAGGAAGAGAGGTTGGAGCAGCCAGTGACGAGCAGAACTGACGGAAACATTGTGAAAGTTCATCAAATTGTATCATCAAACTTGTCAGCTGACTGTGAGAAGCATCACAGACCAAGGAAATATTGGTAGAGAGACAGGAAAATCTTAACTGAAAAGCTCGGCATGAAAAAGGTGCGGCTCTTGCGTCACAACGGTGCACCAGCTCACACGGCACTGACTGTGAAGGAGTTTTTAGCTAGTAAACAAATAACTGTGTTGGAACACCCTCCCTGCTCACCTGACCTGACCCCCAATTAAGTTCTTCTTTACCCAAAAGTAAAGGAAATATTGAAAGGAAGATATTTTGATGACATTCAGGACACAAGGGTAATACGATGACAGCTTTGATAGCCATTGCAGAAAAAGTGTCCCAAAATTGCTTTGAAGGGGGCACTAGGCCCTGGCACAGGTGCATAGCTTCCCAAGGGGAGGACTTCAAAGGTGACTGTAGTGATGTTCAGCAATGAGGTGTGTAGCACTTTTTCTAGGATGAGATCTCAAACTTAATGCCCTGCCTAATTGGTTAACTGGCCTCTCTTTCTCTCTTTGTATTATCAAATTCTTTTTAACAACTTCTATAGCTTCTCTTATTGTAGTCATATGTAGAATTCTATATATGTTAAATATATAAATTCTTTATTTACATAGAATAAAACATACTACAACTTTTCATCATCTGAAGCCAAAAACATTCAGAGTTTTAAGAAGAAAAGCCATTAAGTAACTAAAACAGTGCCTGGCACATGGCGGCCTGAATCAGTTTAACTTCCCAGATGGCTGAAAAGTGTATCTAGTGCAGCAGTCAGCTTTGACGACGCTTTATATACACACACAATATCTACGCACATATATGTGTTTGTGTAAATATAATATAACAACATATAATTTATACATACAACAAGTTAGTTTGGCCTTTTTGCTAGCTGGCTTTTTAGAAGGAGCATCTAATTTGTCTAGAACCTCAGCGGTTCTCTGTGCCCCGTAGTCCTGGAGAGCCATTTTCTGGGAACCACGGTAGAGAGTACACTTGACCTGCCTTCAGCGATGAGGATCAGCCGGCCATGGTTGATGAGTCTTCCTCTTTAATTACGCTGTGCAAATCTCACCCATGAACTTCATGCCACAGTCACAAGTGATCTCTCCTGGTTCTTACATATTTTTCCTTGTTCAGGGCAGTGCCATAACCTTGAATAACACCATAAGACAGATAGGAAGTACCATGAGTGTGGGGTGAGTGCTCCTGAGCAGGGGAAAGTCACAATGTCGCAAGGAAAATTTGAAGGGCTTGATGCATCCTGGAGACTGAGGTCTGCAGCTGTGTTTGCCCCATTTCAAGATAAATCCAGTTGTCAGGACCATTGTAAGTAAAAAGAGACAGAGAGAAAGAGAGAGAGAAATAGTTCTAGCTATTCCAGGGGGCACGAAAACCTTATCTTTTTTTTAAAGAAATACCTTTTTATCTCATACTGACAATGATACTTTCACATAGGTGAAAGATTGCTGTTAAGAAAGGCATACCTGTAGAGCAGAAGAGCATTTAAGAAAAAGTGGAGCCATTACATCACAATTTAAAGTAAAATAAAAGGGAAAGATCTAAAGCTGGAGGATTTAATGCCAGCAAAGGACGGTTTGATAATTTTAGAAAGAGGTTTGGCTTATAAAAATGTGAAGGTTAACAGGAGAAGCCTCTTCTGCCAGCCCAGAGATGGCAAAGGAATTCCCAGATGCCATTAAGAAACTCACCAGGAAGAAAGTATATCTATTTGAAGAGGTTTTTAGTGAAAAGTGCCTTATTGGGGAGCCACCAAAAAAAAAATGAATAAGGAAGGGAAGTGAGGTCCAGGATTTAAGGCAGGAAGGGATAAGGCTAAGTTTATTCTTTCGTGCAAACTGCCTGTATCTGTAAAGCTGCTAACCCCGGAGCAAATAAAGGCCAGTCACTAGACCTCTGGTTCTACAACAATAAGGCAACAAGAATGCTTTTATCTGCATTGGTTCTTCTGATGCTTTGTCCCTGAAGTTAGGAAGTACCTTGCCAGTAAGGGACTGCCTTTTTAAACTTCTTTTGATATTGGGCAATGTCTCCAGTCACCCAGAACCCCATAAGCTCAGCACCAAACGTACTGAAGTAGTTACTTGTCGCCAAACACATCTCTAACTCAGCCTGTAGATGAGGGGGTTATAAGAACCTTTAAGGCTTATATATAATACACAGTACTCTATGGGAAAATACCAACCTATGGAGGAGAAGCCCAATAGAGAAAGCATCGCATAAGTCTCGAAGGGTTACCCCGTTGAAGATGCCATCATTCTTATAGAAAAAGTGGTGAAAGCCATCAACCCCAGAACCATAAATTCCTGCTGGAGAAAATGCCCGGTGTTGTGCAGGACTGCACAGGAGCTACCACAGAGCCAACCAAGGAGATCAGGAAGGAGACTGTGGCTAGGAAGCAAAGGTGAGGGGTGAAGACTTTTAAGACAGGGAGCTTAGAGAAAGTCAAGGGCTAACAGACACCACCCCCGAGGAACTCACAAAAAATGTCTGGAGGACATGAGAGCTTCTGGACCAGGGCCAGATGGCGAGGGAGACGACGTAGAAGAGGCAGGGCCAGACCGACCGGAGACGGCCCGGCAGGAGGCTTCTGAGCACCCACGGCTGCTTCTGACCGCTTTTACAATGTGGACCCTCCTAGGATATGAGCATTGAAACGAAACCAGACCGTGGAAGGACTGGGATCATATAGAAACATTTTCAGAGGAATGAAAAGGCAAAAAAGTAATATAATTTATTTCCATAAAGTTGCGCCAAATGTGCCCGCATCCCCTGCCTCCCCCCGCCTCCCCCGCCTCCTCCACCTCGCTATTCCTGAGGTAGGGAGACCAACCCCGGCTTCCCAGCTCAGCCTACTCAGGCTGAGGATGCAGACCTTCACGATGACCCGCCGCCACTTAGAGAACAGCAAATACATTTTCTCTTCTTTATGATTTTCTTAATAATTTTCTTTGCTGTAGCCTACTTTCTTGTATGAATACAGTATATAACACATATAACATTAAAAATGTGTTAACTGACTATTTCTGTTGTTGGTAAGGCTTCCAGTCAACCACAGGCTATTGGTAAAGTTCTGGGGAAGTCAAAAGTTATATGCGAATTTTTGACTGCACAGAGGATTGGTGTCCCTAACCCCTGTGTTGTTCAAGGGTCAACTGTAGTCTATACACCACACATTCTAAAAAGAAACCCCATATTTTTCTAAATAGAGTGAACTTTGGTTCTCTTGATGATTACAATAACACTTGGCTGTATAGTCCTTCCAGCCTTCTTAGCGTTAATCATTTATATATCTATATCCCTCAATAGATTTGGGTCCCAGAAGACGGGATGCCCCTTGAATAATAATGACAGTAATTAAACGGACAATTATAGATTATTATGCAGTTTATAAACAACCCCTGCATACATTTTCTCATTGTTCTCTTCTCTGTCACAATGGCGTGATATAGCTTTACATTCTTTTCAGCACCACGTATAATACTTTGCATATAGGAGGCTTTCAAAAATATTTTGGGGCTTCATTAAAATTAAAACTAGATTGTGTAGGTTGAATTAAAATGCTGCCAATTCCCTGAATTTTCACGTCCTCTTGAGCAATTTTAAGAGAGGGAGAGGTTTTGAGTGCTTTTACTTTTTCATTTGAATACAATCAATGTATTTCTAAAACAAAATTTTCGATAGCATTCATTTGACCATTAAAATTAGATATGACAACCCAGGAGCAAGGTGGGTTGTTAAGTGTTTGTGATGTCAGAACACCTCTTTTCCTTGCTTCTCGTGATCGCTGGCTCCAGTCCTGGTCAGTCCTCGGTAAGCTTTGCATGCTGAGTGTGCACCGTGAGAGAGATGGAGAGTAAGCCGGCCTTCTGGAAAGGGACTCTGCTGGCAATCTGCCCCGAGCCGAGCTGGTTATCCTCATTCAATACTTTTTCCTTTCGAAGACACAGCCTCCCATATCCCAGGGGGGCCCACTTAAATTCTGACTTTTCTGTATTAGAAAATGGACTAAAGTTATCAACCCACATTTCACTCCACAGATAATCCTTCAATCACTAGTACATTACTGCAGAATTATAATCTTATATGGTAACTATCTCACGTGACAAAAGCTTTCTCCTCTTATGCACTTGAAGTAAAATGGCTTCTCTGCCATGACTCTTCTGTTTTCATGAGCAATTTTAAAAAATCACTTACAACTCGGAAAGTAGCTCACCTCTTATTTAGTTCTTTAAGTCAAATGCAAGCAGATTCTACTCAACGTCAAATACCACTTCTTACTTTCATTGGGCTCAAAGTGCCAGTGGCTCTACGGGACATAAAGACTATTCAGAAAGAAATAAAATAAGAGGGTGGTTAATATCTAGAACTAGACTTTTTATTCTTATGAAAAAATTGAGAAGAAGAACATGTGGAAGCTAAATACTATTAGAACAAGAGATATAACTTCTGGAAAAAGAATAAAAACGGAATAGAGTACCAGAAAGGGGAGTGAGGAGTTAAGAAACAACTTATGGTATTTGCATATAGAGAACAGACAAGAAGAGAAAGAAATAAAAAAGGTGGTCTTGGGATTTTACTTACAACTCTGACCTTTTCTTGTAGGCACTGAAAAGGTATGAAACAAAAGTCAATCTCTGCCAACGCAAGTGGCTGTTTTTCCACAGGCCCCTGGACAGGATCCTGGTTTAGGGACTGAGGAACCAAGCAAGTTTTTGTTTTTGTTTTTGCAGTTTTTGGCTGGGGCCAGGTTTGAACTCACCACCTCCGGTATATGGGGCCAGCGCCCTACTCCTTTGAGCCACAAGTGCTGCCCAGGAACCAAGCAAGTTTTTGTGCAGACCCCGAGGGACCACATTCTTGCTCTGGAATCAGGCCCTTCCGGCAGCATGATAAAGAAGCTATTGGAGGACAGCGCCTGTGGTTCAAAGGAGTAGGGTGCCGGCCCCATATGCCAGAGGTGGTGGGTTCAAACTCGGCCCCAGCCAAAAACTGAAAAAAAAAAAAAAGAAGCTATTGGATGGGAAAGGCAATGAGGAAGTGCTGGAGGAGAGGACAACATTCTGGGAATGAGAGAAGGAGAGCCGAGATTCTGACGTGGCATTGAGATATCAGGAGGCCGTGAGCAGAAAGACGCCAGGAGGTTAGGTTGACTGGATCAGTAACCCCGGGCTACGGAGAACAAAACCAGAGAAGAAGGTGAAGCTAGAAGGTTTATAATTTCATGACACCTTGCAAGGCTGTCGGGGCAGCGATTGAATATATTAATTAGGAAATGAGGGTGGGGATGCGGTGAGAAGATGAGACGGCAGACAGATCTGACCTGTGCCCACTGCCAAGGGGACACTGGAAATCAAAGGAGTGGCCACGACATGACAGAAGGAGAAAACTTACAAATTTTGTGCAAACACATTTATACTGACAGATGGCTATTACAATATTACAGTAGTTCTCAATTGATTTTCCTTATTTATTAAGTATATAGTCAACTTCAGAGGCACCTGGGTAACAGACAGGTGGACCCTGCTTTGCCAGCTTAGAGCCAGGAAACATCTCACATTCAAAATAACAGTACTGAGCATCTCCCACCTCCTTTGATGAGAATGTCTCTAGGGATCTGTCTTTCTTACTAGGCTTCACTGAGAGAAAAATAAAAACATCTCATTTATCTACCAGAAGTCCCTTCTTTGCCCCTCCCCGGCCACTCAGGAGGGGAGTTGTCCAGCACTCTGCAGGCTCTGCCTGCAGACGGAAGCCCCTCCCAGAGGCCCACCCCTTGGAAACTAACAAGGGTGAAGCTTCAGGGCCCCTCACTTATAAGGATCCCTTCTATGGCCCTGGGAGTGGCCCTGGTGACTTTGTATGTGAAATTTCACATTTTTTGTTTCTTAAATGAGAAAATCAACATGCTACAAATCCAGGTCAGTGACGTTTGAGTTGGCCCTGTCCACGCTCCCACTTCTCTGAGAGTGGCCTCTCTGTCCCGTTTGTGGCTGTGCCACACCCTGGCAGACCTGGGCTTCTCAGTGACAGCAGCGGAGTTAACTGTGTGCACATGCAGGGCACATGCTTTGGCCCCATCCCAGATGCTCAGATTGATACAGACAAGCCACCCTGTGGTGCAGGCACTCCCACATCAGGCAGGCCCCAGTTCCAGCCTTCAGTCTTCCAGTAAAGAGTTCTCTGGGGCTCTCACTGGGAACTGGCCTCGGATGAGGGCACTCAGGAATCAGAAACGTGGTGGTGACACTGAACTCAACGCTTCAGGCTCCCCTTTCTATTCTTTCCAAAGCCTTCTTGGCCTGTATGCAAATCTGATCAACTTCTTCTTTCTCTGCCCACTTCAAGTACATTAGTTTTGAAAGGTAGAAAGCCGGGGCCATCCACCTTCAGGGCCAAGTTCCAGGCTTTCCAGGCCTGAGGGGGAATCACCTCCTAAACCTTTCCTTCACAAAAACTGATGCCCCTTGTCTTTCATCCATATAAATGACAAGGGTCATTAAAAGCTGTTTTGTTCTCAGCACAAAGAAAGGCAGTTTCAGTAATATGTCTCTCTCTGTAACTACATATGTGTTACAATCTTTAAATAGCCTGATCTCATTCTATCACTTTCATTCTGTCCCCCACCTCTCTCTCTCTCTCTCTCACACACACACACACAAATGCACACTCTCACACATTACATCCTTAAAATTCTGCCACATTGCATTTCTTTTAAAATAATTACATGGGTATAAATAAATTTAAGTAGAACTTACCTGATAGAAATGAGGATAACCCACTACCCAGGGCTCTAGGACTTGTAAGATTCCTTTGAACTCCCAAATAATTGCCTGATTTTACCAAACACAGGGGAAATCTGCCTCTGGTGTGAATACAGCCTTCTCGATGATGCTGTGAACCTCACTGAACCCAAACTGAAAGCTCTCACCTTGATTTAAACCTTAGGATGAATGTAATTAAGGACGCATATGTATGATTTAATTCTATTCCAGAAAGTAAAATGTCTCACATATTAACTTATCTTCTAATTCAATTAACTTAAATGATGGAAGAGTTCACGTTTTATTGAAATATGACCTTTTTTTTCCACTCTTTTAATTTTTCTGGAAAAAAATACAACAAGTTACCATATTTGACTTTTTAGAAAACGAATCCAGAGGCAATTTTGTCTTCTCTTTTTTCCACCTTTTTTAAAAAAGCCAAATTGGGGCTGGGTGTAGTGGCTCAAATCATAGCCCTTTGGGAGGCCAAGATGCAAAGATCACTTGGGGCCAGGAGTTTGAGACCAGCCTGGGTAAAATAGAGCATATCTATACAAAAAGTGGAAAAACAAAATTAGCCAGGCAGGGTGGTGCACACCGATAGTCCCAGCTACTCTAGAGGGTGAGGCAGGAGGATCACTTGAGCCAGGAGGCAGGAGTTGGAGGTTCCAGTGAGCTACAATCATCTCCCTGTACTCCAACCAGTGTGACAGAGAGATCCGGGACCCTGTCTCTAAATAGATAAATAGCCAAGTTGGAAGTGACCTCATGCACTATTTTTAAAATTTGGGGATAACGAACCTCTTAAGTTACTAAAAAGACAAAAATCTCTAAGAACATTTTTAAAAGGAGTAGCTAGCGGGAGACTAACCCTATTGTTACCGGAATTTCGCTCTTCAGGAGCTTCTTGGTCACGGGGATTCAAGGAATGAACCCATGGACCACAGAACAGTGGCAAGATAGGATTTTATTTAAAAATTAGAAAGGAACACAGAAGAAGAAAAAGGCACCAGAGCTTCTGGCAGAGGGAAAGAACTGAGGAGTCTCCACGTGGGCTTTCTATCTAGGGCAGTGGTTCTCAACCTGTGGGTGGCGACCCGTTTGAGGGTCTCCTGCATATCAGATATTTACATTACAATTCATAACAGTAGCAAGATTACAGTTATGAAGTAGCAACGAAAATAATTTTATGGTTGAGGGGGTCACCACAACATCAGGAACTGTATTAAAGGGTCGCAGCATTAGGAAAGTTGAGAACCACTGATCTACGGGTTTTAGTTCTTGAGAATTTACACCTGGCCAGGACTTGGCCAATAGAAACACGTTTTCATCTGTTAATGAGTGTTATAGACCAAGGAGTGAATGCAGTCCCTCCAGGTCAGAGCAAAAGGTCAGGGTTTTCTCTTCATGAACTTGCCTAAGTCTAGGAAATCTGGGGTCTCCTGTCCAGCCTTGAATGTGGGGAACCCTGTATTACTACAAACTGTTACAACACATTACAAACTTTAAAAAAGCAGCGTGGCCCTGCCAAAAGATTACCACCAATTAAATGCCCTGGGTACGGTGAGCGCCCTGCTGACAGTTGCACAGCACAAAGCCAGAGTGAATTATTGCACACCATATCCACTTAACAAAAACACTTCATATTTTGAAGGTAAAAATAAACACATATTGGCTATTATTTCTAATTGATAATATTATTAAAGGGTCATCATACCCCCCCCACAACACAGCAGTTAGTGACCGAGGCACCTGAGGCCCCTCCCTGGTCAGGATTCTCCGTGTGGGGTCAGCCGGACTAAACGGACAGCTGCTCCAGACCCAGGTCTTGGGCCAAGTCTCCTTGGCTGCTCCTTCCTCGTCCACCCAGCCTGGGCTATAAGATTCTTCATCCTCCTCCGGGGGAAATTCACTTTGGGAGGAATCACTTTCACTTCATCACCGTCCCTGATGCTGCTGCCTCACCGTTGATCTCTTTGTATTTTAGGCTTTACGTGTCCCAGACCCCAGCTGCCCTGGCCTGCAGGGACAGCCTCCTGGATTTCCACAGTTGCTGTATGTTTTATTTTTAAAACTTAAAATGTCATTTCAGTGGGATCTAGGATAAAGGAGGTGACTTCAAAATGTGAATTCAGTCTATTTTCTTAAAGAACTCTTTTGTGTTAAGTAAACAAATCAAACCAAAATGAGTTCTTTCTTTGCCATTAACGTCTATACTTCTCTGGATAACATTTGGCATTTTATGTCTATGTTTTTAGTGGGTTTTCCCCCAAAATATTAACCTACTGTCCCTGTACCATTTACAAAATTTTTCATTATTTCCTCTTTTTCTCCTTAAAGAAAACTTATATATGCATTCTTGATATAAAAACGGGTCTAAAACACAGTAGTTGAAAAAAGAAAAGCCGGGTGCAATGGCTCATGCCAATAATCCTAACATTCTGGGAGGCTGAGGCAGGAGGATCACCTGAGCTCAGGAGTTTGAGACCAGCCTAAGCAAGAGTGAGACCCCATTTCTACTAAAAATAGAAAAACTAGCCAGGCATTGTGGTGGGTGCCTGTAGTCCCAGCTATTAGGGAGGCTGGGGCAGGAGATACTGCTTAAACCCAGGAGTTTGAGGTTGCTAGAAGCTGGGCTGAGGCCATGGCACTCCAGCTGGCAACAGTTGAGACTCTGTAAAAAGAAAGGAAGGAGGGGGGGGAAGGGAAGGGAGGAAAGAAGGAAAAAGGAAATCGCACATAAACTAGTTTCTGTCTAAGAAGGGGGAGAGAATTTCATGTGTAGGTCACTATATGTTATGCATTATATGTGTAAATACTTGTGTATGAACAGAGAATTTATGGGAAGCTAGAAATCTAATTGTTAATTTCATTTGAAGAGTAGAAATGAAATAAAATCAGAGATGTGGGAGGCTAGTGTCAACAGCAGAGTGTGTCCTAAGAGAAATAGCTTCTATGTGATTGGCAGAAGGGCTACAACCAGCTGACTCCAGCACTTGCTCAAAAATAAAACCACCAGTGCGCATGTTCCCAAACTGAGCGTTTACAAACAATAGCTGCCATGCATCAATCTCTTTACTGTATGCCAAGCACCGTTCTTAAACGGTGTGGATTCACTTAATCCTCATAAGGTGCAGTGGCACTACTCTTGTCAAGATTTTAAAGATGGGGAAACTAAAGCACAAAGAGGGGAGCTAAATGTTCTGGTTCACAGCTATGCAGGGCAGAGCAAGCATTTGAGGGCTGCTGCTCTAGGGCTGGACTTCTCCCTCATTGACTGACCCAGCTGCTCAGCCAGAAGATCACCTCCCCCACCCAGAGCCTTTTTCCCGTCTCCCCACAACCACCAGGGCTTCTGAAAGCAAAACCTGTTTTCCAGCCACGGAAGTGAAAAGACTCACTTTCAGGAAATAAAAATAATGTGACTCTCTGAAAAGTCATCTGAAAGTATAATCTGCGCATGGAGAGTCACCCTGCACTGGAGTAAAGCCTAGAGCAGAGAACACATCAACTCTCACAAAGAGAAGAATCAATTCCCAAGGAAACAGAGTTCATAGAGAAAATAGAACAAAATATCAAAGTAAGTCTAACTCATGTTTCCAGAGATCTTCAGGGCTTGTATTCACATATATTCAACACACGTCGGCGTTCTTGGAAATTAAAAATACGGTTACTGAAATCAAAAACTGATTACAAAGAATATCGACATAACAAAAGATCAAATTAGTGAACTGAAAGACTAAGGAATTCTCACAAGATGTTACATGAAGGAAAGGATAAGGTAACAATGTTGAGAGAGGGTCAGAAGTTCTACGGTGGGCAGAATAATGATCCCACAAAAATGGTTCACGTCCCCATCCCCAGAACCTCACACACCAGAGGGGACTTTGTAGCTGTGATCGAGTTAAGGATCTTGATAGTGAGATCATCCTGGATGATCCAGGTGGGCCCAGTGCCAACCTAAGGTTCCTTCCACACAGTAGAGCAAAGATGGTCAGAGGCCTAAAAACACACGGATCTGTTATCTTACAGCTCTGTAGTTCAGAGTCTGAAATGAGTCTCGCTCGTCCGAAATCCAGGAGTTGGCGGGGCCGCGTTCCTTTCTGGGGGATTCTCTAGGGGAGAATCCACTTCCTTGCCCTTTCCAGCTTCTAGCGGCCACCACGTTCCTTAGTTCTTGACTTCCTTCTATCTTCAAAGCCAGCGGCCACAGCAGAGGCGTTCTTCTCACACCGCGTGGCTCTGACCTCCTCTTCTGCCTTCCTCTTTCACATTTAAGAACGCTTGCCTTCCCCAACAATCCAAAATAATCTCTTTATTTTAATGTCAGCTGATTAGCAACCTTAATTCCATCCACTGTTTTAAACTCCCCTGTGCCACTTCACACAACATATCCACAGGTTCTGGGGATTTGCACATGGACATCTGTAGGGGCATTGCTCTGTCTACTAACCCCATCCCTACCCCTAATTTCAAATGCTGCTTTCCTTCACAACACGGATCATTTCAACCATGCCCAAACTTTGATCTTCAAATGTTCAGATTCCAATACTCTCCTGGAAGATGGGGGTGAGGTGGGAGTGGGGGTTATCAGTTATCGTATGGAGACAAAAACATACTGGCTGTCCTACCCAGGGCACCGTTCAGGGTTATTTCAGCCCATCATGGGGCTTTGACCTATTTCACAATTCTGTAAATTGTAGAAAACTAGAAAATGGATAATCATGTAAATAACTTTGTTGCAAATAGAATCTGGCCAAGTGATTATTGCTCTCCAGACATTGATCAGTTTGTATACAGTTATCAGTTCTTAGTGTAACTATGTATTTGCTTTCTCTTTGACTTCTCTGGAACCAGTTATCAATCCCCTCATTAATATTATAAATGAGTTAAATTAAAATCCTTGATACCTGTTCACAATTATACCCCTTTCAAAAATTTTCCTTTAACAGTAACATTATAAATGTGTATTTAGCAAATGGAAAAATTACTACAAGGTAGATGTCCACAGAAATGTATTTAATCATTTGTTCACATTCCTCTGATCTCCTTTACAAGACACCCCCTTCCACCACTGGTGATGGAGTGTGAGCCATCAAATGTTAATACAGTCCAGACTGAAATTCAGCCTGACCCAATAATATGAAGGAACTCAGCTTCATCCCGGCCTCCTTCCCTCCGTCTCTCAGTTACCCTCCTTCTGCTGACGTCTCTCCTGGAGCAGGAGGATGACTTAGCGACTTCCTCACTGGGTTCTCATCAGCTCTACAGACCCCTCCAAGTCTCTGCTGCATCTTGCACCTGGCCCACCTGGAGGTCCATGCTAAAAACCTCACTCTTCCCTGCTGTCTCCAGGGGGTCCAGTGCTTCTCAATCCAGTGTGGACCCCACACAGACACAGACGCCAGCACCGGGGGAGGCTTCGGAGCCAAGACCGTGTAGTTTTCCCTCCCCTTATTTTACCAGATATGCCCTGTATTAACAAGAGGCTTCTCTGAACAGCTGTCCACTTCCCAAATTTTCATTCGTACAAGGTCTGATGATTAAATCCTCGAACTCGTACTAGAGAAAGTGCTACATACCTGAAATATATTTTACATATTCTTAACCCCACTCTCTTCCTCTCACACAGTGTAGCCTTCTGTGTCTCTGAATTTGTTTTTACACATCCTCCTGAATGCATTTTTCCAGCAGCCTTTTTCCTCTTAGGCCTAACTGCAGGGCAGAGAGGAGGGGCTCCGATTACTTTATCATGAGATTAGGTTTAATAACCAACTGCAGGAGAGAAGTCACTTTCTAAATTTCTCAGTATGGTTAAGAATAAAACTAGGAGTTTCTCCCATGTGTCTAGAAGTACATTAGAAGGACACAGAGCTTCAAAGCAGAGAACTTTACGCCCAGCCTGTGTACATTTCATGGTATACAAGTTCGACAAGTTGACAAACTCATCCTAGAAAAAATGCTACGTACCTCATTGCTGAATATCACTACATTCACCATCCAGGTACTCCACTTGGGAGGCTATGCACCAATACCAGTCCACCCTGCAAAACTATTTTGGAACTCTTTTTCTGGAATGGCCATCAGAGTTGTCATCGTATGTGGTTGGACGAGTTCACAAACTCGTACTAGAGAAAGTGCTACATAGCTCATTGCTGAACATCACTAGGGTCACCAGATGGCCAGCGGGAGCACTTCGAAGGTGACCACAGTGATATTCAGCAATGAGTATTTGAAATTTTTTTTTCGTAACAACTATAGATGTTTTAAATTTGCAATGGCAAAGAGAAAAAAAAAACAACTCTAGGGCTTTATGCCAAAAAGTATCAGTAATAGTTACTTCTGGACAGTGGAATTACAGTGGGTTTTTTGAAGTTTCTTTTTCTTTTTGGTATTTCCTTAATTTTCTATGAAGAATACATAGAATTGGTGTAACAAAATTCTTTTTAAAGGCAAGGTAGAAAATTGTATTAATAATGTGTCTTCAACATTTAAAAATATAGAAAAAATACATTAACTACACTGGGGTGTTAATGGTGATTGTTTTGGTTAATACTGTGAGCAATTCTTTTTTCTTTTTCCTTTCTAGACTAGACTTATGTTCTATTTTGCACATATAAGATGTATCTATTAAAATGTGTGGATAAAAATAAATAATTTTCAGTATTAGTTGAACTCAGCTATTTTGAGCCTGGCACTAAGGAGGCTACATTTTCTTATCAGGTCATCGTCCTTCAAAAAATACTGTGTTCCACAAATGTTGGCTAAATCTCAATATGTTAGTCAAGTTTCTACATAGGAACAGAACCAATGGGGGGCGGGGGAGAGAGATTGGTTGATTGCACATCTCTCTCAATTATTTGTGATTGTGGAAGCTGAGGACTCCCAAGAGCTACGGCTGGCACAGTGGTGGCCCAACACAACCCACTGTGTAAGTTCCAGTCTGAAAGCTGCAAAGCTAGAGACCCAGGAATATTTCTGTTGGGTGGACACCTGACAGTGGGATTACTAGGTCAGGAGTATATAGATTTTAAAAAAGGATGGTATTGCAAATTTCCCTGAGATAAATTTTGTGCTGATTAATACATGCATCAATAATACATGAAAGATTCTGTCAGCCCACTTTTTTCATCAGTGCCAAAATTATCTGTGCTTATTTTGTTTTTCTTTACCTACCACTGTGAAGAGTCAGAAATTATCTTTGTCATTTTAATGCATACTGTCTTAATTACTAGTAAAGTGAAGCATCTTAAATACATTGTCTACTTACGTGCCTTTTTTCCTTGAAATTGCCCACTTAGCTCTTCTTTGTCAATTGCTTTATAAGAGTGCTATATAATAAGAACATCATCCCTGGTCCATTATATTTTCCTGGCTTTAATTTTGTTCAAGGGTCTATTTTGCCATAGAAATTCATACCTCATAATAGAAGTTCTATTATGTAGTGATATGTTTCTCTTCTCTTAAAATGGCTTTTAGGTTTTGCATTTCTCCCAGTTTTTTAAAATCCGTCTTTAGTCGGCTGTAACTGTTATATAGCATTAGATACACATTTATCTTAGGTCTAGCCATTTTACTGAACTCTTTAATTACTTTTAAAGGTCCTTCCCATGAGTCTCTTTTATTTATTTATTTATTTTTTATTTTTATTTTTTTTGAGACCGAGCCTCAAGCTGTCACCCTGGGTAGAGTGCTATGGCATCACAGCTCACAGCAACCTCCAATTCCTGGGCTCAAGCGATTCTCCTGCCTCTACCTCCCAAGTAGCTGGGACTACAGGCGCCTGCCACAACGCCTGGCTATTTTTTGGTTGTAGTTGTCATTGTTGTTTGGCGAGCCCAAGCTGGATTTGAACCCGCCAGCTCAAGTGTATGTGGCTGGCGCCTTAGCCTCTTGAGCCACAGGCGCCGAGCCGGGTCTCTTTTATTTTTTAAATGGACAGACATAGCACTTGAAGGAAATACTAAAGGTGGGCGATACCTGTGGCTCAAAGGAGTAGGGTGTAGGCCCAATATGCCAGAGGTGGCAGGTTCAAACCCAGCTCCAGCCAAACACTACAAAAAAAAGAAAAAACAAAATACTAAAGGTATATTTTCCTTTGCAATATTTCCACCCTACTTTTTATTCCTTTTATTTTTCTCTTGGCACTGTCTAGGAATTCTAGAGAGGAAAAATATTGAAGGGGGGAGGGAAGCAGCATTCAAATCTTGTTTTTAACTTTAGTAAGAATGGTTCTAATGTTTCATCATTACATAGGACATATATATATACATAGTAGTTTCTAATGCATGTACTTAGTTGAGGAACGGTCTTCCTATCACTAGCTCAGTATGCTGCATTGCTGCTGCTGCTGCTATTGTTTCAAAACAACAATGGATGTCAAATGGTCCTAGGGATTTTTCTTTCCAAATTCATTAACAGATTTTTTATTTTTATTTTTTATTTCAGATTATTATGAGGGGACAAATGACTAGGTTCTGTTGTTTTCGTTTGTTACATGAAGTTCAAGTTGTAGTTGAGCCCTTCACCCATGGGGTGTGCTGTGTACCCCCACACTGTGCACATTAGCTGAGAGCTCACCAATCCCTATTCCTCCTCCCCTTTCCCTGTTCTCTCCTCCTCTCTCCCCACTTGAATTTGTGTTTCTCTCTCGTGTGGGCATGTAGTTGTTTATCTATTGGTTTCATATTAGTATTGAGTACATTGCTTTTCCATTCTTGTGATATTTTACTGAGAAGAATGTGCTTCACCCCCATCCAGGTAAATACAAAAGATGTAAAGTCTCCATCTTTTTATGGCTGAATAGTATTCCACGGCAGGCCGCACACATGTGCGTGTGTGTCTGTGTGTATATATGCGCGCCTCAGTTCATTAATCCATTCATGTGCCGATGAGCACTTGGGTTGATTCTACGTCTTGGACATTGTGAATTACAAGCCATCATTGAATTACTGAGCTGGGTCCTACTTAGCCAGGAGAGAGCTTTCTCTACACATGCGTGAGAATTTTATTATTTAGGTTTTTATGTATCTGTGTTACTGACTGAGGTCTGTGGTTCTCCTTCTTTTCTACTACCTTTGTCTAAGTAAGGTATGAAGATTATGCTAACCTTATAGAGTAAGGTGGGAACTGGTCATTATTCCTTTTTTTTCTTTAAGATATGTAAGAGAGGGTGGCGCCTGTGGCTCAGTGAGTAGGGCGCCGGCCCCATATGCCGAGGGTGGCGGGTTCAAACCCAGCCCCGGCCAAACTGCAACAAAAAATAGCCAGGCGTTGTGGCGGGCACCTGTAGTCCCAGCTGCTTGGGAGGCTGAGGCAAGAGAATCGTGTAAGCCCAAGAGTTAGAGGTTGCTGTGAGCCGTGTGACACAATGGCACTCTACCCGAGAGCGGTACAGTGAGACTCTGTCTCTACAAAAAAAAAAAGATATGTAAGAGAGCTCTATTTTAAGGAGTTGGCTCACATGACTGTGGGCTGCCAAATCCAGAATTTGCAGAGCAGACCAGCAGGGAAGAGTCCATACTGCAGTCTAAAGTCCAGAGTCACTCTGGAGACAAAATTCCTTTTTTTTCCCAGGACGTAAGTCTCTGCTTTTAAGGCCTTCAACTTATTGAATAAAGTCCACACACTTTATGGAGAGTACTCTGTCTTACTCAGAATCAACTGATAATAAATGTTAATCACATCTTACAGAAAATACCTTCACAGCAAAATCTATATGGGTGACTAAATAACTGAATGTCATAATTTAGCCAAGCTGATGCAGAAAATCAGGGGTGTCCAAACATATTTGTCTCTGCTGCACATGGGAAGAATTGTCTTGGGTCACACATTAAACACACAAACACTGATGAAAGCTGATGAGCAAAAAAAAAGTCCATGCATACTTTTCATGATATCTGACACCACAAACAAAAAAAGTCCTCACAAAATCAGGACACCCCTGAAACCATCACAATCAGAATCTTCATCTCTCCTAACTCAGTGTGTTTCTCAGAAGGTATCCTGCTCCCTTGCCAATGCTAAGCCCTCCGCGTGGGCTCTTGGTCTCCCTGCTCTGTCTCCTTCAAGAATTTTGGTGCTGGCATTCCCTTCTTTCCTTGGGATGCCCACGCCATTCTCTCGCTCTCTCTCTCTCTTCCCCCCTTTCCCTCTCTTTCTCATCTCTCACACCACTCTCTTCTCTCTAATATAAACTTATACTTTTATACTTTAAAAAAAAATGCTTTACAATGATCCCTTCTCTTTTGTATCACCAATCTCTTCATTCTCACCAGCTTCTCTCTGTAGGTAAACACAGTCCAGTCTGCCCTGACTTTAAATAACTTTCCCGTTCTAATAACGCCTACTTACCCTGCTTTTTTTGTCTCTGTAACTTCATTAACAGGTATCTTTTTTGGGATACTAATGAATTTACTTTTCTTAAATTGTCATTTTTTAGTGCTCTGGAATAGTTCACAAATCATAGTGATTTTATCAGCCTTACAGGTTTCCAAGAATTCACCCATCATACTTTTATTCAATTTCTTCTATTGTGGTCTGTTCATCTCAGGTTTTTGTTCAGTTCTCTTTGTATAGCAAATTATATTTACATTTTAGAAATATATATGAAATTCTTCTAACTCTACTGTGTGACATAAAGAAATCAAGCTTATCTAACATATTTAGATGTTCACAGCTTTAATGAAACTCTTGTTTAACGGTTAATTTTGACATCAATATACAGGGTGGAAATAAAGTTCATATGATATTTAAAATAGTTTAACGTCGTGAACTGCACGCAAACTTTATGGACAGCCTATATAATAAAAACATATTGAATCTGTGATTGTTCTAGCTTGTAATAGATATTAATCAAAATCTGAGGCTTATACTGAGGCTAGCAAACATGTTTTGTGAATTTTATTTCATACAGAAAGGAAAAACATAACCTTGCTCACTTCCATTTTCATCTCTTAAAATGTGTTTTTCTTTCTGCCATGTTTCTACCTATTTTTACTACATTTTTTTCCCAGATAGTTTTATTTCTTTTCTTTTGCTCTGTTCTACTCTGAGAGTTTATTTCTTGCTTTTTACCAACATCGAGGCATAAGCTTTTGCTGTTTTGCTTCCTGCATTCTTTCTTCTCTGTCTTAAAATTATCTGCTTATACTTGTGTTTCCTCTTTCATTTCTCAGAGTTTGGTTTTTCAAAAGTCATTTTTTATTTAGTTGAAAACTTCACCTATTGTGAATATATACACAAATAAAAATGGAACAAATTACATATATATAAATATAATATAGATACATTATTATATTTATAAATATATGTAAAATATATTAGAGATAGTCTTGGTCTAGTGCCCTGGGCTAGAGTGCCATGGCACCATAGCTCACAGCAACTGCAAACTCCTGGGCTCAAGGCGTCCTCCTGACTCAGCCTCCCAAGTAGCTGGGACTACAGGCTCCTACCACCATGCCAAGCTAATATTCCTATTTTTAGTAGAGATGGGGGTCTTGCTCTTGCTCTTAATCTCAAGTGATCTTTCTACCTTGGCCTTGTAGAGTGTATATTTTATATATACTTGTTTCACTGTTTCTCATCCATATTACCCCCTCTTTTATGTTTTATGTCTACTATTTTGGTGGTTACCATTTACATTTTAATATGTCTATTTAACAACATCTAAAATTCATAATTTTTTTTTTTTTTTTTTGTAGAGACAGTGTCTCACTTTATGGCCCTCGGTAGAGTACTGTGGCCTCACATAGCTCACAGGAACCTCCAACTCCTGGGCTTAAGCGATTCTCTTGCCTCAGCCTCCCAAGTAGCTGGGACTACAGGCGCCTGCCACAATGCCCGGCTATTTTTTGGTTGCAGTTTGGCCGGGGCGGGGTTTGAACCCGCCACCCTCGGTATATGGGGCCGGCGCCTCACCGACTGAGCCACAGGCGCTGCCCAATTCATAAATATTTTTGCCTTCCCTCCTAATCATACACTGACCATAGAATATTACAAGTCTGATTATCCTTTCTCATTTTATATTCTACCATTTTTCCATATATAGTTCTGTGTTGCCTGCTCTCCCATACCGTACGTTGTTATTACTGTTTTATAAGTAAATATTTGTTTACATTTTTCATATATTTCCTAATATCTTTGGGCCCTGTCTTTACAGAATAAGTCTTCTTTATTTAATTTTGGCAATATATGGTTTCCTGAAAAAATCAGACATGTAGGCACGGCACCTGTAGCTCGGTAGCTAGGGCACCGGACACATAACACTGGAGCTGGCAGGTTCGAACCCAGCCCAGGCCTACCAAACAACAATGACAATAACAACCAAAAAAGCTGGCGTTGTGGTGGGCACCTGTAATCCCAGCTACTTGGGAGGCTGAGGCAAGAGAATCGCTTAAGCCCAAGAGTTTGAGGTTGCTGTGAGCTGTGACGTCTTGGTACTCTACTGAGGGTGACATAGTGAGACTCTGTCTCAAAAAAAAAAAAAAAAATTAGACATGTAAAATGTATTTACTGCTTTCTAAAAATCATTACTTTTATCAAATTACTGGCATAATAATAAGCAAAGCAGTATCCTATTTTTGACAATTTCTTCTGTTCTATAATTTTGTTCCTTTTTCATTTCTAACATTGTTGATTTATATCTTCTCTTTAAATTTGTCAGCCTTGACTACTTGTATAGTTTTTTCCCTTGATCTTTCCAAAGCACTAGTTTGGGTTTTATTGATAAAATTAACTGGAGTAAGTTTTTACTCTTCAATATTCTCAATGTATATCTTTTATTAATTTTTTCTATCCTATATCTTTTCTGTTTGTTTGCTGTTCTTTTTCTAATTGGGAGCATTAATTATTTTTTCAAGTTCACTGTTGCTTTGGGAACTATTTCAGATTCATCATATAGGCAGTGATACATGCTTTTCCAATATTTTATATCTTGTTTTATTTCCTCTTACGTTCAACAGCTTTTTAGAGGAGGCATTTTAAAATATCCAAGAGATTTTTAAAAACATATCCTTTCATTGTTAAAAAGTAAAAAAAGTAAACTTTACTTTTACTGCATTGTTTTTAGAGATCACATCTTGCTGATACATTTTTATCCATTTCACTATTTTCCACATTTACATGGCACGTTCTGGATAAGCTTCTTATGAACATTATCACAGGATATATATTTTTTCCAATGTAGGCACAGAGGAATTTATTTAACCCAAGCATATTTATAGTATTATATTTGGGCTTATTTATTTAACCCAGGCATATTTATTAGTATTATATTTGGGCTTATTCTTGCTATTTTTTATTTTCCATATAGTATACTTTTTGTTTTTTGTTATGCAGATATATTTTGCATTTCATTTACATTTCTCCACTGCAGGTATCACTGGCAAACACTTTCCTTAAGGGACCAGATTTTAAATACTTTTGTGGATCACACAGTCTCTGTTCCAGCTACTCAATTCTGTTAGAATATGAAAACAGCCATAGAAAATATATAAATGTGCGCATATGGCTGTGTTCCAATAATGAAAACAAATTACATAGCAGGCTGGACTGGGCCTGTGGGCTTTTTTCAGGGGGCTCGGGCTGCGGTAACAGACCACCCAAGGTGGGTGCCTGACACTCAAAAGAAACGGATCCTCATGGTCCTTGAGGCTGAGAAGTCCAGCGGGGGTCAGGGAATGGGGAGGGCCACCGCCTGGTTCACGGACAGCTGTACTGTCGCTGGGCCTCAGCAGAAGGTAAAGGGACCCCTCGGGGCCTCTTCCACGAGGGCACAAATCCCAATCTCGAGGGCTCTGCCTTGGCGACCTGATCACCTTCCAAAGGTCCCTCTTGCTAATACCTTTGCACTAGGGGCTAGGATTTAGCAAACATGTGGCCTGCTGCTGCAACCTCGTCTCTCTTTCTTATTTTACACTTTTTTTACACTATCACCATGCCCTCTCTTCTCCACTGCCCATCCTTTCCTAGAAGGCACCGTGCTGAGCTGTTCTGCCCTGCAGCGCTCTGCGCCCCGCCGCCCGCCACCGCCCGGGCCCAGGCCTCTGTTTTCTGCACCGGCTCCTCCTCGGTTCACCCCTAGTTTTATTGCAGTAGGTCCTCAGGGGCCGTCCCTAACTCCCAAAGTGTTGTAAGTCCGAGTGCTTCATGCTCTCCAGTTGTCCTTTTCCAAGAGTGCTTCATGTTCTCCAAATGTCCATTTCCACAACTTTCTTTGCAAATTCTTTGCAAAGTTTCTTTGCAAAATTAATGAGAATAATCGCTTAGACTCACTCTGAAGCTCTGCGTCCTTCAGTTTTCTCCGCGGCTTCTGCGGTCTGAGGCTGGGTTTGATCGCTGCGTCACGCCGGCCCCCCTCTGCACCGAGCTGCCTTTCCCCAGTTGTTTTTCATTCATAACTAGGAATAAGAAATTCCGCTGACAACCTGGCGGCTCGCAAGAAGGGCCTCCGTGGCGTCTCGGTGTCCCCCACCCCTCGGCTCCCCAGGGCTGCCTTAGGCCTGTAGTCTGGCGTGTTTGGAAACTCTGGCCCAGCTGATGGATCACTTTTCCTTGGAACGCACTTTGAGGACGTAGGCCTCGGGTTAGTGATGCTTCCCTAACTCAGTTGTGAAGGCTGCTCTGTCAATTAAATTGTTAATTACTCTTTTTATTCCTCCAATGCCCTATCCAGTTCCCGGTATCTTTTCACTCTATTTCTGGAATTTCAGCGGACTTTCTCTTAGAGGCTCAGTGGTTTCTTGGTGTGCATAGTGGATGTTGGGCATCTGCCACTCTTGTGCATCCAAGCCCTCTGACTTCCTCCTTCTGGGTATGTCTCACTATTTCTGGTCTCTGATGGTAACTTTTCTTGTTTGCCGGTGTTGATCATGGCCAGACACACACACATGCTGGATTCAGTCCCCAGTTAGTTATTCCCCTTGGGGCCATTTAAGCTGGTCATACGCTGAGATAGTTTTAATTTCTCGCCTCAAGCCACAGTATTATTAGCCTGCTAATATGAAAATGTTACACGGACCATTTTTACACACTTTAAATTATATTCACATCTTCAAACAGTCAATTAACGTGTGACTTTCTTACTGTACGAATTCAAATAACACCAGTTAGGCAGCCCACCTTGGCCGCCCACCCTCACCTGAGGGATAATCATTGTTATCAGCCTTTCATGTATGATTCCAAAAGTATCTACAGTGCTACTGTGTAGAAAAGTCAATTCAGGCATAAATTGAATCATAACCTTAATTTTGTTTTATAATTACTTTTATTTAATGATGTCTCAGAGACTTACCTGTGATCAGTAATTATATATCTACCCTATTCCTTTTATTAGAAGTATAATTTATTTATCCTTAAATATTAGTTGTATTATTTTGATAGTGCTGCAACAAATACTGGTGTGTATTTCTACTTGTGCATATATGTATTTAACTGGCCAAGAACGGACAACTGCTGTTTATAAGGGTAAACACATCGAAAAGCTTCACCAAGGAATTCTGCATCTATAGGAAAAAGTTTCTCTTTATGTTTGGGGTAGAAATGCTAGACTACAGTGGAATAGATACAGACGCTCTCAAGAGGAGAGATGAACATGATACTTTCTTTTTTTTTTTTTTTTGAGTCAGAGTCTCACTTTGTCACCCTCCATAGAGTGCCGTGACATCACAACTCACAGCAACCTCAAACTCCTGGGCTCAAGTGATTCTCTTGCCTCAGCCTCCTGAGTAGCTAGGACTATAGGCACCCACCACAACACTTGGCTATTTTTAGAGGCTGGTCTCACTCTGGCTCAGGCTATCCACCTGCCTCAGCCTCCCAGAGGGCTAGGATTACAGGCGTGAGCCACCATGCCTAGCCCAAAATATTATGATTTTTTTTTTTTTTTTTGGAGACAGTTTCACTTTGTCACCCTTGGTAGAGTGCCATGGCATTATAGCTCACAGCAAACATACTATTTGCATATAATAAAATATAAAAACATGCAAAATACTACGTATGCTTGTATTTAAAACCCAGAACGATGACCTCTAAAGAGGAATAAAGGAGAAGTACATAGGACCTAAAAGTTACATATAATTTCCCAAAGTGGTCGGTGGGTTCATGGGTTAGCACTATATTTTCTTACGGCCAAATAAAACTAACTACAAGCAGGTTAAAGTTAGATTTGATCTACTTAACTCCAAAGTTGGAATATTAGAGATCCTTATTTACAGAAAAAAGAAAGCATTCCTGCCAAAATATAAAAGTTTACCACTGGCAGGTATTAACCTAGAAAATATCAGTAAGACTGGATAAGTCAGGAAAAGAGAAAAAGCTGGTCTCTCTCACCTCTGCTTCTTCATGGGAGGGACCCATTTCCAACTCTCTTTGGAAGTGCTCTAAGCTTTCTCTTTGTTCTTCCTAAATAAAATTTTTCTTTGTTCCACTGAAAAAAAAAGCTTGCCAGGAAACTAGAAACCTATTATGAACCTTCATGAATCAGGGGAGAAGTCAGCAAGTGGCCCTACTTACTGGATGATCGCACTTTCCAGAAATTTTAAGTACCTAAACCTTTACAGTCACATGTGGCTACTTCTGTATGTGTACTTGATGTTGTGTGTGAAATTAAGAAGCCACCAGCCCTTGATGACCAAATTGCTAAACTCTAAGAGCAAAGGTGTTTTTGAAAGGAATCTGAATGCTTTAGCTTTCCTCAGTAGCACTTTAAGTCGTCAGGGACTCTTGGGTCAGCAGTTGTTATTTCCTAACATTGCAGCCTCAACCAAATAAACTTGTGACATCTACTGACTACATTATTTTCCCCTTTGGAAAGACCCATCCTGGTAGAAGATGGTCAGGTCTTTTTCTTAACAGACTTGTCCAGTGGCGCTTGATATGTTAGCCCTTAAAATAGGATCTGAGCGGAATAGTAGTGACCCAGATTCTCAGTGGCTCCATGGTCCTCCACAGCATAAGAAAAGCTGACTTCATTTCTGGATCACTCTCTGACATAAATGTCTCCATCAGCGGACATTTCGGAGAATTTTACATGAAACACCAAGAAAACCACATTCTACCCACATTTGTTCTTGACAGAGCTTCATACACACATATATATACTTTATCATGTGTACTAGAAATGAAAAATGTCAAAATGGAAACTTGGAAACTCCCTGGACTTACCAAAATGGGAAACGTTAACTGTGGCTTGGTTGGAGTGGGACGGAGGGATAAATCGTCTTACATGAGGTTCAAAAAAAAAAAGAGATGTTGTTTTTCCTGTGGGTGACCTTTGAACCAGCAAATCACCACCTTAGAAGACACCCCAATTCCCAGTCTTAAGAATATCTTAGGAATGTAATTTTAAGATGAAAATGCGAGTCCACAGACATGAAGCTAAGAACACAAACCTCTAAGATGAACCAAGGAAAAAACGACCGATGTTTGACTCAGCTATTCTTTCTGACAGGAGATTAAAGCCGCCTGTGAGATTTCTTTGACTCATTTAATTCGTTTAGACGCTGCAACAGAGCAAGCTTCCACAAGGCAGATCCATCTTAACAAGCTCCCTCCTGGCTGTTCTAATAAAGGAAAATAATTGAATTGCTGATTTTGATTTTTTAAAATGCAGTCAGCATTGAGTATTTGGCTTCATGCACCAAATAAACATAGAAATATTAATCACATCATCTTCTTCCCCAGAGTGGAAAAAACACCCCCACAGAATTAGGCTCAGGTGTCCTTGAACCCAGTGTAGCACCAAAATATCTTCCTTATGCTCAGTTTATTAAAATCAAATCTTTAAATTAAAATCTTAGCTTCTTATTTAAATGTGCAAAGGTCTACAATAATAAGCAAACACCCTGATGGTAAGCTCATGTACAGTCAGCGGATTTCTCAAAGATCTGTTTCCTGCTGTCTGGGTGGAAGTGACCAGGGGGTACAGACGTGTTTTATTCAGTCTAAACATCCTTCTTTTAAAAAATGCACAAATACTTAAATATCAGGGGATTCCACATAAAAATTCAGACAGTTCCCTTGCAAGTTTATAGGAAGTAGCAACAGGAAACCTCATAATCTCCAGATGTTGACTATCAATACTTCCTCTGTTGCCCCTGCCTAATCTGCACTCCCTGATCCTTTTTACAGTAGGCTTGGGACCACTGACACAGAAAAGCGTAACACTTAGAGGTAAAAGACTTAAATAGTCACTCTACCATCAGCACCAACACAATCCTCATTTGGATATATCTAGGATCTCAGTAGCTAGTTCTACCCAAATCTACCGGCAATGGGCTGTGCCGTTCATTAAGTGGCAGCTTTTCCAGAACTACACCCTACGCACAGCCAACTTGTCCCTTTAATAACTTACACTTGACTACAGAGTGGATGGGCTCTGTGCCTAGATTAGACTAGGAGGTAAAAAGGTTATCACCAGTATTGTATCTAGGACCTAGAACTTTAGATATTATCTACTGTACACCTCACAATAAGGGTGGTATTCTACAGGATAGGAAAGCAAAATTAAAGGAAGGAAAGAAACTTACTTGATGTTAAACAAATTATTATGTGGTAGAGCCACTATTCAAAGCCTAAAAAAATCCGTATTTTATGATTCACCACATTTGCTTGGAGACATATCTCCTTTCTACAAAATGAAAAGAATATTATTAATCATTTGACTCTCCGAGGTACACACTAAGTTAATATCCTTTTTATATTTGTGATTCTATAGGAGAATATTGGTTCATACTACAAATATTTTAAGCTTTAAAATGTAGTAAACTTTAAACAGAACCTTTTTTACCAACTTCCCAGTGAGTACTTACCCTACAGTAGCGTAGCAGCAGCTGTAAAGAAACGCAAGTTAGCAGTGGCTCGAACCCATCAGAAAAGCCTTTCTTGGCGTTTCATACATTCTATGATGCCTATGCACTTAACACGTTAATACATTGCACGACTTTTCTTCAGTTTAAAAACAATGTCTTTCTCTTCACATAATAATCTGGGAATTAGCATTTCATTGCCAGTACTATGCTTCCAAGTGGTCAGGCCCCAGTGATAGAGGATTCCCCCACTCAGGGCTGGACAGGGACCCCCCCTTTCTCTAGGCCCAGGTGATTTCAGAAATCAGACCCCCATCTCTAGGCACAAACAGCTGTCCTTTCCAGGTCACACTCTCTGGGCTCTGTCAGCCTGAAACATTTTGGGTGGTTCCACCTTGAGAAGGGTGCACACACCCTAATCCTTTCCCTAAGACAAAAACAGCAAAGACTTCACAACCTTAGCCTAGTGGAGGGACTGTGTTCATTCATTTGTTAATACACTCGTTAACTTTGAAAAGGTGTTTTTCCACCTACCAAGTCCTGGCCAAAATATAATTCTCCAGACAATATATACCCCTAGACAAAGGACCTAGGGAGACTTCCAAGTTGGGTCTTCCCCCTTGCTAGAAGCTATAGTGCTTTTAATGCCTTCTTTATTCTTTTCTGTCTAATAAAATCTTTTCTTACTACTGATCTGTGGTCTGTGGTTTCATTCTTTGACTCCCAGAGACCAAGAACCTACTGAAGAAAGAAATTCCAGTAACACTAGGTTTTCTTTTCTTTCTTTTTTTTGAGACAGTCTTACTTGGTCACCCTCTGTAGAGTGCTGGGGTATCACAGCTCACAGCAACCTCCACCTCTTGGGCTTAAGCAATTCTCTTGCCTCAGCCACCCAAGTAGCTGGGACTACAGGTGCCTGCCACAATACCTGGCCATTTTTAGAGATGAGATCTGGCTCTGGCTCAGGTTGCCCTCCAACCTGTGAGCTCAGGCAACCCACCTGCCTCGGCCTCCCAAGTGCTGGGATTACAGGCATGAGCCATGGTGCTCAGCTTTTTTTTTTTTTTTTTGAGACTGAGTCTCACTCTGTCACTCTGGGTAGAGTGCCATGGCGTCATCATTATTCACAGCAACCTCAAACTCCTGGGCTAAAGGGATCCTCCTCCCTCTGCCTCCCAAGTAGCTGGGACGATAGGCACCCACCACAATGCTCAGATAATTTTTCTGTTTTTAGTAGAGACAGGGTCTCGTTCCTGCTCAGGCTGCTCTTGAACTCCTGAGCTCAAGCAATCCTCCCACCTCCGTCTCAGAGTGCTAGGATTACAACCCAGCTTCTTTTATTGTGTTGCCCTGCCCTGGAGCAATGACCTAAGGGGCTCACTACCACTTCAACATGAGAGGCACAGGATGGAAGGGGTGGGGGTAGAAAGTGTGCCCTTCCCTTTAGGGATATGACCCTGAAATTGCACACATTATTTTCACTCATATCTCACTAAAAAGAACTTAATTGCCACACCCACATAGGAAGGAGTCTGGGGAGCGTAATCCTGACTAAGACACAATGTACTTAGCTAAAATGTTATTATCATGGAAGGAGGGGGAAGTCAATATGGTGAGACGATTACTCATCTCAGGCTAATCTTTTAAAACCTTCACATATCACCAAACCACACTTGTCCCTTCTGATGTGGACACATGTCTCTACTTCTTGGCCTCTTTGTCCATTTTTGTTTCACTGTCAAAGTCCTGAGCCCTTCAAAAAGTCCTCCTGTTTCATGTGGTTAAAATAAGGAGATGATTAAAGCAGTGATTTTCAACTGGTGTGCCATGAGAGGAGGTTAGGTGTGCTGCATAAATTTTTAAAGATCATTACTTAAATTTTCAAAAGAAGTTCAAAGCAAAGTCTATTCTTTTTTTTGCTCTCTCTCTTTTTTTTTTTTTTTTGATCAACATAATTTAAGTATGCCACAGAAGTTCAACTACAGGTTTGAGTGTGACCCAAGATTAAAAGGTTGAAAAACACTGGATTACAGTATGACTTCGCAAATCATATGGTTTATTGCCACACTGTGAGAGTTTTTTCTGGGGTTCACAATAAACAAAACACGAGCCCTTAACAAGGGGAGAATAACAAGAACAAACCGCACAGGGAATGTACTTGGTGGACGATGGGCATGAACCACATGGGGAGTAAGTTCTAAGACTGTTGAAGTCTAGTTGCTCAGACTAGCAGAGCCTAATTAAAAGTTGGAGATATACCTTTATACAACCAGTTCTCCAGGGGCTGGTTTGACCAACACAGTGGAGAGCCACATGGACAGTGAAGCCCCCTCGACACCACAGGGCAGTGCCAGTGTCGGCTGGAGAAGCCTCAGGGATGCCCTCAAAGGCTACGGGGTGCGGCCCTCTCACTGCCTGAGCTCTCAGAGAAGAGGCTGACAAGAGTGTAAGCCCTGCTGTAGCCTTAATTCTTCAAGTGTCTGTCAAACCCTTGGGTTGACATGTATTTTGAAGTCTAGTAGTTGAGATTAAGAGCTCACATATGGAGCTGATAAGGTGTGACATTTCATTGTCTCATTCTCAAGGGGAGAGAATTCACTCCAAGCTCTTGTCACAGCAAAATATATATCACTCAAGGAGCAAAATGTGTAAGTTTTGGAATCACAATACCAAATACATAATACCACCCTAGGTTAGATTTTTATTTTTATTTTTTGGAGATAGGGTTTGGCTCTGTTGCCCAGGCTGAGTGTAGTGGTGCAATGGTAGTTCACTGCAGCCTTGAGCTCCTAGGTTAGATCTTATCTCCACATCTGTCCATGTCAAATTTCTTGACATTCTTTTTCTCAGTGTTCCCCTCTTCAAACTCTGTAATTTTCTATGTCATTCTCACTTGGAATTGCCAGTCCCCTATGTGCCAACAAGTATCAGTCTTCCTCCGAAATTAAAAATTTCGAATACACCTGTGTGGAGACAACATGACATCTTCAGTGGGGATTTTTTTTTTTTTCCTATTCAATTGTGTATTACTTTCACTGAAAAAGAGCCAGGTGGTATAAGTTTGCATTTCTTTGTTAGCAACAGGTATGCTGATGTATTTGACAAGTAACAATCAGTAGTGACAGTGATTCTCATGTTTTAACAGAACAATTGGACATCTACTCGGCAGTAATCGTCATCAATGATTAATATTCTGTTTACAAATTAATCTGTAGCCTATGCAATCCCAATCCCAATCTCAGCAAACTTTGTGTTAACATTGATAAGCTGATTCTAAAATGTATATGAATATGCAAAGGACCCATAATAGCCAAGACAAACTGAAAAAGAGAGTGAAGTTGGAGGATGGCCACTCTCAGACGTCTTTTTTTTTTTTTATTAAATCATAGCTGTGTACATTGATATGATCATGGGGCATCATTCACTAGCTTCACAGACCGTTTACCAAGTTTCACTTATACCCTTGTAAGATGCATCGCTGGTGTAATCCCACCAATCCCCTTCCCTCTACCCACCTCCCCCCTCTCTCCCCTCCCTTTCCCCCTTCCCCCTATTCTTAGGTTGTAACTGGGTTATAGCTTTCATGTGAAAACCCTAAATTAGTTTCACAGTAGGGCTGAGTACATTGGGTACTTTCTCTTCCATTCTTGAGATACTTTACTAAGAAGAATATGTTCCAGCTCCATCCATGTAAACATGAAAGAGGTAAAGTCTCCATCTTTCTTTAAGGATGCATAATATTCCATGGTGTACATGTACCACAATTTATTAATCCATTCGTGGATCGATGGGCACTTGGGCTTCTTCCATGACTTAGCAATTATGAATTGAGCTGCAATAAACATTCTGGTACAAATATCTTTGTTATGATGTGCTTTTTGGTCTTCTGGGTATATGCCCAGCAGAGGAATTACAGGATTGAATGGCAGATCTATTTTTAGATCTCTAAGTGTTCTCCATATCTCTTTCCAAAAGGAATGTATTAATTTGCATTCCCACCAGCAGTGCAAAAGTGTTCCCTTTTCTCCACATCCGCGCCAACATCTCTGGTCTTGGGATTTTGTGATATAGGCTAGTCTCACTAGAGTTAGATGGTATCTCAAAGTAGTTTTGATCTGCATTTCTCTGATGATTAAAGATGATGAGCATTTTTTCATATGTCTGAAGGCCGCGCGCCTGTCTTCTTCAGAGAAGTTTCTCTTCAAATCCCTTGCCCAGCCTGCGATGGGATCCCTTGTTCTATTCTTGCTAATGCGTTTGAGTTCTCTGTGGATTCTGGTTATTAAACCTTTGTCAGAGACATAACCTGCAAATATCTTCTCCCATTCTGAGGGCTGTTTGCTTGCTTTACTTACTGTGTTCTTGGCTGTGCAGAAGGTTTTTAGTTTGATCAAGTCCCAGTAGTGTATTTTTGAAGCTGCTTCAATTGCCTGGGGGGTCCTCCTCATAAAATACTCGCCCAGCCCGATTTCTTCAAGGGTTTTCCCTGCACTCTCCTCTAGTATTTTTATAGTTTCATGTCTTAAGTTTAAATCTTTGATCCAGTGAGAGTCTATCTTAGTTAATGGTGAAAGGTGTGGGTCCACTTTCAATCTTCTACAGGTTGCCAGCCAGTTCACCCAGCACCATTTGTTAAATAGGGAATCTTTTCCCCACTGAATGTTTTTAATTGGCTTGTCAAAGGTTAAATAACGGTAAGTAGCTGTATTCATCTCTTGGTTCTCTATGCTGTTCCAGACATCTACTTCTCTGTTTTTGTGCCAATACCATGCTGTTTTGATCACTATTGATTTGTAGTATAGTCTGAGGTCTGGTAGCGTAATTCCTCCTGCTTTGTTTTTATTTCTGAGTAATGTCTTGGCGATTCAAGGTTTTTTCTGATTCCATATAAAACGAAGTATTGTTTTTTCAAGATCTTTAAAGTATGACAGTGGAGCTTTAATAGGGATTGCATTGAAATTATATATTGCTTTGGGTAGTATAGACATTTTAACAATATTGATTCTTCCCAGCCATGAGCATGGTATGTTTTTCCATTTGTTAATATTTACAGCTATTTCTTTTCTAGAGTTTCATAGTTCTCTTTATAGAGATCTTTCACATCCTTTGTTAGATAAATTCCCAAATATTTCATCTTCTTTGGCACTACTGTGAATGGGATAGAGTCCTTAACTGTTTTTTCAACTTGACTGTTGCTGGTATATATAAAGGCTACCGATTTATGAACTTGATTTTGTAACCTGAGACGCTGCTGTATTCCTTGATCACTTCTAAGAGTTTTGTAGTAGAGTCCCTAGTGTTTTCCAGATATACTATCATATCATCTGCGAAGAGCGAAAGTTTGATCTCTTCTTACCCTATATGGATACCCTTGATCGCCTTTTCTTCCCTAATTGCAGTGGCTAAAACTTCCATTACAATGTTAAAAAGCAATGGAGACAATGGGCAGCCTTGTCTGGTTCCTGATCTGAGTGGAAATGATTCCAATTTAACTCCATTCAATATGATATTGGCTGTGGGTTTGTTGTAGATGGTCTCTATCAGTTTAAGAAATGTCCCTTCTATACCGATTTTCTTAAGTGTTCTGATCATGAAGGGATGCTGGATATTATCAAAAGCTTTTTCTGCATCAATTGAGAGAATTATATGGTCTTTGTTTTTTAATTTGTTTATGTGCTGGATTACATTTATAGATTTATGTATATTGAACCAGCCTTGAGATCCTGGGATAAAACCGACTTGGTCATGATGTATAATTTGTTTGATGTATTGCTGGATTCTGTTTGTTAGGATCTTGTTGAATATTTTTGCATCTGTATTCATTAGTGATATCGGTCTATAATTTTCTTTTCTTGTTGGGTCTTTTCCTGGTTTAGGGATCAGAGTGATGTTTGCTTCATAGAACATGTTGGATAGTCTTCCTTCTTTTTCTACCTTTTGGAACAGGTTGAGTAAGATAGGTACTAATTCCTCTTTAAAAGTTTGGTAGAATTCAGACGTGAAACCATCTGGTCCCGGGCTTTTCTTTTTAGGGAGGTTTTGTATGGTTGATGCTATTTCCGAACTTGATATGGGCCTGTTCAAAATTTCCACTTGATTCTGGCTAAGTCTTGGAAGGTGACGTGCTTCCAAGTATTGGTCAATTTCCTTCAGATTTTCATATTTCTGAGAATAAAGTTTCTTGTAATATTCATTAAGGATTTTTTTGATTTCTGAGGAGTCTGTTGTTATTTTGTCTTTGTTGTTTCTGATTGATGAGATTAGAGATTTTATCTTTTTTCTCCTGATTAGGTTGGCCAAAGGTTTATCTATTTTATTGACCTTTTCGACAAACCAGCTTTTTGATTTATTGATCTGTTGTATTATTCTTTTGTTTTCAATTTCATTTAATTCTGCTCGAATTTTGGTTATTTCTTTTCTTCTACTGGGTTTGGGGTTGGAATGTTCTTCCTTTTCCAGTTGCTTGTGATGTCCCATTAAGTTGTTAACTTCCTCTCTTTCCGTTCTCTTGAGGAAGGCTTGCAGTGCTATAAATTTCCCTCTTAGAACTGCCTTTGCAGTGTCCCAGAGGTTCTGATAGTTCGTGTCTTCATTGTTGTTTTGTTCCAAAAAATTGGCGATTTCTTTCTTAATCTCATCTGTGACCCAGCTATCATTCAGCATAAGGTTATTTAACTTCCATGTTTTTGTATGAGTATGCAGATTCCTGTTGTTACTCAGTTCAAGTTTTATTCCATGATGGTCCGAGAAGATGCATGGAATAATTTCTATTCCTTTAAATTTACTGAGGTTAGACTTGTGACCTAAGATGTGATCGATTTTGGAGTAAGTTCCGTGGGCTGATGAGAAGTATGTGTATTCAGTTTTGTTGGGATGAAATGTTCTGTAGATGTCTGCTAAATCCAAATGTTGGATGGTTAGGTTTAAATCTAAGATTTCTTTGCTCAGCTTCTTGTTGGAGGATCGATCCAACACTGCCAAAGAAGTGTTGAAATCTCTGACTATTATGGAGCTGGGGGAAATCAAGTTGCTCATGTCTGTTAGGGTTTCTCTTATAAATTGAGGTGCATTCTGGTTGGGTGCATAGATATTAATAATTGAGATCTCATCATATTGAGTATTACCCTTAACAAATATGAAGTGACCATTCTTGTCCTTCCTTACTTTTGTTGGTTTAAAGCCTCTTGTATCTGCAAATAAAATTGCAACACCTGCTTTTTTCTGATTACCATTTGCCTGAAATATGGATGACTATCCTTTCACCCTGAGTCTGTATTTGTCTTTTAAGTTAAGATGAGACTCTTGTATGCAACAAATATCTGGCCTGAGTTTTTGTATCCAGTCAGCTAACCTATGCCTCTTTAGAGGACAGTTTAAGCCGTTCACATTAATGGAGAATATTGATAAGTCTGGTGAAGTTTTGGGTATCGAGTTTTTCAAAAGTCCAGTGGACATTTTTAATCCTTTCACCAGTGTGGAAATTGGAGTTTGATCCAAAGTTTCTGAGTGAGTTTACTTTTGTGGTATAGGATTGGGTTGGTCATTATGGAGGATAGGTCTGAGAATATCCTGAAGAGCTGGTTTGGTTATGGCAAATTTCTTCAACATATGAATGTCATTAAAGTATTTAATTTCTCCATCATAAATGAAACTCAGTTTAGCTGGATACAAGATCCGGGGTTGAAAGTTATTTTGCTTTAGGAGATTAAAAGTCGGTGACCACCCTCTTCTGGCTTGAAAAGTTTCAGCAGAGAGATCTGCAGTCATTCTAATATTCTTCCCTTTGAAGGTAATGGTTTTCTTTCTCCTGGCAGCTTCAAGGATTTTCTCCTTCATATTAACTTTAGTGAAGTTAATTATGATATGCCTTGGGGATGTCTTATTGGGGTTGAGTCGTGCTGGGGTTCTGAAGCTGTCCGCTAACTGAATTTCAGAATCTCTAGGCATGTCTGGAAAATTCTCTTTCATATTTTCATGCAGAAGGGCCTCTGTGCCCAGCGAGGCCACTTCATCTGTTTCTGGAACTCCTATGATTTGATATTCGCCTTCTTCGAATTATCCCAGAGCTCTCTGAGAGAATGATCCGTTTGTTTTTTTTTTGTTTTTTTTTGTAGAGACAGAGTCTCACTTTATTACCCTCGGTAGAGTGCCGTGGCATCACACAGCTCACAGCAACCTCCAACTCCTGGGCTTAAGCGATTCTCCTGCCTCAGCCTCCTGAGCAGCTGAGACTACAGGCACCTTCCACAACACCCAGCTATTTTTTGGTTGCAGTTTGGCCAGGGCTGGGTTTGAACCTGCCACCCTCGGTATATGGGGCCGGCGCCTTACTGACTGAGCCACAGGCGCTGCCCAGAATGATCCGTTTTTGCTCTCCATTTCTCTTCCTCTTTAAGAGTTTGGGAGTGTTCAAAGGCTTTATCTTCGATGTCAGAAATCCTTTCTTCTGCTTGCTCCATTCTGTTGCTGAGGGATTCTGCTGTATTTTTCATATCTTTGAGGGTTGCAAATTCTTGCTTCAGTGTATCTAAGTCTTTGTCTTTAAATTTGTTAAATTCTTGAGACAACTTTTGAATTTCTCCTCGAATTCCTAATTCCACTTTGTTAATCTTGTCTGCAATCCAAATTCTGAATTCGATTTCTGACATCTCAGCCAGTTGTTTATGAATGGGATCTTCAATTGCATCTGCCATATCTTTCCTTTGGGGGGTTGATCTATTCTGGTTATTCATGTTACCAGAGTTTTTCCGCTGATTCCGCCCCATAGTTGTTTTACTCCCTCTGATTTTTTCCCCTGGGGCTTTGTCAAGGGCCTGTACAGTGTTGTGGCCTAAGAAACAGGGGCCCTGTCTGGTGTGGTGGGGCTAAGTTGTTCTGTCTTGTTTTCAGCTGGTTTCTGTTCCACCCTAGTGAAACAGATACTTTGGATTGAAGTCTCAGCTGTGGAGAAATATCAGCAATTAAGTCACCCCGCCCCCCACCGGCAAACAATTGGAAAAGAAAAATCAAACCTTCCTACCACCGTGCACCCAGGGCACCACCTGATTTGTCCTCAGGCGATTGGTTCAGTTCAAAAAGGTCCAAATCAATTGTCTCAGTCTGCACCTGTCTCGGGTGAGAGAGTTTAAGAGGTCTCTGCGAACTGGATCACAGGGGTCCGGTGACTACTCTGGCTTGTTCCAGTGCTACGTGGAGTCAGGAGAAGCCACCCAGCCAATAAATCAGTCTGGGAAGGTTGCTGCCTCCTTCCCCACCTTGCACCTCTTCACACCCAGTCACTGATAGCCCTGCAGTTGGCTGACCCAGTTGCCTGTAGTGAATCGGTACTCCAGGAGTTTATACCTGCCTGAATCACAAGGAAGTCTGCCAGGTCGCTGTGCTCTGCCTCTCTCCAGCAGGAGGAGGTGAGGCCTGACAACCTCGGGTGCTTGATGAAGGTTGAGGGGTTTTCACTCAGGTCCAGTCTCGCCCTGATTAATGGTACTGACAGAACAGAACAGAACAACTCTGCGGTTCCCCAGCAGAAGAGAAGCTGAATTGAGTTCCAAATCAGCTTGTCTTTGCTCTTGTAATGTCTGTAGGCTGACGAGCCCCTGAGGGCCAGGTGCGTCTTAGGTTTAGTAAAGCGGACCTCTGGGTCAGCCCCGCCCTGGGAGTTTCCCTGGTTTGCAAGTTGGAGTTGCCTCAGGCAAACTCAGAGTCTCTGGTTTCCCAGGGAGATGGGGGTGTGGCTTCAGAATATTCGGTACTGAGCCGTATTGCTAGCAAAAGAGGGCTGCTGCTTTATGGCTCAGGCAACCGCTGCTCCAGTGTGGCTCACCTCCGGCCAACCGTCCTCTCCCTGCTCCCATACCCTAGAGTCTGCACTGACCGGCTGCAGCCCAGCACTGTCTACACCCCTCGAGCAATCGTCCAAGAGTCTGGATCCCTGGGGGACAGGCCTCCGGATCCTGGAGCGAGAGCAGAGGGGAGTGTGGGGAGCGCTGGAAGTCTGGGGTTGCGGGCAGAGAACACACAGCTTTACACAGTTTTATGCCTGGCCGTATTGTCAACAAAAGACGGCTGTTGCACTGTGCCTCAGGGAACTGCCACTCTGGTGCAGTCCCCTCTCCGCCGACTGACTGGGACTGGCCTCTAGACCCCAGTGTGAGTGAAGGGGAGCGCTGGGAGCTCAGAATTCCAGGTAGAGACTATATAGTTTATACAGTTTTATGCCTGGCAGGAGGACGCTGTGGCACCCTAGTAGGGGAGGTAGGTCCAGTTTTTAGAGGGTCTCTCCCGTGGAGTGTAGTGGGAGGACCTTTGAACTCTGCCCAGTTGTTTGTGGGGCACTCTGAGCCGCTCTCATGGGGGAGGGGACTCCCGTCTGCTTGGTGATGGATTTTGTACCTTTTGTTTGTATCCTTGTGGTCGCAGCTCGCCTCAGCGGGGTTGACATGCGTTCTACAACCTTCTCTCTTAGTGCAGCTTAAATCCACCAGGTTACTTGCTGAATTTTTGTCCTTTAACTCTCCTTCTGGACGGGAGCCTCTGTGGAAAGCTGGCTTCCGTCAGCCATCTTGTCTCTTCTCCAGACGTCAAGTCTTATAAAGCTACAGTACTCAAGACAATGTAGTGTTGGCCTCAAAATATATCATCAAAACAGAATGGACCCAGAATAGACTCACATATATATGGACAACTGATTTCCAACAAAGGTGTGAAGGCATTCAAGTGAAGAAAGGATAGTCTTTCCAATAAATAGGTGCTGAAACAACTGAATATACATATGCCAATAAAGAACATTCACTGCACTTCACCCATGTGCAAAAATAACTCAATGTGGCATACAGACCGAAATGACCAAAAGCATGATCCAAGAAAGAACAAACCGATAAACCAAACTTCATAAAAATTAAAAATTGCTGCTCTTCAAAATGACTGTCAAGAGAATGAAGAAGTGAGCCACAGACTGGGAGGAAACATCTACAAAAATTGTACGTTTAGTAAAGCTCTTATAGCCGAAATGTGTAAAGAACTCTCAAAACTCAATAGTGAGAAAACAACCTAATTTAAAAGGCAGGGGGGGAAGGAGGGGCAGGGAGAAGGTCATGAAAAGATCTGAACAGACACCTCAACAGAGAAGAGGGTAAATGAGTGTGTGAAAAAATCCTCAACGCCATTAGTTGTTAGAGAAATTTCCAGATAGAAAAAGCAAGTTGCCTGGGTGGAAAATGACAGCACAGGGAAGGAAAAGAGAATTCATTAGACAAATGGAATGGAAACAGAGAGAGAATCCACATCAAGAATGGGGGATATGCAGGAACAGTAAATCGATCAAATCAGCAAAACTAAGAAAAAGGAAGCAGAAGAAAAATAAATGTAAAAAAGTAAAAAAAAAAAAAAATGGAGGTTAGTTTTCTTCTTTTGAAACAGGATTTACTTCATTCGGGTCACTGTGCCATGAGGGCCTCACTTCATCTTCTTCCACGTTTTTTGGGCTGAGCAATTGTAAATCTATATCCCCTTCAACTAAAATAGTGAATGGCAGAAAAATCACTTCAAAGGGCATTGCTGAGAATGGGCAAGACAGTAAAAGCTGACCAGAAGGCCACTTAAAGTCCCTGATGGTGAACATAAGAAGCAGCTATTAAGGTTGGAAGTGAAGTAACTCAACACCCGCATTTAACAGAAACGACAAACTGTAACAAGCACCATTTGAGAATCAACAGAACATTTTTTTAAAGATTTCAAATGAACTTGACTTTCAGTATAATTATACCTAAAGAATTTGTAAACAGCACATTGGCGCTCCTATTTGTCACAGACGTTTCAGTTTATTGTTGGAACCACATAATGGGACCTTTTTTTCCTTTAAAATTGTTGGGACCCTCTGTATGCACTTTGCTCTTTAATTTGTATTTATTGCTCTGTCTCCTAGGCTGGACTGCAGTGGTGTCACCATAGCTCACTGAAGCCTGGAAGTCCTGGGCTCAAGTGATCCTCTTGCCTCCTGAGTATTTGGGACTACAGGCTCACAATAACTATCACTGGCTAATTTATTTTACCTTATTTTTTAGAAATAAAGTTTGGCTATGTTGCCCAGGCTGGTCTTAAAGTTCTGGCTTCAAGTGATCCTCCTGCCTCCATCTCAGAGTAACTGGGATTAACAGGTGTGAGCCACTATGCCCAGAATTCTTTTTTTATTAAACACACTCCAAGGGCAGCTTTGACTCTTTAGTAGTGATAGAACAAGATTCCACACTAACACCAGCAAGAATCTGCTTTTCCATTGTGTCTAAAACATGAGCCAAGTAGTGTCGGTCTGCTGCGAAGTTAATATTGCCAGGATAAATCTTCGACAGAAATAATTTCAATTTTTTTCAGATTTATTAATTATTGATATTAATGAATTAGTGGTAATACATTTCTGGTTTAATATAAATTAAGGATGTTTTCTAGTTGTGCATGAATGCTGGCAAATCAGTAAGTTTTCACTTTTCTTTAAATGTGTAATGTTAAGCTTAGGTTTAAAAAGTAAAGCTGGTAAACTGGATCTTTGTCGTTTGTTTTTTAAAAAAGGAAAATAAGGGGGGGCGGCACCTATAGCTCAAAGGAGTAGGGCACTGGCCCCATATGCTGGAGGTGGCAGGTTCAAACCCAGCCCCAGCCAAAAATAGCAAAAAAAAAAGAAAGAAAGAAAAAGAAAATAAGGGCCAGGGCACGGTGGCTCATACCTATAATCCTAATACTCTGGGAGGCCAAAGCAGGTGGATCTCTTGAGCTCAGGAGTTGGAGATCAACCTGAGCAAGAGTGAGATCTTGTCTCTAAAAAAATAGCCAGATGCTGTGGCGGGTGCCTGTAGTCCCAGCTACTTGGCAGGCTGAGGGGAGAAGATCCACTTAAACCCAAGAGCTCGAGTTGCTTGATGCCACAGCACTCTACCCAGGGCAACAGAGTGAGACTCTGTCTCAGAAAATAAAATAAATTTCAAAAGAAAATAATGCAAATGTGTTGAGTGATAAACTGTAAAAGGAATAGGCAAAAATACCAAGCAAGTGAAAATGAAAAGAAAGCAAGCATGATGGTATCACTGCCAGATAGGGCGGGTTCCAGGCTACCCCCACGGGAGAGTAAAGAGGACGTGACACGTAGATCAAAGGCTCAATATGATGGTGATGATGGGGTTGTGACATGCAGAAGAATCACCTGGGCAGAAGACAAACTGAGAAAAATGAAGGTATGGTTGGGAAACAGAAAAGGAAGCGAAAGTGGTTAACCAAAGAGAAGACGATTTCGAGGGTGCAAGCCAGCACTGCACAAGGAGAGGGGAAACAAGTGCGGGGAGAATGAAAAAGGCCACACAGCCAGACCCTGTCCCACATCCACACCATGTGCCAAGGTCATGAACCCTTTCTGCACAGTGCTGCTGGTGTGGCAAGTTCACCAACTTAACTAAATGCTATTTGAAAATTGGCGCAGATAAACTTTCTTGATGCAGGGTGGCTGCAAACCTTCAATCTGTACCCACAGCAAAATCAAGTGCAATAAAACAAGGCATCTGTGTATGCCTGCTCTATGTCACGTGAAGCAATAAAACAAGGCATGTATGTCTGCTCCATGTCACGTGAGGCTGGCCTTCACTGAAGTTCTGGGGCAGATCCTGGAGGAGGCTCATGTTAGCAAACATCAGGTATTCCTGTTCTTAGAAAGCACTTTTCACCCCACTGTGGGAAATTCCTCAGTTTTTATTCTCTGAAGGCCACCGCTTTGAGGTAGTCTAGAATGGAACCCATAGTATCTCCAACATATGCTGGCAAAGTAAAAATTATTAAAAATGCAAGCATAACTTCATAAAAAATATAATTAGAGGAAGAATTAAATAGAGTTGCTCCGGAATTGGATGCATGTAATAGACAAATCATAAATGTCATTTAATAAATATATGTAAAGCCTTAAATCCCTTCCACACTGTATTAGAGAAGATACATTTTCTCCCCTTAGAGTCAAGAAACATTTACAAAATCAATCATGTATTTGGCCAAAAAGAAAAGCTTTGCAAATTGAAGTTGTCAAGAATAAAGTAAAGAAAAAGATACATTTTTAAAGTTACCCTCCTTAATCATGCTCCAATGAAATGAGATATAAACCATAAAAATTTTAACTTTTGGAAAGTTAGTCCATGAATCAAAATGAAATGAAACATGAAATTACAAACTATTGGGAAAGCAATAAAGGGGAACCATAAAAGCTAAAGCACTTAAAGTGAACTTACTGCCTTTCATTTCTTCATTATTAAAAGAAAAAGAGAAAAAAAACAAAGCAACGTGATACTCATGACCTAAAATTAAGAAGCAGACAATGAAAAAAAGTAAAAAGGATTAGTATAAATGAAAGCTGAAATAAATAAAAGTAGAAAACAAAAAGAAGGCAAAATAAAGCAGAAGGGAGAAAAACATTCAATAGTTGTTTTTATTTTTAAGACCAATAAAGTAGATCAGCTCTCTGATGAAAAAGAGGATAAATGTGCTTGGCAAACACACATGTGCACACGTGTGTACACACGAAGGGGCTTGCAAAAGTATGGAAGATTCAAAATGAGAAGACAAAGCCACAAATATAGGCTCAGATTAAAAGAAGCATAAGAGATTACTTACTGCTTGCAATTCCAAGGCTATGAATTTGAAAACACAGAGGAAGTGAATGATTTCCTCAACAAATATAAATTACTTAAATTGTCAACCACTGTAAAAGATGTTGGGCTGGTGATTCAGAATCTATTGTGAAAAAAAAGGCACAAAGACCAGATGGGTCTAATCTCTAAAGAACAGATGATTTCAATGTTATTCAAACATTTCCAGGCCATACAGGAGGAAAAAAAGGGGGGGAACATCCCCTCAATTCATTTTATGAAGTCAGATTAATTTCAATTACAAAGCCGGATAGGGATACCAAAAGAAGATGCTAGACTCATCTCACTTAAAAATGCACATACAAAAATAGTAACTAAAGGCCAGATACAGTGGCTCACACCTGGTCTGTAATCCTAGCACTCTGGGAAGCCAAGGCAGGTGGATCACTTGAGCTCAGGAGTTCAAGACCAGCCTAAGCAAGAGCAAGACCCCCTTCTCTACTGAAAACAGAAAAATTAGCCTGGTGTGGTGGCACATGCCTGTAGTTCCAGCTACTGAGGAAGCTGAGGCAAGAGGATTGCTTGAGCCCAAGAGTTGGAGGATGCTGTGAGCTATGACGCCACGGCACTCTACCCAGGATGACACAGTGAAAAAAACGTCATGAGATGACACATCTCAAAAAAAAAAAAAAAGTAACTAAAATATTAGCAAGTAAAATGCACCCCTGATTCTGTCTTAGTTCAGTTTCCTGGATACACTGTGAGGTCTGGATACACTTGCCCAAGCTTTATTGAGAAGTGTTTCTTATACCTGTAAGAAGGCAAGAAGCAGGGGACTGGGGTGCAGAGAGCTAAACGGCCACACTGTGACAACAGTGGACGGCAACCGTCCTGCCCATGGAGGGCTCTGATCCCATCCTGGGAGTCAGGCTGCTCCCTGGGAGGGACTCAGCTGTTCCACCAGCAGCTCCCAACACTTGGGACAGGCAAGGAAATTAAGAGTGTCCTGCTGACGGTGACATCCCGGCAGCCCACCGCAGCATCCGTCAGACTCAGTGAGAAGAGTCACAAAGGGCAGAAGAACCGTGGAAGTTGATTCCTGATTACAAATGTGGCTTGCTATCACAAAATCATTCATCATAACAATCCTTTACATCAACAAACTTTAAACAATGTGTTAAGACTACATAATTATTAGATGCTAAAAAAAGCACTGAGTGTATTCATTCATCAGTGATTTTTGATACATTTGTACTTTTACGTAATGCAGATATATGGATGTATATACCACACAATCCCACGGGGGCGGGGGGTGTCGTCTTTTTTTCTTTTTCTTTCCTTCTTGGCTTTCTCTCTCCCGCCATCCCTCAACATCAACCCCAGTACAGTAAGAAGAAAAGAAATAACTCTAATATACTGGCCCCAAGTAGAACCAGACTTGTTTCAGGAAGAAGCAGCCTGCATTACCAGCTTCCCTTTCTTACAGGTATGTGTTGGAGAAGTTTTAATTTAATTAAACATGCCTATCTTCAGAGCCATTCTCTAGCTCGCTATTGAACACACCACCAATATTCCTTGGAGATAGTTAACTCTGAAAGGATATAAATAAAAATAAATAAGTAAAAGCCAAAACAAATCACCAAAGTGTGACCATATGTTCAGACAGAAAGCATGCGTCTTGGTAGGGTGTAAGTGTAGCAGGGAAGTGACACCTATTTGTCAGGAAATTGAATCAGATCCATTCAGAAATCCCCACCCAATCTACCCTTATTAATGGTAAATATTCCCCCAACAAACTCTCCTCCCCTGCTCATAATAAGGGAGATTTAAAATTAAAAATAACACTTTCAAAGTATACAAGTTTTAATTTGAACTAGTTTACAATTTTAAAATTTAAAAAGGTGTAAAATCTTTTTAAAATGTGGAGACTCTAGGACTCTTTCAGACAGACAGACAGCAACAGGTCTCAGAACTTCGTCTGGACCCTTAGCTTTGCATCTCCCACCTGCTGGCTTTATAATCTCAGTCACTGGAGGACTCAATCCTTCTAAGACCGAGATACACATCTGGTCTCAAGAATTGCTGGAATCTGGCTCCTCCTCTATAGAACTCACTAAAAACTCTGGAGACTCACTCCCTCTAGGGGCACCTCAAAAGCCCACTCCCGGAAAGAAGGAAGGGTAGAGTGTCAGGTCTGGGTCCCTGATACATACACTGCACACGCCCCAGGCCAGGTGGGGAGCCTGGGCCACCGTTACAGCACCTGTTTCCCACGCATTAACCACAGCTGGAAGAATAAATAGCTGGAGGCTGCCCCTCCCTACACTGAGGTTCTAGGTATGACTCCAATTTAGCGTTTTATGGTCTGTCCAGGGTAATCTTTATTTTCTTGTTGTAGCCAGAGCTTCAGGGAAATCCAAATGCTAATAGAAGTTATTTTGGTAAGTATTGAATCAGAACCAGGGCCAATTGAATTTCCAGTTTAATGATTACAAGCTAATGATCTCAACCCTGATATAATCAATGATTTCAAAATATACAAGACATGCTTGCGAAGATCCGAGCAGTTCTGGCCTGGCAACTAAGACTCTTCTTCTGGATGGCAACCAAATGAGCACCACTGATTTTCTTCTGTAAGAGAGGAATGGTAGTGAGAAATACACTCGCTGGACTTTCTTTATAACATTCTTTTTTCAAAGCTTTCAATTCTGACTAATCCCCGTTTAAGTCAACCTGTTCTTTTTGTATAGATATGTCAAGCTAATTTAATATGTGTTGGGAAAATTTTAGTAAATTGCTGATGACCCAATCCTTTTCTTAATATCGATATGATAGGGAATGGAATAAAAGAGACCTCAAACTCTGTTTGAAGGGCAGAATCTGTGGCTCAGTGAGTAGGGCACTAGCCCCATATACCGAAGGTGGAGGGTTCAAACCCAGCCACAGCCAAGCAACATAAAAATAGCCTGGCGTTGTGGCGGGCACCTGTAGTCACAGCAACTCAGGAGGCTAAGGCAAGAGAATCACCTAAGCCCAAGAGCTGGAGGTTGCTGTGAGCTGTCACGTCACAGCACTTTACCGAGAGTAACAAAGGGAGACTCTGTCTCTAAAAAAAAAAAAAAATTGTTTGAAATATGTAATATCTGAAACAAAATTTTCTTCCAAGAAATTGTAAGAATCGAAGAGGTCTTTACTTTTTGTTTTGTTAGTTGCTTGTTTTTAGAAGGAAAAGAAAATGTGAAGAAAAAAAATCTAACAAAGTAGATAGGAGCAACTTATTTCAAGCTGTTAAAGTAGTGATCTGGGTAGACGTGGCCGAGTGGGAAGAGCTCTTTGCTCTCTCCCCGACACTGTATAATGCTTGGCTCTTATGCCAAAGATACTTCTTCACGTGACAGCCTTCCGCTGACAATGAGCACATTTCTAAAGAAATGTAAATAATTCTGAAGTTCAATAGTTCTCCAATTCCTTATAAGAAACAGATTTTCTGGATATTGAGACAACTAATTCCAATCCTGTGGGAAGACATTGCTCACATTCTTTGCTGTTGATGCATCTGTTTGGCCTCTCCATTGGAGAGAAATTGCAGATGCACCTCCCTCATAGCAGAAATGGCCCCACTCAGCTTGTGAGCAACATCAGGAACAGAAATTCAAGAAAGAGGGGAAGACAATCATTTCTGACACTGAGGCCAGGCTACATGGGAGGATGCATTGTATACTCCAAAATGGAAAGAACTCAACAAAAGATCGCATGGTTTACAGCAGAAGAAATGAGGAAAGTGGAAAGAGAGAAACCATTTCTGCAAGAGGAAGCTTGGACTCCTTCCTAGAGTTTTATTCAAAAAGTACGGTACTCAAAAAAATCATAAACAAAAGTAAACAAATAACACTTTAATTATTTTATATAATCTAAAATTTTATATAACCTAAAATACATAATAAAATCATCAGGTGAGTTCATATTTATGTTTTTCTTTTTTAAAACTGTAGGATAATTACAAGTAATCCACTGATGCTTTCCCCACCAAAATAAAAAAGATCTGGGGAGAATGTGGGTGGCAGAAAAATGGGATTGGAAAAGGTTAATTTCATATTTTCCATCCATTTGGTGCTATTTCCCCAAGTATTTGTTTTTCATTTTAATTCTCCACAAATTCTTTGGTGGAAAACTGCAATTACATTTAACTACAGAGAGGTAGTTAGATGGTGTATGCTTAAATTTTACGTTTTAATGATTCTTTTATTCCTTTGTTATAGGGATATGTCTCTATTCAACTGGTCTAATAGCCAAGGTCAATTCAGTGAAGTTGTGATGGTAAAACCACCCAGGCCATATTATATTGACTACTTCTACTAACAACCATGATTGCTTTCTGCCTGTATTTTATTCCTTTTAACACACACACAAAACAAAAACAAAACTAACATTCTCAATTACAATAATGTTAAGTGGCATTAATTAAAGAAGAATCTAGATGGAGGTTTAGCAATTGTAACCTACAAACTTTCCAAATGTGGTTTGGCACTAAACAGAACATATACTCACTGTGTGCTCCGGCTTCCTTCCACCAACAATCCTGCCCTGGATTCTGTAGCCATCTATACCTGCACAGCCACAAGGAACTGGAGAGCCAGGTAATTTTATCAATCCTGATTACTCAAAAATCAGCAATGGTTGAGTTTTAGTTCTTTGTCCAAATTGACCACTTTTCTTCCCCTCCGTGCAGATATTTCTCCTTTTTCTTCTCATTGAACACTCATCCCTGCACCTACATTACAGAGATAGATTTCTTCTCTTTGCCAAGGCTAGAATTTTTACATAGGAGGTACTTATGATCCGCAATCTGCTTAGATCATATTGATCTCATATTGAGATCATATTGGAGGATGCTCAAGTAAGAGGATGTTACACAGACTGTTAGATGAGCTAGAAAAAGGAGAGCATGGAGTACAGTTGATGGGAACTGCAGGATTCCATTAAATACCTGCGAGTAGGGCACATCCTTGGGTAAATATTGATTTCCTACTAATGCTACAGCTCAGTAGCAGACAAAGGTGATATAAATAAGCTTCAGTCGTGAAAAATGTACCCACTTGCATTTCTTTATAACATTATCCTGAGGATTTGCCGTAAAACTGATCTGTTACAGGATCCTTTACCCCAGTGGTTCTCAACCTTCCTAATGCCGTGACCCTTTAATACAGATGATGTCATCACGCCGGGTCCATGTGGGCATACCCACCTGGAGACAGAGGAGCAGTGTCTCGGTTCCTAAGACCATCAGAAATATGTGTTTTCCGACTCCCAAAGGGAACCACTGCTTTACCCCTTTCTAAGAATGACATACAAATCTTTTTGTGGTTTTCCAGGTGCCTTACCCCAAGTCATGCAGCTTAATTGGCAATAGAACAGAAGCTTCCTGGGGATGGAGGAGGTCACACTATCACTCTTTGCTGATCATATGATCTTATACTTAGAAAACCCCAAGGACCCAACATGATACTCCTGGAGGTGATCAAGAAATACAGCAACATCTCAGGATATAAAATCAATATATACAAATCAGTAGCCTTCATATATGCCAACAATAGTCAAGCTGACAATCAAAGCAAAGATACAAAACCCTTCACGGTATCATCAATTAAAATGAAATACCTTGGAATATATTTAACAAAGAATATAAAGGATTTCCACAGAGACAATTATGAAACCCTGAGAAAAGAAATAACAGAGGATGTTAACAGAAGGAAGAAAATACCATGCTCATGGCTTGGAAAAACAAACATTGTTAAAATGTCCATATTACCCAAAGCAACCTACAAATTTAGTGCAATCTCCATTAAAATACTAATGTCATACTTTGAAGATCTTGAAAAAATAGTTCAATGTTTTATATGCAACAACAACAACAACAACAAATCCAAATGGCCAACACAATTCTACAAAATAAGAACAAATCTGGAGGCATTTCTTCACCAGACTTCAGGTTATACTACAAATCTATAGTGATCAGAATAGCATAGCATTGGCATAAAAACAGAGATACAGATCTATGGGGCAGAACAGAGAGTCTAGAGCTGAAACCAGGCTCATATCGCCATCTGATCTCTGTCAAAACAAACAAAAGCATACACTAGGGAAAACAACTTATATTCAATAAATGGTGCTAGGAGAGCTGCTTAGCCACATGTAAAAAACTTCTCCCCCCTTGCAAAAATTAACTCAGGATGGGTAGAATATTTAAATCTAAGACACAAAACTATAAAAGTACCAGAAGAAAGTATCAGAAAAACGCTTAATCCTATTAGCCTACAGATTTATGAAGAAGATCCCACCAGCAACTGCAGCAACAACAAAAATAAATAAATGGGACCTGATAAAGTGAAAAAGTTTCTGCACAGCTAAGGACCCAATCAAAAAAGCAAAGAGACAACCTTCAGAGTGGGAGAAGACATTTGCATGCTACAAAGCTGACAAAGGGCTAATCACCAGAATCTACAAAAGAACTCAAGCACGTCAACAAAAAAGAGCAAACAACCCCATTAATAACTGGGCAGGAAATGTGAACAGAAACTTTTCTCAGGAGGACAGACAGATGCCAACAAGCACATGATCATCAGAGAAATGCAGATCAAAACCACCCTGAGATATCACCTAACCCCAGTGAGAATGGCCCACAGCACAAAGTCCAGAAGCAACAGATGCTGGTGTGGGCGTGGAGAGAAGGGAACACTTGTGAGCTGTTGGTGGGACTGCAAAGCAGTGCAGCCTCCATGGAAAGAATTACGGAGAACTAAAAGTAGACCTATCATTTGATCCTGCAATCCCATCACCACATATCCACCTAAAAGAAAAAAATACATTTTACCATAAGAGCATTTTCACTCAAATGTTGATAGCAGTTCACGTGATAATCTCAAAGATATGGAAATAACCCAAGTGCCCTTCAACCCATGAATGTATTAATAAACTGTGGTATATGTATACCATAGAATACTATTCAACCCTAAAAATATGGAGATTTTGTATCTTTTGTAACAATCTAGATGGATTTAGAGAACATTCTCCTAAGTGAAGTATCACAAGTAACAGATAAGCAAGCATCACATGTACTCCGCGCTAAACCAAAACTAGATTAACAACTACGTGCTCACAGGAAAGGAAAACTCAATTAAATTCAAGTAGGGAGTGGGGAAAGGGTTCAGTAAGTTCCCACCCAATGGGTACTTTGCACGGGTAGACAGCACACTTTCCTGGGTGAAGGGCACAACTACAACTTGGACTTTAACTTCACTAAAACCAACTATGTAACCTAATTTTTTTTTTTTTTTTTGTAGAGACAGAGTCTCACTGTATGGCCCTCAGTAGAGTGCCGTGGCCTCACACAGCTCACAGCAACCTCCAACTCCTGGGCTTAAGCGATTCTCTTGCCTCAGCCTCCCGAGCAGCTGGGACTACAGGCGCCCGCCACAACGCCCAGCTATTTTTTTTTTTTTTTTGTGGTTGCAGTTCAGCCGGGGCCGGGTGTGAACCAGCAACCCTCGGTATATGGGGCCGGCGCCTTACCGACTGAGCCACAGGCGCCGCCCTATGTAACCTAATTGTATGTACTCTCATATTAATCTGAAATTTAAAATAATTAAAAATTTAAAAAGAAGCTTCCAGTGTAAGAGAGAAATGAAGGCAAATTGTGCCCTGAGCCCCTTGTTTATTTGGTTTTCTTCACTGTGATAGTGAGACCTTCAAGATGCTGAAATTTTGCTGTTTTCCTTTCACTTTGCTTGAAGATTTCTCTTGCAACATGTATAGAGCTGTGGTCTAGAAAATAGGTCCTGGATCTTCTTACCCACCTTTCCTCACCTGGTGAAAGGCAACATGATATAAGAGGCCGTGTCCCTGGATCGAAAATCAGAAAAACTAATTACCTGTCCTCCTGCACCTATTTTCTACATGTGTAACATCCAGCAAGTCACTTTATCACTCTCATCTCCCATTCATAAAATGGAAGAGTGAACTAATTTTCTGGTTTCCCAACCTTTTGTTTTCTTTGTGACTAGAATCCTTATTTGCACGTGGAATTTTATTCAAAATCTCAGACATACAAATTAGAGCAAACCAGCAGACCATAACCTGAAGAAGGAAAAGTGCGGGTTCTCAGTGGAGCCCTGCTCCTTTGATCCCGTCGTCTCCCCTCTGCTCCCACTATGTCAACCCCCGAGTCACTTCTATGGAACTCAGGAGATGAGAGCTACAGTTTAAACGTGCAAATCTAGCTGAGCCTTTCCAGCCCTGCGTTCTGTGGGTCGACAGTAAGTTACCTCACTCATCCCTGCTCGGATGCAGAGCATCTGGCTCAATTTCAATTGTCAGAAAAAGGGAAAATTCTATCTACAAACATTGCAAAAAACCAAAAACACAACCCACAGAAAACAGACTTCAAATCCATGTAGAAATAGTGATTATTGGTTTGGATTCCACAGTTAAATCTGCCAGCTTTGCATCCTGGATCTGGGTCTATGCCGCTGGCTCTGTGGAGTCGAGGCTCTCTCCCTCAATCCGACTTCCAGGACAGCTTCCCCTACAGACTCAAGCTTGCCCCAGTTCCCAAGCTCTCCCCAGTGCAGGGAAAATTCTGATGGATAAACCTGCCCCACCCCCACCTGCCACCCATCTCGCAGCACCCAGCTGTCCTCTAGGATCCAGTGACCTAATCCAATTTCCCGTGCCCCCATGTCTCCCAGGTCCTCTCTCTGGCCAGCCAAATTAAAGGGTAGGAGAAGTATAAGAATGCGCTGGTGTAAAGAAAAGTATTTTTAAAATAATAATGCAAATCACTATCACGTCTTATTATATTAAGAGCTTTAATGCTATGCGTATTGTAGGGATAATCCAGTGAGGTGGTTTTATTATACCCTGCACACAGATGAGGAAACGGAGACTCAGAGTTTTCTTTGGAGCAAAGACAACATCTAGCATAGCAACACTGAGGCTGGGCACCTGCGCAGCCTTCTCCCACCCCTACTGGGGCTGAGCGTGGGCCAACAACCTGCTTGGCTGAGGCAGTTTTGGTCGACCGGTCTGGTGCAGTTGGCCATCGGTCACAAGGAGTCCACTAACCAAATATAGGCCACTTGCTCATACATGTAAAATGATCTAATGTTTAAAATACCAATTGATGTTTAGAAAATATTTTAGATGGCTGACTATGGTAAAAAAGTAATTTACATTATGGAAGCAATCATTTAATTGTTGCAATTAGCCAAATTAGTACCTATTCAGCTAATTATCTTTTAATTATGTCATTTTTAAAATTAGACACCACATTATTTTAGCCAATGCCAAAATCTTATTTCATAATTTCCCAATGAAAAGTGTAATTTACAATACAGTACAATATAATTTCCTCCAGAAATTAAGTTTCATTTTATTCTTAATTACAGGATAAATTTTCCCCTAACTGCCATGACCTGTACATAACAGATGAGAGAACTTAGCCTTTGGGGAAATGTAATTGTAGAACTGTAGAAGGTAAAACAAAAGCAATTCGGTTTTCCCAGACACGTTAAAGAAAGCGTGGACTTTCTACACAAAAGCCACTGCCCTTCTACCCAGCAGGCAGTGACTCTCACCTGGCTGCACACCAGAATGCGGGTTTAAACAATCTGCCCCCCAACCACGCTGATGCCTGGGGTCATGAGGGACTCTAATTTAACTGGTCTGTTTAGTGGGGGGGAGGCATAGCGTTTTTAAAATCTCAGGTGATCTTAGGGGAAAATTTATACTGTAATGAAGAATAAAATGAAACTTAATTTCTGGAGGAAATTACATTGTACTGTATTGTAAATTACATTGTACTGTATTGTAAATTGAAGGAGGCTTAGGAATCACTGAGAAGGTAACTTTAACCTGAGCTGCCAAAGTTTGGTTATAGAGGGAGCAGCTGGTAGACCCTCAGTGAAGAGAGCCCGTCGGACAGGTAAGAAGCAGTCCAGCAGGGTTGTAAGGATTAGGCAGCGATCCAGATAGCCCTCCCGACCACAGGTTTCTAAACTAGAGTCAGGAGTCTGCAGTGCAGACAGGTGAGATGCAGGCTACAGGCCAAGATTCTAGGTACTCAACTACAGTTGCCAAAACATGCTAGTGTCATTGGTCAGGGACATGCAAAAGGTCAGAAATTTGAGTAATTTACCTGCTATCGAGACTACGCACCTTGGATCTGAAAACAAAAGTTACCTGAGTTACAGGTTCCTTATAACATTCCTTTGAAGCCAAAGAATTTAAGAATTGAATATATAAGGCTTTCTTTGACTTCTGTTCAATTCTCACCAAGGGGGAAAAACATTATCTGAATAAAGGGACTGCCCATGTGGCTTTCTTTGCTGGGACAAGACTCACAGCTTATGCCTCTCCTATTGACCCCTTCTTTGAATGAAAAAGAATCTATTTAAGGAGTTAATAGAATGAGTCTTTTCTTGATTCCATCTCAGCTCTCACAAAGAAAAAAAACACTATTTGAATAAAAAAAATTCTGGGCCAAAGTAAACCTTTTAGTAAATAAACAGTCGTAATTGATTCGGTTCATTTCAGCACCCACAGACACATCTGACACTTACCAAGTGGGTAAGATAATTCCAGGATCTCAAAGTTGATGACAGTGTCTACCCTGGGGGCTCATAGGTATGTAATTTCTGTACTTTCTGACATTGCCCTGAGAAAGGACAGAGCGTTGCAGACTGAGGCGGGGTCAGTCCTGAGTGAGAAAGCATGGCTGGGAGGCTCTCCTCAGCCACCAAAGAAGTTGCTGAACAGTTAAGGTAATGAGCTCTGACAGCCCCCCAAACAACCACGTGTGAAACCTGAGCCCAGAACTCAGAGGAGCATGCTCTTTTGTTCTTTTAAAAAAACAATGGTCTTTTAAAAAAAGAACAAAAGTTAGTTCTTTTAAAAAAACAATGGTCCAAACATCCTTCCAAAAAGGAACGTATTAGTGTGCATTCCCACCAGCAGTGTAGAAGTGTGCCCTTTTCTCTGCATCCATGCCAACATCTCTGTTTTGGGATTTTGTTATGTGAGCTACTCTTACTGGGGTTAGGTGATATCTCAAAGTAGTTTTGATTTGCATTTCTCCGATGCTTAAGGATGACGAGCTTTTTTTCATGTGTCTGTAGATCGCGTGTCTGTCTTTAGAGAAGTTTCTCTTCAAGTCCTTTGCCCACCCTGAGATAGGATCACCTGTTCTTTTCTTGCTAATACATTTGAGTTCTCTGTGGATTCTGGTTATTAAACCTTTGTTGGAGACATAACCTGCAAATATTTTCTCCCATTCTGAGGGCTGGCTGCTTGCTTTACTTACTATGTTCTTGGCTGTGCAGAAGCTTTTTAGTTTGATCAGGTCACAGTAATGTATTTTTGATACTGCTTCAATTGCCTGGGGAGTCCTCCTCATAAAATATTCACCCAGGCCGATTCCTTTAAGAGTTTTCCCTGCACTTTCTTCAAGTATTTTCATAGTTTCATATCTTAAGTTTAAATCTTTTATCCAGTGAGAGTCTACCTGCCATTCGATCCTATAATTCCTTTACTAGGTTTATACCCAGAAAACCAAAAATCACAATATAACAAAGACCATCTGTACCGGAATGTTTATTGCAGCCCAATTCATAATTGCTGAGTCATGGAAGACGCCCAAGTGCCCACTGACCCACGAATGGACTAGCAAATTGTGGTACATGTATACCCTGGAATATTATGCAGCCTTAAAGAAAGACAGAGACTTTACCTCTTTCATGCTTACATGGATGTAGCTGGAACATATTCTTCTTAGCAAAGTATCTCAGGAATGGAAGAAAAAGTATCCAATTACTCAGCCCTACTATGAAGCTAATTTACAGCTTTCATATGAAGGCTATAACCCAACTATAGCACAAGAATATGGGGAAAGGGCCAAGAGAGGGGAAGGGAGGGGTAAGTCAGGGTGGAGGGAGGGTAATGGGTGGGGCCACACCTACGGTGCATCTTAGAATGGGTACAGGCGAAACCTACTAAATGCAGAATACAAATATCTACATACAATAACTAAGAAAATGCCATGAAGGCTACGTTGAACAGTTTGATGAGAATATTTCAGATTGTATATGAAACCAGCACATTGTACCCCTTGATTGCACTAATGTACACAGCTATGATTTAACAATAAAAAAATAAAAAATAATAAAAAAACAATGGTGAGTGAGACTGTCAACCTAACAAGGAGACTGAGGCAAGATTAACGCAGAGTGAATTTGGGCCAGTGTTGAGGACTGCAGCCTGGGGTCCTGAGAGTGCGCCCGAGAACAAAGAAGAGGTTCCGTTTTTAAAGAAGACAAACCAGGAGAAGAGTGATTCTAAAAGCAGTTTTTCAGGAATTCTCATTAGTTTACAGGAATGATATTGACTAGCGACTGGCTACAATTGGCTGAACTACAGGAGTAGCTTCAAGCAGTGATTACTGAGTTCCCCTCCAGGAGGGGGCTGGGATGCTGCCCCCCTGCAGCTTCTCTGTGGGCCTGAGCTCCTATTCCTCAGATTAAACTTTCCTTTTCTTCCTCAAGGTATAATCAACACCCCATCAACTGCAGATATTTGAAGCATACAGTTCGATAAGTCTGATACTCCCATGAAACTGTCACCACATTCGAGAAAACGAACATACCCCTTACTCCCCACATTTCTTCCTGAGTCTGAAGGTGTTCAGAACATGCCACCCCAAATATGCAGCCTGGACATGTTATTTTGTGCTGAAGTCCCTTAAGAAACATCAGATGCCAGATGGGCTTTCTGCGCACCCCCTTTCTACCTAAAATCAGGTCATAAAACTTCCCCTGAGGAAGGCGTCTTCTCTGTATGGGGAAAGATTGTTCTTACCATCAAAGACTGGGAGCTGAAACAGACCTATACAAACAAGCCTGCCAAAACAGCCCGCATCTCCACGAGATTCCCTGCGTACTTCCCAGACGTGGTCCCACACTTCAGACTCAAGTTCAAGCCTCCTTGTTTCCTCACATCCTTAAAATTATTGTTCTTTGTATAGAAAAGGTATATAAGCTTTTGGACCTAATGGTTTCTTTGGGTCTTCATTTTCCTTTTTAAAACTCTACCTGCATATAAATATATTAAATACAATTTGTGTGCTTTTCCCCTGCCAATTTGTCTTACGTCCGTTTAATTCCAGCTATAGCATCTAAGGGGGTGGGAGAAAGCTCCCCTAGAAATCTTTGTAATATCTTTCCTATCCCTCCATTCTGAAGTAACTGCTTAGCTGTGTTCTGTCACTGTAGATAGGTTTGCATTTTTTAAAAAAAAGCATATACATGAAATGACGCAGCATGTACCATTGTTTGTGTGGGGTCGTCAATCAGCATAATTACATTGAGGTTCACCAATGTCTCCGTATAGATCAATAGTTCATTCCTTCTGATTGGTTAAGAGTAGTTTGCTGTGTGCCTAGACTGTGGTTCACCTAGTGCTGGACACTGCAGATAAAGCTGCTATAAACATCCATATACACATCTCTAGATGGAAATATGCTTTCTTTTATCTTGAATAAAGAAGAGGAAACTATGAATCTGTGGTAGGTTTAGGTTTAACTTTTTAAGAAAGAGGGACGGAGGGAGGGGGATGGGGCCTTGGTGTGTGTCACACTTTATGGGGGCAAGACATGATTGCAAGAGGGACTTTACCTAACAATTGCAATCAGTGTAACCTGGCTTATTGTATCCTCAAGGAATCCCCAACAATAAAAAAAAAAAAAAGAAAAAAGTACAAACCATTGAAAAATAATAATAATAATAAAAAAAGAAGAAGCTGCCTAACTATTTTCCAAAGTGGTTGCACCATTTTATGTACATAGTGTGTGAGAGTTCCAGGTCCTCCATATCCTCCCCACCACCTGATGGGGTCAGTCTTTTTTGTTTTGGCCATCTCGATAGGTATGTAGTGGTGCTCCATTGTGGTTTAAGTGGACCTTAGAGCCCCAATGACCCAATGATGTTGAGTATCTTGTTATGTGTTTGTTAGCCATTCGCTTAACTTCTTTTGTAAAGTGTCTGTCAAATCTTTCACCTATTTTGTCTTGTGGTGTTGTTTTATTATTGAGTTTGGAGAGTGCCCAATATACATGCTAGATATAAGCCCTCTATCAAAAATATAATTTACAAATATTTTTTCTCAGCCTGTGAATTATCTTTTCGTTTTCTCAATGGTGGTGTTCAGAATTGTTAACTTCCTTGGTTTTTCATTAAAAATTAGGGCTAATACGAGTTAAAATTGGCTCGCCACCCATAGGTCAGTAGTTAGGGTGCCAGCCACATACATCTAGGCTGGCAGGTTCGAACCCAGCCCGGGCCTGCTAAACAACAATGGCAACTGCACCAAAAAAATAGCTGGGCGTTGTGAGGGACACACACAAAAGGGCCCCAAAACATCCAAAAGAGAAATAACAAATAGGCTTATTTGATGTTAAATTATAGGGGAGGCATTTTCAAATAATAAATGACATTTAACATTGTTTATAGTTATATTTGTATGGGTATGCTATTGACATATGTGTTTCAAAACTGAGAGTCCAAAAAATTCTGATATGTTCTGGTATATGTTATCAGTCCTAATTATGACTCTCAAACTACGTTGTTGTAGGCCCCAGAAAATAACTAAATTTCCTTGTCAGTTTCCTCTTTAACCATGGCTATTTTACATGTTGCTGTCTAAAATTTATTGCTTTATTATTGCTTTTTTCCCCTGAAAACTCTTCAAATCTTAAAGTATTGTATCTCCAATGAGGTTCACAGAAAGGACGGAAAGAATTCTGATAAATACAGTATTCTGACAACTTTGGGAGTGCACACATATCCTTGGACTTGGTCAAAATTTCTAGAACTCTAACGGAAAAAAATGGACTCACAAAATTGCTAACCTAATATCAAGCAGCATAAGAATTAATTACATTAGCCTAAAATAATATTTTACAACCTTTTGTTTGAAACATTGCTAATTCTTCATGTTTTATTTTCAAGAATTAAGAAAACTTTTTTCTTTTAAGTTTTATAATAATTGGGTAATATATACTTTGTGAGCAAAACTGAAACATTTGCCTTTCTCTCTGCCTGATCATCCTAGAATTCAGAAAGTATTCATGAATATTTTTATTTTATGGTAATACAGTTCTTTGCACATGTGCAATAATAATTTTTACTACTCTCAGAACAGAACACAACTGGAAACATTATTTATTTTACCAAACTTTTGACTGGAATGTTTTCAGATATGATAAGACAGCTTTAAGAAATTGAGGTTGACATTATGAAGCAAGTGGAGGCCCTTGGAAAACTGGAGGGATGCCTTGAATACATGGCTGCCTTACAGTAAGTAAAGAATGTCACTTTTAACAGGACCAGGAACCTCAAAGTATTTGGGGGCTTTGAGAAGAAAGGAATTCACCAATTTGCACAGGTGTTACAGACACAGCCCGAGGGTGAGTCAAATCCTTGGCTTGGCTTCCTTGCCACAAGAGGTTTTAAAAAGCCTAATCTGAATTCCTTATGAAAAGTTCCAGCAAGGCTAACTTAAAAAAAAGCCTATATGGTGCTCGCTTCGGCAGCACATATACTAAAATTGGAACGATACAGAGAAGATTAGCATGGCCCCTGCACAAGGATGACACGCAAATTCGTGAAGCGTTCCATATTTTTTTTTTTTTTTAAAAAGCCTATATGATAAATCACTATCCTCACCAAGCTTTATGTAAATAATTAGGCCAAGTTAATGAAACTAATTTTACAAATAAACTAGTCTTCGGTAGAAATGAGACACCAAAGACAGAAAAAATTATCTTTCAGAAGAAAACATAACAAGGCAGCTGTTATTAGATTCTAGCCCTATCCATTGTTTTTGAGTTTTTATTACCTGCTAAACATTCTGAACTGAATCATGAATTCTCTGATGGTTGCAAATCTCCAAACCAGCATTTACAAATTTTTTTTCCCATTTTTCTCACTGTAACTCACTGAAACTTTTTCCTGAGGCCTTACAAGCTGTAGCTAGTCAGCTTGGCTTTGAAGAAAAAAAATCCCTGTAACAGTTTATCTTAGGACAAACTTTACACACAAATTATAATCCAATAAAATATGTCAGATTGCCACTATCTCTGCTGACTGCCCTCCAGACTCTAGAAGGGTGAGCTTGTAGATTTCTCCAGGAAGTGACTTTTACCCTTCTGTTTCCATAGAAACTCCTCGTATTAAAGACCTGTTTGCCTCATCATACGTACGGGCTCAGCTCTAAGAGCCCACATGCAATGCCATCGACAAAATTGAGATGCAACTATTTAATTGGAATAAACTATACCCAGAAATGAGAGGCTGGAATAATGAGACCCTTTGCCATCCAGCTACTAAGTTTATTTTCTCCCCCAAACCAACTCAGCTGTTAGTGGGTAAAACTTCTAGGGAAGTTTCAGACAGGGCTTAGAAATTGATACCCCAAAATACGGCACTTTGACACATTGGACTGAAGAAGCAGCCTCAGAATCTCCCTGATGCGTCCTCCACATCCCACGTCTAAATCCTCTGCCACTCCCAAAGCACGGGATGAAGTTGTTATCTGAAGTTCCTAAATCTACCTAGTACGCAGACCTGACCAAAAAACCCACAACTGCTTTCCCTAAGTCTTCTTAAACTTAACTCATATCACAGGCAGAAAGACCAAGTCTGTCAACACCAGTGGACAGACTTCTGTCACACTGCCCTGCAAGCCAAGCAGACTTTATCTCAGGTCATTACATGTTCTCCAAGTTCAGTGATTTCCCCTATAATCATTTACTATCCCCCTTAAAATCATCCACATTCCTTATCTTTTTATCCTATGAAGAAGGATAAAAATCACCCACATTCCTTATCTTTTTCTCCTATGAAAAAGGATATATATCTGTAACCCACTGGATTCCTGGGTAATCTTTCTCCTGTGATTTCCCTGTTATACATGTTAAAATAACTTTTGTACGCTGTTTCTCATTTGATTCTGCCTTTTGTCAGTTGATTTTCAGGGAGGCTTCAGGGGCCAAAGGAGTTTTCCCGTGGTTTTTAATTTTTAACTTTAATCAAAGTTTTTCATTTTGATGAGGTCTAATTTATCTGTTTTTAATTTTATGGATAATTTTGGTGTCATACCACAGTTTTGATTACTGTAGCTTTATAATAAGTCTTGAAACCACATAGTGTGAATTCTTCACCTTTGTTCTTTTTAAAAATTGTTTTGGCAATTCTGAATCTTTACAATGATTTGAGACCATTCTTCTTTTCTAACATCGATGTTTAGTGCTAAAAATCTTCTCTGTAAATACTACCTTAAAGGTATTCCACAAATGTTGGTATGTTGTGTTTTCTTTTTTACTTTTTTTTTTCTTTTTTTTTGAGACAGAGTCTCACTCTGTAACCCTGGGTAGAGTGCCATGGTGTCATAGCTCATAGCAACCTCAAACTCTTAGGTTGAAGTGATCCTCTTACCTCAGTCTCCCAAGTAGCTAGGACTACAGGCACCCACCACAATGCCTGGCTAGTTTTTTCTAATATTTTTTAGTAGAGATGGGGGTCTTTTGTGTGTGTGTGTGTGTGTGTGTGTGTGTGTGTGTGTGTGTGTGTGTGTGTGTGTGTGAGAGAGAGAGAGAGATAGAGAGAGACAGAGCTTCAAGCTGTCACCACGGGTAGAGCATCATGGCATCACAGCTCTCAGTAACCTCAAACCCTTGGGCTTAAGCGATTCTCTTGCTTCAGCCTCCCAAGTAGCTGGGACTACAGGCGCCCGCCACAATGCCCAACTATTTTTGGTTGTGGTTATCATTATTGTTTGGCAGGCCCGGGCTGGATTCAAACCTGCCAGCCTTGATGTCTGTGGCTGGTGCCCTAGCCGCTGAGCTACAGGCCCTGAGCCAGAGATGAGAGGTCTTGCTCTTGCTTAGTCTGGTCTTAAACTTCTGAGCTGAAGCAATTCACCTGCCTCAGGCCCCCAGAGTGCTGGGATTACAGGCATGAGCCACCTCGCCTAGCCTCTGTAGCCATTTAAAAGAGAGGCAGCCACAACAAACTCAAAGACATTAGGTGTGGTCTGGATAGTGCCGAGTGGAGTGAGTCTACACCAGTGGTTCTCAACCCATGTGGAACAGGATGGTGTATCAGAAGCCCAACCAAAATGATTGCCAGAACCTTGGGAAGGAAGTACTCTGCTGTGTGTATTTTGAAAATCACTATTCCCAGAAGATTCTAAGGTATCCTGGCCCCAGCTAAAACTGTTGGGGCTCAGGATATACCACCTCAAAATACAACTGGAGGAGATCAGAATATGCCACCCCCAAAATACACTTCTCTGGCATATTTTGAGCTGGTTATTCTGAGAAACTGCAGACACAGGAGTAGCTCTGAAAAGCTGTCCTTTTATAAAAGAAATTTACATCTATAAAGAAAATCTACATTGCTAAAATATCTGTATCAGGAAGAAGGCTGCTCCAGACAATTTTTATTACCCGAGAGACTTTTTATCTGCAAACAAGAGCCCTTAGTTGCCACATATTTCCTCCCTGACCCTCCCATAACTTGTGTTGCCACCAGCCCCCAGAAGCCCTAGGCCCCTATCCCTTTTCTATAGCTCAGGATAATATATAAGTGTCAACCATCTTTTTTGAATTTCATATTTTGTAGGACTACCGTGTATACATACATAATTATGATTGTCTCCTTTTAATCTGTTTTATGTCAATTTAATTTGTAGCCCAGCCAAAGAACCTTAAAAGTAAAGGAGAGCCATTTTTTTTTCCTCATTAAAAAACATTATTCTGGCATTATGCCTGTAATCCCAGCACTCTGGCAGGCTGAGGCAGGTGGATTGCTTGAGCTCAGGAGTTCAAGACCAGCCTGAGAAAGAGCAAGACCCTGTCTCTACTAAAAATAGAAAAAACTAGCCAGGTGTTGTGGTGGACACCTGTAGTCCCAACTACTTGGGAGGCTGAGGCAGAAGGATCACCTGACCCCAAGAGTGTGAGGTTGCTGTGGGCTATGATGATGCCATGGCAATCTAGCCCAGGTGGCAGAGTAAGACTCTGTCTCAAACAAATAAACAAACAAAAAACCAAAAAGAGCCATTATTCCATTTCTTACTCTTCACAAAGACTCTCCTTTGACCCAACCTTAAGTCAGGCTTCTCTGAGTCCTCTGCTTGAGTAAGCCGGAATGTGGTTCCTTATAGAATCTAGTTTGAGGAAGAATCCCAAGTCCCACACCCATAGGATCTGAGGACCCTGATACCTTATCACCCTAGTCTGCCTTTAGCAATAACCCCATCAAGTCAGTTTGGCCAGAAATCCCCTTACCCTTGATGTTTCCTTTTAGTAGTCTTCTACCCAGGGACCCCACCATGTTCCTTGGCTATCAACACCCAATAATGTCCTTACTGGAGCTAAAGTAGAGCCCAATCTCTCTCCCTTGCTGCTAGACTCCATTGCAGTGGTCCCTATGCCTATCACCAAATGCTCTGGCCTTGAATAAAGTCTGCCCTACTGTCTTTAACAAGTATTTTGAGTTTTTTTTTTTTTTTTTTGAGACAGATTCTCACTTTGTCACCTGGGTAGAGTGCCATGGCATCATAGCTCACAGCAACCTCAAACTCTGGGCTCAAGTGATCCTCTTGCCTCTCAGTCTCCTCTCAGAGTGGCTGAGACTACAGGCACCAGCCACAACTGCTGGCTAGTTTTTCTACTTTTAGTAGAGACAGGGTGTCATTTTTGCTCAGGCTTGTCTCGAACTCCTGAGCTCAAGCAATCCACCTGCCTCAGGCTCCCAGAGTGTTAGGATTATAGGTGTGAGCCATCGCACCTGGCTTGTTTTGAGTATTTTATTCTTTAACAGTGCTGATTTTATTCACTTGTTCTCAAATTTGGCTTCATGTTGAATTCACATGGAAAGTTTTCTAAAACACTGATGGCTAGGTGTCTCAGCCCTCAGAGATTCTGATATAACTCGTACGGAATGTGACTTGAAGGAAAATCACCCTATACAATTCTAAGCCATAGTCTGAGAACCACAGTTCTAGTGATACAGTCCTATCAAATCACTCCAAACTCATCCTACCTCTTTTTGGCAGCCACTTCATGCTGTTGACCCACATTAAGTCAATCAGTACCTGTCAACTAGTTCTTATATTTTCTTTTCTTTTTATAATCAGTAATGAATAAGTCCTATTACTCCCAACCTGTACTTATAGTACTGAAAATTTAATCCTTTGTAAATTTTATTTTATTAGAATCTGTGGCTCTCCCCAGTCTAGACCTTCTCCTGTCCTAATTCTTCTATCTAATGTATTTTCTATTTCTCTCAGCCTCACATAATTCAAACATTTAAAGGGTCTGCCTTTTATCCAAGACATTGACTGATACAGTGGGCATACTGGAGGGTCTTAGTTCTTCCTACGGCGTCCTCCCTCCACGATGACACGGGACATGTAGACATGAACACTCAACTAGTTCCAGTTTGCCTGAACGTCCTTTTATGCAGGCCATGTTTAATCAGTTTTTATAAGTGATTTATGGAAAAATGAGACCTCTTCCTGACTATGTGACAGTTCTTTCTTGGTGTCCTTCATAAGTTACTTCTCTTCTGTTCATCAGTGGAAAACAATGGGTTTCTTGATGGTTCCAGGTGGGTTCATGATTTTCTAATCCCACATGCTTTTCTTCCATATTTTTAATCACTACTTGTACATTGATGGCTGTTTGTTCCATTTTTCCCCCTAAGTTTTAAAATCATATGTATATAAGCAATTACAAGCGTCTGACTTATGCACAACTCACATTTATGTTGAACATAGGATATTACAGTAAGTCCCCGACTTACAAACATCTGACTGTCATTCGACCCATGGGCGATGAACAGAGGCTATTACAGGTAAAAGGTAAATAAATGTACCTGCTCCCACTTAAATATAAATTCAACTTAAGAACAAACCTACGTAACCTGTCTCATTCATAACCTGGGGACTGCCTATAACTGCTTGCTGGGAATCTCCAAATAGATACTCTACAGGTTCCTTATATTGACAAGTTCAGAACTGAATTTCTTCCATCTTTTCCTTACTCCAGACTGTTCTGATTTCCCCATGTCAGCAATTAATGACATCGTTATCTAGGTCTTGCGCCAGACATCTATGCGGCGGTCTGGATACACCAACCCTCGTGTCACTGGAGCTCACCAGTGACTGAAGTGTCCCACTTTACTTCCTGTTTCTCAGACACGTTCCTCCCCTTGGGCACCACCACTGCCCTGGCACAGGCACTGGCCTCTTCCTGGTTGGATTTTGTCCGTAACCCCTGAGCCAGACTCCTTGTTTCCTGTTTTGACTCAGACCATTGCCAAAAGGGCTCACATAATTTGCAAATCTGACAGTTTTACTCCAGCAATTAAAACGTTTCAGGGGTGCTCCTGGGCTTCTACAACTAGGTTCAAATTCATCGGCGTGGCAAAACGTTCCTTCTTTGAACTGGCTTCAACCTGCTTCTCCTGCCATCTCCCACTTTGCACTTTATAGTATTCTCACGCTGAGCCCGCGCTCCATGCCCCTGCCGAAGCAGATCTCCCTGCCCAAAGCTGGCCCCATCAACACAGGGGTTCCCGCTCACTTTCAGGACTCAGCCTGCCCTGGGTGTTCTCCACATTGGCAAGCCACGGCCCCCCCACCCGCCCTCGTGTAAGACATACTCCTCTCATAGCAAACACTGTGCTCCTGGGAACTATCGCCTTCTGTCTGTGGTTCCTCTACAGACAATTATTTATCTTTATATTCCCAATGCTTGTCATGCAGTGAATGCTCACGAAATGGTGGTTGGATTTTTTTTTTTTTTTTTTGAGACAGAGCCTCAAGCTGTTGCCCTGGGTGGAGTGCCGTGGCATCACAGCTCACAGCAACCCCAACTCCTGGGCTCAAGCGAGTCTCCTGCCTCCACCTCCCAAGTAGCTGGGACTACAGGCACCTGCCACAACGCCCAGCTATTGTTTTGGTTGTAGCCGAAATTATTGTTTGGCCGGCCTGGGCTGGATTCGAAACTGCCAGCTCAGGCGTCTGTGGCTGGCGCCTTAGCCTCTTGAGCCACAGGCACTGAGCCAGGAGGTTGGATTTTTAGTGAAGGACCAGACACTCACTGAGGACAACAGTTTCCTGATCTATCTGGGAAACCTGCTTTTTAAAAATTGGTTCATTAGATATACCTACGCTTAGTCAAAGCACAAGTCTAGTGCCCAATGTTTTTTTTACATAGCAGCGAAGTTTTCTATAAAGGGACACGTAGTAAACTTTTAGATTTTTAGGCCATAAGGTCAGCCTCTCAACTGTGCTGTGGTAGCATGGAAGATACCTCAGCAGTTTGTGCAAAAACGGGCATGGCTGCTTGGCAATGAAACTGTGTTTACAAAGATAAGCAGTGGGCTGTGTCCGGTCTGTCCACTCCTGCTCTACATGCTTCCAAACAAACTTTCAGAAATTCCAACACTTCTCTCACAGGAGGACATTCTACTGCCTTATCTCTAATAATGCCTGGTAAATTCCAGCCCATTCTGCAAATACAGCTGGCCTTCCCTATCTGTGGTTTCCCTAACCAGGGATTCAACCAACTGCAGATCAAAAATACTTAGGGAGAAAAAATGGATGGCTGCATCTGTACTGAACATGCACAGACTTTTTTTCATTATTCCTAAATAATACAGTAAACAACTATTTAGTTATATACCATTTATACCATATTAGGTAGTATATGTCATCTAGAAAGTATTCGGAAGGATGTGCATAGGTTTTATACAAATACTACACCATTTTATGTAAGAGTGCTGAGCCTCTGAGGATTTTGGTATCCACTGAGCATTGTGGGACCAACCCAGGAAACTTACCAAGGCATGACTGTCCTCATATCCAACATTGATGGGTGGCAGAAAATAGCCACTGCCATCTCTGCCATTAAAGACATGACACAAAAATATGTTCACATGGTCCTGAGGAAAACAGACATTGACCTCAAAGGTTACAGGGTTCATGGAGGGTTCATAGTGGTCACCAGCATGCTATATACAGGTCAGTACAAGCACCCAGACAGGTTCTGAAACAGAAGATGTGAAGGATGGAAATTTCTCAGGGTTTGCTGAGACCCTGACCTGGTTTGGGAGTCAACAGGGTAGATGACGCTGTGGGAACAATCCCAAGACCTTACACAAACTTAATGTACAAAGTCTGAGAGCCTGAGAGTCAGTGAGGCTACACTGACTCACATGCCATGGCAGACTGAGTCAAGGTAGCAACTTTCTGACTCCTGGAAACCTTTTGTTGGTCTCTAACACAAAGCAGACACGCAAAACATAAAGGTGCCAACATTCTAATAGGAGTAGAAGAATCTCAACCCGCCTCCCCCAAGACTAGGTAAAGAGGAAATGGCAGGGTAATTGGGGAATATAGGGTAGTGAGATGTTAACAATGGTGATAGCATATTTAGGAAGAGGGAAGGGAAAAGCAGCTTCATCCCACAGAGCAAGCAAGCCAGGTTTCCTAATCTAACTGCAGATCAGGTGTTCAAAGGATCTAACTGAGCTAAAGGGCTCAGTGTCAACCACCTGCTGACTCTCCGAACACAGGGCTGGCCCTGCCTGCTGTCTGTCGGTGCACAGGCCTAGTCCTGACTCCTGACTCCCTGCACACAGGCTGGTCCTGCCTGCTGACTCCCTGCACACAGGGCTGGTCCTACCTACTGACTCTCAGCGCACAGGGCTGGTCCTGCCTCCTGACTCTGCACACAGGGCTGGTCCTGCCTCCTGACTCTCTGCACACAGGGCTGGTCCTGCCTTCTGACTCTGTCTGCACACAGGGCTGGGCTTGCCTACTGACTCTCAGTGCATAGGGCTGGTCCTGCCTCCTGACTCTCTGCACCCAGGGCTGGTCCTGCCTTCTGACTCTGTCTGCACACAGGGCTGGGCTTGCATCCTGACTCTCAGTGCATAGGGCTGGTCCTGCCTCCTGACTCTCTGCACACAGGGCTGGTCCTGCCTACTGTCTGTCAGTGCACAGGGCTGGTCCTGACTCCTGACTCCTTGCACACAGGGCTGGTCCTGCCTGCTGACTCTCTCTCTGCACACAGGGCTGGTCTTGCATCCTGACTCTCAGCACACAGGGCTGGTCCTGCCTCCTGACTCTGCACACAGGGCTGGTCCTGCCTCCTGACTCTCAGCACACAGGGCTGGTCCTGCCTACTGACTCTCAGCACACAGGGCTGGTCCTGCCTCCTGACTCTGCACACAGGGCTGATCCTGCCTCCTGACTCTCTGCACACAGGGCTGGTCCTGCCTCCTTACTCTCTGCACCCAGGGCTGGTCCTGCCTCCTGACTCTCAGCACACAGGGTTGGTCCTGCCTCCTGACTCCCTGCACACAGGGCTGGTCCTGCCTCCTGACTCTCAGCACACAGGGTTGGTCCTGCCTCCTGACTCCCTGCACACAGGGCTGGTCCTGCCTGCTGACTCTCAGCACACAGGGCTGGTCCTGCCTCCTGACTCTGCACACAGGGCTGGTCCTGCCTGCTGACTCTCTCTCTGCACACAGGGCTGGTCTTGCCTCCTGACTCTGTCTGCACACAGGGCTGGGCTTGCATCCTGACTCTCAGTGCATAGGGCTGGTCCTGCCTCCTGACTCTCTGCACACAGGGCTGGTCCTGCCTACTGTCTGTCAGTGCACAGGGCTGGTCCTGACTCCTGACTCCTTGCACACAGGGCTGGTCCTGCCTGCTGACTCTCTCTCTCTGCACACAGGGCTGGTCTTGCATCCTGACTCTCAGCACACAGGGCTGGTCCTGCCTCCTGACTCTCTGCACACAGGGCTGGTGCTGCCTCCTGACTCTGTCTGCACACAGGGCTGGGCTTGCATCCTGACTCTCAGTGCATAGGGCTGGTCCTGCCTGCTGACTCTGCACACAGGGCTGGTCCTGCCTCCTGACTCTCAACGCACAGCGCTGGTCCTGCCTCCTGACTCTGCACACAGGGCTGGTCCTGCCTGCTGACTCTTTCTCTGCACACAGGGCTGGTCTTGCATCCTGACTCTCAGTGCACAGGGCTGGTCCTGCCTCCTGACTGCACACAGGAATGGTCACAATGACTCTGCCCTATCAGGCACCTCCGGGCTCCTTTCATCTTTCATGATCTTGATGAGCCCTCAGGAGCTCTGCACCCGGATGGAAGCAGGGAACCCCGAAGAGAAATCAGCCTATTTACCTCCTACAGAAATTATAGCCACATCCTGGCCCAGGGTCTAGACAATGAGCTCTGTGAAGACCTGGAGCAACTGAGGAGGACACTTGCCCCCAGAGGACCATGCCACTTCTGAGGCCTGGTGTCCAAGATCAGCATAGCAGTCAGCACACCAAGACTACTGGCTACCACGGCCACAGCCTGTGGAAATGTCTGTGGGCCTTGTGTATTAATACATAATTTACATACCAGAAAAATAACCAGTCACTGGTATGTATTATGCAAAATCTCCCTTCTTCCACTTCTTGAAAATGGGAAGGGAGCATCCCACACCTGCTTACTGGCATTTCTACTGTTCCTTACATTTCTACTTTCTCTCTGCAGATAAGATCAGCAGTGTAATCTGAACATTTCCCACAGAACATGAGTATGCAATTTATCAGAGTTGGGAAACTATTCAGAGTTTAATTAGGTTCTCCCACTTGGGCCTTCTTCTCTCGTTCAGGAGGCTCTTCAGTCTTACTTCCCCTCCCTACTCCACAAGGAGACAGAAGTAAAACTGGGGTTAAAGAACTTGTCCTTTCACCAGTAATCTTATAATACATCACTGCTGACATGACTCCACCCAACAAATAGCCTGTTACCTCCTTGTTCCTCTTTTTAAAATAAACTCTTAAGTGTTTATTGTTCCTTGAATTTTTATAAGCTTCAACTTATTGTTGAGCTCTAATTTTATGCTAATTGTTATCTCTGATCTTTTTTACCCCCAGGAACTCATTCCTGGTCATATTTCCTTTCTTCTGAAAACACTCTGTATTCTGTAAGAGGAGGGTTCCCTTCGTTGCAGTTGGACAGCAGAAACAGCAGCCTATACAGAATTAGGACCTAGAGGTAGAATTTTTAGTTATAGGGGAAAGTATCCAGCCATGGCTAATAAGGGGACAATCCTGTTTACAGGTATTTAACAGCTATTAGAATGTGAAGCATCATGAAGGCAGGGCTTTTTTGTTGTTTTGGGTTTTTTTTTTTTTTCAATTTTGTTCACTATTATATTAATATTTCCACTTCCTAAAACAGTGCCTGACACTCAATAAATGTTTGTTAAATGAATGAAAAATGAAGAATGTTGCTCATTAGACAGGGTAACAATCAGGTAAAAGGCAGGCTGAACAGAGTCATCACTACACAACCAACAGGCAGAGGCTGATTGTTCAGAGTCTAGAAAAGGTAACTTGAGTAGACAGCAGCAGGCAAGTCTGCCAGCAGGTAGCAGGCTTCAACATTGCCAAGGTATTAGGGGAAAAAATGTAGACTTAGAGAAGATGTATCCAGGCCCAGAGGCAGTGGCCAAACCCAATTTCTAGATGTGCGACATATTACTAGAGACGGCAATGCTGATTTCCAGGTAGCCCAAAGCTCCCTAAGTTTCTGCTACCTTGTCTTCTAATTCTAACCTAAAAATTTTAAATAGAATTCCCCCCAAACCTATTAGTCATAGGTTTTCTTTAGAATTGAGGCTTTTTGAGAAATTTCCCTGTAATTCCCCACTCTGTGCCCAAGCAGAACCCTTTCCCCACGGTAAAGCACTAGACCAGATTCAGAGATTTAGCTAATGGCCATGGCCTCTAAGGTCCCTGTAGAGTGACCCGTGGAGAGGGAGGTTTCAGAGGGCTCAGGTGCAGGCCAGGTTAAGGCCTGAAGATTCTCCCACAGCAAAATTCTAAATGACTTGTATTTCTTAAGTTTTGCATTTGCTAAATAATTTCTTTTGATAGAGAGTATCTACAATATAAATACAAAAAAAAAAAAAATGAAGGAGTTTTAACAGGCAAAGTAACCAGTCGGGTGTCACATTTTCTTGCAATTGACAAGTGTCATTTCCTGTTGGAAGGCTGTGTCTCTAGTCCCCAACTCAAAGCCTGGTAGGAGGAGTAAGTAGAAATTTATTTGAATAAATAAATGAAAGAAATAGCCAGCCAATTACTCTAATTTTACTGTGTTTTGTTTATTTCAATCGCTTGTGTCAGAACTGAAGACTTCAGTGTAACTCAAAGTCTTGAGAGGTGTCCCTTTCCTCATTTGATTTGAGGGATCAGTAGCGGGGCCCCTGCCTGGGGAACAGCAGGGGGCTGCTGACAGGGGAGGGGCAAAGATCATGTTACATTCACTCACAGACTCATTTTTTTCTCTACCACATTTTTAAAAAGCTTTGAGCAAGAATCTTGAAAGAACTCGTTAAAAATACCATATCACAGACGAGTCAAATGATAGTTGAGTACTCTCAGTGTCGAAAAATAATGAAAAGATAAAAAATAACAAAAATCTATTATAAGTTGTATAACACTTAGGCGCTCAAACGAGCTGGGTTTGAAGACCCGTTTATCCCCTCCCCGGTTTGATGATCTTAAGTGATGTGCTGAACTTCTCTGAAGCTGACATTTTTGTCTGTATAATGGGGGATCATTACACTGACCTCAGTATTTTGTGAAGATTAAATGAAATAATGGATGCAAAGGGCTTGGCACAGTACACAGTACAAAGCACAATATCTATTACTGTTTCTTATAGACATATTTCATGGACATGTTGACTCACTTGTTCTTGCAGTAATTCAATTACTTCCTGGGCATCTGAGTGGAAAACTCTGCTAGATTCAGTAGAAACTGGGTCATCTACACTGCTCAATTCAATAGGAACTGGGCCATGGGCGTCTACACTGCTTGATTCAGTAGGAACTGGACCATGGATGTCTTCATAAAGAATAACAGAGGGCTGTCTTGTCCCTCAAGGAGCTGAGTGTGGGACGTGGAAGGCTCTGATGGAGCTGCTGCTTCTGCTTGAGAGCTCTGACTACAACAGGGGTAGCCCCAGGAAGATCCTGTCACCAGAAGCAAAGAGGAGAGACCACTGGCTGGAAGCCGGGCACTGCTGCTGACAAGAGCACTGTCACTGTGTTCATCAGGGGCCTGCCTCAGCACCCCGCTGACCACACAACACTGAGAACTCACAAAGGGGGAACTAGGAAAATCCAAGGATTTGGAGGTACCTGACCCTCTCTCTCTTGCAGTTGGGCCTCTCCCTTACAAAGAAGAGTGACAGTCCAGACGCTCCACGCCACTTCCAGGGGAGGGTCAGAAAACCCACGCTCTCCACGCCCTTGTTGAGGGAGGTCAATAATCATTTCCCACTAAGAAAGCCGGAGGCCAGGAGCTGGAAGAGGAAATCAAGCCAGTTAGAGGTTTGATCTAGAGTCTGATCCTCTGGCTTCTAGGGAATTAGTTGAGTCTTTCAGCTGGGGTGGATGTGAAAGCTTTCTTCACAAATGCTCGGTAAAAATAATAATGATAATGACAGTATTTGTGTGCATTTACAGGCAACCACACCATCCCTTTTATTATAATAGTGCCTTAGCAACAACTACAAAGAACATAAGAGGTAATGGAAAAACACAAACCCAAGACTGGGGACAGCTTTTCTCCGGGGCTCCACTTTGTCATCTGAAAATGGGATGGTAAAAGCAGAAATTCTCAAGGTCGCTTCCAGGTCTAATGCTCCCTGCCTAGACGCTTGACAATAAGGTCACAGACAGATACGAAAGCCAAGGCTTGCCCTCCCACTTCCTTTTATCCTCTGGAATCTTGTCTTACTCACCCAGTTGTATTTGCTCCGTGACAAATTTCAACAAGCAGGGCCCATCACCAAGGCTTCTCCCTCCCTCAGTTTTAACAATTTGCTAAGGATTTTAAATTCCGGTACAAGACTTCATTCCCAAACCATTAGAGAGGCCATATTCATATCCCGGTAAGTTGCAGCCCATCAGCCTTCACCTAGCCCACGTACTTTCCAGGCTAGAGCTGCATATGTATGCTTTCACAGCTCTGTCCTTGTGACACTTGTGAATTTTCCTACAACTACCAGTCCACATGCAACCATTTCCTTCTTCTGATGAAAGAGAGTCACCTTACTTTCAGCAAATGACCATTTCCACATCCAGTTACACATTCCTCCTGCCAATGCATTATTTTTCTGAATTTCTTAATAAGAAATCATTTCTTTAATAACTCGACTTTGGAATATTTTACAGATGTTTCACTCCTTTTATTTCTTCCCTTCAAGATTCAATACCAATTCGCAAAAGTAGGAATGGAAAGATATTGTTTGTTGCCCCCACTCCCAACAGCATATCAAACTCATAGAAGGAAGGTGACCTTAGAAGGGAAATCATACTTGCCCTAAAAGATTGGAATGATTATTAATTGGAAGCGAATTAAATATATTTCCAAAAATATATATATATATATATATTTCCAGTGGAACCAGAGATTACAGTTAGGACAAACAGATTGAAGTTAAAGTTAGATGAGTTAGAAGTTTTTTAAGTATAAGGAATATTTGCATTAACCATTATACCTTTATCCCTGAAGAGCTGTTTTATAAGACTTGGGATTTGAATTCAATGACCTTCTGGTTTGAAGTTCTTTTATTCTACTCCAGAATCATATGAAGGTGGTGCTAACATTCTGTTCATGTTTGGTGAACTTTTAAAATCTAACAGCTCGATTTTAGAGTACAACATAAAATAGACTTTCTGATTTAAGAGACTTAGTTTCTAGGAAATAAGATAGTATTTAAATGAAATTTCAAACCAAATAAAAAGTAGGCATCTTGGCTATGTGATTTAATCTTAATATTTTATGTCAACATGAACACAAAGTTTGTGATATTTAAAGAAAATAGTTTTATCCACATGTTGCTTGAAAATTGAAACGGATTAAGGTTTAGCTCCAGATGTGAATTTGCATAAGGAACATATTCAGCAGTACAGAGATCAATGAAAGGGCCTGGAGCTACCCACTTGTGGCCTAAAGAAGACCATTCTCGATAGCGTCCTAGTTCAAAAACCATGCTGTAAAAACTCAGCTTCTTAGATATGTACCCTCTAAACAATAGAGCACTTTTAAGAGGAGCCTCAATTAATATACACAATTTAGGGGTCCTGTTTTATAAAAATTAACACTTCTCCTAGACATTAAAATAGTAGACTGATCTTAATAATATGTAAATAAAAATTTTTGAAATGGGACTAAAATAGCAAAAATTGCATAAACATTAAATCGAAGAAAAGCACCAAGAATCAGTATTCCAATCACTTGCTCCACAAAGCTTGCATCAGTCAGCTTAAGCTGCTATAAAAAAATACCATATACTGGGTTGCTTACAAACAGCATAAACTTGTTTCTCACAGTTCTGTAGGTGGGAACCTGAGACCAGGATGCCAGCATGGCCAGGCTTTGGTGCGGCCCTCTTGACAGTTACAGACTGCCTGCTTCTCATTGTGTCCTCACCTGGTGAAGAGCAGAGAAGGGCGACAAGTCTCTCATGACACTTAGAAGGGCACTAATCCCATTCACGAGGGCCCCACCCTTAGAACCTCATCTTATCTTAATACCTCTCAACAGCCCCAACTGCTGATATGATACCCTTGGGAGGACAGGGTTTTAACATATGAAATTTGGGGAAACACAAATATCCAGTCCATGATCACCGAGAGCCTACATGAAACAGCTGACACTCAATTTTTCTAAAATCCAAAAATGCCAGTTTCATATAGTTCAACCTGATATGAAAGAAGAATATGAGTGGCAGGTAAATGATGCAAACCAGTTGCTCACAGTACATCTTTCCAGGCAGACTAAAATCTGCCCCTGGGTTCTAGGTAGATACCACGTGATCTTTGGGGTTTATGATCAAAAGAAAAGAAATAAAGAAAGACGTTTGAGGATCCCCTGAGACTAGCAAAAGACAGATCTAAGTGGTGAGCTAGAAGTTCCAGTGACAGGTAGCTGTGATGGGGCTGGGGGTGGGGGTGGGGGGATGTTCCCATAAGGCAGGTTGTAAGACAAGGTGGGGGAGATCCTAAAAGATATACCCTGGTGGATTCCAGATGGCCAGTGCCCCAGGCTTTCCAAAACCTGGAAGATTCATAAACATGAGAAATGAAAGGCTGAGCCTATAAAATCAAAGTGCTAACAGTTGAGTTTAGTAGGCACTAAACTCCTACCTCACTTTTACCATTCCTTTGACTCTTAAACTAAAAAATGGTAACTCCCTAAATGCTTTTGAGGGATTTAAGTGAAACCATGTACACAGAGGACCCTGCACATGATAACTGCTCAGAGTGTCTATGCACTTCACAGACCCTCCTGCTTCTCAGGGTTTGACCACAGATCTCATTGGAATGATGGAAAAGTGCTCAGCGCGTGAAACAGAGCCTAAAATGATTACTGGAACAGCTGCGTGAAGCCCACATCAGGGTGCTGCTCAGATACAAAGCTTGCTGGATTTCTCTTTACAATGCCATGAAAATACTTTTACTTGCTCTTCGTCTTTCCTCAGTTTTCACGACTTCCTGCCAGCACTGCTGCACGCTGCTTTGACGAACACCCAGTGAACCCCTCCTTTCCAGATTCAACATTCACTTTGTTTTTTTTGTTTTTGTTTTTTTTAATTAAATCATAGCTGTGTACATCAATATGATCATGGGGCACCATACACTTGTTTCATAGAATATTTGACACATTTTCATCTCATTAGTTGACATAGCCCTCCTGGCATTATCCTAGTTACTTTGTCAAGACATTTACATTCCACATTTGCCAAGGCTCACATCTACCTGGCACTTGATCAAACTAAAAAGTTTGTGCACAGCCAAGAACACAGTAAGTAAAGCAAGCAAACAGCCCACAGAATGGGAGAAGATATTTGCTGGTTATGTCTCTGACAAAGGTTTAATAACCAGAATCCACAGAGAACTCAAACGCATTAGCAAGAAAAGAACAAGGGATCCCATCACAGGCTGGGCAAGAGAATTGAAAAGAAACTTCTCCGAAGAAGAAAGGAGAGCGGCCTTCAGACATATGAAAAAATGCTCATCATCTTTAATCATCAGAGAAATGCGAATCAAAACTACTTTGAGATATCATCTAACTCCAGTGAGACTAGCCTATATCACAAAATCTCAAGACCAGAGATGTTGGCGTGGATGTGGAGAAAAGGGAACACTTTTGCACTGCTGGTGGGAATGCAAACTAATACATTCCTTTTGGAAAGAGATATGGAGAACACTTAGAGATCTAAAAATAGATCTGCCATTCAATCCTGTAATTCCTCTGCTGGGCATATACCCAGAAGACCAAAAACCACATCATAACAAAGATATTTGTACCAGAATCTTTATTGCAGCCCTATTCATAATTGCTAAGTCATGGAAGAAACCCAAGTGCCCATCGATCCACGAATGGATTAACAAATTGTGGTATATGTACACCAAGGATCACACATGTGGTGCATCTTTCAACATTCACTTTGGAGGGCCGCGTCCAGGGGCTCCTGCTTGCCGTTTTCTCCTTGTTTCTGGCTTGCTTCTACCTCCTTCCCGTTTCCTTCTCCCGGCATCCAGCACCCCAGAGCTGTGCACTCACCTGAATATCCACATGCCCTGGGGCTCTGCACTTGTTTGCATTAACACGCGTGGCTTTCTCCAAACCTGAGACGTCAGCTCCTCCCCACACCTATCCCTGTGTCTATCACCATTGGGAGGCTCTGCTCCAGTCTCTGTCCTACCGAATGAACTGTTCACTCAAAAGTCCAAAAGACGTTCAAACGTGCCCCCAAACTTCCCAACTCTACTGTGCCCCACGGCACACTGCAGAAGACTTATCTTAGCATTTATCGCATTGTACTGCTGGGGCTTAAAAGTACATAAAGCCATATGTCGTTGAAGACAGGGACTATTTCTTATTCAGGTTTGAACTCCTAGGTGCTGGCGAAGCATTGGCACAGGAGGCATCTGCCCGATACGAGTGAGCCGGTGCCAGCCTGGCCACGCTGCCGCCTTCTGCTGCCGCATTTTCACTCCACCCAGAGTGCTTCCCTCTCTCCTTGGCTCCGCTGTCTGTCTGGGGTATGTTTTGGTTACCAGGTTGCTTTGTTTTTAACATTCTGATTGTTGCTGGGTTATTTCCCCAGGACGCTCTCCTGGCTGCTACGCTTCACATACTCTGAGATTTCCATTTGTAGTTAAATGGTCACATTTTTTTATCAGCCTCTGGAAGGGAATAGGGCCTCCGGGAAGCTCAGTTACAACCACACACATATTTGTGGACTGTCACAGGCAGGAAAGGAGTTTGGCAGGAGTCCCCTGTCTCTGCCCAGAGTCAGCCCTTATGTCTTATTTCACTGTCTGCTTCCTCAAAAAAGATCTCACTTTCTCAATATTCAACACTCCCATTTGAATGTTTACACCATTAGTAATGGAGCTATAAAATCTGGTAATCCTACATAGAAAGGTGAGCAGGATTATTAACCTCAAAATAAAAAGGAGAGGGGTAAAGCTTTTTTTCTAGGCCTTTTTGTTGTTTTTCTTTTAAGCTTTAAAACAGATATTTTTTAATTACCATGCTCTAAAATGAAAGACTTCTATTAAAATCAGAATGTGAGGGGAGATGTCTAGTCTATTTGCATTTTACAAACATGTCATAGTAAACTTCCCTTCTCTAATTAATTCATTCTTTTGCAAGTGGGTATCACACCATCCAGCACCAATCTTTTGTCCAATCTTTTCTTTGTTGAAAAGATTATTTCTTCCTCATTGAATGTTATTACCCTTGTAAAAAAACCAATGACCACACCACGCAATGATCTCACCATTTGAACTACTGTTTCTTTGAGGTAAAATTGGAGATCAAAATATGCATTCCCCAACTTTGTCCTTTCTCAAAATTATTTGGACTGCTCTGGGCTCCTCTGCATTCCATGTGAATTTTAGATTCACCTTGTCCATTTCCAAAAGAAAAGGGAGTTGGAATTTTGATAGAGATTGCATTGTATCTGTAATTACAATACAATCAATTGGAGATGTGTTGCCATCTTAATAGTATTAAGCTTCTAACCCCAGAGCCTGGTGTCTTTCCATTTATTTACACCTAATTCCTTTCAGCAATGTCTTGTAGTTTTCACTGCACAAGTCTTCCAACTATTTGGTTAAGTTTATTCCTATGTATTTTTCTATTTTTATGCTACTGCAAGTGGAAATGTTTTCTTAATTTCATTTTTGGATTGCTAATGTATATAATCACAACTCACTTTTGTACACAGATCATGCAAATGTGCTGAATTTATTAGCCCTAATAGCTTTTTTGGTATGGATTCTTTAGGGTTTTCTATGTACCTGATCGTGCCATTTGCAAGTGGAGATAAATTTACTTCTTCCTTCTCAATCTGAATACTTTTTTTCTCCTACTGAATAACAACTGGTAAGACCAGATATCCTTGGCTTTCCCGATCTAAGATATTTTACTTGTTACTTCATAAGTATGTCAGCTGAGGGTTTTTCATAGATGTCCTTTATTAGTTTGAGGAAGTTCCATTCTACTTAGTCTGTTGGAAATTTTTATTCTGTAAGGTTGTTGCGTATGGTAAAAAGCTTTTTCTGCCTCTATTAAAATGATTTTTTTCTTTATTCTATAATATTCTGTATTACATTGATTCATTTTTTATGTTGAACCAACCTTGCATTCCTGGAGTAACTCTCAGATGGTCTTAGTATATAATGCCTTTTATGTTGTTGGATTCTGTTTACTAGTGTTTTGTTGGAGATTCATTCTCCAGGGATATTGGTCTGTAGCTTTCTTTTCCTTGATCTTTTTGTCTGGCTCTGGTATCAGGGTTAATAAGTGGCCTCACAGAATGTGTTAGGAAGTATTCCTTTCTCTTCTGTTTTTTAAAAGAGTTTGTGACGGATTGTTGCTAATTTTTTAGGTGTTGGTAGAATTCACCAGGGAAGCCACCTGGTCTTGGCATTTTCTTTCATGGGAGACTTTTAATTACTGATTCAATCTCACTACTTGTTACAGGTCTGAATTGACTCAAGAAGAAATACAAAATCAATTCAGACTTATAACCATTCAGTGTTGTCAGTTTTTGTCTTTCTAAGAATTTGTCCTTGTTTTTTTTTTTTTTTTTGAGACAGAGTCTCACTCTGTTGCCCTCAGTACAGTGCTGTGGTGTCACAGCTCACAGCAATCTCTAACTCTTGGGCTCAAGTGATTCTCTTGCCTCAGCCTCCTGAGTAGCTGGGACTACAGGCGCCTGCCACAATGCCTGGCTATTTTTTTGTTATTGTTGTCATTGTTGTTTAGCAGATCTGGGCCAGGTTCGAACCCACCAGCCCCTGTGCTTGTGGCTGGCATCCTAACCATTGTGCTACGGGCACCAAGCCAGAATTTGTCCATTTTAATCTAGGTAATCTGATTTGTTGGCGTACCATTATTTACAGTATTTCATTAACACCCTTTTTACTTCTGTAAGGTTAGTAGTAATGTCTCCCCCCCTCCTTTTCTTTCCTGATTTTAGTCTCCTAAAGAGAGAGAGTCTTCTCTCTCTTTTTATTGGGTCAATACAGTTAAATATTTATCAATTTTGTTGATCTCAAAGAACCAACATTTGCTTTCATTGATTTTTCTGTATTATTTTTCTTCCTTTGCTTATTTTAGCTCTAATCTTTCTCACTTCCTTGTCCTTTCTTTGGGTTAAGTTTGCTCTTCTTTTTCTGATTCCTTATGCTATAAATTTGGGTTATTTCTTTAAGATATTACTTTTTTAAAGATACAGTTTCTACAGTTGTAAATTTCCCTCTGATCACTGATTTCATCGTATCCCATGTTAAGTTATGCTGTGTTCTCACTTTCATTCATCCCAAAGTATTTTCTAATTTCCGCTGTGGTTTCTCTGAATCATTGGTTCCTTAGATGTATATTGCTTAATTTTCACATATGTGTGAATTTTCCAAATTTTCTTCTGTTTCTGATTTTCAATTTCATTTCATTGTGGTCAAAAAGACATACTTTGTATGATTTTGATTATTTTATATTTTTAGGACTTGTTTAATGGCCTAACATATGGTCTATTTTGATGACTGTTCCACGAGGAATTAAGGAAAATGCATGGTCCTGCGGTTGTTAGGTGGGGCCTTATATAGGTGTCTGTGAAGCCAACTCACGTAGTTGGTTTGTAGCGTTGTTCAAGTTCACTTCCCTGCTGATTTTCTGCCTTCTAGTCTATTGATTATGGCAAGTGGGGCACTGAAGTCTCCAGCTATTGTGGAATTGTCTATTCCTTTGTTCAATTTTGTCAGCTTTTGCTTCATGCATATCAAGTCTCAGATAGGGACATATGCATCTTTATTTGTTGTATATTTCTGATGGATTGAACTTTTAAAATTATAAAATGTCCATCTTTGTCCCGCTAAGTCCATTTGCAGAATAAGAGTGCGGCCACTGCAGCTTCCTCTTGGTCATGTTTGTAGGTGTCTCTTCCATCATTTTTCTTTCAATCTATTTGCACCTTTAGACCCAAAGCGAGTCTCTTGAACGCAGTGCATAAGTGAGTCACATTTTAAAAATCCATCTACCAATGTGTCTTTTAACTAGAGAACTCAATTCATGTATTTACGTCTGTTATTTTTCTATTTTCTGTATGTTGTGTCTTTTCTGATCCTCAGTTCCTCCATTACCACCTTCTTCCACTCTTTTTTTTTTTTTTTTTGCAGTTTTTGGCCGGAGCTGGGTTTGAACCCGCCACCTCCAGCATATGGAGCCCGTGCCTCATCCCTTTGAGCCACAGGTGCTGCCCTACCATTACCACCTTCTTTTCTGTTAAATATATCTTTCTATTGTAACAGTTTAATTCCCTTATAGTAGGTATATTTTACCATCTACTTCTAAATTATTTTCCTAGTAGTTTTCCTAGTGATTACCATTAATATCTTAAGGTCAGTTGATTAACAGCTTAGTTCCATCTGTGACCTTAATTCCTCTTTGCCATATAAAATAATTTATTCACAGGTCCCAGGGATTAGGTGTGGACACTGAAGGGGTCTTTATTCCACCTCCCATAGGTACCTAAAAGTCAACATGTCCAAGAGCGTTTTATTAAACATGTGCACACAAACCCATAACCTACACACACACATACACACTAATGTATCCTACAAGATAAATAAGCAAATGGCAAACTCCTAGTGCCCTTCCAGGCCTTCCTCATCTCGGCGGCTGGCAGAGCCTCCAGCCTTGTTGCTGAAGTCAGACCTGCAGTCCTATTAACACTTTCCCTTTTCCAGCTCTCAAATCACATTCACCACTGAGCCCTAGTAATTTACCTCTAAAAAATCTGGGTAATCGCCCATTGCTTTGTGTTTCTACTTCCATTACTAGACAAGTTTTTATCAACCTTTTCTTTATTGTCACTACTCAAGAAGCATTTTTCCATCTTTTTTTCTAATTGCCCCACCCATGAAATGTTAATATCACTGATAGATTCTACAACTGTGGTTTACTCAGGAAGGATTAAGAAGGATGGGGTAAAGTTTTCAAGTTAAAAAGATAATTAAAAGTTCTAAAGCTGTCAACATTTAACTTCATTTAACTTAACTTTAAAAGTTAACTTTAAAATGTTGAGTAAATTCAAATATAACATATATGCTTAAATAAGTTATACCAAATTGCATATGCAAATCAGCAATGGGATCAAAATTGTAAAAAATCATTCAAATTATATTTTCCAGCAAAACTACTAAAAAGTTAATTTTTTCTTTTTTTTTTTTTAGACATAATTTCAAGCTGTCACCCTGGGTAGAATGCCGTCACAGCTCACAATAACCTCAAACTCCTGGCTTAAGCCATTCTCTTGCCTCAGCCCCTCCCAAACAGCTATGTTTTCTTTCTTTCTTTCTTTCTTTTTTGCAATTGTCATTGTTGTTTAGATGGCCAGGGCCGGGTTCGAACCTGCCACCCTCGGTGTATGTGGCCGGCACCCTGCCAATTGAGCCACAGGCGCCACCTAAAAAATCAATTTCTTAAAAATTATTTCTACTGAACTTAAGTTTTGTTTGATATAAGATAATCTTTTAACTCATTTATCTGCTAGATACCCATTCAGAAATGGTTGGCAGTTTTTCTTTTTAGCATTTGACAAAACAAGCGATGAGATGATTAACTTTTGTCAAATTAAATCATAAACTATAAATTATTTTAGTTTAATTCTGAAAACCCAATGTATTCCCAAAAGCATGAGTATCGAACATAAACAGCATCCCCACGGTGGTCAGTAGTGGCCCACAGCCAAGGTGACCACCTCCTGCAGTAGGACTTCAAGATGAGATTCGTGCAAGAGAAAGTCCTCCCGCCACCCCCATCCACCCCTCAGAGTTCTGCATCACTGCACACATCTCTGTGCATCTTTCATGAATTCCATGCCAGTGCTGCTCATGGCATACCTCGAAACAACACCAAAACCAAACAATAGAAATTAAATTCTAAGCAATAAGATTTTATCAGTTCCTGTTAAGCATCAGGGGGCCACAGACTACTGTATAGCTAAGATTTCTTTTGCCTGCCTCATGAACCATATTTTCCCTATCAAGTGAGATCTCACTTCTACGGAGAGTTCAAGCTCTAATAATTAACATCCCCATTTCTAAAACATCTCACTAAGCCTCAAAGTCTCTTTCCAGCTTTTCTAGTCTGTTCTTCACAACGATGTCAGATGATTTCCTGAAACATAAAACCTGATCACTCCATTTCCTTCAATGCTTTCAGCTGCTCTCAGAATAAAACCCAATGCCTGACACTGCCTGGAAATCATTCCCGACGTGCTCCTAACTCCAGGGCAGGTCCTGCGGCAGCTTCCAACCCTCTCTGCTCTCCAGCACCAAAGGCCTTCAGTTCATCAAACCACACTCATGCCATGGGGACGTTGTACACACTGTTCGTCTGCCTGGAAGCTTCTTCTCTGCCTTCTTTGCTTACCTAAAGGCTATTTCTTCAGAATTCTGCTTAATTATTCTTTCCTCAAGGAATCCTTTACTGTTATTCCCAATTTCACCAAATCTGCTTTTAATAAACTATGATTCAGTCCTACCCTCCCTGGACCACAATTATCACAACTGTAATTCTGTATTTATTTATACTGTTAGTTTTATATTCTCTAAGCTTTACAGTTAATTTTATTTTATTATTAAATCATAGCTGTGTACATTAATGTGATCATGGGGCACCATACACTGGTTTTATAGACCATTTGACATATTTTCATCACACTGGTTAACACAGCCTTCCTGGCATTTTCTTAGTCATTGTGTTAAGACATTTATATTCTACATTTACTAAGTCTCACATGTACCCTCATTACAGTTAATTTTTTTTCACCAATATTTCCCTGGTTTCTAACACAACTCTGATTCTTACTAGGTGCTCAATGAATTCATTTAGTCAATGCATAATCTATGAATTAATTGTGTTTTAAAGATCTTGAGTAGTTCAATTAAGTAAGAAATCAATGAGAACCGTATCATAATAGTCAGTAAAGACTTCGTGGGGTAAAAGTAAAACTGATGTGAGTATAAACTATAATAACAAATAATATGACCCTACTAAATTGCATTTTGGAAATCTTAAAAGTCTAATTAAACAAACTGTGTGAGAGTTGTCATGTGGTAACCTTAGAATGTTAACACAGAGTGAATGTTAAAACTGTTCTAAATATAATGACTCTTTAATACATCAGACCCCATCCTGGGAACTCACGGCGCCTCAGGGACTTCTTGTGAACCACAATTATCACAGTACAACAAGGCTTCCTTTTGGGGTCTGTCAAAAATGCTGCAATAGCATTTCTCCTCCCAGCTTTCTGTGCTGTGGGCTGAAAAGCACCCTGGAACATGAGCAGGCCTGGAAACACAGCTCTCACAAGCCTTGGGCTGGAGGCAGGTACAAACCTCCATCCACTGACAACGGCTTTCACGCCCCTTATGCAACAAGTGTTTTGATGCTGTCCCTCTGAGGACAGCATTAATATAGTGGGAAATATGACAGGTTTAAGCTAGAAATTTGGGATTTAATACTGCCTCTTTTTTTTAACTAGTTGGACAACCTTGGAAAACGCATTTGACCTTGTTAAACTAGATAAGAAGTTGAAACATTGTCACTATTCAGTGTCTCCTGTTAATAATTTTCAATTATGAATCTTGGGCTTCAAAATACTTTCAAAGATTCACTTATTGAGCAATAATTGTTTCATTTCTGTTTTTGTTAAAAATGATGACAAATCTCTAGGGGGATTAGGAATGGCAGTAAACAAAACCAGACAGCTGTGGGAGGCACAGGCAGCGGGTCTAGGAGATGCAGTCTGTTCAACTAATCCATGCTCCATTTTTTTTTTTTTTTTACATTTATTCTGCACTTTATTTCTATTATTATTACATTGGGATATATGATGAAATGATTATACAACTCACCATAGTGGAGCATCCATGGGAGCCCTGAGCTTGTTTTCCTACAACTAGATGGTCCCATCTTGTGTTTACAGCCATGCCCCAGCAGTGGCGTCACAGCCCCAGCTCCACCTCAGATCATCAGGCCTCACAAGGAACAAGCAACCTAGATCCCTTGGATGCACCATTTACAGAAGGGTTCTCTCTCCTGTGGGCATCCAAATGGGGGCAAAAGAGGTCAAACTCTTGCTCTTTGCAGATGATATAACCTTATACTTAGAGAACCCCAGAGACTCAACCACAAAGAGTCCTGGAAGTGATCAAGAAAATCAGTAACGTCTCAGGGTACAAAATCAATGTCCATAAATCAGTAGCCTTTGTATATGCCAACAAAGCCAAGTTGAGAAACTAACCAGAAACACAATTCCCTTGACAGTAGCTTCAAAGGAAATTAAATACCTAGGAATATACCTAACAAAAGAGGTGAGGGACCTCTACAAAGAGAATTACAAAACCCTAAGAAAAGAAATAGCAGAAGACACTAACACATGGAAGAGCAGACCATGTTCCTGGCTGGGAGGAATCAACATTGTTAAAATGTCTATACTTCCCAAAGCAATCTACAGATTCAATGCAGTACCCATTAAATTACCAACATCATACTTTAAGAACTGGAAAAAATAGTTCTTTGTTTTGTATGGAACCAGAAGAAACCCTGTATAGCCAAGGCAGTGTTTACCGATGCCCCATTTTTATGGAACAAGGATTATATGATTGAGCATGTCAGGGGAGGAAAAAAAGTCCAGCAAGAGTATGGTTTTGTCTAGGCATTTTGAAATATTTAAAAATAGTCACAATACCCCATTGCTAACTTTGTAATTATTCAAAGATGTCAGGCCAGACACTACAGCACAAGCTGACACCTGAGGTCCCCGGGACAAGTATGCTCCAAAAGGAATTTCTATTAAATGAGCTCTGGGTTCCTAACTTCTGTAATCAAATTATAAAAATAGATTTTTTGAGGGCAAGGGAGGGTTATCCCTTGTACATATAAAATTCCATGTAAAACGACAAAAAAAATAAATTATGCAATTCAAGAGAAAACATCTTTCTTGCAAATGTATATTCAAAAATTAACTTATAAATATGTGCTCTCAGTGGTTTAAATTCATTTACATTATACATTCTCAATGGGAGCACTACTGCACACAATTGGGCAAAAATTATTTCTTGGGAGATGTTTAAAAAATTGTAATATCGATTGAGGCGGAGCAAGATGGCAGCCGAGTAACAGCTTCCTTGCATCTGGGCACCGTGCGTCTGGGGAGATAGGACTCCAGGCGTCTCTGGCTGGTGGGAACTGCCTATCATCACTCCTATGACGATACAGGGAGTCAGCGAGAGACTTCTGGACCCCAAGAGGAGGACTAAATCCGTGGAAAACCGGCAAGTGGTCGCGTGTGTTCCATCCGTCTAAACCCGCCCACAACTTTAAGTTCAGTAGCAGCGAGACTGCAAACCAGAAAGGCCTTACCTGTGAACTGTTTTGATGTCCTTGGACTTGGCACTGAGTTGAACTGCCTTGGGGAAGGCCTGAGCGGGAGTGCGAGAACTTTGGCCGTTGTCTAGGGCCCCAGTCTGAGCCGCTGAGCCAGACGGAGCTAATGTGTTTGGCGGTGGGTCACACGGATCCATTGTCAGTGATCTGCCCCAGCAAGCTCTGCCCTCAGGGTCGCAGAGCTAGAAACGGGTGGGAGCTGGTAACCCAGCAACCAAGTAGCCTAAGGGTGGGGTCTGAGCCGCCTTGCAGCCCTAACCCTCAGGGGCAGAGTGAGACCGGTTTTGGCACACTGAGTAAGTGGATAGCCACTTCAGCAGCGATTCCAGCAAGAAAGCTGGGAAAGCTTCTGCTCAGCAAGTTTACAAGTTCAAAGTGCCTTTTAAGTAGGCTGAAGAGAGATTCAGGGTGTCTACCTGCTGGGGTTTGAGTAATCAGCAGCCTCCAGTCGTATCTGAACTGTGACTAACATCTCATACCCCAGAAGACCACGTGTTGCCCAGACAATATTCAATAACATATACAAACTGCTTTGTTTTTGGTTGTGTATTTTTTTTTTCCTTTTTTTGCTTGGTTGTTTTTTTTGTTTGTTTATTTTGACGTTGCTGATATTCTTTTGTTTTTTTAATTTCAATCTTTTCCACACAGATCCCTTTTTCTTTCTCAATTTTCCTAGTTTAATTATAATTTCCCATTGCGGCCTTTTTTAATAACTTCAACTTCATTTTTGCTAGTGTTTCTACCGATATCATTTGGTTTTTCACCCAATTTTATCCCTGTAAAGTTTTCTGTTTGCTTGTTTTGGTTTGATTTATAGCATTTTTGTCTTTCCTCTCTACTTGGTGGAGGTGGGGTACTGTGTCTGATCAGGTTACCAAAGAGCTGCTGACCTCAAGGGAACCACGCAACTGGGCACCCCCAGAAGGTGGGATTTTTTAAGGTTGTGTCAAAGTACCCTACTGTACACCTATATTGCCCTGTCTCCCTCTTTCTGTGCCTCTCTTCTTTTTGTCAATATTCCTTATACCCACCCCCTCTCCTTTCTTTATCTTTCTTTTTTTCTTATCACTCGGTCCTCCTTTCTTTCATCCCCTTTTTTTTTGCTCTTCAACCTTCTCACCCTTCTGGTCCTGTAACCCTTAGTCCACAGGCACAAGAACTTAAAGAGCAAGAGGAAGTGAAAGGAAAATTAGGGCAAGCAAACAGATAAAAGAAATCACTCATGAGGAAGAATCAACAGAAAACTCCAGGCAACATGAAGAACCAGTCTAGAACAACCCCACCAAGGGACCATGAGGTAGCTACTGCAGATGATTCCACCAGTATAGAAATGTTAGGAATGACAGAAAGGGAATTTAGAATACACATGTTGAAAACAATGAAAGAAATGATGGAAACAATGAAGGAAATTGCTAATAAAGTGGAAAATAACCAAAAGGAAATCCAAAAACAGAATCAAATAAGAGATGAACGATATGAAGAATATAAAAAGGATATAGCAGACCTGAAGGAACTGAAACAGTCAATTAGGGAACTTAAAGATGCAATGGAAAGTATCAGCAACAGGTTAGACCATGCAGAAGAAAGAATTTCAGAGGTAGAAGACAAAGTTCTTGAGATAACTCAGACAGTAAAAGAGGCAGAAAAGAAGAGAGAGAAAGCAGAACGTTCACTGTCAGAATTATGGGACTTTATGAAGCGTTCCAACATACGAGTTATAGGAATTCCAGAAGGGGAAGAAGAATGCCCCAGAGGAATGGAAGCCATACTAGAGAATATTATAAAAGAAAATTTCCCAAACATCACCAAAGATTCTGACACACTGGTTTCAGAGGGATATCGGACCCCGGGTCGCCTCAACTCTAACCGAGCTTCTCCAAGACACATTGTGATGAACCTGTCCAAAGTCAAGACAAAAGAAAAGATTCTGCAAGCTGCCAGGAGTAAGCGCCAGTTGACCTACAGGGGCAAATCCATCAGAGTTACCGCAGACTTCTCTAATGAAACTTTCCAAGCAAGAAGACAATGGTCATCTACCTTTAATCTACTTAAACAGAACAATTTTCAGCCCAGAATTCTGTACCCTGCTAAGCTAAGCTTCAAAATTGACGGAGAAATCAAATCATTTACGGATATACAAACATTGAGGAAATTCGCCACAACAAGACCAGCTCTACAGGAAATACTTCAACCTATTCTGCACACTGACCACCACAATGGATCAGCAGCAAAGTAAGAACTCAGAAATCAAAGGACAGAACCTAACCTCCACACTGATGCAAAAGATAAAACTAAGCAATGGACTCTCACCAAATAAGACGAATAGAATACTACCACACTTATCCATTATCTCAATAAATGTTAATGGCTTGAATTCCCCACTGAACAGACATACATTGGCTGACTGGATTAAAAAACACAAGCCATCCATTTGCTGTCTGCAAGAAACACACCTGGCTTCAAAAGACAAATTAAAGCTCCAAGTCAAGGGTTGGAAGACAATTTTTCAGGCAAATGGAATTCAGAAGAAAAGAGGAGTTGCAATCTTATTTTCAGATACATGTGGATTTAAAGCAACTAAAGTCAAAAAAGACAAAGATGGTCACTTTATATTGGTCAAGGGAAAACTACAACAAGAAGACATTTCAATTCTAAATATTTATGCACCCAATTTAAATGCTCCCAGATTCTTGAAGCAGACCTTACTCAGTCTGAGCAATATGATATCTGATAATACCATCATAACAGGGGACTTTAACACACCTCTTACAGAGCTGGACAGATCCTCTAAACAGAAATTAAACAAAGATGTAAGAGATTTAAATGAGACCCTAGAACAACTATGCTTGATAGACGTATATAGAACACTCCACCCCAAAGATAAAGAATATACATTCTTCTCATCACCCCATGGAACATTCTCCAAAATTGATCATATCCTGGGACACAAAACAAATATCAACAGAATCAAAAGAATTGAAATTTTACCTTGTATCTTTTCAGACCATAAGGCACTAAAGATAGAACTCAACTCTAACAAAAATGCTCAACCCCACCCAAAGGCATGGAAATTAAACAATCTTCTGTTGAATAACAGATGGGTGAAGGAAGAAATAAAACAGGAAATCATTAACTTCCTTGAGCATAACAACAATGAAGACACAAGCTACCAAAACCTGTGGGATACTGCAAAAGCAGTTTTGAGAGGAAAATTCATCGCTTTAGATGCCTACATTCGAAAAACAGAAAGAGAGCACATCAACAATCTCACAAGAGATCTTATGGAATTGGAAAAAGAAGAACAATCTAAGCCTAAACCCAGTAGAAGAAAAGAAATATCCAAAATCAAATCAGAGATCAATGAAATTGAAAACAAAAGAATCATTCAGAAAATTAATGAAACAAGGAGTTGGTTTTTTGAAAAAATAAATAAAATAGATAAACCATTGGCCAGACTAACTAGAAATAGAAAAGTAAAATCTCTAATAACCTCAATCAGAAACGATAAAGGGGAAATAACAACTGATCCCACAGAGATACAAGAGATCATCTCTGAATACTACCAGAAACTCTATGCCCAGAAATTTGACAATGTGAAGGAAATGGATCAATATTTGGAATCACACCCTCTCCCTAGACTTAGCCAGGAAGAAATAGACCTCCTGAACAGACCAATTTCAAGCACTGAGATCAAAGAAACAATAAAAAAGCTTCCAACTAAAAAATGCCCTGGTCCAGATGGCTTCACTCCAGAATTCTATCAAACCTTCAAGGAAGAGCTTATTCCTGTACTGCAGAAATTATTCCAAAAAATTGAGGAAGAAGGAATCTTCCCCAACACATTCTATGAAGCAAACATCACCCTGATACCAAAACCAGGAAAAGACCCAAGCAAAAAGGAGAATTTCAGACCAATCTCACTCATGAATATAGATGGAAAAATTCTCAACAAAATCCTAGCCAATAGATTATAGCTCATCATCAAAAAAGTCATTCATCATGATCAAGTAGGCTTCATCCCAGGGATGCAAGGCTGGTTTAACATACGCAAGTCCATAAACGTTATCCACCATATTAACAGAGGCAAAAATAAAGATCACATGATCCTCTCAATAGATGCAGAAAAAGCATTTGATAAAATCCAGCATCCTTTTCTAATTAGAACACTGAAGAGTATAGGCATAGGTGGCACATTTCTAAAACTGATTGAAGCTATCTATGACAAACCCACAGCCAATATTTTACTGAATGGAGTAAAACTGAAAGCTTTTCCTCTTAGAACTGGAACCAGACAAGGTTGTCCTCTGTCACCTTTACTATTCAACATAGTGCTGGAAGTTCTAGCCAATACAATTAGGCAAGACAAGGAAATAAAGGGAATCCAAATGGGAGCAGAGGAGGTCAAACTCTCCCTCTTTGCTGACGACATGATCTTATACTTAGAGAACCCCAAAGACTCAACCACAAGACTCCTAGAAGTCATCAAAAAATACAGTAATGTTTCAGGATATAAAATCAATGTCCACAAGTCAGTAGCCTTTGTATACACCAATAACAGTCAAGATGAGAAGCTAATTAAAGACACAACTCCCTTCACCATAGTTTCAAAGAAAATGAAATACCTAGGAATATACCTAACGAAGGAGGTGAAGGACCTCTATAAAGAAAACTATGAAATCCTCAGAAAGGAAATAGCAGAGGATATTAACAAATGGAAGAACATACCATGCTCATGGATGGGAAGAATTAACATTGTTAAAATGTCTATACTTCCCAAAGCAATCTACCTATTCAATGCCATTCCTATCAAAGTACCTACATCGTACTTTCAAGATTTGGAAAAAATGATTCTGCGTTTTGTATGGAACCGGAAAAAACCCCGTATAGCTAAGGCAGTTCTTAGTAACAAAAATAAAGCTGGGGAAATCAGCATACCAGATTTTAGTCTGTACTACAAAGCCATAGTGGTCAAGACAGCATGGTACTGGCACAAAAACAGAGACATAGACACTTGGAATCGAATTGAACACCAAGAAATGAAACTAACATCTTACAACCACCTAATCTTTGATAAACCAAACAAGAACTTACCTTGGGGGAAAGACTCCCTATTCAATAAATGGTGTTGGGAGAACTGGATGTCTACATGTAAAAGACTGAAACTGGACCCACACCTTTCCCCACTCACAAAAATTGATTCAAGATGGATAAAGGACTTAAATTTAAGGCATGAAACAATAAAAATCCTCAAAGAAAGCATAGGAAAAACACTGGAAGATATTGGCCTGGGGGAAGACTTCATGAAGAAGACTGACATGACAATGGCAACAACAACAAAAATAAACAAATGGGACTTCATTAAACTGAAAAGCTTCTGTACAGCTAAGGACACAATAACCAAAGCAAAGAGACAACCTACACAATGGGAAAGGATATTTGCATATTTTCAATCAGACAAAAGCTTGATAACCAGGATCTATAGAGAACTCAAATTAATCCACATGAAAAAAGCCAACAATCCCTTATATCAATGGGCAAGAGACATGAATAGAACTTTCTCTAAAGACGACAGACGAATGGCTAACAAACACATGAAAAAATGTTCATCATCTCTATATATTAGAGAAATGCAAATCAAAACAACCCTGAGATATCATTTAACCCCAGTGAGAATTGCCCACATTACAAAATCTCAAAACTGCAGATGCTGGCGTGGATGTGGAGAGAAGGGAACACTTTTACACTGCTGGTGGGACTGCAAACTAGTACAACCTTTCTGGAAGGAAGTATGGAGAAACCTCAAAGCACTCAACCTAGACCTCCCATTCGATCCTGCAATCCCATTACTGGGCATCTACCTAGAAGGAAAAAAATCCTTTTATCATAAGGACACCTGTACTAGACTGTTTATTGCAGCTCAATTTACCGTTGCCAAAATGTGGAAACAGCCTAAATGCCCACCAACCCAGGAATGGATTAACAAACTGTGGTATATGTATACCATGGAATACTATTCAGCCATTAAAAAAAATGGAGACTTTACATCCTTCGTATTAACCTGGATGGAAGTGGAAGACATTATTCTTAGTAAAGCATCACAAAAATGGAGAAGCATGAATCCTATGTACTCAATCTTGATATGAGGACAATTAATGACAATTAAGGTTATGGGGGGGGAAGCAGAAAGAGGGATGGAGGGAGGAGGGTGGGGCCTTAGTGTGTGTCACATTTTATGGGGGCAAGACATGATTGCAAGAGGGACTTTGCCTAACAATTGCAATCAGTGTAACTGGCTTATTGTACCCTCAATGAATCCCCAACAATAAAAAAAAAAAAAAAAATTGTAATATCACAATGGTACATGGCTATCCAAAGCTCAACCATACCTGATAAAATCTCATTCCTTAATGGTATTTAATTCCTCTTGTTAGGTTTAGAACTTGGGTAAGAGGGTTTCACTTCAGCATCAGTGACATTGAATTCATAGAAAGTACACAAAACACATGCCAGACCAATGCTACAAAACCGTATGGCTGTGAATCCTGGACTTTCTCTTGCTCAGCTGTTCAGTCGTAAAATCATACTTTGAGAAGCAGCCTGTGGATGGACATGGGTTGGTTCTGACCTTGTGACTCCTGTTTGTATTGTTCCTCACACTTTTATGTTAAATGAAAGTTAAATGAAAATAATTTAATTTTATTATTTAATTCAGCAAAAAATTATTCGATCCATTATTAGTTACATCAAGCGCTAAAAAAAGTTACCAATTCCTGAATAAAATTTAGCATCTAAGTTAAAAGTTATATTCTCTATCAAGAAAAAGTCTAAAGTTTACTAAAAATAATGTTTAAGAAATTAATTTTTTAATTATATTACTTTTGCTGGGAAACTAATAGTTTTGAGTGATTTTTTTTCAAATGTTTGATTACATTGCTTATCATTATTATGTATTTATGTAAATTTCCAGGATTTGTCCCCTCTCTTGAATTTACTTCCTTTAGCATTTTTTTCACTCAATATCTGGCTTTTTAAAAATGACTTTCTTAGTTTATCCTATTTTTTTCTAGTTAAAGGTTAAAATGATTGCCACAATATTCCATATCCTACGTGGAGCAGAATGCCATTCATTTTAATTTTGCCATTTGACAGAGGAAAAACATCAGCAGGACACAAGGCTTTTATATCTTTGATAAAGAAAAAGGGTGCAGCAGCGTCTGAGGTGAGCGTCACCTCTCCAGTCTAAAGACACGGGCACATTGGGCAATTTACGCTAAAGGGAGTTTCCATGGAGGAGGAAGTAGCCAATATGGATATTTTTCACATGGGTCACAACACTTGGGACAATGCTGAATCTCAGACTATGGGGCTCAAGCTCCTTTAATCTTTCTGCTGTAACTCAGATAATCTTCACCTTCAAGCTACAATCTACTATAGTTTTCTTTTAGGATCAAAAGCACACATGAAACCTCCTTAGAGATTTTTCTGTTTGGTCCAGGAAAAGTTGTTAGCCAAACTAGGGTAATAGATAAACTCGATCAAACATCTAGGGAGGAGCTCTAGCTTCTGAGGTCCCCGTGTGGTGACCCTGTGTGGGGCACAGATCATGGAGGCCCAGAGCCAGCCTGGCAGAGTATATGTCTTTCTGAAGTTGTGTGTTTTGACAAGTCACGCTTTCCCACGGCAAATCCTCCTTACAGAACTTGCCATCAAAGCTGCCAGTCGAGGACTTAGTGCTAAAGAACAGTCTTTATCCCACTGCAACACATCAGGTGTCTGGGGAATAAACACCATGCACTCAGCTTCCTCTGATATGTCTGATGTGACCAAATTCCACCATGGGATGGAAATGAACATGATCTCCACAGCTTCTGGACGTTACCTTGCACTTATTTCTCTTTTGTCTTTCCTGCTGGACAAAATGCACGTATAAGGAACGAAAGTGGATCAGGCTTCTCCAACCAAGATATAGAAGGCACACAACGAGGGTGAGCCAGCAGACAGGACACTGCAACAGCTGGTCGTGGAACCACCATATCAACCCTGAGTTCTTCACATGAGGGAAAAAATTAACTTCTATTTTCTTAGCCACTATTATTTGGGGGTTTGATGTTCACAGCCAAGTCTAAGTCTGTCTGATACACAGGGCGTGATGAAGCTGCCAATGTTGGGTGTAGAAAACAAGATAAAGGAATAGGGAATGAGAAAAGGGGTTTAGGGTTTCCCCAGGCTTTAGCTAATTAAAAAATGAGAAGCCCTGGGTACGGCCATGGCCAAAAAAAGAAAAAAAAAAAAAAAGAGTAAATGAATGAATGAAAAAAGAAATAGAAAAAAATTTAAGAAGAAGATGTAAGCTGGGGCAACCCAAGAGAAGTAGAGGGCTCAAATACAGCAGCCTTCCCCACTGTGGGAGTCCCTGACCAAAGTTCTTCTCTACGCATAAACTTTGGATGAGTTAAACTTTAGTCTTAAAAACAACAAAAGCTTGTTTCTCACTCACTCCCCACGTCTATCTTGGGTCAGCCGGGAGCTCTGCTCATTTTAATAATTCGGGGACCCAAGCTGAGAGAAGCTCATCTCGGTGTGTTCTTCCTGGCTCGGAGCAGCAGGAAAAAGGGAATATGGCGAGTCACACACAGGCCGTTAATGACGATGCTCGCCATGGCCGGACTGTTCACAACAGGCAAGAGACAGAAGCATCCTAAATGTCCACTGAGGAATGAATGAATAAAATGTGGTAGTTCATACTATGGATTTACCTTGAAGACATTCAGGTCTTCAATGGGACACACAGCCATCAGATTCATAGGGACAGAAAGTGTAACAGAATAGTGGTTACCAGGGGCTGGAGATACAGAGTTGTGTGATGGGTACAGAGTTTCAGTTTTGCAAGATTAAAAAGTTCTGTGTGGGTGGGACACAATTAAAAGAGGGGCTTTACTTAACAAATGCAAACAATGTAAGCTAATTGGTTGTGCCCTCAAATAACCTGAAACAATAAAAAACAAGTTCTAGAGATCTCTGTTTCACACTTATGTTGTGTACTTAATACTCCTGAGCTGTACACTTAAAAATGGTACATTTTGTCTTCTATGTTTTTATAACAATAAAAAAGCAGTGTTCAAAAAGGACATACAACATTTCTGTTTGCATTTAATTAGCCAAAACATGTTATATAATTAAGCCTAACTTTAAAAGAGGAGTCAGTGGGGGAAGTGCTGGAAAAATCAGATGCTTGTGTTGCAAGAGGATGAAACTGGACCCTATCTGTCACCATATACAAAAATCACTCTCCTTTCTGCATACAAAATGCAGTCACACCTTTTCCTCCCAGGGAAGATAACCAAAAAATCTCATTGGTGGCATCAACCTCAAAGCCCAGATCTCTGGGTGAAGCATGCAGTCTTTGTGTTGGGGAATAACATGCAAGCAGCTGTCTCTACAACAGGTCCTTATGAACATCTCCTGACCCAGAGACCGGGCCCTCTCCAGATACACACACACACAAACACACACACACTTGTCCAGTGTGAGAAGAGAGTCAGGATAAATTCAATAAACACTAATCCATCACAACCAGTTACAGATTCCTTTGTTCCTTCCCACCTCCCGCTGCTTCACTTGACTAGCCTAAAAAAAAAAAAAAAAAGTAGGCAGAACAGAAAACACAGAGCAGTCATTGGCCTGAAAGAATTTTGATGTTAGACTAGGTGAGAAATGTCCCCTAAAATTGTTCCTTATGGGTTGCTAGGAGGGGCTCCCCTGTTCATCGAGCTCCAGGATTCTCGGGTCCCCTCTTTGGGACGGTCCTCTTGGCCTTGTTTGAAGTAGGCATGAAGAATATCCCTGCCTTAGAAATTCAGCAGCTTTCTCAGCATAATTTCTGCCTATAAAGGGTTGAATCCAAGAGTCATTTAAACTCTCAAATAGCTACAGTCACATTCAATCCCGGTAGGTAGGAAGAGCCTTCTTTTAGCAGTAAGGGTATCTTACAAAACTAAACTCGGATGACTTCTTACTCGATTCTCATGCTTCCTTTCTAGACATATTTTCTGCCATATTTCTGCACTCTCTTGACCTGTTATTTCTCTGTTCTCACTCCCTCTTCCTTTTCCTCTCCCTGTCCTCCCACCCCTATCAATTAGGCTCCCTGAGCCTAGCAGGGAGAGCTACACCTTTTCCCATAAACCTATTTAAGTGATCTTGAAACATGTGGTGTAAGGAAAGGAGCTATAAGGCACCACACCCTCACCCACCATCGCTGATCTGATCCTTGCCTCCAAGCCCAGCTTTGAGAGGTTTTGTTGCCCGAAGGATCAATTCATCATTATCAACTGTTTGGGTTGAGAAGCAGTTGCCTTTTCCAACCTTGTAAGTCCTTGAATTTGGAGACTCTCTGGTTTCTCTTATTTATTCTTATAAACTGACCATTCTCCTTTGAAGCTTTCTCTTTCTCACCATATCGTGTCCAATGCCACCAATAAGCAGCAATAACTTGTTTTCAACCTCCTGCCCAAAGTTAGATGTGTCTTTTGCCTTCCAGTTCACTGCACAACAGATTTACAAAATATTTCACTACAGGAAAAAGTGGATTTCCCTTCCTCTACACTTCAGGGATAGCTTCCCAGATTCCTGCTGACCCTCGGTTAAGTCAATGACACCTAGAGTTTATTTTATGCTAAAGCAGCTCCCTCCTCTCAGGTTCTCAGTTCTATGTCACTTCAGGATCAGATAAGTAATCCTGTGGTAACAAATTTACCCAAACTCCCAGCAGCTTAAATACAAGGTTTATTTTCACTTGCACTCCATGTCCACTGTTCACTGTGGTCCCTCAGTGACACACACAGGCAGTCTCCATCTCAGCACCTGTTTCCGTAATCACAGCTCTGGTGGGAAGAGAGCACGCCTCTTAGAGCTGGAAATATTTGCCAAGGCAGGTGGATTGCAAGAGCTCAAGAGTTAGAGACCAGCCTAAGCAAGATTGAGAACACCTATCTCTACTAAAAATAGAAAAACTAGCCAGGCATTGTGGCAGGGGCCTGTAGGCCCAGCTACTGCAAAGACTGAGGCAAGAGGATCATTTGAGCCCAGGAGTTTGTGATTGCTGTGAGCTGCGATGACCACATGGCACTCCATGGGCACAGAGTAAGACTCCGTCTCAAAAAAAAAAACTGGAAATATTTGGTCAGCAACACTAGAAGAAGCTCTGAAGCTCTGGATTCCATTGCAGAGCATGGAACCCTGAACAGAAGAGAACAGAATTCTGTCTAAGGAGGAAAGGATGCAAGGATTCAATGGCTATGGGACAGCTGGGGAGACTAAAGAAATACACTGGAGGCTGAACTGGCAGGAAAGTCTCCCAAAGTCACACACAGAGCAAAGTCATGAAAACAGGAGCTGCAGCTCCTCTGCAGTCAGGCATCCACTAGCGTCAGCCCTCTGCAAGAATAAAAACACTTTCTCAACCAGGAAGTCACCGTCACTGCCAGTGCCAGACCACGCCACACCTGCCACAGTCTGTGCCTGCAGGGTGAATGCAGGGAGACCCGACTCTCAAAACTCACAGAGCTAGTGCCCTGGGATCTTTGCCCATGTTGTTGTAGGGAAACAACGGACCCGGCAGACGTAGCAAGGGTGTGGCCCCTTCCTAACCTCCCCTTTCTAGACCTCGGGCCAGCGCGTCTCACAGTCAGACGCACACCACACACAGAAGCCGGGCACCGTGGGCCTCCCATACCCTCGACTTAGGGAGGACGGCAAGGGGGAGCAGGGGCCACCCTCTACAGCAGCAAAAAAAGTGCATTTTTAATCATTTTTATCCCTGTCTACTTCAAAGTCATTTTAAGAGCTTTACACTACAGGTGTGTACACGGGCCCTAGGGATTCTGGAAAAGTTAAAATTTTTTATGCGCTCTGCTATCATTTGGGGGGAAATGTTATATACTTGCTTCAAACAAAATATGTTCGGTACCATCCTTCAGGGCTACGTGCATTCCTAGAGTTCGGTAGTTTCTCACCTTCAACGTTTACACCAGTTCCACGACCAGTTAGGGGTCGTGTTCAGCGGCTGGTCACAGACACCCACCCACAGCGGCCTGGTCAAACATGGTGTGACTTCCCACACATGAAAAGCAGACAGAGAAGCTGGGCGGTCTCGGCCAGTACAGAGACCCAGAGGCCTGTTTTCTGCTCTTTCATGCTTAACTGGGGGCCTCCTCTGCATGGACATAAGATGGCTTTTCTAAGTCAGCAACCCCAGGATGGAAGGAAGGGCAGAAACCGGAGGCACCAGGCCGCTGCCCGCCTGGGTGTGCCCTCAGCTATGTGGCATGTTGACGCTACCACCTCCTGACTTCTGTGGACATTTGTCAGCCCACACAGCGACACATAGCAACGCCAATTTCTGCCAGGGACCTGGGAAACTAAAGGTTTTGTTTTGGCCAGGCCTAGCCTATTGCCAAAATCAGAATCCTACTAGTGGGAAGAAGACTAGTGTAAATACTAGGTAGTAATCAGCAGGATCTGCCTCGGATAAACACTGTTCTCTTCATTATTCAACAAGGAAACCAGCATCAAAGAAGTTAAGTAACGTGATGACAGCTCGGTGAGCTGGGATTCAAATTCAGGCCTATGGATGCAAATGCAGAACTTTTTGATAAGCATGTATTTTAAAAATGGTCAAAAGTAAACTTTTACAAAATTCCTGACATGGAAAAAGGTAAGCTGCATTCAAGAAAAAAGAGAAAAACCGATTTCCTTAGGATTCCAGAGAGCAAAAGTGGGAGAGAGAATGGAAAGGGGAGGATGAGAGATTTTCTGTGGGGACAGACCCTAATGTCATGTTTCAATGAGCAGCCATGGAGGTCACTGCACCTTTCCAGGCTAGTTTCCCCATGCTGGATAAAAAGTCTTCTGGCTAGAATTCATTCTGACCTGACCAAACTCATTTTATTGCTTCTGTTAACTCATATCTAGTACTGGAGAATTATAATAGTTATTAATCAAGCTAACCTGAAAATCATCTCCAGTAGCTATGGACAATCTCCAAGTTACAAACACCTGACTTACATACTATTTGCATTTACAAACAGGGGCTATTACGGGTAATAGGTTAATGTACCTGTTTCAACTGATATAGAAATGCAACTTAAGAACAAACCTACAGAACTTAGCTCATTCATAACCCCTGGACTTCCTGTATATGGTTATTTTCCAGAATGATTCATCTGGTTCCTGTTTCTCTACACCTAGATTTGTCTTGCTTTCACTGAGGAAAGGAAAACAGTATGATCTGCTCTGAAAGGCAGGCCCACCATGAGCAGGGACAGAGATGAGGCTGCCGCAGGTTTCTTTATCAGCTCCCAGGGATTGTGAATTTGAAGGAAATGTAGAAGGCAGCAGAGTGGGTTACCAAGGTCACAGCCTAGGGCAAGGTGTGGTCCTGTCTGAGTATTCTGGCACTGACAGGTGTCTGTAGGAACGTGTGACCCAGACCAGAGCCATGCAGCAACCGGTCTGGTCTTTGGCTTGTGGCTTTTTCCTTAAGGGGGTAGGATGTGTCCTCGCCGTGAACCCTGGGGACTCCCTTCCCTTAACTTCTGCCTCCTTGAGCCTGCGTGGCCCTTGGCCCTGGCCGTGCTAACAATACAACAGAAAGGAACAGCTAAACAGACATGGCCTAATCCGTGGTTCTAGCCACTGAACAAGCCTAATTCATCCCCAAATAATCACTCGGGAGCCACAAACAGCAAATTAATCACACTCCCGTGAGTCTAAGCAGCAGCAGCAGCATCCAAAAGAAGGAAAGGTAAATAGCACAGAGATTGAACCTGAAGAGGACCCAAGGTGGGGAAACGGCAAAGCACACCTGGGGTAAAGAAGCCGCACAGGATGAAATGTGACGAAGGCTGGGAAAACAAAGAGCGGGTTCCTGTTGGAAGATCACCAAACGCGGCACCCCGCTGCTGTGAAAGCAGTTACAAGGCATGCTGGTGCCAACACTGGGGTACACAGCCTTGAGAGGGCGTGTCTCACGGGGCTTTGGCTAAGGTCAGGTTCCCTTGGATGCGGGGTCAGGGGCGTAAGGAGCTGCCTGGAGCACTGCCTGGGAAGATTAAGGAAGTGCTTTTCCGGATATCTAGGTGTGTATGGTTTTTTAATCATCCTTCAGGCTCCCTGCAACTAGAGAATAGAAAAAAGCAGGGAGAGCAGAGCAAAATCGGAAGGGAGGGGAGATGGCCCATAAGGGGGGCCAGCCTGTGAGGGCGGCTTCACCCATAGAACTCTGCTCCTGACTTGGATACCTGTGTAGAAGTTTTATGTATGTCCATCATAAAAAATCTAAGGACTGGTATTCAGCAAATATTTACTGGGAGCAAAGGCCTAGTTTAGAATCCCCAAATTCTAATGCAAAATCCATGTGGGAAACTGTTGTGAAATGCATATTCCTAGGCCCAGGCATACAGTTCATTCCTATGTGGGAGCTGGGCTCTGGGATCTGCACTGTTATCAGGTAGCTGGGGTGACTGGTGACCATCGGCTCTCGGACTCTGCTGGTTGCTTTGTAAAAACTAACCTTGGTCTCCTGGAAAGTTAGCATCAATCAAATTAGAGACTTGACTGGTAAAAATATAATACAAACCGAACAGTGTTCTTCTGCCACCACTTATTGTTGTTTTGATTTTTTTTTTGAGCCAGAGTTTCACTATGTCACCCTGGGTGGAGTGCTGTGGCGTCCCAGCTTACAGCAACCTCAAACTCTTGGGCTTAAGCAATTCTCTTGCCTCAGCCTCCCAAGTAGCTGGGACTATAGGCGCCCACCACAATGCCCGGCTATTTTTTTGTTGTAGTTGTCATTGTTGTTTAGCAGGCCTGGGCTGGGTTCAAACCTGCCAGCCCTGGTCCCACTGAGCACAGGCGAAGAGCCTGTTTGTTAGTTTGAATGTTGTCTTAACTATCCCCAGAATTCTTCACCTTAGAATTCTTTGGCCTATTTACTGTGGGACAGTAACTTAGTCTGGAATTACAAGAGATACCATAAGCAACAATATATAGATTCTAGATCTGATTTCTCAAGCAATTTTCCATTAGAGCAAAAGCCTAAGGGACCATGCTTATATCTGTCCAAAAGAGAGAAAGAGGAAAGATCAAGATGGAGGTGGTTTGCAAGTCATCCTTTCCTGTAAAACTTTCTTTTAAAATTTCCTTTCAAGATTTGAATATTAAGCACCTTGCTTCCAGAAAAAGAAATTGCTGGAGCCTCAAAGATCCATTAGACTCGTGAGTCCCGTGAAACGGCTTTAAATTTGTTTGAGCAAGACCCATACTGAAAATACATTTCATGTCACGACCCCACACACACCACACACATGCGTGTGTGAAATGCACTCTGATACTTCTTATGTTCACCCTTTCTTTGCTTTTCTTGCCTCGCTCCTTTCTGCGCGCAGGTGCTCTCTCTCTGAACCTTTTGTCCTTTCCTTAATAACAGTTATAACACTATAAATGGTTTTACTCTGCTGTTTGAAAATGCTGGAGGAGGTACACAATTCCCATAGTTTTAAGCAGGAAAGAAGGTAAAACGAACTGAAATTGGAAAAGAAGTTTGTTCACCAATTTTTTTTTTCTTCCTCAGGTAACTTCCTTAATTTCTCCATTGTCTGCATTAGCTAAGATAGTACACAGATCTTGCTCTTACTGTCTTAGAGGCCATTTCAAAGCATTAGAAATGCTCAGTGGAATATATAAGTGAACAAATCAGTCTCTACTTCTTACCACCTTGACCTCCTCACCGTCCATGCACGTGGCCTATTCACTTCTGCTCAGGTGTCTTTATCTTCTAACCTGGAACTCCGACCTCGCACCACATCATCCTCTTTGCCTGCTCCTCTTACCTCCAGGATGCAGCAGAGGCCTGTGCTGATTTCCCTAGACCTTGAAGGCTACTGAAGGTACAAAGGAGAACACGCCATTTCCTGGAGAGCTGCTCAGTCAGGTGCAAGCTGTACCAATGGAAAGATAACCCAAGGGTGTTATTTCATCACTTGTAAATGAACTGAGAGATTCCCATGACTCAAGGTGCCCACAATCGACTTTCCTTACCTACTAGCAAGCTTCACTTTCATTGCAGCCATTTTATCATGTGCAGTAAAAACATTCACAATTTTTTTGTTGTTGTTGTTGCTGTTAGTGTTTGGCCTTGAAAAAAATCAACTTAAGTCAACTTTGTGAGTCACTTTTCATCACAGAAGGAAAAAATTCACCTTAGCACTACCGTTGCAGTTGCAACTTTTCTTCCCCATAAAGAAAAACAGTGATCTTACCCAGAATCCAAGTGCTACCCATATCCTCACACATATCTTATCAAAAATGCCTTCACCAGTACTACCAAGCTCTAGGCAAATTAATTATCGTCTAAGACATCTTCATTCTAAATATTATTTTTCATGATACAATTATTAATGACTAAGTTTTTATCTAGCTCTAACGAATGAATGTATTTTTGTCTCAATTCTTGTGGGTATCCTATAGTCATCCACTGAATGCCCCAAACAAGGGATCTAAGGAAGACAATTGGGATCATATCAAAAGGACATAGGCACTAATTTGAAAAGGTCCTCATTGACTAAATATGGGGCAATATATACACTAAAAAAAATAATGATAGCATAGACTGAGGCTCACCAAATGTATAAAAATCCACGCGTTTGTAAAGATGTTCCAGAAAAATAAAGTCATTTACCACCTCTGGAATTTGCTAGGATATCAATTCATTTATCCTGAAAATTAATAGAAAAAAATGAAGTATTAAAGTAATTAGTTGGATGATATTTTTAATATATCTCTGCAGCCTCTGTGTGACCAAAGTGGCCTATTTGTAGTGTGTGCCTCAAAACATTTTCCCATGCTGTGAATTTGGCCTTCTAAGATGATTCTGAAACTGACCTTGTCTAATTTTGTTTTCTTTAATAACTTCATGTGAATGAAATAATACAATATGGTCCTTTGTATTTCACATCTTTCATGCAGCGTTTTAGTTTTGACATTGATCCATAGAGGAAAATTGGGCCTTTTTATTACTGAGTTATATTCCATCACATATGTTTATCATTTGCTTATCCATTCATTAGTGCTTTTTCCACATCCATCAAAACGATCATTTTCCTGACTTAATTTATTAATATACTAACACATTGAGTTTTACATATTAAAACAACTTTTCAGTCGCAAGATAAACTGCATAGGTCATGAGGATTATCCTTTTAAATATTGAGTCTGCTTTCCCAACATTTTGTTCACGACTCTTGTGTCTGCGTTTAGGAAGGACATTGATCTGTATCTCCATTTTCTTTTCTTTTTTTATTTTTTGTAGAGACAGGGTCTCACTTTATGGCCCTCGGTAGAGTGTCGTGGCCTCACACAGCTCACAGCAACCTCCAACTCCTGGGCTTAAGTGATTCTCTTGCCTCAGCCTCCCGAGCAGCTGGGACTACAGGCGCCCGCCACAACGCCCGGCTATTTTTTGGTTGCAGTTCGGCCGGGGCTGGGTTTGAACCCGCCACCCTCGGTATATGGGGCCGGCGCCTTACCGACTGAGCCACAGGCGCCGCCCCCTGTATCTCCATTTTCTTTTGAGGCCTTACACTGGTGTTGGCAGCAGGGTTAAAACTGTTCTCATAAAATTCTGAAATATTTTTGCAATTCCTAGCTAATGTCTTTCAGAACTTTGAGAAATAGTAAATTATGCACAAAGTGTGGCAAGCCTTGTGTCATTTAAACGTATATTTCAAATATAAGATTGACTTACAATCACAGATTTTAGAAAATCAGAGCTAAGCAATTTCAGGGGCTACTGTCATTATATATCCAGAGAAGGAAACCGAGACCCTTATCATGGAACATTCATGACAAATCTTTACTGCTATAAAGTACTTACTGTGTTTATATTGATATTATACCGTGTCCAGCCTTACTCTCGTACTCTTTTTTCCTTCCTACGAAGACACTCACTGTTTTAATTAATACAATCCAAAGAAGCAACAGCAAAACAATGAAACTCCAAAATTGTGTGACCTGAGGGCTACTAGTTGAACTGGGCATGCTCAGTCGCCAGGTAGATTTGCGTGTGTGCGTGTGTGTGTGTGTGAAGTAGAAACTACAACAGCGTGTGTGTGTGTGTGTGTGTGTGTGTGTGTGTGTGTGTGTGTGTGTGTGTGTGTGTGTGTGTGTGTGTGTGTGTGTGTGTGTGTGTGTGTGTGTGTGTGTGTGTGAAGTAGAAACTACAACAGCGCGGACCAGGCGCGCGGAGATGGGCGTGCCCTCGTGGAATTTAGAACGTTGCCTCAGCCAATGGGGCTTCGCGGCCGGCTGGCGGCGCTCCTCATTGGAGCAGCGGCGAGGCCAGCAGAGGGCCCCGGGAGGGAGCCGTGGAGGTGCGGGCGGAGAGGCCGGGCTACGCCGTGCCCTGAGCGTGAGTAGCTGCGGCGGCCGAGCCAGCATCCAGCGGCGGAGCCAGCACTTACAGCACGTTGCTTTACTTTTTGCTGCACCAACACAGTCATTATGCCGAAGAGAAAGGTAGGTCTTACCGGAACAGCTTTCAAAGGCCTCCAGGTTGTGCTCACGGCATATCCCGTCACTGCCACGGATCGCGCAGAACGCGCGCAGCAGCAACTCGGGGTTGGGGGATCGTTTTGCTGCTCCTCGCTTGTTTGCAGATGCCTGTTGCAGACATTGCTTCCCTCCCTGCCTGCCTCCCTGGGTCTTCGTCGGCCTCCGAACGCTACTTTCTCTCCGGCGACGCGGTTCGCTGGCAGAGAACTCGCGCTGGCTGGGATGGTTTCCGCCCCCGGCGAGCAGCGCCAGCGGCTCTCCATGCCCCTTCCCCGAGGGGAGTTTTCTCTTTGCAAACTGCCAGGTTGTGATGAGTGTGGAAGACAGGCAGGGAGCGGAGAAAAACAAGTACACACAGAGGGAATGGGGGGCAAAGAAAGAAAGAAATCGGACGGATGTCGGGATTACCCCATGCGGGCTGTGGCCGAGAGCGAGAAAGCCATGTTTAAAATAGCGCTGGCCCTGCGGGCCTCGGCGCAGACCCGTATGTGCCGGCCCAGTGTCAATCAGGGCAGGGGCCGGCGGGCGGGGCCGCGGCGGCCTGGACGTACCCGCGCTTCGCCACGGAGCCGGCGGCGTGGAAGGCGGGACGGCGTCGGGCGCCCCACACGGCTAGTCCAAGGTCAGGGGCCACCGGGTCCTCCTCGGCTGCTCCAGCCCACGCTGGGTCTGGGAAGGCGGGGTCCACGCGCATAGGGAACTGTGGTCATCTAGACTCATCTTCCGCTCTTTGCGGGCTGTGTCCCCTTCCGCGCAGGCCCCGGACACCAAGTACGACGCGCAGGGACACAGATCTCCTGAGGTTTGGCTGGCTGCAACTTGGCATGGTCCCTGGGAGGGAAGGAAAGGCTTTCCTCTAACCTGACAAAACCGGTGTGTGACGGCGGGGTCCCAGGAACACGCTTTGCAACCTCTCCCCGCCCCCTACCCCCACCCCCGCGTGCCTCGGTGTTTCCGGCAGTGTCGGCCAGTGTGGGTATTAAATCTGTAGGAAAATTAACACGTAACATCCAGCTTTATCAGCTGAAGACTGAGGACTCATTTGTGTGACTGTGTTATTAGAAAAAAAATTGTTTTAAAATTCAGACAAATTTGGCTTCTTATATGTCATTACTGAGAATTTGGTGGAAACTTGGCTCCGACTTCACTTTTTTGAAAAAACACAATAATCAAAATAGTTTGTTCAACTCCTGGAGTTAGTTTTGCACACTGTGCCTCAGGCTGTGCAAAGTTTGACTTGCATCATCTCCTTCACTTCTCAGAACACCTTGAGCAGCGTTATCCTCACTCAAATGGGGTTTAAAGACATGAATTGCCCAACATCCCACCAACCAGTAACTAACAGCAAAGATTTAATCAGATGGTCCCAAAGTCCTTACTCTCAGCCATTATTTACTCATTCTCTTTATTTAGTGGTGGGTGGATTTAGAGGCTTTTAGGAATCGCAAAGAGTGGTTTAAGAAGGCAGATGGCGTATTAGGAGCAATAATACTTGGGATTTATTTTTTAAATGTAATTTTTATGAAGTATTACTTTTCTAGTCCAGTTGTCCTAGAATGTATTCAGCATTTTGTCTGAGGGTTCACTATGGATTAGGAATTCTCTTAGAGTCAAAGGATCTAGTCACCAAGAAACTGGTTACAGAGTCAGTCAGTTGGGGTCATCTCTTTTCCTGAGAATTATTAACAAATGTTTGCATACCCAGTGAGTTAGAAGTGCACAGCATGTATGATGGACCCTGACTTGGTGGCGTCCTTGTTGTGCAAGGGTCAAGTTGGTGAAACCCTTCCTCTGATTTTCCCTCACTTGTCCACCTCTCTCAAGGAGACAGAAGGGAAGAAAACAGAACAGTAGAGTGACTGGCTTTTGATTATGGTTTTATTTTCCTGGAAGGCAGGAAACTCAACATACATAACCTAGCCTCAGTCCTGGGAATGGGGGGGGGAAACCTGTGTGTCACCCTTCAGGACATGAGAATGTTCTTCAGAGATAAAAAACCACTCCTTGGTTAATCAGAAGACCTGGGTTGCTACCTGGTTAGGGGCAGCCACAAGGTCAACATGGCTGCCATGGCCATCCTGATCTTAGCGCTGCCTCATGGAATCCTGGAGTTCACTGGAACTCACCTTAGAAACCCTTGTCATTAGGTAAAGCCTGACTAAATACAAAACACACACACACACACACACCAAAAAAAACTGGGGAAAATCTGGGCAAAGTTGTTAAGAATCTATAAAGCTGGGGTAACTGCAAAGCAGTTCACTAAGAGCTGCCTGTTCTACATCATCATAAACCTTTGAAAGTGTCCCCATAATCTTTTTTTGCCATCTTAGCCCTTTGCCCACTTTTTTTCTAGAAATCAAGAAATGATATTTCATCTAAGTTCTGCAGAGCAAGAAGTGGTACTAATAGTCAATAAAAACATCTGGAGGCCTAGCACTGTTTTAATGCTGTAGGAACACACGGTTTGCTGTTTTGGAACTTATTCAAGTCAGTGAGGTCCTCAGACCAGCAGTCACAGAATGGTTGGGTAACATTAAGGCTGTATATATGCTCCAGAACGTATAGATTCCAAAAGCAGTGATAAGGAAAAATTCAGGAAAGATGGTGGAATTTGATCTTGAAAATGTGGGGAAGACTCAACTGTAGAAAGATCAGAGTTGCTTTCTGGTACCAAACATTCGATTACCTCTTCTGATTGTATCTTAACATGACCAGGTTTCAAATATACAATTTCAGGGCCGTAATATCATCTGCATTAATATAAAAGATTTAACAAACTTTTTTTTTTGTAGAGACAGGGTCTCACTCTATCACCCTTGGTAGAGTGCCGTGGCGTCACACAGCTCACAGCAACCTCCAACTCCTGGGCTTAGGCGATTCCCTTGCCTCAGCCTCCCCAGTACCTGGGACTACAGACGCCTGCCACAACACCAGGCTATTTTTTTGTTGCAGTGTGGCCAGGGCCGGGTTTGAATCAGCACCCTACCCAACAGGTGCCGCCCAATATAAAAGATTTTTATGACTTTTTTTTAATAAGTTTTATATGTATTTGTGTGTATTATAGGTACATTACACCAAAATTTTTTATGACTTTATAAATTTTATTTTTTTGAAGCAGTACAGTACTTCATAGTGAGAAATTCTTCAGTGGATATTAGTCTCTCTCTGTGTCTGTCAATAAAGTTGAGTTTCCTGTATCGACTATGTCATGGGTGATGAGTGACTGGAAAAGCAGGGGAAAAAATAACATTCATGGACTCAGATGGTGGTGGGACAAGGAGTAACTAAATTCTAGGCTGTTCTGGTCAGACGCCCATAGATAGCTACATGGGTCATATTATGCCATCAGAGAGGCATCGGCCATGAGACCCGGCATCACAGCACTGCCTCATAAGTGATAGCAAACCCGTTTTCACATCCGTCTTGTTTTTCCAGTTCCCTATCACGAGAACCATTGTAAATACATCTACTGTATCACATCAGGAATTTAATGCGTCAGTTTTCCGGGAATTTTGGCATATAAACCTTAGTGTCTCTTTGCATTTAAAAGTTTAGGGAGGGAAATCCCATCTGCTGCTAGCTTTGAAATTTGAAAGTATTTATCTGATTTCTTAAAATGAAGGCCTAGTAGCATTGGGCTTGGCATAGGGGATGATTAACTAACAATGCTCATGGTTTCTGATAATCTTTCAAAAGAATATTACTTGTAATACTCAAGACAGAAATTGTAAATGAACATATAAATAATTTGGCTACATGAAAATGAAAATGAGTATTTCAACGTGGCAAAAAAAAAAACCCACTTAAAATTTTAAAATTTATGAAAAACTGGAAAAAAATATTTGTACCACTATTCGCTGAAAAATTTTACTATTTTAGAAAGATAACATCACACAAGTCCTTATGGAAAAGATGTTTATTCTTATAGGAATATAACAAAGACTTTAGTAGACTAAAATTAATTTTATTAGAAATCAAAGAAATGTATTAAGAATATATGTATATTACATATTAGAAAACAATGAGATCTGATTTTTTTTTTAATTTAGTTTTAAATTAAAGGCTTGGCGCCTGTAGTTCAGTGGTTAGGGCACCAGCCACATGCACCAGGGTTGGTAAGTTCAAACCCGGCCCGGGCCTGCTAAATGATAGTGACAACTACAACAAAAAAATAGCCGAGCACTGTGGTGGGTACCCATAGTCCCAGCTACTTGGGAGGCTGAGGCAAGAGCATCACTTAAGCACAAGAGTTTGAGGTTGCTGTGATCTGTGATGCCACAGCACTCCACAGAGGTCAACACAGTGAGACTCTGTCTCAAAAAAAATTAATTAAAAATATCACTGCCCAGTGGTGAGGAATATAAACATTCGGCACTCTCGTGAGAGTATAATATTCTTCTTGTTTTTCAGACAGAGTCTCACTCTTTCACCCTGGGGTTGAGTGCCATGGCAGCATCATAGCTCCCAGCAACCTCAAACTATTAGGCCAGTGGTTCTCAACCTTCCTAATGCCACGACCCTTTAATACAGTTCTGTGGGTTACAACCCACAGGTTGAGAACCGCTGTCTTAGGCCCAAGGGATCCTCATACCTCAGCCTCCCAAGTAGTGGGTCTACCGGCACTTGCCTCAATGCCCAGTTAATTTTTTTTTTTTTTTCTATTTTAGTAGAAATAAGGTCTCTTGCTCAGGCTGGTCTCGAACTTCCAAGCTCAAGGGATCTGCCCACCTCGGCCTCCCAGAGTGCTAGTATTACAGGTGTCAGCCACCGCCTGGTGAGAGTATAATTTTCCTAAAAAAAGATTAGTGATATATAACCTGCTTACCATAAAGTCCATTCATTCAAGATATACAGTTCAAAGATTTTTAGTAAATTGCAGGAGTTGTGCAAACTACTTTAGTCTAATTTTAAAACATTTCTGTCACCCCAAGAAGATCCCTCCTGATGTTTATAGCTGATTCCTATTCCCACCCCAGCCCCAGGCAGTTACTAATCTACTTTCTCTCCAGATTTGCCTTTTCTGGAAATTTTGTATAAAAGAAATCTTATAATGTGTAGTCATTTGCATCTCATTTCTGACAGCATGTTTTTGAGATCCATACATATCCTAGCATTTATCAGTACTTCACTGTGTTTTTAGTTAAGTAATATTCCATTGTATGGACATACCACTTTCTGTTTAACCATTCTCGAGTCAGCGGACATTTGGGTTGTTCCAGGTTTAGGTTTATAAATAATGCTGCCGTGAACATTTGCACAAATCATTGCATGGACGTTATAATGTTCCTTTCTCTTGGAGAGATTTCTAAAATGGTATGAAAGTGGTATGAGGTCTGTGTTTAACATTTTAATAAACTTCCAAAGTGTTTTTCAAAGTACATAAGGATTCCTGTTTCAAGATACTTGTTTGTACCTCATATTGCCAAATTTTTGCTTACAGATATTCTATTGAATTTTAACTTATATTTCAATGATAGCTAATGATGGTGAGTGTCTTTTCATGTGTTTATATCATATCTCAGGTGAAATGTCAGTTCAAATATTTTGCCCAGTTTTCAAATTGAGTTGTCTTAGTGAGTTATAAGAGTTCTTTATGTATTAGGATACAAGTCCTTTATCATATATATGACTTGTAGATATTTTCATCTATTCCATGGCCCTAAAAAAAATTCTTTCTTAATGGTGTCTTTTTAAGAACAAAAGTTTTTAATTTTGATGAAATCCATTTATCATATGTCATCTCTAATAAATCTTTGTCTAATCCAAAGTCATAGGTATTTTCTCCTAGAAGTTTTTTTTTTATTATTAAATCATAGCTGTATACATTAATACAATCATAGGGCACCATACACTGGTTTTATATACAATTGAAATATTTTCATCACACTGGTTAACATAGCCTTCTTGGCATTTCCTTAGTTATTGTGTTAAGACATTTATATTCTACATTTAGTAAATTTCACATGTACCCTTATAAGATGCACCGTAGGTGTAATCCCACCACTCACCCTACTTCCCTCCCCTCTCCTAGAAGTTTTATAGTTTTAGTTCCTTATTTTTAGGTCTGTGATCCAGGTTGAATTAATTTTGTGTATGGTATGAGATAAAGGTTTAAATATATTTGTTTCATGAGTAGAAGTCCAGTTGTCTCACCACTGTTTGTTGAAACGACCGTCCCTTCCCCACTGAATTGCCTGGGCACCTTTGTTGGAACTCAGTTCTTCACAAATGGAAGGCTTTATTTCTGCACTTTCAATTACATTCCATCATCAATATGTCTGTTCTTACACTGGTACTACGTTATCTTGACTAGTCTGATTTTTTAGTAAGATTTTCAATCTGGTAGTATTAGTCTTCCACTTAGTTTTTCTTTTTCAAAATTGAGTTGGCTATTCGGTCCTTTTTGTTTCCATGTAAGTTTTAGAATTAGTTTATAAATTTCTATTTAAAAAAGCCTATCATGGTTTTGATAAGGATTGAATTGAATCTCTCGATCAATTTGAGGAGAATTGCCTCTGTAGCAGTGTTGAGTCTGTCAGTCTGAATATGAAAGGGCCTGACACCCATAAATGCAGGCCGAGTTTAAGTGAGTTCAATATTGATATGGAACCTATATTTGAGGAAAGGTTCCAAAATGACAGGGCTGCGCATTTTATTTTTCATTCACTTCATTTTGAACATTCATCGAGCATCACCTTTAGGCAGGATCCCATCACCTTGGGAAATTAAGCAAGAATTATTATTCCTTTCAACCCACGTGAATAAATGCCCTTGTTTTTAAGGCTCTTTCAGCCTGGCAGGAAGGGTTAGATATATCTGCAATTATTTATAATTCATGGCAAGAGGTGATAAGGAGCCACAAGAAAAAGTATTCGAAGGCTGGCCAGGCTGGATGCCCAAAGAAGCAGCTTTGTGTTTGGCTAACAGAGTTGGGAAGCATAGCTTTTAGCACCCCTTGTTTGTAAAGGCGGTTGTCTAGCACCGTGTTTCTGGGTCAGCCTGTTACCTGAGTCATTACCTACCTTTGAACTAACTTTGTTGTGTAATGGACTTCACCGTGAAGTCTTTGATGGCTCTGATCTTTCTTTTTTGTCTGCTAGCACCTCGCATAGTACCGTAAATATTTGTTGAGCAAGCGGATGAGTGAATTGTGTTGAAAAGAAGAAAGGAGTAAGTTTTATTATTTCATAGTAAATATGTTTAGTTATTTTATATAAACATATATAAATGAGAAAGTCCAGTGTGGTTCTCATATTCATGTTCACTCGCTGTGTGGTTTGAAGCAGGTTTCTCCTGAAACTTTAGTTTCTTCATCTATAGAACTGGAGTAATGGTATGTTCTACCTCCCTGAGTTGTTGTGGGAATTTAAATGAGATGGTGAACGCAAAGCACCAGGCAAACTGCCTGGCATGGCAGGCAGTCCGTGGGTGTTCATTATTGCACTGGGGCGATTTTCATTAGTAAGAGAACCTTGGTGAAATAATAGGCAGGTAATAAGACCAAGGCTCCCTCTTGTAGGCGTCCGATGGCACACACAGCAGATGGCAGAGAGCAAGCAACCCCCCACCTCCATGTCCGGTTCACTGCAATTATGGGAAATGTTCATCAAGCAAACAGCAAATGTGTTTTTGAAAGACTATGAAGTTTAATCTTGTGCGTTTTTACATGGTTGACTTTTCTCACAGGAAAAAAATAGGTTTAAAAATATCTCCAGATACCATTAAAATTCCCTTGATAGATCAGTTATCAAGTGATCCTCTTTGCCTATATTTACTCCCTAAAACACTGCTTTTGTTTACGCCAAAGTTAAATATATTCCACTTTCCTGCAGGGTACAATTTGGAAATGGTGACTGAAATAAATACCATTTAAGCTGTCTGCTTTCACAGTACCTAGCATGCTGAAATATGATGTTAGGTCTCCCGAGTAATTTAAAAATCAGTGTTGAAGATAACAAACCAAATCAAAGTGTTGGGATTCCGTGCTCACTGGCTGCTGATTTACTGTGCACCTCACTGTCGTCTTAGAAGAATCAGTCAGATCACCTCGTGGGCCCTGGTGAAGGTATTAATGGAGTCCATTATTCCTGTGTCCTGTGGCAATGTCTAGGAACAGGGCCATTTAGATAAGCCCAAGGCACGCATGTCCTTGGTCACATGTTAAGGATGTACACATGAGAGAGAGAGAAAAAATTGACTCTAAAATTGAGTATTTTAGAGAAACGCGTATCATTAACTAACATGAATATGTGATTATTGTTAAAATTGAACTGTTTATTGAATTCATGGATGGGCCGGGTCTGAGCTATGTGTTTTATATTCATTAGGCTCCTTAGTTTAAAGATGTGAAATTATTAGATACATAAGTGTGGGGGAGAAGTATTATGCTGTGGTTTTATATTTCATATAAAATCTATCACTCAACAGTTCTGTGAGGCTGTCTCATCTCACAGATAAGGAAGACAGGTGGATTTCTATGAGTCAGGCACTGTTCTCAGTACTTTGCGCTAATAAGCTTAATAATTCCAATAACCTAATAAAATATTCACTTTTCTTTTTTGTTTTAATTGAGACAGAGTCTCACTTTGTCACCCTCTATAGAGTGCTGTGGCATCATAGCTCACAGCAACTTCAAATTCTTGGGCTCAAGTGATTCTCTTGCCTCAGCCTCCCTAGTAGCTGGGACTACAGGCGCCCACCACAATGCCCAGCTATTTTTCTTGTTATTTAGCAGGCCCAGGCTGGGTTTGAACCCACCAGCCCTGGCGCACTAACCACTGAGATACAGGCACCCCCAAAATGTATGCTTTTCTAATCTCCATTTTACAGATGAGGAAATCGAGGCCCCAAATGTTGACAAGTTTCTGCAAAGCCCCAGTGGTAAGGCATGTCTGAGCTGAGATCTCACTCCTGGAAGTCTCTGGCAGCCTTCCTCAAACCCGGGGAGAACACCTGGGATTCAGCGAGATTAAGGCATTTCCTCTGGGTCACAGCCAGGCAGTGAAGGAAGCAGCATTCCAACCTAAGAATTTAGCCCTTAACCGTAGTATCTCTTGCACATGTTTATTTCTAGTAACCTGGTGTGTCTTTGTTTAACTGGTGTTTTTGTTTAAACGAACGTGCCTGATGAATGAAGCAGGGAAGAATCAAGGGTTTTGTAAATACATGAGTGTTCATTTGTTTAAAGTAGTTGTCTTTGTTATGAGATAGGCTGATGCCATGACTTCTAGATGCCAGTTGTAGAAAGTTATTACCCAGTAAGTCACTATTATCTGTGATCATGCCCTCAGGCTGGCCCCGGGGTCCAGGCTGAGCTTGGTTAGAGAGCCACATTGTCCTGAAGCCTTCCAGGTATTTCAGTAACTAATGGATGATAAAGTTGCGTACATGATAGAGACACAATTTTCTAACCCAAGTATAATTTCTTTGAATATCGAAAGTTTAAGACTTCATATTTTGTCAAATTCCACTGTGAGCTGCTGGATTTTGTTATTTCCATGATATGTTATCTTCATTAACTTGTTATGCGTAAAATAATAACAGGGATACTCCTCCATCACCAGGAGCATGCAGATAAGCTTGCATATTCTACAGTATATTGAGGGGATATAATATAAATATTAGGCCACCGTTGCTCAGGTGTTGGATTTTAAAAAGGAGCTTTTGTTTTTGGAGCTCATCAAGTAAGAATAAAAGCTTAATAGCTCAAAATTCTCTTGGACCTAGAACTAGGTGGATATTTATTTTAGTATTCTAGATTGCCAGTGGAGGAATGTTTAATTACAAATGTAGCTTTAATTACAAATAGTAAAAGACATACTATTATTTTAATAGTATTGTGTATTCCATAGACAACATTTTTTGAAACTACTTTCTTTCTGTCTACTTATCCTTGCTTTACCTTTCCCTTAATTACATTTTAATCTTACTATTCCCCTTTAATGATGAGATGTAAATCACATCACAGTCAGCTGATTTCATTTTGCAGAAGTACAAGGAACATCACCAATGTATTTACTGTTTGCAAGACAATAATTCATATATGAAAAAAATAGGAAAATAATAAACAAACCATTTGGTAACATCTCTTTAAGAGCCCTGTATAAGAATTCAGTGACTTGAGTCTAGTGTGGATTCTGCCATTCTTTACCCAGGGAAGGTGCCTCTTTGAATCTCTATTCTTCATCTGTAAATTGGGAATATTATGGCAGAATCGAATGCGACAGCTGTGTGCAAGCACCTTGAATAGCAAAAGTACTCTAAAAAATGACAGAAGTGATTTGGTGTTGTGTGTGTGGTTTTAATAGTGAGGTGAAAAATGCCTCCATCTTTGTACATAGCCATTTAAAAACACAGAATGGTAAAATTTTGTGCAGCTCAACATACCGGATTTCTAATGGCTATTGTTTATTGGTACTTCATGAGGCACACACGTGAGGCGGAACAGTGTCATCGTGTGACATTTGCTGCTCAGCTAGGACTGAGGACTAAAGCATTTTCCAAACCGAAAGCCTTCTGCTCTTCTGTAGCATCCCAGACCTGCACCCCGTGGCCACCACAAACCACACTGAGTGGTGTCATGGTTAAGAGTCTGAGCTCTGAGCCAGTCTACCTGGGCCTAAATCCCAGCTCTTCCTCTTACCAGCTGAGTAATCTTGGGCAATTTATTTAACCTCTCCGGCCACAATTCCTCATTTATAAAATGTACGTTATGCTATTTTACCAGCCTCACAGATGTTGGCGAGGATTAGATCGTTCAGATCATTGCCTTGAGCAGAAGTGCCGTATTCATCCCTCATTATCCCTCTGGGCTCTCCCTTGTCCTTTCCCGGGGACTCAGGGCCTGGTGTCCTGGAATGTACGTGACACAGGTGTGTGGAAAGCAGGCACTCGGACAGCCACGTCTGTCAGTGAGTGAGGTCTTCCAGTCCCTTCTCTCCGGCCCCCACAACCAGGGGTGAGCCAGTGTCCTGGAATTCACCCTTCTCTTTGGCTGGGTGCTTTCTTCATGACCACACCTGCACAAAATCATGAAAAAGATAACTCAGGTGAAAGGGGCAACTCAGACCAAAGGGTGTAAAATATGTAAAACTGTTGCTTCCGTGTTGGAACTATGCCCGGTACTGAATTATGTGCATTTGCACTAATAAAGTTTCACCTCACGTACTTGCACATGGCTTTTTCTTTATCTATAGTTATCTTTCATACCTGACTGCCAGCTAAAACATCCTAAGGCGGAAATCTGACTCAATAACTACTTTTATCTTGAACAACAAAATATTATTTGGGGAAGACACATTGGCCTGCAGTGACCTTACTCAATGCGATTTGGGTTCATAGCAGCCACCTGATGAAGTTGGTGAGCCAAGCGGGGGAGGAGGTGGCAAAGAAATTAACATAGGCTTGATTATTAGTCTTGTGAGGCGGCCTCTCAGCTCAAAGCACTGCATTACTTCATAGAGTAGTGCAAATGTGCCAGTTCCCTTGGACCTACCGGGTGAATGTGAAACACCCGTGCCAGGGTTCACTGCACAGTCCTTGTGGCTTTGAACAAAACTCCCAGCATCTGTTTCAGGTGTCATAGGAGTATTTGAATTTACAATAAGAGGCCTACCAGTTATTGGAAAAACCTCCTACAAATATCATGGACAGTGCCCCACGTGTAGGGAGAATTGACCTTAACATTGAGTTGAGTTCACTTTAATCAAAGAGTGGCAAGAGTTAGATACAGCCACATTTCAGTTTTCTCTGCTAACCACCTCACTCCTGAAGTGCTTTTTGTTTTCTCTAGCTTTGGATTTGTAACAGAAAATGCAGATTAATTTTTTTCATTTAAACAATAAAAAAACCTTAAAATATTGGCTAGCAAATTGGAGAAAAATCATCTCAACATAGACGTTCCCAGGGGTACAAGAAGGGATTGTTGGTCTCTCTGTGCTGTTGCACCTGCCACCACCTTCTTCACATGGACACAACAACCCCAAAGTTGAGACTGGCCTTATTCTGTGCCTGCTGGCCGGTGGTTACTTGAGTTTCAAAAGGACTCTAGGCCTTCAGCTAATTCACTAAGTCATAAAACAACGGTCCCTGTCACTTAAACTCTTAGGAAGAGTCTGCCCTTACCAGTAAGGGATTTTTGAAACTTTAAGAAAGATGCACCCGTCTATGCTGAGAACCCTGAGCCCAGGCTGTGTGTCTCAAGGTCCTGACAGCAGGTGCACCAGCCTTAAACTTGCCAGCCTCCTCCCAGGTCCTCAGCGTCTTCCCCACAGTGACAGATCCACAGGCTGGTGCCAGCCAGAGCAGTTTGCAGGCTGCCGTTGAAGGGGATTTTCCTGTCTGCTCTGATCCCTTCCTGAGTTTGAGGGGAGATAATCGGGCTCTTTGCTGCACAGTGCCCCGTCCTGAGAAACTCAGCAGTCCTGTGCCTTCCTTATGCATGGTCTGTGGAATGGAATTCCAAGTTTCTTTCCTTGGTTTGCTGAGAGAGACTGCTGGAAAGACTTAAGGAAAACACAGGTGTGGTCCCATTGGTGCATGTGCAGGACCCTGGCATCTCCGTGTGAAGAAAGGATGGGGGCAGCTCAACTGCTATCCCCGCCCCCCGGAGAGAAAAGTTCTGAATCAAGTCCCTTTAGAGCAGCACGAATGAAGCAACTATGTGTTTTGAACAGAAAAAAAAAGAGGCAGCGTATGAACCAGATTTATGAAATACAGAACGTGTGGCCCTGTTAAACTGGGTTTAATAGAGCAAGTTTGATTTAGGTTCCCTCCCCCACTATAGATTATATTTTTATCTGGAAAAAATATGAATACGGAGAAATCTAGGCAATAATAGAACATACCCATTTACCTGCCATTCAGAACTGACAGTTTTGAATCAAATCATACTTGCTTCGGATCTTTTTAAAAAACAAAGTAGCGGGCGGCGCCTATAGCTCAAAGGAATAGGGCGCCGGGCCCCATATATCAGAGGTGGTGGGTTCAAACCTGGCCCTGGCCAAAAACTGCAAAATAAATAAATAAATAAAGTAGCTATAGATAAAGTTCAACTTCTTTTTCAAACACCCCCTCGGTCCCTTTCCCTTGTCAGCCTCCCTAGAGAAAACCACCGTCATGAATTTGTTACGTATTCTTGCAGTCTGCATTTTTATACTTTTATGATACCTGTGTACGTACACCTGTAGTCTTGGTTGTACACGTCTTAAAATCTGTGCAGGTAGAATCGTGTATATGTATTGCTGTTTCTTCCCTTTGTTGATCGGCAGTGTAATGAATGGGTCCACTCTGTTCAGGTATGTTGTGATTCCTGGTATCTTTGGACTTTTTCTGATGACTTATTTTGTGTTTTCTGTTTATCATGTGTTTTTCTTTGTTTTTGTTCTTTTCTTCCCTGCCTTTTATGGGCAAAATTTGCTTTATTCCATTCTTCGTCATTTGTAAATTTATAGATCTTATTTCTGCTCTTAAATTTTTTTTTCTTTTTCCACTCTAAATTTTTTAATGGTAGCCTTTCAATTTTATTTTAAGAAAGTATAAAATAATTACTTTTTAGCTGTGTCATCCTCCAGAGAAAAAGCAGGACCCTCGTATGCTTAACTTGTATATTCATCCCACTCCCATCTCGTGGGGTTCTTACCATCTAGACCTGTGCTTTCCAAATGCTTGTCATTACCGGTGGGAGGTTACTAAGCACTTAAAAAAAATGTGAAAATTTTTTTTTACTTAGTTGTAATCAATGTAAGTTTAAAAACTGATACTAGATTTAGTTATTATGAAATTTGAAATATGTTTGGAGCAGCCTGGATGAAACTACCATAAATTTTATGAATTCTAAATACAGCTCCTGATAAAAATTTAGCACTTGAAAGTATATATCCTGTAAATGTAAAATAAGTGCCAGATTTTAAAGATTTAGTACAAAACAGTTTGTGAAACATCTCATTTGTACATTAATTACATGTTGAAATGATAAAGTTTTAGATACAGTCAGTTAAATACTGAACTTTATTTTTACCTGTTTATGCTTTGTAATATGACTATTAGAAAATCTAAAATTATAGATGTTATATTTCTATAGGACAGCACTGGTCTAGGATTTCTGCTAAAACTTTCTTGAACACTAAAACATAGGTAATATTCACAAGTAATAATTAGATTTTAAAGTATTTTATATATACCTTCTAATACACTATTCTTCCATCTAGATTCATTTTTCTTGTTGCTAAAGTTATCTTTTAGTAAGAGATCCTTGTTGGAACAAAGGCTTTGTTGGAGGGGAACACCATTGGTATTTGTCTTCTGAAATGGCCTTGTTCTGCCCTCACTCCCGATTGACAGCTGGGTGTAGGGTCTGGGCCTTGTTCTGCCCTCACTCCCCGATTGACAGCTGGGTGTAGGGTCTGGGCCTTGTTCTGCCCTCACTCCCGATTGACAGCTGGGTGTAGGGTCTGGGCCTTGTTCTGCCCTCACTCCCGATTGACAGCTGGGTGTAGGGTCTGGGCCTTGTTCTGCCCTCACTCCCGATTGACAGCTGGGTGTAGGGTCTGGGCCTTGTTCTGCCCTCACTCCCGATTGACAGCTGGGTGTAGGGTCTGGGCCTTGTTCTGCCCTCACTCCCGATTGACGGCTGGGTGTGGGGTCTGGGCCTTGTTCTCCATCACTCCCAATTGACAGCTGGGTGTAGGGTCTGGGCCTTGTTCTGCCCTCACTCCCGATTGACAGCTGGGTGTAGGGTCTGGGCCTTGTTCTGCCCTCACTCCCGATTGACAGCTGGGTGTAGGGTCTGGGCCTTGTTCTGCCCTCACTCCCGATTGACAGCTGGGTGTAGGGTCTGGGCCTTGTTCTGCCCTCACTCCCCATTGACAACTGGGTTAGGGTCTGGGCCTTGTTCTGCCCTCACTCCCGATTGACAGCTGGGTTAGGGTCTGGGCCTTGTTCTGCCCTCACTCCCGATTGACAGCTGGGTGTAGGGTCTGGGCCTTGTTCTGCCCTCACTCCCGATTGACAGCTGGGTGTAGGGTCTGGGCCTTGTTCTCCCCTCACTCCCGATTGACAGCTGGGTGTAGGGTCTGGGCCTTGTTCTCCCCTCACTCCGGATTGACAGCTGGGTGTAGGGTCTGGGCCTTGTTCTGCCCTCACTCCCGATTGACAGCTGGGTGTAGGGTCTGGGCCTTGTTCTGCCCTCACTCCCGATTGACAGCTGGGTGTAGGGTCTGGGCCTTGTTCTGCCCTCACTCCCGATTGACAGCTGGGTGTAGGGTCTGGGCCTTGTTCTGCCCTCACTCCCGGTTGACAGCTGGGTGTAGGGTCTGGGCCTTGTTCTGCCCTCACTCCCGATTGACAGCTGGGTGTAGGGTCTGGGCCTTGTTCTCCCCTCACTCCCGGTTGACAGCTGGGTGTAGGGTCTGGGCCTTGTTCTGCCCTCACTCCCCATTGACAACTGGGTTAGGGTCTGGGCCTTGTTCTGCCCTCACTCCCGATTGACAGCTGGGTGTAGGGTCTGGGCCTTGTTCTGCCCTCACTCCCGATTGACAGCTGGGTGTAGGGTCTGGGCCTTGTTCTGCCCTCACTCCCCATTGACAGCTGGGTTAGGGTCTGGGCCTTGTTCTGCCCTCACTCCCGATTGACAGCTGGGTTAGGGTCTGGGCCTTGTTCTGCCCTCACTCCCGATTGACAGCTGGGTGTAGGGTCTGGGCCTTGTTCTCCCCTCACTCCCGATTGACAGCTGGGTGTAGGGTCTGGGCCTTGTTCTCCCCTCACTCCCGATTGACAGCTGGGTGTAGGGTCTGGGCCTTGTTCTCCCCTCACTCCGGATTGACAGCTGGGTGTAGGGTCTGGGCCTTGTTCTGCCCTCACTCCCGATTGACAGCTGGGTGTAGGGTCTGGGCCTTGTTCTGCCCTCACTCCTGATTGACAGCTGGGTGTAGGGTCTGGGCCTTGTTCTGCCCTCACTCCTGATTGACAGCTGGGTGTAGGGTCTGGGCCTTGTTCTCCCCTCACTCCCGATTGACAGCTGGGTGTAGGGTCTGGGCCTTGTTCTGCCCTCACTCCTGATTGACAGCTGGGTGTAGGGTCTGGGCCTTGTTCTGCCCTCACTCCCGGTTGACAGCTGGGTGTAGGGTCTGGGCCTTGTTCTGCCCTCACTCCCGATTGACAGCTGGGTGTAGGGTCTGGGCCTTGTTCTGCCCTCACTCCCGATTGACAGCTGGGTGTAGGGTCTGGGCCTTGTTCTCCCCTCACTCCGGATTGACAGCTGGGTGTAGGGTCTGGGCCTTGTTCTGCCCTCACTCCCGATTGACAGCTGGGTGTAGGGTCTGGGCCTTGTTCTGCCCTCACTCCCGGTTGACAGCTGGGTGTAGGGTCTGGGCCTTGTTCTGCCCTCACTCCCGATTGACAGCTGGGTGTAGGGTCTGGGCCTTGTTCTGCCCTCACTCCCGATTGACAGCTGGGTGTAGGGTCTGGGCCTTGTTCTCCGTCACTCCCCATTGACAACTGGGTTAGGGTCTGGGCCTTGTTCTGCCCTCACTCCCGATTGACAGCTGGGTGTAGGGTCTGGGCCTTGTTCTGCCCTCACTCCCGGTTGACAGCTGGGTGTAGGGTCTGGGCCTTGTTCTGCCCTCACTCCCGATTGACAGCTGGGTGTAGGGTCTGGGCCTTGTTCTGCCCTCACTCCCGATTGACAGCTGGGTGTAGGGTCTGGGCCTTGTTCTGCCCTCACTCCCGGTTGACAGCTGGGTGTAGGGTCTGGGCCTTGTTCTGCCCTCACTCCCGGTTGACAGCTGGGTGTAGGGTCTGGGCCTTGTTCTGCCCTCACTCCCGATTGACAGCTGGGTGTAGGGTCTGGGCCTTGTTCTGCCCTCACTCCCGGTTGACAGCTGGGTGTAGGGTCTGGGCCTTGTTTGCCCTCACTCCCGATTGACAGCTGGGTGTAGGGTCTGGGCCTTGCTCTGCCCTCACTCCCGGTTGACAGCTGGGTGTAGGGTCTGGGCCTTGTTCTGCCCTCACTCCCGGTTGACAGCTGGGTGTAGGGTCTGGGCCTTGTTCTGCCCTCACTCCCGATTGACAGCTGGGTGTAGGGTCTGGGCCTTGTTCTGCCCTCACTCCCGATTGACAGCTGGGTGTAGGGTCTGGGCCTTGTTCTCCCCTCACTCCCGATTGACAGCTGGGTGTAGGGTCTGGGCCTTGTTCTCCCCTCACTCCGGATTGACAGCTGGGTGTAGGGTCTGGGCCTTGTTCTGCCCTCACTCCCGGTTGACAGCTGGGTGTAGGGTCTGGGCCTTGTTCTGCCATCACTCCTGATTGACAGCTGGGTGTAGGGTCTGGGCCTTGTTCTGCCCTCACTCCCGATTGACAGCTGGGTGTAGGGTCTGGGCCTTGTTCTGCCCTCACTCCCTATTAACAGCTGGGAGTAGGTTCTAGGCCAACAGTTTTCCTCGGCTCCTTGGGCAGTACTCCATAAGTTTTTAAGTGTGTAGTTGCTGGTGGAGAGTATTTCTTTATAAATTACCTTTAACCCTGATAGCTGTTAGGACTTTTCTCATTTTCCTTGACGTTCATTGTAGTGTGTCTTGTGCCGTCCAGTTCATTCCTTCATCATTCAATCCAGAGACCTAAGACTTCAGTCTGGGGACTCGTCAGCTTTGTTCTTTGCTTCTTCCTGGACGCTGTGCTTTCTGCCTCTGAAGTGTCTGTCCGATGGGCGAGGAGCTTCTCAGTTAACCGCGTCTCCTGGCTGCTCCCCTGTTCATCTCCTCATTGATCTTTGTTGCATCCTGGGCTAATTCCGAAGCAGCCTGTGACAGTTCATCATTTCTACTCCTGACCAGAGTGTAGCCATGTTTTGAGATTTTAATTTCAATGAGCCTGCTTTTGTTTTCATAATTTGTAATCTAAAAAAAAATTATTTTTCCTTCATAACTTAGTTTTTATAAATCAAAGACATTTTAACACAAATCAGACTACATAGTATCATACATTTTAAACCTTAAAATGTGAGGTTTAAATAGGAATGATAAAGTAAACCAGGGTACTGCCCATCCGGCTGCAGAAATACAACACCCAGAACTCTGTCTCCCCAGGCAGGTCACCCTCCCCCTCCTTAGCCACAGGTGATCTCTAGTGTGGTTGTATAGTTATCATTTCTTTGCTTTTCTTTATAGATTTCCCACTGACAGGCATCTTTAAACTTTATTTAGAATCATGCTATGGTTCCCCTCCTTTAGTCCAACATTATGTTTGTGTGGTTGGTCGGCGTCGCATAGCCGTAGTTCACACTGCCAAATGTTCCCTGCTGCATATTATCCTATACCACGGAGTATTTATCCTCCTGATGATGGCTGTTTGGGTTTCTTCTAGTTTGTAATTAATTTTAGCTTAGTACTCTTTTTTCACGATCCATTTATTCTTGTGTTTTCTGTGTCCTTGGGTTTTTAGTGTGTCTCTTGGAAGTATCATAATGCCATACAAGTGTTAGCTAACGACATTAAAAAGTTATTATTTTTAAGCCTTGAAATCTGATCAAGCAAGCTTTCCTTCCTGTCCTCCCCCACTTTCTTTGTCTTTGGAGGGTATGAAAGGTTACAGGAAACAAAGTTTATGGCTAGTGCCGGATGGGAGAGAATACAGGAGTATCCCCACATAGTGCCCTAAACAGGCACGAAACCTAACAACAAAAAGTGAAGTCACCTCCTGGAGAGAACAAGTAAGGGATCTTGCCTGTGTCAGCCGTAACACGTGGTGTGGGGAAATAAGACTTCCCAGTTTCAATCCTGACGTGCATGTCCACACTCCACACCACCTGTGTCCTGAAAAACCGTAAGCCTGGATTCAAACGGCGAATAAATAAAACAGTTGTCCTGATAGATCTTGAGACATTCATCAGCCATCAGGGGTGCCCCACCCCTCAGCTAAGGGAGGGGGCAGACCCAGGGGTCTACTGTCATAATTTCTCTGTAGACCCTCAGGCCCTGGAGCAAATCTATAAGCTGCTTCTGGCTGAGCACAGACCCCTCCAGACGGTACCCGCCTACTTTGCCCTAGTTCCCATCACATCCCTGACAGGCGTTTACCAACCCATCGAAGATGGTGTCTGATGATGTGGTTATTTGCTGATGACTGATTCCCGCACCTGTTCTCTTATCTTTCAACTGGTGTGTGCCATGAGAGGATCTGAGGTGTGCTGCAAAAATTTTGAAAGATCATCAATTAAATTATTTTCAAAAGAAGTTCAAAGCATAGTAAGTACATTGATTTTTTTTTTCACTTTTTTTATTATTATTTTTTTCTTGATACAGAGCCTCACTCTGCAGCCCTGGGTAGAGTGCCCTGGCGTCATAGCTCCCAGCAGCCTCCTCAAACTCCTGAGCTCAAGCGATTTCTTGCCTCAGCCTCCCAAGTAGTTGGGACTACAGGTGCCCGCCACTACTCCCATCTAGTTTTTTCTATTTTTAATAGAGCTGAGGTCTCCTTCCTGCTCAGGTTGGTTTTGAGCTCCTAGGCTCAAGCAGTCCGCCTGCCTCAGTCTCCCAGAGTGCTGGGATTCCAGGTGAAAACCCCCATGCCCAGCCTTTTTACTTTTTTTTTTTTGTAGAGACAGAGTCTCACTGTACCGCCCTTGGGTAGCGTGCCATGGCATCACACAGCTCACAGCAACCTCTAACTCTTGGGCTTATGCGATTCTCTTGCCTCAGCTTCCCGAGCAGCTGGGACTACAGGCGCCCGCCACAACGCCCGGCTATTTTTTGTTGCAGTTTGGCCGGGGCTGGGATTTGAACCCGCCACCCTCGGTATATGGGGCCGGCGCCCTACTCACTGAGCCACAGGCGCCGCCCAGCCTTTTTACTTTTTTATTTTTATTTTTTTAACCATATAATTTAAGTGTGCCACACAAGTTTAACTAGAGGTTCAAGTGTGATGTGAGATAAAAAAAGGTTGAAAAACACTGCACTAGAGGGTGACAGTCAGCTCCATTCCCACAGCAAAGTTTCTGGCTTATAACTGACCAAAGTCCCTTTTGATGGAGATTATTCTGGATTGCCATATTCACTTAGAATAATCCTTTGTGCCAAAGTTCAGGGTCTCTTGACTCTTCTCTGTCCTGACTCATCCTGATCCACCTGTGTGGTGAACCCTCAGCTCGGACTCCCCCGGCTGGCCACCCTGCACATCCCCCACCTCCTCACGGGCCTCAGCTCAGTGTGCAGGCCACATAGGAGCTGAGGGAGCCTCAGATAGGTGACGAGATCTTTGCCTGTGGTTCCACTCAGCAGTTCTTGGTTCAGGCCGTCCTGTCCTGGTGAGTGGGACAAGACCCCTTTTGCCTTGGCGTTATTCCCCGAGTCCCATCTGACTCCCCATCCTTCACATCAGCCTGCTAATAGTTTGATCGTCTGCATACACCCCACCCCTTCATTTCCCCTTTGTCTTTCTTGTTCAGATATCCCTTGGGACAAAAGATTGGGGCTTCTGTTTTACTTTATTTCTACCACACCCTCCCCTTGCTGTCTCCATTCCATGGCTCAGTGTTAATGTTGGAGAGGACTGTGTGATGGGACAGCCTGTGATGGCACCGACTGCCTCATCACACAATGTGTCCAAAATTATACACCTGTTGCTCTGTACAGCAAAGACAGGAGATAGGCTGGATTTTAAGGCTCTGTTAAGTCCAGTCTCATATTTAAAATTTAGAAGCCTCCTTAGGTCTTATATCTTATTTATTACATGACATCTGTATAACAGTTTCGCTTGTGAAAAGCTTTCTCTAACGTCTCACACTTGATTGTAAGTGTGACCTTTTGAGTTAGCTGTCATCCTCATCTGTCCTTCAGGCTGAGGACACCGAGCCACTGTGATCAGCTCACAGCCCCAGATCGTAGGGCCCCTAAGCAGACAGCCAGCTCCAAGCCAGGTGTCGTGAGCCCACCTCCTGCACCCACGCCGCTGGGTCACACTGATCCCAGGGGAAAGTGTGGCTGCTCCTGACTGTAAATGCATTGTGTCTGTGTTAGTAGAAACCAATTTTGCCTAGAGTCATAGCTCTTCACATCTAGAGTCCTGTGTGCCTTCTTAAGGCATTAATGTTTTCAGTATACCTGCTTTTTTTACAATGGTGTCTTTCCAGATTTCTCTTCTTAAATAATATGGGTCCAACTGAACCGTTAGGCCAGTGTCTAGAGAGCCGTCTCCCACGCCCATGGCCTGTCACCAGTGCACTGCATAGAAGAACCTGAAAGCAGTGCCGGCAGCATCCAGTGTTTCCTTCATAGCTGTGCAGCTGCCTGTCCGCGGTCGGTGGACAGTGACCAGACTGAATCTACTGAGTGAGCCGAGAGAAGTGGATGCGAACCCAGCTCTTCCAGGCAGCAGACGGCTGGTGTGCAGCAGGAAGGGCTGGGTTTGTAGCTGTGGAAGTCAGCAAAGCCCAGAGGCCCAGCTAGGAATGGCCTTCAACTGTCAGATCATTTCATGATCTAAGTTTTTTGAGTTTAGAGTTATTTTGAATGGACTTCTCATGTATTCTCATGGCCTCACTTTTTAATTTCATTATATTCATAGTTACGCAGTTTACTTCAACATTTCTCTGTTACTTACTGATACATGAGTTGTTTCCATTTATTCCATATTAGAAATAGTACTTTTGTTTAGCCATTAAAAAAAATGGAGACTTTACATCCTTCATATTAACCTGGATGGACGTGGAAGACATTATTCTTAGTAAAGCATCACAAAAATGGAGAAGCATGAATCCTATGTACTCAATCTTGATATGAGGACAATTAATGACAAGGTTATGGGGGGGGGAAGCAGAAAGAGGGATGGAGGGAGGAGGGTGGGGCCTTAGTGTGTGTCACACTTTATGGGGGCAAGACATGATTGCAAGAGGGACTTTACCTAACAATTGCAATCAGTGTAACTGGCTTATTGTACCCTCAATGAATCCCCAACAATAAAAAAAAAAAAAAGAAATAGTACTTTTGGCCGGTGCGGTGGCTCACGCCTGTAATCCCAGCACTCTGGGAGGCCAAGGCGGGTGGATTGCTTGAGCTCACAAGTTCCAGACTAGCCTGAGCAAAAGCGAGACCCTGTCTCTACTAAAAAAAAAAAAAAAAAATAGAAAAACTGAGGCAACCTCAGCACTCTGCCCAGGGTGATAGAGTGAGACTCTGTCTCAAAAAATAAAAATAGTGTTTCCTTCTCTCCATATCCACGCCAGCATCTGCAGTTTGAGACTTCGTGACGAGGACCATTCTCACTGGGGTTAGGTGATATCTCGGGGTGGTTTTGATTTGCATTTCTCTAACAATTAGGGATTATGAGCCTTTTTTCATGTTTGTTAGCCATTCGTCTGTCTTCTTTAGAGAAGATTCTATTCATCTCTCTTGCTCAGTGATCTAAGGGATTATTGGCTCTTTTTCTGTTTATTAATTTGCGTTCTCTGTAGATCCTAGTTATCAAGCTTTTGTCTGAATCAAAATATGCAAATATCCTTTCCCAATGTGTAGGTTGTCTGTTTGCTTTGGTTGTTGTCACCTTAGCTGTACAGAAGCTTTTCAGTTTCATTAAGTCCCATTTGTTTATTTTTTTTGTTGTTGCGATTGCCACTGAAGTCTTCCTCAGAAAGTCCTTCCCTAGACGGATAGCTTCCAGTGTTTTCCCTACACTTTTCTTTGAGGATTTTAATTGTTTCCTGGTGGGACTGCAAAGTAATACAACCTTTATGATGGCAGTATGGAGAACCCTTAAAGAACTCAAGCTAGACCTCCCGTTTGATCCTGCAATCCCATTGTTGGGCATCTACCCAGAAGGAAAAAAAAATTCTTTTACCACAGAGAAACTTGCACTAGACTGTCTATTACAGCTCAATTTACAATTGCTAAAATATGGAAACAGCCTAAATGCCCACCAACCCAGGAATGGATTAACCAGCTGTGGTACATGTATACCATGGAATACTATTCAGCCACTAAAAAAGATGGAGACTTTACATCCTTTGTATTAACCTGGATGGATGTGGAACACATACTTCTTAGTAAAATATCATAAGAATGGAGAAACAAGAATGCTGTGTACTCAGTTCTGATTATGAGGACAGTTAAGGTCCAAGTACATGGTGGGGGATGGGGAACGGAGGAATCTGAGAAAGGGGAGGTGGGGGGGGGACAAGCGGTATGGAACCCCTTTTGGGGGCAGGACACAATTATAAGAGGGTCCTTATCTAACAAAAGCAATGAATGTAACCTGTGTACCCTCAATGAATCCCCAGCAACAAAAAATAAATAAATAAAGTAGAAATAGTACAGATAAAAACCATATTTTTATAGAGTTTCTTTTTTTTGATTCCTAGGTCCAAACCTGGAAATACTGGGTCATCATGTCATTAGTCCTGTGTGTCTTTTTTATATATTACCAAGTTGTTCTTTGAAAAGATTATATTAATTTGCTGTGTCACCAGCCCCAAACAGTGGGCCTTATGATCTTTTGAATTTTGTTCCTATTTTATCAGATGAGGCATTCCTGGATGGCTATTTTATTTTGCTAAGCCAACAGTCCATGCCAAATGTCAGTTTGTTAATTTGTATTTTTTTTTAACTTTTTTTTTTTTTTTTTTTGTAGAGACAGAGTCTCACGGTACCGCCCTGGGGTAGAGTGCCATGACGTCACACGGCTCACAGCAACCTCTAGCTCTTGGGCTTACGCGATTCTCTTGCCTCAGCCTCCCGAGCAGCTGGGACTACAGGTGCCTACCACAACGCCCGGCTATTTTTTGGTTGCAGGTTGGCCCAGGCTGGGTTTGAACCCGCTACCCTCGGTATATGGGGCCGGCGCCCTACTCACTGAGCCACAGGCACCACCCTGTATTTTTTTTTTTTTTTTTTTGATGGGAGGTCTACTCGGATTGGCTGCCCATGTGGCCGTATAAATTGAGTACTCCCCTTCCAGCTTTATGTAGTTTCAAAATGTGTTAGTTTTCTAATGCGTTTAATCATATTTATTAACTCTTAGCCAATAAAAGCAGTATTAGGATATGCAAAATGTCTGATAAATCTAAACTGTGTTTTACTTTAAAATACCAGAACAATATCAAGTGTATTTTCCCATAGTTGTATGCAGTTTGTAAAGGAGTCAGTTTTGAGCTGTGATGAGAGTGGACACACATCCAGGGGATGGAGCAAACCTGGGAACAAACCCACTGGGGTGGGTAGGTATCTTGGCCGTCATGCTGAGGCTGGAAAATAGCAATCCTTGATATACTTCGTCAGGCCATATCAAGAAACGGGCTAGAAATCAAAGTGAGCTGAGTGTGGGATGAAAGTGTGCATTTGTGCCCAGGCTTTGCCAGCGACCTGACCTTACCCTAAAAGAGCAAAGTGACAGACTAGAGCAGGCAGGCAGGAGGGCGGGTCCCAGGCACGCCTGCCTCCGGCTGCTGGGGTCTGACCTTTAACTCGGTGGAATCATCACAGATAAATGAAAATTGCTTAGTGAGCGTACATCAAGAGCAGGGGCTCCTATCCGTTCTTTCCCCACATCCCCATTTTTAAAAGTAGGGCAGTGTGCGTGCCTGCACATATGTGTGTAAAAGACATGTCCTGTTAGAAACGTACTTTTTCTCTGCAAAAAATCTGTTAGCTTATCTGGTCTTGGGATTTGAAATAGCTTTTACAAAAGAAACGTCCTCTAATAGGTGTTTTCTCATTTAAATCCAATTCATTTAAAAGAACTATTTTCTTTCCAGTCTCCAGAGAATACAGAGGGCAAAGATGGATCTAAAGTAACTAAACAGGAGGTGAGTATACCTTTGACACCGGTTTTCATTTAAATGAAAGCTTTTTTTTTTTTTTTTTTTTTTAATTTTTTTATTTGTTGTTGTAGTTTGGCCGGGGCCAGGCTCAAACCTGCCACCCTCGGTATATGGGGCTGGTGCCCTACCTACTGAGCCACAGGCGCCGCCCCTAAATTGAAGCTTTAATATGTCGATGATTGTATATACATAACTATTACAAGCATAGCTATCGAGACCGCATGGACGAGAGACCGGTGTGTCTGTGCAGGGTCAGTCAGCCCGGTGTATTTCAGTGGTGTACCCTGATGAGGCATTTCCACTCACTGTGGGGTTTATGTTTCTACCTGTCACTCCTGCCGTCCGTGCGAGTGGATACTGAGAATTCCTTCTGGGCAAAGAGTGAGATAATAAGTAAATTCATCAAGGAGAACAAAGTCTGCCTTTCACAGCAAGAAAATAAAAGGCTGTTGATTTCATAAATTCTCTGCTCCAGTGAGTGAATTATACACGTAAATTACTTTTTAGGTCCTGAATATTTGCCTAAAGGGGGTTATCTCTAAAGTCAAAAACTATGTAAGGATATACAATGTGTCAAAATATTAAAACCTTTTTTTAAAATTAGGAAAACTTTTAGGGTATTGGGATAACTAGTTAGGCAGTGTTCCAGAAATGCTTTGTGTTAAAATACAGATACCTCCACAAGGCTAGAAACTTGGAGGAAGTGCTTGTGTTTGACTCTCTACAATAAAATTGTGAACCTTTAAAAAAAAGAACTAAAAATAAGTAGGAAATGAGATGTAACTGTGATGACAGCCGTTCCCTCTGCCCAGAGCTTTAGAGTGTGTGGAAAACTGCAGCTGTTACCCTTGAACTTATAAACTAAAAGGGATCATGAGTAAGACAAAAACAATATCTAGTTACAGATTCCTTGATTGGGTGATTCATCGTGTGTGGTTAATTATTCAAAGGAGTTTGTCATGATACCAGAACCCCTACACAAGATTTGTACAAGAATATTCAATTTATAAAGAAATAATTTAAAAGCGAAACAAAACACGTACCTAGCACTCACCCTCTGACAGTTTAGGATAGTCACGAAGTTCGTGACCCAAAGCTGAGTCACCACCCCAGTGCTAGAGCCACTCCAAGCTAATAAATAGGAGGCCTACATGGAAAATGGTAAGAACCATGGAAAAGGTGTTAAATGCTTAAATTTTCTTGGAAAATGGCATAATGCAGCTTTTAGGATATTTGGCTTAAGTGTTTTCATATGTGGACACCAGAAAAACATGAGAGTTTCTCCTTAGGGACTGGCATTTAAATTGGTGTGTCAGTCAGAAAACCTAGAAACCATCCTAAACAGTAGATCTTTGATAATCTTCCCTCTCTACACTAGATGCAAATTAAGCTGGTTAGGGATTCATATAATGGATGTGTGTGTTTTTGCTTATACAGCTGTCTTATACATAATTTTTAACCCAAGGACTTTTATTATTTATTTATGTTTTTACTTACTTTTATACTTTACATGATTTCTATATATTTTAGGTATTGTGTATTATTATTATTACCAAAAATATTTTGTAGACAAGACTCTCTACCTATCTTTTTTTTTTTAATAAATCATAGCTGTGTACATTGATATGATCATGGGGTATCATACACTAGTTTCATAAACTGTTTGACACATTTTCATCACACTGGTTGACATAGCCTTCCTGGCGTTTTTTTAATTATTGTGCGAAGACATTTACATTCTACATTTACTAAGTTTCACATATATCCTTGTAAGATGCACCGCAGGTGTGATCCCACCTGTCCCCCTCCCTCTACCCACCTCCCCCCTCCCTCCCCTCCCTTTCCCCCTTCCCCCTATTCTTAGGTTGTAACTGGGTTATAGCTTTCATGTGAAAACCCTAAATTAGTTTCATATCTCTACCTATCTTTTAAGCCAAGTCCAGATTAAAACTCATGACGTGTCCTCAGAATATCAACACACTTGTCTGAAGAGATCAATTAGTGGTAGGTTAGGATAATACATCAGACACTGCATTGAGCGGGGATTTTTCCCCACTGAATTGACCGCATTTTCCAGTTAGGTCAGTGAGTATGCACAGCCGTGACTTTATGGTGAAGAGACACCAATCACAAAGGGGAATCCTCTTGAGAGTCCAAGCTCTGCCGCTGCTGTGGAGTTTGAGGGCATGGTGCCGAGTGTGACTCCGACAGTACATGAGCGAAATAATAAGGCATGACCCTTACACAGTTGACAACAGCTTTTATCATTCACTATTCAGTCTGATCCGTACAATAACTTTAAAATGAGAGGAGGGCGGAGTCATTCCTCAGCAGCAATGTGTGAGAGCCCGTGGTGCACATGGGCTCTGTGGATCCCACAGAGAAGAAAGAAGCAAAGGCCTTGCCTTCGTACGGCTTCTGTTTTAGGAAGGAAGAGAGCGGAGTAAAATAATTGGATATTGGGCATGAAGAGAAGCAAAGTGAAGACGAGGGACCAGGAGCATCAGGGAAGTGCTGCTTCTGAGGACAGATGGGCAGATGTCATCCCTGTTGTAATCAGAGCAAACAGGGCGCTCAGAGAAACACATGATATTTCCCACGTGTTGCGATTGTTAAGTAGCAGAACCAGGAGAGACATTGGAATCTTCTGATCCAAAACCCACTGTCCCCACTCCGCTTTTTTTTTTTTCTTTTTTTTTTATTGTTGGGGATTCATTGAGGGTACAATAAGCCAGGTTACACTGATTGCAATTGTTAGGTAAAGTCCCTCTTGCAATCATGTCTTGCCCCCATAAAGTGTGACACCCACTCCGCTTTCATCGTAAAAATCTAGTAGTCCAGCATCTGTTTCTCCGTCTTCTCTCTCCCCCAACCAAGGCTCTCGAGGGCACCCTTCACTGCTTGCAAGTTTTGAAAAGCAGGTAGCTTCTATTGAACTTCTCATTTGTGTTTGAGAATTAAAAGCAGCTTGCTTTTGGATTTTGCTTGGAAGTAGATGGTGCAACTCAGGAGCCAAAACCAAAAAAACCATAAAAATACTCCCAGATTCCACTGGAATGGTTCCTGTGTTTCAAGCAGTGTTCGGGAGAGTCTCAGCAGTCCCACTTGAATCTCACTATCCCTGCGAACACTCATTGTGTGATTGGACTTCTTTGTTGCTTTTGCAACCAGGACATGAAGGTAGAAGACGCCTGGCTTTCAGAGGAGACTTCACCAGATTTTCTCTGACCCAGAGGATGATGAGTTCATTACCAAATACTTACTGTATAATTGTGTTGTGCCCAGCAGCTAGGTATGTCGGGGACCAAACCCTCACATTCATTGTGGCTGTCCCTGTTGTGGTGACTTGTCATTCTGAAAGCCTTCCTCCCCTCCCTGAGAGCCGCTCGTTTGACTGCTATTCCTGAGGATTCACAATTAATCAAGATACCAAGAGAAATTCTTAATCTCTCTCTTCCTTAGTGTCTCTTTTGACCACCCGAGTCTCAAATGAGTACTTCAAATACAAGTGTTTTAAAGAGAAAAAAAATAGCAGTGTCGTCTAGTTCATATCCAGTCAACATAGCACGATCTTTTATAGATGTTATTAAGGCTATGGAAGCTGATGGAACGTTCCGGGAAGGCGTCCACACTCGCATGCATAATCAGAACTGCCGCCTGTGAGTGAAAGGTTTGTCTCAGCCTCCGCTGTTTGCAGTGAAAATGAAAATCTCTCAGAATGGCTCCTGGAAAGGAAAATTTAAGAAATGGCTTCCTCCCTTTTCTTCATGGCCTATACAGAAGAGCTGGTAAATTTTACATAGGAAGTCATAAGACGGTTCTACAGTAAAAGATATGCTGTTTAAAGACTTGTTGGTTTAGATTAGAGAGGCAAATTTTATTTTTACAATAATTTCCTAGGCTTTTTCATTTTGGAACTCTTGTACTGGACCTGAATTATAAGAAGATACTAAGTCCTTTGGCTCAAAACAGCTTTCCTGGGGGTGCTTAGATCAGAATGGCTCTCTCAGAGGACATCCCTTCCCTTGTCCAGGAGGTCCAGGGGTGCACGGGGAGAGGACAGCAGAGAAGCAAGAGTGTCGTGGTTAGAGAAGCGTTCACCTCATCAGTGAGGTTTTCTCAGGTCGACCAGATGGGTAGGGAGGCAGTTTTGACTAATGGGTAACACGTCTGGCCCCTTCTCAGGCCCCAAACTAGAGGTTAACTGACCTTTACCCCCCTGCAGCAGATTCCCTGTTGCTCACCCTTTTCAGTCATTTCGATGTTTACTGAGGGCCCCTGCCAGGCACTGGACCTGCAGAGGTATAAAGGAATATGGGGTCCCGTGTGGTAGGGGGTGCAGCTGCCAGTCAGATGCAGGGGTGACAGTAAGGAAAGTCCAACATGGTGCACACGGGTTCACCCCAAGCGGGGAGAGAGTCATATACGGCCCATTCAGCATGTGAGCATGGAGGCCTCCACTTTTGCTCCTGGAAGGGCCCTTCCGCCCACTGTGCTTTGCTTGAGATATGATGTGGGTAGTTCTTAAGGCCACACTGCAGCTTCAGAGCTCAGCTCTGTTTGGAAATTGCGGGGTGCTCCTTTGCTCCTGCTGCCCAGGAAGCTCACAGAAGGAGCACAGGGTACCCGCTTGTTGCCCAGTATAATTTATGATGTTGCCTTTTCTTCAGTGACCATGCAGCTCACCACCCTGGGAAAGGTATGGCGGGATTTAGGTTCTCACTCTCATGGCCTGGGATGTTGTGGAATGCACCGTGACAGTCACAGCAGGTGCTGTGTCACTTCCTTTGGGAGATCTGACACCCATGCTCCTCCCGCACTCGTCCCCAGGGCTGTGTGCCCAGCTGGGCAGTGACAGTGCCCAGCCCACCACTTAACCTGCACTGGCTCCCCCTGTCAGCGCATTCAGCTGATGGGGCTTAAGTCCAGCTCTGGTCTTTCCTCTGGACCCCGGGGTTAAACTTACTCATGGAGGCTCTGGCCCTCCATTTCCTTCTGTAGTTTAAAGAAAGATGAGTTTAGCTTCTCTGGCTATTTGCAGCAAGAAAATTCTTAGATGTGCAGATGGCAAGAAATACTTCTTCCAATTTGGCCTGACCAGCTGACCTAGACTGGCCTAAGTTCCACTTCAAGAATTCCGTGACTCCTCGTAATCACAGCCTAGATTCCTACTGACCATTTTTTGCTGACCTCCTTCGAGAAAAATTTGAAACACAGAAGGTGTTGTAATGAGGCAGAGTGTCCATACGGCAGTAAGAATTAGGAAAAAGCTCAAATTCATTTACTCAGCAAATATTCTCAGGTATGTCCTGCGTGTCAGGTAGGATCATACTTGAGCGAGAGCATGAAGAAAGTCCACGGGAAGTGTGGAGTTACTTATTTCTGGAACATGTAAAGAAAGGCAGTTTCCACTTTGAGAATGTGGAATTTCTTGGGGAGCCCATAGAATATCAATTCTGTCTGCTGTTGTTGAAGTGCCTAGGACAGTTATTTTAAATTTTCTGTATAGTCTCATTTGCTTTAACTTGTAACATCCTTGAAGAAAAAAAAAAGAATTCTCAAAAAATATCAATTTTCCCTTCACAGTTCCTCTTGAACTTCCCTAAACTTTTGAGATTAAAAGAAAAGATTAATGAGGTTATTACTGTAGTTAAATCTTTGAACATAGACTTTTAATGGATAAATGTGTTTATTTTGTTTCAGGTTATACCAAGTCTTTCTTGTTAACTGCCTAAAATTTGTACTCTTTTTTTATTTAACGTAGCAAGGTGGGGGAACTCCTGTTTTAGTGGAACTCCTATTTTAGTTTCTACACAATAACATAAGGCTCTTCTTGTGTTAACTTAAAAGCATTCGTTCCATTTCTAAGAAACAAGACACTAGTTGTAAGTAGCACCTCAAAGTTCTTACTGTTGATTTTGTCATAAAAGAAGAGGTGATGGGCTCGGCGCCTGTAGCTCAGTGGGTAGGGCGCCAGCCACATACAACAGAGCTGGCGGGTTCAAGCTCAGCCTGGGCCTGCTAAACAACAATGACAACTGCAACCAAAATAGCCGGGCGTTGTGGCAGGCACCTGTAGTCCCAGCTGCTCGGGAGGGGTGAGGCAAGAGAATCACTTGAACCCAAGAGTTGGCCACAGCAGTCTACTGCGGGTGACATAATTAGACCCTGTCTCAAAAAAAAAAAGTAGAGGTGTTACAGTTTGGGGTGAAGCCTAAATTCATCTTCTTTTCCTTTCCTTACCACACCCTTAATTGGGCCATTTATTTGAACAGTGTGCCTACACCTCTTTAGAAATACTTCCTCTGAGTGGGACAGTGCCCTGGGTGCTTGGAGTATGTTTTACCATGCTACCTGGAGAGGGTGATGGGGTCGTACATTATATTCGTTCAACAAGGTTTTATATATGTATTTATATATATGCATGTGTATGTGTGTGTATATGCATGTGTGTGTGTGTATATATAGTGGATTTTTTAAATCATCCTTGTTCTGTAAAATCACCAAAACAATTTTTCCCATTTCCTTTGTAGCCCACAAGACGATCTGCCAGATTATCAGCAGTGAGTACTGTAGAACCCCTTTGTGTTCGTTCTTACAAATTCATGTTCCTTTTGTCCAAAGCAAAGCAGCAAAAGGAAGGTGTTTCCAATGAGCTTGTTTATTTTCTTCCTGAAAGTGACCTGGGGTCGTCATTTGTAGTAGAACTGACCGCCATTGAGCCAAGCCATTCACTTGATCCAATGTATCAGCGAGAACAGTGGCTGAGCCCCATTAGCAAGAATATAAAGCCCGGGGTGTTGGTTGACACTGCTGGGTCTCAGAAGCAAAAGAAGCTCCTTACGCAGAGTCCTGGCCTTCAGATTCCACCTATGATGTGCTGAAGTAGACAGAATTCTGATTCTCTGTCCTCAGCTCAGACTTTAGAACATTTCTCAGCCCACTGTCGGAAGGTTCTGGAAGTTGTCTGAATCCTTCCACTTTGGCTTCATTCCAGACTTGGAGAATCTTAGTGAAAGTAATACTTCAACTTTGCCACTGGAAGCCTCCTCCTGTGGGCCAGGCTCAGGGTCAGAACACAGCAGGGATGGGCAGGCGTGGCTGAGCCTCAGCCGTGAGCCTGCTCCAGCCCTTCCTCTCCAGGCTGTGCTCCCCACGCCTCCCGGCGGCCGGTCTCTTCACAGGGCCCAGGCTGACTCTCGGGTGCAAGATTCGGGTAATCCAGGCTGCTCTCTGAAAGGCATTGATATCATGGCCAAAATCGTGTATCCCCCATGGTGGGTTTCATCCTCAGCCTCTCCCACCCACGCCTGGTACGGGGGGGGAATCAAACCAGAAATGGGTGTCAGGACCGCTCACAAGTGCAGAAGCACAGCCAAGTGTTGGCTGGGTGAGCCAGTGTTTCACGTGAGGCCCTAAAGGAATGGTATTAGGGTGGTAAGGAAGACTTTTAAAAACTGGGGCTGATGTTGTGACTCTCTGGGCAGTTAAGGGAATTGACCTTGTAACTCAAAGGAAAACCAAAATATAAAACGAGGCTTTTCCTTAGCACCAGGACCCAGCAGTATAAGTACCTTGCATTGAAATTGTTCCCTGAGCTGCCAACACAGGTTTCCCCCCTACGGCAGCAGGATCACAGGCTGCGAAGCCTCATTTCCCGGTCCCCTCAAAAGTCCTTGGATCCTGGGTCAGGGGGGAAGGTCTGTCATACAGAAAATAATACAGAAGGAAATTATTTGCTATAAATTTGAGAAAATATGTGCATGTGTATTAATGCAATGTGTCAATATGCAATAACAATGTTTTCTAAGTCCTTAAAATGTGAAGGCTGCTGTATTTGGGGAGCAGACTTAGGGTGGTTAGAAGATGAATACAAACATTCCTTACTTTTCAAGCTCAATTTTCTTTTTTTATTTGAAAGGTCATTTCTAACAGCCAATCTTCTGGAATTGAACTGTCTACAATTTCACTTTATGCCCTTGATGAAAAGGGCCAGATTCAGTGAGCACCTAAACCACCTATAGGAATTGGGGAAGAACGTGTATTTTTCTCCATGGGGGAGACCCTGGGCAGTGTTTTCTATTTAAAGACCATTCTCCTGGTACCAGGAGAGAGATACACTTATTCTTTTGTTTTTGTAGCTCTAGGAGAGAAGTATTTGCCCTAAAATATGTGCAGATAACTCGTGGCTGAAACTGGTTATCGTTGCCCAGTGTCCCACTTGCTACCTGGTTTCAGGCCCCTGGAAAGCTGGCCCAGCTTGTGTCCTGGTGTGGAGGGCCCAGGCCTACAGAGAGGAGAGGAGGACCATGGGGCAGGCAAAATTGTTTCCCTAGGGACTGGGGCACTCTTTAGCGAATAATACCTGTGAAAAAACTCAAACTGTGGGAGCTGACAGTGGACATTTTTATCCTTATAATTGTGTTCTTAATAAAATGCTCTAGAGACAAACGAGCCCAGTGTCTGAGTGGGCCGGAGATTGTCACCTTCAGCTAGCATTGGAGAAGATAAAAGGAACAAGCTTGGAATCTGCATCAGAGGTGCTAGGATCTGGAAATGGTTTGAAATACCTCCCAGGCAGCAGGGCTTTGCGGGGGACTGTGCTGTGACTTCTAGACCAGCGGGAAGGCCAGTGCACTGAGCTCCTGGAGTCCTTTGCCCAAGGTCTGCGTCATTCCTCTTCCCTGTGCTCTGATAAAAGGAAGTGGAGACATATCGGAGATGGGAGTGTAAGCCTGTTTCTAGAGACCTGTTCTGGATGATGAGGTGGCTTCTCCAGATCTCACCTGCCATTCCCTTGCAAGCCCAGGGTGGGAACAGTTGTGAAATGCAGAGGTCTTTCTGCTGTTACCTGGTGCTGAAACAGACGCAACGGTTTCAGTGATCAAAGCTATAAGCAAAATGCATGTTGCCTTTTGTAGTCCCTCTGTGTGCCTTTTGGTGCTGATGTCATCTTTTTCAGGGTTTATGTCATTTAAATTGTCTTTTCAGAAACCTGCTCCTCCGAAACCCGAACCTAAACCAAGAAAAACATCTGCTAAGGTAAGAGGTATTCTTTCCCACCCTGGGCTTTCTATGAAACAGTGAATATGTTACAATTCCACACCCGAAAATCGTTCAAGGAAAGGCCACGTTTAATGATTTAGGCTAGAATGTACTGACCAGAAAACCATTACCATGGTTGGGGCTTTCGGAAGAAGCAGAAAGCAGTTGTGCTGTTTGGTCACCCGGGCATGGTGGGGTCAGCAGGTGCCTCGTGTCCGGGAGTCTGGGAGCCTGCTGGAAGCGAGGCTTGCCGGCACGGGGGCCAGGGGAGAGGGCTTAGCTGGCCAGTCTGGTAACAAGTAATGACGTTGTGATGCCCGTAAATACCACCAGCAAACGTTCCTACGACCCTTCCACTGCGCCAGACGCTGTCTCCAATGCTTTACCCTCGGGACCCTCACAGCCACGCTGTTGAGATAGACTTGACTATCTTGCTTTGCAGATGAGGAAACTCAAGTACAGAACTGCACTTCAAAATGTCTTTGCTGCGCTCTACTCTGGAGGGCATTGTCCCTTCTTGGGAATTGTTTGAAATGCGTATATAGTGACAGGTGTAGGTGATGTAGGAAGCAGAACTCTCTTCTGTGGCTTGCTCTTAAATTTAGGCACTTCCCTTCACCTGGGCTTCCTTTTGAAGCGCTTTCCCGGTTTTTCTGTCCCAGGGGAGGTGTTTGCCTAGGAAGCGGCATAGGAGCCGCGGCTTCCCCAGCTCTGCCGCCCCCTTCATAAGTCCTGCCCCTCCCTGGGCACAGTGTCCTCCAGCAAACAGGGGATAGGAGTCACTGTACATTTTCCTGGGTTCAGCATAACTCACTTGAAATGCTGCAAAATCAGGTTCCCCATGTCACCTGAAAGGCCACCATGGTTGCTGTGGTGCACTTTGCACCGAGGCTGGGGGGACTCGGCCAGGTTGCACTCTGACGTGCTGTTCTCCTGTGCTCTGATCCTCCCTTAGAAAGAACCTGGAACAAAGCTCAACAGGGGTGCTAAAGGGAAGGAGGAGGAGAAGCAGGAAGCTGGAAAGGAAGGTACTGCACCATCTGAAAATGGTGAAACTAGAGCTGAAGAGGTACTTTCCACAAATGCCTCCCACTGATTGAATCAGTGTCTTTAAAGAAATTGCTCAATCCTTCAGCCAGTGATAGCATGTTCTTAATGTCTCTCTTTATTGCCTGTAATGTTATTACAGATCCACATCTCTCGCTCAACTGTTAATGTCTCAACTTCCAGAGGTACCCCACCCAGCACACTGTCAGTAAAGGGGCAGATTGAAACAGTGAGAGTTAAGGGTACAGTAGAAAATTCTGCACGTTTGCAGTGACTAGAATCAGATAGTAGTGTGGTGTTTTTTATTATGAACAGTGGGAACTTGCAGGTAAGGCTTCTGTGGCTTCTGTTTGAAAAGCAGAAAGCAATAAATGCAGCAGAGCGTTTGCATACTATATCCCTGCCTTGTCTGTTTCACACCCAGAATTGAAATGGTTTTTCAGTAAAGCTACAAAAAAAGGTTCAAAAGTGTGTGTGTTGGTGGGTGGAGTGTTCTTTGGTTATACTAGTTTTAGTAGTAACTATCTTTTTTTTTTCCTTTCTTTTTCACAGGCACAGAAAACTGAATCTGTAGATAACAAGGGAGAATGAATTGTCGTGAAAAAATTGGGGTTGATTTTATGTATCTCTTGGGACAACTTTTAAAAGCTATTTTTACCAAGTCTTTTGTAATTGCTAATTTTTTAGGACTCTACTAGTTGGCATACAAAAATATATAAAGATGGACATTTTATCCTCTCCTAGTCATGCTTTTTGGAAATTTCCATCATCCTCAAGTAAAATAAATCTCAGTTTAATATTGGAAGCTGTGCGTAACATTGATTCAGCATTCTATGCACTCGCTTTAAAAATTTAGTCCTGTGCATACTGTGGTGTTTTTACTGTGCACATTCGAATTTTTCACGCAGTTTTTTCTAGAGCAATAATCAGTGGTGCTTTTGTATCTAGGTTTTTTGTGATTTTAATGAAACATGGATAGTTGTGGCCACCTGCTGACTATTTGTGGTTTAAAATAAAAGGTTTTCTTGTCTGCAAAATGCCCGCCTTCCAGTGTCCTTCCTAAGTTCAGGGAGGGGTGCGTTATATTGTTGCAGAAAAGGTGAAGAATTTCTGCATTGTGCCATGGTGGTAAATCCGATAGGTCAAACAGGATTGATTCTTAATTTTCTGGCCTTTAACATTGATATAATTTAAATAAAGTCATTTGTGACTGTTTATGTAGATGACTTACATTTAATTCACTTTATACCAGAAGTAGCCAGAAATGATTATCATATAATGAAATTTCATAAAACACATTTTTTTTTAATTCTTATAAACAGGCTAGAGTTCTTTTAAACAGCAGCTACTAAATTAGGGCTCGTTTTTGAAAGTCTCCCATTTTCAAAATACAGTAGAACCTCCCCAATGGACTTCCTCCCTGCACTAACCACCTCCTTAAGTTGATCCCGTTTTCCTAGACCAGACGTGCACCCCATGTACATACCAGCACACTAGGCCTGTTGCTTGTGCTGACCACCTCTGTGCAACATTTGTTAACAGTCTCTTGAGTGGTATTAAAATACTTTCCCATTCAGCTGAGGACTCCATAGCTTTGAAAGCCCTTTACCCAACATGACCCCAACTCAGGTCAGTCTTAAAGTGAAGTTGGCGTGGCTATTATTAGAGTCTTCTCTGGGCTCAGAAACCGTGAGGAAGAGTATGTGACTTACTGGGAAGAGAAAATCTAGGCTTGAATCTTCTGAATTTTATCACGTCCCTGTGTCTATGAAAGTGCCAGGAACAAATGAGTTCTTGTATAAATGTAATTTTTTGTTGTTTACATTTCCAAGAACTTTGTTACCTGCTTGAGCACCCCAGGACAACTAAATTCTGGGGATTCTGCTTAGATGAAGACTTGAATCTTTTAAGATTGAAATAGGACCTGCACTGCCCAGGGACTCCTGCAAAAATCTTTTGTCTTTCTAAGCCTAAGATGCTTTTAGGTGGTGGTTATCCACAAAAACAAGATCCCTCTTCCAGCTTATGTTTTGGGGCTAAGAACTTAAATTTGTGTCACTGTTCAAGTCTGTCATTAGTTGACCATAGATATTAACCATATTATATGCAGAATAATCTCGTTCATAATTTCCTTGGCTTCTGATTGTGAAAGGTACTGTACCTTAATTCATGAGTTTTGGATATCCTGAAAACCACTTTTACCTCAAAGAAAAATATCTGATATCCTATGAACACTTTACAAAAATACTTTCAATATGCAGCTAGTATCTCGTATATTGCTGGCTCATTTTTTTGTTTGTTTGTTTTGTAGAGACAGTTTCACTTTATCGCCCATGGTAGAGTGCCGTGGCATCACACGACTGACAGCAATCTCCAAATCCTGGGCTTAGGTGATTCCCTTACTTCAGCCTCCCGAGTAGCTGAGACTACAGGTGTCCACCACAACACCCGGCTATTTTTTTTTTTTCTTTGCAGTTTGGCTGGGGCTGGGTTTGAACCTGCCACCCTCAGCATATGGGGGCGGCGCCCTGCCCACTAAGCCACAGGCATCACCCTTGCTGGCTCATTTTTAATCCAGAAGTGGACCGTAAACTGTATAGGCTTCCTTATTTTAAAATTACAAAAGTGGCACAAGGGATTTTTTTTTTTAATCAGACATTACAATAATATGCAAAGCTAAAAGTCAAAACTCTTTCCCCCATTCCTACAGCCCAGAGGTGGTCCCTGCATTCTGTTTTCTTTAACTGTATGTGTGTGATACATGTGTGTGTGTTTACATGTGAACATACGCACATACGGATACACGTGTAATTTCTGAAAGACAGGATCATACTATACCTTGTATTTGGAATTTACTCAGCCAGTTGGAGATACACATCGTTTCTGATGACGTTGCTGCCGGTGGTGCTGCAATACCATGCTTGTACACACAATTCTGCATGCTTAGTATCTGCTCAGCTAAATAATTTCCCAGAAATAGAATGTCAAGTTCAAAGGGAATGTACAGGTAAAGTCTGCACTACTGACAAAAAAGTCAAACCTATTTCCGCTCCCACCAGCAGTGCGACATCCTGTGATGCTTTACTAAGAAGTTCTACTGTATCCAAGTTAATACAAAAGATGGAAAGCCTCCATCGTTTTAATGGCTGAATGCTATTCCATAGTACACATAGACCACAGCCTGTTAATCCATTTCTGGGTTGGTGTTGCACAGTTTCTCGGGTTGATTCCACATCTTGGCCATTGGGAATTGAGCTGCCACCAGATACAGACTTAGACTCACTTAAAACTGAAAAGGGAGGGCGGCGCCTGTGGCTCAGTGAGTAGGGCGCCAGCCCCATCTGCCGAGGGTGGTGGGTTCAATCCCCGCCCCGGCCAAACTGCAACCAAAAAATAGCCGGGCGTTGTGGCGGGCACCTGTAGTCCCAGCTGCTCGGGAGGCTGAGGCAAGAGAATCGCGTAAGCCCAAGAGTTAGAGGTTGCTGTGAGCCGTGTGACGCCACGGCACTCTACCCGAGGGCGGTACAGTGAGACTCTGTCTCTACAAAAAAAAAAAAAAAACTGAAAAGGGAGCTTTGTGATTATCCCCCTCCCCCTCATGGGGATGGAGTCTCTGAAAGCCCAGGTTTAAATGATATTTACATGTAGATCTTCATGGCTTTGAATCAGGCAGTGATTTCTTAGGTAGGACATCAAAGCAGAAGAAACTAAAAATTGCTAAGTTGGATGACACCAAAGTCAAAAGCTTCATGAAGATCATCCATAGGATTGAAAATATTTTCAAATCCTGTATTCTGACCAGGGTGTAGAATCCAGAATATGTGGAGTGGCCGTAAAGCTCCACACTATTTTAAATTGCACACATACTTTATGGCTTTACACAGACTTTGTATAAAGAACTCTTAGCATTAAAAAAAAAAAAAAAAGACAAACCACCTTTAAAATGGGCAAAAGATTTGAATAGACATTTCTCCAAAAATGTGTATCAGTAACCCATAAGGACATGAAAGGATATTTAACATTTTTAGTAGTTACAGGAAAAAAGCAGCTCAACACCATAACGAGGTATCCCTTTATACCCACTGGGTTGACAATAATACTAATAACAATAAATGGAAAACAGCAGGTATTGGAGAGGAAGTGAAGAAAAGGAAGCTTTCATTTTTTGCTGGTGGGAATAGCCAATGGGCAGCCAGTTTGACAGCTTCTCAAAGAGTTAAAACAGTTACAGTGTGACCAGCGATTCCACTGAAAATACGTGTGCACACGAAAACTTGTACGCAGATGTTCATAGCAGCGTTACTCATAACCGCCAAAAAGTGGAAACAGCTCAGATGCCCATGAACTGAGAAGTAGGTGAATGAATGTCCTTACAGCAGGCTGGTATTCATCCATAAAAAGGATGGGGATGCTGACATATGCCAGGGCACAGGTGAACCTCAGAAAAAAGAAGCCACACAGAGGCCCCCTGCAGGAAATACCTGGTATCTGCCGATCTGCAGAGACAAAGGGATTAGTGGCTCCCAGAGGATGGAGGCAGGTGGGAAGGGACTTGGCTGCTCAGGGTGCAAAGTGTTCTGTAGAGGTGACAGAAATGTTTTAGAATTCAATAGTGGTGATGTCTGCACAACTTTGTAAATACACTAACCACCACCCACTCTGTATTCTTTTCATAAGGTCACCGAAAGCACAGATCTTAGACTCGGGAGGCCTGGGTTTAAATCCCAGCACTATTTATTTCTAATTGTGTGAACCAAGACAGGTCATTTAAGTTCTACCTGTCATTTTTCTCATCTCTAAAATAAAAGTAATACCCATCTAAGCTATTAGAATGGAATGAAATTGTCACTGCAAAATTACCTAGTTCAGTGCCTCCAATACTGATTTTCCACCAATGTCTGTTGAATTAGAATTAGAGAAAGACAAATAGGCCTTGTGGGCACACTCTGATGCGTGTGCGTCACTTGTGTTTGTCATGGGCAGTCAGACTCAGGTCAGCGAGTCCTCCTTGAGCAGCTCAAAAGGAAGACGCACACTGCTCTGAGAAGCAGCAAACTGCCTGGGGTCAGTCCTGTCACTGTTACTGATTGTACCGCCATGGATATTTCACTCAATATCTCTGTATTGTAGTGTCCCCATCTGTAAGTGCAAATAAAAATAGTAACATACTTTATAGGGTGTTATGTTAAATGGTACAAAATAAATGTTCAGGAAGTATTAATGTAACCAGCTCTATAAACAAATTTCAATGACCCCTATATATTTTTATAATCTTCTTCCTCCCACGTTTTAGATTTTCAGACCAGTAGGGCATGATAACCACAACCCTGAAGCTTTTAACTAACTAATTGACCTTTCAGAGTTGTTTCCCAGAAATGGTGGACCTTCTTCAGGACAGGAGCTGAGATTCTGAAGGCTCCCTGGCAGACTTCTGACACCAAGACTCATCCCCCACCGCCCGCCCTGATGCACGTAGCCCCTCTTTTAAAAGCCAGTGATCTCCATCAGTCAAAGAGACAGATTTGAGACTGATTCCTCATTCTCCCAACAGGCGTCTTTCAAGTTAAAAAATGCCCTTCTTTCTTGGCAATCCTCATCATGGTCTTAATAATTCACTCTTTGCATGGCCAGTAGCTAAACCTAGACCAGAGCCTCCTTGAGCAGTTTCGATGACATTAATATTAGTCAAGAGGCGCTGCTGCTGGAGGGAGTTGGAGGTGGGCGCGGCAGTGGTACCCAGGCAGGATGATCTCCGTGAGGCTGGAAGGCAGGAACCCAACCTCCATGTGCGGCCGCAGTCTGGGTCAAACAATCTTCGAAAACACTCCTACTGGTTGGATCTTTGGCTCTTCATTCTTTTCGACGTGGTAGTGTTTTTATTTGTGTATTTTTGGCCATGACTGGTTTGCTGATAGCTGGCTTCTGGAATGAATTCTGCAGTTGACTACAAACTTCTTGAAAAAAGAAGACAGGATTGTACAGCAGAATTTCAAAACTCTATGGGACTTTCATTTTAGACTTTTCTTTTGCTTATTTGGAGAACTCTATTAAATGGGCAGGATCTTGCCCATTCATAAATAAGTTCTTAAAATTAGACCCTTTAATTCATGTTTAAAAACTTTGTAACATCTGGTGGCTTTACAGGGTTGACTATAAAAATATTTGTATTTAAAGGTTTAGTGATTCATTAGGAAATAGAGTAATGTCTTTCTTTAACATTTTAAGGGTTGATCAGGGTTTAATATGCTGAAAATGATATGGTGAATAATAATTTGAGGTATTTATAAATTCAAAAGTAAATTATTCAAAAGTGAAGGAACAATTTTCAGAGGAGGAAGGGAGTATTTTTAAGATTGCAGAGAAGGGCAACAAAAAAGATACACAGAAAATGTAGGCCCGCAATTTGTTTATTGGCTCTAAGCACCAGTTTAATTTTTATTAATAGGTAAAGTGAGCATCTTATGAAAAGGTATGTCATGGGCGACAGGTTGATGTAGTCTTAGAAAAAGTTGTTAATACCCAGTGTTAGAAAGCTGCCTTGCACGTCCTTTTACCTGGATGTTGTCTTTCTTCCTTTCAAACTCTTGAGCCCCTAACGTGTCTGTAACTTACTTAAATATTTCAGCAACATCAATGTGATTATTTACTCATTCAGCAGAAGTTTGAGGTCTCTTTGGCCAGCGTTATCATAAGACACAGTGAACAAAACAGACAAAAATTCCTGCCTTCGTGAGGCTAGAGGTTAAGGTTGTTATTCAGCTTTCGTTAGTGTGTGTGTGTTTGATGTGTGGCCCAAGACAATGCTGCTTCTAACGTGCAGCAGAGAAGAAAAAGGGTTGGACGTGTCTAAAGGACACAGACCTGGAATTTCACTGAATTTACTAAATAGATTGTATCACTTGTTTTTGCAGTACTTGCTAATAATTTTATCTAATAAATGTATACTTACGTAAAAAAAAAATTATTAGTCAAAATGAGGAGCAGACGAGACGTTAGCTCCTTGGGGCAGGTGTCAATGTCTTATTCTTCCTTGTGCCTGTAGGGCCTGGCACAAAGTAGAAACTCAATAAATGCTTGTTGAATTGACCATGATCTTCAATAGATAAGAAAGAACCAAGCTCAGGGCCGTTACCATTGTTAAATCCCACCTCCAAGTTAAGCTAACTGGACAGTGTCACCCAAACATACGAACCGAAATTCTGGCAACTATTCCTTAGAATTAATGCGAAAATGAAATCTTTTATCTCATTTAGTTTGTACTTAGCGAAAGCCTTTTAAAATACTAATATCACAACTTTAAGAACAACTTTCTGTTGGTTGTGATACTATTCTTGGGCAATGTTTGTTGAGCCTGTATACTCAGCATTTAACCTAGTCCCAACTTCATTTCTCTAGAAAAAAATACCCTGATCTGTAATACCTTTCTTTCTTGATCATAAAGAACTTACCAACTGAACAGAAAATACTCCTTTAGAGATAAATAAACCTGGACCTAGGCTAATGGGTCTCCCTGAATTCCTTGAAGTTAAGTCATAACTCTGCAGAGGCAAGAATTCCTGAGGTCTCTAGTTTCTCTCTGTTTTTGGCTTTGATTTCCCCTTTGCAATAGGACAAGCAAACAGTTGCTCAGACTTTGAATATGTCCAGTTTTGAAGAAATTATCACCCAGGCAACTCGGAAAGTTACAAAGTTCTTGTTGAGGCAAGAACTGTCTTCTTGCAGCTGACAAACATTGATTCCAGTTCAACTAGCATCGGGGACGTGGGAACTAATCTGATTCTTCCTCCAGTAGCTCTTCAGATGCCTGAAGATATCTGTCATATCCCATTTGAAACACCTCTTTTTCTCATCCATCCTCACAGATTATGGTTATGGGACATAGGCATCTCTTAAAACTATGATACGCTTAAATGAGTCTTGTAAATTTGGATGGTTGAGCAATGGGAGTAATTTTCAAAACAGTCACATTAGGTTGAACCATATGAAATGTCTCCCTTCTCTTCTTGTTTGGACTTGCAAAGACAGCGATTTCATGTGGCTCAACCTACACTTTCCCCAGTTCTTCCCCCTCTGCAAATTTCACTAGTGTAACTTCTGTGAATTCATCCTAATCTCTAACAAGTGTATTTTGCCAAACAAGGAGTACTCAAGAATTGCCCCAATATCTGTCTTCCAGGGTCATCCGTTCATCAACAATGGACAGAGTCTCACTCTGTTGCCCTGCGTAGAGCAACGTGGCCTCATCACAGCTCACAGCAACCTCAAACTTCTGGGTTCATGCAGTCCTCCTGCCTCAGCCTCCCTAGTAGCTGGGACTACACAACACTTAATTTTTCTACTTTTAGTAGAGACAGGATCTCTCTCTTGCTCAAGCTGGTCTTGAACTCCTGAGCTCAAGTGATCTTCCAGCCTTGGCCTTCCAGAGTGCTGGGATTACAGGCATGAGCCACCACACCTGGCTCATCAAAAATATATTGAACATCAAATACTAGGCATTTTGCAAGACACTAGGGGTACAGTAGTGAGATCAATTTCCCACTCCTACAGTATGTAGAGTCTGGTGGGGAGTCCAACATTAATTACATAGTATCACAAATAAATGTGCATTTACAAGAGCTATTACTGAATCCCAGCCTCTTCCATGATAAACATTTAATGTAGTTCCTCTAAAGGATTTCATTTTGAGGCCTACATCTCAAAGATGCTAACAGATGTTAGCCATAAACAAACCCACAAGAAACTAAACAAGTTAACTTCAGTGAATAACGTTTTAAAGTATTATTCATCTGACTGCCCAGAGCGACAGTTTGGGTTTGGCATACTTAATGCCTAGTTGTCCTTCCATGAAGTAATTAGTCCTGGCTCTTCCACTGATAACTTTTTGGATTAGAAAACCTCCGTCTGTCACGCGAATGACCTACAAAATTTGAATATTGCAAATAGAGTTTTGGGGGAATAAAGGAGGAGAGGAAGGTGGCATGAGAGTTGGGAAGCAGAACAGACCTTAGTGATTATCCAACTTAGTTTTATTCTTAGAGCTAAGACTCCACTGACTTTTTTTTTTTTTTTAATTTTTCCCCTGAAAAATGTGTGGAATCTTCAGATGGTGGGATTTAAATCAGAATAAGGTGATTCAAAAAAGATGATTTTACTCTGATGGAATTCAATGTGAGAAACTGATCATGAATAGTGCTTTTACTTTTTTTTTTTTTTTTTTGAGACAGTCTCATTATGTCACCCTTGGTAGAGTACCATGGCATCACAGCTCACAGCAACCTCCAACTCTTGGGCTTAAGTGATTCTCTCTTGCCTCAGCCTCCCAAGAAGCTGGGACTACAGGTGCCTGCCACAAGCACAGCTATTTTTTTGTTGTTGCAGTTGTCATTGTTGTTTAGCTGGCCTGGGCCAGGTTCAAACCCGCCAGCCTCGGTGCATGTGACTGGTGCCGTAACCACTGTACTACAGCCGCCGAGCCGTGAATGCTACTTTTAAAAACTGGTTTTACTCACTGTGGGAAGAGAACCATAGCCACATTTAACAAGCAACTGTTAAGTGGCTACTGTGTTCTGAACTTTGTGCTACCAAGTAATCACAACCCCAAGAAGAGATGTAATTTCTGGCTGTTTTCCTATAAGGAAAGATAGGACTTTGGCCACATCCATGTCTGGTCGTTTTTACAGCAAGGTTGAATGCTAATTCCTCAAAACTGAGATGGAATAAAGCCTGGTGTTAATCTACAATCCTCATCCACAGTGCGCCCCACAGTGCATAGAAATGAATGGGAACTTCAGTCGTCATTTCTGTCAGCACGAGCTGCTTTTTCTCTTGTTTTCTCACAGCGCCTTTCTTGACCTATGGTTTGTACTTATTTCATTCCCACTGTAGAACATTGTTGCCTTGTCTATTTCCACAAGTAGAATTTGAGCCTCTGGAAATTCATCCTCCCATCCAAAGCCCCTAAGCGGGTGCCTAGGTCATACTAATTGTTCAGTGAATGTTTATTGAAGTGTTTTGGTGGGATCAATGAAAAGTTCAAATTGGTGGTGTATGAAAGGAGAGAAGGTTGGCACTCCTCTTGACAAGGATGGAAGAGGCCCTGGGGCTGACAACACTCATACAGTTAAGGCATTGCCACCTACTTCATGGCATCTAACCATCATTTTAATATGAACATCATAGAATATTATGCAGTCTTAAAGAAAGATGGAGACTTTCCCTCTTTCATGTTTACATGGATGGAGCTGGAACATATTCTTCTTAGCAAAGTATCTCAAGAATGGAAGAAAAAGTATCCAATGTACTCAGCCCTACTATGAAACTAATTTATAAGCACCCACACTTCCATATGAAAGTTATAACCCAACTACAGCCCAAGATGAAGGGAAAAGAGGAGAGGGAGGAGAGGGGAGGGGAGCAGGGAGGATGGGTGGAGGGAGGGTAAGTGGTGGGACCACACCTATGGTACATTTTACAAGGGTACATGTTAAATCTACTAAGTGTAGAATATAAATGTCTTAACCTAATAACTAAGAAAATAAATACGGTGAAGGCTATGTTAACCAGTTTGATGAAAATATTTCAAATGGTGAATAAAACCAGCACATTGTATCCCATAATTGCATTAATGTACACTATGATTGTGTACAGCTACACTATGTACAGCTATGATTTGATAAAAAAAAAAAATAAGAAAGAAAAGAAAAGTTCAAATTGTTCACCTGACTTTCAGAATAACATTAATCTTGAATTAGGGATACAAAATTAAAAGACATAAAAGAGGAAAAAATTTCCAGGGCACAAAGTTAAGTGTTAAAGTGTGCAGTTCAGACTAAAAAGGGCCTAGGAAGGAACCAGACAAGGAACCACGTTGCGTGCTGTGGGGAGATTTGATGGTGTAGACTCTCCCAGTCCTCTAAGGAGGAGTTGGTAAGTCAGGGAAGGGTGAGGAGCCAAATATTTCTAAAGTAGGTTCTTCTCCCCAAACCAAGTTTTAGATATCTGAGCAAATCAATTCACTCTTTCATGCTTCCATTTCTCCAGTAAAACGATTGGGTTGAATTTGATTAATGACTTGTAGAACCATTTTTTTAAGCAATAGCAATTATTCCTTGGTGGTGGGAGGGGACCTTCAGGAACTCTCTTGGCCATCACCTCACCTTTCAGGTTGCTCCTAGGCTTATCAGCTGAATCCACAGATCACAATTTGAAGACTATCAATCCAAGGAACTTCTAGTGGCCCAGGTGACAGGACAACTCCTCCTAATGATCAATGTACACAGGGGAGGGTCGGTGGTGTGACAAAGCGGGAACTGAGCCTGTGCTCACAAAGCATTCAGCACTGTGCCTCACACGCAGTGAGCACTCAAGATGCTGTGCAAACAGACGTGTGTGGGGCCATGGGCTGCGTGCCTGAGGCATACACGATCACAGAGAGCTGTGCATGGTGGTCACCGTGTTCAGACTCACTGCAGCAAAAAACATAAAACCATTCCAAATCCCTCCAGAGGGGAGACAGGATGAGCCCGGTAACTGGGGAACAGAAGTCTGGCAACTACCCAGATCCCTCAATTAACTCATATTTTCTTTTTAATTAGAATATAATCTTGATATTACATATTAGAGAATCATATGCAATACAGGTTATAGTAGGTTACAGAGTATAAAACAGGTTATAATAATGGTATTGTAGCTATTCTTAGGAAGTGCATGCTGAATGTTTTAGAGATGAATGGTTATGATAGCTACAACTTATTTGCAAATAATTCAGTGAAAATATACACACTACACATGCACACATAGGTGAGTACACATACATCTAGATAATCAGAAATAAGTATGGCAAAATATTAATTGCTGGACCTAGTGGGGGGTACACAGGTGCTTTTTATATTACTTTCTGCATATGCATACACTTTCATAATAGAATTTGAAGACGAAGTATGAAAACATTTTTCTTTGATCCTCTTATAAGAAAGTGGATAGTAATGATGATCATAAACATTAGGAGAGTACCAACTCCAGCCAGGCAGTGAATCTGAGCCTCAGTCTGCTCAACCCACATTGTTCCCAAAGAATTAGGCCTGACCAGACAGGTCTCATCTTAGTCCCTAGCTTCTGGAAGGTAACTTTTATACCCTTAGAATTTCCCAAGTGAGAGGAGTGTCTTTGTTATTTATGTTGGGCCCCAAGACTACGCCTGATAGTTCGTGGTAATAAGGTTACTCATGGTGGGTCCCTTGGGCCATGTGGTGTCAGCTTGAGCTTGGAGAGTAAGAGGAGAGACTGGAGATTGAGTTAAACCCACATGGGCAATCGGTGAATTGATCCATCTTGCCTACATAATGAAGGCCCAGTAAAAACTCTGGACACTGAAGCTCAGGTGAGCGTCCAGGTTAATAGTGTTCTATGCTTAACTGTCACACGTCACCACCAGCAGAGCAGAACATCCTGAGAATGACGGAAGCTTTGCATCTGGAACCTTCCTAGATTTGGCTCTATTTGTCTCTGCCTCTGACTGGTTTTAATTTGTATCCCCTCCCTATAATAAACAGGAATCGTCAGTGTAATGGCTTTCTGTGAGCTGTGAGCCCTTCCAGGGAATGATTGAACCTGAAGCTGGTTTCGCAATTTGCCATAAGTGAGGACCGTTTTGAAACTGGGCCCTTAGACTTTGAAGACTGGCTGATTCCAGGCACAGGCATTTTCCTTAGAGCTCTTGTATGAATATTCAATACTCAATAGTGTTAACGGGCTGTGAGCATTAAGATCCTACCATCTTGTTTATTTTACTGATGAGGGAATTTAGGAATGGCAAACTAACCTTCCCACCATCATACCATGAGTCAATGGTGGAACTAGAATTTAAATCCTGGAAAGCTGCTCCAGGGCCTGTGCATCTTGTTGATTAGAAAAGAAACTTAGGGGCGGCGCCTGTGGCTCAAGGAGTAGGGCACCAGTCCCATATGCCAGAGGTGGCGGGTTCAAACCCAGCCCCGGCCAAAAACCACAAAGAAAAGAAAAGAAACTTAGGTCAGAGATAGAAGTAAAAAGAATTCCAGAGTAGGTAGGTCCTGGGAGCAATGCAGGTTGATTCCTGTCCCCTCTGTACTCTTAACTACAGTTCTGTGTAATGATAATGGACCTTCTAAATGAGGACCCTCAGGCCTTACAATACTTCATCCTCTGAAATAAAGCATCAGTGATGTTTAGTACTACACATGGTGTTTTCTAAGGCTGTTAAGTGGACTCATTAATTTTATAAAGAAGTCCAAGAGTTCTAACAGAATGAGCGTTCTCATTAACTCTTCCCTTATCCAGTAACCAGACTTCCACATTCTCTGGCCATTCCAGTTAATAGCCAGTCTGCTATAAAATTTCAGTGGCATGGAAAAATGCTGTAAAGGAGAGTAGTTCCACACCTCTCCCCACTAATTGATAGTTAACAATAACCCAAATCTAAATGGCATGTGCATTCGAATTCAAAAATAGGGGTGGTAAGAATTTCAATACACTAAATAAATTATATGAGGGAAGATTTAACTAATATCTATTTTTCTTTTTGAAATTCAAAATGCTCTGGCAGGAAGTTCTTATTTTTAACAAGCCAAAATTTCAAGACTTTGCAAGAATTTTGATAATTTCTTAAACTGACTAACTGAATATGCATTAAATCAAAACATCACAAAGCTTGGGGGTAAATGGTACTATATAGGTGCAAGCAAAAAGTGTGAATGCCCCGCTGCAGTAGTCACCGTGGTTGGACATTTGCGTTTTGAATATGTGCACTGGGGTGTGAACAAGACCCTCACACAGTTTGTTAGGGTGCCATTCTTCTCTTGCCAACCCCCAAAAGCCTAGAGGTTCACTAGTGGGGGAAAAAAATCAGGCAATGCCAAGAACACATAAAAACAAGAGACTAAAACCTCTGGTGGTGTTTTATTCTGCTAAACGGAGCCTGTCGGTCAAACCAATCTTTTAAGAAGTTTTCGTTTATGCCCTTCTGTGGAATTCCTTACGTAGCTCCTATTTCGCTTAAAAGAAAAAACCCCAGACTCCAAACACTGTATTTTGAGATTATGTTTTGCTTTGCTCCCTAGTCATTTTATGATTTATTTTCAATTTTTAAAAAATGGCTCTAAAACATCATTATGCATCATCTTAAAACCTTGTGTGAGGACAAAAACAAAACCAAAGAAGAAAAACCCACCAGCACAGGAAAATAGGAAACAGTGTTTACATGTTTCCAGATCTATAAATAAGAATAATAAAAGTGGCTATCTCTCAGGATTATAGTAGGGATTAAATAAGTTAACATTTTTAAAGGGCTTAGAACAGTGTCTGGCAGGTAGAATGCTACATAATTCTGTTTGATAAAACCAGCACAAGTGGAGTAAAGTAAGTGAGCATCAGAAAACCTGCTCTGTACTGCTTACAAGTAATTATGTACCATGAGGCTATTCTGGAGGCCCAGAGCATTGAGGTACACTGGGAGAAATGTATTTCCAGCAAGTCTCAGCTAAGTGCGTTTTCTTTCGTTTATTTTCATTATGTGAGTTTTTTTTGATTGCTGCATACTTTGAAGTTTGCCTCAAGGGAAAAAATTGAATTGGGACTCTTTGTGACTAGAATCTTTGGCCTGGAAGGTTGGCGCCTTCAGCTCTTTCTCATGCCAAGCCTTTGAGATTCTGTTCCCATTCCAAAAGCTGGCGGGAGCTTCCTCCCAAGTTCCTCTGAAAGAAATGAATGAGACTCAACTCCAACAGATTTCTGCCTTTATAGAACCTTAACCAGCCTAATTAGGTTGGTGAATCAGCGGTACAAAGTGGGGAATGCAGCGTGCAGCAGGCCCCAGCGCTGGCGTAGAGGCCCGTGGGCCCACAGACCACGACGTGGGACCGGGCTTGTAGCTGGTCAGGGCTGCTCAGGAGAGGCTGCAGCAGGAAGCCTGCAGAAAAGCTGCTGCCATGCTCCGGCTGGTTCCACAGGAAACGTGGATTTTGAGCTGTGAGCCACGCAAAATTATATTGATACCCAGAAAAGGCTTTGCTATGCCGAATCTAGTGGGCATTAGGTATTAAATCATGGACACTTTTGAACTTAAAAAACAAAGACTTAGGGTGGATCTGAGAAGCTCATTTCTAAAGGGGAAAAGAAAGTGACTGAAAACTGAAAATGATAAGCAGCGACAGCAGGGATCCAGGTCAAACTTCCAGGCCTTCTTACTATGGCTGTACTCAGCCCTGTCTGACCCACTTACTGCCTTATACAACACAGAGTTGTTAACATTCCCTTGACTGTCTTGAAAGAAACTCGCAGATAATGTAGCCTATCTATGAGCGTGATTTCAAAAACCCAACATACTGCTCTCACTGTAAAGCGAGTAAGACTTTGCAAGTAACTCATGATAAACTGTATGTTTGATATGTAAATGTTTGGGCATGACTTCACCAGAAGGCTGATGGAGTAGAGAGATGCACAGAATAAATTTGGATTTAAGAAAAACAAGACATACTTAGTGGATCACCAACATACTTCGTTTATACTTCAGACTTTGAAATAGGAAATAAGCACGATCCTGTGTGTTATCGGACTTGCCATGACTCAAAGCTGCAGTTGTACTGGAGATTTGAATTCTGCAAATGGCCTCCCTATGGTGATGTGCCTTTCTGAAATGGTGCACGCGGTACCTGTTAAAGTTCCGAACTAAGCACAGTGTTTAAAACTGTGCAGAAAAACACAATGGCTCGGCGCCCATAGCACAGTGGTTATAGTGCCAGCCACATACACTGAGGCTGGCGGGCTCAAAACCAGCCTGGCCCAGCTGAACAATAATGACAACTGCAATAGAAAAATAGCCAGGCATTGTGGCTGGCATCCGGAGTCCCAGCTACTTGGGAAGCTGAGCCCAAGAGTTTGAGGTTGCTGTGAGCTGTAACACCAGAGCACTCTACTGAGGGTGACATAATGAGACTCTGTCTCAAAAAAAAGAAAAAATACAGAATGTTCAGTGTGTGTATGTTAAAACAAACTTGACTCTCGGCTTACGTGCACACAAAGTCTGCTTTTCACAATCTACCTGAGTGTCCAGGGGGTATGAGAAAGTCGTGAGAGACGTGGGATAATCCTGCACTTGACGGGACTGTTCACATACGGTGAGATGTCTAACCTTGCTTGTTCCTACCTAGAAATGCCAGTCACCCAACTCCAGACCCTCCCTCACCTTCCTCCCGGGCTCTCATCATTGCGACTCCACAATAGATAAAAACACCTTCTGAGGATACAGTACAGCCCCTGCAGAGAAGGTTGCCCTAGAACTGGTAACCTGCCATCCTAAAGGCAGAGTGGCATCTGGGAAGGAGGTTAGCCCTCAAGAGGTGGACTCTGTGCTCTCTTTTGGGAGTATATTGGAGCCGGGAAGCTGAGGTCACAAATCAACTTCCTTCTCTATGTTGGAAGCTGAGGTCACATATCAACTTCCTTCTCTATGTTTCTCTACTCTTTTAAATTTACTTTTGCCTTTTTTAAGTCAAAAAGTAGGCAAAATGTTTTAAAAGTCAGGTAATGCCAACAATTGCCTACTACACACTTCCCCTTAGAAGCCCACTCCCCAAAGGCATACGTTTTTGGGTATTTCCTCTGGTATTTTGCTTCCATAATTCTGAATAATGTGCTTTCCCCTTCCCCAGGGCTTGATTTTTAAAATCATCATTTTTTTAATAATTACATATTATAATGTATGTTATAAAAAAATTTTTAATCACAAATATTACCTATTAGCTTCTAAATAGGGAATATAAACTGTCATATCATATGTACAGCATCTATTTAAATTAAGTTACTTTTTTTTTTTTTGAGACAATCTCACTCTGTCACTCAAGGTAGAGTACCATGGCATCCTAGCTCATAGCAACCTCAAACGATCCTCCTGCCTCAACTTCTCCAGTAGCTGAGACTCCAGGTGCCTGCCACAACACCAGACTAATTTTTCTCTTTTTAGTAGAGGTGGGGTCTCACTGTTGCTCAGGCTGGTCTCCACTCCTGAGCTCAAATCATCCACCCATCTCGGCCTCCCAAGATGCTAGGATCACAGGTGTGAGCCATCATGCCCGGCCTAAATTAAGTCACTTTCATATAATGCATTAGAAGTAAGTTTTTCTTTATTTTGATAGATTCAGGGGTACAAGTATTTTTGGTTACATGAATGAATTGTGTAGTGGTGACAGCTGGGTTTTTAATGTACCTGTCATACTAATAGTGTACATTGTACCCAATAGGTAGCTTTTCTTCCCTCGCCTTCCTCCTATGCTCCCACCTTCTGAGTCTCCAGTGTGCCTTGAACTGCTCTGCATGCCTCTGTGTACCCATAGCTTAGCTCTCACTGAGCTCCCATAAGTGAGAAATATGGCATTTGGTTATCCATTCCTTCATTTCTTTACTTGGAATAATGACCTCCAGTTCTATCCAAGTTGCTGAAAAAGACATTATTTCATTCTTTCTTATGGCTGAGCAGTAGTCAATGGTGTACATCCATCATCACTTTCTCTAACCATTCCTCAGTTAATGGGCACTTTGGCCGATTCCATATCTTTGTGATTGTCACTTGTGCTGTGATAAACATGCAATCAGGTGTCTTTTTGTTACAATGACTTACTTTCTTTTTTTTTTTTTTTTTTTTGTAGAGACAGAGTTTCACTTTATCGCCCTCGGTAGAGTGCCGTGGCCTCACACAGCTCACAGCAACCTCCAACTCCTGGGCTTAAGCGATTCTCCTGCCTCAGCCTCCCGAGTAGCTGGGACTACAGGCGCCCGCCACAACGCCCAGCTATTTTTTGATTGCAGTTCAGCCGGGGCCGGGTTTGAACCCGCCACCCTCGGTATATGGGGCCGGCGCCCTACTCACTGAGCCACAGGCGCCGCCCACAATGACTTACTTTCTTTCTTTTTTTTTTTTTTGTAGAGACAGAGTCTCACTGTACTGCCCTCGGGTAGAGTGCCATGGCGTCACCCAGCTCACAGTAACCTCCTGGGCTTAGGCGATTCTCTTGCCTCAGCCTCCCGAGCAGCTGGGACTACAGGCACCCGCCACAGCGCCCAGCTATTTTTTTGTTGCAGTGTGGCCGGGGCTGGGTTTGAACCCGCCACCCTTGGCATATGGGGCTGGCGCCCTACTCACTGAGCCACAGGCGCCGCCAATGACTTACTTTCTTTTGGGTAGATATCCAGCAGTGAGATTACTAGACAGAACTGTAGATCAACTTTTAGTTCTTTGAGAGATCTTCATACTATTTCCCAGAGAAGCTGTACTAATTTATATTCCCACCAACAGTGTATAAGTGTTCCCTTTTCCCCACATCTGCCCCCAACATCTATTGTTTTGGGGGGTTTTAATAATGGCCATTCTAAGTGGGGTAAGGTGGTTTCTCATTGTGGTTTTAATTTGCATTTCCCTAACGATTAGTGATACTGAGAATTTTTCCTATGTTTGTTGACTATTGGCATATGCTCTTTGAAATAGCCTGTTCTTTGACATGCCCACTTTCTGATTCGACTTCCTTATATATACTGGATATTAGTCTTTTCTAGATGCATAGTTTGCAAATATTTTTTCCCATTCTGGTATGGTAGGTTGTCCATTTGCTCTGTTGATTGTTTCTTTTGCTGTGCAGAAGCTTTTTAGTTTCAGTTTCATTTATTTATTTTTGGTTTTATTATATTTGCTTTGGTGGGGGTCTTAGTTATAAATTCTTTGCCTAGGCCAATGTCTAGAAGAATTTTTCCTAAATTTTCTTATAGAATTTTTATGGCATCAGGTCATATGTTTAAGTCTTTAATCATCTAGAGTTAATTTTTGTATATGGTGAGAGATAGGGATCCAGTTTCATTCTTTTGTATGTGACTACCCAATTTTTCCTGCACCATTTGTTGAACAGGGCATCATTTTATCAGTGTATTTTTTTGTGTGTTCCTTTTATCTAAGCTGATTATAGCTATTTGGCTTTATTTCTGGGTTTTCTGTTCCCTTCCATTAATCCATTAATCTGTGTGTCTGCTTTTATTCCAGTGCCATCCTGCTTTGGTTACTGTCTCTTTGTAGTATACTTTGAAGTTGGGTAATGTGATGCCTTGAGAATATTCTTTTTCTTAGGATTTCTTTGGCCATTCAGGTTCTTCTCTTGGTTACATATGAATTGTAGGATCTTTTTTTCCCTAATTCTGTGAAAAATGGGATCTCCTATTTAATAGGGATTGCACTGAATTTATGGACTGCTTTTGGGAGTTCGGTCATTATCACAATATTAATTCTTCTAATCCATGAGTGTGGGATGTTTTTCCATTTGTTATGTCATCTACAATTTCTTTTATCAGTATTTTGTAGTTCTACTTGTAGGAATCTTTTGCCTACTTAGTTAATTATATTCCAAAAGGGTTTTTATTTGTTTGGTTGGTTGGTTTGGTTTGGAAACTTTTATAAGGGATTAAGTTCATTTTTTTTTTTTTTTTAAAGAGAGAGTCTCAATAGAGTGCTGTAGCATCACAGCTCACAGCAACCTCAAACTCTTGGGCTTAAGAGATTCTCTTGCCTCAGCCTCTCAAGTAGCTGGGACTACAGGTGCCTGCCACTAGGCCTAGGTATATTTTATTGTAGTTGTTCATTGTTGTTTAGCTGGCCTGGGATGGGTTTGAACCCGCCAGCCTTGGTGTATGTGACTGGTGCTGTAACCAGTGTGCTATGGGCACCAAGCCAGGGATTAAGTTCTTGATTTGATTCTTAGTTTGGTTGTTGATGGTATACAGCAGTGTACTGACTTGCATATGTTGGTTTTGTAACCTGAGGCTTCACTGAATTCCTTTGTCAAATCTAGGAGTCTTTAAAGTTTTCTAGGTATAAGATTGTGTTACCTGCAAACAGAGGTAGTTTGACTCCTTTTTTCCAAGGTGAATGCTCATTCTTTCCTTCCTTTGCCTAACTGCTCTAGCTTGATCTGCCAGTACTATGTTGAATAGTAGTGGTGCAAATGGACATCTTTGTTTTATTCCAGTTCTTATGGAGAATGCTTTCAACTTTTCCCCCATTGATTGCAATATCTGTTGTTTATGGTTTTTATTAATGTGAGGTATGTTCCTTCTATGCCTCGTTTATTGAGGGTTTGTATCTTTAAGTTGTACTTAATTTTATTGAATCTATTCTGAATCAATTGAAATGATCATGTGGTTTTTGTTTTGGTTTTGGTTTTTATTTGCTTGTTTGTCTGTTTTTAAGATGGAGTCTCACTCTGTTGTCCCAGGCTAGAGTGCTGTGGCATCATAGCTCATAGAAACTTCAAACTCCTGAACTTAAGCAATCCTCCCACCTTAGCCTCTCAAGTAGCTGGGACTACAGGTGCTGGCCACCATACTTGCCTAACTTTTCTACTTTTAGTCTTGCTGTTGCTGAGGCTGGGCTCAAATGCCAACCACGGGTTTTGTTCTTTGATTGCTACTTATCTGCCACAGCTGACAAGCCTGGTTGTGAAACAATAGGCCAAGGGGGATGACAGGTAAATCAGATAGTCAAGGTGGTTGTGGGATGTCAGGATTCCCTGGATTTGGGTGAGTTGTAGCCTAAAAGGACATGAGGATTTACTGCTTGGAAGGTAACTTCCTCCTCCACTTCTAAGATCAAATCAATTCCTTGGACCTGGACAGAACTGGAAACTAACAGAACACTTAGAACCATCCACACTCAGCACTCAGTCTCAACGGAACACTCGGAACCGTCCACATTCAGCACTCAGTCTCAACGGAACACTCAGAACCGTCCGCACTCAGTCTCAACGGAACACTCAGAACTGTCCACACTCAACACTCAGTCTCAACGGAACACTCAGAACCGTCCGCACTCAGTCTCAACGGAACACTCAGAACTGTCCACCTCAGCACTCAGTCTCAACAGAACTCTCAGAACCGTCCACATTCAGCGCTCAGTCTCAACAACCCAGTATCTCTGCACACATAGATGAAAACACAATCTTGAGGATCTATAAATAATCATTATAGAAAATGGGACATGATTCCCTGCAATGGCCCTCTGCTTTTGGCTTTTTAAAGCCCTACACACTTATAATTCAAGTCACACTTGTAAACATAAAACATTTTCAGTAACAACCATAAGAATATCTAATGCTTTCATGAACAGTTTGTATTTCCTATCTAAAAATATCGTAAAGACCATCAGTGAAGTAAGTTTAGATTCTGGGCTCAGAAGCAAAGTTTTCAGATGTAATCTCCCATGCTCTGGTGACTGAAATAAACAGGTGCTGAACTGGAAAAAAAAAATAGTCTAGGGCATTTAGGCCTGTAGCCAATTTCATTTAAGCGTTGGTTTGTTACTTTTTAACCTAGTATTAGTTAGAAATATTGAGACTTCTGAAAAATGCGGTCCTCCTTTGTTAGCTGTCATATTTTACGAGTACTGTTAGCCAAATATTCCTGGTTTAAAGCAGGTTGACTATTTATAAAGAACAGTATTAATAATAGGCAGAATAATAGCGACATGCATGTACTAGCTCTTGAAATAAACTTGTCTTAATATTCTTCAAAGACGTTTTAGTGAGAAAACCAGAGAGACTTGCTTTTGGTCGTAGGAGCAGCTCCCTGGATGTCCATGGCACCAGGTACTATCTGGAGCATTTTATATGCATTGTGACCTCAAAATGTTCCCAGAAAAGCCTGAGAAACTGTGATTATTTTTATTTTACAAATGAAGAAACAGAGATTTCCCCAAAATTGCTATGTAAAGTTGTAGCTAGAATCTCATCAGAGTCCACCTAGTTCTAAAGTGTATTTTTCCTTCTTATCTGTGACATCTGGCAATTTTTCTTTGATGACAGAAGATGTGTGTCAAGCTACGCAAGGGTGTCAATGGGAAAATGAATCATTATACTTTCCAGGAAAAGCTAGTTACATAAACTCTCTTTTGTCAAAAATTTCATCATCATCATCTTGATAACAAACATCTACCATCCCCCAATAGAAGCCACCCAAATTTCACTAAGGATATTAAGTTGTTGGAAATTTCTCAGGCATGGCAGGTTAATGGTCACTTTGGATATATGGATTCAGTAGGAGAAAAGAGCAAAAGGAAATAATTCTGTGGCTTTGATACAAAGCATGCGTTAAAAAGGTAATTTATAAGAAAGGCCGACTGAGTGGATTTGGGGATGAAATAATGAATGTTAAATCAGGCTTTTAAAATCCTGAATAAAGGAAATTTCATAGTGACCAAATGCAATTTTGTTTCAAATTTTCTTCTTTTATATTAGCATTTTAAAAAACTAGCCAGTTATTCATCTTTAACTGGCTTCTGAAATTGAAGGAATTGATTCAAAAAGAGAAGGTTTTAATAAGATATCTCTGTCCTTGGTGCCATTCTCAACTCCATTCCAGACGTCCTCCTGGAGTTCAAGTGCTAAAGAGTAATTTGAGGTTTTGCCCGGTTAGGACCAAGTGAAATGAAACTTTTCTATGTGATGAGGTGAGCAGAGGGCCTGACACTTTTTCTTCATTAGTATGTGAAAGGCGGTGTGGACAAGGCGACTGTGTGATCTGAACTCCACTTCATTTGCTGCTGGGTAGCAGCATTGCTGGAGCCAGATTTAACTTTTAAAATGGACCTTTTAGGGGATCTTGGAGAAGTTCATTTCTCATTCTTAGTCATTAGTATATTCATGTAAATAATAATGACACTCAAAGCTGGGCGTGGTGGCTTTGTAATCCTAGCCTGTAATCCTAGCACTCAAGAGGGCAACGTATGTGGATTGCTTGAGCTCAGGAGTTCAAGACCAGCCTGAGCAATAGTGAGACCCCATCTCTACTAAAAATAGAAAAACTAGCTGGGCATCGTGGTGGGTGCCTGTAGTCTCAGCTACTTGGGAGGCTGAGGCAGGAGGATCTCTAGAGGCCAAGAGTTTGGGATTGCTGTGAGCTATGATGCCGTGACACTCTATCAAGGATGACAAAGTGAGACTCTGTCTCTAAATAAATAAATAAATATTCTTTTAAAAAGCTGACATGCATTTAGCTAGTGAAGAAGTAGATTCTAGGCTGGGCTTCCAGAAGTAATTCCCAGAGAGATACCCATTGGGAAGCCCCTGGAGCTAGCAAATTCAATAACTTGCTTCAGAGCAGGAATCCAGATGGGAGATGTTGCTGCAGGTACCACCACTACCACTGCTTTGACAGCCGGGAAGCTGGAAAAGGAATGCTGGTCCCTGCTGTGGATAAAATCTCACACCTCCAGGGTCTTACTCGCCAGCAGAGAAATGGCCAAGCGAGGCAGTACGCTGGCCTCCTCACATCGCCTTCTACCTTTCACACAAACCATCCACATGACAGGACTGAAATTACATCCACATCCCTGCCTTCAAAGGGGTTTGAAAAATGCAGATTTTAGCTTTCCAACCTCTGCAAAAGAGGAAGAACTCTGGGTGAGAGGTGGCATGTAGGATGAGCAAGGTAATCCACTTATTCAGGCAAGTACAATTATTATCATCCAATGCCCCACCCTCCAGTTTGGTAGATAAGGAAATTGAGGCACAGAGAATTAAGTAAGTGGCTTAAGGTCACACCAAGGCAGTCTGCTATAGAAACTGTCCTCTTATCCCTGGGCCCAACTAATCCCCATACTCAGGTTACAGGCCTTTGTACCCATAGGTTAATCAAAATCCTAGTAGCACTGTTTGCAAAAGATGAGACATTTTTCAATGATAAAAATATTCAACAGCACATACACCTGAGCTGGCGGGTTCACATCCAGCCCGGGTCCACCAAACAACAATGACGGCTGCAACCAAAAAATAGCCAGGCCTTGTGGCGGGCGCCTGTAGTCCCAGCTGCTTGGGAGGCGGAGGCAAATCTCTTGAGCCCAGGAGTTGGAGGTTGCTGTGAGTGGTGATGTCACAGCACTCTACCTAGGGCAACAGCTTGAGGCTCTGTCTCAAAAAAAAAAAAAATTCAACAAAGTAAATCAGGAAAGAGCCAAAGCTTCCGTACACTACTGGACTCTCGATTCCATTTGCAATAGTAAACAAATCCACGTAATCAGTGCGGTCCAGCAGCGCTTCTGAATTTCACTTTTTCAGGTACTATTATACTGTTTGAGGTGGTGTTTGGTATGGAGAACCAAGACCACCCCCCTCCAGATGAATCCCTAGTAGTCACTGAATTCAAAACCAGATCTCGGAATTTACTGTTAAATGTGACAAGGAGCTCCTTCCAGGGACAATGGAATCAGGCCTCCAGAGAGGAGTTGAGATATTTCTCATCCCCTATCCCTGAGGTGCTGTGGCAGAGACATTGCCAACTGTTTACCAAGGCTGTTTACTTTCCTCTTGGGTCCCTTTGCAGCTGATTCAGGTCATATCAATTCTGGCTAATTGAAGTTGGGGGACAGTGGTGCACATTGCTGGCATAACTGGCTGCTCACGCTGTGGTGACCAGGCTATACGTTAACAACAGCATGAAAAGACAGGAGCCTGAGCCACCCTTGAACACCTGCCAACCACCTGGACTGTGATGTGAGCAAACAACACATTTTTGTCAAATTAAACCACTGAGGAATGGGGCTGTTTAGAGTTAGCTGACCTTGATCTTCTGCTGTGGATTTTCTTAGCAAAAGCAAACCCTGGGCCAGGAGACCTGCATTGCTAGAGGTAGAGTGTGTGAGCAGGGGCAGGCCCCATTGGATTTGTAAAGGAGCATGCAAAGAGCGTTACTCTCTGGATAGCCTTCTTTTCCTGGCATTTTTACCTACTTTTTCTCATTAACATCATCTCATTTCTCAAAATGCACTTAGGAAATGCCATTCCCTTTGGTTTACTTCAGCCTCTTGGGTCAGGGCAATGACCCTGGATACGGTGTTGGAGAGAACGGAACTAAAACAGAGTCAGAGTAAAGAGACTCCACCATAAGTGCTGGACCTTTAATGACTTAGATAGTCCCAGCCTGGAAAGAGTGAGCCTCTCCATGTGCTGAAGTCAGACTGTTGGGATCCACTCTCCTCTTCTTGGGGTGGGTGAAAACACAGCAGAAGTACAACAAGGAGGCAGAGGACTTTGGGGACTACTGGAGACCGTTAGGACAGAATTCAATAGCAAGGTTTCCCTTCTGTGCACCAAAACAGGATAACCAAGATTTCACCTCCCTGAGAAGAAATTTCTAAAGCTCTTTAAAAGCACCATTTATGTTCAATAGCGAATATATTCACTGTAGTTCACTTTTAGCTGTTCATTAAACCAAATTCTCCAGGGACATTTTATGCTAATGCTTTGGAAATTAGTCCTTGTTTCTTGATGTAATTGAAAACAATAAAGCTAAGTGCCTGTTATACTTTTCTGTAATTTGAAACAGGGACTCCCGACCTCAGGTCCTATTTGTAGGCCCCTCTGTGGCCTCAGAAGTAATGGTGGAAAACTGTGCGTTATTTTCATTATAGCAGAAAACCTTACAGAAATGAGACATTTTAACTTGAAGCTGAAGGAGCCAACTAAAATTCCAAGTTGCCATTTATGACTGAGATGACATCTCAGTAAAGTAATTGATTGTCTCCAAGGATAATTGATTGATTTTTGAGTATCTCATACTATTTGGAAACTCTAAATAATAATCATTTAATGTTTTAGATTAATATCAGTAGGATACATTTACCACCCAATAAGAATTTGATGAAGAAGGACCTTTAAGAAATAAGTTCTGGGCGGCGCCTGTGGCTCAAAGGAGTAGTGCCGGTCCACTATACTGGAGGTGGTGGGTTCAAATTCAGCCCGGCCAAAAAAAAAAAAAAGAAAGAAATAAGATCCATGTAGAAAAACTTATCAACAGTTTAAGAATATAGCCAAAAAGTGGAAACAACCCAAACATTTATCACCTGATGAATAGATAAACTGTCTCAGTCTGTTTTCTGCTACTATAACAAACACCACACACTGGGTAATTTATAAATAAAATAAGTTTATCTGGCTCATGGTTCTAGAGGTTGGGAAGTCCAAGACTATACGGGCCATCCTCTGGCAGAAGGCAGAAGCGAGTGCAAAAGAGAGAAAAAAAAATCAAGCCAAACTCTTCCATTTTATCAAGAGCTTACTCCCCAACTAACCCAATCCCAAGGAAACTGCATTCATCTCTTAATGAGGGTGGAGCCCTGATTACCCAATTCCTTCAAGACGCCACCTCTTGATGCTGTCACTATGGGGATGAAGTTTCAACATGCGTTTGGCAAGGGACATTCAATCCATAGCATCCATGCAATAGAACATTATTCCAGACTAAGAAATGAAGAAATGACACACATCATAACGTAGATTCACCTCAAAATACATTATCGTTGGTGAAAGAAGATGGTCACCAAGACCATATTAAATGATTCCATTTATGTATAAAATGTCCATCACATGCAAATCTGTAGAGAGGGAAAGTATATTGATGATTACCTAGAACTGAGATGTAGGAGAGTGGGGAATGACAACTATTAGGCATAAGATCTCTCTTTCAGGTAGCAAAAAATTAGATTATAGTGATTGTTGCACAATTCTTTTTTTTTTTTTTTTTGAGCCAGAGTCTCACTATGTTGCCCTCAGTAGAGGGCTGTGACGTCACAGCTCACAGCAACCTGAAACTCTTGGGCTTAAGTGATTCTCTTGCCTCAGCCTCCCAGTAGCTGAAGTCCCTGGACCACAGGCGCCTACCACAATGCCTGGCTATTTTTTTTTGTTGCAGTTGTCATTGTTCTACCTGGCCCGGGCTGGATTCGAGCCCACCAGCCTTGGTGTATGTGGCTGGCGCCATAACCACTATGCTACGGGCATGGAGCCAATTGTTGCACAATTCTGTAAATATACTTAGAACAATTTAATTGTACATTCAAGCAGGTACATTTTATCATGCAAGCTTACAAATGAATATTGCAATACAGCAAGCCACCCAAATGTTTTGGTTTCTCGCAGATATAAGTTATGTTTGCACTATACTACATTAAGTGTGCAATAGCATTACATCTAGAAACAACAAGGTACATATCTTTTTTTTTTTTTTTACTAGATAGGGTCTTGCTCTATAACCAGGGCTAGAGTGCAGTGGCATTATCATAGCTCACTGCAACGTCCAACTCCTGGGTTCAGTCCTGAGTAGCTACAACTACAAGCGTATCCACCACGCCTGACTCATTTTTCTATTTTTTTGTAGAAATGGGATCTTGCTTTTGCTCAGATTGGTCTCAAACTCTCTGCCTCCCAAAGTGTTAACATTGTAGATGTGAGCCACTATACCTGGTCAATATACATATCTTAAGTAAAAAAATACTCTGGCTGGGCACCTGTAGCTCAAGCAGCTAAGGTGCCAGCCACATACACCAGAACTGGCAGGTTCAAATCCAGCCCGGGCCTGCCAAACAGCAATGACAACTACAACCAAAAAATAGCCAGGTGTTGTGGCAGGCGCCCATAGTCCCAGCTACTTGGGAGGCTGAGGTAAGAGAATCGCTTACGCCCAGGAGTTGGAGGTTGCTGTGAGCTGTGACGCCACAGCACTCTACCCAGGGCGACAGCTTGAGGCTTTGTCTCAAAAAAAAAAAAACTATATTGCATAAAATATGCTAACAACCATTTGAGCTTGAGTAAACTGTCTTTTTGCAGGTGGAGGGTCTTGCCTCAGTGTTGATAGCTGTTAACTGATCAAGGTAGTGGTTGCTGAAAGGTGAGATAGCTGTGGCAATTTCTCAAAATAAGACAAAAAGTTTGCCATATTGATCAACTCCTTCAAAAAGATCTCTCTGTAGCATGAGATGCTGTTTGATAGCATTTTGCCCACAATAGTCTTGAACCCCTCAAAGTCATCCATGACGGCTGGAATCAAACTTCTTCTAAACTCCTGCTAATGTTTTAAATCTTAAAGGCATCTAGAATGGTGAATCCTTTCCATAAGATTTCAATGTGCTTTGCGCAGATCTGAGGAAATACTTTCCATGGCAGCTATAGACATGTGAATGTATATCTTTCCTTCTTTTTTTTTTGTAGAGACAGAGTCTCACCTTATTGCCCCCGGTAGAGTGCCATGGCGTCACCCAGCTCACAGCAACCTCCTGGACTTAGGCGATTCTCTTGCCTCAGCCTCCCGAGTAGCTGGGACTACAGGCACCCACCACAATGCCTGGCTATTTTTTTTTTTTTGGTTGTTGCAGTTTGCCTGGGGCCAGGTTCAAACCTGCCACCCTCGGTATATGGGGCCAGCACCCTACTCACTGAGTCACAGGCGCCGCCTGAATGTATATCTTTCTTAAAGAATAGAACCTTAAAGTCAAAATGACTGCTTGATCCATGGGCTGCAAAATGGATATTGTGTTAACAAGCATGGAAACAAAATTAAAATCTTTGTACATCTCCATCAGAGCCTTGAGTGACCAGGTGCACTGTCAATTGAGCAGTAATAATTCGAAATAAATCTTGTTTTCTGAGCAGTAGTTCTCAATGGTGACCTTAAAATATTCAGTAAACCATTCTATAAACAGATGTGCTGTGATCCAGGCTTTATTTTTCCACTGATAGAGCACAGGGAGAGTACATTTAGCATAATGTTTAAGGGACCAAGAATTTTTAGGATGGTAAATGAGCATTGGCTTCAAGTTGATGTCACCATCTGTGTTAGCCCTCCAAAAGAGAGAGCCTGTTATTTTTTTTCTTTGAAACAGTCAGCCTGTTTATCTTGAAGCAAGATATTGACTTCTCTTTAGCTATGCAATTCCTAGATTGTTTTCCAGTGTTGGACTACGTTTTCTACATTGAAAATCTATTGTTGTGTAATCACCTAGTGTAGCCACCTTCATCAATGACCTTAGCTAGATCTTCCGAACAACTTGCTGTGACTTCTACATCAGCACTTGCTGCTTCACCTTAACCCTTGCTGCAGCTTTCAACTTTTCCTCTGCAGCTTTCTCACCAGCTAGTAACTGAAACCGCAGAAAGTGTAATCACAAATAAAAGGGCAGGACCATACAATGTTATGTTGATCCATTCACCCACTGATGGATATTTGACTTGTTCCCACTTTTTGGTTTTTGTGAACAATGCTGTTATGAACATGTATGTGCAAATATCCTGTAAGAATCTAAATCTCTTTCAATTCTCTTAGACATATAGACAGAAGTGAGATTTCTGGATCATACTATAGTTCCATTTTTGATCTGCTGAGGATCAACCATACTGTTTTTCACAGTGGTTATAACTTACTTGCCAACACTTGTTTTCTGGTCATTGTTTTTGTTTTGTTTTTCTTTTGAATTGGGGTCTTGCTCCGTCACCCAGGCTACGGCACAGTAGCATGATCATAGCTCACTGTAACCTTGAACTCCTGAGCTCAATCAATTCTCCTGCTTCATCCTCCCAATTAGCTAGGACTACAGGTGCATGAGACCACATCTGACTAATATTTTAATTATTTTTTGTAGAGACAGGGTTTTGCTTTGCTGCCCCAAACTGGCCTCAAACTGCAGGCCTCAAAGCAATCTTCCTGCCTCAGCATCCCAAAGTGCTGAGATTACAGGCATGAGCCACTGTGCCTGGCCTTTCTTGTTTTATGATAGAAGCCATCCTAATGGATCTAAGGATCTAAGGATCTCATTTGTTTTGATTTGTATTTCTCTAATGATTAATAAAGTTGAGCATCATTTCATATGTATATTAGCGCTTTGTATATTATTTGGGGGGAAATCCCTATTCAAGTCCTTTGTCCATTTTGGTGGGTTATTTGTTGTTGTTGGGGTTTAATAATTCTTTATATATCCTGGATGTTAAGCTCTTATCAGATATATGATTTGCAAATATTTTCTCCCATTCACTTTTTCACTCTGTTGATTGTTTTTTGATGCCTAGAGGTTAATTTTATGTAGTCCCACTTGTCTATTTGTGGGGTTTTTTTGCCTGTGCTTTGGTGTCATAACCAAAAAATTATTAATAAATCCTATATCATGATGATTTTCTCTTATATTTTCTTTAAGGAGTTTTATAGCTTTGGTTATTATGTTTAGTTATTATTGGTTATTATTATTAACTTTACAACATTTTGACTTACTTTTCATATATAGTGCAAGATAAGAAAATAGCATGATTCATTTGCATGTGGATATCTACTTTTCTTAGCACAATTTGTTGAAGAGACTGACTTCTTCTCAACAAGCATTCTTGGAACCCTTGTCAAAGACTATTTAACCATATATGTGAAGGTTTATTTCTGGCATCTTTATTCTATACTATTGGTCCATATGTCTATCTTTATGCACTACTGTACTGTTTTGATTAGTGTAGCTTTGTAACATGTTCTGAAATCAGGAAGTATGAGACTATCACCCTTGTTCTTTTTTTTTTTTTTTTTTTTTTTTTTGTAGAGACAGAGTCTCACATACCACCCTCAGGTAGAGTGCCGTGGCATCACACAGCTCACAGCAACCTCTAACTCTTGGGTTTACGCGATTCTCTTGCCTCAGCCTCCCGAGCAGCTGGGACTACAGGCGCCCGCCACAACACCCAGCTATTTTTTTGTTGTTGCAATTTGGCCGGGGCTGGGTTTGAACCCGCCACCCTCGGCATATGGGGCCGGCGCCCTACTCACTGAGCCACAGGCGCCGCCCCACCCTTGTTCTTTTTAAAGATTTTTTTGATTATCTTAGAGATCCCATAAACATTTTAGGATAGAATTTTCTATTTCTGAGAAAAATACCATTGGGATTTTAATAGGTTATGGCATTGTTTTAGGTAGTATTGGCATCGTAACAACATTAAGTCTTTTGACCCATGAACATGAGATGTCTTTCCATTTATTTCTGTCTTCCTTAATTTCTTTCAGTAATGTTTTACAGTTTTCAGTACAAGTGGATCTCTGTGGTTAAATTTATTACTAAGTATTTTATTCTTTTTTTTTTTATTTTGCAATTGTTGGCCAGGGCTGGGTTTGAACTTGCCACCTCCAGTATATAGGGCTGGCACCCTACTCCTTTGAGCCACAGGCACTGCCCAGTATTTTATTCTTTTTGATGCTATTGAAAATGGAATTACGTTCTTAGTTTCTTCTTCAGGTTGTTCATTGTTAGTGTCTAAATATACAACTGATTTTTGTGTGTTGATTTTGTGTACTGAAACTTTGCTGAATTTATTCATTAGCTCTCATAGTTTTTTTTTTTTTTTAGAATCTTTAGGATTTTCTACAGATAAGATAATGTCATCTGAAAACAGATAATCTACATCTTTTTTTATTTGGTTGCAATAAAGAACTTTCAAATAGAATAAATTTTGGGCAGCGCCTGTGGCTCAGTCGGTAAGGCGCCGGCCCCATATACCGAGGGTGGCGGGTTCAAACCCGGCCCCGGCCAAACCGCAACCAAAAAATAGCTGGGCATTGTGGCGGGCACCTGTAGTCCCAGCTACTCGGGAGGCTGAGGCAGGAGAATCGCTTAAGCCCAGGAGTTGGAGGTTGCTGTGAGCTGTGTGAGGCCACGGCACTCTACCGAGGGCCATAAAGTGAGACTCTGTCTCTACAAAAAAAAAAAAAATAGAATAAATTTTATATACTTCTCTTTCCTCTCAAAAGCATTTTCCACACCATTAAAAAAATATTTTTTGGATACATCTTTAATTTTTGTATATGATTCTGTCATTTAGATGTGTTATAATTTATGTGGCTATTCTTCATTCCTCTATTGTGGAACATTTAGGTTGTTTTAAATTTGTGATATGATGAGAATATTTCAATGCATATATTTGTGTCTAGTTCTCTTGTCACATAAAAGTTGATTTTTCTAATGATAGATTCCTAGAAATGGCACCACTGGTCAAAGTTTACAAATATTTTTAAATTTTTGATACATTTTTCTCATTTGGAAAAAAATAACTTTAAAAGTATTAATCGAGGGCAGCGCCTGTGGCTCAGTTGGTAAGGCGCCGGCCCCATATACCAAGGGTGGCGGGTTCAAACCCGGCCCCGGCCGAACTGTAACCAAAAAGTAGCCGGGCATTGTGGTGGGCGCCTGTAGTCCCAGCTACTTGGGAGGCTGAGGCAAGAGAATCACCTAAGCCCAGGAGTTGGAGGTTGCTGTGAGCTGTGTGAGGCCACGGTACTCTACTGAGGGCCATAAAGTGAGACTCTGTCTCTACCAAAAAAAAAAAGTATTCATTGAACATATCATATTTGACTATGTGATATCATCTTTTGAGAATTTATCATAAAAATTATATTTTTAGATGGCATGATACATACACCATGTATGTAAGTTTAAATATGTGAATATCAATTACACTTTTTTTTTTTTTTTGTAGAGACAGAGTCTCACAGTACCGCCCTCGGTAGAGTGCCGTGGTGTCACACAGCTCACAGCAACCTCTAACTCTTGGGCTTACGCGATTCTCTTGCCTCAGCCTCCCGAGCAGCTGGGACTACAGGTGCCCACCGCAAAGCCCGGCTATTTTTTTTGTTGTTGCAGTTTGGCCGTGGCTGGGTTTGAACCCACCACCCTCGGCATATGGGGCTGGCGCCTACTCACTAAGCCACAGCGCCGCCCCCAATTACACTTTTTAAAAATAATGTTCAGCTCTTTTATTGACATTTACATTCCTTTCCAAATCCTGCTCTCCTTCCTGCTGGAGTGTTAAGCACCCAATACCAAAGGGTGGATTCCCAGAGGCCAGGATGGGAGGGGTGACTAGGAAGCAACCAGGGGCTAATCTTAAACAAAGATTTTGGGAACAGAGGGTGCGGCTGAGAGTCACCGTTCTAAGGAGATACAGAACAAACCTGAAGAGACTGGCTCTATTTGATTTAACAAGGCTAAACTGCAATCTCAGTGAGGCTGGAATCACAGCTGGAGGGGCAATTAGATAGGGAGAGATCTGAGGCGTCACAACGATTAAGAGAACATTCGGTAGGTAAGGACAAGAGATGCTGGAGACATTGCCTTGCTTGTGAGTATTCTCCAAAATAATTTTCCAGCCCCTAATGTCAGTATCTCTCCCATTGACACATACTGGGCTAATTTTGTGTTGAAGATTCCAGACCCCAAAGCTGCCTCAAAGTGTGCCGTTCCTTTGATCATTAAGGACGATGGAAATGTAGACATTCAGTGAACAAATTAACTTCAAAGTCTCTAAATGTAGACCTTTAGCTGTTGTACACCTTTTAAAAATGTATACCCCACTGATGACAAGTTGAAAATAAGAGGAGAAAAATTATGTTTATTAAACATTTATTATGTGCCACAAACTTTATGTATTATTTTCCTACAGACACTGTAACAAATTATCATGAACTGTGGCTTAAAACAACAGAAACATATTCTATCACAATCACAATTCCAGAGTCCAGAAGTTCAAAATCAAGGAGCTAGCAGAGCTGCACTCCCTTCAAAGTCTCTCACGTAAATCCATTCCCTGCCTCTTCCAGCATCTCATGGCTGTTGAAATTCCTTGACTTAAGGCCACTTCCCTCCAGTCGCTGCCTCCATGGTCACATGAGCTCCTGTCTGTCTAATATCTCTCTGCCTCACTCTCATGAGAGCACCTTCATTGGATTTAGGGCCCACCTGGGAAATTCAGGATGATCTCTTTATTTCAGGATCTTTAACTTAAATTTGCAAAAGGCCCTTAGTCCAAATAAGGTAACATTCATAGGCTCTATTAGGATGTGGACTTACCTTATTAGTTGCCACCATTCAGCCCACTGCGCTTTACTTCCAGAATCTTATTGAATTCTCCAGCAATCTCATGATGGGTGCATCATTATACCCTGTTTACAAGTGAAGAAATTGAAATTTAGAAAGAATAAGTACCTGGCCAGAGCTTCTTGGCACATGGGGGAGCTAAGATTTACCCCAAGGTTTGCTGACGCCTCTGCCCAGTGTTAGTGGGGTCTACCTTGAGCCTGGTCACTTCTACAGCACTCTCCTCACCAGAACAAAATTAGCCTCCAGCAAAGTGTTCAGAGATAACCAAGTATATTCCACTAGTCTCAACCTAAAAGTACAAGTCCTCTTTGCTAAAGGAGCATTCAATCTAATACAGTGGTTCTTAATCTGTGGGTCGCAAACCCACAGGGACTGTATTAAAGGGCTGTGGCATTAGGAAGGCTGAGAACCACTGATCTAATATAAGAAACAAGATAGTCAAGCGATTAGATGTGTTCTTTTCACGGTTAATTCCAAGTAGGTATCAACCTAACCTAAATTTCAGCACATATGCCATGTTCCAAAAGTATGCCTTCCCATTTTCTCATCCCCTGAAAAGAAGGACATATTCCTTTAGCTTAGTCCAATCCATCCTCTCAACATTTGCTGTATATCTACTATAATTTATGATATAATATTTGAAGTCCTTCTTCTCCTGTTTTGGACATTTTTATTTTAGAGTAAGGATACATTTGAACCCACACCAAACATAAAAATAAAAATACAAAAGCCTAAAGATATTCTGACATGCTCTACGTCTTGGATTATTTTTAAACCTAATTTATTGAATATTAACTCTTGTTTTGTTCTTTTCCTTTGCTTAAATTTAGGTTGTTTTAAATAGCATCAAGATTTTACATAACCACAATTGGTTACTTCTAAAAAATTTTTTTAAATAAATCTTTTTTTACAATTCAGATTGAGGAGTAGTTTGAAACAGGACTGGGATGCATTTAGTCAAGCCAGTAAAAGCAATTGTAAAATAAGAGAAAGTCATGGTGCTTTTCAAAATAGCTGGTCCCACGGAGGGTGGGTTTCTCAACACGTACATTATGATGTCTCAAGAGTGACACATGATGGGGCGGTGCCTGTGGGTCAAAGGAGTAGGGCGCTGGCCCCATATACCGGAGGTGGCGGGTTCAAACCCGGTCCTGGCCAAAAACTGCAAAAAAAAAAAAAAAAAAAAAAAGAGTGACACGTTACATAGTCAAAAAAGTTGACAGTTTAGAATCAGAGTACCTTTTAAGAAAAGGATAGATTTCTTAATAATCTTGTGTATTTATGGAAATAATATATGTAATGAACTCAACACACAAAAATAGCATCTGTTATCACTGATTGGGGAAATTTAGTGGAAATGTAGAAATTGAAATGACATTAATTTGGCCACATTGGAGAGGATCTGCAGAAAGGTATCCTGTTTAGATACTTTAAAATGTAAATAGTGTTCATCGGGGGACCTAGCCTCACTTCACATAATGTACTTTCAAATAAACAAGCAGGGGAAATTTGCACTAATTCTATAGGGGCATAATTAAAAATAATTAGATAGGGAAAGAACGCACTTATTTTATAAAATAACTTCAAAAAAACAGACAGATGGATTTTGCCTTTTCAGAAAATGGTGAGTGTGTAGTACAGGCGTGGGTTCTGAGGTCCCCCGTGATGTCCGTTTCCTTCTTCATGTACACTACACACCTGCCAATTTACTTTAAAAAAAACCTCACAAAGGACTGCCTGCAGGGAAGGGAAAGTATGCATTGAATGACCCAGTCCTTGGCAACCATCAATAGGTGTGCTAGTTAAAGGCGCTCAAAAAATGTAATATACATAATGCGATCCCAGGAAAATACTAGTGTGGATGGACAAGTCACACACAGGCAGGTACCCTATGGCAAAATGAAAAAGGAGACAGAACGACCATCACCCTGGCTTTTGCTACAGAAACAAATAATAGCCAAACCTCAGTGCAACCACCAACGTTTATTTCTTGTCATTACAGGAGGGCTCTAGGTGGACAGGGCTTGTGTCCAGCTTCCCTGGGCTCTGTGTGTCTGATTCTGGGACCCAGGCTGAAGCTGAGCCACTATTCGGGCTTGCAATATTTATAGAGGGTAAAAGTTGGGGAGAAGTGAGCCAAACCACACAAGGGCATTGCAGTTTTCTTCTGGGACATGGCATACTTCTTGTCCACTCACATTTCATTGGCAAAGCAATTCCAAAGCCAGTGGGGCAAGGAAGTTCACTGCACCACAAGAAAATATGGGAAAGGCAGAGAAGGGCGAAGAACTGTGAACAAAAACAAGTTTATCACACCTAAGACATAGAAAACAGCAAAATAATATGACCAGATGTACATTCTTATTTTATTTTTTACCAAATGCACATTTTTAATGAAAATATTATGATTATTAAACATTTCAGCCATTCCGACAGAAAACTCCTTCCACCAGTGGACCCAAGTTTTATGAGGTCAGAAATACAGTGTATGTAATTTTTTACAGTCCTTGTTAGGAAAACATGATCAAATACTACTAATAAAAATTTACGGGCTTTGAAGCTTAAGTTTAATTAGCCTCAAGGTAAATTCAGTTTTGTCTACAGTTAAAATAATGTAAAACATATCTACCCCATTCATCAATAAAATCGTGACAAAAATACATATCCTTCACTTCAAAACATGTACTAGGACTCTTCTTAGAAAATAAAACACCGTAACTTTTTTTTTTTTTCTTTTTTTTTATTGTTGGGGATTCATTGAGGGTACAATAAGCCAGGTTACACTGATTGCAATTGTTAGGTAAAGTCCCTCTTGCAATCATGTCTTGCCCCCATAAAGTGTGACACACACCAAGGCCCCACCCACCTCCCTCCTTCCCTCTTTCTGTTTCCCCCCCATAACCATAATTGTCATTAATTGTCCTCATATCAAAATTGAGTACATAGGATTCATGCTTCTCCATTCTTGTGATGCTTTACTAAGAATAATATCTTCCACGTCCATCCAGGTTAATACGAAGGATGTAAAGTCTCCATTTTTTTTAATGGCTGAATAGTATTCCATGGGGTCCGATAGCCCTCTGAAAGCAGTGTGTCAGAATCTTTGGTGATATTTGGGACATTTTCTTTTATAATATTCTCTATTATGGTTTCCATTCCTCTGGGGCATTCTTCTTCCCCTTCTGGGATTCCTATAACTCGAAATTTGGAACGCTTCATAAAGTCCCATAATTCTGACCGTGAACGTTCTGCTTTCTCTCTCTTCTTTTCTGCCTCTTTTACTATCTGAGTTATCTCAAGAACTTTGTCTTCTACCTCCAAAATTCTTTCTTCTGCATGGTCTAAAATGTTGCTGATACTTTCCATTGCATCTTTAAGTTCCCTAATTGACTGTTTCAGTTCCTTCAGCTCTGCTATATCCTTTTTATATTCTTCATATCATTCATCTCTTATTTGATTCTGTTTTTGGATATCCTTTTGGTTATTTTCCACTTTATTAACAGTTTCCTTCATTGTTTCCATCATTTCTTTCATTGTTTTCAACATGTGTATTCTAAATTCCCTTTCTGTCATTCCTAACATTTCTTTATAGGTGGAATCCTCTGCAGTAGCTACCTCATGGTCCCTTGGTGGGGTTGTTCTGGACTGGTTCTTCATGTTGCTTGGAGTTTTCTGCTGATTCTTCCTCATGAGTGATTTCTTTTATCTGTTTCCTTGCCCTAATTTTCCTTTCACTTCCTCTTGCTCTTTAACTTCTCATGCTGTTTTTCCACTGTTTTAGTCCTCTTCTTGGGGTCCAGAAGTCTCTCGCTGACTCCCTGTATCCTCACAGGGGTGATGATAGACAGATCCCACTGGCCAGAGATGCCTGGAGTCCTATCTCCCCAGACTCATGGTGCCCAGATGCAAGCAAGCTGTTATTCGGCTGCCATCTTGCTCTCAACTCGAGACTTCATTTTGTCAGCCCGCATGCTGGAGGGGGCAGGGCACGCCTTGGCAGGCGCTGAGCCCCGGACTCCGTCCCTGGCTGAAGACTCTACTCCGAATCCTACCAACTAATTTTTAAATGTGAATAAATGCATGTAGTTTTCTCTTCAAACAAAATAAAACAGAACCTAGCAAATAATACCTAAAAAATGACAACATACACACTGCCTATCAGTTTTCAGAACTTTTATTATTCATTGCTTTGTTTGGCTGTTTATTCACCATTTACTGAAAGCCTTCTGTGTGCCAGACACTACTACTGTACAAGGTGCTGAGGATATGGATAAATTGAGACAGAATTATTCATTCAATGACTGAGTCATTTACATGGAAGTTAAACAATCACTTAAGCTTATAATGCACTATGATATAGGTTAAAATATAGGCATTTGTAATTTTCAGATTTAAAAGCCTTTCTTCCATCTGTAAGACTTACAGCTACAGACAGAAGATAAAGTTGAGGCTGTATTTAAAGAATGAGCAGAGATACTTGAGCGTAAGGGATGTAGAAAGCACATTCCAGGAAGGAGCATCTGTATTTGAGGAAGATAGAATCTCCTGAGCAGAGATGATGAGAGTGTGAATGCTCAGGGCATATGGGCAGCACCCAGAAGCCCAGGGGTGAATGCTCGGGGCACATAGGCAGCACCCAGCAGCCCAGGGGTTAATGCTCAGGGCGCATGGGCAGCACCCAGCAGCCCGGGGTGCTGGAATACATCAGAGATGGTCAGCAGAAATGGGAGGGAGGCAGAGGGAAATGGAGAATTCATTTTCCAAGGGCCTGGGAGCAAACCTGGTCTGAGAAGAGTAAAAACTATATTGCAGTTATTTGGTAAATTTCATGTGGAAGGAGTGCAAAAAGCCAAGGCAGGGTGGAGCATGATCTAGGAAGGAAATTTTCAAGATGTTTTACACTTGGCACTATTTGTGATAGAGGCAAACAGCTCAATAAAAAGAGGAGTAAGAAAGAATGATGAAGGATAAAAAAACGATGAAAGAAACAATTCTACATGGTCCTCAAATCTGCTACATATTCTTCCTTTCCCCCCACAAAGAAAACCCCGTTCTAGCTTCCCTCTTGTTAGGCAAGGTGATGTGAATAGTTCAGGCCAATAAATTGTGAGTGAAAGTTTAATGTGTTACTTCTGGGCTGAGGCCGTGGAAAGCCCCTCTGAGATGTTCCAGTGTCTCTCTTCCCCTCTCAGGGGCAGCCTCAGGTTGATGTAGGGAACGGTGAGATCATAGCTACCTCATTCTATGAGCTGCACCATCAAAGGCAGTTGCCTCGGAGAGTTAACCAGATCCACAATGAATTTGGTGAGGGTGATAAATAAAAAATTTACTACACCATTGGATTTAGGGTTTTTTTTGTTACTGCAACACAGCATTACTAATCCTGACCAAAAAATATATACATATTTTTTGAGACAGAGTCTCACTCTGGGCCCTGGGTAGAGTGCTTTGGCCTCAGAGGTCACAGCAACCTTAAACTTCTGGGCTCATACGATCCTCTTACCTCAGTCCCTAGAGTAGCTGGGACTACTGGTGCCCACCACATGCCAGCCTAGTTTTTCTATTTTTAAAGACAGGGTCCTGCTCTTGCTCAAGCTGGTCTCAAACCTGGAGCTCAGGCAATCCACCTGTCTCAGCCTCCCACAGTGCTAGGATTACAGGCATGAGCCACTGCATCTGGCCCCAAATAAAATTTAAAAGTCAACACTTAATGAGCTTATAGCCAAAGGAGGCAAAAAAAGATGAATTTAAGGCCGTAAGTTAAGAGGCTTAGAGAGAAACGGGACCACTTCTTTCTTTCTTTCTTTCTTTTTTTTTTTTGCAGTTTTTGGCCGGGCTGGATTATGAACCAGCCACCTCCGGCATATGGGGCCGGCGCCCTACTCCTTTGAGCCACAGGTGCCGCCTGGGACCACTTCTTTCTCTGAAATGTAGAAAAGGCGAGGGAGGGACAAAAATATAGAAAAAATTGGGAGGTAACACAGGGGAAGTTGAAGGAGTTTATTTGTGACGGCCACTGCAGCCCAGTGCTGTTAGAAATTCAGCCTTCTGCTGGTAAATTGAGCAACAGGACAGAAGGAAGTAAAATTACGGTGGCTGAAGGAGCATTTGCTGCTAGAAATGAGGAAGAGAGCCCTCATTTCCCCTCGGTAATGAGAGCCCATTCCAGAGAAGGCAGATTGCTGCCGAGCAGAGGTGCCTCCCTCGCGTGGCTGTGGCTCGGGCATTTACGGTGGCGTCAGTCAACACCATTTTGTCCTTTTCTATAGCAGCGATTGTTCTCCTGAGAGAAAGAGCAGGAGAAAAATAATTGTGCTTGTAGTAGAGCTTGGAAAATAAATCACAGGATGAAGAGGCCATCTCTAGATAATTAAGAAAATCTGAGAAAGTGTAGTTAAAGCAATTGACAACCCAAAGGGTGTTCCATCCAAATAGGAAACAAGTGAAGACAGAACGAAGCTGGGGAAGCAAAAGATTCTACATGGAACTAGAAGTTTTAATGGCCTTGAAGGGCAAGTTTAGCAGGACTGTGGGTATATGAACTGTTAAAGACAGGCAATTATTCTTTTAAAGACAGTAACATAACTCAGTGGGTCAGAGCAGGTAGTCTGAAGCTCAATAGCAGTTCTGCTCCTTACTAACTGTGGCTTCAGGCATGTTCGTCACATTATTTCCATATGTCTCATTCCCCTCATGTGAAATTTTATCCTACAATAAAGGACTTTATGATGACTGAATGAATTAAAACATGGAAAGCTCTTACAATGGCGCCTGGGACAGTGTTCAAGTTTAAGTTATAATGATGGGATCCGGGCCACCACGGGGATGGAGGTGTAGGTGTAATGAAGATGAAGACGGTAGCCCAGAGAAGTGAAGGAATTGTACGGAGGGGATTTGGTGGGTCATCCCTGTGGACCCTGCTTATCCTCAAGAAGCTGAGGAGCACCAAGGAGAAGATTGCAAGCCAGAATGACCGCATGGACACAGGGACCCCATAAAGGGAAGATGGGCAAGGAGAGTGGTGTGACCACAGCACAAGCTTCAAAGTTGATAATTCAGCAGTCCAAGAAAGTTCTCTACCCAACTGCTTGTCACTGAGACAGAGAAAGCATGAGGGAATGAGGAGCATCTTCTTTTACAGAAATTTCAGGAAATTTTTTTCTTTTTAATCAAGGAAAAGCCATGCTTTAGTCGATGAAGGAAGAGAAGGAAGGCAAAAATAAAATTATGCAAAATCCATGGATATATACGAATTCAGAATTCCACAGGCACTTGGAGTAAGATATTTTTCCCCCCTGTATGAAAGCAGAGCCGGAAGGACAGATGGGAGTAGAAAAACGTAAACAAGGGTCCTGAAGGGGAATGGAAGAGTATGCACTCACAACCACAATTTCCACGTTACCTTGCAAATGCAAACAAGGTAATCTAATTGTATGTACCCTCATAGTAATCCGTAGTTAAAAAAAGAAAGAGTATGCACCTTAAGCTGTCATTGTGGGGTAAGAGATGGGGAGTTAATTTGCTTTTGATTTCTGCTTACCTCAACTTTTCACATCAATTTTCTTTTCTACTTTGACCGCTGATGATATTTTTAGAGTGTGTGTATTCTTAGTTGGAATCATAGCCGACTGTGGAGCTCTTTCATTACGTGAACAAAACATAGTACATACATCACATTTAACATTGTTGAAGGATAAGTCATTCCAGTGTTAATGAAAGTGTTCCAAATCATATAAAATGATGGTAAGTAAGCAGCAGAGTTAGCTATTCATTTGGGGGGGAAAAGTAGGAGACTACTTCATATGATATATTGAAATAATGCATTAGTTATAAAAGTAAAAAAATAACAGAATTTCAACCTATATACTGGGTATGCTTTTTAAAGAAAGTTAATAATCTGGAAATTATTAAGAAAAGACATGATTGGCAGTGCCTGTAGCTCAGTGGATAGGGCTCTGGCCACATAGACTGAGTCTGGCAGATTTGAACCCGGCCCAGGCCAGCTTGAAAAACAATGACAACTGCAACAACAAAAAAAATAACTGGGAGTTGTGGCAAGCACCTATGGTCCCAGCTACTTGGGAGGCCGAGGCAAAAGAATTGCTTAAGCCCAGGAGCTTGAGGTTGCTGTGAGATGTGACTCCATGGCCCTCTACCCAGGGCAACAGCTTGAGACTCTGACTCAAAAAAAAAAAATGAAAGAAAAGAAAAGAAAATATGTGATTGACCCTACTCAAATGTGAAGCAGTTTTCGTTTTGTTTTGTTTTGGTTTGATTTTTGAGACAGTTTCATTTGTCTTCTTTGGTAGAGTGCTCTGCGTCATAGCTCACAGCAACCTCAGACTACTGGGCTTAAGCGATTCTCTTGCCTCAGCCTCCTGAGCAGCTGGGACTACAGGCTCCGGCCACAATGCCCAGCTATTTTTAGAGATGAGGTCCCACTCTGGCTCAGGCTGGTCTCCAACCTGTGAGCTCAGGGCAATTCACCGGCCTCGGCCTCCCAGAGTGACCTGTGCTGGTTAGGATCTGTTCAGCCACAAGTACCAAAAGATCCGACATACACAGGCTTAACAAGGTACCTTAGGAGCTCACCTGCTTGGAAGTCCAGAGGCAGGGTTGCCGTTAAGGTTGCTTCAGGACACTTTACCCCATTCATTTCTCTGTGATTTTCTCATCTTGCCCAATGTTCTAAATCGGCTTCCTCCCGAGGCTGGTATCAACATGGCTACAGCAGTTTATTTGGAAGTGTTACCCACCCTTGACAATAGCCAGGAGAAAATGAACCAATTTCCTTCAGGGGCCCACTCAAGAGAGGAAAGCAGCTTTCAGCACCTCTGATTGGCCCCACCTGGTCACATTTCTGAATGCCCCAACCAGGGAAGTGAAGGATTGGCTGAGGCCGAGGCCTGTGCATAAAAGGATTGCCACAAAATTTGTTTTTCTCAGTGTAATGGGTTTTGTGTAATTTTTGCTTTCTTCCTCATATCAAACTGAAATTTTAGAAATAAAACATATGATCATCATCAGAAAAATGATAGAACTATTTTTATAATGGAACAAAGTTATTTCATAGTAATAGCAGGGGAGAACATGAACTTGTATCTCTTCATGGTTTCATTTTCATCTAGGTCAGTGGTTCTCAACCTTCCTAATGCCAAGAACCTTTAATACAGTCCAAAGGGGTCGCGACCCACAGGTTGAGAACCACTGATCTAGCTCCTGGGCAGGAAGTCCTTTTTTTTTTTAAGGTAATCTTTTTAAAACGGCTTCCAAAATATGATGTCTGTGTAATTTTGCTTTCTTCCCCATATCAAACTGAAATTCTAGAAATAAAACATATTATCTTGGGAATAAATTTTCCTCCATGATTTGCAATGAGTTTAATTATATTTATCAAACATTTTAATAATTCTGAAGTACTATTAAGTAAACAATCTGAGTTAAAGAAATAAGTTAGATCAGTAAGTATATGTTAAAAGATAATCATATTTACTTAATCACACATAATAAAAACTATTTGTTAAGCACTTCAATTAACATTCATTTCTCATCAAATGTGTCTGCTCAGCAGGAACAGCGAAATCATTGACAGAGAAGCTGGAATTACCTTTCTACTTTACATTGACACTTGTTTTATGCCCTTGAGACAGTAGGTTATGCCGCTCTCATCTGAGTGAAGGAAACAAATCTCGACATGATGTACCCAAGGGTGACCGTGAACAAATTCCTGCGAAGGCTGAGCTCTCAGCAGCGGGGTCAGGGGAGAAGTATGGGGTGTCCCCACGTTCCCTTTCAGAGTGTCATCTCATTTTACCAGCATTTCATCCTCAGAGACTCAGACCCTGGAAATGCCACCAGGTGCTACCCACACTGGGGGTTATTATTAGTCCTGGGCTGGGGAAGGTGGAGAATGTGAACTCCTGCTGATGAGGAAGCTGAAGGCAGCGAAGTTCTCACGGGAGAAAGACAAGAGGCTTCACCTTCTCCTTCTGTGACCTCAGCTGGCCAGTGGTCATCCAGTCAAGAAGACGCCAGAGGGAGCAGGGAGATAAAGTGCTGAGCCCTGGAGGGAGCTGGGGAAGGAGTGTGGGGAGGAGTGGGGAGCGTTTACACGGAGAGAAGGAAAAGCCACGGAACTGGGTTACTTCAACACGGAGGGAAAGTTAAAGGCAAAGAGGCTGTTTCTGGAGTAGTTGCTCAGGCCCTGAAATGAAAATTTTTGCAAGGTTTCAAAGTGGCTTTCAAAGAATAGGAGATTTCTTACGGTAATTTTCCAGCCATTGTAAATTTAAGTAAATTATTTAAACCTCTCTGAGCTTCGGTTTTCTTATCTATAAAATGTGGTTATTTTGATACTCTTCTGGTAAGGTTGTGAGTAAAGTGTATGCAAAACATGCACCCTGGAGCCTGGAAGACAGGAGGCACAGACAAAGCCACTCTTAATATTACTTTGTTTTGATTTCCATGTTACGAGTAAAACTGCTCTAGTGTTCAGAAAGCGGCAAACACTAATAATCGCCTGCATGGCAAGGGAGCCATTCTAGCTCCTACCTCCTTCACACACAGGGAAATATATGACAGACGCATTTGGCAACGTAAGTCATGCATAACAAGGCAGTGCCGGGAGAGTAATTATGCCACATGACTGAGACGCTGTCCACCTTCGTTTACAAGTTACTCAGCAAACGGGGGAAACCTTCTCAACTATGGTGAACGCGGGGTAAGTATAGTGTGAGTTTGAGGGCAGACCAAAGTAAATCAATTTATCTCCTTTAGATACTATGCCGACTAAATATAATAGATCCCAAGGGCAAAATTCAATAAAAGATAGGTAAATGCATCAGTATTAACACAATCGAAGAACAACAAAAAAGCAATGTAGTGCATAGTGCCTCCAGTTGATATTTAGCAAGGATTTTAATTAAACTTCAAAACAAGATAATGTAAAATTAATATGAGAAATACAATTGTGTGTTCCCAGCAACAGCAAAATAACCCACAGGAGATATTCCTACACTGTCTAGGACTTTGGAGTATATGACTTCTAAGATCCTTTCAACTCTCAGTAAAAAGTGACATTATCATTCCTTTACACCAAAAGACACAGTAAATGTTCTCTCTTTTAAGGTTGCCTTTTCTTCCACTTGACTTTTTCCTTTGGTTTCCCAGTCAAAAGCAATTGACACTAAAAGTCTTGGAATATGGTATTCCATAATTTGCATAACAAACATCAGCTTTGCTCCTCAAGGTAACTGAAGTTATTTACAGTTTTACAGAGTTGTAAAAAATTTTATAATTTGTTTTTAAAAATTTGTCGGCAACTTTCCTTTAGATGTCTTTCTTAGTTTAAAAATTTTTTTTTCTTTGCTTTCAATTTCAGCTGACTTTCACTCTTCTTAGTTTGAAAGTTTGTTTTTTTCTTATTTTCTTTCTTTTTTTTTTTTTCTGTTCTTCCTTTATCAATTCTCTTGCCCTTTGCCTCTCAAGTAGCTGGGATTACAGGTGCCCGCCACAATGTCCAGCTTTTTTTTTGGTAGAGATGGGGTTTCACTCTGGCTCATTTCTGCTCATACTAGTCTCAAACCTCCGAGCTCAGGCAATCCACCTGCCTCGGCCTCCCACAGCACTGGGACTACAGGCATGAGCCACCCACGCCCAGCCATCTTTCTTAGTTTTAATTTTCTCATAATATGCACACGCACACACATAATGTCCTTGCAAACACAGCCTGGAGAGAAGCAAGCGTGCAAGGCTTCCTCTCTCATCTTCCGCTTCTCCTTGAGACAGATTCCTCACTGACTGTATCCTAAATCTAAAGGCAACAGAAATAACCTATAGCTTTTCCCACGTGACTTCTTGAGCAAACTCCACAAAAACCTAAATTCTCCTACCATTTTTAGGTTTCTGGAACTGGAGGATACGTGGATGAAAAAAGGGTATCATCATAGAAGGAATCGAAGGCTGGTCATCACAGGACGGGAAGTAGACTCTGATAGAAATGTGTGTGCAGAGGTTTGCTGGGGATGGTCTTGGGCTCAACGCTTATAGGAGAAGGGAAGGAAGCAGGGCGGGGATCAAGAGGAACAAGGGCTGTGGCTCAGTTGCAAACAAGGCTCCAGCCACCTGCAGGGAGTATGTTAGGGCAAGGGGCCAGCATTTACTCTGGATGTGGGATGCCTAAAGGAAAAGGCTCAAAATTACGCCAGGAGGCCATGTGCAGCTCAGGGAAAATCACAGGGACGGCTAAAAGCTGGTATCTGTTCAGTAGGCAAAATGCCTGACTCCTGGGAGAGTAAGACCCTGATGGTGGAGCAGGGAACTGGGCAGAAGTCCTGGAGAGCAGATGACAGCCTTGGTCAAGTGCTGGCTGCGAGCAGCCCCTCCTCTGCATTCCCACTCCTCTGCCCTCTACCTTCCTGCCATTCCATCAGCCACTGTGTTGGCAGAGGGATGAAACAGCAGAATGCAGAGAACAAAGGATCAATTCTTTGCTTTTGAGTTTCAAAAACGTAACGCCTTAAGCAAAGACCAAATAGTCTCCAAAAGCAGGAAGTGTGAGAAGAGAAAGTTTCTCAGCCCCTCCCAGACTAGAGAAAGATTCCCTGGACTTTGGTGCTGAGAAAAGATGGAGAGAAAAATAACAATTACTTGGGTAAAATGTGGGGAGTAGAGAGTGTAGGAGTAAAAAAAACCGAAACACAAAACACTGTCCCTATCCTAAAGGGATTTATAGACTAGCAGGGAAGATACTTTTTTCTTTTTTAGAGACAGAGTCTCACTTTGTCGCCCTCGGTAGAGAGCCGTGGCGTCACAGCTCACAGCAACCTCCAGCTCTTGGGCTTAGCCGATTCTCTTGCCTCAGGCTCCTGAGTAGCTGGGACCACGGGTGCCCACCACAATGCCCGGCTGTTTTTGTTGTTGTTGTTGTTGCAGTTTGGCCGGGCCGGGTTTGAACTCACCACCCTCAGTATATGGGGCTGGCACCCTACTCACGGAGCCACAGGCACTGCCCAAGGGGAAGATACTTCAATAAACAAATGCCATGAAGTAAAAGGACAATTATGATGAGAGGTATAGGAAGGGGAGCCTAACCTGGCCCAGGAAACCAGGACTGGCTCACTATCAAAGGAAGTGTAGACTGTCTAAATAGAAAGAGAAAAAGTGTCTCAGAGAAATGAAAGACACAAGAAGCCTGGAAGAAGAAAATGTGGTGCGTTTTAGAAGTGGAAAGAAGTCCCTGCGATGACTGGGAGAGGGAGGCAGAAGGGACAGGGCAGAGGTTCTCAGCAGGTGCGCTGAGAATGTATAAAAACAAACGAATTGGAAAGACACCTGGGAGGCAGCACTGGTAAGACTTGCGGACTAATTGCTATGGGATAAGAAAGAGTATGTGGCAAATGGGAAAGATCTAGTAGGATTTCTGGGAAATATTGAGAATCCAATTTAAGATGGCAACCAATTTAAGATGGCACAGGAGCACCAATTATCAGTGTACATAAGATCTATGTATTTATCCATGCCTCTAAATCAGCTTATTTCTACCTTTGGTCTTTTCATTCCTATGGGGTTATTTTGTGCATCTTCTTAGACCTGGAGAGAAATTTGTCTCCCTATATGAGATTACTTAGGGACATTAACCAGTGATTTCCTGGGAATAAGAGGGCAGAAGGAAGATAAAGTTTGAGCCCAAAGACGTTTTTGTCTCTGGCCACTCAAGGTTATATATACTCTCTGGTGAGCTCCAGCTATTAATTGATTTATTCAGACTCTTTCACTGAGTAGAGATTCTGTTGCAGAGTCCATAAAGGACTCTGTGAAGGACCCAAAATGAGCCGCAGTTAGAAGACCCTGACTCCACTGGCAGCTCCTTCAGGGCTGCCTTGGGACACCGGCCCTACAGGATCATTCCCAAACTGTATTGCCTTTATTAGCATTGCAGGAGGATTGAGATATGCTGCTCTCTAAATTATTTTGGGACCTGCCCAATATACTTTCCTTCCACTTACAACTTTTGGGAGATCAGCGTTCTTCCAAGTGCCAATCCTTCCACTTCTGTAAATGCTATTCAATCCCTTATACTCTGAGTCCCAAGTAGTGCTCTTTTAAGGATCTCTTTGTTTCTCTTCTCTCCCTTGGCCCAACAGTGATAAAGTCCCTAGCTAAAATGGCCATCTTTCTTCTGTTCTACCCCTGTAAGTTGTCATGGGTATATCTGAACCAGGAAACACCCTTGATGTTTCTGTCTCCCACCTTTTTCAGCAAGCCCGTGGTGGCCCACGGACACTCTTTGAAGAATATGCTCATGGGTTGGGATGTTGCTTGTTCTCTAACCTCTCCCTCCCTCGTTGGCTCCTCCTGTTCCCTTCTCCAGTCTTCCCTCCTCTCCTCCGTTTTCCCCCTGTTTTTCCTCTATTCCTCTTACTAGAGTAAGTAATTAAGGAAAGCACAGACATGAAATTGGAGCTGGGCAGGAGCTGAGCTCTCTCCAACTCTCACTGAAAATACTTCAGGTCATAGATCACTGAGATATTAAAAATTCTCTTACAATAACAAAATATTGCAATTAGCTTGCTCAGCCCTTTGATAGGTGCATGATTTTAGGGAAATTATCTTTCTAGACCTCAATTTCTTACATGTATGAGAAACAATTATGTGATTAATTGAGAGGGTTGGGTGTACTAAGGAAGTCTACAAAGCTGAAGTTTCAAGGACCCTCATCAGCCCAGATCCTTTCCCAAGATCTTGTGAAATGCCATCATAATTTTGCATTATTTTTTTTGAAGATCTAGCCTCTCTCAAATCATACAAACTTCAAGCCCCACTAAATCGAGCTCTGCCTCTGCTGATAGAGTTTTGTGAGAATGAAGCAAACAATACATGTAAAGCATTTAGCACAAGCCCCAACAGCTCCTGCCATTACCATGGTCACCAACATTACTAAATTGTTCATCTATAGAAAGCGTTGTAATGGGGCTTACTCAAAATTTACAAAATAAAACTTCAAAAAGTGTATGAATAAATGCAAAATATATATTTTTTCCATTTTTATAAGGTTTTGCAGTGGTAACAATATTTTCAAACATTTTCAAATGTACTTTTTAATTATAAAAGTAGTGCATATTTGTTACAAAAATTCAAAAAATATTAATGCCCTGAAATAAAAATAAAAATATCTAATTTTTTTCTCCTCTTCCTTAATGTTACCTCTCCCTCTCAAACGCCTTTCCCCCTGGGATAATCATAAATTAATGGTTTGATGTATATTCCTCCAAATCTTTAAATGTATCTTGAAAACAACAGAAAAGCAATTTTTTGCTTTTCAAAGTCCTCTCTCATTTGAAAAGTGGTAAAAAAGATCAACATCAAAGAGGTAACTAAATGGAACACACACACACATACCTATGTAGTTAGGTGTATTTGTGTGTGTAGATAATTAGATATGAGGTGACCTTTAAAAGTTCATGAAAAATGGAATTAAAAGACAAAAATAAAAACATAAATTTTATTTCTCAGCATAAGCTCAAGATACTTTTGTAAGAGATGATACCAGACATTTAGTCCCTCCATAAAGAAATAAGGCCCTGAGATTGTTTTTTGTTTTTTTTTTTTCTGGGACAGAGTCTCAACTGTCGCTCTCAGTAGAGTGCCGTAGTGTCACAGCTCACAGCAACCCCAAACTCTTGGGCTTAAGCAATTATCTTGCCTCAGCCTCCCAAGTAGCTGGGACTACAGGCACCTGCCACAATGCCCGGCTATTTTTTGGTTGCAGTTGTCATTGTTGTTTAGTGGAGCTGGGCTTGAACCTACCAACTTTGGTGTATGTGGCCGGTGCTTTGCTCACTGAGCTATGGGCACTGAGCCAGGGCCTTGAGAATTTATCCATGTCAATGTGGTTCTTTTATAATTAACTGAAGAAAAATAGGTATCCTTTAAAGAGCTTTTTTTTTTTTTTAAGAGACAGAGTCTCCCTCTGTTGCCCTTGGTAGAGTGCCATGGTGTCACAGCTCACAGCAACCTCCAACTCCTGGGCTTAGGCAATTCTCTTGCCTCATCCTCCAGACAAGCTGAGACTACAGGTGCCCGCCACAGCACCCGGCTATTTTTTGTTGAAGTTTGGCTGGGGCTGGGTTTGAGCCCACCACTCTTGGTATATGGGGTTGGGCTGGGTTTGAATCCGCCACCTACTGAGCCACAGGTGCTGCCCCTTTAAAGAGCTTTTAAGATTAGGAAACAAAAATAAGTCCAAATCGGGACTATAATTTCAATGATTTCCCATCAAAACTCTCAGGAAATTCTACTTGTTTAATGAGAGAAGTGAGTAGGAACAGTGTTCTGCTGGAGAAGAACTCCTTGGTGAAGTTTTCCTGGGCATTTTTCCCGAAAACTTGGGTTAAATTTCTAAAAACATTCTCATAATAACCAGTTATTATTGTGGTTTGGTCCTGTAGAAAGTCAACAAGCAAAATGCCTTGAACATCCCCAAAACCAGTTGCTGTGACCTTGCTCTTGACTAGTCTGCTTTTACTATGACCATGTTCACCTCTTCGTAGCCATTGCTTTGATTGTGCTTTGTCTTCAGGATGGTACTGGTGAAGACATGTTTCATCTCCTGTTAATGTTCTTCAAAGAAATGCCTCAGGATCTTGATCCCACTTGTTTAAAATTTCTATTGAAAGCTCTACTCTTTTCTGTAGCCAATCAGGGTCAAAAGTTTTGGCATCCATCAAGTGGAAAGTTTGCTCAACTTTAATCTTTTAGTCGGAACTGTGTAAACTAAGCCAACCGAGACCTCCATGGTGTTGGCTAATGTTTCTGCTGTTCATGGTCAGTCCTCTCCAGTTAGGACATTAATGAGATTACTTTTTTCCCTGAAAATGTATGTGGAAGGTCTGCTGCTGTGGTCTTTATCTTCTCATCCCTTCTTAAAACAAGTTTGTAACGTCCTGATTTTTGGGGGGGCATACTTTTCATAACATCAATGATTTCACCAGTCTTCTGCCCAAGGTTCACCATAAATTTGATGCCTGCTCTTGCTTCAACTTTAGCAGAATTCATGTTTTGCTGATAGGGGCTCTTTTCACCCTTGAATCTTATCTTTCTTAGTGCCTCAAACTAGAACCTGTTCAGACTTGTTATGACAAGTTAGTATGAGTTTGTTTTGGTGCAAAAAACTTTGGAAATCCATGCATCATTTATTTTTGTAATACACATTGTCCATAAAGTTTTTGGTGTTTCCTTATAGATAGATAGTAGTTTCCACAAATCAAGAAACTCAGAATTTGAGCAAATAAGTCCTCTTAAAGACTTTTCAACTTATGAAAACCCATTTACTAAGTGTTACCAGAGAGGGCTTGCTGCATAACAACAAGGGCACAATTGCTGAAGATCAGTGTTTTAGCCTATTCTGCACAGGTCAGGCTATGAAAGGCAATCGAAACCCAACTCAAACGAAAGAAGCCACCTGCCTCTTTTCTCTTCCTGCTTAGGTGTAAATGTTATGACTGTAACTGCTGTATTGACGGGGGATGAAAACCTAGTGTTGCCTCTGTATGCTTTTTTTTTGTTTTAAATCCAAGAGTATACCAAACACAGAGGAAAGCTAACATGTTAACATTTAGAAAATTATTTAGAGTATGTGCACATATATTATACACAGTGTGAATTACAGGCATTGTAAAGACTTCCTATCTTTTTCTTTTTACCATTCTAAATACTGTATCAGAATTATTTCCAGTGCTTGAGGTATTGTTCTGCTTGCAAATTATACATTCACTCTAGAAAGATCCAAATAGCTTATACCTTTCAAAACTTTATACAGTAAAGCTTCCAGAATTGACCTCCTCCTTACATTGATCGCTTCCGTAAGCTGACTTAATTTTCAAAGACCAGACATGCACCACATATACTTACCAGTACAGTAGGCCTGGTTCCTCATGTTGACCACCTCCATATATTGACCAGTTTGTTCTAGTCCCTTGGGTGATCAACTTACAGAGGTACTACCATAATCAAAAGAAGAGATGGTTTTATTGTACCCTCAATGAATCCCCAACAATAAAAAAAAAAGAAGAGATGGTTAAGGAGGAAAGATCCCCAAATATTTATAGAGAATCTTTGTGTCATATTCTTCAAAAAAATTACTATTTTCAGAAAAAACATAGGTGATTATTATTTGGGGCTAATTTTTGAGGACTTTTCATAAATATATTTTAAATGAACACCTTGTATGAACTATCTAGTTTAATTTATTAAGTGTAATTTAAAATTAAAGAACAACTACAGTTTATGTTGAAATTGTTAACATGATTTACGTAGAATTTTGCATATACCTATGTACTCATAAAATATAATGTAGTTGTAGCTTATAACACTTGAGAATAAGTTATGCTACAATTACATATACTTTTGCTAATTTATGAATTTGATCTGTTTATTGCTTTACCTACATAAAATAAACCAGTTTAATTTAGATTATAAGGGAAATATATATCAGGTCGGTTAACAAAGAACTTCAATCTTAAAATATATGCCTGTAATATTGCGTGACATGTTTTTATAAAAGAGTAATTACAACTTTCAGTATGTAAGGAAAGCTTACATATGAGTAACTAAAATTCCAGATCATCTTAAGACACACAGATTTCCATGGTAAAATTGAGGTTGGCCTGTTTTCCCTTTGTATGTATCATAACACTAAGTCTGTTTTCTTTTGCACAGTTATATACTTAGTAAGTCACACACACAAACATACATATACAAAATTTTTTCCATATTTATTTCTGCTAGTTAGATTTGTACCCACAAACCTTAACTAAATTGGAACTTGCAAGTCCAGCCGCTACCAGTGTTTGATTGCAAGCAATGAAAATAAACTCGACCTAATTAAACAGAACAGAAATGCGTTGGAAGGACAGGGATTCCTTCGCAGAATCAAAGGGAAAGCTGATGCGTAACCCCAGGTGGGGAAGGTCCTAGAGTAGCTTTAGACCTCTAGGTAGGAGGAATCAGTGACAGTGTCCTCAGAATGCTCACTGCAAAGAAGCTGCATTGACCGTTTTTTGTCTCAGAGTTACTCTACTCAGGATTGAGGCTCCCAGGTGAGAGTTTAGCCAGATTCATGGGCCCCTTGACTGTCGGGGTGTGGGTATCTTCACTGAAATTGCCACGAAGAAGGTTGGCAGTTGGGAACACATAGATTCCCAAAGGAAAAGTAAAGTGTGGTTCCCGGAATGGGGAAGAGATTCTGGGGAGGCAAAAGCAGGACATGGCCTTAGATTCTAAAATGTAGGCCACCGTAACTACTGTAATACTTACTCACAATCACTGCCTATGGCTTTAACCATTACTATAATAGCTAAAACATTTATATGGGAGGATACCGTAACTAGCAAGGCTTTTGTTGAAAATAATGGACAAGAAAGATGAGGACATTCCTTATTTGCCCTATTTCCCTCCTCCATCCTCTCATCATGACTAGGCTTTCAGTGGACCATGCAAACCTCATGTGGAGAATGTGTTTGCACTTGCGTAAGAACAGGGTGGCCATAAAGTTCATCTTAAGCTGCATACGAACCTCATGGCCACTCTGTATAGCCTGTGAGCCAGGGACTTGCACTCTATTCCTAGTTGTTGCTCTAATATGCTAGAAAATTCTAACTGAAACTTCTTCAGCATTTAGTTTCTTCATTTTTGTTGTTGTGATTTTTTTTTTTTTTTTTTTTTAGATAGTCTCACTCTTGTAGCCCTGGGTAGAATGCCCTGTCGTCACAGCTCACAGCAACCTCAAACTCCTGGGCTCAAGAGATCCTCTTGCCTCAGCCTCCCGAAAGGCTGGGAATACAGGCGCCTGCCACAACACCCAGCTATATTTTAAGTAAGTGAGGTGATGGATATTTTAATCAGTTTGATTTAAGCATTCCACATTATATATCCAATCACTGCATTGTACCCCATAAATTTATATAGTTATGAAATTTTAAAAAATACTAAAGAAAAAAAAGAGAGAGAGAGAGAGAGACCTGGGTCTCGCTCTTGCTCAGGATGGTCTCAAACTGCTGAGCTCAAGTGATGCACCTGCATTGGCTTCCCAGAGTGCTAGGATTACAGGTGTGAGCCACTGTGCCCAGCCAGTTTCTTCATTTTTAAAACAAGGGTGTTTGAGTACAGTAAGTTCCAACTGTGGTATCTCCATTCTGTGGTTTGGCGACAGCAGGTAGACTGTTCTTTTATTGGTTTCTGCCGCTCATTCCCAAGCTTAGGCCACTCTGCAGAGGAGCCTCTGGCTCTGAGCTTAGAATTCCTGGAGGATGACTACTGGCCAAAGAATATCCTGCCCCTGCAGAGGAGTTAGGATGAGTCCATTCACTTACTCCCTCACTCCTCACTCCTCACCCATTCAATCATTTACCATGTCTACCGAGAATTGGGGGATGCATTGAAAGCCACGACTCCAAGAGGCTCACAGGTTCTGATTCACCGTAACTCCTAAGTGAGAAATAAGATTCTGCAAATTGGCAAAAAACCTGAAGGAAGGAAAGAGTCATATACAGACCAACTCTTTCCATCGTGCTAACTATAGACAGGTTATTTATAAGGACTGTGGGAGCAAGGAAAAGAGCACCTTTCCTCCCACAGGTGAGGATCAGGGGCCCACGGATTCTTCCGGGGCTTAAAAAAACAAATAGGAGTTTGATGCAGTTATTCTGTGTGCACCTTTGTGAAGACACTGTCGGGCACTGGAGAATGATGAGAACTAGACAGCCTTGGAGATGGGAGTGAGAGCAGAGGGAGGTGGTGAGGAAAGGAAAGATGTTTCCAACAGAAAAGTCAGGAAATGGCACATCTGTATTTATCACTTCACAAAAACAGAATAATATTTGTGGCCAACACTCTGTGCTTCCTTTTTCTAACTGCTTTCTGTGTACCAATTTATTTTTGGGACAGGTACTGTTGCTATTCCTGTTTCACAGTTGAGAAAATGGAAAGAGTTTGAGCAACCTGCCCAAGGTGATATGGTAAGAATGTAGCAAGTCTGTGATTTCAAGGCAGACAAATTAGACTCCCGAGTCCGGGTGCTCAACTACCCCCACCTCTCTGCACATTTGTAATAGCTGAACAAACAATTACCCAATATAAATTTAGTATAGTTGATCTATTTTAGACCAATTCAAAACACTGAGCCAGTTTAAAAGAATAAATTAGTCCACATGACTATAAATATTCCTCTTAAAATTACACCATCATTTCCTTTTTATAGCTTCTCCCCCACACCCCCAAGATAAATTTCCTCCACATTCAGCCTTTATGAAAAGAAAACTTTGGCTAGATATTAACACTTGTATAGAACTGTGAAAAGTCTGCTCTGTTTGGATTTTCTTGGGTTAGAAAAAGAAAACTTCTTTTAAAAATTCGAAAGTGTGGTTATTTTCTTTGTATGAAGAATAGCAATCTAATACTGATTCATAATAGTGTCTGAGAAGGTACAAGAGAGAACCAGTACTCTCCACTGGGGGGTCAGGGAGGAATCTGTGGACTTCTAGGTGCTGAAGTGTGGTCTTTTGACTGAATCTAAATTTTATAGAACAAATCCTTCTACTTTTATTAATATATTTTTGTCTTTTATATTTGTCTGGTTTTTTTTTTTAATGTTGATTTTCTTTCTTTCTTTATTTATTTTGGTTTTTGGCCGGGGCTGGGTTTGAACCCGCCACCTCCGGCATATGGGACCGGCGCCCTACCCCTTGAGCCACAGGCGCCGCTCAATATATTTGTCTTTTTTTAATGAATGCATTTAAAATAACAAAGACTAAAATGAATTTCAATGAAATAATCCTCCCAGAGTGAGTAGCACAGAGCATTAGTAAAGCATTACTTTGACAGGTGCAATGCTCCTGACTGAGATCCAACTCCCCCACCTGACTGGCGTCACTACCGCAGGAGGCTGGATGGCGAGAGTTTCTGGGAGTCAACTATACCTGTCTGTTACCAGCTTTTGACCACAGGGCTCTGGGTGTTTCACTGCGAAGTGGAATTTGGGAACAGTTGCACAGCTCAACAGTATTTTTAAATTCTGTCTGCTTAACAGTCCATCATGTCAAAGAAGGCCAAGAGAACAGGGAAGGAAGAAAACAGATAATTGCAATATTATCTTGTTTCTGCTGAACATAAGGTTATTTGCTTGCTTGGTGATACTGCAACGTCAACGCTAAAGAAATACAATGTTCATCAGCATCATAACACTCATAAGGACCGTATTTTAAATTGGAGAGAGAGGCGTGAGAGATGATATTACAGAAGTTAAAAGATGAAAAGCAAAAGCAAAGACAATTCTTTCAAGCAGCAAGAAGACTTAGAATAATGCCAATGAAGCAACTGATAAAGTAGCTTATAAAGTAATCATCTCCTACCTGTCTAGTTCTCATGGCCGTCCCACAAAGTTCTGGGATGCTTAGATGCCAATAATGTTTCAAAGTACAAACAACTGCCTCTTTCAAGGAGAACCGCAACTAATCGGCAGCATGAATTAGCCTTCAACTTAACACAACAACTTCATGCAATACTTCAAAAGGAAAATACATATTATTCGATCACTTTGGATGAATCGGCTGATACAAGTAACTTGGAGCAGGGTTTATTCTTCATTCCCGTCATAGCAGAAGATTTTCTTTGCTGTGAAGAGTTACTTGCTCTGGACACTCTTGTAAATAGAACACAGGGAATAAATAACTTCGACAACTTTCAAGATAAATGTTGTGAAGTTGGATTTAATTTGGTATATTTAGTGAGTATATATACAGATGGTGCATCTTCCATGACAGGAAACCATGAAGGGTTTATTGCACAGATTAAAAAAAGTATTAACAGATCCAAATGCTCTCATTTCTTTTCATTGTCTTTTACATCAGCAAAATCTCTGTGTTAAGGCTACTATTTTAAGTGACACTTTGCAACAAGTTTTAAGTATTATTAGCTACATTTGTGCAAATGCAACACACATCACCAATTTCATAATATGCTGAGGTTCAACAATGAGATATTCAGTTGGATTTGCCTTATCAATTGTAAGTGTGTTGGCTGTTGCAGGGACAGGTGTTAGCCAAAAACCTTATCTCTGCAAGAACAGACAGTTAAATTCTATGAAGGACAAAATCAGCAATGTGAATTACTGAAAGTAGATTTGTATAGGGATGCAGCATTTCTTTGTGATATCACGTCAAACCAAAACAACTGAAAATTACAAGGTAATTTTGCAAGGTAAACCTAAGTCTATATATGATACGTGGCAAAAAAAAAAAAAAGTCCAAACATTTTGAAAAAAGCACTCTTTACTCAAAACACTTTTTCAAAAGGAAATTTCAGATGAATATTTTCCCTGGTTAGCAAGAGTCATTCATGAGCAGGATGTTCTAGCAAATCATTTGAAGAATATGCAGCTGTTATAAACCTGTAATTGGAAAATACAAGGAAAAGATTCACTGACTTTGAAAATCATGACATCACCCACAAATTAGCATTTCAGCCTCACTTAGCTGATATCACCAAGACACTTAAAGTACAACAGGTGGAAGTGATTGCGCTCTCAGTAGCTGACATTGTAAAATCATTGTTTGATGCTAAGAAAGATCAGTTGAAATACAGAAAAGTGCAGTAGAACACCCCCCCACCCCTACCCCCACCTTCAGCAACCTGCTGTCTTGCTTGTCAACCAGTCACTGCTGTGACTCTACATTCTCCTTCCTAACCCAAATCAGGATGCCCGTAAGGTCACACATGACTGAACCCCACAGAGGATCCGCGGGGACTGTGGACCTCCAGGCTGCAACCAAATATTTAAACTCTTTCCAAGAAAATACAGACATCATAAAGTCATTAAAAAGTTAGTTAACTTTACAATTAACAAATAGTTTTCATATTTTGAAATTAAGTACATAGTAGTCAGATTTTTACAAAATAATGTACATTTTAAGTATCTCTAATTGAAGTGGCCTTATATGATCACAGCTAAATTAATCTGGCTTCCAACATAAAAAGGTTTCTCATCCCTGCTCTGGTTCTTAGGAAACAAGAACTTGTTCATTTGAAAAAACCCCAAAGAAAAATAAATAAATGTCCTATCTTAGGACAATCTGGTCACATTTTCCCCTCAGATTTAAGGGGGCGATAATATTATCATTAAGAGTTACAAAAGCTTTTGTTGGATTACAACATCTTTTATTTTATTAGTAACACTCATTTTTATGACAATTAATGCATATAAAAACATTATCTGGAGATAGTTATGCACCTAGTTCTTTTATTTTTAAAAAATTGGTACCGAAGAATTTAAGGACTAAAATCATTGAAAATTAAGGAGCATGTGCATGCCCAGTCTCTCACAGAGCCTTGAAAGTTTGAAAGATCATGCAGAGATAACTTTCTGATCACTGCAGAATTATTTTCCAGGAAATAATGAAAATCTAAGGTCCGAACTTCTGCTTTCAGTATTTGTTCTAGACTCTCACGACTCATAGAAATATTCTCTCCTGCTGAACTTCCAGGACATTTGCTCTTTCTTCCCTGGGTCTGCCACTTGCCTTTACCCTTGGTGGAGCCGGTTCACCGTTCCCTGGCGATCTCCTTGTCTGAGTCAGACGACAGGTGCAGCTTCTCTGGTCTCCGGCCTTCACATCCACCCACTCACTCCGCCTGTCAGGTCGCAGCTCAGCTGTCCGGGTTTCCGGGAAGCCCTTCCGTACCCCACAGCCCATCTTCTCTGAGCCCCAGGCCGCCTGCATTGCCTTTGCACTTGCTTTCAGTGTCTGTTGACGTGTCTGTCTTTCTCCTAGACCCACCTTCTTATCACCTACCGAAGGACCTGGCCCTACCGGGTGCTATCAATAAGAATGAACTAACATACAGTGTCTTAGAATTCCCAGAAGTTTCTTTTGCCACCTGTTTTTTGGGCCACAGTTTTGCAAAGACTCTTTCCTCAGTTTGAAACTTGGAGAAAAGTTGTCCATGAGTTAATTACCCTGATCTCATTTAGCTTTATGATTGAACCTTCTCTACCCTGATCTAATGTCTCTACCCTGATGAGATGATGCTTAATTTTAATTCCAGGCTCCCTCTGTCGGACCAATAGCCACACTCCACTGAGGACCCCTAGTAAACCTGGTTTTGGACGTTCAGCCTTGCCCATCATGTAATTATTCAAGGAAAACATGGGGGAGTGCTAAGCCCGGTGCTCTTCTAGGAGAGCCAGCCTCCAGGCCTGGGGAGGGTGTGATCAGAAAGTCCTCTGTTTTCTCTTCCCACAACTTTTCTTTAGAATACCGAATACTGCGCTCTTGGCTCCTGCTTCTCCTGCCTGACGCCTTGTGTTGGCCTGGACCGGCTTCTGGTCTGTGCCCTGACCTCCTGGCTGGGAGCTGAGATGTGCCCCACACGCATCTGGTTCCAACCCAGCATGCTCAGGGCAGGCCGGGCACCCCCAGACTTGGGCCGCAGTGAGCCTCTCACTTTCTCAGGCTGCTTCCTGTCACTTGGCCCCCATCTTCACAGCAGCCTGGGAAGGGAAGACACCCATCATTTTCAAATCCTTTTATATTTGCAAACTGAATAACTTTGTTTCTCATGACTGATGTACTTTCTCCTTTACCGGTGTGTTACAAATGTAAGTGTTCCCAACAATAGCTTTTTGGCAGTTAAATAGTATTTTTTGGATGCCTCAATCTCTTTGGGGGAAATGCTAATTATTTAAGAATTCCTTTCCTTTGCCTTACTGTCAGGATGGGAGGGGTGGCCAGCGTGGCAGTGAGGAAGAACTCCGGATGCCCAGGGTGACCCCAGTGGGCTGTCCTGGCCTCTGCAGGTGAGTGGCTGGTCTGCGCCCTGGATGTGCTATCCAGCTGACAGCTCCATTTGCCCTGTGGGTCATCATGTGGCATCACCACCAGACCATTCGCCTCCTTTTCGGATCAATTCCCTGGGCCTTTCTGGATTTCTGTTTTCCTGGCCAGGGCCCTGCTAACCACGCTTAGGCTGGGAGACCCCACAGAGCAGACTCTTTGGTCCAGACAACTCTCACCTCCACGTGCCTTGCTGGGCCACTCACCTCATGTCTCCTCCCAGGGTCCCAAGAGGGGAGTGAAGCAAAGACCCTCTGCTTTCAGGGCTCCCCAGCACATCTAATGCACACCCCGCTGGCGGGCCTCTGCCTCTCTCCTCTCTGCTGAACATCTTTCCCAGGCCAAGAGAACTAGGCTGAGCTCTCCTTCCCTTCTCCACCTTCTTATTGCGGTACAAGGTCTCCCCTCAGGTCTCACTCAGAGTTTAGTCTGTCCCTGGCATTGGAAAACAACTATGAACAAAGTCAACAGGAAGCTCAGAAAAATTTTAGAAATTTAGTTTTTTGATAAAGCCTATATTTCAGAATTTATTTTTTTCTTCTGCAGGCTCAAAACGCCTGCTTTGAATATTAAAAGCTGAACATTGAAACGTTCTTTCTTTCTGTCTTCCAGCTGTAATACAATCCCAATGCCTTGGGCAGAATGTGTGAAGGTCACATACTAAGAACGATAAAAGAGAAAAGTCATGAATGTACGCCCAAATATTCCCATCACAGTATTGATTTGGAGAAAACATTAACCACACAAAAATTTCACTAATTTACACCAAATGGCAGAGTCAATCTAAATTAGCAAAATGTTTAACTTATTGACTATTACTAAAGAAAAATCACGTTAAAGTTGGTAAAGGAAAATGAAGTATAAAGCCTGGGTGACAGAGCAAAACCTGTCTTTAAAAAAAAAGAACAAAAGAAGACATTAGATGGGAGCTAGGAGCATCTGTATATCTGAACACGTTTAGATGTTTGTGAATAATATTAATAGCTTAGCAATATTGGTTTACTACTTATAACGATTGTGCCATATTAAGATGTTGATAATAGTGTAGGGACACTGAGTGTGAATTCTCTGACCTTAGTATTTTCTGTAAATCCAAAAGTATTTTAAAATACAAAGTTTATTTTAGAAAAGAAACTACAGGTGGATATTACATGGACAAACACATTTCTTGACCCAACTGCTAATATTCAAGAAAACACGTAGGACTGAAAAACACATGATTAGACCCCAGGATATGCTCAGTCAAACGTAGGCTGCAGAAAAGGTCACAGGACCAATGACCCAGGTTCTTCAACAAATAAATTGCAAGAAGGAAAAAAGAAGTTGAAGATTAAAATAGAATTAAGAGGCATATTAACCAATCCTAATGTGTGGACCTTATCTGTTTACTCTTTGAAACAAAATTTGGTTACTTTACACTTGCAGTGCATCTTACAAGGGTATATGTGAAACTTAGTAAATGTAGAATGTAAATGTCTTAACACAATAACTAAGAAAATGCCAGGAAGGCTATGTTAACCAGTGTGATGAAAATGTGTCAAAAGGGTCTATGCAACCAGGGTATGGTGCCCCATGATCACATTAATGTACACAGCTATGATTTAATAAAACAAAAATAAAATAAATAAAAAAAGAAAAAAATTTGGTTACTGAAAAAGAATTATAAAAAACATTTGGGGATTTGAACACACTGAATATTTGATGATGCTAATGAATTACTGTTAATTTTATTTTGGGTGTGATAATGCTATTGTGGTTGAATGTTAAAAATCCTTATCTTTTAGAGACACATATTAAAGATTAAATTATAAGGTATTTGTTATTTGCTCCAAAATAATATGGGATAGAGGAGAGATGGGTGGGAGTTGCAAGGAAGCAAGACTGATTGGAGTTGTTAATTGTTGAAACTGGGTTAGGTGTACGGGGATTCATTATACTACCCCATATGCTTACGCACATGTTTCAAATTTTCCATGATAAACAGTTAAATAACATAAACCTACAAAGTGAAAATAATGATCTAATAAGCTTTACTGTATAGTACTCTATTTCTAAATAGTAAAGTGTTTTCCGCCTACACATCACCAATTTTCAAAATAGCAGCTTGAAGATAGAAAGTGACATTTAAGCTGTGTCTACAGGAAGCCAAAACCTTACTGGCTGATTTGATTAATTCAGACAAAGAGCTAGTCAGTTTAGAAGAGAGAAAAAAACCAAACTGCTCATTTTTCTGAGTCTTCTGAATAGTGTCTTGTATAGGAAAGGGCACATAGTAGGTGATTAATATTTGCTGGTCAATAAATTTACGAAAGGTTTGTTCTTGTATCTTAAGAAAGACACCATTTGACTGTCAATAACAAATATAAGAGAACTCAGAGACAAAGGCAAAGTTCAGAATGGCCAGCTCGAGGCAAGACTGTGGAAAAGACCATGTTTATTTTCCAAATACTTGCATGTAATGAGCATCACTGCAAAGACGCACCAGCAAAGCTGGTGACAAGTGGGCAGTCCAGATCAGGAAACTACCACCGCATGGGGTTTTGATAATATTCTAATGAAAGGTATAACAATATGCATTTGGGCTGAACTGGTGTTTTAATGATTTTATAGAGTCTCTCTTTTCTTCTAAAGTCTAAGGTAAGGACTCTAACTTAGAACTTTAAATAAACAATACACAATATACAAGATTAAAATTGACAAAGCACTTTTCATGCTGCAGTGTATCACGTTACTTCATTTTTGAATTAAATAAAAATAGGTAACATTATCTCTGTTTTTCACGGAGTAAATAGGCTCTGGGAGGCCTCCTAGCATTCCCACTGCCAGAAGCCGAGGGGTGGGGACTGGAACCCAGGTGTGCTGGCGCCAAGTCCCCTGCACTTAGCTGTTTCTCCAGGGCAAATACGTAACACGGTTTCTTCTCCTTGGGTTGTGGTGGAAAGAAAGTTGATGTGATTAAGTATCTTCAGAAACACAAATAACCTTTTCTCTTGCCAATCTTTAGTATGTGTGTTTAAATTGTGTCAGTAAACTGGTGCTTCCTTTTAATGACTGCATGTTATTACATAAATAGTCAATAGTCTAGGCAAAGTAGTTCTCCGTTAGCATGACATCCGGTGTTCAGGGATGCGTGGCTGAAACCCAGGAATTAGGCTCTGTGCGGATGCTAAACACTCCTCGACATTAAATCCTTTGATGTTGAAAATAAAATATGCATTTGCGCACATTAAAATATTATAGAATCACTTTATCATGTCAATTAATGTGAAGCTCATTATTCTGGTCCATTATTTAGCAGATGACTGTACTCTTTCCCGGGGTCTTTTACCTGGAAGACTGCCTCTTCTCCTCAGTAGTTTCAGTCCTTTTGATTATCACACCTTCACTGCTCCTCGAATCCATTCTCTAGCCTATTTTATGTGCAAAGAAAATTATCCGAGGTAGTTTATGTTACTGTTTCTCCCCTCCAGTCAGTCAATGGCCATTTCCATCCAAACTATTTCAAACAATGCTTTGGAGTCAGTCCATCCTTGCCTTTGCATATATGCTATTTCCTTTTTTAACTTCCCCCAAATGACTCACTTTTGCCTTTGTTTTTTTTTTTTTTTGGCCGGGGCTAGGTTTGAACCAGCCACCTCCGGCATATGGGACCAGCACCCTACTCCTTGAGCCACAGGCGCTGCCCCTGCCTTTGTTTCTAATTAAGGACCCCTCTTAGGTTTTCCTCCTGGGTATCCCTTTGGAGCTAGACAGACACTTGTTTTGCACAGTAGTCCATCCAACCAATAGCAAAAATAAAGACACACATGGCTCAGCACTTGTGAGCAGCTAAGGCACCAGCCACATACACCCGAGCTGGCGGGTTCGAATCCAGCCCAGGCCCACCAAACAACAACGATGGCTGCAACCAAAAAATGGCCGGGCGTTGTGGCAGGTGCCTGTGGTCCCAGCTACTTGGGAGGCAGAGGCAGGAGACTCGCTTGAGCCCAGGAGTTGGAGGTTGCTGTGAGCTGTGATGCCACGGCACTCTACCCAGGGCGACAGCTTGAGGCTCTGCCTCAAAATAAATAAAAAAAATACAGACACACATCACAACAAAGGTGAAGAGGCTTTTATCAGAATGCAGCTGGACGGTTCAGATATGTCCATATTTCAAAGACCACAGGAGAACTTAACATTACATGATCTCCATTTCAGCAATATAAGCAAACCAAATTGCCAACCAGCATGCCAGTAAAAAAGAGACTCACGTCCAAGAGAATTTCCCCAGAGCTGCTGCAAACAGCTTGATCACGCTGGAGAATGTGACCCATGGGGCTGCCAAAGTGCGTTTTGCCATTTTACCTCATGCAGAAAAATCAAACTAAGAGGATCTGAAATGTCACTTCACAAACACAACTTGAGGAAACTGAAAGAGAGAAACTAGAAGAGATTTCTGGAGTGAGCGGAGTGGCAGTCCCTGCACCCAGGCTAGCTTCGGAAACTCGGATGAGGCCAAAGATGGGGACTGGAGGCTGAAGTGGAGTGCGACTGGGTCTTCCCAGAGTGTTCACACCAGGGAAGTTAGAACATTATCTGTATATGCCGCGGGTGACCCATTTCACAGCTTCACCAAGAGTGTTCAGTTTCTACTGCTGCAGGTACAAATCACCACTCCGCAGCGGCTTCACAGGGGACTGATTTACTTATTACCTTAGAATTCTGCAGGCCACAAGTCCAGTAAGATTCCCACCAGATGACATCAGTGTGTCGGCAGGGCTGCGTTTCTTTGCTGGTGGCCAGCACAGTGGGTCTGGTCTCAGTGACACTTCTATTGTCACATCTCTTTCTCTGACCACAGGCAGGAAAGGGTTTCTGCTTTTAGGGACACATGTGATCAGATCGGGCCCACCCGTATATTCCAGAACAATGTCCTCCTCTCAAGGTCCATAGCCTTCATCATATTTAGAAAGGATCTTTGCCACATAAGGAGCAGAGTCACATGTTCTGGGGTTAGGATAGAAACTTCTGCAGGAACCAATAATTTACTTACCACCCTAAATAAAGAGTAGAATGGCAGAGGTTTGAGGTGCCAGCTCTTTTTGGCCTCCATCTTTCAACTTTTCCTTAGTCTTTTTTTTTTGCAGTTTTTTGGCTGGGGCTGGGTTTGAACCAGCCACCTCCGGTATATGGGGCTGGTGCCCTATTCCTTCAAGCCACAGGCGCCGCCCCCAGTTTTTTTTTTTTTTTTTGAGACAGAATCTCAAGCTGTCACCCTAGCAGCTGAGCTATAGGTTCCGAGCCAGCCCTGGTAAATTTTTTTCTTTTTTTTTTTTGCAGTTTTTGCCGGGGCTGGATTTGAAGCTGTCACCTCCGGGATATGGGGCTGGCGCCCTACTCCTTCGAGCCACAGGTGCCCCCCCAACTTCTCCTTAGTTTTAACCCACTGACTGCATCTTGGCCTACCAAGACATACCCCACAGTATTTTAACCCTACGCCCTTACCATTCACTTTCAGCTTATCTGGCTTGGAAACCATGTCATCCATAATCCCCCCAGTATTCTCAATAGTACTATCTCGAGGTCTGGAAAATTTGTAAGAAATAAATCACTTTTTGTGTTAATTGAAAAAAATAAGTGTTAATTCTCAGTAAAAAAATCCTACATCGGGCAGCGCCTGTGGCTCAAGGAGTAGGGCGCTGGTCCCATATGCCGGAGGTGGCGGGTTCAAACTCAGCCCCGGCCAAAAAAAAAAAAAAAAAAAAAAAAAAATCCTACATCTACACATCAGGCATTGATGGGCAGGGGGTGGGAAGGATGTCAATTATTTTTTTCCAAAATTACACACACTCATTACAATAGCACCATGAAGTGGTCTGGCATATATTTAACAATGGCACCCAATCTTGATTCTTTAAATAAATAAAATTGTGACTAGATGAGTTCCTTCCAAGCAGGACCTCCAGAGAATTCCCACTTTCCTTCTGCTTGTTGACCTACATGGTCTTGGAGGTCAGAAGATTATCTTCTCATGGTCTGAGGTCCAGATAAATAACTGATCCTTTATTTATTAAAAGTTACGGTGTTTTGGGGAGGTGGAGCAAGATGGCAGCCGAGTAACAGCTTCCTTGCATCTGGGCACCGTGAGTCTGGGGATATAGGACTCCAGGCATCTCTGGCTGGTGGGATCTGCCTATCATCACCCCTGAGAGGATACAGGGAGTCAGCGAGAGACTTCTGGACCCCAAGAGGAGGACTAAAACAGTGGAAAACCGGCAAGTGGTCGCGTGTGTTCAATCCGCCTAAACCCGCCCGCAACTGTAAGTTCAGTAGCAGCGAGACTGCAAACCAGAAAGGCCTTACCTGTGAACTGTTTTGGTGTCTTTGGACTTGGCACTCAGCTGAACTGCCTTGGGGAGAGCCTGAGCGGGAGTGCGGAGAACTTTGGCCTTTGTCTAGGGCCCCAGTCTGAGCCGCTGAGCCAGACGGAGCTAATAGAGTTTGGCTCTGGGTCACAGGCAGACATTGTGAGCGATCTGCCCTGGCAAGCTCCGCCCTCAGGGTCGCAGAGCTGGAATTGGGTGGGAGCTGGTAACCCAGCGACCAAGTAGCCTAAGGGCGGGGTCTGAGCCGCCTTGCAGCCCTAACCCTCGGGGGCAGAGGGAGACCAGTTTTGACACACAGGGTAAATGGATAGCCACTTCAGCAGTGATTCCAGCAACAAGCACTTCCCTGAGAAAGCTTGTGCTCAGTAAGTGAACAAGTTCAAAGTGCCTTTTAAGTGGGCTGAAGAGAGATTTAGGGTGTCTACCTGCTGGGGTTCGAGAAACTAGCAGCCTCCAGTCGTATCAGAACTGTGATTAACATCTCATACCCCAGAAGACCACGTGTTGCCCAGACAATATTCAATTCCATATACATACTGCTTTGTTTTTGGTTGCGTGTGTGTTTTTTTTTGTTTGTTTGGTTTTTTTTTTTTTTTTTTGGTTTGGTTTTTTTTTGTTTATTTTGACGTTCTAGATTGTTGTTTTGTTTTTTAAGTTCAACCTTTTCCATACAGATCCTTTTTCTTTCTCAATTTTTCTAGTTTAATTATAATTTCCCATTGCTGCCTATTTCAATAATCAGAACTTCATTTTTGTTAGTGTTTCTACCACTATTATTTGGTTTTTCCAGCCAATTTTATCCCGTAAGGTTTTCTGTTTGCTTGTTTTGGTTTGATTTATAGCATTTTTGTCTTTCCTCTCTACTTGGTGGAGGTGGGGTACTGTGTCTGATCAGGTTAGCAAAGAGCTGCTGACCTCAAGGGAACCACCCCACTTGGCACCCCCAGAAGGTGTTGTTTTTTTTTTTTTTAAGGTTGTATCAAAGTACCCTACTGTACACCTATATTGCTCTGTCTCCATCTTTCTGTGCCTCTCTTCTTTTTGTCAATATTCCTTTCACCCAACCACTCTCCTTTCCCTATTTTTCTTTTTTTTCATTTTTTTTTTTTTTCCTTATCACTCGGTCCTCATTTCTTTCATCGCTTTTTTGCTCTTAAACCTTCTCACCCTTCTGGTCCTGTAACCCTTAGTCCACAGGCACAAGAACTTAAAGAGCAAGAGGAATTGAAAGGAAAATTAGGGCAAGTAAACAGATAAAAGAAATCACCCATGAGGAAGAATCAGCAGAAAACTCCAGGCAACATGAAGAACCAGTCCAGAACTACCCCGCCAAGGGACCATGAGGTAGCTACTGCAGAGGATTCCACCTATACAGAAATGTTAGGAATGACAGAAAGGGAATTTAGAATACACATGTTGAAAACAATGAAGGAAATGATGGAAACAATGAAGGAAACTGTTAATAAAGTGGAAAATAACCAAAAGGAAATTCAAAAACAGAATCAAATAAGAGATGAACGATATGAAGAATATAAAAAGGATATAGCAGAGCTGAAGGAAATGAAACAGTCAATCAGGGAACTTAAAGATGCAATGGAAAGTATCAGCAACAGGTTAGACCATGCAGAAGAAAGAATTTCAGAGGTAGAAGACAAAGTTTTTGAGATAACTCAGATAGTAAAAGAGGCAGAAAAGAAGAGAGAGAAAGCAGAACGTTCACTGTCAGAATTATGGGACTTTATGAAGCGTTCCAACATACGAGTTATAGGAATTCCAGAAGGGGAAGAAGAATGCCCCAGAGGAATGGAAGCCATACTAGAGAATATTATAAAAGAAAATTTCCCAAATATCACCAAAGATTCTGACACACTGCTTTCAGAGGGATATCGGACCCCAGGTCGCCTCAACTCTAACCGAGCTTCTCCAAGACACATTGTGATGAACCTGTCCAAAGTCAAGACCAAAGAAAAGATTCTGCAAGCTGCCAGGAGTAAGCGCCAGTTGACCTAAGGGGCAAATCCATCAGAGTGACCGCAGACTTCTCTAATGAAACTTTCCAAGCAAGAAGACAATGGTCATCTACCTTTAATCTACTTAAACAGAACAATTTTCAGCCCAGAATTCTGTACCCTGCTAAGCTAAGCTTCAAAATTGACGGAGAAATCAAATCATTTACGGATATACAAACATTGAGGAAATTCGCCACAACAAGACCAGCTCTACAGGAAATACTTCAACCTGTTCTGCACACTGACCACCACAATGGATCAGCAGCAAAGTAAGAACTCAGAAATTAAAGGACAGAACCTAACCTCCACACTGATGCAAAAGATAAAACTAAGCAATGGACTCTCACAAAATAAGACGAATAGAATACTACCACACTTGTCAATTATCTCAATAAATGTTAATGGCTTGAATTCCCCACTGAAGAGACATAGATTGGTTGACTGGATTAAAAAACACAAGCCATCCATTTGCTGTCTGCAAGAAACACACCTGGCTTCAAAAGACAAATTAAAGCTCCGAGTCAAGGGTTGGAAGACAATTTTTCAGGCAAATGGAATTCAGAAGAAAAGAGGAGTTGCAATCTTATTTTCAGACACATGTGGATTTAAAGCAACTAAAGTCAAAAAAGACAAAGATGGTCACTTTATATTGGTCAAGGGAAAAATACAACAAGAAGACATTTCAATTCTAAATATTTATGCACCCAATTTAAATGCTCCCAGATTCTTGAAGCAGACCTTACTCAGTCTGAGCAATATGATATCTGATAATACCATCATAACAGGGGACTTTAACACTCCTCTTACAGAGCTGGACAGATCCTCTAAACAGAAATTAAACAAGGATATAAGAGACTTAAATGAGACTCTAGAACAACTGTGCTTGATAGACGCATATAGAACACTCCACCCCAAAGATAAAGAATATACATTCTTCTCATCACCCCATGGAACATTCTCCAAAATTGATCATATCCTGGGACACAAAACAAATATCAACAGAATCAAAAGAATTGAAATTTTACCTTGTATCTTCTCAGACCATAAGGCACTAAAGGTGGAACTCAACTCTAACAAAAATGCTCGACCCCACCCAAAGGCATGGAAACTAAACAATCTTCTGTTGAATAACAGATGGGTGCAGGAAGAAATAAAACAAGAAATCATTAACTTCCTTGAGCATAACAACAATGAAGACACAAGCTACCAAAACCTGTGGGATACTGCAAAAGCAGTTTTGAGAGGAAAATTCATCGCTTTAGATGCCTACATTCGAAAAACTGAAAGAGAGCACATCAACAATCTCACAAGAGATCTTATGGAATTGGAAAAAGAAGAACAATCTAAGCCTAAACTCAGTAGAAGAAAAGAAATATCCAAAATCAAATCAGAGATCAATGAAATTGAAAACAAAAGAATCATTCAGAAAATTAATGAAACAAGGAGTTGGTTTTTGAAAAAATAAATAAAATAGATAAACCATTGGCCAGACTAACGAGGAATAGAAAAGTAAAATCTCTAGTAACCTCAATCAGAAATGATAAAGGGGAAATAACAACTGATCCCACAGAGATACAAGAGATCATCTCTGAATACTACCAGAAACTCTATGCCCAGAAATTTGACAATGTGAAAGAAATGGATCAATATTTGGAATCACACCCTCTCCCTAGACTCAGCCAGGAAGAAATAGAGCTCCTGAACAGACCAATTTCAAGCACTGAGATCAAAGAAACAATAAAAAAGCTTCCAACCAAAAAATGCCCTGGTCCAGATGGCTTCACTCCAGAATTCTATCAAACCTTCAAGGAAGAGCTTATTCCTGTACTGCAGAAATTATTCCAGAAAATTGAGGAAGAAGGAATCTTCCCCAACACATTCTATGAAGCAAACATCACCCTGATACCAAAACCAGGAAAAGACCCAAACAAAAAGGAGAATTTCAGACCAATCTCACTCATGAACATAGACGCAAAAATTCTCAACAAAATCCTAGCCAATAGATTACAGCTTATCATCAAAAAAGTCATTCATCATGATCAAGTAGGCTTCATCCCAGGGATGCAAGGCTGGTTTAACATACGCAAGTCTATAAACGTTATCCACCATATTAACAGAGGCAAAAATAAAGATCACATGATCCTCTCAATAGATGCAGAAAAAGCATTTGATAAAATCCAGCATCCTTTTCTAATTAGAACTCTGAAGAGTATAGGCATAGGTGGCACATTTCTAAAACTGATTGAAGCTATCTATGACAAACCCACAGCCAATATTTTACTGAATGGAGTAAAACTGAAAGCTTTTCCTCTTAGAACTGGAACCAGACAAGGTTGTCCTCTGTCACCTTTACTATTCAACATAGTGCTGGAAGTTCTAGCCAATACAATTAGGCAAGACAAGGAAATAAAGGGAATCCAAATGGGAGCAGAGGAGGTCAAACTCTCCCTCTTTGCTGACGACATGATCTTATACTTAGAGAACCCCAAAGACTCAACCACAAGACTCCTAGAAGTCATCAAAAAATACAGTAATGTTTCAGGATATAAAATCAATGTCCACAAGTCAGTACACTTTGTGTACACCAATAACAGTCAAGATGAGAAGCTAATTAAGGACACAACTCCCTTCACCATAGTCTCAAAGAAAATCAAATACCTAGGAATATACCTAACGAAGGAGGTGAAGGACCTGTATAAAGAAAACTATGAAATCCTCAGAAAGGAAATAGCAGAGGATATTAACAAATGGAAGAACATACCATGCTCATGGATGGGAAGAATCAACATTGTTAAAATGTCCATACTTCCCAAAGCAATCTACCTATTCAATGCCATTCCTATCAAAATACCAACATCGTACTTTCAAGATTTGGAAAAAATGATTCTGCGTTTTGTATGGAACTGGAAAAAACCCCGTATAGCTAAGGCAGTTCTCTGTAATAAAAATAAAGCTGGGGGCATCAGCATACCAGATTTTAGTCTGTACTACAAAGCCATAGTGCTCAAGACAGCATGGTACTGGCACAAAAACAGAGACATAGACACTTGGAATCGAATGGAAAACCAAGAAATGAAACTAACATCTTACAACCACCTAATCTTTGATAAACCAAACAAGAACATACCTTGGGGGAAAGACTCCCTATTCAATAAATGGTGTTGGGAGAACTGGATGTCTACATGTAAAAGACTGAAACTGGACCCACACCTTTTCCCACTCACAAAAATTGATTCAAGATGGATAAAGGACTTAAACTTAAGGCATGAAACAATAAAAACCCTCCAAGAAAGCATAGGAAAAACACTGGAAGATATTGGCCTGGGGAAAGACTTCATGAAGAAGACTGCCATGGCAATTGCAACAACAACAAAAATAAACAAATGGGACTCCATTAAACTGAAAAGCTTCTGTACAGCTAAGGAGACAATAACCAAAGCAAAGAAGACAACCTACACAATGGGAAAGGATATTTGCATATTTTCAATCAGACAAAAGCTTGATAACTAGGATCTATAGAGAACTCAAATTAATCCACATGAAAAAAGCCAACAATCCCTTATATCAATGGGCAAGAGACATGAATAGAACTTTCTCTAAAGACGACAGACGAATGGCAAACAAACACATGAAAAAATGTTCATCATCTCTATATATTAGAGAAATGCAAATCAAAACAACCCTGAGATATCATCTAACCCCAGTGAGAATGGCCCACATCACAAAATCTCAAAACTGCAGATGCTGGCGTGGATGTGGAGAGAAGGGAACACTTTTACACTGCTGGTGGGACTGCAAACTAGTACAACCTTTCTGGAAGGAAGTATGGAGAATCCTCAAAGCACTCAAGCTAGACCTCCCATTTGATCCTGCAATCCCATTACTGGGCATCTACCCAGAAGGAAAGAAATCCTTTTATCATAAGGACACTTGTACTAGACTGTTTATTGCAGCTCAATTTACAGTCGCCAAAATGTGGAAACAGCCTAAATGCCCACCAACCCAGGAATGGATTAACAAGCTGTGGTATATGTATACCATGGAATACTATTCAGCTATTAAAAAAAAATGGAGACTTTACATCCTTCGTATTAACCTGGATGGAAGTGGAAGACATTATTCTTAGCAAAGCATCACAAGAATGGAGAAGCATGAATCCTATGTATTCAATTTCGATATGAGGACAATTAATGACAATTTAAGGTTATGGGGGAGGAGGAAAAGCAGAAAGAGGGACGGAGGGAGGGGGGTGGGGCCTTGGTGTGTGTCACACTTTATGGGGGCAAGACATGATTGCAAGAGGGACTTTACCTAACAATTGTAATCAGTGTAACCTGGCTTATTGTACCCTCAATGAATCCCCAACAATTAAAAAAGAAAAATTAGTTGGTAGAAGAAGTAGCCCAAGGTCAAGATTCACTAATCCCATTATAATGTATTATTTACACAATATTTTTATTTCAAAATATCACGTAGTACACGTTTTATTTACATACGTTGTTTTTGTACACATTGAGTCAAAGTTACAAGTGTGCCCTTTACCCAGATAGTGTGCAGTGTACCCAGTAGGTGTGAATTTACCCGTCCCCTCCCTGCAGCTTGATTTTCATTGAGATTTATTTCCGTAGTGTACTTTCGTGTTGATCGATTAGTTCCAGTTTGGTATTGAGCTCATGTGTTTATTTCTCCATTCTTGTGATGTTTCACTTAGAAGAATGAAACCATTCTTCTAAGGAGTGCCATGCAGGTTATCACAAAAGATACTAGATCACCATCTTTTCATAGTTGAATTGTACTCCATAGTATCCATATACCACATTTCTGTAACCCATTCATGTACTGGCAGGCACTTGCTTGTTTCCCTGTCTTTGTGAATTGTGCTGCTATAAACATTGGAGTGCAGGTGTCCTTTTAAGAAAATGAGCTTTCTTCTTTGAGGTATATACCTAGCAGAGGGATCTGTGGGTCAAAGGCTGGGTCTACTTTAAGTTCTTTGAGGTATCTGCATAAACTTTCCCTAGAGGTTGTACTAGCTTGCAATTCCACCAACAATGCATAAGGATTCCTTTCTCTCTACATCCACACCAGCATCTGTTCTTTGGGGACTTTTTAATTTGAGCCATTCTCACTGGAGTTAGTAGATCTATCATTGTGGTTTTGATTTGCATTTTCTTGTCTTTTTTTTTTTTTTAAGACAGAGCCCCAAGCTGTCACCCTGGGTAGAGTGCCGTAGCATCACAGCTCACAGCAACCTACAACTCCTGGGCTTAGCTGATTCTCCTGCCTCAGCCCCTGAGTAGCTGGGACTACAGGCACCCGCCACAATGCCCAGCTATTTTTTTGTTGCAGTTTGGCCCAGGCCGGGTTTGAACCCACCACCCTCGGTATATGGGGCCAGTGCCCTACTCACTGAGCCACAGGTGCACCTGATTTGCATTTTCTTAATAATTAGAAACATTGAACATTTTTTCTTTAGTTTGTTGGCCATTAGTGTGTCTTCATTTGAGAAGTTTCTGTTTGTCTTTTGCCCACTTTTTAATGGTGTCATGTGGTTGTTTCTTGCTGATTTTCTTGAGTTCTTTGTGGATTCTGCTTATCAATCCTTTATCAGATGTATAGCAGGTGAATATTTTCTCCCATTCTGTGGGCTATTTGCTCTTTGATTGTGTCCTCGGCTGTGCAGAAGCTTTTTACATAATATGCAAACTATCCATTTTAGGGAGCTAAGATATGTCTCAATATTTATGATACAAAATCTTAGAATAAAGGCCAGGGTGCACTGGCATATCTCCTATGATACATGAAAATGTTTATAGCATTAGTAATACAGAAGTGATTTTATTTTTACATGTCTGAGATGCTATACACATAAATGAACATGTCTCGTCCAATATATAATATTAATACTGGAAAAGAGCTGTCTAAATAATAGGAGTGATAATAAATCTCACCAAATATTTAAGGAAAAATCTTTTATAAATATTCTGAAGGCATTTATAATTATTAGTCAGAGTTCCTTAAGTTTAACTTTGAAATAGATGGTAAGGCTTAGGCTATGAATAACAGCTAAAATATTAAGACATTATTTCAGCCATTAGTTTAAGGGTGTTTCTATAATGTTTATTCACTTGATTATCACATTCTATCAATTGGGTTGAATTACAAGACAAAAGTTATTATCTTTTGAATCTTTCTTCCTAAATATGAGCAAACAGACAGAGGATTCTGGCCAAGTACAACAGTTTTATTCATTCACTCACCAATAAGTATGACATAAGTCATACTATATGGAATTCAGCCATTGTGCACCTTGCTTTTGTTAGAAAAAACTTTTTAAAAACTAGGATTCTTTTATATGTTAAGATAAGCTCACGCCTATCCCCAAAATGGAGATTACTGATCATTGTTTGCCTGTTTTTCTATTCTGGTCCATACTCTGGAACTGGCCGGGGGTAATTGGGGGAAGCTGGGAAGTAGTCAGCAGCTATGCATGCAAGCATCTAGCAAGAGCTGCCCTGGAATGGGGGAGAGAAGGGAAAAGGGGTCAAGGGGAATCTGGACGAACACAGGTGAGAGCAAAGCCAGATGCCAGAGCCAAGTCAATCTGAGTTCTAACAGTAATTGAAGGGGGTGGGGAAAGAGCAAGCAAGAGGAGTGCCAGGAGCCAAGGTTGTGAGCAAAAGCACAGGAAGAGAGAGATTCAAGGAGGGGCAGAGCAGTTACTGCAGTTGGGAATGAACTAGTGCCAAGGGGATTGTTCAAAGAGCAAGACCGCCTGTTCAGAATTCTGCCGGACATCTCATTTGGCTTCTGCTCTTGTTTATTCTTAATCTCCTCATCCTGGTATTTTTGATCCCAGGCCTTGAAGGCACAAAGAATGGCTTCTGACATTTTAACTTATAAACATTTTCTTTCTCTCCAAGAAAAAAGAGCAAAGGTCTTAACATTTCAAAATCCAAAGGTAAAAGCATGCAACTGAGATTTTTTTTTAGTAATGAAGGATTCTTTACTGGAAGAAAGAAGCCTTTTTTCTCTACATAAATCAAATTCCATCCTAAATTACACACACACACACACACACATACACACTCATCCTCCAGAAGACAGTAGACAAATGTTATCAGTTATTCTGTATACTCTATTTTACCTCACTCCTTAATTCATCTCCTACTAGTAAGAATGACTAGATGTATTCAAGTCAACTTTTTACTGTTTTGTTTATTTTTGAAAAAGATTATGGTGCATTAGAAAAGAACATAATAATTCTACTTAACTAATGGTCATATTTTGTATTAATATCACCTTGGCTAAATAAAGTTTCAGATTTGTTTTCAAGAAGAAACTTAGTCTAAGAATTCTTTCATGGCCATGATAGGCTTCATGGAGCATTTCCATGGGTAACAAGGAAACAGCTTCCATGTGAGGCTGGCAAACATAAGCCATGATGATAGCCTTCTTCATGAAGCATCTGTTCTGTAGTAGCATCATACTGTACTTGAATTCTTGTTTTAATCTTCATAACAGTATCCTGACAATTAAAATCCTACCATTTAGGTGTTACTACTAGTGTGATTAGAATGGAAATAGAGACTCAGGAAAGTTTGAAAGATTAACAAAGTAAAAAGTCCTAGAACTCATAAGTGATTATAGCAAAGTTGCAGAACACAGAGTAACATACAAAAGTCAATTATAATACTTTCCTATATAGCAGCAATGAACAGGTGGAATTTGAAGTTAAAAACACAATACTATTTTCATCAGTACTGCCCAAAATTAAGTACGTAGGATAAGCTAACAAAATATGTACATGATCTGTATGAGAAAAACTATAAAACTGATGGAAAAAATCATATAGCTACAGTTATGATAGAAAACAGCATGAAGATTCCTCCCCAAATTAAAAATAGAATGAACATATAATCCAGCAATAATACTGCAGGGTATTTATCCAGAGGAAAGAAAAGTAGCATGTCAAAGAGATATCTACACTCCCATGTATATAGCAGTACTATTCATAATAGCCAAGATATGTCATCAACGTAAGTGTCCATCAGTGGACGAATGGATAAAGATGATGTGATATACATATATACACATACACCTACACACACAATGTGATGCTGTACAGCCATAAAAGAGAATACAATCTTGTCATTTGTAGCAGTATAGATTAAGCTGGAGGACTTTAATTGAGTGATATGAGCCAGGCACAGAAAGTTGGAATCCAAAAAAGTTGATCTCATAGATGTACAGAGTAGAATAGTGGCTACTAGAGGCTGGGTATGGGAGAGACAAGGAGAGGGGGAGAGATTGAGCAATGGGTACAAAATATAATAAGAGATGGGGAATAAGCTGTGGTGTTCTATTGCAGAGAAGGGTGACCATAGTTAACAATATTATATATTTCAAAATAACTAGAAGAGAGGATAGGGAGCTCTCCCCACAAGAAAATGACGAGTGTCTGAGGTAACAGATCTGTTAAGGTAATGATCTGATTTGATCATTACCAATGTATTGAAACATCACAGCGTACCTCACAGATATAGGCAATTATTACATGTCAATTAAACTTTAAAAAAGACTCAGATTAATCAAGACAGTGTGATATTGGTGAAAGGATAGTTAGTTAAGTCAATGGACAAGAACGGAGAACCAAAAAATAGATCCACATAAATGTAACCAACTGACCTTTGGCAAAGGAGTATTTTTCACAAATAATGCTGGTGCAACTGGATATCCATGTGCAAAAAAATAAATTTAAGCACAGACCTCATACTCTTCCCAGAAACTAACTCAAAATGGGTTTGAGTAAGATGCAAAACTATCAAACTCCTAGAAGATAACACAGATGCAAATCTAAATGTCTTTGGGTTTGGCAATGACTTTCTCAATACCATTCTAGAGGCACAATTTGTGAAAGAACTGATAAGTTGAACTTCATTAAAATTAAAAATTTTGGCTCTGAAAAAGACACTGCCAGTAGAACAAAAGGATAAGCCACAAACTAGAAGAAAATATATACAAGACATATTGGTAAAGGACTGATATCCAATATATACAAAGAACTCTTCAAACTCAACAATAAGAAAAAACTGATTAAAAAATGGACCAAAGACCTTAACAGACATCTCATCAAAGAAGATTCATAGATGGCAAATATGAGTATGCAAATAGGCTCCACATCACATGTCATCAGGAAAATGCAAATTAAAGAACAATGAGATAACAACACATCTATCAGAAGGCCCAAAATCCAGAACATTGCCAACACCAAATGCTGGTCCCTGCTCGTGGGAATGTAAAATGCTACAGACATTTTTAAAGACAATTTTTTGTCTATTTTTTACAAAATAATCCTACTATATGATCTTAGCAATCATGCCCCCTGGTATTTACTTAAAGAAGCTAAAAACTTATGTCCACACAAAACCCCACACACAGGTGTTTAAAGCAGCTTTTTGCATAATTACCAAAATTTGGGAGCAACCAAGATGCCCTTCAGTAAGTAAATGGATAAACAAACTGTGGTCTATACAGAAAATTAAATATTACTCAACATTCAAAAGAGATGAGCTATCAAAGTTCTGAAGAGACACAGAGGAACATTAAATGCATATTACCAAGTGAAAGAGGCATCCGAAAAGGCCATGTACGGCATATGATTCCACCTACACAACATTCTGTAAAAGGCAAAACTATGGCAACAGTAAAAAGATAAGTGGTTGCCAGGGGTTAAGAGAGAGGAGGAATAAGATAAGCAGAGCCCATAGGACTTTTTGGGACAGTGAAAATACTTTGTATGGTACTATAATGGTGGACACAGGCTATTTTACATTTTTCCGGACCAATAGAATGTACAAGACCAAGAGTGAACCCTAATGTAAACTACCGTGTTTCCCTGAAAATAAAACATCCTCCGAAAATAAGACCTACTTACAGGTTTCCTTCTGGGTAAGATATAAGGCATCTCCCCGAAAATAAGGCCCCCCCAGGCTCTGTCTCAGAATGAAAATTAATTTACGTAAACTAGTTGCTAGGGCTGCCCCAACTGGCCTCTAGCAACCAGTGACGTTACAGCGGAGTCCTGACGTCACTGCTGCGTGGAGGCTGAGTGGAGGTCGGAGGGAGCGGTGAGCGCTGGGCAGGAGAGAGGAGGAGACTTTCGCAGACGCGTGTAGAAGAACAGGAGGATCAGAGCAGATGGGACGCTGGGAAGGTGGTGAGTGCTGGTCTGTCTCTGGTGACACTGCCTGATGCTCGGGCCACCCTCATGATGACTGAAGGTAGGATTCACAGTTTGTCTGGTTTGTGTTGACAGCTACCATACTACCCATACCGTATACAGGTAATAAATTTCCTTTATTTTCATTTAACAATAAATGTGTACTGTATTCTTCTTTATGGAAAAATAAGACATCCCCTGAAAATAAGACCTAGTGCATTTTGGGAGCAAAAATTAATATAAGACCCTGTCTTATTTTTGGGGAAACAGGGTATGAACTTTGGGTGATAATGATGTGTCAGGGTAGGTTCATCAATCGTAAGGCATGTACTGCCCTGGTGGGGGATGTTGATAATGGGAGAAGCTAATACATCTTGGGGGATGGGGGCATATGGAAAAAATCTCTGAACCTTTTGCTCACAATTGCTGTGACCCAAAAATTTCTCTAAAATAATAATTTATTTTAGTTATTCAGATTACAAATATTTATTACAAGTAGATTCCCTTTTCCCATGGTAAAAAGAAAATATAGGACATTCAGAGAATGGAGACCAGATTAAACCTATTCCAAAGTCCATTATCAAATAAGGTATCTCTAAAGAAAAAGATATTTTCAAACTTAAAATTAGGAAAGCCTATACACAATTTAGACAAGGGAAATGAAAAAATGATCCTTCGTATTTATAGTCTTTAATTAGGCACATAAAACTGTACTACTTCATATATTTCTCCATGAACTTTTTGTGAAATTCGGGTCACTGTGTATCATTTATAAATCTTTGTCTTTCTCCTGATCATCTACACCTTTAGCACAGTTCTTGAAGACAACGTCATCATCCCACCTTCCTTTAACTTTGAAGTTGGCCTGAGGCTGGGATGGGCCCGTGAGATTTAAGAGAGGATTTGCACTCAGAACGTTCTGCATTCCAACCCTTTCTTCAGCTTTTTGCTCTCATTCCTTCTTGGCCTACTCTTCAGCTCTTTCTTTTTAAATTTTTTTTCCAGTTTTGCAAGAAGAGCTGCAGTATCATCATCATCACTTTCTTCTTCAAAATCTTCCTCTACCTCGTCTGTTAGAGGGTCATCTGCATCAAGGTTGGCGGCAGGAATCTGGTCTGAGGCTTTCTGAACACTGAAGAGGAGCGTGTGTGTTCTCAGGTTGGAGGATCCCTACTTTTCTCTCTCTCGCAGCAGCCCTCTCTCTTTCTTCCAACTCTCTCCTGCAGACACCGTTGCAAACCGTTTGCCTGTATTTTATCTCTGTATGAGAGAGCAGGTCTCTGCTTGAACACTGCTTTCAGAGTCGGCTCAAATCGCCTTCTGTTCTTCTTCCTCCTCCTGCAGGTTCAAAAGTTGGCGTGGCTGCTGTTGGCATCTTTTATGTTTAGCCAAGGTCCAAGGCTCATTAATTTTTTTTTTTTAAAGTTTAGCAATGGTGGCAATGCTCGAGAGTTTGGTGAAATTAGAAGTTAAACCAAGCTGTGCCTCCAAAATTATGATGTTCGCCTTGGGCAAGTTTTATATATGTACTCTGAGCTTCAGTTTCTCCAACAGCCAAGAAAAACAGAACTACATACACTATTACTAATCTAACACATATCCTGGAACATAAATGCAGATTGTCCAGAGATAGGGTCTTGAAGATGAAAAAGATATCAGACTGCTGCTTCAAGGAGTAGGGAGAATAGTGTACTCCAACCAGCTTTTAGATGGGGCACTCCCTCCTTAAGGGGCATTAAGAAGGAACAGTTAAGAGCACAAAACCTTCATTTCCTCATCAGTAAAGCAAGGAGGGGGGTAGCTAGCTCATAGGGCTGTTGTGAGGAACTAATGAAATGATATACAGGAAGAATTAAGCTCATGGCTTGCAAATACTAATAACTCAAAATGTGTTAAAAGTTACTGAAATCAGTGTTACTATCATGGAAAAGTGCTAGATCTCTTCTGGGTTACAATGATCAGAGTCAATAATGTTGTGAAGGAAATAGTAATAACCAAGATACTTCATTTATAGTGTTAATTTCATTGTGTAAACCCCCATGAATCTCATTTTCTCAGATGAAAAATGGGAAGACATACTGGTTCTCCCAGTTATAAAGAGTTGTGCAGCACAAATGAAATAAGGGCTATGAAAATAGCTTTTAAAGATGGAAGTAAGAGTCCTAGGTAATTAGAAGTTGCTCCTTAGAATTAACGGTTTCAGATCTAATTGCCAGGAAAGTTTTACTCTGTAGGGTCTACCTTCTAAGTAGAGGCCACATCAGATTGATGGTGATTCGCACAGACCTGTGCCCAAGTTCATGATCAGCCAAATTTATGAGCATCAGCTCGTTTGTTTAATGGAGGAGGGATCTCTTCAGCCTTAGCATGGAACTCAAGGATGCCTTGGCTTGCTCTCATTACTTTTTTATTTATTTATTTTTTTGTAGAGACAGAGTTTCACTTTATTGCCCTCGGTAGAGTGCCATGGCATCATACAGCTAACAGCAACCTCCAACTCCTGGGCTTAAGCAATGCTCTTGCCTCAGCCTCCCAAGTAGCTGGGACTACAGGCGCCCGCCACAATGCCCGGCTATTTTTTGGTTGCAGTTCAGCCGGGGCCAGGTTTGAACCCACCACCCTCGGTATATGGGGCCGGCGCCTTACCAACTGAGCCACAGGTGCCACCCTTGCTCTCATTACTTTTAACCATTTTTGAACTGTGAGTATCACAGAAAGCCCAAGAGCCCACCTCTTTGTTATATCCATAATTCAGGCCACATGAAATTTCCTCTAATAGGAGCTGAAAACCAAAGAATCTCAGAGTGATTTTTCATCTAGCAAAGATTTTTTTTAAATATTAAAACAAGTTTAATAGGAATAATAGGTAAATGAATTGGCTGTAATGTATTAAGAATGAATCTAGACTTAATGTTTATAATTTAAACTAAGTCAACTTTGTATTTGGGGTATAAAGTAAAGATACAGGGCGGCGCCTGTGGCTCAGTGAGCAGGGCACCGGCCCCATATGCCGAGGGTGGCGGGTTCAAACCCGACCCTGGCCAAACTGCAACAAAAAAATAGCCGGGCGTTGTGGCGGGTGCCTGTAGTCCTAGCTGCTTGGGAGGCTGAGGCAGGAGAATTGCCTAAGCCCAGGAGTTGGAGGTTGCTGTGAACTGTGTGACGCCACGGCACTCTACCGAGGGCAATAAAGTGAAACTCTGTCTCTACAAAAAAAATTAAAAAAAAAAAGAATCTTTAAAGTAAAGATACAAAGTGAAAATATAAAACAATGCATGAAATACATTTCTGATGTGGCTCGTGCTGCACACCTCTGTCTGTAAGTCAAGTAATTGCTAAATCGAATGAGCTGTTGTTCAGGATTGTGAGGTCACAAAGTGCAGGACCAGAACATGTGGAATGTGCACATTTAATAGTGAGAATTCATGGTTTGAATGAGTAAGAAAAAGTGGAATATTTTGATATCTCCATTAAACATTCAAAAGATCATACTTCCACTCAGATTATTTATTCTTATGATGATACTTTTTATAAAGTACAAGTAACTTTAAAAAAATGTAAGTTGTTCCTAAGGGCATAACATTTAAAAACAACATATGGTTCCTGTAGTCGAGAATAGGTTCCTTACATCAGCCGAAGACATTCACAGACAGATGAGACGGAGGAAATAGTACCGTAGGGAAGAGGGGAAAAATGTCACATCTCTTCCTTCTGCTCTTCCTCCTCTTCGCTTGGTTGAAAAAGGCTTTCATTTTATACCCAATTCTAGTAAAAGTAAAAACAGATATTGTTAGTCTCATTGTGCAACGCCTTTTAACCCACTCACCTTTTGTTCAGTTATTATTTTTGATGTAAATGTTGTTAACGTAGCAGAGCACTTGATAGCATCAACTGTGGTAAATATGACATCCATTCATTCCATGAGCCTTCTCTGCCCAGCACTGTGGACTCACCTTCATGGCACCTACGTGGCAGTGCCTTTAATCTGTTTGCTGTTGTACTTGCAGTCTAGTTTTAGGGGAGAGGCTGGATGGCACTTGGCTCTGTTTTTACTCTTGCATGCTCTAGTCTTTTTAGTACACAAAACAATTAGAAGATCATAACACTTGCTGAAAATCCTTCAGCAGTTTCCCATGTCAGTAGAATGTCTTATTCAGGGCTGAGTCACGGTGTCTTCACCTCCCCACCCTCCATATCCTCTGCAGCTTTCTGTCAGGTTTCCACAGCTGCCTGGCTTCTTCCTACCTTGGACTTCCACGTCTGTCCTCTGGGGCATTCTCATACACACATGCGCACCACAGCCATTGCCTTCCTGTTTTCAGGTTCCAGCTGGAAAGATTTTTCCTGAGACTCTCCTATAAAATAGGTCACTTTCCAGGCTTTCTCTTGTTTCCTTCATCAGACTTACTTCAATTGGTAATCGTATCATTTACTTTTCACTTTTTATGTATTTCTCTTACTAAATTACACATTCCAAGAGGTCAGTGATAATCAGCTGTAGTACAATATATTGACCTAATAGACGTTTGGTAAATTTTGTTGAATGAATGACTATGAAGTAAATAAGCAATTAGGAAATAATTTTAAAGTAGTATTTACACAAGCTTATGATAGTACTAGTTCTAATTCTAGATATAGATTCTAGGAAAGACTTGACCAGAATAAAATACAATCTGAAGGAAGACATTTCAGGAGAAGGGAAATACTCAGGCTTGGTGGGTCAGATGTTCCCAGGACAATTTTCTTTACTGAGTTCCACCAGATGAAAGGGATGAAAGGATTGTGATCACCATCCTACCTCCTCTGAATGTACAAAGGACAGGGTGTCCAGGGCCGCACCTATGGCTCAAAGGAGTAGGGCGCCGGCCCCATATGCCAGAGGTGGTGGGTTCAAACCCAGCCCTGGCCAAAAACTGCAAAACAAACAAAAAACACAAAGGATAAGATGTCCAACAACTCTCCCCTAAAGTGGCCAGCACATAAAGAATACTTGTAAATATTTTGTAAAATTTTATAGTAAGTGTTTTGTAAACAAAGCTAAATTTACCTACAATTTCCCCTTTTCCCTATCTATGGCGACTTTGGGGGCAACTTTTGGGACATCCTATATAGCAGTGGCCACTAAGCAGGGAGCTTCAGGTAGGAAAGCTTATCTTATAGGAGCAGAATATTGAAACTTTCTGTGAGTATTGAAGGTAAAATCTAAAACCCAGTTTTCTTTTCATTTCTTCCTGCCTTATTTGCTCCTATGAACATGAAGTCTAGCGAATCACAGACAATTCAGACATTTATCTGTTTATCTATGGCCTTTCTCATACTTACTGTGTCTTCTTTGTTTAAGTGGTTTTCAGATATTGGTAAGAGGGCTTCTTATATATAACCAGCAAGGGGGAGATGATGTTTTTGTTCCTAAATTGTGTATGTTCTTTTTAAACTATTAGAACTGTATTTATTTCCATCAATGAAATCACCTGCTTTAAAATCTCAGTGTCAAAAAACAATGTAACCTAAACATCTGTATTCTCATATTAATCTGAAATATAAAAAAACTCAGGGAAAGAATAAAATCTAAAATTCTCCAATATCTTTTCATACATTTATCCTTTATGATAATATGTGCAGAAAATATGATTATTCACGCATTTATTTAATAAATATTGGTAGAGAATAGAGAACCAAGAGATGAATCCAGCTACTTACCGTTATTTGATCTTTGACAAGCCAATTAAAAACATTCAGTGGGGGAAAAGATTCCCTATTTAACAAATGGTGCTGGATGAACTGGCTGGCAATCTGTAGAAGACTGAAACTGGACCCACATCTTTCACCATTAACTAAGATAGACTCTCGCTGGATTAAAGATTTAAACTTAAGACATAAAACTATAAAAATACTAGAAGAGAGTGCAGGGAAAACCCTTGAAGAAATCGTTCTGGCTGAGTATTTTATGCGGAGGACCCCTCGGGCAATTGAAGCAGCTTCAAAAATACACTACTGGGACCTGATCAAACTAAAAAGCTTCTGCACAGCCAAGAACACAGTAAGTAAAGCAAGCAAACAGCCCTCAGAATGGGAGAAGATATTTTCAGGTTATGTCTCCAACAAAGGTTTAATAACCAGAATCCACAGAGAACTCAAATGTATAAGCAAGAAAAGAACAAGTGATCCCATCGCAGGCTGGGCAAGGGATTTGAAGAGAAACTTCTCTGAAGAAGACAGGCACACAGCCTACAGACATATCAAAAAATGCTCATCATCTTTAATCATCAGAGAAATGCAAATCAAAACTACTTTGAGATATCATCTAACTCCAGTAAGATTAGTCCATATCACAAAATCCCAAGACCAGAGATGTTGGTGTGGATGTGGAGAAAAGGGAACACTTCTACATTGCTGGTGGGAATCCAAATTTATACATTCCTTTTGGAAAGATGTTTGGAGAACACTTAGAGATCTAAAAATAGATCTGCCATTCAATTCTATAATTCCTCTACTAGGCATATACCCAGAAGACCAAAAGTCACATCACAACAAAGATATTTATACCAGAATGTTTATTGCAGCCCAATTCATAATTGCTAAGTCATGGAAAAAGCCCAAGTGCCCATCGATCCACGAATGGATTAATCAATTGTGGTATATGTACACCATGGACTATTATGCAGCCTTAAAGAAAGATGGAGACTTTACCTCTTTCATGTTTACATGGATGGAGCTGGAACAATATTCTTCTTAGTAAAGTATCTCAAGAATGGAAGAAAAAGTATCCAATGTACTCAGCCCTACTATGAGACTAATTTATGGCTTTCATATGAAAGCTATAACCCAGTTATAACCTAAAAATAGGGGGAAGGGGGAAAGGGAGGGGAGGGAGGGGGGAAATGGGCGGAGGGAGGGTGATTGGTGGGATTACGCCTGTGGTGCATCTTACAAGGGTATATGTGAAACTTAGTAAATGTAGAATGTAAATATCTTAATACAATAACTAAGAATATACCAGGAAGGCTATGTTAACCATTGTGATGAAAATGTGTCAAACAGTCTATAAAACCAGTGTATGGTGCCCATGTACACAGCTATGATTTAATAATAAAAAATAATAATAAAATTGAAAAAAAAAAGAAAAAATACTTTGCATAATCTCTTCATGACTTTACATTTAGTTATTTCCAAGCCAAGGTAGCTAACTCCTAATTTTGAAAGAATTGTAAACATGAATTTATTATCTGCCCTTTGGAGAACTTCTTGATAAAAAATCGGTTGTTTTACTGTATTTAAATCTCATTTTTACAGTGTTTAGAAGTTCAAATAACAGCTTTCTCCAAGGATTTGAGGTTTGGCACCCTTCTTAGGAGATATTGATTTACCTTCTGTTTTAACCAGTTTCCATGTAAGGGATTTGGGGGCTCATTCTCGTCGCAAACCTAATCATTACCTAGGCATAATACTAGATCACATGATTGGTGGGGAAAATATCCTTCGTTCATTTAACAAATATTAAGAATCTGCTGTGTGCCAACTATTATGTTAGGTGTTGAAGGGTCAGGATTAACTAAGAAGGGAAAACAGACATGGAACTATAATTTCAATGAAGTACTAGCTAGAAGCTAGTCTCAAAGCTCTGCTTGAGGTGAGTCAGGGAGTTTCCTAGAGAAGACACTTAAGCTTGGGTTAGAAGTAAAATTAAAAATTTCATTGGTGAAGTAGAATTGGAGAATGGGTTGGAAAAAATAGTGAGGATTGGGCATTCTAAGCAAAGGAAACAATACAATAAAAATTCAAGGGCATGAAATAATGTACTGGACATTGCTCAGCTTAGGTGAAGTACAAAGTGTAAGAGGTAGAGCAATTATTTAGGCAATGAGTATTTATGAGTGATTTCCAAGTGCCAAGCACCCTGCTCACCTTTGGGGATTCCAGAACTGAAGACAACAGACCCTCAATGAGATTACAGTTCAGCCCAGAAGGCAGATAATAAACAAACGATTTCAAGTGTCTTATATGCTTCAAAGAAGCATTACTAAGTCTGGAAGGGTAGTAACTCTGAAATACCAACAAATGTTCTTCCTCTGCCTTGTGTTTGCCCACCTTTGCCTTTCTTCATAAGTGCCTCTTTTTTCCTTTCTCCATTCCGAAACCCAACTCAAGTGGCTAGACTTACTGCCTTAGAGGAACACTTTGAAAGTATGAACAAAACTCATGATCTCTCAGTCTTTTCCTGGCTTTGCCATCATTGGTACAATCATGGAAAGCATGGAAGTGAATGACTGGCCTAGAGAGAACAAAGGGTGTAGAGTGAAAAAAAGAGAGGACCCAGCATGGAGCTGTGAGGAGTGTGCAAAGGAACTTGAGAAAGAGCTGACCAAGAAATAGGGTAAAAATGGAGAGCGAGAGAGAGGGTAGGAAAATGAGGTGGAGACATAGGCAAGGCCCAGATCATGAAGGACTAATGCGAGAGTTCTTCAAAATGGCCCTTCACCTACAACACTTCCTTAGTCTCTCTCTGTGCCAGACAAGTCTATTACTTTTTCACTCCTCTATGGAGACTTCAAAAAGTCCCATATTTCCTCTGTTGCACACCCACAGCCTTGGGAAAACCCTTCTCTTGCCTATCACAAATATGGCTAATATGACTTACTCAGTAAGCTTTACTTTAGACAATGTAGAGTTACTGAAAGGGTTTTTACCACCTACACTTATTTTTCTCACCATTAAAAAAATGTTTTTGTGGGCGGCGCCTGTGGCTCATGGAGTAGGGCGCCAGTCCCATATGCCGGAGGTGGCGGGTTCAAACCCAGCCCCGGCCAAAAAACAAAACAAAACAAAAAAAAAAAATTTTTTTTTGTTAGTTTTATTGTGGTATAATTTAATCAAGTTTAAGTACATACCTCACTGAGTTTGGACAATTGGAGATAGAGCATAACCACCAACGCAATCATGATATAGAAGTTTCTATGACCATGCTTTCTTTGCAGTTATTAATAATTCCTTCCCTCCACCCCCCAGAAAAACATTGATCACTTGCTAACACTATAGCTTTGCTTTTTATAGCATTTTATATAATGAAATAATACAATATGTGGTCTTTCGTGTGTGGCTTCTTTCACTACCTATATTGTTTTCCAGAATCAATGTTGTTGTGTATATCTGTAGTTTATTCCTCTTTATAGTAATAGCTTATTAGTAATCCATAAAATGTACATACCTCAGTCTGTTTACTCACTCATAGGTTGACAGTATGAGAAGACTTCAAAAAGCTTGTCAAGAAGTAGAATTAAATTACAAACATGAAAAATGTAAACTTCTATTTCTCAACATAAACTCCGTTAAGTTCAAGTTACTTTTATGAGTGATTATATTACACATTTAGTCCCTCCCTAAAGAAATGAGGGTCCTGAGAATTTAATCATATCAATAAAGTCTCTGTACTTTATTAACTGAAGAAAAAATGAGTGTCCTTTAAAGAGCCTTTAAGATTAAGAAAGAAAAATTAAGTACAGAAGCCAAATCAGGACTATAGGGAGGATGCCCAATGATTTCCCATTAAAACTCTCAGAAAATTATCCTTGTTTAATGAGAGAAATGAGTAGGAGAAGTGTCCTCATGGAGAACTCTCTGGTGAAGTTCCTGGCCATTTTTCTGCTAAAACTTTGGCTAACTTTCCAGAACACTCTAATAATAAGCAGATATTATTATGCTTTCGTCCTTTAAGAGCTCAACAAGCAAAATGCCTTGAGCATCCCAAAAACCAGTCACTGTGACCTTTGCTCTTGACTAGTCTGCTTTTACTTTGACGGGACCACTTTCCCCTCTTAGTAGCCATTGCTTTGATTGGGCTTTGTTGTCAGGATGGTACTGGTAAGGCCATGTTTCATCTCCTGTTGCAATTCTTCAAAGGAATGCCTCAGGATCCTGATATTGAAAGTTCTGCTATGTGTAGCTTATCTAGGTGCAAATGTTTTGGCATCCATCAAGTGGAAAGTTTGCTCAACTTTAATCTTTCAGTTGGAACTGTGTAAACTAAGCCAACTGAGACGTCTGTGGTGTTGGCTATTGTTTGTGCTGTTCATCAGTCCTCTTCAGTTAGGACATTAATGAGATTACTTTTTTCCTTGCAAATTTGCATGGAAGGTCTGTTGTTGTGATCTTTATTTTCTCATCCCTTCTTGAAACAAGTTATCCATTTATAAAGTCCTGATTTCTTTGGGCCATACTTTTCATAAAGCATCAATGATTTCACCATTCTTTTACTCAAGCTTCACCATAAATTTGATGTTTGTTCTTGCTTCAACTTTATAAAAATTCATGTTGCTCTGATAGGGACTCTTTTCACACTTGAATTTTACCCTCCTTAGTGCCTCAACTAGATCTTGTTCATATGTTATAACACATTTGTGCAAATTTCTTTTGGTGGAAAAAATTTGAAATCCATACCTAGTTTTTTTTAAATACCGATTTTCCAAGAACTTTTTGAAGACTCCTTATATTTCAATTGTTTCCAGCTTCAGGCTACCACAAATAATGCTTCTATAAACTTTCCTGTACAAGTCATTATGACAACATTTGTTTATTTCTCTTGGATAAATCCTAGGAGTGAAACTGGTGAGTCGTGGAAAGTGTATGTTTGTTTTATTTTTCCAGAAAGTATATAATTTTATTTTTGTACAAAAGGGATCATATTATATTAATTGTCCTATAATATTCTTTTTTCATAATTCTGTATATGTTTAACATTATAAGAAAATGCAAATTGTTTTCCAGAGTGGCAATCCTTCTTTATATTCTCTCCAGCAATGTATAAGAATTTCAGTTGGTCAACATTTTCAGCAGGGCTTGTCTGTCTTTAATTGGAGATATTCTAGTGGATGTGTATTTCACTGTTGTTTTAATTTCCATTTCCCTAATGACTAATGATGTGGAATATTTTTTCATGTACTCATTTGCCACCTGTATCTCTTCTCTCTGGTGAAGCATTTGTTCAATTTCTTTGCTCAGTCTATTAAATAGTTTTTTGTCATCTTATTATGACTGGTAAGAGAGCTTTATATATTCTGGATATAAGTCCTTTATCAGACAATATGTTTTGCAAATACTTATTCTCAGTTGACTTCTTTACTTTTTATTCATTTAATAGTGTCATTTGAAGAGCAGTGTTTTTAATTCTGATGAAGTTCCACTTATCGTTTTTTCTTTTATAATTTGTATTCATTTTTGTATCCTAGTTAAGATATATTTATCAAACAAGGTCATTAAAAATTTGTCCTTGGTGTGGGTCACACTTTATGGGGGCAAGACATGATTGCAAGAGGGACTTTACCTAACAATTGCAATCAGTGTAACCTGGCTTATTGTACCCTCATGAATCCCCAACAATAAAAAAAAAAAAAAAAATTTGTCCTGTGTTTTCATCTAGACATTTTATGATTTTGGCTCTTATGAAAGGGTCTGTGAACAAAATTTTGAAGAAAGAGTGAAGAAAGGAACTTAATATTAATTTAATTAATTTTCAATGTAATTTTCAAGGTAATCCAATGGGGGAAATGATAATCATTACATAAATGGTACTATAACAATAGGATATTCATTTAAGAATGACTTTTGACAATTATCTCATATCATATACAAAAATTAAGTCTCTTTCTTCATTCTTTGTTGTGTTCCATTAATCTCAACACCAATACAACTCTTTTTCTTTCTTTTTTAAAAATTTTATTTTTTAAGACAATAATTGTAGGAGTGGCATCTGTGGCTCAAAGGATTAGGGCACCAGTCCCATAGGCCGGAGGTGGCAGGTTCAAACCCAGCCCCAGCCAAAAAGAAAAAAAACTACAAAAAAAAAAAAGACAATAATTGTATTTATTTATGGGGTACAATGTGATGTTTTGGTATAAGTATACATTGTGGAATGATCAAATCAGGTTAATTAACATACCCCTTACCTCAAATATCTATCATTTCATTCTGGTGGGAATGTTTAAAATCCTCTCTTTTAGCTATTTTGAAATATACAACACATACTGTGATTTTTTTTCCTCCTCCCTAACCAAAACTTTGTGTTCTTTAACCAACATTGGGAGATTGGGAGATGTTGGTTAAAGAATACAAAGTTTTGGTTAGGGAGGAGGAAAAAAAAATCACAGTATGTGTTGTATATTTCAAAATAGCTAAAAGAGAGGATTTTAAACATCCAATATCCTGGTACTACTACTTCTAGTAACCACCATTTATTCTCTGCTTCTACAAGTTCAACAGTTTTAGATTCCACGTGTAAATGAAGTCATGTGGTATTTGTGTCTCTCTGCCAGGCTTATTTCACTTAATATAATGTCCTCAAGGTTCACGTATGTTGTTGTAAGTAACAGAATTTCCTGTTTTTTAAAAAGATGAATAGCATTCCATTGTGTGTATACTAAATTATAAAAATACATTCACCTGAATTTTTTTATTTTAAAGTATTAAGGGGGTACAAATGCCTTTGGTTACATGGATCATCTTTATAATGCTTGAGTCAGGGATGTAAGTGTGCCCGTCGCCCAGGTAGTGTTCATTGTACCCATTAGGTAGGTTTGGGATTATCGTCCTCCCTCCCATCCCCTCTAGTTGATTTAATTGAGTTTTTCCTTCCCTCTGTGACATGTGTGCTCATCACTTAGTTCCAATTTAATTGTGAGTACATGTGGTGTTTGTTTTCCCGTTCTTTAGATATTTCACTTAGGATAATGGTCTCCATTTCCATCCAAATTATTGCAAAAGGCATTAAGTCATCCTTCTTCTTCCTTGAGTGGTATTCCATGGTATACATATACCACATTTTGTTAATCTATTCATGAATTGATGAGCATTTGGGTCGATTCCACGTCTTTGCAATTGTGACTTGTGTAGCAGTAAACATGTGAATGTAGGTGTCCTTTTGACAAAATGACTTATTTTCCTTTGTGTAAATAGCCAGTAGTGTGACTGTTAGATCAAATGGCACGTCTACTTTCAGTTCTTTGAGGAGCCTCAACACTGTTCGTGATGGAGGTTATTCTGATTTTCAGTCCCACTAGCAGCGTAAGTGCTCCTTTCTCTCTGCATGTGCACCAGCATGTATTGTTTTTGAACTTTTTAATAAAAGACATTCTAACAGGGATAAGATGATATCTCATTGTGATTTTAATTTGCATTTCCCTGATGATTAGTGACGCTGAGCATTTTTTCATATGATTATTGGCCATCTCTCTATTTTCTTTTAAAAAGCTTCTTTTGAAAGCTTCATGTGTTTTGCCCACTTTTTAATGGGGTTGTTTGACTCTTTTCTTGCTAATTTGCTTGAGTTCTTGGTAGCTTCTGGTTATTAGCCCTTTATTGGATTATAGCTTGAGAGTATTTTCTCCCATTATGTAGGTTGTCTATTTGCTCTGTTGATTATTTCACTGGTTGTGCAGAAGCTATTTAACTTAATCAAGACCCATTTATGTATTTGTGTTGTAGCTGTTATTGCCATTGGGGTCTGCTTTATAAATGTTTGCTGAGGCTGATACCTAGAAAAAAGGATTTTTACAACATTTTCTTCTAGCATTCTTATGATTTCATGTCTTACATTTAAGTCTTTTATCCGTCTTGAATTCATTTTTGGTGAAGGATATAGATCCTATTACATTCTTCTGCATGTGGCTATTCAATATTTCCAGCACCATTTATTAAACAGAGAATCTTCTCCCCAATGTATATTATTGTCTGCTTTGTCAAAGACCAGTTAGCTGTATGTGGGTGCTTTTATATCTGGGTTTTCTGTTCTGTTCCATTGATCTTTATGTCTATTTTTGTGCCAATACCATGAGGTTTTATTTACTACAGCCTTGTAGTATAGTTTGATGTTTGGTAACGTGATGCCTCCAGATTTGTTCCTTTCGCTGAAGGTTGCCATGGCTATTCAGGCTCTTTTCTGGTTCCAAAAAAGAGCACAGAGGATGGCGCCGGCCCCATATACCGAGGGTGGCAGGTTCAAAGCCAGCTCCGGCCAAACTGCAACAAAAAAATAGCCGGGCGCTGTGGCGGGCACCTGTAGTCCCAGCTGCTTGGGAGGCTGAGGCAAGAGAATCGCATAAGCCCAAGAGTTAGAGGTTGCTGTGAGCCGTGTGACACCACGGCACTCTACCAAGGGCGGTACAGTGAGACTGTCTCTACCAAAAAAAAAAAAAAAAAAAGAGCACAGATTATTTTTTCTGGATCTGTGAAAGATGTTTTTGGTATTCTGGTGGAGATTGAACTGAATTTGGAAGTCACTTTGTGTATCCTGGATATTTTAACAATGTTGATTCTACCAATCCATGCATGATGTTTTTCCATTTGTTTGTGTCTCTGCAGTTTCTTTCCTCAGTCTTTCATAGCTCTCTTTGTAGAAAGCTTTCACCTCCTTGGTTAAGTATATTACTAGGTATTTTGCTTTCTTTGTAGGTATTGTGAATGGTATTGAGTCTTTTTTTTTTTTGAGACAGAACCTCAAGTTGTTGCCCTGGGTAGAGTGCTGTGGCATCACAGTTCACAGCAACCTTCAACTCCTGGGCTCAAGAGATTCTCTTGCTTCTGCCTCCCAAGTAGCTGGGACTACAGGCACCTGCCACAATGCCTGGCTAGTTATTGAGTCTTTGATTCGACTCTCAGCTTGACAGTTATTGGTGTATAGAAATGCTACTTATTTGTGTACATTAATTTTATAACCTGAGACTTTGCTGAATTGATTTATCAATTCCAGGAGTCTCTTGGTGGAATCTTTGGGGTTTTCTAGGTATAAAATCATATCATAACCAAAAAGTGATAATTGGAACTCTTCTTTCCTGATTTGAATGCCTTTAACTTTCTTTTTCTTGCCTGATCACTCTGGCAAAACTTCCAGCCCTATGTTGACTAAAAGTTGTGACAGTGGATATCCTTGTCCTGTTCCAGTTCTTAGTAGGAATGCTTTCAGCTATTCCCCATATGATGTTGGCTGGGGTTTGTCTTATGTGCCTTTATAATTTTGAGATATGTTCCTTCTATGTCTAGTTGCTGTCGGGTTTTTATCATGAAAGGGCACTAAATTTTGTCTAATGCTTTTTCTGACTCTATTGAGAGGATCATATAATCGTTGCTTTTGCTTCTGTTTATGTGGTGAATCACATTTATTGAGTCATGGATATTTAACCATCCTTGAATCCCTGGGATGAAGCCCACTTTGTCATGGTGGATTTTTTTTTTTTTTTCTGATGTGCTGTTGAATTCAGTTTGTTAGTATTTTCCTGAGGATTTTTCTCTTTGCATAGGTCAGGGTTTCTCCATGTATCATTTTTCATCTGCATGAAGAACTTCCTTTCTTGAAGCACAGGTGTGCTCATATTTTTATTCAGCTTTAAGGTAATTTGTCCCTCTCTTGGAGGCACTGTCCTTCTCAGGTGCCTCCTCAATGCCCATGTGTGAGGAGGTTGTTCCACAGTGGTTGTTCCTTTGTGGCTAAATGCAACACAAACTACTGCTTGCCCGTGTAAGCTTAAGAATGACCTCAGGCAATTCCTTCCATTCATTCAGAGATCAGTATTCAGCCTGAATGTGGAGAACCCTTGGGGGATAGCTGGCATGTTTTCTCTCACTTGAGATCTCTCGCTCTGAAGTTCTCAACTCTTCAGTATTTGCTTCATGACTTTTAACTGACTTCATCTCTCTGAACCCTGAGCTCTGTCTCTCCAACTGAGCAGGACATCTGGACTTTGCTTTAGCTTTCTCTGACTTTGCTGTGGCCTGGAAATTAAGATGAGGCATCAAAAGGCTCACTTACTGGCCTCCTTTCTCTCAGAGATTAGTGTCCAGTATTGCCTATTTTCTGAACGTCTAAACATCATTTTGTACAGTTTAAAACAAGAGGTTAAATATGCTCTCTTTTGTACAGTCAAGTCTAGAAGTAGATGTCACTCACTTAAAGAATTTAAGATAGAAAATGGTAAAATTTGTGGTTAAATAATTCTTATGGGCAAATAAAGTATTAATTGGATACAAGCGAAATTAAAGACTAAAGTCAAATTCGGATGCTAATTGCCTCAGTAACAGACAGCCAGAGCATAAATTCTTGCCAGTAGACACTGGCATGGATAAGAATTGACAGATAAATACTTATTTAGAGAAGTAGGATCTGGCAACTGATTGAATCTGAGAAAATCAAATGAGATAAGGAAATAAAAAATTTCAAACATCCATTTAAGCATCATTGAATAACCACTATGTGCCCACTCTATTAGGTTAACAGAGTACAAATATAAATAAGACATGGAACCTTGGCTGAGATAATTAATGGGCTTATAAATATGATTATAGAACAATGCAAAGACTCCATAATATAAGTATACACAAAGTGCTACTTTTATTACAGAAATAGTGGAGCAATAACACTTGAGGATGGCCACACAGCCCTTAAAGAGAATCATATTTGAGATAGTTCTTCAAAGAGAATGGGAACTTTTCAGGTAGATAAGTAAGAAAAGACATTCAGGCAAAATAAATAAATAAATAAAAATACAAGCATAGCGATTTCCAAGAACAAAGACAGTTTTACTATAAATGAAGTACAGAATATGTTCTGTGATCAAGGTGTGTAAATATAAAAGTGTGACATTCAGAAGCAAGATATTATTATCACATTCCCAAGAATTGTCTCAATAGAGATGTACATACATCACGGGCAATGCCGAGTAAGTTTTGGTAGTGCCATGGTACTCGAAGCAGACTCGGTCATCAGTTACACAGCACGGAAGAAATCAATATTTATGCCTGCTTCTAATCCAGGATTCCACAAATGCAATTACCTTAAAATGTCTGCATTCATGCACCAAAATAATGTTCAAACAATCCATGCACTTTAAAAGAAATAGAAGTAAATATTTGAAATAGCTCCAAGAAAGAAAATGTTAAATAGCTCTTATTATTTTAAAGTTCTCTTTATGTGGGTGAATTTTATAGGTAATCACTGCGACACAGCAAAATAATATTTTTCATTTGCCTCCATATCCCTGAGTAACACACAGAGCTCCATCTTGATATTTTGAGTGTGAGTAAGCATTCTGTTTACTTTGACTTAATCTACCTGCTATCCATATAGAAGTCCTATTCTCAACTGTGCCTGTTGTCCTCCAGGCAACAATCTCTGTTTAACCCTCTCCAGAAAATAAATATCCAGGCTGTGTGGTAGAAGTTAGTCACCTGGCAGTGCAGAATGCCGGGGGGTGTCTGTGGGTATAACTGCTTCTCAAAGAGACATTCAACCAAGTCTATTACAGTCCAACATTGGCCTCCACTATCAGAAGCACTGGACAGTATCTCTGAGCCTTTGCAGGAAAGCCCAGGGACATGGGTGTCGTGCATTGTAAATCTCTGCTTTTGCCCACTGCAGCCTCAGCCTTCTTGGGTCTAGGAAGGCAGTTAGCATTCATCTTTTGTCTTTCCAGCTGCCTATATTTGCATGGCTCTTGTTCTCCTTGTCCTTGTGGGTTAATAACCTATTTTTAAAATCCATTTACTATCACTGTAGTGGGCCTTCAGCAGGGAGCTGAAAAATGCATGTGTTCAATACTTCCTCTTTAACGGCAAGTCCTTCAGCTCATTCTTTTTTAATATCTATGTCTGTGTATTTTATAATGTATATAATATATTGGTACAATGATACATATGTATTATTTGTAAATAAATAAATACCTACATATTATATTGCTCAGTTTAAAGTATTTTTTTCTTCTTACAGTTAATAGTATATGATGATGGAAGTTTGAAGACTATGGCTCTGCCTGACCTCTAAATGGTGCTGTCCTCCAGCCTCAGAGCCTGGCTTTCTTCTTTTCCTGGTCATGGTCCCATGGTGATCTCATTTTGTCCCAATATTGATAACTTCAAAATGTATACTTTTAGCTGCCTTCTCCATTTCGCTCCAGATATTCAGATTCCTTGCTGTCTTGTCTTGGCTGTCTACTAGATATCTCTAAACAACATCTAGCACAGAACTCTTGAGTCCCAGAAGCCCACACCTTGCACAAACTGCACCTAACCAAACTGCCCCACTTATTCTGTCATAAATTTATACTGAATTTAATTCTGCTAGGATTCTAAAGCCTGAGAATACAACACTAAACAAAAGGAAAAGACTGCTCTCATGCAGTCTACATGCTGGAGACAAAAGGTTAGACAAATGACAAGGGGTCAAATCATTTATTGGAGGCCAGGCCATGGTGAAGGTTTTAATTTTTATTCAGAGTGAAATAGGAAGCTCTTGGAAGATTTAAAGCAGGCATTATTAAAGTTATGTCTGACATAAATCACTTTGGCTGCCATATAATATTCTATAGGGAAACAAAGACAGAATTAGGGACACCGATTAGGAGAGTATGGGCCAGAAAAGAGATGGTGATAACTTAAACTAGAATGGTGGCAATAGATATGTGGGAAAGTGACAGGATTCTGGATGCTTTGAAATTAGAACCAACAGGAGTTACAGGAAATTAATGATGGGCTGGATAATAGAAGAGTCAAACATATTCCAAGAGTTTTGATTTGAACAAAATGGAATTATGGTGTTCTTACAATGATGAAACAGGCGAAACAGATTTTGTGCATGGGTCGGGGCAGGAACTGGAACTCAGTTCAGTTGAATATCTTAAGTTTGCAATAAATATTAAACAACTAGATGGTTCTATTGAGTGGTTGTTGACTATAAGAGTCCGGGGTTTGAGGAAAATGTCAGGCGGAAGATATTAGTTGGGGCTCATCTGTGTATGTGTAGTATCTAAAGCCTTAGATCTACAAAAGATAAGTGTAGCTAGAAAAGGTGAAGAGGTCCCATGACTGAGCCCTGGAAGCTCCTGCATTTACTGATTGGGAAGATGAGGAGGAACCAGCTGGAGAGATGGAGAAAAGAATAGCTAGTGAAATAGAAGGAGCAAGGCAGAAAGGCTCCTGGAGGACAAACGAAGGAAACATTTCAAGAAGAAAGGCGTAATGAACTCAAATGCTGCTGAGAAGTTGAGTACAAAATATGAAGTCTAAGGAAGTATTGTTACATTGACAATGTGGAGGTCATTGGTGACCTTGACCAAGGTAATGTCAGTAAAGTAAAAGGAGTGAGCACTCACTAGAGTGTTGCAGGTGCCGACTGATGACTCTGGAAGATGAGTTTTCTGCTGGAGCAATGTTCACAAGTAAGCAAAAAAGAACGGTGCAGAGCTCAGATGGAGATGGTGGCCTTAGGTAGGGGACCAGACAACTTACCTATTACAGTTGATAGGAAGGAAGAAGACTCATTTGTAGTAGATTGACAGATGTGGGAGCTCACATTTAGTTGAAATAGGAAGTAAAGGTCATTATCAACTGAGAAAATTAAGAGCAGCAAAATGTTAGAGGATAAAGGAGAGAAGACATGTGAAATAGTTATCTAGCACTGTGTGTGGGGGGGGGAATGAATTAGGAAATTGTAGGATTGCCTGGCTAAGACAAAAGGCCACTTGACCATTTAGGTCATAAGGCGAGAACAATCAGCTTGATCACATGAGTTTTCCCCATGTCTGTTTCACTGCTCAGGGGCAGGTGAGGAGTCAATGGAGGTTTAAGGTTTTCCCGGCAAGTTTGCTGAAGAGGGGGCAGGGGAGGCGCAGGCATGGTGTGGTGAGTGAGTGGTGATGGGTCATCTCAACACATGCACTGTCAGTCACCCCGTTGCTCTAGTCAAAACCTCATCCTAGGAATCATCCTCAACGCCGTCCTTCCTTCATTCCCCACAGCCATTGCGTTAGCAAAGTCTGCTGTTACTTCCATTACATCTGGAATCTATCACCTGTCCTCAGTCTGTGTGGCCACATCCTGGACTTGGTGCTCCCCAGCGTCTGGACCGTTTAACTGGTGTTCCTGTGTCCACTCTCACCACCCATCAATCCATCCTCCACGCTGCAGTGGGAGTCACTCTGCACCAGCCGAATCAGGTCACATGCTCCCTAACCTCAGACCCTCAGAGGCTTCCTACGGACCTTTGTTTTGACCCAGATGATGGCCACCAAGGCCTCGTTCCTCCGCCCTCTTCTCCAGGCTCCTCTAGTTCTGCCTTCTCCATGACTGCTCTGCTGTAGACTCACGGCCTCCTCTCTGGTTCTCAGACATTCAAATTTTTTTTGTCTCAGACTGTGACATTCTTTCTCCCTCTATCAGGACTGCTTTTCCCCTGGCTCTCTGGCAACTTGTCCTTATTCTTTGTGCCTCAGATCAAATTGTCCCTTCCTTGGAGAAGACCGCCCTGGGCATTGTACTTAAAGCTTCTCTCCTGGTGGGTGGCCTAAAGTGGCCTGTAGTGGCCTTGAGCAATCTGCAGTTACCCTTTGATGTTTCTTTACCTGCCTACCCCAACAAGGATGAGGGCGATGACTTTCTCTCTCTTAGTCCTGTTTCTAGAGGAATGATTCTCAAACTTACTCATCTCAGGAAGTTAACACTCTTTTTTTTTTTTTTTTTGTAGAGACAGAGTCTCACTGTACCGCCCTCGGGTAGAGTGCCGTGGCGTCACACGGCTCACAGCAACCTCTAACTCTTGGGCTTACGCGATTCTCTTGCCTCAGCCTCCCGAGTAGCTGGGACTACAGGCACCCGCCACAACGCCCGGCTATTTTTTTGTTGCAGTTTTTGGCTGGGGCTGGGCCTGAACCCACCACCCTCGGCATATGGGGCCGGCGCCCTACTCACTGAGCCACAGGCGCCACCCAGGAAGTTAACACTCTTAGAAGCCATTCGAAAGCCCAAGGAACTTTTGCGTATATAAATTATAACTATTATCATTTGCTATTAAAAATTAAAGCTACAAAATTTAGAAAAAAAATTATGGATTTATTTAAAAATAGCAATAATAAATCAATTGTTATACTGGCTTATGTAATAAACCAATAAGATATTAACATAAATAACATTCTTATGAAAAATGTTCCTGTTTTTTAAAACAGAAAAAAATAGTAAGAAGAGGGGTGTTACTCTTCATTTTGCATCGCAAATCTTTTTTTTGAGACAGAGTCTCATTATGTTGCCCTCAGTAGAGTCCTGTGGCATCACAGCTCACAGCAACCTCAAACTTTTGTGCTTAAGTGATTCTCTTGTCTCAGCCTCCTGAGTAGTTGGGACTACAGGTAGCTGCCACAAGGCCCAGTTATTTTTTGGTTGTAGTTGTCATTGTTGTTTACAGGCCTGGGCTGGGCTCTAACCTGCCAACTTTGGTGTATGTGGCTGGCGCCCTACTCACTGAGCTATAGGCACCGAGCCAGCAAATCTTTTTTTTTTAAGACAGAGTCTCAGTCTGTTGCCCTGAGTAGAGTGCCATGGCATCATCATAGCTCATAGTAATCTCAAACTCTTGGGCTCAAGCAATCCTCTTCCCTCCGTTTTTCTATTTTTAGTAGAGACAGGGTCTCAGTTTTGTTCAGATTGGTCTTGAACTCCTGAGCTCAAATAATCTTCCTGGGGCTTCCGGAGTGCCAGCATTACAGGTATGAGCCATCACACCCAGTGTGCAAATTTCTTTCCTTTCTTGATTAATAGAAGGCATCTAGAGTCTCATCTCTGGTTCCATATTCAATCTGTTGGGATCTGTTGTTTGGATTGAAATATATGAAGATAATCTGTCCTCACACTGACAGTTAGAAAGGGAAGAATATTGTGTAGACTTTTTAGATAACTGTGTATACCTTCTTTGATGCTACACTAAAGCTCCTTAAAGGGTTAATTACAATGTGGAGCCCAAAAACATGTCAATTAACTTTTTCATTGTGCATAACTTAATTGGTCTACTTTGAGAATTGAATGGATCTTTAACCTAAGCATAATTTTGTTACTTAATGTATTGGTCAGCTGAAAATGCCAGTTTACTAGTTTGTAAAGAATTTTCAAATATTGACACATTTTATTATGCTACAATATCAAAAAATCACATTTGTTCTGATCTCATTAGAAGAGTCTTTAAGTAATGAGAAGCTGTCAAACTCATAGTAATGAATAAAAACTTTCCAAAATTCTAATTTTCATTGAAAGTTTTAATTTTTCATTAGTATCAAATATGGTCAATTCTTTGTACCCTCAATGAATCCCAAACAATAAAATAAAATTTTTTTTAAATAACAAAAAAAAAAAAAAAAACAAGGGAGCGTGTCTAATTTGGCTTTCAAATAACAGCAAAAATGTTTTTCCTCAAGAAGGGCCATTATAACTGCAGCACGCATACTTTCCATTTTGTCACACAATATTAAAAAAGACTTATATTCAGGCTGGGTGTGGTGGTTCACACCTGTAATCCTAGCACTCTGGGAGGCTGAGGTGGGAATATTGCTTGAGATCATGAGTTAGAGACCAGCCTGAGCAAGAGCCAGACTTTGTCTGTACTAAAAATTGAAAAATTAGCTGCATATTATAGCCGGCACTTATAGTCCCAGCTACTTGGGAGACTGAGGCAAGAGGATCGCTTGAGCCCAGAAGTTGGAAGTTACTATGAGCTGTGATGCCACAGATCTCCAGCCTGGGCAGCAGAATGAACTTTGACTCAAAAAAAAAGACTTATATTCAAGGACTGAGATTTAATACAGTTAATAATTTTTATTGTCTCAAGAAGAATATTGTTCATAAATAAACCTTTTTTCTTTGTCGTGTGTGTTGATGAAGGACATGGTGACTGCTGGTAAAGTTTGGTGCCACTGTCTTGATTCATGCGGAGGCATTAGCAGTTTTAACCACCTTTGCTCTTGTACCATCAATACAAACGTCAACACTCTAGAAAAATAATATTTTAGAATTTTTATGTATATAGTTCTCATCTCACAGAGCCTCTGATAGGGTCTCAGGATCTTAGGGATCCACAGCTCAGACTAGAGCGCAGAATAGCCTGGTACATAGTAGGAAGTTATTAAACATGTTGCAGGAATAATGTAAACAAGGAAGTGGATTATTCTATTACTCGGGTCGATTATATTGATTCTGCAATTACTTTGTCTAAAAGTTAATTGTCTTAGAGTTTATCGTTTTGCAAGAAGCCTTTTGCAGGAGAAAAAATAAGGAATCGATTAATCAAAAGTAGATGTGAACATCCCTCTTCACACAGAGCTGTGGAGACACTACGCAGATGGGGGTGAACAGATCTTGTCTTGACAAGTTTATAAACACTAAAGGCATAAAGAGCATAAACATGGCTAATAAGGTACTTGTACACAAAAGGAGTGAATCGTGTCAACTTGTCAAGGGATAACTGTGTGCTAGGTGAGACATCATTCACACCGGAGTTCCCTGGGAAGAACACCTCAAATCCTGCTAAATGACGTTAAACAAGAAGTGGATAAATGGAAGCTGAATGTAGGCGAAGTGACTTAACATGAAAAGGTAACAACTATCCTGAAATTGCCCTGTGAATTCACTGCAATCCTGATCCAAGTGTCAGCTGTAGTAGACAAAGACATGAATGGGACAGACACAGGAAAAGACAAGGAGGTCGCGGCGGCAGCACCTGGGGAGTCCTGTAGACAACAAGGCTGCAAAGCCCTGGAGACAGAGGCAAGATGGGAACACGCCTAAATAAATAGCAAGGATATTAGCTCAGCAAGGAAAAATGAAAATTAAGGATGAAATGGGACTAGGATATTTGATCCCCCTCCTAAAGAGAAAGGGAAAGAGGGAAAAACTTTCAAAAAGAACATGTAATATATTTTTTCAAACACTGTTTATGGAAGCAGGCAATTTTTTTCTTTTCTGAGACAGTCTCACTCTGTTGCCCAGGCTAGAGTGCCATGGTGTCAGCCTAGCTCACAGCAACCTCAAACTCCTGGGCTCAAGCAATCCTCCTCCTCAGCTTCCAGAGTATCTAGGACTATAGGCACCTACCACTATGCCTGGCTAATTTTTCTATTTTTAGTAGTAGAGAAGGGTCTCACTCTTGCTCAGCCTGATCCCAAACTCCTGAGCTCAAGTGATCCTCCTGCCTTAGCCTTCCAGAGTGTTAGGATTACAGGTGTGAGCCATCACGGCCGGCCTGGAAGCAGACAATTTGAAACAACCTTCATATCATTACAGAATATATATGTACAAGAAGGGGATTGTGAATACATACTATTGAATCTTGCACAGCAGTTAGAAACAGCATGCAGCTTCACAAAGCAATGCTTTGTGACAAATGAAAGAAAAAGAGTTTATGTATGTAAATGTTAAAATACACACACTCGAATGGCACTACATGTCTCCAAAGACACGTATAAATTTAAGGATACACTTGTTGGACAGGGGGAATGTGATAATAGGAACAAATCAAATTAAAATGATCAGTGGTGATAATTTGCCATGAACTAGAGCCTGCATTTATCCTATTCTCTTAAATATAAAAAAGTAGGCCAGGCATGGTAGCTCATGCCTATAATTCTAGCACTCAGGAGCAGCCTAGGCAACATAGTGAGACCTGTCTCTACAAAAAATAACTTTAAAAAATTAACCAGGTGATTACTTGAGACCAGGAATTTGAGGTTGCATTAGGCTGTGATAATGCCTTTGTATCAAGGCCTTTGTGCTATAACCCAGGCAGCAGAATGAAACCCTATCTGGGGGGAAAAAAAGTGAAAAAATTTTGAATATTTGTAAAATATTTTTAAAAATTTAAGAAGGAAAGAAAAACTACATATATTGCAGAATAGTAACAGATTCATGTAGTCTGCATGAATTAGAAATTAGAAAAATTTATTCCCTTTCTCTCTTATGATTAATCAGGAGAATTAGAGAACTGTAGAATTCTCAAAGACTAAAAGATCTTAATAATTTAGCTTTTCTAGTTCCCTGATTGTAAGTATATCTGCTCCTCGATCATACCAAATTGATTTGTGTCTATTTTTCTTTGGAAAAGTCATCAGCAAAGGAGACTCCGCATCTTCTTCTAATAGCCTGTTTTAATATTTAACCAACAGCTCTATCAGTAAATTCTTCCTTATGTCTGTATTGTATTTCCACACTTCCTTTCAAGTCATTTCTCAGAGAAGAAGGGTAAGAGTTGGTCTACATTTTTCTTGTAATAATGCTTCTCATGTATTAGGAGGAATTATTGTTTCCAGACTAGTTAATTCTAACTCCTTCTACCTTTTCTCCTGGGTCTTATTTATTCAACACTTTAATCATATTATTAATCTACTCAGAGCCTCCCCACTTTACGGCAGCCTTGTCAAGGTAAGGAGACATAAACTGGGTCCAATCCTAACTCCACGGTGGCCCCATGTGCCTAACCGAGAGAGAAATGATTTCCAACTATTGCTTTCTTGAATCCTCCAAGATAATACCCAGTTCAATCTCATCAACTGTTTTCTTTATGAATTTTAATTACAACAATCCCTTATATGTATAAATGTTATTATTACAAAGCGTCATCATGTCTGATCTTCCAACAACTCAATAATGACAGGAAAGATGCCAGGCTTCTTTTTGTAGGGATGAGTAAGGTGAAGGGAGAGAGGTTACAATAACTTGCCTGTGGTCGCTGAGCTAGTGAGCGCTGGAGGTTGGATTTCACTTTCTAAGCGGAATCCTACCTCGTACATGTAATGTGCTTGTATGGGAGGCTGTATAAATTAAGAGAAACGGCATTAATTTGTCGCCAGAGGACTTGGATTCCTTGCTCTGCCAGTGGCAGTCTTGTGACCAAACTGAGATAATACTACAGTTGATGGGAACATGATGGTTAAAATGTAACGAAGTCTATAAACTCCTATTGCCGTGTTTTCCTTGTTCTGATGAGTTGAATACATCTGACTTCTAAAAATTAGAAATAATTTTCCCTCGTTTCTCTGCTCCTGCATCACCAGTTTATTTTTCTTGAAAATATGTTCCTGTTATTCTTATTTGGTTTTTCTTCCTGTTTCACCTGGAGCAACATTTCTTGCCTCCTCTTGTTTTTAGATATTTTTTAATAAAATTAGGAAAAATCAGGAAACATTTGCTTCGTTACCTTTGTGCATCCATAGATGATATAATCAATGCAGTATGAAAATATTTACAGACAATAGAGAAAAAAATAAAAAGCATTAGATATTTGTATTATATGCTTCTTTATATTTCTGGTTTTGAAGCAATAGAAGATGGAGCAAATGACCACAGGAATGGTGGAAAAAAATTCTTACTGTCAATGTAAGCTTGCAAGTCTAGTGACTTTTTAAACTCCTTTTAAACTTTTTAAAAAGTTAGTATTGAAGAACAAAATTTCAGAATATGTCAGTGACCCATTATTGCAATACTTTTGTTTATTAAGCAAAATCCTAATACTTGCACCTCAGATTTTCCTACAGAGAGTAACAAAGTCTTCACGATTCATAAACAATGTATAAACTTTGTTTTTTGCTTTGTAGGGGTCATTTGAAAGTGTCTGCCTGACACTAGAAAATGCCATTTTCATCTACATAATTAACAGTGGGCCAGGGTCTCTCTCTGTTTCCAGAGTTTCCTGAGATTTAGCTATTCCCTGACTTACTTAATGATTTGGTTGTCAGATACATGTTTGGATTACATGAGTCAATTTAATTCTCTTTTTGCCTGAATGTGGTAGGATTCTCTCTCACCATCTCACTAACACCTGCTACAACTGAGGTTTACATGGTTAAGGTGATGGCTGTTGAACAGACTTGCTGACCTGAGTAAGTCAAGTGGGAAAGCACAAGGCAGGTGGCCTGCCAAAAGTAACATTTTGGTGGCATCTGAGAAAAATCACTGGATGATCTGAGAACTATTCCTAGTGAGTTCAGGCAACATAGCATTGAAAGAACAGCCAAGTGAATGGTCTGATAGCTGTCTCTGCTTTTATAGACAACTGTGAATATTATGCAGATATTATAACTGTTTTACGGACATTATAGATACAGATATAACCATATTAATTATGCAGTTCCTATTGATGAAGCTGTAATTATTTAGGGTCGCTTCACGTCTTTTTTTTTTTGTAGAGACAGAGTCTCACTGTACCGTGGCGTCACACGGCTCACAGCAACCTCTAACTCCTGGGCTTAGGCGATTCTCCTGCCTCAGCCTCCTGAGTAGCTGGGACTACAGGCGCCCGCCACAACGCCCGGCTGCGCTTCAAGTCTTTAACCCCTTCAATGTTCTGCCGTAACTATAACATTCAGAAGTGTGACAAGAACACGAAAGATTTGAAGAGTTAGAGTAATATACAAAGTAGAAAAAAAAAATGAGACTCACTATATTCTGTCCTTTCTCATATAATATGTTCTCAAAAATTCACTAGCCATCAGGAAAAGGAAGACCGGATCAGACTTAGTTCCTTTAATCTGCTAAGTGCATGTGCAAACCTGGGTATAGAAGAAATCTGTTCAACTCAGGTATTTCCTGTTCGAATTTGAAGTTAAATTGGAATCTTGTTTATGTGAAGGGAAAGCCTTCCACGGAAATACTGAACATCTCTCTGTCAAAAGCTTTCAGCTGGCTTTTAAGAAAAGCAATTTTTAATTTACAAAAAAAAAAAAAAAAAAAAAAACAAATAAACCTGTGATTTTACCCAAAATAGGTAGTGCAGAGAAAACATTGATATTCCTCAGTCTACGTAGAAAGTCTCCTGTCAAGTCCTCGTATGCTAGAGAGGTCAAGGTTTGAGCATGGGTTATGACACGTAGCAGGTTACCGTGGCATTATCCACGATTGGCAACAGTCTAAGTGAATTCTGAAAAATTCTTAGATATCAAACACACAGAAGATTTACTTTCATATTCTCATTTGCTGCTAAAAGAAAAAGGTATATGATTATGTGGATAAAAGAATATTACTGGCAGTTAAAATAAATTATCTTCATTTAAAATAGTTTTTTCCCCTTGAAAGCTACTAGAAAATAGACGATGTATGTCAAATTTCTGTCTCTAATAATTAAGAGATTCAGGTATTTTTTCTAAGCTTCTAATAGATCTCTAGTTGTGACTAGAGTATCTGTTTTTCAAATACGTGTGTTTAAAAAAAATTATGTTGGATTAAATACAGCCAGGTCTAATTTCATTATTCAACAAATAATTTTATTCTCTTCATTCTCAAAAATTTCCAGGACATAATTAGTTCATACACATTGTTGGGTGAAGGTTCTCTAAGTTTCTGCTACGATATTTTCAAAATTGCCTTTTTTAAAAACAGTTTTAAACGTTTTTGTGAGAGGTCTCTCTACTAGGAAGTCTATTGAAAGCAATTGGTGATAATTAAATGAGTTTTGCTGCCACTTCAGGGACTCTCAGAGAGATTGGAAACTAGTTGGGATTGAAACGTGAAGAAATCTCCAACTTTAAAACATTTGAATGACCCAGTTCTATAAAAAATGAAAACTGTGCTTTTAGGCTATGGATAACTGAGGTGGCAAGATCATTAGTAAAGCAGTTGATATATTCAGGCAGCCACATTACTTTTGCTTTTCTTCCAGTATCAATTGATTTGCTCTCTAGTTCAGAGTTGCCAACAATATAGGGACTTTGATTTTAGAATCTTTCAATTAATTGAATCCTATAGCCTGTCTACAATTTGTGTTCTGTGTCAAGAATACATAGTTTTCTTACTATGTTCATATCTTTGTTTTATGAATAATTTTGTCATGATGTATTAATGTCAGTATGACCATTTGTAAAGCAAAGTTTCGTTAGGCAAAGATGCTTAATTTTTCAAAAGTAATTGAATACCTTTTTACTTAAAAGCAGTGCGAATTTTGTAGCTTAATACTGACAGATCAGACTTAGTTCCTTTGATCTGCTAAGTTTCCACAGGGATGGATCTTCAAATAGCATATCATGCTAAGACACTGCAAGTTAATGTTTTTGCCACCTGTGCGACCAACTGCCCACCATTGTTCAAGAAAAGACATTGCAAACGCAATCATACTGTGTCAGCTCCATCATTATTATTGTGGTCTATAAATGAAGAGAACATATTAAAAGTATTTCCTAGAGTCATATACTACTTCTGAGATTACAATTAGTGGTATGAAATTTTACTTCTTGTAGCATTCTGACATTTTATATCAGCATGCATAAATAAATGGTAATTCCTGTTCAGGAAGAAAAATATTTCATCAAACACAATGAGTAAAACAGACAAACACAAATAATTATTTAAGTTAATAAGTTTGGGAAAAAATTGTAAGGTAAAAAAAAATTGTAAGGTATAATTTTTCACCAAAAAAAGACCTGAGAGAAAATTTTTAGAATCTCGAGCTCCATTTATTTATTTATTTGGGGGGTTTTGTGTGTGTGTGTATTCCTTAGAATTTTTTCTTTTCTTTCGAGACAGAGTCCCACTCTGTCCTCCTGGGTAGATGCCATGGCATCACAGTTCATAGCAACCTCAAACTCTTGGGTTCAAGAGATCCTTTTGCCTCAGCCTCCCAAGTATCTGGGACTATAGGCGCCCACCACAGCACCCGGCTAACTTTTTAGATATGGGGTCTCAGTCTTGCGCAAGTTGATCTTGAACTCCTGAGCTCAGGCAATCCACCCACATCAGCCTTCCAGAGTGCTAAGATTACAGATGTGAGCCACCAGCCAGCTGTAGCTCTATTTATTGTATTGAACAATTAGCAAGTTGGACATCCCCCCCACTCAATATTTGTAATGTAATAAAATGCTTCTGTGATACAAGAAAGTACTTCTCTTTGGAATTTTTTTTTTAACTTAGTTTGTTGTTAGGGATGAATTACTTCTTCAATAAACACTGCTTAATTCTTGGATTGAAGAAATCCAAATGAGAAATTGCCAAAGGGAGAGAACAAGTGTAATTTGAATCTGAGACATGACATAAAAAAGAATATGAATGGGTGATGCATTTTTTTTAAGGATAACTGTATTGTTACTATTATTTTCACTAAAGAAGCATTCCCAGGTTTAAAAGGTGAAACCAAAGGAGCTTTCGATTAAAGGGGCATCCGGCATGCACATTATTTGAGGACCGTTTTGCTTGTCTGTGACCTTTTGTTTTGCTTATGAGCTTTCATTAGTGTTTGTGTATTTACTAGGTTGGCCACAACAATTCTTACTCTTCCTATGTGTGGCAGAAAAGAAAAAAGGTTCAACACCCCTTTTAGATCAAAATGTGCTTCCCAGGGCGGCGCTGTGGCTCAAAGGAGTAGGGTGCTGGCCCCATATGCGGGAGGTGGCAGGTTCAAACCCAGCCCCGGCCAAAACTGCAAAAAAATAAATAAATAAAAATGTGCTTCCCAGAGATAAACCCAGGCAATGGGTCAGGCAATGTTCAACTAAGGCACCAAGAATACACAGTAGGGAAAGGACAGTCTCTTCATCAAATGATGGTGGAGAAACTCCATCATTACATGCAAAAATAAATAAATAAATAATTGAAACTGGATCTTTATCTTTTTTTTTTTTGTAGAGACAGAGTCTCACTTTACTGCCCTCAGTAGAGTGCCGTGGCGTCACACGGCTCACAGCAACCTCCAGCTCTTGGGCTTACGCGATTCTCTTGCCTCAGCCTCCCGAGCAGCTGGGACTACAGGCGCCCGCCACAACGCCCGGCTATTTTTTTGTTGTTGCAGTTTGGCCAGGGCAGGGTTTGAACCCACCACCCTCGGCATATGGGGCTGGCGCCCTACTCACTGAGCCACAGGCGCCGCCCATGGATCTTTATCTTATACACAAAAATTGACTCAACATGTATTAAAGATTTAAACATAAAACCCCAAACCATAAAGTTCTCAGAAGAAAACAAAGAAGAAAAGCTCTATGACACTGATCTCGGCAATGATTTTTTAGATGTGGCATCAAAAATACAGGTTACAAAAGTGAAAATAAACCAGTGGGACTACATCAAACTAGAAAGTTTTTGCACAACAAAGGAAACAGTTAACAAAATGAAAAGTAGCCTACAGAATGAGAGAAAATGTTTTCAAACCATATACCCACTAAAGAGTTAGTATTCAAAATATATAAGGAATTCATATAATTTAACAGCAAATAATTCAGTTAATGGGTAAAGGACCCCAAAAGATACTTTTTCCGAAAAAGACATACCAATGCCAACAGATATATGAAAAGAATGCTGAACATCACTAATCATCAGGGAAATGTATATCACAGTGAGATATCATCTTATTCATGTTAGGATGGCTGTTATCAAAAAGTCAAAAGGTTGTGAGTGTTAGTGAGGGTGTGAAGAACAGGAACCCATCCCCTTTATATTGTTGGTGGGAATGTAAATTGGTATATTCATTATGGAGAAGAGTATGAAGGTGTCTCCAATAGTTAAAATGGAACTACCAAATGATCCATCAATCCTACTTGTGAGTGTACACCTATTTTCAAAGGAGATAAAATCACCATCTCAAAGAGATAGCTGCATTCTCATATTTATTGCAGAATTATTTATAATAGCCAAAATATAGAAATAACTTATGCATCCGTCAATGGATGAATGGATAAAGAAAATGTGTTGTATATATTACACACACAATGGAATATTATTTGGCAATAAAAAAAAGAAGGAAATTCTGCCATTTGCAACAACATGGATGATCCTGGAGGTCGTTATGCTCAGAGAAATAAACCAGACACAGAAAAACAGACACTGCATTATCTCATTTATCTGTAGGTAGAATTCAAACAGTTGAAATCAGCAGAAAGGTAGTTACCAGGGGCCAAAGATGGGGGAAATGGAGAGATGTCGGTCAAAGGATGCAAACTTGTAGTTATAAGGTCAGTAAGGTCTGGAAACCTACCATTCACCTTGGTGACTGTAGTTAATGATAATGTATTTTGTATTCGAAATTTGCTTGGAGAGTTTATCTTACATAGTCTCACCACGGGAAAAAAAGTAACTGAGGTGATAATCATGTTAATTAGTCTGATTTTAGCAATCACTTCAGAATGTATGCAATATATCAAAACATTGCACCGTGTATCTTGAATACGTACAAATTTTATTTGTCAATTATACATATCTCAATAAAGCCGAAAAAAAGATAGTGCTTAATAAGAACTATTTGAAACTAAGGAAGTAGACTTTATTATAAACAAAAGCTGTTTTAGAGGCTCTGGTTTGTTAAAAATGATGTAGAAATAACATTTCCCCAACATATTCATGATAGAAGGAATTATTATAGAATGATTAAAATGTCTGGCCTATATTCTGAAATTTGGTACACTGGCTAGAGAGAAAAAAAATGGCAAGGAAAAACCATTTAGTGTGAGAAGAATACTATGATTTAAAAAACAATCATTCAAGTCTTGACTATAATTAATCTTATCAAATTGGCTTCATAATTTAGCACAGACATCTGGTAACTTTCACTTGAAAGGTTGACCATGTAAATGGGCAACTTTGTCTCTCTTTTTTAATGCCAATTTTTAAGAAATATTTTAAAGCCTCGAACAAAACCCTCACTTCACTATGTTCTTATTTTTATTTTTTAACATAAGAAATAGCCAGGTGCGGTGGCTCATGCCTGTAATCCTAGCACTGTGGGAGGACAAGGTGGGTGGATTGTTGGAGCTAACAAGTTTGAGACCAGCCTGAGCAAGAGTAAGACACCATCTCTAAAAAACAGCTGGGCATTGTGGCAGGCGCCTGTAGTTCTAGCTACTTGGGGGGCTGAGGGAGGAGAATCACTTGAGCCCAAGAGTTTAAGGTTGCTGTGAGCTATGATGTCACTGTACTCTACTGTGGGGGAGAAAGTGAGACTCTGTTTCAAAAAAGACAAAAATAAATAAACAACAACAAAAAAAAAACTTACAAGATAATTACATATTTTAAGCCACCAAAAGCGCTGATTATTCTGTTGTTAAACCATCAGCTATAATTTGGGATATAACGGGAGATTACTGGGCCAAAAATGTCAACTCTGAGCCCCAAGTGATCTGGATTCATAATTTACCCTCAAACAAAAATGTTATGGGGATATCGTTCTACAATGTGTTAACAATGGGTCTGATTGTTCTGTTTCTCTACTCTGCAAAGGAATACATGGAGGACTCTTAGCATTTTAGGGATTTCAAAATCCCATTTGAGTATCAAAAAAAGCTATGCCTGGGTTGGTGGGCATTTAGGCTGTTTCCACATTTTGGCGATTGTAAATTGAGCTGCATGGAATACTATTCAGCCATTAAAAAAAATGGAGACTTTACATCCTTCGTATTAACCTGGATGGACGTGGAAGACATTATTCTTAGTAAAGCATCACAAGAATGGAGAAGCATGAATCCTATGTACTCAATTTTGATATGAGGACAATTAATGACAATTATGGTTATGGGGGGGAAAACAGAAAAAGGGAAGGAGGGAGGGGGGTGGGGCCTTGGTGTGTGTCACACTTTATGGGGGCAAGACATGATTGCAAGAGGGACTTTACCTAACAATTGCAATCAGTGTAACCTGGCTTACTGTACCCTCAATGAATCCCCAACAATAAAAAAAAAAAAAAAGCTATGCATTCTGTGTACAGAAAAAAAGAACACATACACAAACATTTACAAATTTAAAATGTTTATAGCCTGCCCCAAAGTCCTGTGTACCTCGTCCTAAATAATTACTTTGCAGTGTCATGGGTGCTATGTATGAACTCCCCGTGAGCCCAGCCTTTTCCCTGACACTGAAGTCTATATAACTTTTATAATATGATATTCTCACATGCCGGTAGACGCAATCCTACTGGAGGATGGAACAACAGAGAGAGGAGCTTTGTCAGCCTGTAGCAACCCCAGGAAGGTACACACCAGAACACAAAAGGGATGAACAAGCCCGAGGTATCAGACATTCCATCGTTACGGAAAATCAAACTTTCAATTTGTATAGTGTTCAAATTTTAGTACTTGATTTTCCAATATTTTTGATAAATACATGCTTTACATAAGTAATTGTAAGTGAATTTATTTTTGTCTTCTTTTAAATAGTTAAAAAACATGGCTGCATGACGTTCCAACTCACCCTGGTGGCCGGAAAAAAAAAAAAGACACAAAAGAGAATATGGCTGGTTTCCAAGCTTTTCTGCAGTGGCGAAGAAGAATTAGGCACAGCAGTTAAATCTTTTGCTTAGTTTCTTTTTTTTTTTTTTAAACAATTAGAGAATGCATTCATCATACAGAGTATTACTGTCAAATTGATCCCAATAGCTTATACTGAAGACCTTTCATGAGGCTGATGGGTAAAAATTATGAGTCAAGCATTAAGTTGAATACAACAGTGGAAAGCATCCTTCTGACCCCTTGTAGAGGAAAGTCACATTTTTTTAAAGTGTCAATTTTTAACATATTACTAAAAAAATGCATAATTTAAGAGAGAAAGTTGGTCAAACTTGGGTGAAATAAATGTTTTAAATCGAAAAGTGGACTTTTGCTTCCAGCCAAGATGAAATAACAAGGACTAAATTTACTCTTCTTCCTGAAATGAATAAAAAACTGAATAAAATGTAGGAAGCATTGATTTTCAAGAAATTGGATGTCAGGCAATGAATGACAATGATCCTAAGAGACTGGAAACAAATGTGATGAACTTGATGATCGTCCCAGCTTATTGCCTAGAAACAGTTTCCAGACAGTGGTGCAGAGTGGGGGAATCCAGGTGAGGATGGGCACTCTGCCTGGCTAGGGAGGCCAAGGCTATTATCATTGGCAGGGCACGGAACTGTACAAGAAGAGATTTCCTACACATACCAATGAAGCTTACTCAGAAAAAATAGATGATTTTACCAGCCATATATCTATTAAAGAAATTGAATTTTAGCTGAAAATATACCCACATAAAAAACACCAAGTCCAGATGGCTCCATAGGTGAATTTTTTCCAAATGTTTAAGGAAGATACCAATCTATGAAAACTGTGCAGAAAATTAGAAAGGGAAAAATACTTTCCAACTCATTCTGTGAAGTCATTTCTACTTAGATATAAGCACCAGTCCAAAATTTTACAGGAAGAAATCTACAGACTAATATTTTTAATAAACACAGACTTCTAAAAATAAACATGAGTTTTAAAATAAAATTTAACCAACTGTTAGCAATTTGAATCAAAAAGTAGGTTCCAAGTGATTTATCTCAAGAATGCAAGGTTGGTTTAACATTCCCAAATCTACCAAAGTAATTCATCATGTTGATAGATGAAAAAGGAAAACCATATTATCATCTCAGCAGGTGTAGAAAAAGCATTGAGTAAAATCCACAGCCATTTCTGATAAAAAAAAATTCTCAGCAAAATGGGGAAAAGAAGGAAATGTCCTCCATCTGTCCTCCATTGAATCTTTTCCCCCTAATGTCAGCAAAAAGGTGAGAAGTATGTCTGGCTATCATAATTTTTGCTCAACATTTTACCTAGAAGATAGAGTAAGAAAAGGAAAAGGCATGTAGATTAGAAAAAAAGAAGTAAAACTGGTTTTATTAACAACAACATGATTTTCCTATCTGGAACATGCTATAGAACTAATATAGTACAGTTTTACAAGTTTGAGCCATGTAAAGGCAATAAACAAAATTCAATTGTTTTGCTGTATACTGTCAAATAAAATTGGAATTTAAATTTTTTTACAAAGGAGCAAAGGTAATCGAGTGGTCTGAGAATGATTATAACCATGAATACAAGCCTCTATGCAGATAAGAAAAGTCCTTGCTAAGTAACAGAACAGATTCACATTTCCCATAGCTTATTAAAATTGCCCCACAAGTTGCAGGACTAGGGTTTCTGATTCCTGGTAACTAGTAATATTGATACAACATCACATAAAAATCACAAAATTTGCCTGTAGTCCCAGCTACTTGGGAGGCTGAGGCAAGAGAATCCCCTAAGCCCAAGAGCTGCTTGGGTGCTGTGAGCTGTGATGCCATGGCATTCAAGTAAGGGCGATAAAGTGAGACTCTGTCTCCAAAAAAAAAAAAAAAAAGAAAGAAAAGTAAAAATCACAAAATTACTTCTTTCTATTGCATTGAATTCTAATATACTCCATCTAAGAAAATTGTAATTAGTTGACAACATAAGTTTATAAGTATTTCCTATTTCTATAAATCCTAATTTTAAAAAAATTGATTTAGGGGCAGCGCCTGTGGCTCAGTGAGTAGGGCGCCGGCCCCATATACCGAGGGTGGTAGGTTCAAACCCAGCCCCGGCTGAACTGCAACAACAACAAAAAAAAAAATAGCCGGGCGTTGTGGTGGGCTCCTGTAGTCCCAGATGCTTGGGAGGCTGAGGCAAGAGAATCACATAAGTCCAAGAGCTGGAGGTTGCTGTGAGCCGTGTGACGCCACAGCACTCTACTGAGGGTGGTAAAGTGAGACTCTGTCTGTACAAAAAATAAAAAATAAAAAAAATAAAATTGATTTATTCAATCAGAACAATCAGTCATTTGTGTAGTCAAAGTTATGCACACTAACATTTTTATACTGATAATAAAACTGAACTTTTGTTGTAAAACAGATAGAAAATTTTGAATCAATGGTTGAGTAAAATTTTAGCCATTTTTAGTAAGTGTTTAATTTGCTTTCAGTGGGTGTTAATCAAAACACCTGCTCAGTTTATTAGAAATAGCCAAATTGTCACTTGTACTGAGGGTCTCTTCCCCAGGAAGCAAAGAATGACTTTAGGAGGTCCATGTGCTTCTTGACCTTGTCCTCATGGAGGACAGATACCAAGCAAATAGTTACAACGTGATGAAGGCTATGAGGAGTTGCAGGATGGAGGCGTGAGCATATGCCCTGAGAGGTGCAGTCTAGTCTTTGGGATAGAATGTGGGGATAGGGATAGAAAAAAGTGTTTTGGAAGAGTAGGCAGCTTGTGTAGGAAAGACGATGGCATCATGAAAGAACAAAAAAAAAAATTAATTTCTGATTTGTATAAATTATGGGGTACAAGTGCTATTTTGTTTCATGCATAGGATGCATAGTGGTGAAGTCAGGACTTTCAGGGTACCCATCACCCAGGTAACGTACATGTACCATTAAGTAATTTCTCATCAGCTGTCCCACCATCCCTCACCCTTGGGAGTTTTCACTGTTTATTACATGCTCTCTATGCCCATGTGAATATGTTATGTAACTCCCACTTACAAGTGAGAACATGTGATATTTGTCATTTTATGCTGCATTATTTTGCTTAAGGTAATGGCCTCCTGTTCAATCCAAGTTGCTACAAAAGATGTGATTTTGTTCTCTTTTATGGCTGAGTAGCGCTCCTTTGTGTAGACATATCATATTTTCTTTATACAATCATCTGTTGATGGGTACTTGGGTTGATAACATATCTTTGCTATTGTCACTAGTGTTGTGATAAACATAAGAGTAGAGGAAGCTTTTTGATAGAATAATGGTTTCTTTTCTTTGGGTAGATACCCAGTATTGCAATTGCAGGATCAAATAATAGTTCTATGCAATCTCCATACTGTTGGAGGTTGTACTAATTTACATTCCTAACAGAGTATAAAATTTTATTCAATCTTGTAACCCCTTTTTATTAGGTTGTCTTTTTCTTATTGGTTTTTAAGAGTTTTAAAAATATATATATTGTATACAAGTCCTTTATCAGATATGTAGGTTTCAAATACCTTCTTCCAGCCTGTTTGCTTTTCTTACCTTTTAAATGGCGTCTTCTGATGAACGTGAGTTCTTAGGTTTGATAATGTCCAATTTGCCTGTATTTTCTTTTAGGATTAGGGATTCTGTGTCCTGCTATTTCATTTTCCCCACATATGTGACTATTGTCTCTTGCGTTCTTAGGTCTAATAACACATTTGAAATTAATTTTTAATATGGAAATACATTTGCATCAGCACCATTTATTGCAAAGAACTTAATTCTCTCCATTTTATTAAATAGTTGATACCATTGTTTAAAATCAAGTACTTTCTGGACATTCTGTTCTGCGCTGTCTTCATGGTAGCTTTTGATCAGTCTTGGAATCTGGCAGTATAAGTATTCCAACTTTCATTTTATTCTTCATCTTGTCTTGATTATTCTAGGTCTTTATGTTTTTACACATATCTAGAATTTACTCATTTATTTCTGACTAGGGAAATGTAAGTTTGAACAATAATGAAATTCCACTACCCAACCACCAGAATTGCTAAAATTAAACACTGAGGCCAAGGGCAGTGGCTCACTCTTGTAACCCAGTGGGAGGCTGATCCAAGAGAATTGCTAGAAGCCAGGAGTGTGTGATCAGCCTGGGCAATAGCAAGACCCCGTCTCTACAGAAAATCTTTTAAAAATTAGCTAGACATGGTGCCATGCACCTATTGTCCCAGCTACTCAGGTGCCTGAGGCAGGAGAGTCACTTGAGGCGAAGAGTTGGAGGCTGCAGTCAGATAGTATGATGCCACTGCACTCTAGGCTATCCCAGACAACAGAGTGAGACCCTGTCTCAGTCAAACAAATGACAACAACAAAAACTTAAAAATTTTAAGTGTTGGTAAGAATGTGGAATAATTGAAACTTGTAAAATTCTGGGGGCAGATAAAAACATGATTATATCATGTTTTTTATGATTTTGGAAATATTTTGGATTATCATGTTTTTATGATTTTGGAAATATTTTGGATTATCTATTAAAGCCAAAAAATACCCACCCTCTAATTCATCATTTCCATTTCTATGCATATACCCAAGAGAAAAGAGTGCCTATGTCTACGTAAAGACTCTTCCATGATAACTATTCAAATAATTATGGCTATTTATAATAGCCATCTTATTTATGGTAGCCACAAACTGGAAACAAACCAAATGTCTCTGTACAGGTGAATTCATAAACAAGTTATGGTATATCCATACAATTAAATACACAGCAATACAAAATTATATACTATAGACACATGTGATATGTGGCTGAATCTCAGAGTGGTGTGTTTGGAGAAAGAAGTCAGGTACAGGAGAGTCCTACATCCCATGTGATTCAATTTATACTACATATAAAATTTAAGACTAATCTACAATGATAAAATTCCAAATAATGGTTATCTTGGAAGGGTACTGATGAAACAGTACAGGTGATGCAAATTTGCTGTACTTTGATCTGGATGGTGGTTACATGGGTGTATATGTTGATAAAGATTCATCTAATTAGGGCAGCACCTGTAGCTCAAAGGAGTAGAGCGCCGGCCCCATATACCAGAGGTGGTGGGTTCAAAACCAGCTCCGGCCAAAAACTGAAAAAAAAAAAAAAAAGAAGAAGAAGAAGAAGAAGAAGAAAAATTCATCGAATTATAGCCCTAAGATTTGTTGTACTTTACTTTATGTATATTATACCTTAATTTAAAAATAAAGCAAAGAAAACTCCAGTAAGACTGGAGAAGAGAAATCAAAGTGAAAGAGTGTTAAGAATAGAGGCTCAAAAACTATATCAGACCGCATAATGGCTAAAGAGGATCCCACGTTATGGTGTGATAATTATAATGGAAAATCAAGCTGATTGTTGAAAGAGTGATTAGCACTAGCTGACCTTTTTGGGTGTCAATTAAAGTGGGATAACTAGCCAGCTATTAGGTGGTAGTGGTAGCCATATTCCTTTTACTCACAGGTAAGTAAAAGGAGAGTGACAGAGACCAAATGTGATTTATCTTAAACAGGAGAATTTACTACATAGATACTGGGTTGTCTCGCCCAACCCAAGAACGAAAACTTGGTATCAAGTAGAGTAAGGACTTGAACCACATCTGATCTATCACTTTTCACTTGGAGGAAAATTCAGCAGGTAATAAACATGATCAAGTAACTCATCAGTTTATATAAAAGACATGGTTTTATATCATGGAATACTACTCAGCCATTAAAAAGATGGTGATAATGTATCTTTTGTATTTACTTGGGTGGATTTAGAGAACATTCTCTTATGTGTCACAGGCATGGAATAGCAAGCATCTCATATACTCAGTACTACTCTGAAAATAGTAGATCAGGAACTACAGGCCCTCACAAGAGAAAAACACCATTAAATTCAAGAAGGCAGGGACAGGCCAGTTTCCCCCTTTCAGGCACAATATAGGAGTATTCAGCACACATCTTGGGTGAAGGACTCAACTATAACTCAGACTTTGGATTTTCCCTTACAAACGCAAATAATGTAACCTAATCATATGTACCCTCATATTTACTGGAAATTTTAAACAAATGAAAAAGAAATATTACCTTCTATGTAAGAAAAGTAGGCTTTTAGGCCCTTTAGGCTCGTGTACCTGATGCTGTATTCTGTTAGAAAGCCCGCGTGGCTCCCACACAAAGTACCTTAGCCTGTACCCATAATAAAGGTGGGATTTTGGCTTAGGGAAAAAAAAAGGACATGGTTTGATTGCCCAGATGGACCATTATGTTCTGTTAGTAATTGTAATAATAATTATAGAAAACTGACACTTTGTAAGTATTTATCAATTCTTAACACTGGGAGGTAGATATTAACACTTCCATTTTATAGATGTGGAAAATGCAACTTAATGGAGTTTAATGACTTAAATACAGGCAAGTAGCTGGAGAGTAACACTGCTAGGATTTAAATTTTTTCTGATTCCAAAAATCCATGTTAATTTTATCATACCATATTTTCATGAAACGCTAACATAAGTAAGTTGCAGCTTGTAAATTCTGGAAAATTTAGTGATTCTCTGTATACTTGGTGCATCTGTATTTCCTACAAATTTGGGGGACTTTGAATTGTTAAGTAAAAAACATATATTCTGAAGGTCACTGGGGACAGGTAATTTGGGGTCAGAGAGTCTTAATATATAAATCTTCTCTCAATGATTTTAAAATTTCTTCAAATGTATTCTGAAAGAGCATTTAGAATCAATGTTTCAAATGTCTAACAGACTGGAATTTGATTTTGTGATGAGAGAAACATTAGAAAATGCCATTTTTAGTTAAGCTTGTATAGCAAAGTCAGCATTCTGTTCTTGAGAATAACGTCAAGAGATATCTCTGGAAAGGCAGGCTAGCCCCTATAATGTCACCTGCAAAACATTCAAAGTAGCATTCTGAAACATCCCTTAATTTCTTAAGAGATTTAGCTTTTATGGATTAAGGACTTTTATTAATATTTTAAGTCTTTTGAACCAAGGTTATTACTTCTGCTCTTGGAAATACATATGTGCACTCTGGGATACAGAAAGAATTTAGCAGCTCCAACTCTCTCCTTTGCCAGGCTTTAAGAAGTGTTTACAGGATACAACATTACCTGTGCAGTATTCATTCTTGCCAAAAATCTTTAAGTTTATTCTAACCAGGAAGAAAAACTTAGCTAAATTCAAATTGAGAAATGTTTTGTAAAAGACTTCTCCTGGAGTCTTAGAAACTATTGATGAAAGATGGTGAACAACCGTTCCAGACTAAGTGAAAGTGTAGAGTTATATCAAGTAAATGCAGTGTGAGATTGGACCAGGATCCAGAAAAGAATGGAAGGAAGGAAGTGGGGGCGGGGGGAGGACAGAAGCAGGGGCAATAGAGAACATTGCTTGGACACGGGAAGACGCTTGGATGTGGATTACAGGTGAGGTAGTGGTGTTAATGCTCCATTTCCTAAGTATGTTAATCTATGGTGATCTGGTAGGACTGCACTCCCACCCCCAGGTCACACACAGGTACTGGTCCCTGGCCTATTAGGCATAGCAGCCAGGCTGCACAGCAGGAGGCCAGCGGAGGGTGACAGCCACTCCCCAAGGCTCACACCACCGCCTGAGCCCCACCTCCATTTGCAGAAAAACCGTCTTCTGTGAAACTGGTTTCTGGTGCCCAGAACGTTGGGGACTGCTGTGTACCCTTTCTCTCAGGTGATACCTTCCGAAGTATTCAGGGGCTGACACAAGGAACAACAATGAGGTACGGGCTCATTCTGGAATTCCAGATTTTGATGAGTAACCTTGCGTCCATCCCATCCATTTAATCCTGATTTTATTATCCCAACCACTTCTCAGTTTCAAAGATATAATATGTTAGCCCTTTTATAGCAACCAGATTTCCCCATCTTTGTATCTTTTTTTTTTTTTTTTTGTAGAGACAGAGTCTCACTCCATGGCCCAAGGCAGAGTGCCATGGCATCACACAGCTCACAGCAACCTCCAACTCCTGGGCTCAAGCGATTCTCCTGCCTCAGCCTCCCAAGTAGCTGGGACCACAGGTGCCCGCCACAACGCCCGGCTATTTTTTTTGTTGCAGTTCGGCCGGGGCCGGGTTTGAACCCGCCACCCTCGGTATATGGGGCCGGCGCCTCACCAACCGAGCCACAGGTGCCGCCCTATTTTTGTATCTTTTTAATTGTTTTTCTCTAGATGATTTCTAGCCTTATTAATGCCTTGAGGTGTGGTGACTAGAACAAACCCCTCCAGAGCTGATTTGCAGTTCTGTGAGATAATGTTTTGTATTTCCAGTGTTCTTCCTGGTGGACTTGGCATTAGCGTTCAGCATAGAAACTTTGTAGGACAAGGCCAGGTGTGGTGGCTCAGGTCTGTAATCCTAGCACTCTGGGAGGCCCAGGTGGGTGGATCGCTTGAGCTCTTGAGTTCAAGACCAGCCTGACCAAAAGTGAGACCCTGTCTCTAAAAATAGCTGGGCATTGTGGCAGGCACTTGTAGTTCCAGCTACTCGGGAAGCCAAGGCAAAAGGATTACTTGAGCCCAAGAGTATGAGGTTGCTATAAGCTATGATGCCACGGCACACTACCAAGGGTGACAGACTGAGACTTTGTCTCAAAAAAAAAGAAAGAAAGAAAAGAAAGAAACTTTTTAGGACAATGTTTTACAGGAATTGATCTAAATGACTCATAAATGCCTTCTCCAGCAACTCATCTTAGTACCCTGGCATTTGACATCATTGGATTGGCTCTCTTCTCCTAAAAAAAAAAGAAAAGAAAGAAAAAAGAAAGAAAGAAAACAAACCTGTTGTCACCTGAAAATTAACAAACGTTCATGTGTATTTGTATCCCCCATCATGTTCTAAAACATGAAAATTGACTGGCTCTAGTGTTGACACTGGGGGCATCGGCCATCAGCTTATGTGCTTCAAAAACTGGCTGAATTGGGTGGTGCCTGTGGCTCAGTGAGTAGGGCGCCGGACCCATATACCAAGGGTGACGGGTTCAAACCCAGCCCCGGCCGAACTACAACCAAAAAATAGCCGGGCGTTGTGGCGGGCGCCTGTAGTCCCAGCTGCTCGGGAGGCTGAGGTAGGAGAATCACGAAAGCCCAAGAGCTGGAGGTTGCTATGAGCCGTGTGACATCACGGCACTCTACCCAGGGCGGTACAGTGAGACTCTGTCTCTACAAAAAAAACACAAAAAACTGGCTAAATTCTTTTCTTGCTACTCTTCATTTTCTCTTAACCAAATCTTTGCTCACTTATAAGTCAAACAAAACACTGATGCTCCGTGTACATGTTCCTTATGTGCACACAGACCACACATACCTGACATACGTGTCTTTTTTTTTTTTTGTAGAAAAGGAAAAACAAAATAAAAGTGTGGATTGAAATAGGAGTTCAGGCTGGAATGGATAATCGTAAAAAGACCACGGCTTTGGACCAGACCAATGTGGTGGGAAACTGTGCTGCCTGCTCATGGCTTCTGACCCTGGTTGAGCTGTGGAACCTTTGAAAACCTCTGTGGCTCTCTAGACCCGTTGTAAGGAGAATGCCTTATGCTTAGAGCAGGCTTTCGGTCAACAGTGGACATCCCTTTCTTCTTCCACTGTTTTCTATTACTATAAAAATAGTTAATAGCTAACATTTGTTAAGCCCTTATTAGGTACCTAGTTCTGTGCGTGCAAAAGGGTTTGTGGCACAAGAGTCAGGAGATCCAGAGTGAAGGCTTGGGAGCCGCCCTTCCTAGGCTGGACTCCTGACTTTACTAATCACTAGCTCATCACTCAGGACAGTCACTTTACTACTCTGCCTCAGTTCTTTCATCTTTAAAGTGGGGAGATGATGACAGTGCCTTCCTGCCTTGTGAAGACTAAATTGATAATGGTTATGGAATACTCAGAATGGCGTCTGAAACACCCCCGGTACTGCATATCATGCTAAGTACTTAACATGGGTCAGCTTTTATTATAAACAGTATTATTATTTATTTTGATCCTCACAGTTGCCCTATACATTAGGTAAAAAAAAATCACCATTCTTACATTATTAGTGGGAAAATGATGCTAAACCACATAAAATAATTTCCCCAAGGCCGCCCAATAACGAGACGGAATTAGGACTTGATTCTTGTCTATGTTATTACTTAAATTTTTCCATATTTCTCTGCAAGCCAATTTTTTTATGCAGATTGTTTAAATAGTCTGTGGTATAGGAACTTGTCAGAATGCTTTTTGAACATTTAAATGTAAACCTTCTCTCCAAATCTCCTTAGGCATGCTTATTTGTCCCCTGAAGCAACGCTAGTGAAACCAACCTACCTCATTTCTCATGCAGAATCACGTAGATTCCTTTCTGTTAAATCATTCTCTTCTGGCTATTCAGCTACCCTACCCTTTCACCGATCAATAAGGATTTCAGGGCTGATTGGAATTTGAACAGGAAGGTGTAAATTTAGAGAGATTATTTGACCTCTTCAAAAGGGGCTTTAGACTAGATAAACTTCTGTGACCTTCTGTGTGGGGCGGCCACATTATGGGTGTAACGTCCCACACCTTCCTTCCACTTGCTATTGAGGGCTTGTTGGTGCACCAGCTCATTTACTTGATAACCTATTTGCATGTATGTTTGTTTTTCTTCAGATTCTCGAGAATATAGGACATAATATGGAGATAAAAGACATGCAAGAACAGTGTACTAAAAATACATATTAAAGTTAGGAGTTGGAGGGAGAATTGCCATCTATTACTTTAGGTTAAGCCTTCTTTTTCTTGTCACTATTTTGTTTTCTGTGACTTTTTTTTTTTTTTGCAATCACATTATACCTTCATTTTATACTTAACTAATACTCTCATGAAGACTCTGAGGGGAGAGTGCTATCCAAATGTCACATGATATTCTGGTGTTTTCTTTTGAATACAACACACGTTTTGTTTCTTTCTCTTCGATGGGAAAACTAACAATGGTTCCGTGTGCCTCCATTAGCTTGTGAAATTATGACAAACTGGAGTCATTGTTGGGATGACTAATATCCCTCCAGAAATGACCATAGTGTGTTTATTTAACATATTCCAAAAAATAAAACTCCACTGAATTTATTAAGTTTCTGTTATATATTCTGAATTGCTCCACCTAATGGGGATACAGAAATCCAAAAGTCAGGGAATGTCCTAAAAAAAACTCTCTTAGTTTCGTTAGTGGAACAGAACAATTCAGTACTGTACTTGAATGCTGTGCTGCTATGGAGATACACAGAGACCCTCCAGAAGCACAAAGGATGAAAATCCAGTGGTTTGTTGCCTAGGAGAGGAATAGGTCGTGTTTCCCAAAGAGGCAAGGAATGGGCTGTCTCTTGAAATATAGAGGGGAACTGGCCTGGTTTGGAGATGAAGATTCCAGAGGAGAGATCAGCATTTCCAAAAAAAAAAAAAAAAGACGTACTTGGAAAACGAAATATTTCCATACCGAACAAGTTTAGAGTGATTATAGTCTGGTGGATAAAGTTGAGGGAGACTTCGCGGGGTGGATCATGAAGGATTTCACAATTGTCCAGGAGTCACGGAGCATCACAAGTAGAGCTCAAGCAGTCGGGTGACAGGGCCTGGCTGGTTCACAGTTTACATCTCCAGTCATCAGAGGACTTCTTGAAAAGAGCACTACTGACGCTGAATAGCCAATCAACTTAACCCAGTGTCTGGAATTTGGCAGATGCTCAATGGATGTTTAACACAGGAAGTAGTGAAGGAAAGAGTCAGTCAATAAAGGGGCCGAGATAGGTAGGAATTTGCTCATAGACTACACACCGTATTATTCACAAGCAAAATGATGAAATTTACTTTAAAACATCCAAGCAAAGAAGGTTGGGGGGACAGATAAAGCCAAATTGTCAAAATGTGGATAATTATGAATGCTGGGAACTGGGAACCTGAGGGTCCCCTTTCTATCCTTACCTCTTTCAATGTCTGGTCTTTTTCCAGAATAAAGAGGCTTTAAAATTTTCTCCTGAGTTAAAGTGACTTGATTTCTAGACTCTACATATAAATATGTTGAAGCATATCTATCTTAGTAAAAAAACTAAAAATTTAAATGACATGAATAGAACTTTCTCCTAAGAAGACAGATGAATGGCCAAAAACACATGAAAAATGCTCATCATCTCTAATCATCAGAGAAATGCGAATCAAAACCACTTTGAGATGTCACCTAACTCTAGTGAGATTAGCCCACATCACAACATCCCAAAGCTGCAGATGCTGCGTTGGACGTGGAGAGAAGGGAACACTTGTACACCATTGGTGGAATTGCAAACTAAAACAGCCTTTTTAGAAAGAAGTATGGAGAATCCTCAAAGAGCTAAAAGTATACCTTCCCTTTGATCCCACATTCCCATTCCTAAGTATCTACCTAGAAGAAAAAAAAGCATTTTACCATAAGGATATTTGCACAAGAATGTTTATCATAGCTCAGTTCACAATCACTAAGATATGGAATCAACCCAAGTGCCCATCAACCCATGAATGGATTAACAAACTGTGGTATATGTATACCGTGGGATACTGTTTAGCCATAAAAAGATGGAGACTTTATACCTTTTGTATTAACCTGGATGGAGTTAGAGCACACTCTCTTTTTTTTTTTTTTGTAGAGACAGAGTCTCACTGTATGGCCCTCGGTAGAGTGCCGTGGCCTCACACAGCTCACAGCAACCTCCAACTCCTGGGTTTAAGCGATTCTCTTGCCTCAGCCTCCCGAGTAGCTGGGACTACAGGCGCCCACCACAACGCCCGGCTATTTTTTTTTTTTTTTGGTTGCAGTTCAGCCGGGGCCGGGTTTGAACCAGCAACCCTTGGTATATGGGGCCGGCGCCTTACCGACTGAGCCACAGGCGCCGCCCCAGAGCACACTCTCTTTAGTAAAGTATAATAAGAATGACAAAGCAGGTACCCAATGTACATTTACATACTACAATTACATTCAAGTAGGAGGAGGGGAGAGGAAGGAAGAGGATTTGTTAAGTCTTACCTAATGGGCACAATGCAGGGGTAGATGGCACAGCTCCTGGGTGAAGGGCTAAACTACAACTCAGACTTTACCTAATAAATGCAAACAATGTAACCTAATCATTTGTACCCTCATATTAATCTGAAATTAAAAAAAAAAGAATGACAATGTTTGTAACTTAAAAAACTAAATGAAAGGAAAAAGAAAACACTGTACACTATAAAATATTTTGAAGTCAAGGCAACTCAACTCTAAATTTGTAAGTTTTGATCCGATTGTGGCTAGAAGACTTCTTGATTCAAATCTCTCCCTGGTTAATACTGTATAAATAAAAGTAACATGTTAGAAATTGGCTGTGATTTTTTACCCTCACTCCATTTTTGAAAAATGCATGAATCCATATCACAGTCATGTGATTATTTGACAAAGTTTTATGTTATTTGGCAGTTCCTAAAAATAACTTGGCATACTATTCCTGCTAGTATTGCAAAATGTATACATTTTATACTAAAAGCCATTAGGTTAAGATACAAAAACTTAGTCCTTATGTTCATTCATTGTTTCTATTTCAGGAATGGAAATTCTTTGTAGTTACATTTGAATGGTATGGATAGTCATTGACTCGTGTCTTGCAGTCCACTCAGTAAGTTGCGTTATTGCTGCTGAATAAAGTTGGATTTTAATAATTGATAATTTTTGGAGACTGGCCAGACTATGAAACCTTTGCTTTCCAGGTGTAGCAGAAGGGGATATCTCTGGTGAGTTGGGCATCTCCATGTATTACAAATACAGTACACAGTGAAGGTCCATCTGCAAGTCAGGGTTTAAATGATGCTTCTTCAGCTAACACACAGAGAGGGAGGATGCTGCAGTGAGGATGCCATACACCAGGAGAAAGAGACTGATGTCAGAAGTCGACCTTGGGTTCCTATCACAACTCAAATAATTTTGACCAATGGGCCAGGGGCAATCACCACAGTCTTCTAGGTCACCAGAACTTGTGACAGAAGTTCTTAATTATATTTCTTTCTTTTTTCTTTTTTTTTTTTTTTTTTTTTTGTAGAGACAGAGTCTCACTTTATGGCCCTCGGTAGAGTGCCGTGGCCTCACACAGCTCACAGCAACCTCCAACTCCTGGGTTTAAGCGATTCTCTTGCCTCAGCCTCCCAAGTAGCTGGGACTACAGGCGCCCGCCACAACACCCGGCTATTTTTTGGTTGCATTTTGGCCGGGGTCGGGTTTGAACCCGCCACCCTCGGTATATGGGGCCGACGCCTTACCGACTGAGCCACAGGCGCCGCCCTATATTTCTTTTCTATATTTAAAAAATAAGTTTCTATTAAAATATTCCTAGTACTGAAAAGGAAAAAGATGACAAAATAACAAATAGGAAAAGAAACTGGGCGCTTGGAAGAGGAAATTACCTTTCTAATGATTATTCTAATAGAATGCCTGTCGATAGTCATTAGAGAAAAATAGCTTCACTGTTGTGTTGCAGAAATTTGCCATCATGTTTTCAACACACATTGATTTTTAAAGAATTTTTTTTTTTTTTTTGTAGAGACAGAGTCTCACTGTACCGCCCTCGGGTAGAGTGCTGTGACATCACAGCTCACAGCAACCTCTGACTCTTGGACTTAAGTGATTCTCTTGCCTCAGCCCCCCAAGCAGCTGGGACTACAGGCGCCCGCCACAACGCCCGGCTATTTTTTTGTTGCAGTTTGGCCAGGGCTGGGTTTCAACCCGCCACCCTCGGCACATGGGGCCGGTGCCCTACACACTGAGCCACAGGCGCCACCAGATTTTTAAAGAATTTTTAAAGGTATGATGGGAAATTCCTTTTTAAAGGTATGATGGGAAATTTCCTCATTTCATTTCCTTTAAAAAGGAAATGAAACGAGTTCTGGTATGATTGGATCTGAGTCTAAAAATGAAAATAAAGTGAGATACTGCAATATCTCGAAGAGGAAAAGTGAAGCAATATTAACTGTAGAGATGTTTGCGTCAACGTCAATGGAAATTACAAATTAGAGTCTGAAAGGTGCAAAAATAATTTTTAAAAATTTAGTAATTCCTCCTCTAACTCAGTATAATCTATCATTTGAAGAGGCCACATTTACCTTGACTTTGGCAAAAATGTTAAGAAAAATTAACACACAAAAATGCATATACACAAGCAGAAAATTCTTACTCTTAGCGTGTCCTTTCTTTCCTAATAGACAAGCAGGAGGAGGAAGGAGTGAATGGAGGAAGGAAGGAAAGAAGGAAGGAAGATGGTGGCAGTTAGTTTTTTCATTCTTTTGGTACCAATTGTTATAATTGTTTCTCTAGTCTTTCGTATCATTACCAGGACAGCTGAAAATAAGAGATGTTTAAGATTTTAATGTCTGACAGTCCCCACTATAAGAAGAAAGAATAAACTTCATTATATTTTTAGATTTCTTAATATACACCCAAACTGATAATGGACGATGGGAATTGTTTTTTCAATTAATTACATATCTTATATCCTATATTAGGTTTACCATTGGAAAGTAGTTTTGGTGACAAAAGAGAAGGGTAATTTTATAGAGACACTTTGAAAACACTGAAAATAAAGGAATATCAGGGACAGATGGAAATCTTATACATGCACTTGCCCCAGACTCCCAAACACCAAATGACAAAAAGAAGTGTAAAATGTAACATATAGATGCCAGAGATGAGAAAGATAAAAAGGTATTACATTTCTGCCTCTGAGTATGATACCACTTACTCAACGTTCTTTAAGCAGGACAATCATTAGTGATGTCCAGTGACGTTACGTCTGAGAACTGCAGAGGCAACATAGCACATACATTCTTACCACAATATTCCACTTAAAGGCTATCTTATTTTGTAAATTATCCCATGGTAAGTTTTTTTTTGGGGGGGGGTTGTAGTTTGGCAGGGGCTCGGTTTGAACCCGCCACTTTCAGTATATGGGGCCAGTGCCCTGCTCACTGAGCCACAGGCACCACCCCCGATGGTAAGTTTTGATGAGCATTTGAAAATTTGCTATAATGATTTCATCTGTATGTGTAGAGACAGGGTCTAGCCATGTGGCTCATTGCTGAACTTGAACTCCTGGGCTAAAGCCATCTTCCCATTTCAGCCTCCTGAGGAGCTAGGACTATAGGACTATAGCCATCGCCCCTAGCTGCACCTATATTTTTATGCACTCAAATATAAACACGAAAATTATAAGCGCAGTGGGATTTGTAGGTGTAATCTCAAAATCAAATTATAAGCTTTTCTTAAATTTTAGTACACATATCATAGTTAAAAGATCTACTTGGTATCAGTATTATTTTAAATTTTATAACTTTATAATAGAAATCATTCTTTGTGCTAGTTAGCTAATCATTATTTCAATAAATGAGTATTCATATATCAATCAAAGGGAATAAAGGCACAGAGGCATAAGGGATCTTTGCCCTCCCCCCCACGCACACACACATACACACACAAACACAACAATTTACAAAGCAGGTTGTGTCAGTAGTTCTCTTGTAAGACTTGAGAGAACGAAAAGGCCATTTTTGGTTACATTGTCAGTGTAAAATCTAAGCTGGCTTTATTTCCCATTTAGTGTTGGACCTTCCTTCTGAGTCTCAAGTCATACTTGTGGCATTCTGACAGATCAGACGTTATTCAACCGTTCTCCTACCACACCAATAGTGTCTACTTTCATGTCTTTGATGCCCAGTGTTTTTATTTTTTCTTAGGTAGAGATGCCTCACTACTTGTCAGATAAACTTCCTCCTTTCTTTTCCAAAACAATAATGGTTTTTCTTCTTTGGGGGTTCCTGAAGTTTATAAATTCAGGCACATGTAAAGGCAAGTGATTGCATAACTCCTGCCCCTAAATCCCATCTTAAAATCCCAGCGATAACAGCATGCTTTATTTAAATTCTTCGGCCAGCGACTCTCCAGGGCCTCAGTGCTGCCCTCCCCCCAGAGTCTTCCTTCTCTTCTTTCACTGTTCTGGGTCCCACCAGCCCACTCCGAGTCCATCAGACATCTTCCTATGATAGAACAAGCCCACAGACGTCTCCCTTACGTTTCTTGCCATCTGGAACAGCTTTTTCTGCTTTATCCTCTGTGCTGCTCCAAATCTTAGGGGAATATGTTCTAAAATTGTTTTTCTCCTTTCATCTTTGTAATTGTACTGTTAAAACTCATGAAGTGATATTTTTAAAAAACCATACAAATAAATCCATGAAGATGTGTATTTCTTCCTCAAATTAAGACTCAGGAAAAGTATAAACTACTAGGATTATTCAACGTGGAGGGAAAAACGATGGAGTGAATGACAACATTTACTTATGTACCCGATTATACGATTGTTAGGGACCAGCTAATGTTTGTTACAGATTAAAAGGAAATGTGCTCTAAGAAAAAAAAAGTATCTCACTGAGATAAAGAGAGTAATTGTTAAATAACGTTAAATGACAAAAAGAAATGATCGAATAATGAAATGGCTTACTGAAGTTGGTTGTCCCCATTCTTTCTGTAGCAAATAATATATCTGCTCCTGTACTTTAAATTTATTTTATAAATATGCCTGTTTCATGAAGGAGGGAGGATGCGTGTGCTAAGAGCAAATCAGACAGGAATGGACAGAAACACAGAGGATGGGGGAGCAAGCCTCGCGGAGGAGTGTGGTGTGTTAAACAAGGTCCTTTGACAGTTATATTCTATTCCTGGGGCAGATAAGTATTAACAAAAAAAGGTATTTTTTAGGGAAGATTGTTTTCTACTCTTACATTTCTATATTTAAAAGAATAAAAGCTTCTGCTATAGAAGTCTAACAAAACCAAGCTAATTTAAAAAGTTGTATTTGTAGAAACTTTTATGAGTTATGTATTATTCATCATACTCCTGGAGACTAACCCAATTTCATTAGTGTAGACTTTTTTTTTTTTTTTACATATAAATACTATCCTATCTTGTCATGAAAAAATTTAAATGGCAGCATTGGGTTATTTTATTAGAATTACAGGTTTTCAAGATCAGGACAAAATTTTTGTTAAACGTTCCCTTTGATGTCTCATGTGATGCCAAGTGACAAGTGATGAATACTTTTATATTTCTCCTAAAGAGATTGTATTATATGAAAACATTAGTTGTTGGCTTTCCACACTTTTGCTATTTTTTTTTCCTTAACCTTCTTAGTTAAAAGCATAGAGATCTTTTAAAATGGGCATTTTATTTTTGAAGTCCATGGAAATGTTAAAAGGAACAAACAGATGAGGATATAGATGGAATTGGAACTATCCTTATATGTAAAAGAGTTAACTGAGAAAAGAATTGCACGGGTCATGGCTTTGGGAACTAAAATATAGAACTTCCAAATAGGACTTTCTACTTGATGTGTACAGACTAATTCTTGTTTACCCATGTACAATAGATAACTTAGTAAAACTTGTAGTTAACTGATGCCAGAATTCAGAAATGTGTTTTATGTTTAAAGAAATGAAAGGTTCTATGGATTAAAGGGTGCTACGGAGTATCTGTTACAATTGAAGCACTTAGTAGAATTCAATTTGACACCCATTATTAAAAACAAATAGTTTACTTGGCTGAAGATAAGTTTTCCTTTTTAGTAGGTAATCTATATTTTCTTATAACAGATCGATAGTTATTAATTAGTTCAAGGCAGAGTTGCAACTATCTTCAAATTAGATACTTGGAAAGGAAACTATAAACATCATCCAAGGTTAATCAAAATGACTGGAACATAATACTTAGAAAACTTACAGCACGAATTTTCCTTAAAAAATTTTGAGGAGTTAAGTACTAGTAGTATAAATAGGAAAAAACTTCATGGCTTGTAAATAAAAAGGATACATGAGATAATCATGCCAGTTTTCCATGTTTACATAACACAAGATATGTATGGAAAACCTGATACAGAGTAATTTTATATTCCAATCATAATTTATTTCATTTTCCTTCACCAGGATAAAACATATATTAGTAAAAAATCATACTAATACCAACATTTCCTAAGCAGAAAATCTCAACCATAATTTTTAGTTTCTAAAATCTGTTTGTTTGAAGAATATCATGATGATGTAAAATTTCACAATTATTTGAAGAATACTTTAAAAAATACTAAAAAAAAAAGGTAAAACAGACATTGGTCACAGAAATAAATACAACTACAAAGAGGCATACAAATTGTCTCTTTTCAAGCCTAACCATCTACAAGAGGCTACTTTACCTATAATAGTTAGAACAAAATTGAGAATCTTTAAAGAGGCAAATATTTTCAGTATTTGAGGACAGCCATGAAAAAAACAGCAGTTATTCTGATAAGTAGGTTGCAATAAGAGAAGTCATGGTAACCTTCCATTTTTATTTTAAGACTCAGTCACAAATGGCAATTTTACATCCCATTATTCAAAAGGAGTTGAGGCTTTTTTTCCTTCTTTCTCACATGTATGATGATTTCTGGATGTTTCAGTAAAAGGCATCGCACTTGGGTTTGCAGTGCTGCTCTAGGCAGTTACAGCCAAGTATTTCCCACTAGGAATGTAAGAAGCTAGGAGGGTACCAGGCTTAACGAAACAATCTAGAAAACCACAATACAGCTTGTTGGTCCTTTCCCCACAAATAACCTTTTAAAACCAGATCCAGAAAATGCATTCTGTTATCTAAAAATTTTAAGGAGGACCTTTTGTTAAATGTTAACAAAAGAATGACTATCCTAATTTCCTTTACAATGCAATCTTTTAAAAAAATTGAACTCACAAGTCTTTTTGGAAAGTGCTTAAATCATCTGGAGATAAATATCACTTGGTGTCCTTGTTTTCTAACAAATGGCTTTTTCCATTGTTTCCATTAATTTCACCCATATTCGTTTTCTTTTTAAAACAAGGCCCTTAACCTCATCAGCAAAACACAGATGTAGGATTTAGCATACAAAACCAGTAATTACATACTAATTTACAAAAGATTAATTTTTTCTCTTTTTGTCAGTTTTCAAGAAGTCTTCTTGTGATTAACTGTAAACAGGAATGGTTTACACCTCAAATTAGAGGCCATTAATTAGCATGACGAAGTCAACTGCAAGATACATAGGTTATCTAAATTATTTATTCACAAATCACCTTGGCTAAACTGTAGTATACTCCTTCCATATCCTTCGGCAGGTTATCGATCTGTCACTCAATTACCTTCAGATCAGTTAGAGATAAATATTTGCGTCCTTTCCTTTCCCTCAGGTTTACATTATCCTTTCTTGTAAACACTTAAAAAAGCTTTAAGGTTCTTCAACCCCAAATCCCTAATTAGCCACCCCCAGCCTTTTGTAATAAGGAAAGAGTATCTGAAGTACAAATCAGGAGTTCGTTTTGCCCGTTAACAAAAAAAAAAATTTTAAATGCACGCTTAAGGCAATGGCAGTACTAAAAGAAATATGCAGAGGTGGCTTCAGCAAATAACGGGTTTGCAACACGCAAGTGCTTAACAAAAAGCAGCCCGAACCTCTATCGCAACATACAGCACTCCAATAAATTACACAACACTTGCATAGGCTGCAGAAATAACGCAGGACAAGACTTACACAGATGCCAATCCGCAGCATTTATACACATGCACATGGCAAGGGACAGAAACCAAACACTATCATTCAACTCGGGCCGGAGAGCGCGAGCCCGAGTTTGCCCAGCGTGAGAGTGCTCTCTGCGTGTGTGTCTGTGTGCGCGCGTGAGAGTGAGCCCCGTCCTCGGGGCATGTCCCCTCTCCGGGCAGTTTTGCTCCATTTATTTCCTATTTTTGCTACATAGAAACTAACTTCCATCTCGGATCCAGCCAGCGCCGCTGAATAGAGCCTGTGCTGCGGCCCAGTGTGCGTCAGATCCCTCCGCGGAGCCGTCCCGGCCCCCTCCCTCCTGCCATCGGCCTCCACAGAGAAAAGCGCTTTCCAGCCAACCGGCGGCTCTGGCTCCGACATCTTCTCCGACTGGAAATAAATAAATAAATCGAGCCGGGCCCGGGGAGGCGAGCGGGGCGCCGCGGCGCGCCAGGCGCGGGCCTCGGGCGGCGAGGGGTCGGAGGCACTCTTTTTGCGCCGGGGGGCGGGGGCGCGGGCCGAGCCCGGGGCCGCGAAGGCGGCGGACTCCTTTCTGCGGCGGAGGGATCTGCGGCGGAGGCGGCCACGGCCGTAGCCGCTGCCTGGAGTTGTTGTTTCCTCCTCCTCCGCCTCCGCCGCCGTTGCTTGAATGGTGGAGCCGAGGATCGGCTCGTGAACACACAGTGACAGCTATAGGGCAGGCGGCGGCACCGTCCCCGCTTCCCCTCGGCGGCGGGGTGTCCCGTCGGCGGCCCTGAAGTGACCCATAAACATGTCTTGCGAGAGGAAAGGCCTCTCGGAGCTGCGATCGGGTAAGTCGGGGGTCTGCGGGGCCGCTGGCACCGGGCGATTCCGCCCGCGGTCCCCCGCCCCCCGCCGCCCGGCCGCTCAGCCCGTGTCTCCCCGTCCCTCTCTCCCGCGCAGAGCTCTACTTCCTCATCGCCCGGTTCCTGGAAGATGGACCCTGTCAGCAGGCGGCTCAGGTACGGCGGCGCGCGGCGCGGGCCGGGTCGGCGCTCGGCGCTGGCGGGCGTGGGGGAGGGAGGCGGCGGCGGCGGCGGCGGGGCCGCGGCCCGGGGCGCGGGGCTCAACCCTCCCCGCTTTGTTGTTGCAGGTGCTGATCCGCGAGGTGGCCGAGAAGGAGGTAAGGGCGGCGGCGGCCGGGCGCGTCCGGCAGCCGCGCGGCCGCCCCGGGGCCGCTGCGCCGCCGCCGCCGCCGCCGGCCGGGGCGCGGGGCGCGGGGCGCGGGGTCCCCGGCGGGGCGCGGGGCGGGCGGGGGAGGGGCGCGGGCGGGCGGGCCGGGGCCGGGGCCGGGCTCACCGGGCGTCCTCTCCCCGCAGCTGCTGCCTCGGCGCACCGACTGGACCGGGAAGGAGCATCCCCGGACCTACCAGAATCTGGTGAGACATTCACGTCGCAGAGCAAAGAAACTTTTCCCTGAGTCGAATAAAAATTGAATTTCCCGCAATTTTTTACAGAGACAAAAACTTGGCCCCAGATCGGGAAAGCTGCAAAGGCCACGGGGCGGGTTGGAAGGCCGGTGCGGGGGCTGCGGGGGCCAGCGGCCGGGGGCCCCCGGGGCCGCGGGGGCTGCGGACAATTTATTTGTGATATTTTGTTAACGTGCTAGAAATAAAGATACGTCATGAGTGTTGTGCAGTGCAAGGCCGGAGGAGGAGGGGCCGGCGCGCGCGGCCGTGCGGGGCGGGCGCGCGCGCGGCGGCGGCGGCGGGAGCGGCGTGGGGCGGGCGCGCGCTCGCTCTGCACGCGCGGCCGGCTCGGCGTTCTCCGGCCCGACACAATGGCTGGTGACTAACTGCTCCGAAGTGGCATTAGCATTTCACAAGCAGGCTATTCAGCCTCGGCGGAACCGTGGCAGGACATTTTTTTCCTTCCCTCGCTCCGGTTTCCTTTGCTGTGTTTGAATTCAGACCCGGGGTTTTTGTTGGAAGGGCTCACGCCGGTGCGGGGAGTTGGCCGGCGGCGCATCTTGCTTTTTCAAAACGTATTTGCAGAAGTGTAAAGCCCGTGCACACCGTCGAACCAGCAGTGCAGCGGGCTTTTTCTCATTTTGCTAATTCTCCTGGTATGTCCTTTGTTCGATTATCATTGTAGGGCACTGACGAGTTTTGATTTTTATCCATATAGTTACCATGGGACGGAACTTGGCCGATAAAAGTTTTTCTGTGCATGTTGGGGTGTATTTTGTTCAGTAGCTTAAGAAAGACCTTTTTCTTAATTTTGTGGGTTTTCAAAGTGAATATTTTAGTAATTTCTAGAAATTAACTTTTCAGAAGTGGATTTACCAATCTAGTATTGTGATTGAAACTAAAGTTACTTGAAAAGAGCTGTTGTCTTTAACATTTTTTTTACTTCTAAACCGATAGAGGTTGTGTAAGTATGGTGTTGGGCGTTTGAAGCAGTCACTCCGGGGCTCACTAACCCTTTACAGTTGATGCAGTGATTGGTTTTAGGAGACATTTCTGTTTTGAGATAGTTATAATTACTGATGTTACCTCATTAGGGCTTCTGTAATGATTAGAAAGTTTCAGATAGCTTAGAATGAGTGTCTCGTGAAGTAGAGGCATGGCTTGATTTTGATGGCTTTTGTTTTATTTTTGGATATAGTACATCTCTTTTGTATGTAACTTACGGTTTCATGTAAGTTGATAACTACGCACCGCTGTCGCAGTAAACAAGGGTAATGAGGCTTAATCTAATGGAGACAACAGTGTATTCATTTCTCTAGTTTTCGAGTAGTGGCTTTGGCCATTTTCAGTCGATAGCTAAAGTGGAGTTTGAAGTAAAACTCCAAGATTCATTAACTGTAACATTTGAAATTAATTTTTAGGTTTATAATTGTTTGACAAAAAACTTTATTGGGTTTGTATATTTCTTGCTATTTGAAAAATTTATTGTAATGGTTATAACATTCATTTTTAAAATAGGGCAGGTTTTATAAAACTCATCTTTGCATCTCTTAAAATCCTACAAACTCCAATTCGCTGAGGATTGCTGGGTTTTCTTGGAGGGCCTTGGTAATGTATATATTTACATTTTTTAAGTGAAGTAGGTAATGGTATCTGACCAAATTATGGGAATGGTGTAATCCTTGTAGGAATATAATTTTGTTTTTTCCAATAAAAACAGGAGTACTGTTAACAATTTAATTTTCTTGGGGAGAGGGGTTTCTTATCTATGAAATACTAGTAAAGTGAAATTATATTCCTAGTCTTTCTCAGATACAAGATACGGTAAGTATGGTCTGTATCAGTGTGTTACCATCAAAATCCACCTGTTTTACTTGGAGTGGTTTTTCTTGCTTGGAGTTTTTACTTTGTTACTAGGACAGTCATGTAAAAATTCTAATGAGAACTTGGATTTTTTGACTCATTTTCTCTTTTCTTGGCATATTGCTAACTCTGTATCTTCAGGATGACAGTCACCATTTCAAGTGCTTTCTCATCCCTCGAACCATATATCGAAGTGTGTGGATGATTTAATAACTTCATTTTGCTGTTTTACTGAGGTCTAGTTAGCTCTTAAAATGTTTTGGAATACCAGATTTTCTGAGCACCTAAGGAAATTTTTTAAGTCTGGGCAAACACCTGAGAAATCTCCTGTACATTATACTGTTAATTTGTTCTTTGATTTAAAGATGTTTTACTTTGTTGCATATCAAATTGAATTTATTTAACATTCGTTTCAAGATTATTTGGTGAATGAAAGTGTTTGTAGTTTCGCTGGTTTCTGCTCTGCCTGGAAATGGATTTGTTACTGTATGAAGTGATAAACTGAGCAAAAGTTTTAATGGGGAGTAACTTTCTTAATGTCAGATGGAAATTTCTAAGAAAACTCCAATTGTATACATTTAAGGTGGACATAATATTTGTAGACATGAGTTTAAAAATAGGCATTGATCAACATCCATAGTCAGCCTACAAATAGAATGATTGAATTTTGCTCAAGAGGAAAGTGGAGTTTTAAGATCAGTTTAAAACATTTACAGATTAGGGCAGTGCCAGTGGCTCAAAGGAGTAGGGCTCTGGCCCCATATACCGGAGGTGGCGGGTTCAAGCTCAGCCCCGGCCAAAAAATAAATAATAAATAAATAAAAATAAAAATGAAATTGATGCATTTATTTCAAGTATGATTGAAAAAGGAAATGTTCATAACCTGAGTTATTTCTGCCTTTGGTATGATTAAACATGACTGTGATTATTACCATCTGCCTTAAGATTGAAAACATTTTTAACAAAGTAAATAGAATGTGATAGGAATTTAAAAATTGTTTTAGGTGTTATGGTATATGTTTAATTAGATTTTATATTTTCTAAAATCTGAGATTTGTTTTAAAGAAAAAGGGCATTGTTCAAGCTTCTATCAAAATTTTTATTTTTTAAATGGAGCCAAGCATAAGCAAACTTTTTATAGAGTAAGAAAACTTTTGGGCAAAAGGAAAAGCTTTGTCATTTATTTGTTTATCTCTTAGTGTGAATAGAGGATCTAGTGGTTTATTAAGTCTGCTTTGTAATTGTTAGTTAATGATGATTGCATATTTATTAGATCGTGAAGCAGAATTTTCAAGCATTTTTACCAGATTTGGGAGTCTTAATTACATTTTTTTTTTTTTTGGCCGGGGCTGGGTTTGAACCCACCTCCTCTGGTATATGGGGCTGGCACTTACTCCTTTGAGCCACAGGCGCCACACCTCTTAACTACATTTTTGCTGACAAGGCTCACTTTCTTTCTTTTTTGTTTTAAAGTTGTGTTCATGTTTTACTAATCTGTTGAAATGCTGTAATTTTCACTTTCTTAAATAGTGGTATTTCTTTAAATGATTCTACTTATTGGAACTCTTAAGTGGAAGGATTGCGGGCGGCGCCTGTGGCTAAGTCGGTAGGGCCCCAGCCCTATATGCCGAGGGTGGCGGGTTCAGGCCCGGCCCTGGCCAAACTGCAACCAAAAAATAGCCGGGCATCGTGGCGGGCGCCTGTAGTCCCAGCTACTCGGGAGGCTGAGGCAAGAGAATCGCTTAAGCCCAGGAGTTGGAGGTTGCTGTGAGCTGTGTGAGGCCACGGCACTCTACCGAGGGCCATAAAGTGAGACTCTGTCTCTACAAAAAAAAAAAAAAAGTGGAAGGTTTGGGAGTCGGGAGATGTGGATTGCGGTCTTAAGCTCTGCAAACAGTTGACCTATAGGTAATGTTGGCCAAGTCATGGAATTTCTCTTTGTACCAGTTATCTCATTTGAAAAATAAGTGTATTGAAATGTTTCTAATATGAAAGTACATATATGGTTTTGAACTAGATACAGCAATATGTTGTCTCTAAGTGCTAAAATTTATTTTATTCTTTTTTTTGAGATAGAGTCTCACTTAGCTCACAGCAACCTCAAACTCTTGGGCTGGAGCGATTCTCTTGCCCCAGCCTCCCTGGTAGCTGGGTCTACAGGTGCTTGCCACAATGCCCTCCTATTTTGAGAGATGGTGACTTGCTTAGGCTGGTGTTGAACTCAGTGAGCTCAGGTGATCTGCCTGCCTCAGTTTCATAGAGTGCTAGGATTACAGGCGTGAGCCACTGCACCTGGCTTATTCTTGGAGTTTTGATTTTTCAAAACACAGAAAAGTAGATCTAGAGAAAGCATGCAGGTTAGAAAATTGTGTAAACAGTTAAATGTCATTCTTTGTAATATCATTTCTCCTGGCAAAGATGAAGATTTTGAGACACTAACTGCATTGTAGAATACCTCTTTATTTCTCTATATGTTTTCCACTGTGGTTTAAGTACTAGTTTTCATAAATTATTGGGATCTCGAATTTGAGAGACGAATAGGAACCATGAATAGGATTTACCTAAGTGTATATGTCTTAGATTTATATTTATTTAGTGTATACTGATTAATGTGCAAGTATAAAAACCTAGGAGACAAATTTTAGGAAAAAAGTAGATAACATACTAAATGTTTTTGAATCAGGAGTTTCCATTCTGTGTCAAAGATAATGGGATACTTTCAAGACTTGATCAGTATAATTTTTTTGTGGGGAAGCATATAATGAAAATAGGTATAATAGAGTTACTATTTCCTTTTTAAGTAGAGTATAATAAAATATGTAATACGCTTTGCTTGGTAGTCTGTAAAGTATGGCCTTAATCTTTCATAATCATTATAATGATGCATAAAATATGTTACCTGTAAAGGGAATAGTATATGCTGAGGGGCTGAAGGGGCAAAACTTGATTTATTCTTATACACAGAATTATTCTGTTGGTACTTAAAACATTTGAAATTATTTGAGGCATTGACAAAAATTTTTTTTATTAATATTAAATCATAGCTGTGTACATTAATGTGATCATGGGGCACCATACATTGGTTTTATAAACAGTTTAACACATTTTCATCACACTGGTTAATATAGCCTTCCTGGCATTTTCTTAGTTATTAAGACAATTATATTCTACATTTACTAAGTTTCACATGTACCCTTGTAAGATGCACCACAGGTGTAATCCCACCTATCACCCTCCCTCTGCTCACCTCCCCCCGCCCTCCCCTCCCTCTTCCCATTCCCCACATTCTTAGGTTATAACTGGGTTATAGCTTTCATATGAAAGCCAAAAATGAGTTTCGACAAAAATTTTTAAATAGATGCCCATTAGATTCTTAATACTCTTAAATAATTGCAAAGTGGCATGAACATAATAGGGATTGGGATTGTCTCCTCCCCATTTTATACAATTGTTATGAGGCAGAATAGTATCCAGGGTGTCTGTTTTCATTCTGTAAAATGGGCTAATAGCTCCTTTGTATGGTCTGAGTGATAACTGACTGACATGAATCAAGTACTACTAAGGATTTGGGTTTGCTGTTTTCAGAAGTGTTGGTAGTAAAGGTTGTCCAATTAGAACTTCATAGTGTTACATTAAAGTTTTAAGGAAACCTTTCGTTTCAGAAACAAATATGTGTAACTTTCTGACAAAGCATATGAAATATACAGAAGAACCACTTTAAAATTTAAGAAGACACCATTAATTTAATTACTTTATAAGAATGAAATAAGACAGGATTTATTTAAAGCTAACTTAAGGATTCAAGTCTTTATTATATTCTATTTACAACATAGATGTTTTTAAACAGATCGACAAAAGGCAAAACATTTGCTGACAATTTCTTTTTGCTTTTTAAATATTTAAAAAGTAATTACATTTTGTTTTTTAAGAATGAAGTAATAAGCCTAAGAAAGTTTAGTAAATACCAAAAATAAATCATTTTAAAGGCACTGTGGATAGAGTTCTAGAAAAATTTTGCTGCTGATTTCATATTTGACATTTTTTTGTGGAACACTAAACATTAAGAAATGTTTCAGTGATTGAAATGTCTGGTTGATAAGGAGATACATGAATTTTTTTCTTTGGGCAATGATTAGATGACATAGGGAGCTTGGCTGTTACATCTTCCTCCTCCTCCTGTTCTCTAGATAGGTCTATGAGATTTATACCATCACAATAGTTTGTATTCTTTTTGGAAATTGTCAGCAGATGTTTTGTCTTTTGTTTTTTCCGTCCGTTTAAAGATATCTATGTTTTAAACAAAATATAATAAAGACTTGAATTAAATCCTTAAGCTAGCTTTAAGTTAAATAAATCCTGTCAGTGTCAATATTTTAATCCATTCAGAGTTTCTTTATAGGATGGACCACAAGTTTTTGTTGTTTTAAAATTTGGAAACTCCTCTCTCAAACTACTACAGCTGTCCTTTCTTGCCCATATTTTGTAGTTAATCTACCATGTCACTGCGGAATCTTAACAAAATTGTATCCTGCATAAACTTATTCCGGACAAGTAATACTAAAGTGGTTTTCATTTATTATTTGTTTTAGAGTTTCCCTATATAAATTTCAGAATTCTTAGAAAGGTATCTATGTCCTTTAGTTAACAGATGATACTGAACATATCCATCAAAATAACTTCCTGTTTTAATGCACTTTTAATTGACTTTAGGAAAATTAGGTTTTATATGTGTATTAATATGTTAGAAAAAATTAACAGCTAATTATTTTAGGATACTTAAGTTGCTTTTGTAATTATATCTAAAAGCGATAAAGGAATCAAATTAAAAATTTTAGGAATCAAATTTAAAATTTTAGAAATAAAATTTAAATAAGATTTTCAGTTTCTATTTTGTGAGAAGCTATGTTGGTGAAATTACAAGTAATTTATGAGTGTTAGCAACTTTGAAATTATATGTTGTTGAGCATATGGAATATGGAGGAGTATAAGTATTTTATACCAAATTGGGTAAAGTGATACTGCTTTTTTTCTTCCTTATGAAATTTGAGAAAGCAGGATACCGAAAACTCAGAAATAATTGGGATATTGAACAGAGATAAATATGAATGTGAGAACTTGTTGTCACTACAGGGAAGGGAGCCATCAGTTGTGAACAGGGCGCACTGTTGATTTTTGCCTTATACACACACAAGCAGCTTATTTGAGCTTGGGAGCCACAGATAAGGAAAAGGATGGTTGAATGAATTTTTGATACTAAGAAAATTTAGATTTAAAGGTAGTCTGCTGCAGCTTCTGTAAGGGGAATGAGATTTGTAGTATAAGCCCTAGGCTATCCATGGCAGTGTGGGTGGATGACGGCATCTTTTGCAGAGGAAGCACAGAAAGAATCCATGTATAGTTGGCTCTCCATATCTGCAGGTTTTATGTCTGCAGATTAAATTGAGGATTGACAATGTTTGGGGAGGCTCTGCGCCTGTGGCTCAAGCGGCTAAGGCACCAGCCACATACACCTGAGCTGACGGGTTCGAATCCAGCCTGGGCCTGCCAAACAATGACGGCTGCAACCAAAAAATAGCCAGGTATTGTGGCGGGTGCCTGTAGTCCCAGCTGCTTGGAAGGTGGAGGCAGGAGAATCGCTTGAGCCCAGGAGTTGGAGGTTGCTATGAGCTGTGATGCCACGGCACTCTACCCAGGGTGACAGCTTGAGGCTCTGTCTCAAAAAAAAAGAAAAAAAATGTTCGGGGGGAAAAAATGAAAAATTATAACAATAAAGAACAATACAAATAAAAATATATGGTGAGTGTATAACTATTTACATTGTTTTAGGTATTAGAAGTAATCTAGAGATGATTTGAAGTATACAGGAGTACACTCATAGGTTATGCGAATACCACACCATTTTATGTAAGGCACTGTCTTTTGGACTCTAGCTGGTCTCCTGTCATGGTGGTATGGCCCATGTGGTCTCCATAGATAGAGAACAGGCACATAGCTTGTTTGGAGAAGGTATAGTATAAATGCAGGAAATTCCTTGTGTCCTTTAACTCCTTGTTTAGTTTTTGGGCGTAGAAACACTAAATTCTAGGCAACTTGGAGAAACATGCGTTATCTGAAGCAACTTCCTTGTCACTGTGTGTGAAGTATTTAGTTTGAGAATGTTTGAAACTGAAACATTACTAAAAGTGAAACTGGTTGTTTTCTTCAGATTGTTTATTTTGGCATTTTTAGAAAACAGTTTAGGGTTTTCCATCTTTAAGATGTTAACTTTTTTTAAACAGATTTATAGATTTAGATTTGAGTTTCAAATTATCCTAAGTAAATAATGTTTTAAAGAGGATATTTTACTGCACAATTTTTCCTTAGCACATGACTAGATTTAAAAACAAAACTAAAATGTATTATTTTAAGAAGTTAAATTTTGTCATTTTTCTTTATTTCAAATTAATTTTTGTAGAGTAGCCCTGCTTTGGTTTATGGAAACCTTAATTCTGAATAGAGTTTTTGAATAGCAAGATACAATTAGATAATAATAAATAAAATTTGAAAGATTAGTATTACATTTAAATGACAACTTTATTGGTAATTATATTGATAATTAATACCTAAATAAGTTCTTTTTTTTTGTTTTTTTGTAGAGACAGAGTCTCACTTTATCGCCCTTGGTAGAGTGCTGTGGCCTCACACAGCTCACAGCAACCTCCAACTCCTGGGCTTAGGTGATTCTCTTGCCTCAGCCTCCCGAGTAGCTGGGACTACAGGTGCCTGCCACAGCGCCCGGCTATTTTTTTGTTGTTGTTGTTGTTGCAGTTTGGCCGGGGCCGGGTTTGAACCCGCCACCCTCGGCATATGGGGCCGGCGCCCTACCCTCTGAGCCACAGGCACCGCCCCTAAATAAATTCTTAATGATTGACTAATTCTGAATATAAGACACAACCTTCAGCCTTTTTATTCACACTTAAGAGGAAATGGACCAAGATTAATCTTGACAGGAAGGTTCTATGTTCATTTTCTTAACACTTTTAAGTATAAAGTAATCATAGGCATCTAAGGGTTGTTCTGAGAATAGTTGTACAACTTAGAGGATTTGACTTCACTTGACTTAAGGGTAAATTTTTAATCATCAAACTTGTGATAATGGGAAACAGTTCTGAGAAGGAAATTGAATATAATAAAAACAATAGTAAACTTGGAATTAGGAGACCTGGGTTTGATTACTATTTCTCCTCTTTTCTAAATGTATGCCCTTGAACAAATTGTTTTAAGTGTTGGCCACATACACCGAGACTGTCAGGTTCAAACCCGGCATGGGCCAGCTAAAACAAGGAAAATTACAACAACAACAAAAGCAGCTGGGTGTTGTGGTGGGCGCCTGTAGTCCCAGCTACTTGAGCTGAAGTTTTCTTTACCTTTAAAATAGGGAGAACACGTATGCTTATTTACTTATGAAGATTAAATACATTTTGAGAACACTTAGCTCAAAGTAAATACTGTGTTTTTCTGTGGAAAGCTGTTGTAGTAAGAAAATGAGAAAATGCATACTTGCCTTAAGTATTATTGATAAAATTTAATGCATACTTTGTTACAGTGGTAACAGATTTATAAGCTCTTGCCCTGGGTAGAGTGCTGTGATGCCACAGCTCACAGCAACTTCAAACTCTTGGGCTTAAGCAATTTTGCCTTAGCCTCCCAAGTAGCTGGGACTACAGGTGCCCACCATAATGCCCAGCTACTTTTGTTGTGTTGCTTTTGCAGTTGTCGTCGTTTTAGCGACAGGTTCAAACCCGGCAGCCTTGTTGTATGGGGCTGGTGCCCTACCCATTGAGCTACAGGCGTCGCCCATAACATGGGAAGTTTCAAGGATTTTTAGGGGCTGGAGTTTTAATAATAGGTCTTAGAGTTAAGTAGCAATTTTTTTTCTTTATATTTAAGTTTGCTAGAATAGGTGTAAAATAAGAACTGTATTCCTTTAAGACTGGAGTTTTAGAACTTAAACTACAGGGTGTCCTAAAAGTCACCCCTACAGTCACCATACTTAGGGAAAATGGAAACTCATAGCTAGATGTACCTTGATTTACAAAATATTCATTATGAAATTTTACAAAATATTCTTTACATGCTGGCCACCTCTTTGTAAAATTTTTTAGCATATTTTGTAAATCAAGGTACATCTAGTTACAGTGTAGCATTTTCCCTGTGTATGGCAACTTTAGGGGTGACTATTGGGACACCATCCCTGTATAACACCAAATTGTGAGAACATGGATGTGAGCAGATCTGAAAAACTGAATTTTTTTAGAACCAAATTGATGTTTAAGACAAAGGGAATGAAGTAAATAGCCTACTCAAACAAATCATATTGGTACCAAACATTAGTTGCATCTTACCTTCATAAAGAATTATTCTGCTAGAGGAAAAAGAGGCAGTTAGGTCTCAAGTAGTAAGTAGTTGAAATATATTGATCTAACTTCACTTTGCAAAGATCATTTTAAAAGTATCCAATTTTTTTTTTTTCTGTATTTAGGTCCAAAAAGGTTTTTTTTCAATATAAAATGTTAATATGTAGTATGTAATAAAGAATGTAAAGTAACAATTCTATGCCGGGGCAATGCCAAAACTTATATGGTTTACATAATTTAATAATTATAAACTGCTTTCAAGGGTGGTGACTGTTGCAATCCCAATCATACAGATGAAGACACTGAAGCTCATGCTCAGACTTAGCAAGTTTAAACCCTGCTCTTTGACTTGAAATTTCTTATTCTAAATTACTGATCATATCTTTAAAAATTGAGTAGAGAAATTCTTAATGATCATGTCTGGTAGAATGCAGTGGTTTCCAGATCCTTTATATTTTCTTCCCACTGATGACACCTTTTTACAATACCTTCCACTGATAATGGCAAAATTTTCTTGACCAGAAAGGATGGCTGTATGAAGCAGCATAATACCGAGAAACTTGTTGGTTTACTCAAAGATGAAGAATAACAGTTTCTTCAACGAACACAGTTTCTTTCCTTATCATTTCTAATCAGAAATCCTTAAACTGTGTCTGCTACATGAAAATCAAGTGTATGAGACCTATTTTTATAAGGCCTCCGAGATAAAGATGGTTATTTCATTTTTAAAGAGCTACTGAAAATGTGATGCAGATACTATGTATCCTCCAAAGCCTGAAGTATTTACTGTCAGACCCTTTACAGAAGATGTTTGCTGACCTCTACTATGGACAATAGGGTATGAGATTTCACAAGAAGGACAGGGTTTACCGAAGATTGTTACCATTGCAAGTGATTTTCACTTGAGAATGGAGGTAGAGAGGTTGTAAGAAGTTGGAAAAAGCTCTGATAGCCCCCTTGTCTAGCCAGTATTGGATTGAATCTCTGTGAGGTGCGCCAGAACTATAAAGCATGCTGTTTTATCTTAATGGGAGGAGATAAAATGTTTTGTTTATGAAAGAGCACATGGGTTAAAAAAAGTTGAGCACTACTGATAAATGGGCATTTAAAATTTTGTAAAAATAGTAATTGTAAATTTTACGATATTAACCCTTTAGTTTAATCCATTTATACCTTTTAAATTTAAATTAATGATTTGGAAATGTAATCTTAGAAATAACAAGAAAAGTAAGGTGATTATGCTAATTTAGCTATTTGGGGGAGGATATTTAGGGTTGTTACTATGTCACTGTTTTATTTTTCTATTTCTACCCTTAGATTTTTTTATTTAATCTTTCCCCCCCCAGATTAATATAAGGGTACATACAATTAGGTTACATTTTTTGTGTGTGTTAGGTAAAGTCCAAGTTATAGTTGAGTCCTTCACCCAGCAGGTGTGCCATATACCCTTACATATCATAGCCATTGGTTGGAGCTTACTGAGTCCCCTCCCCTCTTCTTGAATTTAATTGTGTTTTCCTATAGTGTGGGCCTGCAATTGTTCATCTACTGGTTTTAAATTAGTATTGAGAACATAGAATGCTTGCTTTTCCATTTTTTTTTTTTTTTTTTTTTTTTTTGAGACAGAGTCTTACTTTGTTGCCCTCAGAGTGCTATGGCATTACAGCTCACAGCAACCTCAAACTCTGGGCTCAAGCGATTCTCTTGCCTCAGCCTCCCAAGTAACTGGGACTACAGGTGCCCACCACAATGCCTGGCTGTTTTTAGAGACAGGGTCTTGCTCTTGTTAAGGCTCATCTCAAAGCTATGAGCTCAGGCAATCCACCTGCCTTGGCCTCCTAGGATTCCAGGCGTGAGCCTGGCCATGCTTTTCTATTCTTGAAATGCTTTACTAAGGAGAATATTCTCCAGATCCATCCAGGTAAATACAAAAGCTGTAAAGTCTCCTCCTTTATTAATGGCTGAGTAGTAGTATTCCATGGTATATGTATATGATAGTTTATCATAATACGTACCGTATGTGGGTTGTTTCCACATCTTTGTGATTGAGCTGTGATGAACTTTATAATGCAGATGTTATTTTTTATTTTTATTTTTTTGAGGCAGAGTCGCACTTTGTTGCCCTTGGTAGATTACCGTGGCATCATAGTTCATAGCAACCTCAAACTCTTGGGCTCAAGCGATTCTCTTGCCTCAGCCCCCTGGTAGCTGGACTACAGGCGCCCACCACAATGCCAGGCTATTTTTAGAGACGGGGTCTTGCTCTTCCTGTGGCTGGTCTCAATCCGGGTGAGCTCAGGTCCTCAACCGCCTCGGCCACTCAGAGTGCTAGAATTACAAGTGTGAGCCACCATGCCTGGCCCAAATGTTTTTATGATAAAATGGTATTTTTAACTTTTGGATAGATAACTAGTAAAGGGATTGTGAGATCAAATGGAAGATGTACTTTTAACTTTTTGAGGATTCTCCATATTTCTATCCAAAAAGGCTGTATTAGGTTGCATTCCCACCAACAGTGTTTACGTGTTCCTTCACTCTGTGCCCATGCCCGCATCTGTAGCTTTGGGACTTTGTGGTGAGTTGTTCTCACTGGGATTAGGTGATAGTTGAAGATGTTTTTGATTTGCATTTCTCTGGTAATTAGGGATGATGAGCATTTTTTCATGTGTGTGTTGGCCTTTCTGCTGTCTGCTTGAGGAGAGGTTCTCTTCACGTCTCTTGCCCAGTGATTAGTGGAGTTGTTCACTCTTCTCTTGTGGGTTTGCTTGAGTTCCTAAGCCTTTGTCAGATTCATAACATGGATTCATTCATTCTCTCATTCATCTCATTTTCTCATTCTGAAGGTTGTCTGTTTGCTTTGTTTGTTGTGTCTTTACTTGTGCAGAAGCTTTTAAACTTGATCAGGTCCCATTTATTTATTTTTGTTGTCTCTGCAATTGCCAATACGGTCTTCCTAAAATCTCTCTCCAGGGCGTTATCATTAAGAATTTTTCCCACAGTCTCTTCTAGGGTTTTTATCTTTTCATGTCTTAGGTTTAAATTTCTTATCCTATGTATGTTAGTTTTTGTAAATGGTGAGAGGTGCGGGCTATGGCTAACCAGTTCTCCCAGCACCATTTATTAAGTAGGTATTCTTTTTTCCAGTGTATACTTTGTTTGTTCATTGAAGATCAGATGGGGATATGACATTGGTTTTATCTCTAGGTTCTCTATTCTGTTCCATTACATTTATATCTCTTGTTTTTATGCCGGTAGCATGCTGTTTTGATCACTATGGACTTGTAATATAACCCGAAGTCTGATAACATGATGCCTCCAGATTTGTTTTTTTTCCTTAGAATTATGTTGGCTATTTGAGGTGTTTTGGTTCTGTATGAAACAACTCCTTTTTCAAGTTCTTCAAAGTATGACATTGTCTTTTTAATGGGGGTTGCATTAAATCTGTATATGGCTTTGGGTAGTATAGACATTTTAACAGTGTTGAGTCTTCCCAGCCGTGAGTATGGTATGGTCTTTCATTTGTTAACTTCTGCTACCCTTAGATTTTTTTAAAGTGTTCCCTTTAACCTATAGGAACTTAGGCCTTTTTGTTAGTTTTCTTAGTAGTGACAGTGAACTGTAAAATGTTTTTCTCTTTTGCTGGTTGAAATTTACTCAGAACTTCTGTTTTATGGCTTGCTCATATTGTGTACGTTGACGTCTACCTATATTTCAGTCAGTGAGTAGGTAATTTGTGAGACAGTATGAATGTAGGCTCTGGAGTCAGAGTGCCCTGATTTGACTCATTGCTACCATCTACTCCTTGTGCGTGAGCTTGAAAAGGCTGTCAATGTCTTTTTGTACTGTAATTTCTTTGTAGAATGGGAATAATAATAGTATGTACCTTTTTTTTGTTAAAATAATTAACTGAGCTTTTACATGTGAAACTTACCACACTATCAGACGGTCTTGCCGTTAGTGTGCAACCAATATGTGTAACTTTGGTAGTGTTGTTAATATTTATGACACTGAGCTTTAACTTTGTATGTGTTGAATATCTGAAGAATTTGAAAGCATGTATGGTTATAGAAAGTAATGGATATCTTAGAAATTGAGCATGTTGAGTTTTCCCCCCAAAATAATATTGTACAACAGATGACTAGCTGACCACCTCCCCTCAAGAATTGCAGTTTTTCATAGAGTGGACATGCCCCACTTGAATGTGTCAGTTCAGTAAGCCTAGCTCCTTATGTTGACCCCTCAGTGTGTCAATCAGTTTATTCCAGTCCTTTGGGTGGTCCATTTACAGAAGTTCTACTGTACAGACATTATGGATAAGGGATTTTATTATATCATTTATAATGATTCTTTTAGTTATATACTAGTAAAATAAAAGTTAATTTAGACTAAAAAGCTTTAGTCATTATTAAAGATTGGGTTCTTACTATGAAGAAATCATATGTATAGCCATAAATAAGCTATTTTAATTTTTTCAATGTTTTTATTTTACATTTTAAATATAGACCGTAGTGCATAGATTCATATTTGTAAAGAATATAATTAATAGATTTATGATGAGTAATATTTAGGAAAAGGAAGTAGTAAACATAATTTTATTGTTTATTCTGTGTGTGTGTGTGTGTGAGGGTTATAGCAGGGAGCAAAAAGACTCATGGCCACTGTTCTTTTGGAGATTGTGGTAAAATAGAGAAGAAAAAAACAGAATCATTACACTTTTAAATGCATCATCACAAACTGATAGATGAATGAAAAGTCAAAATATACAACACATAAAACATACTTGGGTTGAGTAAAGGAAAACAAAGGACATTACATTGGAGAGAAGATCTGAGGCACGTGGAAGGAAGAGCCATCTGGGCACAAGAATGTGGGGAATTGCACAGAGTATACCACATGGGAGAAGCCTGACGGGAGAGAGAGGCACAGGGAGAGCACCTGAAATAAGGCTGGCGTCTGAAACGTGGAGCTTGACTGTAGGAGTAAGGCTGAGAATGTACCAGGTAAAGTTAGAAAAAGTAGGAAGCACCATACGTCCTTTCCTGGTATTGTAGACCTCATGTTCAGGATTTGAATCTTTACCCAGAGGGCAAGGAAAGGCTCTGAAGTGTTTTAAGTAGGGGTGACTTAACTAGATAGATGTTTTGGAACGATATATTCTAATTATAATGTGCAGTAGGTTTGATGAGGTAGAGGGCATGAGTGGGTGTGGGAAAGATACAAGGTAGAAGTTTTTGCATAAGTGAACTTGGGCTATTATAGAAATGGGTAGATGGATTTAAGGGTAGGAAGGAAAAAATCACTTGGATATTGATGATGGGAGGGAGGAATGGAGGTGGATAGATGATGTTGACACTCAACAAGGTAGGGAGCATTTTTAAGGGGAGGGAGTATTGGCATGAGGATACACGAGTTCTTTTTTGTGTATGTCCAGTTTAAGAGCCTTGTGGGACTCTATAAAGAAAGGTGTCTTAAGAAAGTTTAAGATGAAAGTGTAAGCTATAGACAGAAAATTGGGAATGGTTGGAATAACAATTGTGCAAGGAAAGTGTATACAGTGAGAAGAAACAAGGGTCTGGAACTGTGTTCTAGAACCTAGGACCTTAAGAAACTTCACCATTTAATGGCCAGGTAGAAAAGGAAAAGCCTCAAAATAAATGAGGGGAATGGTTAAAGAGGTAGAAGGAAAGCCCAGCAGTGTCACGTCACAGAAGTTAAGAGAAGACAGGATTTACAAAGGAGAAAGGGTTCAATAATCAGGTTAAAAATTACTGAGGCATTAAAGTGTAGAGTTAAAAATGCTTGTTGGATTTATGAACAATTAAGGTGAATTTTTGCTAAGAGGTTTTCTTTCTGAAGTTATGAGTATGGAAGCTAGTTTGGAGCAGGCAGAGGAGCTGGGGTATGAAATGAGAGTAACTGTGGATCCTTCTTTAAAAGCACGTTTCTGCAGAGGAACAGAAAGCGAAGGTGGTAGCTGGGGGATTTGAATGGGGAGTTATTGCATATAGGATTTAGGCAGGATTTTTGTTTTTTCCTAAGGTGGAAGCAAAGTGATGGTGTTTGAAATTTAGGTATAGATGAGAGAGCTAGTAGAGAGGGAGTTGTGAATGGATGGGACCATGGAGGACTCATTCACAGTGTAGGATTTCTGTGAATTTAGAGAAGCTAGGATTCAAAGCCTAAGGAGAGAGAGAAGATCTTAGATATTAAAATGACAATTTAATAGAACCAGGTGTCTATAACATTTCGATAGAGGAGAAACCCTTAACTTTTAAAAAAATTCCCCTAGGGTAGGTCATGGGCTGAGAAAATGAGGAATGAGAAAGAAGACTCAGAAGAATTTATTTCTGGGGGAAGAAGATAGTAAGAGCGTGTTCGTCAGCCCCATTTCCCCTGTTCTTTCCAGAGACCTTTCCTGGTGGCCCCTCAGCGCCTTGTGGAGGAAGTTACTAGAGAGTGAGGCAGTGGCAGCTCCCTGACGGACCTGTATTTTCATCTGTTTTGTCTAAATTTGGTTTGAGATGTGTTCTGTGGTTTTAAAAAATGTTTTAAATCATTAGAACAAAGAATTATACCACATAAAGTAAACATTTTTTTTCTACATCTAATTTTATGTGGTGGGACAGGTGCTTGAGTTTTTTGGGAGGGGGGAAGTCAGTAGTTCCTTAATACTCTTAAGTGTTCTTTTATCCAACTAATAATTTATTAAGCACTTTAAGTAGTATATTAGCTATTGGGGTAGACAGGTCTTAACAAAGCCCAATCCTATGTTTTCTTACACAGCACACGGACAGTTAAACCAGCAATTTCAGTGTAGTGCAGAGGACTTATGAACCACCAAAACAGACCCCAAGTAGTGGTAGGACTTATTATACACATCTGTGTATTTCTTTGGGGAAGAGAATCCTAGCTATTGTTAGAGTCTCACTGAGGACTGGGAATCAGAATATATTAAGAATATTTAATATGAACAGTTAATATGTCATTTAGTACTGCAAAATGCTAACTGTATGAAGGGACATTTGAGGAGAGTATAATGTACCGTGGGAACAGAAAGAAGGACCAGCGGTGGTGGTATAGGTCATGGGAGGCAGTGAGGCATAGACTGAGACATGCAGGAGAATGAGGGCGGGAGGTGGGTGTGTAAAGAGAAGATGGTTCCAGCAAGGGATCAGCTTAGGTAAAGTCCCATAAGCCAGAGAAAGCATGAGGAGTTTTAAGAACTGAAACTATCTCTACTAACTTTTAAATGGAAGTTGATTTTGAAAACTTAAAATATCTAGCCGGGCGTTGTGGCGGGCGCCTGTGGTCCCAGCTACTCGGGAGGCTGAGGCAAGAGAATCGCTTAAGCCCAGGAGTTGGAGGTTGCTGTGAGCTGTGTGAGGCCATAGCACTCTACCGAGGGCCATAAAGTGAGACTCTGTCTCTACAAAAAAAAAAAAAAAAAAGAAAACTTAAAATATTGTAAACAATCAAAGAAATCTTTAGGTAGACAAAGTACATTCATATAGAATTCTGAAGTAAGGCTTTTGAGTTTTCGCTACCTGAAAATGTATTTATCCAGGGAATGCTAAAGCAGAATTGGCACAAAACTGAGGTTAATAAATACCGAATTTCACCTTGTTAAAGTAAAAATTTTAAAAGGAATTTTGATCAGTTAAGTCACGTTAGAATAATCATAAGTTTAGAACTGGAAGGAATGTTATAAGTATTCTAGACTTTTTCTTTTAATTTTTTTTTTTTTTTTGGTAGAGACAGAGTCTCATTTTATGGCCCTCGGTAGAGTGCCGTGGCCTCACACAGCTCACAGCAACCTCCAACTCCTGGGCCTAAGCGATTCTCTTGCCTCAGCCTCCCAAGTAGCTGGGATTACAGGTGCCCACCACAACACCCGGCTACTTTTAATTTTTTTTAATACCACAAATGTAATTATTGGGATGGCTTCCCATTTCATTTAAGCAGGGTACTTTTAATGCTGCTTCCTTTTGAAGGAACATCCTTCTGTATGTCTTGCTTTTCCTCCTGTAGGCTGGCAGAGGACCCAACACACAAAATTACTGTTTGTGCATGGCTCAATACCCTGGAGATTTTTCTTTTTAAATTTCAGATTAATATGAGGGCACAGACGATTAGGATTAGGATACGTTGTTTGTGTTTGTTAGGTCAAGTCCAAGTTGTAGTTGAGCTCCTAGGTGAGAGCTCGCCAATCCTCCCCTCTCCTCCCCTTTCCCCCCAACTTGTATTGACTACATTGGATACTTTTCCACTCTTGTGATACTTTGCTAAGGAGAATATTCTCCAACTCCATCCAGATTAATACAAAAGGTATAAAGTCTCCATCTTTTTTATGGCTCAGTAGTATTCCACGGTGTACATATACCACCGTTTATTAATCATCCATGTGTTGATGGGCACTTGGGTTGATTCTCTGTCTTGGTGATTGTGGATTGAGCTGTTATAAACATTCTAGTGCATATGTCGTTATGGTAAAATAAATTTTTTTCTTCTGGATTGATGCCTAGTAATGAGATTGCAGGATCAAATGGAAGGTCTACTTTTAGTTCTTTGAGGATTCTCCATATTTCTTTCCAAAGAGGCTGTAGTGGTTTACATTTCTACCAACAGTGTCAAAGTGTTCGAGATCCATCAGGGTGACAGTGGACTTCTCTGAAACTTTATGAGCCAAAAGAGACTGGTGACTTTATAGCATCCCTGGGCATTTCACACCTGTTCTTTTCTGGAGAGGGATGAATAAGACCCTTTGTGAGAGACATATTCTCCTATGGAGGCAGTCACCCCCAGAAAAGCCTTACATTTTATTTTATTTTATTTTGTTTTATTTAGAGACAGAGCCTCAAGCTGTCAGCCTGGGTAGAGTGCTATGACATCACAGCTCACAGCAACCTCCAACTCCTGGGCTTAAGCAATTCCCTTACCTCAGCCTCCCAAGTAGCTGGAACTATAGGCGCCTGCCACAGCGCCCAGCTATTTCCTTTTTGGTTGTAGTTGTCGTTGTTTGGCAGGCCCAGGCTGGCTTTGAACATGCCAGCTCTGGTGTATGTGGCTGGTGCCTTAGCTGCTTGAGCTACAGGCACCAAGCCTTACATTTTATTTTTAAATAAATTATTTTGGGGAAAATTACAGAAATGTGTAAGTACAGTTTTAAAAACTCATTTTAATTACAGAATTACTTTTTCTGTTTTATTTAGCTAATTATACAAGTGTTTCCTAAAATATGTTGGGTTTATAATAGGTATTATTAGGAAAAAAGGGATTCTGTAGCTAAATGAGTTTGGAAAACTGGGTTAAACAAAATTAACTAGATTTATCTCAGGATTTTTCAAAGACTTTCATGTCTGTAATGCTTGTTACATCTCCAAAGCAGGGTTGTCATGTTTATAATTCATTTTTACGTATACCCTATTAGAACCCCTTTTTCCATAAATACGAATTCTGCCAAGACCTATTGACCACTTCCTATGTGCCAGACTCTACTATTGTAAATGAACAGAGTGTGACAATCGCTCCATACTCTCTTTACAACAGGTGTGTATGGACACAGAATAAGGTAGAAGTATTCCTATTGAAGGAAAAAGGATGAGTATTGGATACGTTTTAAAAAATATTTTTCATGGTCTTCTGCATTTAGGGTATTATAGGTACTACAGGATGGAGATAAATTATTTAATTCCTCTGCTCCCCGCACCCCTAATCAGTCTTTTCGAAAATAATTTGTGTTAAAATTGCTATTCCTCAGTAACCGTGAGTAGCAGTTTTCAGCTCAGTCTCAGTCTTAGGATGAAAGATTGTTGAAATTTCTTTTGTGATGTGGATTGTAATCTATTGGTATTTATCATATTAGAAACTTAACATGTAGGAAACCTATTAAATAATAATATAATAATTAATTTCATGTTAATTCAAGTAACATTTTCCAAACAAAACATATTTGTGAGAGGAGTTGCATTGTTTTACATTTTTGTGAATCTTTTAACATCTGGCTTAATAAAAGACAGACATAAAAAGTCTGTTGTGGGCTTGGCGCCCATCGCACATGCACCAAGGCTGGTGGGTTCGAATCTGGCCCGGGGCCAGCTAAACAACAATGACAACTTCAACAAAAAAAACAGCCAGGGCGGCGCCTGTGGCTCAGTGAGTAGGGCGCCGGCCCCATATGCCGAGGGTGGCGGATTCGGACCCAGCCCCAGCCAAGCTGCAACAACAGAAAAAAAAAAATAGCCGGGCGTTGTGGCGGGCGCCTGTAGTCCCAGCTGCTCGGGAGGCTGAGACAAGAGAATCGCGTAAGCCCAAGAGTTAGAGGTTGCTGTGAGCTGTGTGACGCCACGGCACTCTACCCGAGGGCAGTACAATGAGACTCCCGTCTCTACAAAAAAAAAACAAAAAAAAAAAACAGCCGGGTGTTGTGGTGGGCACCTGTAGTCCCAGCTACTTGGGAGACTGAGGCTAGAGAATTGCTTAAGCCCAAGAGTTTGAGGTCACTGTGAGCTGTGATGCCACAGCACTCTACCGAGGGCCAAAGTGAGACTCTTGCCTCAAAATAAATAAATAAATAAATTAATTAAAAAGTCTGTTGTGACATCATGTCACGTGACCTCTGGAAACCTCTACCATAAACTCATGAGAAAATGAGACTGAAAAACCAAATATCAGCTTGGTATTATTTATAGTTTTTGCTTGTGGAACCTCCAGGGGTTCACAGAACATACCTTAAGAACAGCGGAACTGAATGTTTAGGACAGTAGGACATTTTTTATAACTTCATAGCTAAATATAAAGTGATAAAATAGTTTATTTTTCTAATTTAATTTTCTTTAGATTATTGTGTGAATATTATTCATTTACTAAAAGACTAGGTAATAAAAATATTAGCATTTCATCTTACAGATTCAAATGCTGGTAAAAATTATTCGGTATTTTGAAGTTACTCCAAAGTGCTCAAAGTTGTTCTAGTGTGTAGATTGATTTTATACTTGAGACCTTGTGTAAGGCAGCAGTTGGGATTGCTTGGCATTTCTCTCTGTAAGGTTTTTGGAAAATAAATCATAAAATTCAGCACAGATGTTGTATAGTGTTTTTAAATTTTATAATAACATAAACTATCAATTCTCTTTAATTCTTAAGTATTCTGGAGATTTTTTTTATATCAAGGGCTTAAAACATTTATAGGTTGGTAAGTTTTTTGGTTGTTGCTTAATGCTTGAAGGTTTTGAAAATTACAATGATAAACTGAAATTTGCCATTTTAGGTTATAATGGCATGTATTTTTCATTGTTCAGTATTTACATTGACCAACATTTGTTGACAGCTTGTTACATTTAGGTTATGTTAATTTTTAGCCTTTTGTTCTTCAGTGGATTAAATTGGTTGGAATAGCTATTTTATTCTTTGAGTCAAGTTGTTTCACAAAATAACTATAAACTTTTCCCACTTATAAAATGAAATGTTGAATAGCCAGAACATATAACATATTTTTAAAAGTATATTGTAACATACAGAATTATACCACTTTATTTAGCTAGTGTTTTTATATTTCTCTTTCATGTAATAGGTGAAGTATTACAGACATTTAGCACCTGATCACTTGCTGCAAATATGTCATCGTCTTGGACCTCTTCTTGAACAAGAAATTCCTCAAAGTGTTCCTGGAGTACAAACTTTATTGGGAGCTGGAAGACAGTCCTTGCTACGTACAAATAAAAGTATGAAAGTTTTCTGATAGGGTGTAGACCTTGTAGTTCTCACTTTGTTTTTGTGATCTATCTTTGTATGCATAAACATGTGTCTGTTTAACAGGCTGTAAGCATGTTGTGTGGAAAGGGTCTGCTCTGGCTGCACTGCATTGTGGAAGACCACCTGAGTCTCCGATTAACTATGGCAGCCCACCCAGCATTGGTGAGTTGTTCAATTTCACTACATAGTTGATAATTCTCTTGGTAAAGAACTTTTGAAAATAAGAGGATTTTTAGTTATTATGATATGAGAGAACTTCATATTGTATACGCCAGCATTTATAAGTGAAAAAGTATCAATTTTTTCCCTTGTTAGTAGTTTTAATAGCCAAGAATTCATAATATGTAATTATAGATTGTATGCATTGTGCTTTTTTTTTTTTTTTTTCTTGTAGAGACAGAGTCTCACTGTACCGCCCTCAGGTAGAGTGCCGTGGCGTCACACGGTTCACAGCAACCTCTAACTCTTGGGCTTACGCGATTCTCTTGCCTCAGCCTCCCGAGCAGCTGGGACTACAGGCGCCCGCCACAATGCCTGGCTATTTTTTGGTTGCAGTTTGGCCAGGGCTGGGTTTGAACCCGCCACCCTCGGCATATGGGGCCGGCGCCCTACTCACTGAGCCACAGGCGCCGCCTGCATTGTGCTTTATGTAGGTCAATTAGCTTGTTGGTAGTTTATTTTTGCAAAAATTTTCTTACTAAAGTGTATATTATTAGGTTGAATTAGTGGGAATCAGTATTATAATTCAAGTTAGTTATAACAGAAAATAAAAATAGTTATCTTTTAAGAAGCACAGGAAAACTGGTGGGGATTAGTCTTTTGGAAATGCTTCCTAGATCTATCCTTTTCACCTCTACTAGTCCCAGGCCCTTGTCTTACCTGTATTATATAATACAGCATTCTCCAAGCAGGTCTTGTTGCTTCTGGCGTCTTCTCCCTCTCTTCCTTCTAGTAGACTGTGTAACACTGTGATAGTGATCTTGTCAGTTGTGCCTTTGCTTTGTCACTCTTCTGCTCAAGGTAGTATAAAGAGGTGATTAAGGTATTTTACTAATCTTGTACTTTACCTAAGCCAACTCCTGACTTTCAGAGATCTTCGTACTTTAATCATAACCTCTTCCTTGACACTCCCATGTTAGCGACTAGCAGGGAATGTTATTCTCCCTTTTTCTTAGTTACTTCTTTTTCTGGATAGTTTTTATACTGGTAGTTTTGTATAACTGTTTTTGGTGTTTAGATGCATGTGTGTGGGTATATCTATATGTATATATACCATATTTTATACTTTTTTTTATCTCAAAATATGTGTAGTGGCTTGGCGCCTATAGCTCAGCCGTTAGATTTGTAGGATGGTAGATTTGAGCCCATTGTTGCTGAACAACAATGACAACTGCAGCAACAACAACAATAACAAAAAATAAATTACCGGGCAGTGCCTGTGGCTCAAAGGGGTAGGGCGCCAGCCCCATATGCTGGAGGTGGTGGGTTCAAACCCAGCCCCGGTCAAAAACTGCAAAAAAAAAGAGTTTAAAATAAAAAAAATAATAATAATAAAAAAATAAAAAAAAATAAATTACCAAAAAAAAAAAAATATATATGTGTAGCGTGGAAGTGGCTTTTAAAAATACAGTATGACAATCTTTATGTTAGTAGTTAGTCCTTTACATGTAATTATTGATACATGTGTTTAAATTTACTATCTAACTTCTTTGAAGATGATTTCTTTCTCTGGTTGCTTTTTAAGATCTTCCCTTTCTTTTTGGTTTTCTGCAGTTTGACTATGATGTCTTGGTGGCAGGTTTTTTTTCTTTTTTTTTTTTTAATTGTTGGGGAATCATTGACGGTACAAAGAACCGGGTTACATTGCCTGCATTTGCCAGGTAAAGTCTGTCTTACGATGTGTCACACACCGTAACCCCCCACCCCCTCCCTACTTCCCTCTCTCTGCTTCCCCATTCCCCCATCCCCCACCACGTATTACCATCAATTGTCCTCATATAAGAATTGAGTACATTGATTCTTGTTTCTGCATTCTTGTGATGCTTTACTAAGAAGAATGTATTTCAACTCCATCCAAGTTAATACAAAAGATGTAAAGTCTCCATCTTTTTTAATGGCTGAATAGTATTCCATGGTATACAGATACCACAGCTTGTTAATCCATTCCTGGATTGGTGGGCATTTAGGCTGTTTCCACATTTTGGCGATTGTAGATTAAGCTGCAATGAACAGTCTAGTGCAGATGTCCTTATGAGAAAATGATTTTTATTTTTCTGGGTAGATGCCCAAGTAATGGGATTGCAGGATTAAATAGGAGGGCTAGTTTGAGTTCTTCGAGGATTCTCCATGCTTCCTTCCAAAAGGGTTGTCTTAGTTTGCAGTCCCACCAGCAGTGTGAAAGTGTTTCTTCTCTCTATATCCACACCAGCATCTGCAGCTTTGAGATTTTGTGATGTGGGCTGTTCTCACAGGGGTTAGGTGAGGTGTCAGCTTCTTTTTATTTATCTTGTTTGAGATCTATTAGCTTTCTTGAATCTGTAATGTCTTTATTGACACTGAAAAATTCTCAGTCCTTATCTTTTAAAATAACCTCTCTGCTCTATTCTTTTATCTTTTTGGGGACTTAACCAAATATGAACGTAAAACAAATGAGATTTACATCTTAGACTTTCTCATTTTGTCTTTTGTACCTTCTCGTCAACATTTTATATCTCTGTCTCTGTGGCGTATTCTGGACCATTTTTTTCCTCTGACCTACTTTCTAAAGGTATCTGATGTGGTATTTGCATGAGTGATAATTATGGATAATCATGTTTTCTTTTTTCACATATGACTATTTTGGTTAAATAATTTAAATATGTAGTCTTATTATAATGAACAACCATTAAAACAACAAAGGCATTTGAAACACTAGGGTATAATTGTACTTAGAAAATTATACTAAAGAGTAGAATAGTTTTCCTGAAAGAAAAAGAAAGTAAAATATTATAGGAGCTTTCCCCTACAGGGAAAAGTTTCTTCTCTTTGAAAAACTATAGATTTATATAAGAAGGGGAGTATGTGACACTTACAATGTCCGGTAGACCTGTGGTAGACAGAGATGGTATGTCACTTTTCTTTTTTCACACTCACTGTGTGAGTGATTACTATGTACAAAGCACTACTTATTTTCTGTTAACATCTTAAATGCTCTGTAGCTGGGAACTATTATTCTTACCGTACGGTGAAGGAAACTGAGGCATGGAAACTTGATGAAGGTCACACATTCTAAGAAGCAAATCCAGGATTCAGCCCAGACTGTTTGACTCCATCATGCTTTATTCTTGGGAGGCTAAACTTTCCAATAATAACACTTGACTACTTCAGAAATTGATGTTAGTCATCTTTTAGAAAAGGATACCAAATATTTATAAAATGAGATAAAATATTTTCTAGGTTGTTGATAAGCCAGTAAATAAATGCTGATAGATAGATGTAAGGTATACACCTATAAGTACCAGTAATTTCCCCTTACTGTGGTGGATATGTTACAAGACCCCCAGTGGATACTTGACACCATGGATGGTACTAAACCCTCTGTAAATGTGTGACAGAAATACCTGGGGTTTTGTGTGATGCATAGAAATGTGACTGGTAGATTCAGGTAACAGAATTAATTACCAAGCAGGTCATTGTGGAACATTTTTGAAAGATTATTTCATCTTCATGGTTTACGGTAAATTTTTTTTTTCTTTCCCTTTTCCATTCACATTTTCAAGCAAGTCTTAGTTCCTTATTAAGAAATGTATTAGGTTAGCTTGGTAAATTAACTGAAATTTATTAAGTTCTGCTTTAAGAAATACCTGTACTAGAACAGCAGTTTTGCATACTTTCAAACATGTTTATTTATATATATTTTTTAAATTCCTAGAGAGAATCTGGATTTTATGTGTATAGTGATGGTGTTAAGGTTCACTCTGGCATATAGTTTGTCTTGTCCTCATTATCAAGGTATGAATATGATGGTGATAGGAAGAAATAATTCCTCATGCTGCTTGGAAGAATAGTTTGCCTACGTGGTGATACAGTGTATTATTTCAAGCTGTCACAGTATGGGTCAGAATAATTTTTTTTTTTTTTAAATATGAATGTTTGTAGTACTGATTTCTTTTTTCCTCTTTTGATTCTTTGCCATTCTCTGTCTGGCTACCTTTAAAAGTTTTCTTTTCTCTTCTTGTCGGTTACTGTGATATTGCCAAGTATCAGTGGGAGGGGAGTAAGAAAGACTCAACATTTAAGATACTACATTGTACATAGGGTTTGTTCATTTTCTGATTATAACTCAGAGAATAATGTAAGATCAAGGTGGTGGGAATAGTTGGATTTTCTTATTTCAAATCATATGCAAACTATTAGACCTCTCTATTTGAATATCTCAAAGTTAAAAATATCTAAAATAGAACTTTTACTTCTCTGAACTTGTTATTTATTCCAAGCTAGAAGTCTGGAAGTCATTTTATTTTCAAATGACGTCATTTTGTTTATTTTTTATGTCTGTTTAGTAAATAAGACCTGTGTATTCTACTTTCTTGAGTCTGTTTTCCATTACAGTCACCACAGCCACATTTCAGGCTTCGGAGTTCTACATCATTCATTCACTTGGCAAGTAATATTGAGTCCTTACGTTGTATCTGTGGTACTAGGCTATTATCAGAGTTGCTGGGTAACAAGAAAATGGCCTTCACTCTTCTAGAACTTCATGCTACTTGATCCCCTGCCCTTAGTTTTATTCCTCTATCCTGGAATTTAGCTTTAACCAAGGTTTCTTAACCGTGGCCCTTTTGGGCCACATAATTCTCGGATGTGGGCAGTTATCCTTCCTGCGCTTCCCTGGCCTCTGTCCACTAAATGCTAGCAGCATCCCTCACCCCTGATTATCAAAAAATCTCTAGACATTGCCATATATTCCCAGGGAAAAATTACCAGTACTCTAAACTTTTAGAAATTCAGATTATGTGTCATACCTCCTCCTTTCCCTGAATGGCTTTTAATAGTCTCATCTGTTTTAATGTGGCACAAGACTGACCCTTTCCCATCACCTCGTTGTGCTCTAACTTTGTACAGCTCTATGACATTTCTTAGAATCAACCATAATCCTTTCACCCCTTTGTCTCTGCACATGTTTTATTTCTCTCTGGAATGCCCTTCGTGTTTATACATTCTGTGAACATCTGTCTGTTCACTCTTTAAACTTAGATGTCCCTGGGCAGAATTAAGCAGTTATTTTCTGTCTCCTATTGCTTTTGTCATATGTTTGTGGCTATTTACTTACCTTTGTTTCCTCTACTACACTGTTAGCTCCTGAAGGACTACGATTATGTTTTCTTGCTCTTTATAGGCTCAATTCTTCAGCATTAGTAAAGGTTAAATGAAAAGGCAGTAGGTAATCAATGTAATTGATACACTGGGGTGGGATAAGAAAAGTTAAAGGATGGGTAGGGGGTTAAAACAAAGCAGAATAGTTTGTAGGAAGAGGAAAGACTTGGTCTAAGGATAGCTTTGAGGTAAGGGAAGAATAAAAATAAAAAACTTACAAAACTGATTTGTAAAAAAGTAAGGCTTATGAGTAGACTAGGTTATTCATTACATTTGTAATATCAAAACCCATGTCTATAAAATTACCCAATTTTAGAACCCACTTGAGCTTGTCTTAGTGTTTTCTTACCTGCTTACAAAACCCAGCTACTTTGGACCTGCATAAACTGTGAAAACGGAACTGGACTTAAGTCTCAGGAGGAGACCTGAAGTGGTCAGCTGCTTTCCAGCACTCTGGAACCTCCTTTAATAATTGTTTTCAAAAGCAACACACAAGATGCCACCCATGTGTTATCACTAACCTGTAACTCATTTTCTGTGTGAATGTGTGCTTGGTGTCACAGTGTTTACTTTTTGGAAGTATTAACAAATCTCTGGTGTTGTCCTTTCTCTTACCTGTATACCCATATATGCCTTTTTCAGATATAATTTATTTTGTATTTGCTTATGGTAAACAAGTCTACTTCAATAATAAATGACATGGGTAGGGAGGATCAGAAGAGACTTCCATTAAAGCAGCTTTTAATGTTAAATTTAGAGATTCACTGAATGCGTGTTTATCTTGTGGAAAAACAGTATAATACGTTGAAGAAATGTTTGCTAATCTTGCTGTTTGCATTTTTCTTATATTTACCAAGTCAGCAAAGTCCACTTTCCCTCTGTTTCTCATGCTGTCAGTATTTTGCCTAGGTGCTTCCTCACCCTTGTGTCTCCCTTGTCGCCTCTGTGGAAGGTTGCTGTTACCTTCTGCAGTCTTAATGCCTGATGATAAGGACTTTTGAGGAACTTGATTGTTAAAACTTTGAGTGTAAGGGAACAGCTTTGCCTGGGATAATGGCTTTATTACCCATACGTCCAGTTAATGCTAAGAAGGAAGTCATAGAGCTCCTCTACATTTATTACTTTGTGATAGTATGAGAAAACTAGTTTAAACAAAGACAGCAAGGAGTCTCCTAAAACTAGATGCAAATCTTTGAAGATTCTTTCCCTTCACATTTCAGTGTTACATTTTGCCTTATTTCCAATATGTATTTGAATTATTTGTAGTTGGTATTTTCTTAACATTTATTCAATCAGGATTTTTTTTCTTAGACTCTTAGGGGTATAATTGTCCTAATATTTCTTATATAATTATTAGAAGGATTGCTTATACAATTATATTTCTGTAAGATTTACCATATAATTTTAATATATAACATAAACATTATCTTACGTATAATTCAGTAAATTGTAAGATTGTAGTATTTTGTGGAGTGTTTTTCTGTTCACTCACTCTTTCTTTGATGTGTTCTGTTCGATCTTTCCTTTTTTCCTACTCAGTCCAGACTTTATTCCTAGGTAGATATCTACTCATCAGTGATTTAAATCCACTTATTGCAACCTATTGTTAGTAACCATTTTTTCTTTCAGAACTCATTTTCTTCTCCCATTGTATTGTTTTTCTAGTTATTTCACTTTCATAAAGGTTTTATAATTTGTGATTTTGTTTAATCATTTCAATTTATCTATGTTCTTGTTTTTGGCATGGTGTTTGTTTTTTAATCTGATCCCTGAATGATCATCATATTTCTATTTGGCACAATTTTTGTTTTATTTATTTTTCTTGCTGTCCACCTTCTCAATCTCCCTATTTTCTCCTTTTTTTTTAACCTCTTAAAAAAAAGACTAGCTGTGAGAGACCCCCAAGACACAGTAACAGTTTTGGTTTCTTTAGGGAAATAAAATTAATGTATATTATACTGAAGTACCAAATATATAAACTAGATATTTATTTTTTAATTTTTCTTTTGCTTAAATTTCTTTTCAAATTATGGTTGACAAAAAAAGGGGCGAAACTTTGAAGATTGACAGTTTCCTTAGGTGAGTTGCTCTTGTAGCTGTGTTTTAATTTCTTTTGTAAATAATAAGATGAAATTTGTTTTTAGGTTATAGATGTGATGAGGTGTGCCCACCTCTACCCCAGCCTTGTGTGATATACCTGATGAGCAGTTCCAGTAGTAATTAGGGATCACTTCACATTTCCTCTTTTAGTTGGTATCACATGTTTTTCAGAGTGATTGTTGGTTCAAGGTTGAATTTTCATATTTGTCTAAGTAAAGCAAATTATCAACATTTTCTCATAAGATCTCTGACTTCTTATTTTTAGTTTTTTTCAGGGATTCTTTGAGTAATGGATTTAATCATTTTCTTAGACATCTTTTGAAACTGGGAAGTCTATGATCCAGTTGAGTGGATATTTATATAAACAGAACAGTAATTTGTTCAGCTCCTTAAGGAAGCTGCAGGGGGAAAAGTGGTTTCCCATAAAAGTCTTAGAAAAAGTAAAAGTGTGTTCAGTCAGATTTACTTTTATAATACGTGAGGATTCAGTTGTTCACAGACAGTTCATGTAAGTACATGTATTAGTACAAAATAGCCTTTGAGTTTACAAAACATTTTGTCTCATTTGCTTTTTATAACCATTCTGTAAGATACACCTACTTTATTAAGGAGGAAACTGAAGTTTATAGAGATAGTAACTAGTTACATCTCTGGGAGATTTTTCTTTTTGCTTCAGATACTATGCATTTAACTTTATATAGCACCCTTTGCCTTCTCTGTGAATTCTTTATGTGTTACTGTTGTACCAGCTGTGTCCTTCATTGATTTTGATGTAGTAGGCTTTTGAATTACGTGTTGGTGTTTGAACTCCAGAAACAATGAAGCATAGTATGTTTTTTCAAGTTTATATATTGCCAAATAAATACTTAAAATTGAGAGCAGATATTCAGTTTCTTGAGACAATCTTAAAAATCTTCATGTCAAACTGATTTTTTTTTTTTTGCAGTTTTTGACCGGGGCTGGGTGTGAACTCACCACCTCCGGCATATGGGGCCAGCGCCTCCTTTGAGCCACAGGGCTGCCCAGATTTTTTTATTTTTTAAACGAAATTTAGTTTTTTGAACACTTTGATTTCTTTGGCAGAGTCAGCTTTTGCTTTTATTTATATCCTTTCCAATCCATTCCCATTCTGGTCAAGAGAAAACTGCAATAAATTATTCCAATGTTAATTTTATTGTGTTTATTACTCTACTCCTTTTTCCCTAAAAATGTAGACCTATTATTACTGGAATTTAGTCCAAAATGCCTAACATAGCTTAGAAAGCACTCTGTACTCTGCCCCCACCTCTAAGCCTCTTTGGATATTTGCCCTTTTGTGCTCTGTGTGCTGGTCATCCTTCTTTATGTTGCTTTGTGCTCTCTGTAGCCTCAAGCTAATATGCTCGCCTCCCATCAGCATTCTTTGCTTATTTTCCAGGTCTTTGTTCTACCCACATTCCCTGAATACTACCACCCCCCTTATGTTTAGAGCCTTTTGCTATATATTTCAAGGTTTCCCTATCCCTTCTATTTGATGACACTTAATCATTGTTGTAAGTCCTTGTTTCATGTCTTTCTTGCCTGCTAGACTGCAGTCTCCATGAGGGTAAGTACATGTCTTTTCTTTTTCCCTGTTACGTGCTTTAGCCCATACTTGGCTCATACAAGTACTCTATAAATGTTTGTTGACTCAAAATTTAGTGGTTAAAATGTTTGACATAAAACTATATAACTTAAAAAAATTATTTAAAGTGAGTTTTTATTAAAACAACTATAAAAATATTTAAAACAAAATGGTACACTATCGTAATGTTTCTGTTTGAAGTAGCATCAGGCTAGTTTCCAGGAAAATCAAGAGGAGGAAGAATAAGTACTACTCCTGGTAATTACAGCGTCTGCCCTTTGTTAAAACAAAGTTCTTGTTGTGTACTTGGTTCATACATTTTTTTCACTTAACTCTTCGAATCATTGTGTGTTCATTTTCTGTATTTTATATCAGTTTAGTATTTTGGTTCTTCTTTTCAGACATTATTGTTTTTTGTATCTGCTAAATCTTAAAAACATTGTGTGTTTCAACAGGAGGTACAACTAAACTCCAAAATTGAGTGTGTGGAGACCTGAGAGCAGCTACTGTGCATACTAATTATTTTGATTATAGTAGTAAAATAGGGAGAGAGGCTCTCAGGGTGTTGTGCTGCCCAGGTGATTATGTTCCTTTATTCTTCTGTTCCTATTACGCATCCTCTGCCCCCCCCCCCCCCCACACACACTTTTGTGTGTGTGGACAAAAAGCTGATTACAAATACTGCTGTGGCTTCCTCTTTTAACTGAAGTTGGGAGTGTTATTCATTATTGTTACTTTGTGGCTATTTGTCCTAGTTCTATGTTGATTTGTTGCTGCTAGTTACAGGTGCAGGAGGATACTGAGAGGAGATAGTGCTCTGGAAATAAACTAGCCTGTGTTGTTTCCTACATTATTTCTGGCTCTTAGATTATGAGTGATTGGTTGTGATTTTTAGCTCATATCTACATTAGTAACCTCAGAAGAATTATCATGGCAAGGCATGTGATTAAATGCTTCTCCTTATACAGTTCCCTCCTAAATAAAATTGAATCTTAACTATCTTCTTTATGTTTCTCTTTTATTTTAAAATCTCAATGGGAAAGATTTTGCAGCCAAAACTTACAAACAAAATTGAAGGCCTGTTTGTTATATTACCCTCAGCTTTTGAATCAAAATAGATGTGTATTCTCTCTATAGCATATCATTTTCAGTCCATTTTCTAATAGGCAATGGTTATTTTCTGTACATAGTATGCATTCTCATACTTTAAGATACATAGTCTTTAGTTTTTATTAATGATAAAATTAAAAATTTGCATCTTTATCCTTAGGTCTGTTTTTGTCAGTCTTTGAATTTTAAGTTAATCTCTTTACTTTTCATGTTCTTTGAGGTAGATTGAGTTATACTGTAATTAAAAAAATTAATTAGAATGAGTATATGCTTAATGAGGAAAGCATAAAGGTAGACTCTTTTGACAACAGACTGCATAACTTTAAACCTGGACTTCGCCTCTGGGAAGTTTCCTTATTGGTAAGGAATACCACCTTTTGGGGGATAAAAGAAGCACTCACCTCAAAGGATGGATGAGGATTGCACCCATCATATGTAAAGTGTTTTGAATAGTGTCTTGCATATAGTGAAGCACTCAGTAAATATTAGCCGTTATTTTCCAAATCTGCTACATATCATAATAGTGTTCAATAGACCTTTTTCTCTCCATATCGTATATCGCATTTTACTTTGACATTTATCCACATTATTAATTGCAGCAGATTATAAGATTTTCTTTGCTATCAGATTCTCAAAGTCCTAGTAGGAAGCTCTCGCGCTCTCCTCTTTCCCTCCCTGTCTTTCTGTCTCTAACTTACCGTGGCTTCGTCTTCCTTCGTAGCCATTTTCTCACGATGTTTGATGCCTGGCTTTAACCTCTCTGTTAGAAAATTATTTTTAGCCTTTTTTTTTGTGACCCCACAGTTATATTTTCTTTTCATTAGAACTTTTGTGCTTCTTTAAAGTGAATAACATTTTATGTAATTTTATGCCTTATTAGATACTTTGTTACACAATACATTCATCTTAAAGAAATTTTGAAATCATTATCAATATATACAGACAACTGTTTGAACTTGTAATGAACTTGGAGATTATTTTTACAGATAAAGTTCTCTTCAGTGTCTGGTCATGAATATAGCATTATTTTGGGGGGATTCTAATTCTTATGTAAAATTGGAGATGGCGTTGTATGAGAAGTAAATCTGTTTGGAATTTGTTTTTGTGTATTCTTAGCTGAAGTTTTTACCATTATTTTTGTAGTTCACTCAAACTTAGGGTCATAGATTGCCAAACTCTTGTTTTGTGTGAGTACCCTTTAATAACCAGTAGTGGTTATTAATCGTAAATTTAAAAAGTTAAATCCTTTTTATAACATGGATTTTAGAGATTAAAATGACACTTAGGAACTGATTATCAAGAATTCACTCTTTTGGCGGTGCCTGTGGCTCAAGGAGTAGGGCGCCGGTCCCATATGCTGGAGGTGGTGGGTTCAAACCTAGCCCCGGCCAAAAACCACACACACAAAAAAAGAATTCACTCTTTTTTGGCTCAGTGTCTGTAGCACAGTGATTATGGCTCCAGCCACATACACTGAGGGTGGTGGGTTAGATCCCAGCCCAGGCCAGCTAAACAACGACAGCTGCAGCAAAAAATACCCGGACGTTGTGGCAGTCCCCTATGGTTTCAGCTCCTTGGGAGGCTGAGGCGGGAGAATTCCTTAAGCCTAAGAGTTTGAGGTTGCTGTGAGCAGTGATGCACTCTTTCTCATTTTAAGTTTCTGTAGTTCCTTTTGCATTTTATTTACAGAAAATCTGGGAGCTTTTCTTCCAAGTGTTTTTTTTTTTTTTTTTTTTTTTTTTTTCTTTCTTTTTTTTTTTTTTTTATTGTTGGGGATTCATTGAGGGTACAATAAGCCAGTTACACTGATTGCAATTGTTAGGTAAAGTCCCTCTTGCTCCAAGTGTTTTCTTTAACCAGAATCACAGAATAAACTTAGTCAAAACAGGGTAAAAAAAAAAAAAAAAAAAGAATTTAATAAAAATCAGTTAAAACAACCTTCTGATAATATACTCTGACATTGTTTCTTATCTGAGTACTCCTTTTTTAGTATCAGAAAAGGGTCCAAATTGTACTGAGCTAACATCTGAATTATATATTCTATTTTTTTACTGTCTTTTTTTTTTGCAGTTTTTTGGCCAGGGCCGGGCTTGACTGTCTTAATTGGTTCTCTAGGTCTGGGAATTTGCAGCCGTGTGCTTCCTGCAGGGCTGTGCTACACTAGGTCTGGACCCCTCCAGTGCTGGTTGTTCAGGGAGAACAGCTCTCCTACACTGGAGGAGGTATTACTTTGCATATGTTAAATTGCTCTTAACGGTTACAAAACAAGGATAAGAAAAAAATTAGCCTTTGCGTTTTTTCTTAATACATAATATTTTTAATATCCCAGATCATCTTTTTAAACTATGGTTTATTTTGATCTTGGATAATTTGTTGCAGTTTTACTATGTGTGCTTGTCCATTTTACAAAGTACTTACAAAAAGAGAAGGCATTTTGGAGGGAGCGAATGGTGTTTCTGCTTTAGTACTTAATAGAGATTTTTGTCATGTATTTTTCCAATGTCTTCGGAAATATAGCTTTAAATAAATAATATTTTCACTAAGGTTATTGCAGATGCTCTTTCATAGCAGCTACCCGTATTTTCTTCCTGAACTTGTTTTGAATGGTATAGTGAGAGAAGCTTAGGTAACTAGTTTTGTTTGTATTTTTAAAAAATCATCTGAATGGAGAACTTGGGCCCAACAATAGGAAAAAAGCACTAGATCAGTGGTTTTCAACCTGTGTGTCACGACCCACAGGAGCTGTGTGTTCAAGGGCCGCGGCATTAGGAAGGTTGAGAACCACTGCACTAGTTGCTAGATAGAAAGACGTTCCTTTTCAGAAATGAAATTAAATTTATATTTCCAACTTTTTAAAAACTTTTCATTTTCAAAATTATTTAACAAATAAAATATTTTTAAATGGTCCTCAAGAGGAATACCTGTGTAAATATTAAAACATTATTTATAAAATTAAAATTCCGATATTGGACTATAAATAGACTATTAGGCATGTCATTGGCCCAGCACAGAATATATTACCATGTGTGGTGTATCTATAGAAGATAATATAATCACAGTTTAACAGAAAAAGATTAATAAATGGAAAGGATAAAGCAGATGTTTGGTTATTTGGGAGAGAAAAATATCTTTGCAGACTTACCAAATAAGGTGTAGTAAAATTATAGTGGATTAAAGAGTTAAATAAGAAATAGAAACTGCAGTAAAAATAAAAGATGTAAGTGGATATTTATGGTGCTGTTGGCCGAGGAGGATTTTATAGTAAAGCAATAAAAGCTATCACAAAAGATAAGAAAAATATTGATAAACTTGACTACTTAGAATTTGTGAATTGTGGGCTGTTGAAGAACAGCATAATGTGAATGCCAGCTATATTGTGGAAGATGGAAATGTTTCTGTAGTAATAGAATGGGAAAAACTAAAGAAAGAGTAACTTAAAGTCTCCATAGCACCAAGTTTGAACACAAGTCTGTCAAATGGAAAGTTTATCTCTTCTTTATTAAAGAGTATAACATACATACCTGTTAAAATGCTGTTTTTGAGGTACAAAGCTTTGCAAAATTTTATAGTTATTAGGTTCTAGAATTATGGATTTTTCTTTGATTCATGATCTTATTTTCTAAATTGAGTATGCATTAGTATTATGATTCAGAAGTATATCAGTTCTTGAAAAATAGCTCAGTGTGAACTAAGAAGTGATCTCTGGGGCGGGGGGGGGGGGTTTATTTACCTTCCTGATAACCTAGAGAAGTAATGGATTAGAATCCAAGGTCTAGGAATATACATAGTTACATCTAACATACAAGAAATTGTGGACTTTTTAAATCTCTAGTAATTCTGTAGATTTGTCCACATAGACTTTGTTCCAAAGTCTTGTTTTAAATGATTTACTACAGGTGATACTTTTCAGTATTTTGCTTCATTTTTACTTTAGAATTTAAAGTGACTCATATTTCAAATAGATAACAGACAATGATTTCTGGAATTCTTTGTTTAATTTACTGGTCTGTGTTTAGTAAATTGGGCAAACGCATTTACTTCTCTCCTCTGCTCCCTAACTAAATCCATTTAGCAGGACAGTTGGAATGAAACACTGTTTAGAGATAATTTTGGATCTTTTAATTTGTTAGATTAAAAAAATCTCCATTTTTGTTTTATTCCCAAACCTAATTTTTTTTAATATATGTAATTTATTTAATTCATGAAATACATACCAATCATCTACTAAGTGTCAACCACGAGTTAGCTCTTGGCTAATCAAAGAACAAAACAGACAAAAAAAAATCTGCCTTTGTGCAGTTTGTCACTTTATAGTGGGAGGAGCAGGAAATAAGCAGTGAACATAATAAACAGATAAATGTACAAGTATCTTTTGACAAGTGATAGATAAAGAACAACTACAGAATTATAGAGAGGGAGGTCAGGAGTTGTAGGTGGTGGTGGGAGTTCGGGTTACGAGTGTCAACAGACTGGTTAGATTAGGCCTCACTGAGAAGAGAGCAAGACATCTGAGAAAAGACTGAAAAGGGGTCAAGGAATTGTCCATGTGGGGGGAGAGCAGCCTAGACGATAGGGAACCATAAGTGAGAAGCCTGCGTGGAACATTGGGAGAATGCGAGAGGTGAGTGGCTGGTGCATGTCATGCGGAGAAGTAGCAGGTCAGCTCAGAGAGCTTATGGGAAACGAGTTTATGCAGGGCTTGGTAGGCTGATCTGGAAGGGAGGAGGTGTTGCTTCTGAAAGAAATGAAGAGCTTTGCAGTTTTGAGCAGATGAGTGATGTGAGAGGGCAGTTAGTATGCTTTTGAAATTCACCACAGTCTTCCTAGGAAAGATGACATTTGAACTGGCCCTGGAGGAGAAGAAAGTATTTGCCAAATGAAAAAGACAGAGATTTGCTTTGGTAGGCTTTAAGAATATTTCCCATCACCTACTTAGGAAAATAAATGTACTTTTAAACCAAAGTCATGTATGTTACTTGATTTAAGTTAAAAACTATAATAATGTCATTTAAAGAACTTACTCCTTTGTGTCCTCTTATATCTGTTTAACTGTGCTCATTTTAAAAATTGACATTCCAATTCCATAAAATTTAAGGAGTTTCTGTAATCCAAGAGTCATTTCCTTTTTACTCCAAAATGCAATTAGTCTGTTACTAATTTCTTTAGGAAGTGAATAATTGCCATGAAACTGTAAATTAAATGAACCATCTTTTCTATCTTCTTAAGGTAAAATTCATTTGTATACTTCTTTATTTAAAAGGCCTCTACATTGAGTTGTGAAAAATACAAGAGAATTTCTGTATTTACGTATTTAAGATCTGGTAGGGGACATGGACGTTATGTAAATGGTATATAATAAAAGAGAAGGGGAGTTCATCGAATGTGAGTTTCACACCATCCTCCATACCTACCTATTTGATCTGTCAGGCCTTCTTCAAATTCCTCCTCTTCAGTTGTGCTTTAACTTCTGATCCATACTTACATTCTCTTCTCTGACTCCTGTAGTTATGAAGTTTGAAACACCAACTTACTACCTGGGAATCTCTGCATTTTCTGTATATGGCATATATTTTAGTATTGTACAAGTGTGTGAATTTGTTGAGAGCAAGGACTCTGCTAGGTACTTTCTGCTTTAGTTAATTGGAAACTAAGCATTACAGAGGGTAGTGTAGGATATAGTTTTAACTGTCAATATATTTCACTTATTGTGTTTCTGGAAAGTTTTACTTGAAGAGTTGACTGTGAAGTAAACTTCTTGAAAAGGTTATTTTTCACTTGGCTTCCAAAATGAAAGTAATATTTAATTCCCATTCAGGTAGAGATTTAGAGATTTACTTAGATTTATATTTAAGAGAACAGTAATATTTTCTCTTGTGTAAGGGAAATATTTTTTGCTTAGAAAATACTTTTATCTTTGTGGCAGGCACCTGTGGTCCCAGCTACCTGGGAGGCAGAGGCAGGAGACTCGCTTGAGCCCAGGAATTGGAGGTTGCTGTGAGCTGTGATGCTACGGCATTCTACCCAGGGTGACAGCTTGAGGCTCTTGTCTCCAAAAAAAAAAAAAACAAACAAACTTTATCTTCTCTGATTTTTAAGAAGAATTTGTAACAAATTCATCTAAAAAAAATTCATATATATAGTTTCATCATTGAGAAATAATAGTTTTGATATTTTAATTATCTCCCACAATCATTTGTACATCTGAATAGTGTTAAATATTTTAATAAAATCTGATATTTTGAGAATTTTGTAAACTTTAGATAGAGGGAAGTAAGTACATTTTGGTAATACTGTCAGTGTTTATAAGGTATATCCCCACTTTCTTACAGAACAGACAGGTGATTCTTGAGATCACAGCAATCCTTGGTATTTGGATAAGATGATTTGTGTTCTTACTTGGCTGGACAGTGATGTGTGTGGTTCTTGCACTAAGTCAGTTTGGAGTCACAGTATTGAGGAATGTCATTTTACCAGGCCATTTCTGCACATAAAGAATATGTGTCAGGGACTAAGCTATGATGGAAAATTACTGAGTCTCTGTTAAATTTTTGTATAACCAGACTAATTCTAAACATACTAACTTAACAACTGTCAGAACTTAACCGTAGACATTCCCAGACGTTGGGATATCTCACAAACAATAACAGCAAATATCAAAATATTAAATGATTGCTGTAATAAAAGAACATCTAAGTAAATGTAATTCTGCTTTGAAATATTATTGCTTAAGAATCTGCAACGTCTATCTACATGTCTTAACCAAGACCAAAGTTTTTTGTTGTTATTGTTTGTAAATACAGTATGAGCCAAACATACATTGAATGTAAATATTAAGAAATACTGAGAATGTTTACAATATACACAAAGATACTTGTGTTTATCAACTTTAAGACATAGTTGCTAGGCTCAGAACCTGGGCAGTATAAGGATTTTCTCACTAAAGTGGGAAACTCTAGTGCTATCTGATACATGGGGCAGTTAGAGTTAGAAAAAAAGCCGTATATTAATTTATAGGTTAATAATGCGCCTGCAGATCATATAAACATATCAATAAACATATATTTATTGAGCACCTTTTCTGTAAGTTATCAGCACAGAAAACAAACACACTAGTAATTTAGATGAAAGAGGACATTTGCTGTTGGAGTCAATGTTGTCAGGCTTTGGGGCAGAAAATAAGTCTGATCTTGAAGGATACAATGAATGATTTGAAAAGAGAGCCAGTGAGGTCTAGAAAAGGAATCATGTTCACATGTTCAGTGAGGTCTAGAAAAGGAACATGTTCACGTGTTCAGCAAGATCCCCAGTTTCATTATTTTCTTTCATGATGCCAGTGACTTACTCCTTTGGCTTTTTTTCCAAGATTTTTTTAAAGCATCATTCCATGTGTTATTTTAAAGTGTGCACATGTTACTGGTTGATGAAAAGTTCACTGAAGTTTTATTTGCTCTTGTGAGAAAAACTGTCCAATGGAGGGCTTTAAAAAAAGATAATGTGTATATAAAATGTTTTTGGTTTTTGGAGAGCACTAGCCAGAAAACAAAGAAATCTAGGTTTTAATCCTAGTTTCATACCTTACTTTGTGACTTGGGACAGGTCATTTAATTGCATTTGCTTCTTTAAATGAGAATAATAATTCCTTAACCTTATTTCAGGTGAAAAAAATGTTTTTTTATTGACTACTTTTGAAGACTTTTTAGTTAGATACCATATATATTAGGAAGCATTTTTATTTTACAGATGACATTATAATATGTGAATTCTTAAAAGGTGATAATTTAAGAAAATTAATTTCCAGATTACGTTTATTTCCCCTCCCCCCCTTTTTTGGTAGCGGATACTCTGTTTTCAAGGAAGCTGAATGGAAAATACAGACTTGAGCGGCTTGTCCCAACTGCAGTGTATCAGCACATGAAAATGCACAAACGGATTCTTGGACACTTGTCGTCTGTGTACTGTGTAACTTTTGATCGAACTGGCAGACGGATATTTACTGTAAGTGATTTCTAAAGTATTGTCTTTATTCATTTATGAAATTGAATAACTGCTCATAGGTAAACTTGAAACAAAACTTCTGGTTGTTTTCTTTTAATGGGAAATTGAGGTAATTTAACTTACTAAAACAAAAGATTTTACTTAAGTCTGGACTTCATCCAAATTTGAGATGTTCCTGAAAGACGTGTTGTAACACAGTCACAGTTACAGTCTTACATTGTGAATAAGTTCTTAGCATTTATCAGATCATGCTGACATTTTATAAAGTGTCTTACCATTAATTTAATTCTAAACTAAGGACAATTCCCAAGTTTCTTAAGCTAATCGTATGTGATTATTAAGTGTGCTTTTTATATTATCTCTAGATAACCGCTTGCTGTGTAAAATTTCCCTTAAAATAGTGATCAAGAAAAGGCAGCAATTCTGAGTATATCTAAGACACTTTGCTTTTTGACTTTTATCCTTAACATCTCCATCTTCAAAATATCTGATGATGTGTTTAAAGAACCTGGTTACGTTTATTTGTTTTGTCTTTTAATCTGCTGAGTGGAGAAAAGTGGAACATTAGAGCTGACCCCCCCCCCCTTTTTTTTTTTTTTTGCAGTTTTTGGCCGGGGCTGTGTTTGAACCCGCTACCTCCGGCATATGGGGCCTCTGCCCTACTCCTTTGAGCCACGGGTGTCGCACCCCCTCACCCCCCTTGATCTTTCTTTTAAGTGAATAAATTACTTTTGGAAATATTACAATTTATATAACTACTACAGGCCTTTAAGGGTAATAGTTATTACAGTATTTTGGTTATATTTATTATTGAAGCAATACTTTGTGGGCTGCAGGTATGCGTTCATTTACAAGGTCATTAATGTCCTTTAAAATAAGAAAATGGGAAATGGAAGTTAACATGGAAATTTTCATCTCTGTCTTTGAAGAGTGCAGCTGAAATTTTATGGTTATAATTATAGAGTCCTCTTTTTAGTAAATTTTCATATAAACTGGTTTATATGAAACCTATTTATACCTACTACTTCTCCTTCACACATACTCCCACCTAGTCATCTGTGGAACAGCTAAACAGGATGCAGGAAATGATTTTTATACTTTTCTTTTCCCTTTGGTCTAGTCTACCTTAGGCATTTGAAGATCATTTCTTAATTCAATATTTTCCCCTTTTACCTTTTCTTTTATTGCTATTGTGCTCTGTGTAGCTGTCTCTATACAGTATTTGTTAATGCACTTGATATAACCACATTAATAATTTGCTCTCAAAAAGTAATTGAGAACTATTTTAGCCATTCAAGTATAATATAGTAATATTTAAATTCAGCTCTCAAAACTTAAACTACATTAGGCATTTCTAATGTTTGACGGATTTTTTTTTTAAAAAGTAATAAAATAATGAAAAGGAAGCATTACATTGTATTTGTACTTTATTTTGGTGAGTCTAAAATTAATGCCATTGTACTGAGATTATAAAAAGTATAAAACATCTTAATTTTTAACAAAGTACCTTGTGGGAATTCTTTCTTTAAAAATGATAGGGATTATAATATTTGTCATACTTGAAGCATTGTGTATGTTGTGATGTGAATTAGTTTATAATTTTTTGGAATATTAAGGGAAAGTGCAGTGAAATAATGTGCTTATTGCTGTCTCATGAGTTCAGTAGCATGGAAGAGCATCCTATTTACTGTCTGTGGGTCAAATCCAGCCTGCCTCTTACTCTTTTTAAATACAATTTTATTAAAACACAGGCACTGTCTGTTGTTTTTATGTTGTCTGTGGCTGCTTTTGCACTGTAATAGCAGAGATGAGTCATTACAACAGAGACCATGTGGCCTATAAAGCCTAAAGTATTTATGATCTCACCCTGTGCAGAAAATTTTTCTATCATTTTCTCAACATTTAATTCCTACTTCTAAGGGTGTTGGATTTGGGGAACAGGAATGATATATGAAGAGGAAGCTCTTTTCTGATTATTACGTTTAGTTGAAAGTGCATAAATAAGAGGAAGAAAGTAGCCCTGTACTACTGTACAGTGGTGTCACCAGAAGTTTCAAAATATTATGTTTTAGGTATCTGGTAGAATTTGCTACTTGTACCAAACTCCATCTTATTTGTAATTTTTTACTGATGATTTATAGCTGTATACTTCAGAATGTTACTTCATGATAAATACAAAGATACGGTGACAGGGTGGGGGGTACATATGTGTTCATTATTCATATTACAACTAAAGTAGGATGGATACTGGATGTTTTTCTCATTCTATTAAGAACATACCAGACTCTGGCAAGTGCTTTGAAAATCAGTCTTGAAAATTGATAGGATGAGGCTTAAGATCATGACTGACCAGTGAAAGATCCCTGTGAGAGAACACATTGTTGTTTTTTTAGAGTAACATTTCAGTAATGGACCAAACAGTATTTCTTTATTAATGTATTTGGTATTTTAATACCTTACAGATTTATTTCTAAGGTACTTGTGTACATGTATTGAAAAGCTTTTTCAAAGGGATTCGTTCTCTTGAATAGGCAGAGCTAGAAGCTTTATACAAGGTCTTACTTTAGTTCATGAACTTGCTACTGTGTGCTTATGTTGGCAGCACTGGGCAGACAGCTTGGTAAGGTTTCGTAACTTTGGTATATCAGTGTCTCACAGCTGTGTTTGTGTCAGCATGTGTGTCTTGCTCAGTGGCATTCATTATTGTTGTTGGGTGTGTTTGTGTGCCATATGATGTCAGCTCTGATGGTCATTCCAGAAGGAGTTCCGAAATTGCTTTGAAGATTAGACTAGCACTTTTTCTGAGACAAATTCATGAATTTAATTGTCAGACCTCAGTGTAGTACTGTGGTTAAGAGCATCAGTTTTTGTATTAGCAGTCTCTTAGACACAGTTTTACTACTTCTGGTAGTGTAACTTGGGCATATTGCCTAACCTCTTCACTCTCTAGTGTTAGCAACTCTTAAAAAAAGAGGGAGGGGAGTAGATGATAATAGTACCAACCTGATAGGATTTTTGTGGGTTTACACAAAATAATGCATATTACCTGCTGCTACAGTTTAATCTGTTTTATCTTTTACCTAAGAAAATCTTATTTATAAACATTATGTAATACTGTAAAAGGAAATGATTATAATTGATAAGTGAAGTTATGTATTAGGAAAATGTATCATTATTTTGCACTAGAATATTTTATTAATGGATGCTTTTCCAGTGTAATAATTAGAAAAACCGAAGGAGGGAGGTAGAATAATTAGCAAGTCGGGTTTTGCTCTCTTATTCTGTCTTAGCCTTTTAATGTTTTTACTTAGTTTCAGAATCACTGCCTTAAACAATACTTACCAAAGAAAAGTAGAGCAGATGAATTCTCAGAACTAAAGCACTCATAATACAAAAGTACATTGAATATGAAAAGTAGGGTTTTCCTCTCCTTTTCAGAAACATAAAATATCTTCAGATTAAAGCAAAGGAGCATGAAGTGTTTCCATCGATATAGTAAGTGTAGTAAAGGGTATGAGTTTATGGGTTCCTTAATCAACTTCAGTCTTTTTATGAGCCACCCACTGTTCTGAGAACTTGGAATGTGAAATCGAAAGATCTGTTCTTGGGGTATTTACAGATGGTAAAATACCTATAATGTCTATGGCAATGTGATAAGAACCTTGACAGAGGTGTTCAAGATACTGAGGTATCATAGTGGAGAAGTACCTAATCTAGATTTGTGTTAGGAAATGGTAAGGGAAATTTACTAGATCAGTGATAAGTCAGCTGAGTTGATTTGGATATTGCTAACATAGGGAAAGACATTTACAAACCTTGGGGAAATGTAATATGTAATTGTGTTTTATTTGATATGGCATAGAATAAATATGACTCATTACTAAACAAGAGCTATAAATGTTAGTGGGGACCCAAATCAGAAAGATCCTTCTGTGACACCTGCTGAGTAGTGGCTTTGTTTTATGAAGGCATTGGAGAGTTCACGAATGATGGTTTTAGAGAGAAGAGTGAGTGGATTACTCTTTTTGATGATTGCTTTGGCATTATTGTAAAGGATGGATTGAAACTATATATACAGAGAAATTTGTGAAAAGGCAGTGATCCATGAAAGAAATCATCAGGGCTTGAGGAGAGTCACAGAAATAGGGTTGGAATTAACAGATGAAAAATAGGATTTCTAAGACTTCAGAGACTGATTTGATTTAGGGAGGGATTAAGATGCAAGACTGTGGGTTGACATGTTTTTAACCTGGGCAATTTATTAATGGAAAGTCATGTCTACTGTAGTAGGAATTTAAGGGGAGAAGGTGAGACATGTTGAGCTTGAGATAGTATATGGAAAGCCAAATAGAAATACCTAATAGGCAGTGGGAACTTAGCAGAGAGACCGTGGCTAGAAGATTAGCTCAGGAATCATTCGGTATGGAAATGGAATATATCACCTCTTAATGTCTATAATGTAAGAAGGCTGAAACTTCAACTTTTAAAGCAGACAGAAGAAGAATTAATAATTGAGACTGAGAAGCAGGCTGAGGCCAGAGAACAACCAAGCCAGATGTGGTGTCTTAAAAGCCAAGAGGTGAGCTTTCATGAAAGATGGAAAACTAAAGTAAAAGTAAGACTAAAAGGTATCCTTTGGACTTGGCAAGGTCATTGAAGACTATTATGGTCTGAATGTGGTTTTTTGAGACAGTTTCACTTTGTTGCTCCTGGTAGAGTACATGGCATGGTAACTCACTGCAACCTCAAACTCTTGGGCTTAAGAGATCTCCTGCCCTAGTCTTCCAAGTAGCCCAGCTAGTTTTTCTATTTTCAGTAGAGACGGGGTTGGGGGTGGGGCGGTTCATTCTTGCTCAGACTGGTCTCGAACACCTGAGCTCTAGCAGTCCACCTGCTTTGGCCGCCTAGAGTGCTGGGATTACAGGTCATGAGCCATGGCAGCCAGCCCAATGTTTTTCTATTTTTAGTAGAGACAATGTCTCACTTTTGTTTGCGCTGGTCTCAGATGGTCTGAATGTTTTTGTTCCTTCTAAAATTGAGGTGTTGAAACCTAATCCCCAATGAAGTCTGATTAAGAGATGACTTTGGGATTAGTGCCCATGTAAAAGAGGCCCAAAGGAGCTTGTTCACCTCTATACTAGGTGAGGACACAGCTAGAAGGCGCTGTCTGTGAAGCAGAGAGAGAGCTTTTACCAGACACCAAATCTGATGACACCTTGATCTTGGACTTCCAGCTTCCAGAACTGTGAGCAATAAACTTTTATTGTTTATAATACCACATCTAAGGTGTTTTATTATAGCCTCAACAGAGTGAGATAATAACCTTGCCAAACAAATGTTTTATGTTAACATAAGGGATAGTTACGAGATTGCAGTGTACTGAGGAGGGAATGGGAATTAAAACATTTAATACATTTTAATGTAGACTAAACTTTCAAAAAGCTTCGACAATTAAAAAATGATTTTTGTCTGAATGTGGAGTACTACCACTGAACTTTGTATTTCGGTTATATTGTAGTTCTTTACCGTGTTGGAATGAATTTATTTAGATGTTTATTTTCCTGTTAAGTTGCAAGCTGACTAAATAACAAAGACTTTCCCTTATACTTTTTTAGACCTGTACTGCCTTGCAGAGTATCTGTTACAAATAGTAGACATACAACAGATGATAAATGAATCAAGTAGTCAATTAGAGGTATAAAAATGAGTAAGTTTCTTTCTTTGCAGGAAACTTAGAGTTTCTTAGGGCGTCTACATCTGTATTTGTCTGCTGCATATGCCTGTCTGTCCTCAGATACATCCTTTTCTACTGTGCTTCAGTTAGTGCTGGTCTTTTCCCGTACTTCAGATTTGCAGAGGCTATTTATGGCTTAAAGTCTTTATACTAGTTTACTCCCTTTGCCTAGAATTGTCTCCAAAATGCTCTCTCAGCTGACTGAGTAGTTGGTAGAGGATCTGGATTTAAAGATCTTGGTATAAACTTGTAATACATCTTCACAAGGCACTAATTAGTTGAAAAAGGGAAAATTGTACTTTACAGAGGCAAAACCTTGGAAACACTAACCTGACCTGGTTAACTTCACTAGTGGTGGGATGGGTTGACACTGTTCTCTGAAGTGGTTTCCTGAGAAAAACACAGCCCTTGTCTGTGGAATTCCTGCAAAGGCTATAACCTAGATTTAGTCATGAAGAAACATTCAACAGACCCAAGTTCTGGGTCATGCTATAAAGATTGTAAGGTCTGTATTTTTTTATAGACAGCAGAGGATCTGAAAGAGAAAACCTGAGAAAATATTCTGAATTGAAGTAACTTGAGGACATATGACAATTAAATGTAATATTTACAGCTGAATGGGGTCCTGGGCCAAAAAGGGAAAATATGTTGTTGATAAAAACGTCGACAGAATTTAAGCGGGGTCTATAGATTGAATGATAGTATTATTATTATTGATTTCCCAGATTATGTAGGCAGTGTCCTTCCTTGCTTTAGAGAAATACACATTGCTTTATTTAGAGGTAACGGGGTATCAAGTCAGTAGCCTGCTCTGAGATGATTCAGAAAAAGGTAATAATGGTAACAGTGGTATGTGTGCATGTTGGTGTGTGTATGTTATGTGGAGAGGGAGGGAAGAAAGGTGCTGAAGTGAATGCAGGGAATTGTTAAGAGTTGATAAATCTGGGTGATGAATATGAGAGACACTTATACTATTCTTGAACATTATATAAGTTTGAAATTCAAACTACTTTTTAAAGGTGCATAGGAGGTTGTGTAGAAGGAACAGTGAGCATTCAGTGTGTTTGGTAGTAATGGAAAGGAAAACCAGAGTATAGGAATTGGGTACTAGAGGTGAGTAATAAAGCCTGGAAATGGAAAAGATTATCAAATAGGGAGCAGATGGCTGAGGGGAGCACTTTGGAGGTGAGCATAGTATTACTCGCAGTGAGGTATGTAGCACTTCTTGTAGGATGAGTTCTCAAACTAAATTGTCAGACCTCAGAGGTCTGATAGATTGGTAAGAAAGTCAGCCAGTGGCCTCTTCCTGAAAGGGGAGGGGTAGATAAATGTAAATTATTATGAGCAATTTATATTTCTACTGAAGAGCAGATGGTTTTTCAGCTTAAGGAAATGAAGTTGTACTATGCATTACAGTACATTTACACGTGACGTTTTAACGTTCATTTCTACTGTTTATTCTAGTGGCTAAGAGGTAAAGCTATAAAGTAGCCACAAGAGAAATCAGAATTCTTTTTGTTGACTTTGTCAGATAACAGGAGGCTTTCAAGGATCAGCAAATAAAGATATTTTCAGTTAAATATCACATAATTTATTTCATTTTCATGTCAAAATAGTGGTCTCTGGACTGCATAATTGATGCTTCTCATAGCTGTGAAAGGCTTACAGGACCACATTTTAATGTTAAGGTCATCAGAGCAGAAGTAACCTGTTTCCAAATGTTTGTAGTTTTCTGCTTGCAGCCCTGTTGTCATTTATACTTTCAATAAATTATTATTTGTCAGTTTACATAGTTGTCACTTCTAATCTTCTACCTGTGTTGCATTAATAACTGATTAATGGGCCTTGTATAGAAAAATGTTTTATTTATCATAATAGCTACTGAGTATGCCATCCCGAAAGAACTCTGTGAAGTTGTTCTGAAACTTAGCTTTTCTTTAAATAAATAAGTAAATAGTTCAGTTAAGCCCTTTGAAAATTAAACTTCCAAAAACTGTTTGTATCATTAAAATTTGTGGATACAGACATTAGATTCAGGTTGCTTTTTGCTTTGATTTATGGCTTTGTGTCTGAAGTTGTTTTGTGAGATTTTCATGTCAGTATATATGCCATCTTTTCTGGATTTTGAGGAGAATTTTCATGCCCAAGTGTCTAACAAAGGAGGACACTAAGCGGCAAAGACCTATGGAAATTGTCTTCTTTAGCAAAAAAGCCAGATATGTTACTAGACATTGCCTAGGCTTTATGAAAAATGCTAGTACAGTCACACTGTGTTTCAGTGTGCTCTGCTGTATTGTACTTTGCAGATACTACGTTTTATGCAGATTGAAGGTTTATGGCATTGCTGAGTTGAACAGGTTTACTGGCACCATTTTTCCAATAGCATATGCTCACTTCCTGTCTCTGACACCTTTGGTAATCCCTTGCAGTATTTCAAGGATTTATCATATCAGTTATGGTAGTCTGTGATCATCGATCTTTGAGGTTACTGTTGGAATTGTGTTGCGGTGCCATAAACTGTATCAAAATAAGATGGCAAACACAATGAATATTGTATGTTTTCTGACAGCTCTAGCAACTGGTCCTTTCCCCATCTCTCCCCTGACTAGGCCAACTGATATCCATACAATGGCCTCTAAGTAAGTGTTCACATGTCTCTCCCTATAAATCAAAAGCTAGAGTAAGGAAGGCATACTGAAAGTCAAAAACAGGCTAAAAGTTAGGCCTCTGGTGTCAAAGAGTTGTAATGAAAAGGAAAAGTTCTTGAAGGAAATGAAATGTGCTATTGCAGTGAACAAACGAATAATGAGAAAGTGGAAGAGCCTGGCTGCTGCTATGTTAGTGGTCTAGATAGAAGGCCAAACCAGCTACAACATTTCCTCACGCCAAAGCCCAATCCAGAGCAAGGCCCTAACTTCAATTCTAGGAAGTCTGAGAGAGAACTTCCCTTGGTTCATGAGATTGAAGGAAAGAAGCCATCTTATCTTCAGAACATAAAAGTGTAAGGTAAAGCACCAAGTGCTGATGGAGAAGCCACAGAAAGTGATCCAGGGCTTGGCGCCTCAAGCAGCTAAGGCTCCAGCCATCCAGCCACAAATACCAGAGCTGGGTTCAAATCCAGCCCGGGCCTGCCAAACAACAATGACGGCTGCAACCAAAAAACAGCCGGGCGCCTGTAGTCCCAGCTACTTGGGGCAGAGGCGGGAGAATCACTTAAGCCCGGGAGTTTGAGGTTGCTGTGAGCTGTGATACCGTGGCACTCTACCCAGGGCGACAGCTTGAGGCTCTGTCTCAAAAAAAAAAAAAGGAAAGAAAGTGATTCAGAAGGCCCAGCTAAGATCAATGAAGAGAACTGCTACACTTGAAACACCAGATTTTCAACGTACAGGAGGAAGATCTTACATTGGAAATAGCTACAGAGGAGAAATCAGTGCCTGGCTTCAAGACTTCAAAGTTTCAAAGGTCAGGCTAATTCTTATTGGGGTCTTAAACCAGCTGGTGACTTGAAGATGAAGTCAGTGTTCATTTATCATTCCACAAATCCTAGGCACTTCAGAATTATGCTAAGTCTACTCTACCTGTGCTCTATTAATGGGACAACAAAGCCTGGGTGACAGCATGGTTTATCGGTTCACAGCGTGTTTACTACATATTTTAAGCCCATTGTTGAGACACAATATCCGCTGTGCAGTCCAAGGAGTAATTCTGACTTTTGAGTCTTATTTTTTAAGACATATATTTTGTAAGGCTATAACTTGCCACAGATAGTGATTCCTCTGATAGATCTGGACAAAGTGAACTGAAAACCTTCTGGAAAGGATTCACCATTCTCAACACCATTAAGAACACTTGTGATTCATGGAGGTTAAAATATCAACATTTACAGGAATTTGGATGATGTTCATTTCAACCTTCATAGATGACTTTGACTTCCTCAGTGGAGGAAGTCACTGCAGATGTGGTAGAAATAGTAAGAGAGCTGGAATTAGAAGTGAAGCCTGAAGATGTGACTGAATTGTGGCCACCCCATGATACAACTTGAATGGAGGAGGAGATGCTTCTTAATGGATGAGCAAAGAGGTGGTTTCTTGGGATGGTACCTACTCCCAGTGAAGATGCTATGAATACTGTTGACATGATAACAAAGTTCATAAACAGTACTTAGTTGATAAAACAGTAGCAGGGTTTGAGGTGGTTGACTCTAATTTTGAAAGAAGTTCTACACTGGCCAAAATGCTGTCAAACACCATCAAATGCCACAGAGAAGTTTTCTTATTAAAAGAAGAGTTAAGGTGGTACACTAGATTGTTGTCTTATATTAAGAAATTATTAGAGTCACCTCACCCTCAGGAGGCCACTATCCTGATCAGTCAGTAGCTATCAACATCAAGGCAAGAGCTTGCCACCATTAAAACAATGATTTGCTAAAGGGTCATGTGATCATTAATATTTTTTAGCAATAAAGTTTTGTGGCTTTTCTGAGAGAACAGTTGTCACCCTGTTCTCCAGGATGGCATGCAGTGATATGACCAGGTCTCACAGCAGCCTTGAACTCCTGGGCTCAAATGATCCTCCTGCTCCGAGTGGTTGGGACTATAGCCACCACACCTGGCTAAATTTTCAAATAAATTTTTGAAGTCACGCTCTTAACTGTGTTGCCCAGTCTGGTCTCAAACTCTTGTCTTCAGTGATCTCTTGCCTCAGCCTCTCAAATATCTGGGTTTATAGGCGCAAGCCACAGTGCCCGACAATAAAGTATTTTTTAATTAATGTATGTACATTTTTTAAAGACAGTGCTGTTGCATGCCTAATAAACTGTAGCGTAATATAAACTTAATGTTTATATGCACTGGAAAGCTTTATTGCCATGCTTGCTTTATTGTGGGGGTCTGGAACCAAGCCTGCAGTGTCTGGGACCAGTTAGTTACTGTGTTTGTTTTTGTTCATATGAGTTTTGCCTCTTAAGTCTTTTTATGTTGAAGAAACATTGCGATTTCCAAAGGGATTCATAAAAGGGGAACTTTTTTTTTTTTGATGTACCAAAAAAAAAAAAAAATGAGAATTGTTTGTCACAAGTGATCCTGGTTGCATGCTGGAAGGAAAAGTCATTAGTCCCACTACCTCTGTACTGTATTTAACAGTATTAGATGAAATAACACTGATTCCAGAGTGAACGTCTGATGCCATTTCTTCCTCTGTCCTCAAGTGCAGAGCATATTGACTATTTTAGGGTCACTTTTGTTTTTTAATCATTAGGGTACTTCTAGCCAAATTTTTGGTTTGAATAAGTTAACTCTGCTATTGTATTTTCTGGAAAAATAGACATGTACTCTCTTCTTTTCCTTGGCTTCATCATCGTAAATTTGGAGTCTCATTTTGTTTTGGGATTTTGGTAAGCTGAAAGCTGTTACATTTTGTTGTAATTTTTCCAGCTTACAGTAGGTTGGATGTAAGTAGACAAATGGTAACTTATTAACGAGCATTCTTTCTAATAATGACAATTCAATGTTACTGAGAAGTGAAAGTAGGGATCTCTTGCTTGCTTAAATTTGTTTCAGATTAAACACTAGCTTAATAATTTTATTTAAAAATAAATTATAGAAGTCATTTTCCATTTTGTACCCAGTCATGGAGTTTTAAAAAAAAACCATTCCTAGTTTTCTAGATAAAAATCTACTTTAAATAGTTTCTCTTAGCAGTCTTAACCTGCTATCATTTTTTCAACTGCTACCTATGGGCTGATTAATGCCCAGAAACTCTCTCTCTGTGTTAGGCCTCTTTTTTAAGGTTGAGGTCTGTCACCCACATAGACACTACCAAGATCCGTCTAAAGTATCACAGTGGCCAGACCTTGTCTACGTCAAACTCTCTCGTGGCAGCCTTACCACGTTAAACCCAAGGTTCTCAACAGGTACTTAAAACGCTCTGTGTCTTCCTCAGGTAAAGTTTTTTTAGTCTAATTTTTTATTTTCACTTACACTTTGTATTCCCAAGGTTTCTTTTTTTCTCAATCTCCAGCCTTACCTAGCAGCAGCATCTAGATGTTATTGAAAAGAAGTGACTCCTTTGTTTTCTCCTGGGCATTGTTGCTTTGCTGAAAAAAACTATGTCTGTTGAGGTGTTTCTAAAATCAGTAGTCTTTTACTTTAGCTTACAGAATTTTTCTTAATTATTGCTTTTATTCCAATGCATTTCTAAACTTTCTTCACTGTCTCGTTTCATTTTTTCCTTTTCTTCCCTCTCCCTTTTGGGGAATTAGTAGATACTGTTTTGTTTTTGCTAAGTTCACAGTCATCTAATTTCCTTCCTATTTTCTTTAAAATTACTCTATCTCTACTCTATTTCTTATTCCTTAATAAATTTTAGAAAAGATGTATCATATGTTGTTGACAGTGTTCTATTCTTTGCTTTATTGACCTTAGTTAAAGATTGGGAGCTGGAGGTAGGCTTTTGTAGAAAGTTTGTTTAAATTCTGCTCTACAATTTGGTCTTACTAAAAAGATTTTTTATCAGGTTTTAATTCATCCTTCCACATTCATTTAAAATGCATAGTGTTTTTAAAAAGGCCGAGTAACTTTAAATTTTTCTTCTGTAGTCCTTTTGGTCATTTATTTTTGTGTATGTTATCTGTATTTCTTACAGTCATTTTAAAAGAACTCCATTGACTTTGTTCCCAGGTTATCTTTAGTTTCTTATTTTTTTTTTTTTTTTTGGCCGGGGCTGGGTATGAACCCGCCACCTTCGGCATATGGGACCGGCGCTCTACCCCTTTGAGCCACAGGCGCCACCCTTTAGTTTCAAATTTCCACAGAGATACATCAGTGATGACAGTAACAATGCATGATAATAGAAATTGCTTAAGGAGGCTTGAAGTTTTGTTTGAAATTTTGCCAGTAGTTATGAGTGCTAAGGATAAGGGTAAGAGCAGGAATTTCTGTAGCTCATGGAAGAGTATAATGGAGTCATACTTCCCTAAAAAGTCAGTCAGCCATTTCGCTTCTGCAGATTGATGGAAGAAAAGAAAGGTTGACTGGAGGAAAATAGTTTTTCAATTTTGTACTTGTCTCAACAGAGCAAAGTTACAAACTGGTATGATTACTTATTAATAAACCCTGTAGGAATGTAGTAGGATTTCTTGTTAGATTTCTCTATGGGTCTTTGTTGTTTTGTTTTTTAAGAGAGAGAGTCTTGGGCGGCGCCTGTGGCTCAGCGGAGTAGGGCGCTGGCCTCATATGCCAGAGGTGGCAGGTTAAAACCCAGCCCTGGCCAAAAACTGCAAAAAAAAAAAAAAGAGATAGAGTCTTGCTTTGAACTCCTGGCCCCTAGTAATCCCTCCCACATCAGCCTCTCAAAATGCTGGGATTACAGATGTGAGCATCATGCTTGGTCCTAGTTTTTAATTGCTGAAAAGTCACTGGAGGCTGATTTTTTGATCATGTATTGCTTCTGTTCCTTTCATTAAAGTTTACATTTTGGTCGAAAGACTTCAGCTGCTTTTTGTTTATTAATATGAAAAATATGTGAAACACCTTATATAGTGGAATGCGAAATGCACTTTCAATTCAGATTCATAAGAGCAAAATGAATAATACCAGGATTAGGAAGCATGATTAATAATTCTATTAATCCTACATTAGCATGCTTAATGTTTTACTTTAGTACTGGAATACAGATAAACCAAATTCTGCTTTAATTTTTGGAAGTAAGATAAGCAAATGTAGTGAATAAATTGATCCACTTCATAGAATTTAGAAAACTTAAGTTGAATGAGTGCTGTAAAGCCATTCCTTACTCAACAAATCCTTACTGTACTTCCCCTGTGCCAGGTAGTGGTGTAGGCTAGCTTTCCGGAAATTATAGTGTGGTACAGTTCTTTCTTTATTTCCTACAGATAATCAGTAATTTTTAAAGTATTTACTCCTATTTTAATTTTATGTTAAAATCTAGAAAACGTGACAAAAATATTGATAAATTTGACTTTGAGGTGATGTATGTTAATACATCAGAATGTTAATAACATTCTTTTACTTTTTGATATTTAAAAATTTTATAATAAAAAATAGTAAAGTATGTCGACTATATAAAATTGGAATGTTTATTTCCAAATATAAGTATTCATAGGAAACTCTGTATCCTTTACAATTTCTTTCTTAACTTACACTGCTATAGCAAACAAGTAATTTACATATTTTATTGACTGTGTACAGGTAAGTTTAGTTTTTTTCCCCTAATTGGCTTTAGGTGATTTCATGTTTTTAGCTGAAGATGAATGGTAGGAAATGCCGTGAGAAAAAGTCACGAATGCGCTTACTTTCAGTTTATATACAAAATAACATAGTGTTAGTCACCATGGTATATTATATTTGTTTTGTAATTATAGTTTTATTATTTCAGAAGTTCAAGTTCTTTTAAGAGATTCCAGATAGACATTACTTTGAATGGTAGGTAGGAGACCAGAGGTAAATATTATCACCAGCTTTCTGCTTTTATTTGTTGGTAGGGACACACATATTCTTCATAAGTGAATAATTTAAGAAAGAGTTTTATGTAGAGCAGAATTTCTAACACATATATTTAACACTTTTCAATACTTAAAAAAGTAATTGTTGAAGTGGATGTAAAAGTGATGATTTATCAGTGTTAAGAACTTGAATTAAGGTTTATGGGATTAATTCTAATATCCATTCTTACTTTAAGGGTTCTGATGATTGTCTTGTAAAAATCTGGGCAACAGATGATGGGAGATTATTAGCTACGTTAAGAGGACATGCTGCTGAGATATCAGACATGGCTGTAAACTATGAGAATACCATGATAGCAGCTGGAAGTTGTGACAAGATGATCCGAGTCTGGTGTCTTCGAACCTGTGCACCTTTGGCTGTTCTTCAGGGCCATAGCGCGTCTATCACATCATTACAGGTAATTTTCTGATCTATAAAATACTTTTTGGTTATAATTTAAAGTACATTTTAAGAAGTGACTTTTATAGGCTCGGCGTCTGTAGCTTAGCAGCTAGAGCGCCAGCCACGTACACTGGAGCTGGCAGTTTCGAATCCAGCCAGGGTGTGCCAAACAATAATGATAACTACAACCAAAAAAAAAAAAAATAGCCGGGCGTTGTGGCGGGCGCCTGAAGTCCCAGCTACTTGGGAGGCTGAGGCAAGAGGATCGCTTAAGCCCAAGAGTTGGAGGTTGCTGTGAACTGTGATGCCATAGCATTCTAACGAGGGCGATACAGTAAGACTGTCTCAAAAAGAAAAGAAAAAAGTCACAGGCACAGTGCCCGTAGCACAGCGGTTATGGAGCAAGCTACATACACTGAAGCTGGTGGGTTTGAACCCGGCCTGGGCCAGCTAAACAACAAGAACAACTGCAACAACAACAAAAAATAGCTGGGCATTGTGGCAGGCGCCTGCAGTCCCACCTATTTGGGAGGCCCGGGCAAGAGAATCACTTAAGCCCAGGAGTTTGAGATTGCTATGGGTTGTGACGTCTCAGTCCTCTACTGGCACTGTACCGAGGGCGACACAATGAGACTGTTGTCTCATAAACAAACAAACAAACAAAAAGAAGTCACTTGTATAATCGAGTATACAAGGCCAGTTTAAACAAAGGAGTGTTCCTGCTTTCCTTACAAATATGTGGGCTTTGACTAAGATGGTAGCTGTGGCCTTTGTCAATTCTGGGTGTTTCTACCGGTTACTGGTAGTTGCTATTAGTATGGTAAAAAGTGGATTTTATTATTTGGACTGTGTCATGCTTCTTGTAAAGATTTTTTTCTGTGATTGTTTTTCAGTTCTCACCATTGTGCAGTGGCTCAAAGAGATATCTGTCTTCTACGGGGGCAGATGGCACTATTTGTTTTTGGCTCTGGGATGCTGGAACCCTTAAAATAAAGTTAGTTGCTATTTTATTTCATAGAATAAATGTGCTTAATGGTTGACATGGCAAAAGTATAAAGTAGTCAACAATAAGAATTTACTTTTCCTTGAGTGAACAGAAATATTTTTTCTTTCTTTCCTGACCTCTTTTATTTTTTAGGCTTCCCCTTTTTTATGCTTGACAGAAAAATTTTCTCATGTTAACATGTGTTTCTTTTTTTCTCTGATCTTTATCCTAGTTCTACCTCTGCCTCTGTCCCTGGTTTATTACCACTCATTTCTATGTGCTGCATAGTTTTGTCTCAGTAGCTCCTTTTGTTGCTAAGAACATAATCTTGAGAGGTCCTAACACTGTTCTTTAGAATAATTTTAATCTTTTATGTTACCCAATTTATATACTCCAGATACTACTGTAGATCTAGGGAAACAGGAAAACAGAAAAGTTTCATTAAACTACACAAAGACAGACAGATGCACCCCCACCCCTGCCCGGTCTCCCTGCAGTAGCATTTTGCATTTGTGCTTTTACCTGTTTTGTATCTTGGTTAATCAAAGCAAGTTGGCTGGACAGTATTATCTTTTGATTAAGAACACTGAGGTAAAGAAAAGCTAAATGATGCTCCCATAGTTAAAACAACTTTTAAAAAATGGATAAGTTCAGGACTAGAGCACTTCCCTGTCCTATGGTCCTTTGCTTTCTTGCACTTTGTCTCTTAAGTGGATGTCAGTGGGAGAGAAGTACTGTGTTTGCCCCAGGGTCAGTCTTTGAACAGGGAAGTACCCAGTGATTGCAGTGTGGAATTGGCCTTTTCTACCACTCCCAGTGTAGAAAGTCATTCAGATTAGAACATTTATCTCAGTAATTATTTCTGACTTCTGCTTATAAATTATCAACCCAAGTTGATTTATTTAATAAAATATGAATGCCTTTGTCATTTTAAAGTAGTAATGTTTAGATAATTGTTTCTAATGAGGGGCATGCTTCTTAAACTTTACTGTGTATGAACATTCCTATAGACTGGTTCTTACGCCAGATCGAGGGGCCGTGACTTGAGTAACATAATAAAACTATCCTTCATTTAAAAACAAAGATTGTGGGGCGGCGCCTGTGGCTCAGTGAGTAGGGTGCCGGCCCCATGTGCCGAGGGTGGCGAGTTCGGACCCAGCCCCGGCCAAACTGCAACAAAAAAATAGCCGGGCGTTGTGGCGGGCGCCTGTAGTCCCAGCTGCTCGGGAGGCTGAGGCAAGAGAATCGTGTAAGCCCAAGAGTTAGAGGTTGCTGTGAGCCGTGTGATGCCACGGCACGCTACCCGAGGGCGGTACAGTGAGACTCTGTCTCTACAAAAAAAAACAACAAAGATTGTGTCCACAACATAGTTCTTTGGACCAAGTAAGTTGGTTTTATTTTAGGCTTTCTATAATATTTAAATAAAGTTGAAATATTTTACTGATATGGTGTATGTGGACAATAGCCATACTTAATTGTTAGTGATTGCTTTCCTCGGTGTATTTTTACTCTGTGTGGATCTGATTGGGATAACTATCCTTTCCGGTATTGTTTTCATAGAGAAACAAAAAAGTGACTAGCTATCTTCATATTAGGATAAGAACAACAAATGTTTTGCTGCAGAATTAAACTCTCACTTTGTTTGTGCTTCATGAGGGTTACACTGCTAATTACAGTAATATTCATGTTTCTGGATGCTTGAAAAGTGAGTTTTTCCTATATAAATGTTTTTTCCCTGGAATCTTTATGTAGAATCACATGTAATTAACTAGCCTAAGACAATATCCCCACCCCCCAGGAATGTGTTTTTATATGTAGATATAATTAGGGAGATGTGTATAATTTTCTGTTCATTTTCCCCTAACATGTTATCCTAGGCTTTTATATTACTTTTAATAGCTTACATTATATCCTACTGAGCTATTATGTATTTTGCTTAGTGATTTTCTTATTTTGGCACATGAAAGTTTTTTCCGGTTATTTACAAGTAGTATTTTTTGCTATTTGCTATTATCATTGTTCCTTAAACTTCTTAGTGTTCAGGCATAAAAATAAGAATGATCCATTTTACACATTTTGATAACTTGCCAAACAATTGGCACAATGTAGATTGTTCATATAGTTATATCACATAGGGTTTAATTAACTCTAAAGGGTAAAAATTGCATTGAGCTGTAGTGCTTTTGTATAATCTAGGGAAATGACTTCAGAACCGCAACTATCTACATTAATTGAAAAAATTTCAGCTTTGGAAAATCAAATCTGTTTGCTTAGAATTTCTGTATATGTTACCAGCCTCCACCAGTAAACATGCTGCTTCTTAGATTGGTAATCTGAGTTGACTGTGTGAACCAGAAGCCAGCTCAAGAGATTTTTGGGTAGGAGGAACCTATCTAAACACACTTGTACTAGGTATTAGAAGAATAGGAATCCTAAAATACACTGATAAAGATGATTACAAATTTTTCTTAAGCACTTACACTGCTAAGCTAGTACTAAACACTTTATCTCATTAATTTTTATAACAACCCTATGACAAAGGTACAGTTATCTCTGGAGCAAAAACGGGAGCACAGCATGGTGCATAAGTAGGAGGAGGCGGAGGTGCTAGGATCTGAATACTACTACAAGTGTGCCATCAGGAGCCCTTCTTAACCACTCTACCCACTTAGACAGCAGTTATTCATTGATGGGCTGTCTAGACCATAGAACTTGTGGAACCTAATTAAAACACTAAGGTGAGCCTGTTGGGCCCTGATTTAGCACTTTGCTGGATTAAAGTTAATTAATTCTTAACAACAACTCAGTGATAGGTTGTATTGTTAACCCTCATTTTACAGATGAATAGACTGAGGTGTAGAAATGTTAACTTGTGTAACACACCTCAGAAGTGGCAGAGGTGGCAACTGAACTCAGAATCTCAGTCCAAGGCCCTCTTAAAATATTTCCTCATGTGCTTTTAAAAATAAATTATCTTCCTTATTTGCTTTTTCTCTTTAAAAATATAAAATAAAATTTGTTTGAAATGGCAATCTCTAGGACTATTTACATATTCTAGGAAGATATGAGTGAAAGTAGTACGTTTGGATGCCTCTCCATAATTCAGATTAATTTACTTAAATTATAGTTGGATTTTGTTCTGGATAAATGTTTAGATTTTAAGGATGTTTTGGTAAATACTTTTTTCTCTAATTGTTATCTCTGCTCAGCTATATGAGAGCTTATTAATATTAAAATGTATTATAAATACCAACTTAAAACAATTTATTTGCAGATTTATTAACTTCAAATTTTTAACAATCATTTTTATGTTCTGTATTAATAAGAACAGTTTGCATTGCTCAGAGTATATAATTAATTAGAAATATTTGATCTATATAATTTTTCATTAAATGATTATAAAACTGAAACCACTGTATATTTGATTGCTATGTACTGTGGAAGTTCCACAGTACACTCAGGCATAGGGCTTAAAATGTAGTTTGCATTTTCCCTAGTATGAGAAAAACTAGGTCAAAAGGTATAATAAGTAGGACTTCAAACATAATCAGTATACTGGAACATTACATACTCATTGTTAAATGTATTGGAGCTATTATCATGACTAAAAATCTGTGCTTTTTCTCTAATGTGGTTGATTTAACATCAGACATTTAATGTCAATAGTAATATAAACATGTGTAATATAGTTATACAATTAATGTAAATATAATTGAATGTAACCTGTTTATCGTAGATCACTATTTTGAAGAAGCATTATAGTTAACGTAAGAGTCAGATGAGCCATCAGATTTTCTCTAAAAATTTCATAAGTATAATAGTTTTACTTTTTGAAGTTTTAAAGCGATGATCCCCAGCCTTTTGGGCACCATGGACCAGTTTCACGAAAGACAGGTTTTTTATGGTGTGGGAGGGGGTTTGGGAGTTACAAGATGTGGAGCTCAGGTGGTGGTGCTGTGGGTCCTGCTTCCTACCAAGCCATGAATTGGTACCAGTCTGTGGCCTGAGGCATGGAGATAGCAGTTGAAGGACATACTTTGTCACGTTAGAAGACAGAGGGAGAAGCTTAATTATCATTGTCTAATAGTGGAAAAGTTCAGTTACTGATGGTACGCATAAGCCACAAAGGTAGCCCCTGTTTAGCTAGTATGTTTCATATTTGCAAATAGCTTATTTCGTTATATATTTCTGTTACTATATTACTGTAGGAAAAACCGAGACTTCAGTTAGAAGTGAATGTAACTAATAACTACATGTCTAGTATAACAGTGACTTTGGGATTGTTCCATGTTAAGATTGTTATGTTAAAAAAAAAAAAAAAGAGATTGTTAGGTAGTCAGGATCTTCTGTAAAATCTACATCTAGAATTTCTACAGTTATCTGTTGATTTATGACACGTAATGATTTCTAAATTGTTTTTAGGAAGGGTGCCATATGTTGCTTCATATTTAATTTTGTCCTCTGTGATTATTTTTTGAAATAGCTTATTTCTGGTATTACTGGTCCCTTATGATATTTTTAATTGTTTATTTTTTATGTTGCAGTCCCAGACCTGCTAAATTTACAGAGCGCCCACGGCCTGGGGTTCAAATGATCTGTTCTTCTTTTAGTGCTGGTAAGATTTATTTTTTCCCTTTAATTTTTCATCAAAGTTCTACATTAGAAAGTCTCTTGTGGAAAACAGAAAATTTCTGAAAATATTTACTGTTATATTGCGAATCATGTTCTTGTACATATGACAGAGTTAGTAACCAAGAATGATAATACGTTTCAGCGATTCTGAAGTTTTGTTTATGTAATCACATAACTAATATTTTCCTTTAGGAAAATACAGTGCTCTAGTAGGAGGGAATAAATAGTTTCAAAATTGACTCTTAAATAATAAATCTTTAAACAGTTGTCTTAATGTAAGAAAAGTATTTTAGATATGGTTTATGTTTTCATGGATTTTGGTGGTATCCCATAGTTAAGTAAAATAAATTTGATAGGTATTTCTTTTATTTCTTTTTTTTTTTTTTTCTGGGGCTGGGTTTGAACCCACCACCTCTGGCATATGGGGCTGGCGCCTTACTCCTTTGAGCCACAGGTGCCGCCCAATAGGTATTTCTTAATCTTCTTAATTTGCTCCGGACTGTTTTGATTTGCTCTTTTATTTTTTATTTTTTGAGACTGAGTCCCACTATATTTCCTTTGGTAGAGTTCAGTGACGTCACAGCTCACAGCAACCTCAAACTTAAGTGGCTTAAGTGATTCTCTTGCCTCAGCCTCCTGAATAGCTGGGACTATAGGTGCCTGCCACCACACCTGTCTATATTTCTGTTGCAGTTGTCATTGTTGTTTTAGCTGGCCCAGGCTGGGTTCAAGCCCACCAACTTTGGTGTATGTGGCTGGCGCCATAACCACTGTGCTCTGGGCGCTGAACCTGATTTGCTCTTTCAAAGGCAGCATTATAGTTTTGCTAGTATTCCAGTTAGGTTTCGAGTTTATGCAGCAGCATTTTGAATGAATGTTAGGGTTTTTTAATTTAAATTATCTGGATCTTTGAAGTGCATTGATAAGATCATTAAAGAAACAGTAATATATTCAGTATGTAATATTCCTAATACCTGTTCCATTCACTTTTATTTTCTGTTTTACTTTGTCTTTTTATTTTATAATTATGAATAGCAGCATAACCTGAGATAAGGGATAGTGAAATGAGTCGTCTGTTTTTGTTGTATTTATTAATATTCAAAATTTTCATATTTTAACTTCTAGATTTTCAGTGCTGCTGCCATGAATTTAGTGTTCCTTCTAGTAATAACACAAATATAGGCACTATTCATGTATTGAAAGTGCTCTGAAGTTATGCTTCTCTTTCAGAGATAATTTGATTTTTTTTTTTTAAGGGTTCAGTCGGTAGATCATTTAGCAAAAATACTTAAATATTTTATTGTATACAAACACTGTTTTAAACATCATGGAAGAGGGTTGCTGTCACGAAAGGAGTAAATTACATATACTTACAGCTGTAACGCAAAGTAGAATGTATGTGCTACAAGACAAAGTCTTAGTTGAGTTCAGGGGAGAGCAGGCTCATTAGACTGCAAAGTTTGTAAAGGCCTTTACAACGGATGGAGTTGAGCCTTAACATTTTGATGTGACTTGGACACATGGGACATAGGACAAGTAGGGATTTGAGCAGAGTTAGAGGTTAGAGACATATTTTCTAGTGAAGATGACTGATAATTTTTACTCAGTAACTTTTTTTTTATTTTGAGACAGAGTCTTACTGTGTTACCCTTGGTAGAGTGCTGTGGCATCACAGCTTACAGCAACCTCCAGCTCTTTGGCTTAAGTGATTCTCTTGCCTCAGCCTCCCAAGTAGCTGGGAGTACAGGCGCCCACCACAACGCCCTTCTATTTTTTGATTGTAGTTGTCATTGTTGTTTGTCGGGTCTGGGTTGGTTTTGAACCCACCAGCTCTGATGTATGTGGCTGGTGCCTTAGCCGCTGAGCTACAGGAGCCAAGCCATTACCCAGTAACATTATGTAATCATTTAGTGAAAGTTTTAGAGCGAAGGTTTACTTCTGTAAATATTAAAAACCTAGTCAAACTACCTTAGTAAACTTTTAAATTCCTGTGAGATACATATTTAGATATATATAAACATGGAGTGTTTTTAGAGCAAAATATTATACTTCATTATGCATTATAATTTTGCTTGCATTTTATTTATCTAATTCTCAGAGATTTTGAAGTTTTACACATGTTTGCTGTTGTTCTTCATAGGTGGAATGTTTTTGGCCACAGGAAGCACAGATCACATAATTAGGGTTTATTTTTTTGGATCAGGTCAGCCAGAGAAAATATCGGAATTGGAGTTTCATACTGTAAGTATTGGTGAAAGGAATTAGATGTATATAATTGGAATGGAGTCTAACAGTTTATATTCAGCACCTTTTTGTTTATCTATTTATATATAGGACAAAGTTGACAGTATCCAGTTTTCCAACACTAGTAACAGGTAAAACATTTATTTGTCTAATTCTGATTTTAAAATTATGAAATAAAGGCAGTTCTTAATAGTCTGATTTTACTTAGGGTTGAATAGGAAATAATTACCTAAAATAAAGATCTTGACCCAGGTAATACTTACAAGTGAGTATAGCTTTCACATGTATATAAAGGAATGTCTTGGGCGGCGCCTGTGGCTCAAAGGAGTAGGGCGCCAGCCCCATATGCCAGAAGTGGTGGGTTCAAACCCAGCCCCGTCCAAAAACAGCAGAAATAAAATAAAATAAAAGTATGTCTTTATATTGTATTTATAATAACGTTAGTATATTTGAGCACTTTTCATAATTTTAATACCTTTTATCAATAGTCCCTATATGTGTCAAAGGGTAGAGAAACTTTTGTTAGAGATTGAAAATACATCACGTATTTGAGACAGACTTGTTTATGACAAAAGATGATAGTATGTCAATTTTCCTGTGTTCTTATTGTAAAAGGAAAGAAAGCTATTTCTAGGTACTATGAGTAGAATAAGTCAGGTTCTTCAATTTTGAAAGGAAAATTGAAGATTTTTCCATTGGCAAATACCAATTCTATTTGTATACAGTGTAGTAAATCGTGACCTTGAATTACTTTCTAATGTTACTTTTGAGACCTAGCCATGAACTGTAAAACATTTGATAATAAAAATTTAAAAGCCCATAATTTTAGTTCTTTATAGAGACTGAGAAAATGCTTTGTTGTATTGGAATGCTATGTAATTAAAGATGAATGCTATGTTTTTAAAACAAAACTCTGGGGAAAGTACCTTCTGGTAAAGCGTGTGTGATTTTTCTTTGGGGAATTGGACTCCTTTTTATATAGATTTGTAAGTGGGAGTCGTGATGGGACAGCACGCATTTGGCAATTTAAACGAAGAGAATGGAAGAGCATATTGTTGGATATGGCTACTCGTCCAGCAGGGTAAGAGATCAAATTTGAAATACACATATAAATTACTATCAACTGAGCCTATAGAATCATATACCATGTTAAAATTACTACTTTTCTATACTAACTAGAGGTGCTATTATTGATGAGTGGTTTTGATTTTTATGAAATGATTCATTGCCATGTATGAGAAGACTTCTTAGTTAATTTTATAAAGGGTATGATAATAAGTTCTGTAAAAATAGTTGTAACATTTAATATTTTCTTCAGAAACCAGAACATACTATAATTAATCTATGACAAAGGGACAATGATATATTCACAGTGGTTTTCTCCATCTAAGGTATTACATGTTGTAGTTGTTACTTCAATATTTTATCATTTTTCTCTACCTGTTTTTGGGTGTGGTCATCTCAGATGCATGGGAGAACAGGACAGTCAGCAGGGTATGACAGTGACAGTCAAAGTGGAGAATGGGCACTGTGGTATACAGTTCTGGATCTGGAGAGGGTTAACAGCAGTGATAATTTACCCAAGATTATCTGTCGCTAATGGCTTAGGAGTGCTAGAATCCTGGGGATCCTAGTCAGTGCGGTGATTTTTGCTATCATTCTGTGTTGATTCACACTGTTCTCAATTACTTGTAAAGAATTGTTGTCTGTATTAATGAAGGTAAATATACATTAAAATACATTTTGGTTTTTGTCATACCAGTATTTTAGCAATATCAGTGTATAAACAAATATTGCCTTCCTCGCTTTCAGCCAAAACCTTCAAGGAATAGAAGATAAAATCACAAAAATGAAAGTCACTATGGTAGCTTGGGATCGACATGACAACACAGTTATAACTGCAGTTAATAACATGACTCTGAAAGTTTGGAATTCTTACACGGGCCAACTCATTCATGTCCTGATGGTGAGAAAAAAAAGACTCGTTTCTTTGATATAACTGAAGCTGACTGTAGAATGGAATGCTTTCATTGAGGAATAAAGTTTTTTATGTTAGCTAGAAACTCTAGTTTGCTAGGGTAATAAGGCTTTGGAGGAGATTGGGAATCATGTAAAAATGCAATTAAACAGTTTTGGCTTGGGAAATACATTGCAGGTGCTTGCTGTTCTCTGATAACGTACAGATCCATTAATAGTTTCTATACGTCTCACTAACAGATAGCAAAGCCCTGGGCAGTGAGTGATAGTAGCTCAGTTTCATTATTAATTATATATTGACAAATTTGAAGATTTTTGACAATTGAATAATTCTTCAAACTTTTATTTCTAGAAGTGGTGCTATGCTGGAGTTGTGTTCTGTTTTCTCTTTCTTTTTTAATGCTTTTAATACTTTAACACTTCAAAAATATTTCAGGGTCATGAAGATGAGGTGTTTGTTCTTGAGCCACACCCATTTGATCCTAGAGTTCTCTTCTCTGCTGGTCATGATGGAAACGTGATAGTGTGGGATCTGGCACGAGGAGTCAAAATTCGATCTTATTTCAATATGGTAATTATCAGTGTTCTTCATTTTATAGCTATTAAGTATTTGGGGGCTTTTTGACAAAGGTACTCTGCCTATCACAAAGGAAATCCATTTAAAAATTGGTTCATTCTCATTATTTGACTTTAAATTTCCACCAATGTGGAAGTATTTATTCCATGTCTTTATTAAGATGCTAAACTAAACTTAAAAGAAAATTATGCATATTACAATGCCTATATGTTGTCATAGCTGGATTAGTTTTATTTTAGCAGTGAAACTTTGAGCAGACATTTATAAGTATGAAGATACGGTCTGGAGAAGCAAAAATGTTTGGGAAACCATGTGAAGAAATTAGAAATAAATATTTACCCTGTGTTATGGTACTTTATTAATAATTTTAGTGCAACAGAATTTGATTCAAGTACACGGATTTTTTTTTTTTTTTTTTTTCACTTTATCGCCCTGGTAGAGTGCTGTGGCATCACACAGCTTATAGCAACCTCCAACTCCTGTGCTTAGGCGAGTCTCTTGCCTCAGCCTCCCGAGCTGGGACTACAGGCGCCTGCTACAACACCTGGCTATTTTTTGTTGCAGTTTGGCTGGGGCTGGTTTTGAACCCGCCACCTGGGTATATAGGGCCTGTGCCCCACCCACTGAGCCACAGGTGCCACCCCAAGTACACTGATTTTAAAATTAAAGCCAAAGGATCAGCTATTTCTTGCTTTGATCAATTTGTAGTATATTAAATACTGTATTTGAGTTTATGCCCCTTTCTTTCTAAAATTGTTTCTTAGTAGATTTTATCATATTTTGCTGAGCATTTGAATTACAGTGGTTATATCTCACATACAGTTTTTGTTTCTGCTCCTTTCTAACCACTGTGTGAAGTATAAAGGGCTCTTTAAATACTACACATTACATAGTCACATTTTAATAAAAGCTGCTTTCTGTATGTTAGAAGTACCTTTAAACAAAGAAGGGGGCGGGGGAGAAACCTGTATGTGTGTATGTTTCCACTAGTTCAGCATGTTTAGATTAAAAAAAATGTCAACTGTAGAAACTTTTAGTAGTAATTCATAAAACAATATAATTTGTGTGTGATCAGAATTATTTTGTAAAACAAATTATTTCACAAAACAGTGACTTTTAAAATATAATAGTTTGTGAAAAAAATAACACAAAAATGATAGTATACTTAATTGATAATCAGAGTAAAGTTTATTCCTATGTAATAAGGAAGCAGAAGATAAGAGGAAAGTATTTTCTGTGAAGGAAATAACTTTTCACTGTCTTTAATGGCTATGCCTTGAGGGGGGTATGTATAGATAAGGTGATAAATAAGGTTCCTAAAATCTCAGTTTGCTAGAAAACAGTATTAATTATTTGGTGCATAATTCTTAGTAATTAACGGAATTCCTTTGTGATGGTGCAAGGGAGACGTTTTTTTAAATCATAAATATGAAGGTAAAGAATTTTTTCTTTTTATTTCTTTTTATTTTCTTGTATTTCTGGTTTGCTCCTTTTTGGAATATTTCTGTAGAATAAAGAAATTCTCAATTTGTATTTATAGCTTCAAAAGAAAACAATTTATGGGCTTTATTTAGTACTATTTAGTACTTTGAAATTTTCAAAGGGTCTGATTGTATTGGTAGACTGGAGGGAAACTTCTCTCATGATTAAATGTTGCTTGCACCCTTCAGTTATGAAGGTGAACTTTCCTTGTCAGGTAAGTTGGTCACACTAATGTTGCACCTTTTCAGTAGAGATAAAAATTGCAGCACCTTGAGATTTCAGCGATTTGCTCTTAGACCATGACAAATTAGTGACGTAACTAGTTAGGGGTAGAAGTCAGCCATGATAATGAAAGGATTAGTTACATTACTGCCTTAAAAATCACTTATTGTTTAATACCTTTTAGATGAGGATGTCTTTCCCTGTTCTTTCTGTGGTTGAGAAAGAAGAACTAAATGACAGAAGAAACAAATGTCTGTAATAAGCAGAATTGGATAGTATACATAGAATTCCATACTATACCAAAAAAAAAAAAAACAAAAAATTTTAAAAGGACAAAATATATATCCTACATTTTTTAAAAAAGCAAAATAAGGCGGTGCCTGTGGCTCAAAGGAGTAGGGCGCTGACCCCATATGCCGGAGGTGGCGCGTTCAAACCCAGCCCCGGCCATAAACTGCAAAAAAAAAAAAAGGCAAAATAAGCTATTTTTATCTTAAAAGATAAAGATATTCCCTTTAATTTTTTGTGTGATTTTTAATAGTTTTTCAGAATACTTCCATACAGTTTACATCATTTGGGTCTTATGAAAACCTTGTAATAGAATTAGGGTAGATTTTGCTCCTGGTTTTATAAATAGTGAAACTGTGTATTACATAGATGAAGTGCTTTGCCCAGGTTTACTTAGGATTATACAGATTATATGACACTTGGAGCTTAAACCCATGTTTTCTGTCTTTTGCTAATATTTTCTGATAGAGTTATGGTCGGTGTTTTGAGCTTTTCTCAATGTCATTGCATAACTAACCTCCCAACTATACCCAGTTAGTGATATACCTAGGAAAAATGTTTTCATAATGATACTAACTCTGAGTGGATCGTTCGAGAAACTTACTCTTTAACTTGACGATTTTTTTCCCCCCTCTGTCCCTTAATTTGTAAGTTATCTAAGTGCCTCATTTCTTTTTATTCTTCACTCTTTTGTTCATTTCATTGCTTGTTTTATTTATGGGCAGATGGAAGATAACATATCCAACATTGCTATTAAGGAAATAAAAGATAAACAGTTTGAAGGAGGGCTTCTATTCTCACTGTTTGTTTTCATGAAAGTTGACATTTGGCTACAGTTACAGCTGTTTGGCTTTGTGTAATAATTAATAAGTTTTCGAGTTACTAAAATACCCTAAAACTTGTTTTGCACAAATTCAGTCCCTGACATTAAACTGTAGTAGTATTCACCAGTTTTATTGAGTACATTATTATTAAATTACAGTTATTATTTTTTGAGATAGTGTCTCAGTCCGTTGCCCTGGGTAGAGGGCAGTGATGCTATCATAGCTCACTGCAGCCTTGAACTCCTGGGCTCAAGGGATCCTCTTACCTCAGCCTCTCGAGTAAGTGGGACTACAGGTGTGTGTCACCGTGCCCAGCTGATTTTTCTACTTTTTGTAGAGACAGGATCTCACTCTTGCTCTTGAACTCCTGGCCTCAAGCTATGCTCCTGCCTAGGCCGTCTAAGTGCTAAGATTACAGGCGTGAGCCACCACTCCTGGACTAGTAAACATTTTTTTTTGAGCACCGTACGGAGAGTTTAGTGTGCCTTGAAGGAGTTAAAGATAAATAATTCTAGTGTAATACTTCATTTAACTAGAAATGATGAAAGTTTAGATTAAGTATTATTAAGACCAAGTAATATTTCATGTGAATGCTTACAAAATATGCAGATTTGCCATTCTGCCTATAATCAGAAAATAAGAAATGTAAAGTACTTAAAAAGAACAAAAAGTTTAATACAAATTTTTTTCAAATACAGGTTTTTGGCAAATATAGTATTTTGAGAATACTGCTTTAATACATATGGTCCCTGTTTTAAAAATAAGTTAATGGTGCCATTTGAAATTCATAGTACTTTTGCAAAAGATGATCATGTAACATTTAATTTAGTATTTTGTCTTAATCAGCATTTTATCACCATTTTCTTACCTGTTGTGAAAATTAAAATTCTTCTTTTGAAATTTTAGACATAGTCAAAAATTCTATCATTACAAAGCCTTTTAAGTGCCTATTTAATATTAAATTTACATTTTATTATTTTAAATAGCTTATTATGAGACTTTAATATTTGAATATTGCACTAGTAGTCATAATCATTGCTAAAATAATGTTTTTATATATCTAATGCAACATAAATTGTACTTTTTAAAATTTCTTATACTTTATCTTAAAACTATCTAAATTGTAACCAAATCAAATGTTTGAATTTGGGAATTGAGGCAAAAAATAGAAAGTTTCTTTTATGTTTAAATAATCCCCTAATTTACTTTATTCCAAAAACTTATAAATGGATTCTCAGTTTGCAAGTGGTATTCTCCAGAGAAACTTATGGAATTATTCTTTTTTATTGGTAGCTTTCATCTTAATTAAGAGATCTGAATAATAAAAGCAATTAGGGAGTGGGTGTTGAGTTAATTTTTGTTACTTTGAAGAGTCTAACAAGTAAGGTGATGTTTTAACAGAGGCCACCATGGTGGAGCATGATGTGGATGAGACAGTCCCTTTACTCTCCCTCCACTTTGTTTTCTCATCTGTAACTAAGAATAAAACCGTTAAGAAGCATCTATTAGAAAAAACTTTATGGTGTTTTTTTTCCTTTTTTTAAATTTTAAATGAATGAGAGGAGGAAGCTAGGGAAAACATTGTAGAGAAAATCATAAACATAAGATAACTTTATTCTTTAAAAAAAAATCTTATATTCTAGGCTTTAAGTATTGATCTTCATTCTTCTAAAAACCATATCAGTTGTTTCGCTATGTTTCAGCTGAACAGTTTTTTACATAACTTTATAATATTCAGGTGACAAGTAGTATGCATTTGGACAGTTTATTGAAATATGTAGTTAATATTAAAAATGTTCCAAACTAGTTGCGTATAACTTAGCAAGCGCTTACTAAGTCTGTCATTGACAGGAAATAAACATCAGTGTAGCTTTGTTTTGAGGAGAGTTACTCTAAGCTTTAAAAAGTTCCATACTCCAATTAGGTGCTAAACAATGGTTAAATTATTCCCAGAAATAACTTGAAAATGTGTGCAAACCCTCTGGAATGATGTTGAGGGCCTTGTAATATTCCCATTCCCTGAAAAAGGTAGGCAAGTTTAGAAGTTTACGGTAACCTTAAATGTTCCTCAATGTAAAGTTGTTTTTGGCCCTTTTTTTCCATTAAATTATCTCAGTATAGCTAAGTTTTAACTACAAGTTTAACTACATGAATATTAATTTAAAAAATGAGACTTTCCCATTTCTTAATACTATTTGAATAATAAATAGTAAATAAAAGATGTTAAGAGTGGGATTTATAGACCCCAGTGTTTCATGTACAGCTTTCTTCATATCTCTGACACTTTTTGCTTTATCTCTTATTATTTTCTTCTCTATAGCCCTAGCTGTGTTTGTCTGTCTGTCTCTCTATTTCTGTCATGTTATTCAAAGCTGTAGTTTGTTGCCCTCTTTATGTGGTTTTGATTTCAGTTGCAGAGTATAAGTCTCTTGCTGGAAAACAGTTTCACTGAATTTGATTTTTGCTTCACTTCTGTTGTTTCATGTTTAAATTTCAGATAACAGTTTTTATTTAAAGTTTTTCTTATTTTTATAATTGTTCTCTTAACCTTTCTTTTACTTAAGAGATTTTTTTTAAAGTTCCAGTGTCCACTAATCCAGAACAATATATTTCTCCTTGCAACGTTCCAAATGAGCAGAGACTGCCAATCTACCACTTAGAATTTTTAAACATGCATACTCCTTCTGATATTAATATGTTCTCAGTGTGACCTATAGAATTGGAGCATCATGGCTGTGTGTATCTAGGAAATGGGAGAAAGAGAAGCCAAAAATAGGTATAGCTCATATTGTATTATCACTTACGAATCAGGATTTCAAGAGTTCCTCTTTTTCTCTCTCTCTCTCTATCAGTCTATCATCATCTAACAAGATAATGTCATAGATCTATACTCTCTGTGTTAAAAGGACTCTGATACTTCCAGTCCTTGTTTCATCTTCTTTGGGTAAGGAATTACCTTCAATCTTCTGGTCATAAACTTCAGTTAATGTCACTTTCTTTCAGGTTCTGGAGTTCTTTAGAGTCTGTCTCTTTTTTTTTTTTGTCTATCTTGGTACCAAAGACATATCTTAAAATTGGTTGCCATGAGTATGAATTTGTCTCTCCAGCTTATCCTACTATTATTTGGTGAATTACTTTTATGTAGTAATTATTTGACACAGTACATGACCCACAGTCACAAGGGGTTTTGAGATTTGATGATTAAAAGGGAAGAGCATTTGAAAATATACAGAATGTGAACATGCAGATTAAGATATTTTGATTAGCAAATATTTGTTTATATTGTATTAAGCCCAAATTTTAAGGACTGCTGGAAGAATAGGACATGGTGCTTGGTTTTAGCCAATTTGTAGTTAAGTTGGGGAGATATATATATATCTTAAGAGATAAATATTGATAATAGTTTCCAAGTGATAGCATAACAAAAGCAAACAGTTACTATATATAAAGTGTAGTGTTCACTTTAGGGTGGATGATCAGAGAAGATTCTGTTGAAGAGGAAGAATAGGAATTAGTATGCCTTAAAAGATATATAGAAATTGAGACATTAAGAAAGAGAATGAATTTTATAAGTAAGAGGACCATTATAAGCAATAAAGTAAATGTTAAGACCTGTTCGTGGAGTAATTTAGAAAGTTTGTTTGGAATAGATTTTAGAAATAATGGATGATAAGACAAAAAGCATAAATTGACATGGATTTTTGATTGCCTCAAATGATTTCATAAGCATAAAAATGTGAACCTAGAGAGAGTTGGGTTGATTATGGGATAGTCTAGAATCTAAGAGAAAAATAGTTTGGTTGCCAGTAGTATTATTTCATATCTGAAATAGGATCAGTGTAAGGAGAACTGCTTTTCTTAGTGAAGTCATAATGAAAAATTGTAAGAGTAGGTAGTAGGGAATTTGTGAAGAAAAAATGATACGTAAGACTTGGTGGTTTATGACTGATGGAGGGATTGGGGCTGGGGAGTGACAGGGAGGAAAGATTTAGTATGTTTGGGATGTTGTGTCTGGGTGACCTGGACACCAGTGTTATTAATGAATGTATGGATGCCATGCAGAAGAACTGTTTGTTTGTTTTTTTTTTTTTTAAGTTAATTTATATCCGTATTTATTTTCTTGGACTACTTTTGTGGAAATGGCCATCCAGAATACTAGAGATAAAATACTTACAGGGCGTAGGAGGAGAGAGGAAACAATGTTGAAGTATTTCATATAGAATGAAGCTTGAGTCCTCATGGAGACAGAGGGCAGGGTAGAGAGGTTAGAAGTAAACTTAGAGAAATATTCATATTTAGCAGAAGGAAAAGAGATCACTACTCCTAGAGAGTGTATCAGCAAGACCCAATGCAAATGCTGTGTCAGAGAGACCAAAGGGGAATAAGCAAGTTTAAAGTATTACTGTCCTAAGAAATCAGTATGGGGCGGTGCCTGTGGCTCAGTGAGCAGGGCGCCAGCCCCATATACCTAGGGTGGCGGGTTCAAACCCAGCCCCAGCCAAACTGCAACAAAAAAATAGCCGGGCGTTGTGGCGGGCGCCTGTAGTCCCAGCTACTAGGGAGGCTGAGGCAGGAGAATCGCCTAAGCCCAGGAGTTGGAGGTTGCTGTGAGCTGTGTGACGCCATGGCACTCAACTGAGGGCAATAAAGTGAAACTCTGTCTCTACAAAAAAAGAAAAAAAAAAAAAAAAGAAATCAGTATGGATGGCTTGGTGCCCATTGCTCAGTGGTTAGGGTGCTGGCCACATACAGCAAGGCTGGCGGGTTCGAACCCAACCCGGCTTGCTAAACAATACTGACAACTGCAACAAAAAAAATAGCTGCAACCCCACCCCTTGTGACGGGTGCCTGGAGTCCCAGCTACTTGGGAGGCTGAGGCAAGAGAATCCCTTAAGCCCAAGACTTTGAGGTTGCTGTGAGCTGTGATGTCAAGGCACTCTACCCAAAGCACAGAGTGAGACTCTGTCTCAAAAAAAAAAAAAAAAGAAAAGAAAAGAAAGAAATCAGGATGGATAAACCAAGTGCTTAAATTTGAAAATGAGTTATTTATTTTGGTAATATTTTTCTTTTCATGGAAATCTGAAGATTTTCAGATTTTTCAAAATCACTTTTATGTAACAGATTGCCTTCGTTTTATGTAGTAATTTGATCCACTGCTTTTTGTCAAGCCAGGAATAGTAATGTCATTTTGTTGCCAGTTATTTTAAATGGCTAACCTCAGTTCATACGTAATAATACCTTAAGTTAAAGAATTTTCAATTAAAAAAAAAGATTCAGTAGCAGTCCTACAGTTTTTCCTAGTTATTTATTCTGGATTTCTAGAATGTGGATTGTTTCTTTTAAGATGCAGTCTTCATTTGTATAGTGAATATAGTATTGATTAGAAGATAGCCAAAGCATATTTTAAACATATGTGTGAGTCTTTTTCTCAATATTTAGTGTACATTCTTAATTAAGTGTATTTTCCCCCATGTCAGTAAACTCTAATCTAAAGGTTCTTTATACATAAAGGACTTTCTACATGTAATTCTTAGTATAAACGCTATTTCTCAGCTGTTTGATTCTTGGTATATGAGTCTACCTCATAAAATTATTAGGGTATTTTAAAAGATGCATTAAAATGTTGGAGTATTTTCTAGGTTAGATGCTCTCTTTTAATCAGTAGTATATTTTTAATAATTGATTAATACAAAAAATATGTTCCCGTTTACAGAATACAGCCTTATCTTTAACTTTCCTACTTTGAGATAAGGTCTTTTAGAAGTGCATCTCTTATCAGCTATATATAATTTTTTGTGATTAATATAATTTAGACCCTGGAGTCTGCATTTCTAGTGCTTTTAATATACTTTATTTCCAGATCTGTCTAGATTTTTCAACAAACCTTCCTGAATATCAGATGACAGGATTTTACAAGTAGGTAGGACTTGAGCTATCGTTTAAAATTTCTCTGTTATTCCATAGACAATTGAGGTGATTTGCGCATTACTCTTGGAGGTCTTAGACCTCTTTCCTCTATCCGTTAAGTATTCATCTTTCAATTTCACAAACATTATGCTAGGAGTTAGGTATAGTGCCCTCTCTTAGAATGCTTTCAATATAATTAATAATCCTATCATTATTAAAGCTTTTACCTCATACATTTTTTTTTTTTTTTTTTTTGGCCGGGGCTGGGTTTGAACCCGCCACCTCCGGCATATGGGACCGGCGCCCTACCCGCTGAGCCACAGGCGCCGCCCACCTCATACATTTTTGTAGTAACTTAATTTTTTTTAAGTTCAGTATACATTTCTAAACTAACAAGTTTATACCACTCCTTTTTTGATAATATTTCTAGAATTCTTTAGTCAATATAAGAATTTTCTAGTTAGGAAGTCATTATTTTAACATATTTGATCTTCTCATTCCTGCTTTAAAAAATCCTTTATCACAATTGCTGAATTCTTTTTAAGTTTTTGCTGTTGTTAACATATGCTAGCCATGGATTATCTCAGCTATTCTTTTTGTCATTTAAAGTATATGAATTTTATTATGTGGTCTTTACTTATGTCCCAACTAATATACAGGAAGTATACTTGATTTTATTAGAGAAATAGTTCACATAGAATGCACTTATTTTGAAAATTTATTTCTTACTAATTTTACTCTGTTTTCTAATTATTTTACTACAACATGCAGTTAAGTGCTAGCGTAAGCTATAAGCTGTATTAAATTTTATGTTGACTCATTTTCTTGCTGTTGCTGTACATTTAATATTATGTCAGAGTCATACACCTTTCATAGGGCAGAGAGGACATTTTTTTTTTCTTTTGTTTTTTAAGACTAGGGTATTTTTAGTTATATAGGGAAAGTAAAATTGTTTCCTATTTTGTATCATGAGCCGTTTGGAAAGCCTAGTTGGCATTTTGTAAGTATGGGTTTTTATTGTCTGAGGAGCTTGTTAATGATAAATGTGGTTTTTTACTTAGTAAGGTTAGAAACAAATTCTTTTAAATCTACTTAAAGATTCTTTATGAAGCCCCAGATGCCTTTAATGAACATTAGTTTGTCCAAATAATAAATTTTTCCTTTTTTCTGATAGGATCAAAATGTACTTTTATGCCCTCCATCTAAAAGCCACTTGGTGTTAAACCAATGCCTTATAACAAGAAAATTGATGCCTTCTTGCCATATTGACAATGGAATTGTTATACACACGTATGGCACAGTGATTTTAAATATGATTGCTATTTTTTCTTTGCTGTTTTAGAGTTTTATAAGTTTCAACTCTCCTAAATGATTCTTTCAGAGATCTACTAACTGTAAATATGGCAACATTGGTAAATATTATGAGTATAGGATTTGTTTGTTCCCCCTCCTCCCTAAAAAGAAAAAAGGTGTTTAGAAGAAGATTGCTTAAACCTCACAGGAAGGACGCTTTGCTTATCCTTGTGCTACCCTGTACAGGAGTGCTACGCCGATCCCCTTTGTCATTGCTGAGTCGGACCTCTTGTCAAGTCCCTTCTCTGTGTGTCTGTATACTTAAATCATGATCTTAGACTACAGTAGTATTACAGTTCTGAAAACAGGTATTAGAGTGGATTTATAAAATAGTTTTTTTCTTTTCTTTTATCTTCTGTGAAGTTTTGTAAGAACCGAGATAAATCATCTTAACACATGAGTGAGGCAATTTCAATTTTGAGTTTTTAATGTAAAAGTTTATTTAGTGGTGAACTTTGTTCATGTGGTTACTTATAATACTTCATGTAACTGTTTTTATGTGAGTAGGAACACATTGAAAAATAAAGAATTAAATCCTGATGTTTCTACTTACAATCTTTCCCTTTTTGGCCTAGGCAGCTGTATGGCTGCTAATGCCCTCATGTTAATTGGGAGAAAAGGTTCCATTCTTCCTTGGTTTTGAATTGTTTTAATGTAGAGCTGGAATCAGTTAGCTTCCTCAGCTATCTTATCATTCTGCAACTTTCTTCATAGCCAAATCCTGCTTCTTTATGATTTCATTATGAGGAATTTTTGAGTGTATTAGACATTAGTTAAGTTTACTAGTTTTCTTTAATGTGATTTATTTAAAGAGAAGCTGTTCTTTTCTGTTATTGTGCGTTAATAAGCACCATTATACACATTTCTTCCTTTCCTCAAGCCAAAGAAAACTAGGTTCTTTTTTGAGGCAGTCCCATTTGTGGTATATTATTAACTTCTTAGTCAGAACCTTCCTTTTGTGGTGATATTTTTCTCTTTCAACCAAAGTACAAACCTGTGAGAATCAACTGTTCTTCTTCTGAATTTTAACTCAACTCTGTAGTTAGTGAACTATACATTCATCCTTATGCCAGATTTTTAATACCAAAGAAAGAAAATTACCACTTTTCTCTTTCAAGCATTTCCTGGGATATTACAAATAAAACTCAATTTGTTCTAGATCAGTGGATACCGGAACAGAAAGGAGGTATTTCTTACCTGATAATGTGTGTGTGTTCCGATTCTGCTAATCCAGACATCCAATTGCATTTGTTGAAAATCATCCTTAGTTGTTATTTGTTAGGGAGTCAACTCCCTATTTTAGTTGTTTCTAAAATTCAGCCCCTAGATGTGCTTTAGATAGGGTAGCATTTTTGCCTCTTTCAGAATACTGCTAAAGAAGTTTTCAACTGGAACATAGTCTGAAGAATCACTGAGAGCAAAAAATTCAGAGTGGTGATTGGCCACCTCTGTTTGATTGACAGGTTGCAGGGAGAAACCCATTCGTTCTGGATTAACGGAACTGGAAAACAGAAAACAATTATCAGGTAAAGAAAACCTTTTCTTTAACCTTTGAAATTCACCATTTAAAAGATGAGTCAGACCACTAGGGAATTATAACTAAAAAGAATAAAATTTAGAGTCAGGTGAGCAGTGATCGCTGGCTACTTCCAGGTATTATCCAGAAAGCCTCCTCAGTTGCTACGTCACTAGTGTTTGGAGAAAGAGTATGATTGAATGAAGATAGACGGAATGTAAGGGACAATTAAATTTTAAATCTGGGTTTACAACATGAAGCAGAGTTTTATGGGTGGGGGAGATTGGTGTTCTTGTATTTTCTGAATTGTGTCTGGTCTGTGGATAGAGTATTTTGTTTTTCAAGGCTACGAATCTGGCAATTTTCATAAATATCCACAAATTTGATTACTGTACTATGCTTGTTATATTTAATCTTCGCTTCATTAGGATGTATTCTTATACATCTTTTATCATATAATAATAATAGTGACCGGTTCTTTATGCTTCAATTGCAGTTTTTTTTATTATTGATTTAAATATATTTCAGATTGAAGGCCAAGGACATGGTGCAGTATTTGACTGCAAATGCTCTCCTGATGGTCAGCATTTTGCATGCACAGACTCTCATGGACATCTTTTAATTTTTGGCTTTGGGTCCAGTAGCAAATATGACAAGGTATAGTATGATGAACATATATATAATGTCATTATTTTAATCCATGGGTGCTTAGAGTTTTCTTTTCTTTTCTTTTCTTTTCTCTTCTTTTCTTTTCTTTTCTTTTCTCTCTCTCTCTCTCTTTCTGAGAGAGTGAACGAGGATCAGCGTTTTTGTGTGTAGCATGAAGTTTAAAGATGTAACATTTTGGAAAGAAGGGTGAAGATTGCATGGTTTTTGTAATAGACATGTGTGTATATATATATATATGCACATACACACACACACATATATATGAAGGAATAACTTTTTACTTATCCTGATGGAGCAATTTTGTGAGTTCTTTACTTGGGGTATGTAAGGTGAGGATAAAAGATGTCCATAGCATGGCTCTTTTAAATTATGTTTTGTTTATATAGATACTATGTATTTATTGAGAGTATAAACTTGTGGCTTTCATGTGGTTCTCAAAACTGTATAACCTATTAATGGTAGCTAGTTAATGTTAACCTGTCTCTCTCTGTCTCTCTTTTATTTTATTTTAATTTTTGAAATGGAGTCTTGCTAGTTTATCCAGGCTAGCTTTGGACCCCTGTCCTCAAGCAATCTTCCTATCTCAGTCTCCTGCGTTGCTAGAATTACAGGTGGTGTCACTGTACCTAGCAATTAAAGACTTAAGAATTAAATTGCTAATTTGTAGTGCAGTCATATAAAAGGTTAAGATAGTAAAAATGGAATAGTTTATCATTTAGTTTAAGAAATTTTAAATTAGGCTTGGTGCTTGTACTCAGTGGCTGGGGTGCCAGTCACATGCAGTGGACCTGGCGGGTTCTAATCCTGCCCGAGCCTGCCAAACAATGACAACTAAAAAATAACTGGGTATTGTGGTGGTTGTCTGTAGTCCCAGCTACTTGGGAGGCTGAGGCAAGAAAAAAGTTTGAGCCCAAGAGTTTGAGGTTACCTTGAGCTATGATGCCATTGCACTCTACCGGGGCTGACAAAGTGAGACTCTGTCACAAAAAATAAATAAATAAAAATTTTTTGAAGGAAGAAAATTTAAATTAATAAAATTTTGAAGTTATAGATGTGTGTCAGTGTGAAGTTCATATTAATAATTTTATGTTATCTGGCTCGGTGCCTATAGCTCAGCGGCTGGGGCGCCAGCCACATACACCAGAGCTAGTGGGTTCAAATCCAGCCTGGGCCTGCCAAACAACAATGACAACTATAACAAAAAAATAAAAATAGCCGGGCATTGTGGCGGGCTCCTGTAGTCCCAGCTACTTGGAAGGCTGAGGCAATAGAATCCCTTAAGCCTAAGGGCTGTGAGCTGTGACACAGCACGCTACTGAGGTGACAAAGTGAGACTCTGTCTCTAAAAATAGTAATAATAATTTTATATTATCTTTAAAAATTTAGAAAAAATAGGCTCGGCGCTCATTGCTCAGTGGTTAGGGTGCTAGCCACATACAACAAGGCTGGCAGGTTCGAACCCAGTCCAGGCCAGCTAAACAACAATGACAACTGCAACAAAAAAAATAGCTGGACATTGCACCGGGTGCCTGTAGTCCCAGCTACTTTGGAACCTGAGGCAAGAGAATCACTTAAGCCCAAGAGTTTGAGGTTGCTGTGAGCTGTGATGCCATAGTACGACATAGTAAGACACTTGTTTCAAAAAGAAAAAAAGAATTTAGAGAAAATAGTTCTTAACTCTTAGAAAATCTTAACTTTTAAAAAATATCATTAATACACTGTTCACACTGATCTAGGGATTTAAGATAAAGCATAGTAGTTCTATGAAAGTAAAAGTCCTGCTAACTACTTTATGCCCAGATTTGATTTTACCATTTAATTTCAAATTGAATTTTGAATAACTTATTTTTAACAATATCTTTTTACATAGTAGTCCCCCTTATCCACAGAGGATGTATCAAAGGCTCCCAGTGAATGCTTGAAAGCACAGATAGTACCAAACCCTGCGGGCACTATAATTTTTCCTATATAGTCATGGTGGATGTAGTGTACACGGATAGTGTGGATATACTGGACAAAGGGATGATCTGTGTCCTAGGTGGGATGGTATGAGATTTCAGTCCAGCTCACAGTTCAAAACTTGAGTTGCTTAGTTCTTGAACTTTTTTTTTTTTTTTTTTTGAGACAAAGTCTCACTATGTTGCCTTTGGTAGAGTGCTGTGCCTTCACAGCTCACAGCAGCCTCAAACTCTTGGGCTTAAGCGATTCTCTTGCCCCAGCCTCCCAAGTAGCTGGGACTACAGCCACCTGCCACAACGCCCAGCTATTTTTTGTTAGTGTTGTCATTGTCGTTTAGCAGGCCCTGGCTGGGTTTGAACCCACCAGCTCCAGTGCCTATGGCCAGTGCCCTAACCACTGAGCTACAGGCACTCGGCCAAGTTCCTGAATTTTTTATTTAATATTTTCAGACACTGGTTGACTGCGGGTACCTGAAACTGCAGAAAGTACAATTGTGGATAAAGGGGAACTATTAAGTATGTGTAGTCTCATCCCTGTTGCAGAGAAAATTTTAAAAATGCACTTTTCTGATCATAAAATTGAACGTAGAAAATACAAGTGCTTGTTTATAATTAAATGCAGGAAATATTTTTTAATTGTTGCTTAATACCACAATGTATATTAATATATCTCATTACAGATGCTATAGGTTTTTACCATATTTGTTTCTCATTGGAGATGTTGTACATTTTTATTTTTTCCTGTTTTTAATGTACATTTCTTTATACAGATTGCAGATCAGATGTTCTTTCATAGTGATTATCGGCCACTTATCCGTGACGCCAACAACTTCGTACTGGATGAGCAGACGCAGCAAGCCCCTCACCTCATGCCCCCCCCTTTTCTGGTTGATGTTGATGGTAACCCTCATCCGTCAAGGTACCAGAGGTTGGTTCCTGGCCGCGAAAACTGCAGGGAGGAGCAGCTCATCCCTCAGATGGGAGTAACTTCTTCAGGTTGGTGCTCATTTTCAGAGATAACCAAATTTTTTCTTTCCCACTGAATAAAATTGCCAAGTTAAAAAAAAAATGTGTCTTTGATTATTTTAAGCAAAGAAGTAGAAGTATTGTTTTACTCAGGTCTTTAAGGTAATTAAGGAACATTAGAGATTTAAAGCAATAATTTTGGTGTATAGGGTCTAATAAGGTAGTGTTTGGTATGAGACAAGTAAGTTCATTCTGTGATGTTCATTGAGAACCTCTAATGCTCCTGACATCTGCTGAGCCCTGGGTTTTCCATAGTGAGAAACAAACATGATTATTGGTCTCGTGGAGTAGGTTAGACAGATTAATAAACACAGTTATAAACAAAGTTGTATTAAAGAGAGCAGTAATATGTTGTGAGAGATAGGACTAGACAGCTTATTCACATAGAAGATTGTTTTAAGAAGTAGTATGTTTTTAAAGGTTTATAAGAAGTAAGATGGGGTGAAGAGGATTGAGCTGTTTAGTGAAGTGTAATGATTACGAAAGTCAAATTAGTTGAAGAATTGAATGGGAGTAAAAGGGAGATGAAGTCTACAGACTTCTCTTCCCCTCTCCTTTTTATTTTTAAAAGGCCACTTTGTCAACTAGGTTGGAACTCGGGCTCAAGCAATCCTCCCATTTTAGTCTTCCATGTAATTAGGACTACAGGTGTATGCCACCACCCATGACTCATTTTTTGAGTATTTTTTTTTAGAGACAATGTTTCCCTGGGTTATTTTGCCCAGGCTGGTCTCAAATTCCTGGCTTCAAGTAATCTTCCAGCGTTGGCCTCCCAAAGTGCTGGATTGTAGGCATGAGCCGTCATGTCTGCTTTTCTCCCCCTTTTTGAGAAAAAATGTAGAACTAATTTATTAAATAAAAATAATGGAGAGGTTCTGTAAAAAAGATTAACCCACTTCTGTCATTATTAATCTTCCTGTTATATTTTAGATTAGAAAAATACTTACGAAAATATTTTAAGTTCTAGGCTCATTTATAACAGATAGAATCTTTAAGTAGATTTTGTGATGAGGCATTTCTCAGTAATGAATTTAGATTCTGTAAACAGCATAAAAAAATCAGTCTCATTGCATTATAGCAAACCCATGTATTATTTGTCTTAAAGGATTTGTTATGACATTGCAGTGAAGATGAGAGGGTTGGATAAAAAAGGGCTACTCTCAGAATTAGACCTGCTCGCTTTGAATGGAGGGTTAGGAAAAGCATTAGAGGAATTGGCCCTGCTGCACTTGTAGAAGTGGGGCAGTCTATCTAGCAGACTTGAATATCTGGAGTATGTAAGCCTAATGTGTCTCCCTCAGTACGTGAACATAGCATGAACTCACACATCTGAGAACAAGTAGTATTTAAGAATTCTACCGAGGTGTTCAGATAGGAGAAGTCTTCCTAGTAGAGAAATAGTTGTTGTAGGACTGAAAATGTCTTTTGGAGAAGAATTGGCAAGTATCAAATTGTACTCAGCTCTCAAAATGGGTATGCAGACTGGCATTTCAGGGAATAGGGAAATAAGCAAAAGACTAATCTGTTAAAGTCAGTGCTACTTACATATTAACATTTTTACCTTCTTTCTCCATTTAACAGTTTGTAAAAGGCTTTCATAAATAATCTTATTTTGCCTTATACCTATGATATTCCAATCCTTGAAGTCGGGAGAAAGGAAATGTAAGAGTATTGTGTCGTGGAGTCACAGAGACACAAACCTCAGCTCCCATTCTCAGTCTTCTTTATTGTTCTTTTTTCTGTATAAAGTAGGTATGATCTTAAAAATAGATACCTGTTATTAGTATCCACAAAAGAACCCACAGCAATAATAAGGCTGCGTATTGACTCCCAAGGTTCCAATTCACAGAATTGAATAAAAATCCTTTCTGTCATTATTTTAGACTTAAGGAGTATAAAAATAGTTAATATAAAAAGAAAAATACTCTCTTAAAAATTATAGTATTATTACTAATTATAGTATTTACTTGCAAATCTAGATCTGTAATAAAATTTATCTTGAGAAAGCTCTTAGAGTTAAGAAGGTAAAAATAGATTTTGGTTATTGTAATATTAAATTGGCTTGAATGTAGTTTTATTACATTGATGCTAGACTTTCAATGCACTTCCTCACTTGTAAACTTGAACTGTGCCAATCTGCAGCGATGACATGGTTTTCCAGCAGCAAACTAGTAAAGAAGTGTTTTATGGACATTGGAACTTTACCTCTGCTTTTACCACATTCTGGCTTTGTGATCATGAACAAGTTATTTTGTCTATTTTATGTATTTAGTTTTTGTCGTCTTTATAAAAATGAAATAGTATTTTGTATTTAATACATGTAATTACCCTTTCTTTGTATCTTTCTTACTATTACTTCATTTCAGAGTATCCTTGATACGTTCTCTTTCAATTTAAGCCCACCCTAAAATTCTGACCTGGTCAATTCTTACATAGCTGCACATTTGATATTAATTATTCCCTTCTCTACTGTGTTGTGGTAATATTTTCTGCATATTTTATGACACTTTTCCTTTTATTATTTTTTCAGCGGTGTTGAACATTTTTTCATGCTGAACATTGTGTTAACATTTTTTTTTTTTCCCGTCAGAGTCTCACTTTGTCCACCTGGGTAGAGTGCTGTGGTGTCATAGCTCACAGTAACCTCAAACTCCGGGGCTCAAGTGATCCTCTTGCCTCAGCCTCCCAAGTAGCTGGGACTACAGGCACCCGCCACCACACGTGGCTATTTTTTAGAGACGGGATCTCACTCTTGCTCAGGCTGGTCTTGAACTTAGGAGCTCAAGCAATCCCCTGCCTCGCCTCCTAGATTGTGTTAGATTTAGAGAATATAAAGGTAAAATAGTTCATGCTTTTGACGGGCTAATTTGGCTTCCTTTATGCTATGTATTGGGCTAAATGCTAAGATATGTGATTGTTTAAGGAACTGAGAGACCATAGCAGCTAATTCTTTCAGAGGTTGTTTAGGAAGATTTTACAGAAGAAATGATTGCTGCTAAATAGCCATTCAGTTGATGCTTTAAGGATAAGAGTTTATGTTAATTTTTAAAGTCGGGCCATCATGTTCAAAAGTTTCAAAGATAAAAGGTATTTTTTGGTTAGGGTAGAAGAGTCAAGTGATTCTGTATGACTGGTATAGGTGGGAGTTGATGATAGAAAAATAGGAAAGGTGAAAATACAGCAAGTTCGTCCCTAGTTAAGAGACTTTGTACCTTTTGCCTTCTGTCAGATGTGCTCCTTTAACTCTTCGTGTGGCTAATTGAAGCCTCAGCCCAAATGCTTGCTTCTCAAAGAGGACCAGCTTCTTTGACTTCTCTCACTCACTAAGGGTAGTTCTTTCTCACTACCTTTTAAACACCTCTGCATTTATCTGCAGTGATACGTTTACTTCTTCCATTGGGATGTCAGCTCCCTGAAAGGCAGGGACCTCGATGTTCCTTACTCACCACTGGAGCCCCAGTACCTGGCATAGGTCCTAATACAGAGTAGACACTTCAGAATTTGTTGAATAATTGAAACTGTAAAGTCCTTAAAAGGAAGTGAGTTTTTCTTTTGAAAAGAAACTAGGAACTAAGTGGAAAATCTTGGTTACTACTTACTAGATGTATGACTTTGAACAGTTACTTTGCTTTTCTTACTTGTAAGGTGGAGTGAATACATGCCTGTGTACCTAACTGAGTTACCATAAAGATTATGGATTTCTGAGTCACGTTGCACATTTAGTAAAAGTTAGCCATGATCCTCTTCATCATTTTTAATAAATTAAGATGAGCAGGGTTTTTTTTTTTTTCTCTTCCCATTATTTACAATTGATCATTTTAGGTCTTTTGCCCAAGCAAAATTTATATTATTCTGAACTCATAAGTGAAGAGTAAAATGGTTTAAATAGTGACTAAAGTATCCCTAGTATTTCGTGTTGTTTTGTATAGGACTGAACCAAGTTTTAAGTCAGCAAGCAAACCAGGAGATGAGCCCGCTGGACAGCATGATTCAACGGCTGCAGCAGGAGCAAGACCTGAGACGTTCTGGGGAAGCAGGCGTCAGCAACACCAGCCGAATAAGTAGAGGTAAGCAGGGATTTTATTTTAAGTGAAGTATTAAAATATTTGAAACTCTTCATAAACTGCCTGCAGTATAGAAGTGATCAGATAAATTGTAGTACTTCTATAAAAGGAATAATGCTATCAGAATAATCAAGGTTTTGTAGAATATTTAATGACCCAAGAAAATCGTTCATAATAGGAGATTTCAACTTACGGCTAATGAATTTTTAATATGTATAGTTATCTAGATTTTTTTATATTAAACAGGTAGAAATTAGAACATTTTCAAAAATCTGTCTTTTCAATACTTCATGAAACTCAAAGCCACATTCTCGAACATCTCATCACCCTTATTGTATATTATTAAACTTTAAAAGTTAAAGGAAACTTCATGAACTATAAAGTTTATCTGTTTTTGCTTCCTACGACGTTTTCCTAAAAAATTCTTTGCATTTCGTTAAAGCAATGATTTTATATCCTTGGGGCTTAATAATTCATGGTCATGATTCATTGACTTGCTTAATCGGCTGAGTAACTGTGTTTTCTTTTTGTTGAACTTTGCTTATGGTTTAGTTCCTGATTTCATACTTTTAATTATTTACCACAATATGAACTTTTATGTGTAAGTGTAAATTTCTGTTTAAACTAATGGATAAAGGTCTATAAATAGAGCTTACTATGCTAACTTTTCCCCTTAGGCTCTGTAAGTTCTACCTCCGAGGTTCATTCACCACCAAACGTAGGCCTGAGGCGTAGTGGACAAATTGAAGGTGTGCGGCAGATGCACAGCAATGCACCACGGAGTGAAATAGCCACAGAGCGGGATCTTGTAGCGTGGAGCCGGAGGGTGGTAGTACCTGAGCTGTCGGCTGGCGTAGCCAGGTAAGGGAGTGTCAGTTATTATGTACTATACTTGCTTGTATTCCTTTTGAGTTACAGTCTAAAAATACCTTTTAGCTCTGCAATATCTTTTAAATTTATCTGAAAGGCTAGTATTTTAAACTATTAACTACTGTAGAAAAATTGAATTTCTAAATATTTGTTACTTTCTAGAATGATTTATATAAATGTTGAGAATGGGGTTTGTTATGGTGAACAGGATAGAATCAGAAATTTGGGTTGACCAAATAGGAGATTTATTGAGTAGTAGTGTATTTAAATCTTAAAGCATCTTTATAAAGTTTGTTATAATCACTTAAGTTTTTAGATGGATTTCGGCTAATCATTCACACCAGGCATAAAGTTTCACAGGCATAAGAAAATATTTATTGGTAAATATATAAATTTTTTTGTATATCAAACGATAGCTTTTTTTATTTTTTTTTTGCTGTTTTTGGCCGGGGCTGGGTTTGAACCCACCACCTCCGGTATATGGGGCTGGTGCTCTACTCCTTTGAGCCACAGGCACCGCCCTCAAATGATAGCTTTTTAAAACAGTATACAGATATGAATTAAAAGGTATTGATTTGATAAAATCCTATTCTCACAGTTCATGCTATGAAATAAATACATCTACTTCCTTTTGACTCTTCAGGCATGAAATCCCTGAGGACAGTCATATGAAACAGTTAGTACTGACTTCTGTTTATGGAGTGTGTTCTGAGTGTGATGATCACAATGAATAGTAACTAGATAATTAAAATAATTTAAAAAAATTTTTTTAAAATTTCAGGTTGATACAGTGGTACAAACGAACAGGTTACAATGTTTAAAGATGTGTAAATCTTATTGTTCACATAAGTTATGCTTTTTGATGGGAAAACACTTTAAATTTGTGTTAGGATTTAGAATTTGATATACATCTAAGAGATAAATTTGGTCAATAACTTTATCTTATGATATATATGGTCAAATATACTTAATAAAAAATTAATTGGATTGTTTGGGCGCGAATTATCCTGAGTGAGGCTCCCGGAAGGGTTCCTGAGAAACTAGTGATCAAGATGCCTGGTAAACCACATGTTTCCAAGAAAAAGTCTCAGTAGTTAAAAAGAAATTCAAAAAGAAAAACTGATGATGAGGAAGAGTTGTCAGAGAAAAAGGTTAGAAACACAGGAAAAAGAAATAAAAATCATCCAAACCATCTGTCTTCTGAAGGACAAAGCATATTAATATTAAAACAGATAAAGATAGCACCCAACAAAAGGAAAATCTGGCAACCACTTTCAAAAAGTAGCAGAGAATATTTGCAAACAATAATGGAATCAGTAATAATAACAATTTTAAGTAATAGTAGTTGAGCAAAAGAAGAAATACAGTATCATCTCAACTTCCTGAAAAAAAGATTGCTACAACTTTGTGAAACCCTGAATGTCCCTCCTGAAAAGCTGAAGGATATAACTCCTGTGTCAAGTCTACTGGGTGTGGAAAGGGCACGGGAGCAAGCTAAGAAAGAAGGTCTGGTGTTATTGCAGGAAGAAATAGAAAAAATGGTAGAGACTGCAGAATTGATGACTAATGATATTCAGAGCCTAAAGAACAAAATTGAAATTCCGGAAAGTGAGGTAGAAGAGGAAGAGAAGACACTTAAAGTGCTTCAAATGCATAGTAGGAGTGTACTTTCTCCTCCAGAACTTTCTCAGAAAAGTCTCAAAGCACCCACACTTCAAAAAGAAATTTTGACACTAATTCCAAACCAAGTCTTCTAAAGGACTTGGATGTTCTTCCTAATTCCTCCCAGATTAAGGACATGTTAATGCTCATTGAAGAAGCCTATAAGAAACTGGATGCCATGAAACTGTAAAAATACTAGAAGAAAGTGCAGGGAAAACTCTTGAAGAAATCTGCCTGAGGGAATATTTTATGAGGAGGACCCCCCCAGGCAATTGAAGCAGCATCAAAAATATACTGAGACCTGATCAAACTAAAAACCTTCTGCACAGCCAAGAAAATAGTTAAGTAAAGCAAGCAGACAGCCCTCAGAGTGGAAGAAGATATTTGCAGGTTATGTCTCCAACAAAGGTTTAATAACCAGAATCCACAGAGAACTCAAAAGTATTAGCAAGAAAAGAACAAGTGATCCCATCGCAGGCTGGGCAAGGGACTTGAAGAGAAACTTCTCTGAAGAAGACAGGTGCACGGCCTACAGACATATGAAAAAAATGCTCATCATCCTTAGTCATCAAAGAAATGCAAATCAAAACTACTTTGAGATATGATCTAACTCCAGTAAGATTAGCCCATACCACAAAGTCCCAAGACGGGAGATGTTGGCGTGGATGTGGAGAAAAGGGAACACTTCTACACTGGTGGTGGGAATGCAAATTAATACATTCCTTTTGGAAAGATGTTTGGAGAGGGCAGTGCCTGTGGCTCAAAGGAAAGATGTTTGGAGAACATTTAGAGATCTAAAAATAGATCTGCCATTCGATCCTACAATTCCTCTACTAGGTATATACCCAGAAGACCAAAAATCACATTATAACAAAGATACTTGTACCAGAATGTTTATTGCAGCCCAATTCATAATTGCTAAGTCATGGAAGAAGCCCAAGTGCCCATTGATCCACGAATGGATTAATAAATTGTGGTACATGTACACCATGGAATATTATGCAGCCTTAAAGAAAGATGGAGACTTTACCTCTTTCATGTTTACATGGATGGAGCTGGAACATATTCTTCTTAATAAAGTCTCAAGAATGGAAGAAAAAGTATCCAGCGTACTCAGCCCTACTATGAAACTAATTTATAACTTTCATATGAAAGCTATAACCCAATTATAACCTAAAAATATGGGGAAATGGGAAAGGGAGGGGAGGGGAGTGGGGAGGATGAGTGGAGGGAGGGTGATTGGTGGGACCACACCTACGGTGCATCTTACAAGGGTACATGTGAAAACTTACTAAATGTAGAATATAAATTGTTTTAACACAGTAACTAAGAAAGTGCCAGGAAGGCTGTGTTAACCAGTGTATGGTGCCCCAGGATTGCATTAATGTACACAGCTATGATTTAATAATAAATAAATTAAAAAAAAGAACTGGATGCCACCTGAAGAGTTTTTTCTTAGATTGTCCAATATTAATGTTTATGATTTATAAAGCTATTCACCTATGATGATATTGCAGAGGCTGAGGCTTCTGCAGGATTTATTATGCCCTGATAGGCACTTTAAAATTAGCCTCTGTAGGTCTATCATTAGTGTCTAATGTAGTTCTGAAAACTCTTTTTAGCAGTTGTCACATCTAGGAAATAAGCATTTATATTGTTGTATCTGTAATTACTTGCCTAAAACCATTAAAAAGAATAGTAGGCACGACCTAATAGTGTATAATGATTAAATGGAACTCATTTATTGGTTAAATGTGGAATTATGGTGTGTAAATTATGTACAGTACCTAGTATGGAAAAGCATAGGAGTTTGCTATTACTAATTCTGTAGCTGATGGGTTGTATTTTCTGCCTGATCATTTGAAAGATGGAAAATCCTAACTTTTTTACATCGTTCCTTCGTCTTTTTGGACAGTAGTTTAACTTAGGAGGTAACATCAATATTTTATTTCTTTGGTAGGTAACTGAATCGATTTATTTTCTACTGTCATGAAAGCATATCTTTACTTAAGAAAATCATTTTAAAAGGAACTATAGCACACTTATTCCCCTACAATAAAAATCAACCAAAAAAAAAAAAAAAAAAAAAGAAGAAAAGAATCCTTTCTTACAAACCTTTCCTAATGTATAATTAGCTTATATATATGTGTGTGTCAATAAGGTGTCACTTAAATATATCAAAAATATTTTCTTACCAACTATAAAAAAATAAAAATAATTTGTTCTCATAATGTATATATTCTAAAGTTTGAAGAGAGTCCAATAAATAACTCCCATGTTTTCAAGACCAGTTCTAAACTAATGGAAAAATAGCACATGGGGAATAAGACACGGAAAGTCATACTTTGTATTACTGATACAGTTGTGAAGACTGTGGCTTTCATCTGCATGGGAATGTGCCTCCTGCATGGAAATGCTACCTCCACGGGTAGCAACAAGCCACGAATTTTTCTCTCCATATGGCACTCTGGTTTGACTTTTTAAAATGCAGAACAGAATGTGTACATTTCACATAACAGCATGGGGTAAAGCCATGCTGAGCTGACTTTCCCTTCTAGAGCATGTGAGTTGATATGTTAGTTCAGTCCTCCCTGGAGAGGAGTGAGGAAGAAGGTGTAGTTGCTAGTTGCTAGTTGGTGGTTAAGGTTCCTTCATATGGAAGGAAACATGTTTCTCTTCAAATGTTCTTCGTTTGCAATAAAGAAAACCTGTTTATCTTTGTCATTATGTCTGTGGTCAAGAGAGGCTGTGACCATCACCTTAAAGGGTATTCTGACTTTGTTCTTCTTAGTGCTTTGTCCCCAACATTAACTACTCTTCCTTTAGGAATCTTGTGGAATTTTCCCTAAGAGTAGTTCAAAGTTTGCCTCTAAAAGTCTTTGAAGTCAGTCAGCCTAGTACTATAATTAAAATTCAATTCAATCATACATCCAACAGAAAGGTAATACCGTAAACATAAAAAGAATGCCAGTCAGAAAATGGGAAAGAGACATGAGCAGCACTCACTCAAGAGGATCTACGAATAGCAGAGAAGCACGTGAAAACACCTTCCACTCCGTAGTTACTAGAGAAATGGAGATTAAAACCACAGTGAAATATCACTATTTACCTATCAGAATGGCTAGAATAAAAGATAAAAATGACAGCACCAAGTCTGGGGAGGATATGGAGAAAGCTGAATTGCTTCTGCATTGTCGATGGGAATGCAACCTGTAGAGCCACTTTAGAAAAGAATTTTGTACTTTCTGAAAGCCTAAACATGTGAATGCCATATGATCCAACAGTTTACTACTGAGGATTAACTTTAAAGAATTGAAAACTTGTGTTAATATAAAAACCTGTTCACAAATGTATAGCAGCTTTGTTTGTAATAGCTAAAAGCCAGAAAAATATCCAGATGCACTTCACTGAGTATAAAAAAACCTGTAGTGTATCCGTATCCTGGAACACTATGATGCAATAAAAAACAACACGCTGATAGAACAACCAAAGTGAATCTTGAGGGAATTATGCTGAATGGGGAAAAATACCTCAGAGGTTATATTCTGTATGATTCCTTTTATGGAATGTTCTTGAAATGACAGAAGTATACAGAGAACAGATTAGTGATTGCTGAGATTTGGGGGAGGAGGGCTGAAGAGAAGGAGAGAATGGTTATTTTTATACAAAAGCATGCTAAGAAGAGATCTTTGTGGTGATGGAAGTGTTCTGTATCTTAACTGGACTGATGGATACAGAAATCCTGTGATAATGTGCATAGAATTAAATACGAACATACCTTGAACATAGTGCGGATTCGGTTCCAGATGAGCACAGTAAATATAGCAATAAAGTAAATACAGCACTCCAGGGACTCACGTGAATTTCTTGGTTTCCCAATGCGTATAAAGTTATGTCTATGCTATTTTGAACTCTGTTGAGTGTGTAATAGCATTATCACTACAAAAACATGTACATATTTTAATTAAAAAATACTTAGTTGCTAAAAATATGTTTGTGATTATCTGATCCTTAAACAAGTTGTGATCTTGCTCATGGAGGGTTTTGCCTTAGTGTTAATGGCTGTTGACCGATGAGGGCATTGCTTGTTGAAGGTTGGGTTGGTAGTTGCAATTTCTTAAAATATGACATTGAAATGTGCCATACCGATTGAGTCTTCTTTTAGCAAAAGAATTCTCAGTAGCTATGATGGTGTTTGACAGCATTTTGGCCAGTGTAGAACTTCTTTCAAAATTAAGAGTCAGCCGCCTCAAACCCTGCTACTGTTTTGTCAACTAAGTACTGTTTATGAACTTTGTTATCATGTCAACAGTATTCATGGCATCTTCACTGGGAGTAGGTACCATCCCAAGAAACCACCTCTTTGCTCATCCATTAAGAAGCATCTCCTCCTCCATTCAAGTTGTATCGTGGGGTGGCCACAATTCAGTCACATCTTCAGGCTTCACTTCTAATTCCAGCTCTCTTACTGTTTCTACCACATCTGCAGTGACTTCCTCCACTGAGGAAGTCAAAGTCATCTATGAAGGTTGAAATGAACATCATCCAAATTCCTGTAAATGTTGATATTTTAACATGAATCACAAGTGTTCTTAATGGTGCTGAGAATGGTGAATCCTTTCCAGAAGGTTTTCAGTTCACTTTGTCCAGATCTATCAGAGGAATCACTATCTGTGGCAGTTATAGCCTTACAAAATATATGTCTTAAAAAATAAGACTCAAAAGTCAGAATTACTCCTTGGACTGCACAGCGGATATTGTGTCTCAACAATGGGCTTAAAATATGTAGTAAACACGCTGTGAACCGATAAACTATGCTGTCACCCAGGCTTTGTTGTCCCATTAATAGAGCACAGGTAGAGTAGACTTAGCATAATTCTGAAGTGCCTAGGATTTGTGGAATGATAAATGAACACTGACTTCATCTTCAAGTCACCAGCTGGTTTAAGACCCCAATAAGAATTAGCCTGACCTTTGAAACTTTGAAGTCTTGAAGCCAGGCACTGATTTCTCCTCTGTAGCTATTTCCAATGTAAGATCTTCCTCCTGTACGTTGAAAATCTGGTGTTTCAAGTGTAGCAGTTCTCTTCATTGATCTTAGCTGGGCCTTCTGGATCACTTTCTTTCTTTCCTTTTTTTTTTTTTTTTTTTTGAGACAGAGCCTCAAGCTGTCGCCCTGGGTAGAGTGCCACGGCATCACAGTTCACAGCAACCTCAAACTCCTGGGCTTAAGTGATTCTCCCGCCTCCGCCCCAAGTAGCTGGGACTACAGTCGCCCGCCACAACGCCCGGCTGTTTTTTGGTTGCAGCCGTCATTGTTGTTTGGCAGGCCCGGGCTGGATTTGAACCCAGCTCTGGTGTATGTGGCTGGAGCCTTAGCTGCTTGAGGTATAGGCACCAAGCCCTGGATCATTTTCTGTGGCTTCTCTATCAGCACTTGGTGCTTTACCTTGCACTTTCATGTTCTGAAGATGAACCAAGGAAAGTTCTCTCTCAGACTTGAGAGAATCATATGGTCTTTGCTTTTTTTTTTTTTTTTTTAAAAAGTATGGAACGCTTCACGAATTTGCGTGTCATCCTTGCGCAGGGGCCATGCTAATCTTCTCTGTATCGTTCCAATTTTTAGTATATGTGCTTTGCTTTTTAATTTGTTTATGTGCTGAATTACATTTATAGATTTACGTATATTGAACCAGCCTTGAGACCCTGGGATAAAACTGACTTGGTCATGATATGTAATTTGTTTGATGTGTTGCTGGATTCTGTTTGTTAGGTTCTTGTTGAATATTTTTGCATCTATATTCATTAGTGATATCGGTCTATAATTTTCTTTTCTTGTTGGGTCTTTTCCTGGATTGGGGATCAGGGTGATGTTTGCTTCATAGAACGTGTTGGGTAGCCTTCCTTCTTTTTCTACCCTTGGAACAGGTTGAGTAATATAGGTACTAATTCCACTTTAAAGGTTTGGTAGAATTCTGACGTGAAACCATCTGGTCCTGGGCTTTTCTTTTTCGGGAAGTTTTGTATGGTTGATGCTATTTCCGAACTTGATATGGGCCTGTTCAACATTTCCACTTGATTCTGGCTAAGTCTTGGAAGGTGATGTGCTTCCAAGTATTGGTCAATTTCCTTCAGATTTTCATATTTCTGAGAATAAAGTTGCTTGTATATTCATTAAGGATTTTTTGAATTTCTGAGGAGTCTGTTGTTATTTCGTCTTTGTCATTTCTGATTGATGAGATTAGAGATTTTACTCTTTTTTTTTTCTGGGTTAGGTTAGCGAAAGGTTTATATATTTTATTAACCTTTTCAAAAAACCAACTTTTTGATTTATTGATCTGTTGTATAATTCTTTTGTTTTCAATTTCATTTAATTCTGCTCTAATTTTGGTTATTTCTTTTCTTCTTCTGGGTTTGGGGTTGGAGTGTTCTTCCTTTCCAGTTGCTTGAGATGTCCCATTAAGTTGTTAACTTCCTCTCTTTCCGTTCTCTTGAGGAAGGCTTGCAGTCTATAAATTTCCCTCTTAGGACTGCCTTTGCGGAATCCCAGAGGTTCTGATAATTTGTGTCTTCATTGTCGTTTTGTTCCAAAAAATTGGCAATTTCCTTCTTAATCTCATCTGTGACCCAGCTATCATTCAGCATAAGGTTATTTAACTTCCATGTTTTTGTATGAGTATGCAGATTCCTGTTGTTACTCAGCTCAACTTTTATTCCATGGTGATCCAAGAAGATGCAAGGAAAAATTTCTATTCCTTTAAATTTACTGAGGTTAGACTTGTGACCTAAGATGTAATCGATTTTCGAGTATGTTCCACGGGCTGATGAGAAGTATGTGTATTCAGTTTTGTTGGGATGAAATGTTCTGTAGATGTCTGCTGAATCCAAATGTTGCATGGTTAGGTTTAAATCTAAAATTTCTCTGGTCAGCTTCTTATTGGAGGATCCATCCAACACTGCCAAAGGAGTGTTGAAATCTCCAACTATTATGGAGCTGGAGGAAATGAAGTTGCTCATGTCTGTTAGAGTTTCTGTTATAAATTGAGGTGCATTCTGGTTGGGTGCATAGATATTAATAAATGAAATGTCATCATATTGAGTATTACCCTTAACAAATATGAAGTGACCGTTCTTATCCTTCCATACTTTTGTTGGTTTAAAGCCTATTGTATCTGCGAATAGAATTGCAACACCTGCTTTCTTCTGATTACCATTTGCCTGAAATATGGATGACCCTGAGTCTGTATTTGTCTTTTAAGGTAAGGTGTGACTCTTGTATGCAGCAAATATCTGGCTTGAGTTTTTGTATCCAGTCATCTAACCTGTTACTCTTTAGAGGACAGTTTAAGCCGTTCACATTAATGGAGAATATTGATAAATCTGGTGAAATTTTGGGTATTGAGTTTTTCAAAAGTCCAGTGGACATTTTTAATCCTTTCGTCATTTTGGAAGTTGGAGTTTGATCAAAAGTTTCTGAGTGAGTTTACTTTTGAAGTAGAGGATTGGGCTAGTCATTATGGAAGATAGGTCTAAGAATATCCTGAGGAGCTGGTTTGGTTATGCCAAATTTTTTCAACATATAAATGTCATTAAAGTATTTAATTTCTCCATCATAAATGAAACTCAGTTTAACTGGATACAGCATCCGGGGTTGAAAGTTATTTTGGTTTAGGAGAGTAAAAGTCGATGACCACCCTCTTCTAGCTTGAAAAGTTTCAGCAGAGATATCTGCAGTCATTCTAATATTCTTCCCTTTGTAGGTAATGGATTTCTTATGTCTGGCTGCTGTCATAATTTTCTCCTTCATATTAACTTTAGTCAAGTTAATTATGGTATGCCTGGGGGATGTCTTATTGGGATTGAGTTGTGCTGGGGTTCTGAAAGTGTCTGCTGTCTGAATTTCAGAATCTCTTAGCATGTCTGGAAAGCTCTCTTTCATAATTTCATGAAGAAGGGCCTCTTTGCCTTGCGAGGCTACTTCATCACTTTCAGGGATTCCAATGAGGTGGATATTAGCCTTCGAATTATCCCAGAGCTCTCTAAAGGAATGTCCGTTTTTGCTCTTTATTTTTCTTTGTATTTGAGTGTTTTGGAGCATTCAAAGGCTTTGCCTTCAATGTCAGAAATCCTTTCTTCTGCTTGCTCCACTCTGTTACTGAGGAATTCTACTGTATTTTTCAGATCTTTGAGGGCTGCGAATTCTTGCTTTAGTGCGTCAAAATCCCTGGTGGTTTTGCCTTTAAATTCGTTAAATTCTTGAGACAACTTTTGGATTTCTCCTCAAATTTTAATTCCGACTTTTGAATTGCTCCTCGAATTTCTAATTCCAAATTTTCCTCCATATTTTTAATCTTGTTTGCAATCCAAATTCTGAATTCGATTTCTGACATTTTGGCCAGCTGTTTATGAATGGGATCTTCAGTTACATCTGCCATATCATTCCTTGGGGGGGGTTGATCTATCTTGGTTATTCATTTTACTAGAGTTTTTCCGCTGATTCTGCCCCATGATTGTTTTACACCATTTGATTTTTCCCCTTGAGCTTTGTCGAGGACCCATACAGTGCTATGGCTTGAGAAACTGGGGCCCTGTTTTGTGTGGTGGGGCTAAGTGGCTCTGTCTTGGTTTCAGGTGGTTTCTGTTCCACCCTAGTGAAACAGTTCCTCTGGGTTGAAGTCTCAGCTGTGGAGAAATACTAGCAATTAACTCACCCTGCCCCAACAGGCAACTAATGGAAAAGGAAAATCGTACCTTCTAACAACCACACACCCAGGGCACCACCTGAATAGTCCTCGGGCGATTGGCTTAGTTCAAAAGCACCAAATCAATTGTCTCAGGTGGGAGAGTTTAAAAGATCTCTGGCAACTGGATCACAAGGGTCTGGTGACTACTCTGATATGGCTTGCTCCAGTGCTGCGTGGAATTAGGAGGAGCCACCCAGCAAATAGATCAGTCTGGGAAGGTTGATGCCTCCTTCCCCACCTTGCACCTCTGTCACTGATATTCCCGCAGGTCTTTGACCCAGTTGCCTGTAGTGAATAGATACTCCAGGAGTTTGCACCTGCCTGAATCACAAGGAAGTCTCTTTCTGCTCAGGCAGGCCCCTGCGTTCTGCCTCTTTCTAGCATGGGGAGGTGAGGCCTGACAACCTCGGGCACTTGATTGAGGCTAGGGGGCTGTTCACTCAGTTCTAGCCCCGCCCCTGATTGATGTTACTGATAGAACAGAACAGAACAACTTTGCGGGAATTTGTTTCTGTCCCTGCTAAATTCCCATGCAGAAGTGAAGCTGTTTTGAGTTCCCAGAGCCTGCGTCTCAGGCTCTGTCTTTGCTCCTGTAGGTTTGTATTCGGTTACCTGTCAGTTCTAGCCTCCTGTCTAACTTTGTCTGTAGGCTGATGATCCCCTGAGGGCTGGGTGCGTCTTAGGCTTAGTAAAGCGGTCTTCTGGGTCAGCCCCGCCCTGGGAACTTCCCGGGTCTGTAAGTGTTTCTAGTCCCTGTGCTCCACCCAGTCCAGTACTGCATCAGGCAAACCCTTTACTCACGGGACCTGCGTTTCTGTCCCAGATCTGTTCTGTGTTGGTTGCCACCTGAGTAGATGTCCGGCCTCCTCTGCTTGCCCAGGGAGACGGGGGTTGTGGCTTCAGAATATCCGGGAGTGAGCCCTATTGTTGCTAAAAGAGGGCTGCTTCTCTGCGCCTTGGGGCACCACCGCTCTGGTGTGGTTCCCCCTCAGACCGTCCTCTCCTGACTCCCGTGCCCCAGAGTCAGCACTGACCAGCTGTAGTTTAGGCACTGTCCACACCCCTCGAGAAATCACCCAAGAATCTGGACTCCTGGTGGACAGACTTCCAGACCTCAGAGTGAGAGTGGAGTGGAGTCCTGGGAGCTTAGAGTGGCAGGTAGAGGATATATACAGTTTTACATAGTTTTATGCCTGGCAGGAGAATGTTGTGGCACCCTATTAGGGGATTGTAGGTACAGTTTTTAGAGGGTCTTTCCCGTGGAGTGTAGTGGGAGGACCTTTGAACTCTGCCCGTTTGTTTGTGGGGCACTCCGAGCCGTTCTCATGGGGGAGGGTACTCCCATCCTCTTGGTGATGGATTTTGTACCTTTTGTTTGTATCCTTGGGGTAGCAGCTCACCTCAGTGGGGTTGATGTGCGTTCTTCAACCTTCTCTCTTGGTGCAGCTCAGATCCACCAGGTTACGTGCTAAATTTCTGTCCTTTAACTCTCCTTCTGGATAGAAGCCTCCCTGGTGATGCCCCAGCTTCAAGAATCTCTAACTTCCCTCTCTGAAATAGTGCTCCCAAACAGGCGGGGGCTGGACTTACTGTTCCTTGAGCAAGGTGGATTGTCCAGTCTTTTTCGAAAGATTTAAAATTACTCATTTTATTTCCCGTTCAGAATTAGTAAAGATTTCTGCAGTTAAGTAAAAAGACAACATTAATATACGTTAGTAATAAAGAACCATATATGTTTGCTTAAACTTTTAATTTATTCCCCTCTCATGAAATCTCTAGGAAGTTATTAAAATTCAAAGATTAAAGTTCAGATAAACTTAACAGTTTAACACTTTAAAGTGTACAAAATTAAAGTAAAAACAAAATTGTCCTTGTGACTTTAGGTTCCATGAAATTTAAGTGAAAAATCAATGTTGCTGTACTTTTTTGCTGTTTGTTTCTTCTTGATATTGGAGTCTTTTCAGTAAGTGAAGCCTAACCTGCCTCTCAGCAGAAGCTGTGTAATTCAGGGCTTCTGGGGTTTCCTCAGTTCAAGGTCAAAGCTCTCTTGTGCCTCATTTTTTGGTAAAGATTCCAGCTACCTACATGGCACACAAGATTACCAGAGCATACACACTATATTCATCTTTTTTTTTTGTTTGTTTGTTTTTTTTTTTTAAATTCAATTTCTATCTCTTGGGAGGTGTTACCCTAGGAATAACTATATTCCCAGAATCTCATACTTGATTTCCCAAAAACCATAGCAGAAACATTACTATCATGTTGAAGTAGGCATAATCTCTCTTTCCAATATTCCAATCATGTATGTCAGATGCCTGTACCTAAAACCTGTGAAATTATGTCACATCTTTCATCTTTTCAAGTTCAAAACTAGCATTCTTTCTCTGATACCTAACAGTCCCTTGGTTGAGAAATCAGATGTATAATTCTAGATTAACGTGTATAACTATTCTCTTTCAGTAGACAAGAAGAATGGAGAACTGCAAAGGGAGAAGAAGAAATAAAAACTTACAGGTCAGAAGAGAAAAGAAAACACTTAAATGTCCCAAAAGAGAATAAAGTACCCACAGTTTCAAAGGTAAATATTAATCACTCTGATGTTTAATGTCCGCTTCATAAGTATAATGACCATCTCAGGGCCCCTTTTTGTAATTAAAAACGTTAATATTATCAACAGGATAATTAAGTAAAATTAATATAGATAATTCTTGACAATCTTCTTGTGTTATGTATTTACCATATTTACTATTTAAAGTTGTTTTCTTTTCTTTTCTTTCTTTTTTTTGAGACAGAATTTGACTATGTCACCCTGGGTAGAGTGCTGTGGTGTCACAGCTCACAGCAACCTCAAGCTCTTGGGCTTAAGGTATTCTCTTGCCTCAGCCTCCCGAGTATCTGGGACTACAGGTGCCTGCCACAATGCCCAGCTATTTTTTTGTTGCATTTGTCGTTATTCAGCAGGCCTGGGCTGGGCTCAAACCTGCTAGCCTCTGTGTATGTGGCCGGTGTCCTATTCACTGAGCTACAGGCGCTGAGCCCCATCTTAAAAGTTTTTAACTCTACATTTTCTGCTCTGTAGTGTGGCTTTTTCAGAACTGCCATTTATGTAGTCATGAAATCTAATAAATTGTATTATAAGCCTAAAGCAGTTTATTTAGCTCTGTTGTTGTGTATGATTACACACTCTTTTAAGCGGGGTGGGGGTAAATGGGCGGGTTTCTATGTTTTTTATTGTTATTTTGCATTCATTTGTTACTCTTTATAATGAAGTCACCTGATACTGGTGTGAATAAGAGTTCTTAATCTCTCCATTAGGAGAAATAGATTTTCCCTACTACCTTTGCCTGCGTTTCTGTGCCATCCTACTCCTAAGTACCTCTTTAATCTAGTAGATTTCAGTTGGTCATAGCCTAGTTAGAGAGAGATGTGCTTACTCCAGAGAGTGTCACGGAATCAAGGGAATCACAAGTGTCCATTTGTCCATTTAGCTTGAAAGACTCAACCTCAGAGTCTGAAATTGAAGAAACTTATTTGAAACTTCTTTTCAGGTCCAGTCATCATGTAAGCCAGTGTTTCTCAACCTGTGGGTCACGACCCATAGGAACTGCATTAAAGGACTGTGGCATTAGGAAGGTTGAGAACCACTGATCTAAGCAGTGATGTAAACAATGAAAAAAATAATTGGTGTTCTGACCCAGCTTTGCTCTCCTTCCTTTTTTCATTTGAGTTCCTTAAGCCTGTTTTATCAGTCACCTTTTCTAGAATTCACTTTTTTGTTTTATAACTCTTCAGAATACTGAAGTAGTCCTTTTCTTTCTTTTCTTACCTTTTTTAAAATTAATTAATTAATTAATTATTTTCTTTTTGAGACAGAGTCTCACTTTGTTTCCTGGGTTGAGTGCAGTGGCTCATTGCAACCTCAAACTCCTGGGCTTAAGTGATCCTCCTGCCTCAGACTCCTGAGCAGCTGGGGCTACAGGTGCATTTCAGCACACCCAGCTGATTTTTCTATTTTTTATAGAGATTAGGTCTCACTGTTGCTCAGGCTGGTCTTGAACTCAAGCATTCCTCCTGCCTCAGCCCCCTAAAGTGCCAGAATACTACCACACCTGGCCTTCCTTTTTTCTTTACTAAGTGTATCAGTAGGAAACTCATAGTACTTAAAATTCCTGTTAGTATAATGAAAGGGATTTCTTTGTGAAATAATGTTGGTTTCCTGTCTTTTGGTTGGTGGACTGGCTTCTTCATGATGACTAGAATGCCTACCCTTTTCTTCTTTTGTGTGGAATCCACCAGTGGTCAATGTATAAACTCATTTAATGGTGATGAGTTTGTATTGTTTTCTACCACCTTTACAAATGGAATATGTTAATGTCTGTTGCAATTAACAGGATGTGATCTTCTAATCCAGTAGTACTACTTTGAGGACTTTTTGTTTAAGAAATAAAAGGACAGATGTGTATGTGTATACATAATATCCGTGTGTGTGTGTGCGCGCAGGCATGCACTCATGTGAATGCATGTATTTATAGGGTTTGTGGTAGCAAAAACTGGAATAACTTTAGCATCCATTAGTGATAGGAGGATAGGATGCTTTTTAAGAAAACTAGTTAGAACATACTCTGTTGCCTTTGAGAAATGTTTATGATATACTACTTACTATTAAGTGAATAAGTAGAATCATAATGCATATAACATGACCTCATTTTTGTTTTTGAAATTTTATGAGGAGAAAGGTTTCAGAGCACACCTGCCAAGCTGCTATCACTGATAATCACAACTCAAATGTCAAAGTTTGAGGTGCCATCTTTCATTTTTCATAGTTGTAATGTTTTTTCCTTTTAATACTATTCAAGGAGTATTTACTGTGCATTAATACCAAAAAGTACCTAAAAAGCAGTTATAAAGTTGTTTTTTGGCAATATATTTTCCCAAAATTACAGAGGGTTAGCAGGTCAAAAGTACTTCTTGCTGGCTTGATACCCATAGCAAGTGGTTATGGCATCAGCCTCATACACCGAGGGTGGTAGGTTCAAACCCGACCCAGGCCAGCTAAACAACAATGGCAACTGCAACGAAAAAATAGCTGGGCATTGTGGCGGGCGCCTATAGTACAGCTACTTGGGACGCTGAGGCAAGAGAATCGCTTAAACCCAGGAGTTTGAGGTTGCTGTGAGCTGTGACGCCTGGCACTCTATTGAGGGCAATATAGTGAGACTCTGCCTCAAAAAAACAAAACAAAAAAAACCACCAAAAACTTCTTGCTGACATAAAGCTTAGTTAGGCAATCCAGGCCTGGTTTGGTGCCCTAAGGGTTGACAATTGAAACTCTTATTTTTCTGGTCCTCCTGGATTTGACCTCATCCCTCAAGATATCAGTATTCTCATTTAAAGCTGCAGGATGCAAGATCAAAGAACATGTAAAGGGCATGTCATTTTCGAATGAGGAAAGTTCTTTGATATTGCTGTGCAACATTGTGCCAGATATCCCACTGGCGGAAACTTAGTATGGGACACCTGATAAAGTGGAAGGAGGGAAGAAACAGGTGTTGGGTAACAACCAGCTTTCCCTTCTACTGCATTATTTATTAAGATATTGGGCGGCGCCTGTAGCTCAAAGGTGTAGGGTGCTGGCCCCATATGCTGGAGGTGGCGGGTTCAAACCTAGCCCTGGCCAAAAACTGCAAAAAAAAAAAAAAAAAAAGATATTAAACATTTTTTGTGTTCTTTCACGTAGAATTTATCTCAGAGCTATGAGCCTGTGGTTAAAGCTTTATAAAATGAAAAAAAAAAAAAAACAAAAAAAACCCCGTAATTTTTAGTGACATGGATTTGAGTAGTAGATAGACATCTTCAGGGTTTTTATTTTTTATATTCTCAAGTTTCACTGAGTCATATGTCCAAATGTAGGTTTTCTTACTATTTCTTTTACTCAACTCTGAAAGCTTTTTGAGATTGTTTTAAGTTTTGGTAATGGTTAGCCCCATTTCATCTTCTATCTCACTGTGTACATTCTAATTTATGTGATCAATCTTCCATCTTTTTTTTCCTCTCCAAATTTAATGGTCATCTTTTATTTCAAGAATCTCTCATTGCTTTTCATAATTATTTTTTCTAAGACAAGAGCCTACGCTTAAATTTCATAGTTACGGTTCTCTGATTTACTTTTGAGATTACTTTATTAATTTTTAGGTTTGTTGCATTGTCCCCTTTCTCTTGGCAGAAGGAAGATTGCCAGCCAGGTGGTGTCCCAGCCTCAGTAGTGGCAGTGTAGCTGTATGGTCACCATTCTGGTGTCCAATTTGCCTCTCTACCTAGTACCTGTGCTTCATAGTCTGTTGATCTCTTTCTTTCTTTTTTTTGAGACAGAGTGTCACTTTGTCACCTCAGTAGGGTGCTATGGCGTCACAGCTCACAGCAACCTCAAACTCTTGGGCTTAAGCAATTTTCTCTTGCCTCAGCTCCCAAGTAGCTGAAACTACAGGCACCCGCCACAACGCCCAGCTATATTTTGGTTATAGTTGTCATAGTTTGGCAGGCCTGGGCTGGATTTGAACCCGCCAGATGCAGTGTATGTGGCTGGCGCTCTAGCCGCTGAGCTTTGGCACCGAGCCCGTTCTCCTTCCTTATCATTTTTGTAGGTTTGATGTAGGTACCGAAGAATTTGATTTAGTCTTTTATTATGAATCCTTAAGTCTGTATCACTTAATCAGGAAAAAAAAGTTTTTATAACTAATAAGTCACAAATGAATTTCAGCATATAATCCTGTGATTTAATTTGATATAATGCTAAAGTATTGGAGTTGGTACTGTAAACTAGCTATTAAGTATGAATGAAGTTTTTATAATTAAAAAAGTTTTAACTTTCAAACTAAAAAGCCTGCTCTGAAAGCAATACTGTGAATAAATTTAATTTGCTTTTTTCCAGAATCATGCTCATGAGAATTTCTTGGATCTTGGAGAATCCAAAAAGCAGCAAACAAATCAACATAATTATCGAACGAGATCTGCACTGGAAGAGACCCCTAGACCCTTAGAAGAGATTGAAAATGGCACTAGTTCCTCAGATGTAAGATACCGGCACATTCACATTTGCACTCCCTGACATATTTATAGATACAGCTCAGATACGACATTTTTAGCTCTTAGATACTAACAGCTTCCATTTACTAAAAAGATTTATCATTTATCTTGATTTTTTTTTCAGTTTTATTGAGTAGCAATTAAATTTGCTAAATAAAATATAGTTTTGGATTTTGATATTTTCATATTTGTTTAGTTTTCAAAACACTGTAGACTTGACATATATTTCACATTCTTCATTATGACATCAAATATTTTCTTCCAAATATTTTATTTAGATCAGCAGTTCTCAGCCTTTTGTTGCAACCCACAGGAACTGTATTAAAGGGCTGTGGCATTAGGAAGGTTGAGAACCACTGATTTAGATAGTAAAGGAAAATATCCCATCGTCCTCTTAAATAGTGATCTGAATGTGCCCAGCAAGTAATAACATCATTCTTATAGAAAGTTATTTACGCTTTGGACTAAAACGACCTGGGTTCAAATAAAGCTTTGTTGCTTATTACTTGTGCTGACCAAGGGTAAATTTCTTAACTTTTCAAAGCTTTAATTTCTTTTATTTAAGTAACTTCTCCCTATTAACAGTAGTTTTTTGTTGAGACCCAATGGAATGATATACACAAAGTGTTTAATCAGTCTGAGGGGCTGTTAATCGTTAGAGCATAAAGTTTATTTGAGCAAGAAAGATGTGTAAGATTTTGTGAGTAAAACCCCCAATTCTGTGGAAAAAACACCTAACAAAAATAACATTCTATGTTATCTCATGAATATTTACTTAAGAGTAGCGGTGTTTGTGGAATTTTTAATTCTTTACCATTCGGATTAAATAAGACCAGATTTTTTGTGTGTGGTAAAGCTATTTTAATAAGTAAAACATATATGGACCTAATTTAAAGCTTTTGCAAAGCCGCTATAGAAAACTTAATTTGTTTTAAAAGTCCTAAGGAATAAAATTTAATTTCAACTAATAATATGGAATTTGATATTATTCTGTCTAGAAGATATGCCGTGAGGTTTTAAAACTTCAAATCATCAGCAAGTTTGCTCTGAATTCAATATTAATATTACATCTTAATATACATTTAAGTATTCTTTTTTATGTAAAATGTGTTTTGCAACTAAATTAAGTCTGACATAATACAAATATCTCTGTGACTGGTATTATAAAGTATTATTGATATTCTCTATATTTAGAGAATGTTACTTTGTAAATGTATGAAATAAAATAAGTATTTAATGTCTCTTAGGAAGGTGAAGTGGTTGCTGTGAGTGGTGGAACATCCGAAGAAGAAGAAGAGAGAGCATGGCACAGTGATGGCAGCTCCAGGTCAGTGAAGGAATTTTTTTCTCCAAATGTTATGTAAGATCTTTTGAAAACTAAAAATTATTATTATTATTATTATTTTTTTTTATCAGCAAGTCATTCTCATTTCTTTTTCTTACTATTTTCCCTCCATTTGACCGCTCAAATGAGGATTCCTTCAACTCTTTCTATTGGTGATTCTCATTGTTATAGAACTAATAGCCTTGGCTGATCGTTTAAGATCTTAGTAACAAGAAAGAGTATAGCCTTTGGAGATAGTAATAATGTTTAGACCTGTACTTATTTTCCACCCCAGGGACTCTTAAAACAGACATGTCAAACAGAGTATGAAGTGGTCGCTGTGGGAATTCTTTGTGTGAGTTGTAGAACCCAGGCTTTTCCTATTTTCACAGTAGTGGTTCCTAGTAATGATATGCAAGTGCCTATGGCTATGTCTAGTAGTTTTCTGTGTTTAAAACAGATCAGTGCAAGAGAAATATACTTTCTTTTGTTTTAGCAGTAGAATTAGGGTGTTACTCATATTATAAAATGGATTACTATAGTGAAAGAACAGTCAGGGCTTCAGTAGTTGAAGGTAATTGTAAAGAACATTGGCCTTGGGAGTTTGTAGTTAGGTTAATGGTGGCAGTGGAGTGTGTTCTGTGAGAGGCAGTGCTTGAGAGGATGGTGACTGTGAGATTCGGCAGGTCTATTTACCATGGCCCTACTAGTTCAGGACAACCTATTTTAGAATAAAAGGAATATCTGAAAATATTTTTTATTTAAGTTCTTTAAAATCATTTTAAATATACTGAAATCATACTAGACAAGACCTTAAGTTTTTGATTCTTATCCGTGAATGATTACTCTTGGAGAGACTTAGATAAATTTCCGTAAAGAACATTTGGACTGGCAGGATAGGGGAAGTGATGAAGTGCAGAAAAACCTGCCGTTAGAGTATTAGCGTCATCAGGAATATTTTTAGATGCATGAGGTCATATATCATTAAATCTAGGGAAACTATATATAGGTTTTAATATAATTTACATTCCTTTAAGGCACTCATATTTATAACACTACAAAATTAGTAAATATTTTCATGTACTAGAATAAAGCAGAAAATAACAACTGGATTCTTTATGAAAATGAATTGAAAAGAAATGGTAAACATGATTGGTATGTTTTCCTGAATCACAGCATGTTTAGAAGCATAAGATGCCCCAAAGGTATAATTAGGTAGAATAATTTTATCCAAATGAAATTTCTTTAGATGCTAAGTAAAGTTTGCAAGCACAGCTTTCCACCGGTTGGGAATACATCCATAAAGCTGCCAGTTCAGTATCTAGATACCACCAGAGCACCAGGGCTGTACCATGGGAATCTCCACTGTCAAGACCTCCCCCCTCCTCTCAAAAAGGGAATCCCCTTGTCTCTTCAGTGTCAACACCTTCTGTGCTCTTCAGGGCTTGCTTTCTACTATCTCTGTAACTGTGGAAGGCAATCAATGCCCCACAATATATATATTTTTTTAATTATTGGGGATTCATTGAGGTCCCACAATATTTTTAATATATGCAACCCTCAGAAATCACTTTTTCTTAAAATCATAGAAGGTAATTAAAATTTGGTTCCTTTTTTGCACTTAAAATTATGACCATACCTATCTTTTTCTTTTTTTTTTTTTGAGTTATGTAAGTAAAGCCTATAGAATTTTATGAAACTTCTGAAGATGAGCTGAAAATTAGGGAAATATTCTTAAGTTCATTATGTAATGAAGTAAAGTATGTCATTCTTTATTATGATCTTTTCATTTTCATAAAAGTCTTAAAATTGTATTTTGTGTGCATTTCTTAAATCCTTTCCTCCTTCTAGTGATTATTCCAGTGATTACTCTGACTGGACAGCAGATGCAGGAATTAATCTGCAGCCACCAAAGAAAGTTCCTAAGAATAAAAGTAAGAAAGCAGAAAGCAGTTCAGATGAAGAAGAAGAATCTGAGAAACAGAAGCAAAAACAGATTAAAAAGGAAAGGAAAAAAGTAAATGAAGAAAAAGATGGACCAATATCACCAAAGAAAAAGAAGCCCAAAGAAAGAAAACAAAAGGTTTGGTCCTTTTAAATCATAAGTTCAGTGTTTTCTATGAAAACGACTTAAGGCAGTGCCTGTGGCTCAGTGAGTAGGGCTCTGGCCCCATATACTGAGGGTGGCGGGTTTGATTTCTTACTTTCTGGCCTGGCCAAACTGCAACCAAAATATAGCCAGGCATTGTAGGGGGGTGCCTATAGTCGCCAGCCACTCAGGAGGCTGAGGCAAGAGAATCGCGTAAGCCAAAGAGCTGGCAGTTGCTTTGAGCTGTGACGCCATGGCACTCTACCGAGGGCGACAAAATTAAGACTGTCTCTAAAAAAAAGAAAGAAAGAAAGTGACTTAAAGTACACATTTTTAAAGTACAATTGAGCATAGCATTGTTGGCATGTATATGGAAATACATAGTAGCAAAATACAGTATACCAAAATACATTTCATTGATTGATGCTTTTAGATATTTGGCATCTAAGATTACTTACAGAATTATATTGTAAAAATTGAGCACTTAATCTTAAACCATGATCAGGTTTTAATAGTCTGGTAGCAATGATTGACATAAAATACATATTCCTACAGAACACACAGTTCATTAGTCTATTAATTGCCATTACATCCTTATTAATTGTTATTGCTGAAAATAAACAGTCTAGTGGAGTAAAAATGACACAACTTGTCATGGTTGGCCACAAGGCAAAGGTGGGTCTAGAGTGGCTAAAACAGGGTTTTTGTAAGATGCACCTGCATTATTTATAGAGTAGGTAAGCCATAGTTTTTCATTCTTTAGGTCAACAGAGGTATTGGTTTAATTACTACATGTTAAATTTGTGGATCATTTCAGAGAACAGAGAAAGTAAGAAATAAATGTCACAGAAAGATGATGTATCAGCTCTTACAGAGTAGAAATACTTTTAACCTAGCAATGAGAATGAGAGCTGTGAAGTAAATACCATATTAGGGATGTGATTTCTGGTTAAACAAAAGGAAAACAATTTTTTAACCTCTGCCAGTTTTAGAATTAATTCAATTGCTATATTAAGTGACTGTAGACTTTGAATCCTTCAGAGAGCTTTCAGAAGTGTAAGAATACATCTGATGTAAGTGTTTATCTACATTGATTGAGTTCTTGTTTGTTTCATCTTTACAATTTTGATTTACTTTCATGTGGACTCCATAGCTGCTGTTGTACTTGTTGCCTACTTGGCGTTGGTCTGGGGAAGCCCAAAGAGAATGCGACACGTTTGCCCATGATTTTCTCTCGGCCTTTTTAGTGATGATAAATGCAGCGTGACCCATTGTATTGTGTGGTAGACAGATTGGTTAAAGAAAACCGATTTAGCCATGTATCTGATAATGAGCTAAATATTCTTTTTTATCTCAGGAAAAGTTTGATGAACTTTTGAGGTTTGCAGAAATAAGTCACTGTGAGAATATGATCTTTTGTCTCAGCAGTATAGGTTACTTCATTTGGTCCCCTGGAGTTTAGATAGTTGTAAACTAACACTGCAGTATCCTCCATGGAGTACGCCATATGGATCCATTGTTGGTATTTGGTGTGTTTTAATTTCACTATTTTACTATGACAAAGTATCACGATGGATTATTCAGTAGATTTAGTGTGGGACATCTGAAATATAATAAAGTTAGGGTATTGTAGATCATTTCCTTCAGTTTGAATTTTGTTCAGTGTCTACCAGTGGATCTAAAAGTAGATACAATTGTTCTTGGCTGGATGTGGTGATTTATACCTGTAATCCTAACAATTCAGGAAGTCCAGGTGAGAGGATCACTTGAGACCAGGAGCTGGGAAACCAGCCTGGGCAACACAGCAAGATTGCATCGACAAAAAAAAAAATTTATAAATTAGCTGTGTGTGATGGCATGTGCCTCTAGTCCCAGCTACTCAAGCAGGAGACTCACATGTGCCCAGGAGTTTGCAGTTGCAGTGAGTTGTGATGACGCTACTGTACTCTAGGTCAGGCAACAGAATGAGACTGTAGTCCTCCGGTTATCTCAGATAAGCACAAAAGTATTTTTTCTTCTTATGCATAGGGTTTTACAGTTAGCAATTGAGAGACTGTTAGTGATTTACGTTATTGCAAACCTGAAAAAATGAAAACGGTTTCCGAGTCTTTTTTAAAATTAAGCAAAAAGCAGTAAGGCAGATACAGAAAATGCTTAAAGATAGAATTCTTCAGAGATGCAGTGAAGTCCTCTCAGATGATGTCATTACATAATGTCCTTATGCCATTAGGAGCTCTGAAAACCATGTCAATAGAGAGTTATTAAGTGCCTACAATGCGTAAAGTATGGTAGATAAAAAGAAGTGTAAGACAGTACTCAACGTAAAAATGATGTGTAACTAACAGATGCCTAAATGCTTCAAGATAAAAATGGAGGAAATGCCATATGATCTAATGTATTTAATATGATTGCTAAATTATTTTTAGAGGTAATAACGCAGAAATTACGTTATGATTCCAAGTAAGGCTTCCTAGCAGAAATAAGATTTGAGCTGGGCCTAGAAGCATTCCCAGGGGTACAAGGGAAAGAGAAATCAATTATCTGTAATTCAAAAATGAAAAAAGTCTTGAATTATGAAGCTGGAAATTTTGAGGAATAGTCAGTACATTTTAACTCATTAATGGTAATTAAGTACTAAGTGTCAGAAAGCTGCTTTAATAAAAAAATTCTAGGTTCCCCAAGAATTATTGTCCTTATAATGATTTTTGGCAGTCCAGTGTCCTTTAGTTATGATTATTCCTATTTAATGTACTATTACTTATTAGCGATGCCAGTAGACAGAGGTAATTTTCCTTATGGGAGAAATACTTGCATAGTGCAATTAATAGTATACATTGAGGCTACCAGTTATGATTTTCAAACTTTACCATCCTTTTTTCCCTTTTTATTTGTCAAAGGAAAGCTTTTTCAAACAAACTTGTACGCATATCCTCAATATATAAATCTGATAAAATCAGAGCTGCTCTGAGTAAAACACAGTGGAAATACCTGGGTTGAGCAGTGTACCTCTGAGATAGACTCAGTGTGGAACGCAGTGGCTACTTGGTAACTGGATCAGATACCTATTGAATCTCATCTTTCTTTTTCTGTCAGATCTAACACATACAAAACTTCTTCCCAAGCTTGTGCCTTAAGAGTTGCTGCACTCTAGCCCTCTTCATCCCAGTATGTCAGACCTCTGTCTTGTACTCATTTTTACTGGAAATCCTGGAGAAAAATCCTTTTTCTCTCATATTCCACATTCAATCCATTAGGAAATCATCTGATGGATTATCTGATGTCTCTGTCTTCTAAATATAGTCAGCCCTTGACTTTTTTTTTTTTTTTTACTATTTCTGCACTGTCACGTTGGTGTGGGGCCTGACGAACTCTTGACTTACGTTACTGTGGTAGCTTCCCGTCTGCCTTCCTGCTCCTGCCTGCCTTTTTCTCCGTAGGGTCTAGTCTCTAGGGCAGGAATTGGCAAGTAGTGTTCACATCACATTATAGCATTGCTCCTTTAGTGAACTTGCACTGCAGTACCTTCTTTTTAAAACATCCAACAGAATAAAATTTAGGAGTCTCAGCATATAAACACTGGACCAACACACTTTGCTGCATAAAGTTTCTTTACTTTTAAAAGTACTAGGTTTTAAAAAAGCTCATTTTTCTTAAGTCTAAGATAACAGCATCAAGACAATTTTGGCTACTGGGTGACCAGTAAAGTAACAACACTTTTTCAGAGGCATGGTTGTGTTTTCATCCATGAGAATTGAAAGTAAGGCCTGAGAACATTTTATTAGGAAAAAAATTTGGAATTTTTATTTTTAAGATACTTAACATGTGCCAAGAGTGTGAAATGGCTACTTTTAAGAAAGGAAGAAGAGCATCCTCAGGCTATTTAGAAGTATAATGTACAAATCACAGAAATAATTAGCCTTCTATATGTGATACTACTCAACCCATATGCAAGTATTTTATTTAGTTTTAATACTGTATGACGAAGATTTTTGAAAATGCAAGTATGTCTTTATGGAATGTTTATAGAACTGATAGTATTGTGGAAGGAAAGAATACACAGTTTATATTTTGAGGTTTGTGGGGATATCTTGTTGTGACTGTTGTTGTCTGTGGACTTTTAGTCTTGTTATCTAGTTATCTCTTTATGTGGAAATTTGGAGAGAATTACACTGATGTCTTTTTTTTTTTTTTTCAGAGTAATGCTGAAAGAATATAGCCATCCCTCGTATCTGTGGAAGATTGGTTTTATGACCCCATAAATACAAAATCCGCAGATGCCCAAGCAGCTCTTGATACATAAAATGGCATATTATTAGTATTTACATATAACCTACCACATCTTCTCATATGCCTTTTTGGGGGGACCTTAAACTACAGAAGTTTATTTTCTCACAGTTCTGCATATTAGAAACTCCAGAACCAGTGTCTGGCTGGGTTTAGTTTCTGGTGAAGGCTTTCTTCCTGGCAGATAGATGGCTGTCTTTCTCACATACCACATTTAACCTTTATCACCTTCTCAAAGGCCAAAATAGAGTCAGTTTGGGAGTTAGGTCTCCAACATAGAAATTTTGAGATCCTCCCATATACTTAAAACCGTCTCTAGATTATTTACAATACCTAACACAGCGCCCACACTCATTTCATTTGTGTGTACTCAGTATAATTTGTGTGTACTCAGTGTGCAGCAAATTCATGTTTTGCATTTTGGAAATAGGTAGAATTTTATTTTCCAAATATTTTCAATCCACAGTTTGAATCCATGGATACAGAGGGCCAACTGTATATGGTTTTTGTATAAAGGTCCTCTTTCTCCTTTATTTTTTTAAACTACCTCTATAGTGATTTTAAATGGTAGATTGGTGGATGAATGGTTTATGATAATATTACACTGTTGTAAACTTTCTTAGAGATTGGCTGTGGGAGAACTGACTGAAAATGGTTTGACATTGGAAGAATGGTTGCCTTCGACGTGGATTACAGATACCATTCCCCGAAGATGTCCATTTGTGCCACAGATGGGTGATGAGGTACTTACTAAACTTTTAAATTACCCCATTGTGGGTTTTCTTCAAATAACTTTTTTACACATTTTTGTATATCTCATGAAATAGAACTCGAGAAAATTGTAGCATTTTCAAAAAAGTATCTCATTCTAGATGTGAAAATTTTGTTGGCATTTTAAAACCTGTTATGTATTTTTTAAATAAGAGGATTTGTTGCCAGTTTTCTTTTTCTTTTTCTAAGTTAAAAGATATTCATTTTTTCTTATTAATGTTTAATATGCAGCATGTTAAAGGAAAAGTAAATTTTAGCATATTTTCATTTTATTTCAAAAATGTGTTAAAGTATTTCAATTACCCACAGTGTTATTGTTAGCGCTTAAAAAGTCTGTAATCTTAGAATGAGAAATACTATTTCATTTTCAAGAAAATAAAAAATGCCACTATTATTTTAGAACATGTGCTTATGAATTTAGAATGAAAATGTGAGAACTTAGATAAAATTTCTCATTCCCTTAAGGTCCATGTCTCCTTACTTTATACACAAATTTTGCAATGAATTTGGTGTTAGAGACTTTAGTATAAAGTGGTAATTGATGATTTAAAAAAAACAAAGAAACTTTAATGCTAGAGTGACGGTCTGCAAGAATTCCCGTGGAGGCCACACTTGCCTCCAAAGACTTGAGGAGCACAGAGCACTGTTGTAGTCTGGTGCAGTGACAGATCCTAACAGACCCTGCAGCATGAGGATGAGACTAACTTAATGTATTATTTCAAGATGGACAGAGTTTATAATTCCTTGTTGAATGATTTTCTTTCAAAATGTTTAAGTTGTCTTTTTAGTTGCTGGTGCTTGAACAGATAAGTCCTTATAATTCAGCACCATTCATTTGTTTGAATTGAAGTTCCTGGCAACCAGAGCAATAATTTTATTAATGAATAGAATGAAAGTATGTAGGACAGTAGCTATCCCAAAATGTTCATTACTAAGATCTTCATAGTATTTTGTAACAAGTCTTTGGTTTTTTTGTAGAGACAAGAGTCTCACTGTACCGCCCTCGGGTAGAGTGCCGTGGCATCACACGGCTCACAGCAACCTCTAACTCTTGGGCTTCCGCGATTCTCTTGCCTCAGCCTCCCGAGCAGCTGGGACTACAGGCGCCCGCCACAACGCCCGGCTATTTTTTTTGTTGCAGTTTGGCTGGGGCTGGGTTTCAACCCGCCACCCTCGGCATATGGGGCCGGCGCCCTACTCACTGAGCCACAGGCGCCACCCTGGTTTTTGTTTTTTTAGTAAAGATAAGAATATTTGGTGTCAGACTACTGTGGTCTAGTACTAGTGGAACTAGTCAGGAGTCACTTAAACTTAATCTTCATGAAGTGAAAATAAATACAGATGCAGTGCTAGCTTTTTAGAATTTGTATAAAGATCACGTAAGAATATGTATGTGAAAATACTTTTTTTGTTTTAAACTTTCCTGCATATGTACAAAGTAAAACATGTAAGAAGGAAAGTAGGTGACCAGTAAACTTACGACTCTTAAGTTACAGTAGTTGACTTTGTTATGCAACATAGACTGACTTATTTTGAAGTAAGAAAATAGCTGTTCACTCAGCTGTTCATTTGTATACTCACTTCTAAGTAAATACCTGAAGTAATGTTCTATAGAACACTTTGATTGTGATTAAGTGATGTTAGGACAACTTGAGGAGGGAGGGAAGGGAAAAATCAGTGTTAGAATTTCTATTAGCTTAAAGGGCATTGGATTTTCTCCTTGCAGTTTTAGTGGATACCTTGCATCGTGGGTTAAAGGGAACACATCCGGGCTTTTAAATTGTGATTTTATTTACTTTATAGGTTTATTATTTCCGACAAGGACATGAAGCCTATGTTGAAATGGCCCGAAAAAATAAAATTTATAGTATAAACCCCAAAAAACAACCTTGGCATAAGATGGAACTACGGGTATGGCATTGATACATTATTTAATAGCCTGAAAGATGCAGTAATGGATAAGGGAGGAAATTTATATTGAGAGTTACTGTTTTCACTGTTAGAAGCTGTATCCTGAGGATGCTGTGTTTATCTGAAGCAGTGCCAGGGGTAGAAGTGTTTAATTTTCAGTCAAAGAAATGTAAGATTGAGTGAATGTTTACATTCTAATACAGTTTACAGGTTGGGTACAAAATGCAATAAATAGTGAAAATTAGGTAACACTAATATCTAGGTAAAGTTTGTATTTGTTAATTTAATGAGTATTTCTACATGTATCACAACAGTTTAAAATTACATTTGGACCTGTGTTGGAAAACTCTTATTTCAGTAACATATTTCAGATTTTTTTTTCTTTTGTGTAAATTGCAGTATAACTTGCATGCAATAAAGTACATAAATCTTAAGTTCAGAGCACAGTGAATTTTTTACATACACATTAAGTTGTCACCATCCAGATCAAGATTAAAACCAAGAAATGTTTTCTCATCTATATTTAGTAATCTGTTTTGTGGTTTATTTTGTAAAGGTGGTTTTTAAATTTTCTTTATCTTTCTCAGGAACAAGAACTTATGAAAATAGTTGGCATAAAGTATGAAGTGGGATTGCCTACCCTTTGCTGCCTTAAACTTGCTTTTCTAGATCCTGATACTGGTAAACTGACTGGTGGATCATTCACTATGAAGTAAGGACTGTTGAAAGAGGCAATGGTTTCTTAGTATTGTAGATAATTTTTCAAGATTCAGATAAATGTGAACACCTTTTAGATATTTTTAGGTATGTGACCTAATCAGTTTGTTTTTATTTGTAATTAGATACCATGATATGCCTGACGTTATAGATTTCCTAGTCTTGAGACAACAATTTGACGACGCAAAATATAGGCGGTGGAATATAGGTGGGTAATTTATTTAGAAGCCATAGGTGTTTAAAATGTCTTTTTTCTTAATAAGCAGTTTACTGTTTTTCATAATTTAGAAAAAGATAATCAGAGGACTCTTCCTGTTTATAGAAATGTCAGTAGCAAAGTAAGGTGCTGTGTCAAGATATGTTTAAGTTTTAAGAATGAAAACACTTCAATTTGGTTGATGCTGGCAGTCCACAGATTTTTATCTGTTACATTTGTTTAACTATTGCAAGATTATTTATAACTTTTACATTTAGCTGTTTTATGTGGGGAATCAAATTTTTATCTGACTATATTAATAACAAATCAAATACAAAGCTAAAAGAAACATTCACAAAATGTGTAAGTTTAGACTAGGACTAAAGCTAAACTGACATTTTTCTAGTTAACCTTATAATCTTTGAAATTAATGCTATAAACAGATCTCAAAGAAACTCTATACTTTAAAACTTCTCAGGCATTTAAGGCACATTAATTTATATACAGGTGGATGTGCTGTTCATTAGAACTTGTCTTAAAAATTTTAAACAGGGCCAGTGTTTTATCATCCTGGAATGCAGTGTGATATACACATGGCATATGTGGTTTGAAAAAATACATCAGTTGACACTCAAGTACCAGTCTCGCTCTTCCTCATTGAAGGCATTGGCGGGGTGATTTGTCTTCTCTTGATTGGTCTTGGTAAACTGAGAAATTTATGTGCTTTGTAAAGAGAAATTTGGAAAATGCAAGTTATCAAAATGATAGTCATGGGAGGTTATTGAGAAGATTTACATGTTGTGAATCCCAGTTTTCTCGAAGTTTGGAAATGTGTTTCATCAAATAAGAGAGTAAACCAAGAAAGAGAAAAATATGGATCTCCTCAAGAAACAAGGAGTCTAGGACATGAAAAGCCCAATGGAATTCACAGGTTAACAGTCAACAGAAGTCTCAGAATAGCTGCTGTCTGTGAAGTCTAGAAAGTAAACAGGCCAGTGATGTCCTCCAAGAGGGAGTCATTAAGAAAAAAAAGAGTGGAACTTATAAAGTATCTAACAAGTTTTAGTTTATGGGAAATTGAAGAGTGTTTTTTTATATCTTGAGCCATACAATGTGAGTGGAAAGATGAAAGAGGGAAACCAAAAAATAATTGCTCTAGTTAACATCTAAGTGTATAGCCAGAGCTATGTTATTGAAATCACTTTGGTTATGAGTAAGTGGGGTTAGGATAACTTGAAAAATGGAAGGGGAAAAAAGTAAATATTAGAATTTCTGTGAGCTGAAGGGTTATTAGATTTTCTCTTTGCAGTTTTAGTTAATACCTTTTACATCTCGGGTTATGTTAAACACATATAGTGAAAAGCATAAAACTATCTTTGTTGTTAATATATTCATATAAAAATTTAATTCATCTAAAACAGTTCAATGTAAAAGCTATAAATAATCTTGATGATAGTTACCAAATGTAATAGATAAAAATCTGTGGACTGCCGGCCAGGAAATACAAAATTCTACAAGAAAGGAATTGTATGTTATTTTGCTTAGTAGCAAGCAATATTTACAAAGTAATAGTAAAAACTGAGTAGAGATTAAATGCAGAGATTAAATCGCACACAAACTTTATAGCCACCCTGTATAATGCATGTAATGACACTACAGCTATTTCATAGGGATTGATTACAGGATTCCTCCTCCGATTCCAAATCCCTTGCATACTCAAGACTGATGGGCAAAGTCACCCCCACCCCCTCCGTGTATGTGGGTTTCACATCCCACTAACACTGCATTTTCTTTTTTTTTTTTTTTTTTTGGTTGTTGTTGTTATTATTGAGACAAGAGTCTCAAGCTGTTGCCCTCGGTAGAGTGCAGTGGCATCATAGCTTACAGCAACCTCAAACTCTTGGGTTGACACGAGCCTCTTGCCTCAGTTCTTGTATATTTTTAGTAGAGATGGGGTCTTGATCTTGTTCAGGCTTATCTCGAACTCCTGAGCTCAAGCAATCCACCCGCCTTGGCCTCCCAGAGTGCTAGGATTACAGGCGTGTGCCACCACGCCTGGCCCAACACTATTTTCAATCCGCATTTGGTTGCTGATGTAGAACCTATGGCTCTTGAAAGGCAGCTGTATTTATTAAAAAAAATTTTCATGTAAGTGGACTTAGGCAGTTCAAACCCATGGTATTGAAGGGTCAGCCGTAATACTTAATGTCAGAAATTGATGAGTGAAGAAATAGGTAAACTCTTTTAGAAATCTGTAAATAAAGTCAGAAAGATGATAACCTTTTTCTTCATTTTGGTTATAAGCCTTTGGTACTTTGATTTTTAAAAATTATTCACATTATTGATAAGATAAATTTTATTTTTTTAAGGACATGTCTCTGCCAGTAAATTTGTAGGACAAATATGAGAGATCAGAATCCAGGAATATTACAGAAGTGAGCTCAACCTACACAAAGAAATTCAGCAAGCATTGGACAAATCAAAGTCAAAGGGATTTTTCAAATTAATGAACATCATAATTGTCTCATTTCGATGTTACAATTTTTTCTATATTTATAGATTAATATTTCTTCTAAAGCTAGCATCTACATTAGTCTTATATATCTGATACATATGCATCTACCCACAGACTGCCATTAAAATATATTAATAATAATTTTTACTTCACCCTGTCATGAGAAAGGTTTTAAGGCTTTAACTTCATGGTTACCATTCTACAAACACTGCTCACTGTGGTTAGGAAAACATTATCCAGCTCTTCCTCTTTAGCATAATGAAGAGGGTATGTAGGGTTATAAGCAAGTGGTTCGTGCAACTCCTCATGTTTACTGTAAAGTTGTGGTGTCAAGAATGCTGTTTATTAAATTATACGTGTAGTCGCTCTAAAGCCAGGCATCCTCAAACTTTTTAAACAGGGGGCCAATTCACCATCCCTCAGACCGTTGGAGGGCCGGACTATAGCTTAAAAAAAAAAACAAAAACTGAACAAATTCCTATGCACACTGCATATTATCTTATTTTGAAGTAAAAAAACAAAACAGGAACAAATACAATCATACTGCCTCATGTGGCTTACAGGCCGCAGTTTGAGGACCCCTGCCTAACCTCATTGTCAATAATATGCATCCGAGGAACAATTCAGAGACTCTGAATCTAGTAATATAACTTTCAACAACATGCAGTTGTGTTCTGTTAACTTGCTCCTGACTCTAATTTTGTATCATATTTCTTTTACTTTTCTTTATAATTTGTAATTCATTTGACACTATATGTCTTCATAAATTTTTAAATCCTTTTTGTTAAGAAGAGAACATAAATACTTTTCTCTTTATAAGTTTCAAAATTAAACTGATTCCGACAAAAAAGGAACTGATTCAAAGTAATAGCTAGCTTGCCTGATTTCCCTTTACTGTGTGTTAAAAATGTAAAGAGTACCTTAATAGAAGGAATTACTTAAAAACTACGTGAAGTAGACGTTACCATTTCTTTTTTATAGATGAGGAAAACGAAGTTCGAAAACAGTTTTAGTATGTTCCTAGTCACACAGATCTGTCATTTGAACCCACATCTCTCAGATTCCATTCTGTGTTAGCAGGAGAAAACTGAGCCAAGTACTGTGAAAGCCAAGGCAGGGGAAAACATTCACAAAGGAAGCAACTTAAGTTTTCAGATGACACGGGTAACTGAGAAGTTATAGACGAGAAAAGACTGTAACATTTGTAGCTTACTCGTGTCTTTGGGAAAAGCATTTCAAGTATTTTTATAGCAGTTGGACATGGAACTGATATCAGGAGTGGTCTCTGTTTTAAGAAGATTAATTTTTATTTTTGTTTCTTTTTTGTGTGCTCTTACAGGAAAGGGAAGTGAATGATTATGTATTAACAATTTGAGGGGCTATTAAGATTAAGGAAGGCAAGTTGGAGTTTTTGTGTCATTTTTATTTTTATGCTGGAGTCTTGGTTGTTGGTTGGGGACACTTACCTGTAGAAAGTAAGGAAGACAGACTATAAGTATTTGTTGAGCAGAACTTAACCTAAATTACATTTTTATCTGAGTGAAAAGTTTTACATAGTCCTAATAATGAATTTAAAATACTAGGTTGGTAAAAATGCTTAAGACCAAAGTAAATTTCTCTATACCTAACGAAATCTAAGACATGGGATTACAAACTGGTAAGTCACACTTTTAAATTTGCTCGCATAAATACTTTTTTTCCTCTCAATATTGCTGATTTTATTTATTTATTTTTGGAATGTGTGAGTCACTTTTTATGTGTCTTCTGAAATCATATAGGCAGGTTAAGTACCTTCCAGGTTTACCTTAGGAAAAGCAATAAAAACAGCAACAGTACATTTCAGATAATGGCTTTTATTCTTGTCCAGGTGACCGTTTCAGATCAGTCATAGATGATGCCTGGTGGTTTGGAACAATCGAAAGCCAGGAGCCTCTTCAACCTGAGTACCCTGATAGTCTGTTTCAGTGCTATAATGTTTGGTAAGCAAATGTTTGTTATATTTTAGTTCAGCCAGACTTGCTTCACATTTTTCCCTGTCTGCTAATAAAGGGATAAAGATATGTCTTTAAAACACTGAAGCAAGTATTTTTATAATTGGTTTTGTAGAAATTGGTATACACGGTTTAGATTTTTTAATGTAAGGATTTTTCTTCCTTTAAGCTGGGACAATGGAGATACAGAAAAGATGAGTCCTTGGGACATGGAGCTTATACCTAATAATGGTAAGTGTTTGTTAGGCTTTTTTGGGTCTGTATCATGGAATTAATTTCTTAAATAAGAACTTTTATTTGCAGCCGACTGCCACATAGGATTGTTGTGAGGATCAAATAGAAAATACGCATTTAGCAAATATACCTACTACCAACCCTGGAGATACAGGAGACTCAGCAATGAACAAGATAGATATGATCCTTGCCCATTTGGAATTTAGCGTCTAAGAAGGAAGACCGAAATTAATTTATTACAGCAAAATACGAAAATGTTTTATTGTTCACCCCTATAAAGTGCATTTGAGGGACAAAAAATTTCTGTAACTTTAGCAGAATACTTAGGATACAATAGTTAAAGAGGTCTCGTTACTGAGCGAGACAGGCATGGATTCCTAGCTTGGCCCTGTCATTTTCTATGTGATCTTGGCAAGTTCCATAAAGTCTTACAACCTCAGATTTTTAGGACTCAGCCTTTGAAATTGCCTAAACGTTTTAGATAGGGCTGCTTTGAGGGTTCAGTGACAGGTGGCTACAGTGCTTATTACAGAGCCTGACCCTTGTAAGAGCTCAATGAACAGGTAGTCATAATTTATAATAGTAATGACCATTATCTGGGTTGTATATGGTCTGACACACTCAGGATTTAGAAATTTAGCCCTAGGCAGTGCTTACGACACTTTCTGATACTAAAAAGTCAGTGTGGCTGATGCCTGGAGTTTACATTTTCTTTCTACCTCATTTCCCATTTTTGTTTCAATTTACAAAATCTATAACATACATGCACAATTGGATGAGCCTAAAAAGGATTCAAAAAATATATTGCAGGTTATTAATAATGATCATTTTATAGAGGGTAAGATTATGAAGACTTTGTAATAAACTTTTTTATGTTCTACATTATTTGATTTTAAAAAATGTTACCTTTGTATTGGCCTCAACAGAATGTATTTTAATTGTTTAATTGCACTAAGTTGTGAATAATGGCAGGGTACTACTGTGTCTTGCTCACCTTGACAGTTTATGGCATTTGTTGGATCAAATTCTTCATCAGATAAATGGCTCGATATGGGTGGTGATCACTTAAAAACTATAAGTTAAAAAATAAATTTTGTTTCATCTTGATTAAAAAAAAAATGTTACCTTTGCTAGCAGATAAAATAAAGATCTTTATAAATTGAGTTGCTCAGTATTTATCGTAGTCTAAAAAGTTAGAGAAAAGATAACTGATGAAGAAAGTAAGCTCAACCTGGTGACCTTAGAAATGAGAAAATGGTCATACTAATGAGCTAAGTTTAGTTCTTCACAGAAATTATTACCACTTTGAAAATTTAATGCCAATAATGTATTTTTTCATCTCACTGCTAGACTACTGCTATTTAAAAGTATAAAATACCTTAATCCACATGTAAGTGTATTACATGGTGTATCTTCTGGTTTTGTTTCTCCCCTTTGTGAAAATTGGAATTTGAAATCATTTGGATTATTGTGAATATGAGAGAAAATGAGTTGATAAATGTTGTAATGCGTGGTATTTTTTTTTAAATGAATAAGTGATACTAACTTAGGATTTTGTTTCCTACCTAAATATATCTGAGGAGTATGGATTTTTGTTTTTCTCTATGCGTTTGTATGCACTCATGGAGTTTAATTATATTCAGTAAGAAGGAAGAATTTTGATGCATACAGTGGCATATTGCCCAGTGTTTCTCTGATTAAGTATAGTCCAAAGGAAAAATTACCTAGCATGTTACTACGTTTTGTGTAACCACCACTTTCTAATGATTCTCATAGACAAAATGTTAAATATTCAGGTGTGCAGAAAGCATCCTTCACCATTTTAAAGCAACAAGCTTAGGAATCATTTGTCAGTATTCAAAGTTTCTCTGTTCCTCCCTTCAGAAATTTAGGCTTTAAGTATTCCTGAAAAATACCACTTCAGTTTCGTTTTACCTTGTGTGTGTTTTATGATAATAAATATGGCAGTTCATTTATGAACTATTCAGAAAACCTGGAAATATACATCATTTTATATAAATTATTTCTCTTCACCTATAACTTGATTATAGAGCAAGGTTTTCAGATATCGGTAATTTTGATCATCTAGAGAATTATTTATAAATTTAATGGCTTTGAAGAATTTAAATTTTATTGACCCTTGAAACATACTTTGGTTTATGATATATTCATATCTTTACAAAATATACTTTAATTTTGTGATATCAATTCTGCTTTCTAAAGGTAACCTGAATATTAACAAGTTGGCTTATGTTTTCACGGGTCTGCTTTTCTGTGTATTTCAGCTGTATTTCCTGAAGAACTAGGTACCAGTGTTCCTTTAACTGATGTTGAATGTAGATCACTAATCTATAAACCTCTTGATGGAGAATGGGGAACCAATCCCAGGGATGAAGAATGTGAAAGAATTGTTGCTGGCATAAACCAGTTGATGACACTAGGTAAATAATAATACATGAATAAGGGAAAAGCTGGCAGAAAGCAAAATAAAAGAAAAATACCATTATTCAACGTTCCGCCCTCATACACAGACAATATCCTTGGTCAGTGGTTTTCAAATGTTTTTAAAACCTGTTATCTTTTTTTGAAGGAGGTATTGACAGAGGATTTTGAGGATTTTACTGTCTAAAACAATGATAAATGAGCTAATACTGGAGCTGAATTTCAGAGCAAGTGAGGGCTTCCTAGACAGGCAGTGGGTATCTCTGAAAAACCTCGGTCCTCCACAATTCAGTTTGAAAACCACTGACTTATGCAAGCTGACATGATACGAATTAGAGGAGGGGGATTGAAAGCTGAATTATAATTATATAGATAATTACACCAATTTCCCCCAACTTTATATGCACATACACAGAAAATCTTTTTAAGGGTAGAGGAAAGGATATGTGAACTGTTTTGCTTCATTTGGAAAAAAAGGAAGAATAAAACCAGTGGCTGCAAACCTTTGTGTCTGAACTCTGGGGTTCTGCAGTAACTCCAGACTCCTGTGGTAGTTCTAGCAGCTCCTCTGTCAGTGAGGAGTCGGGTTCGCAGAGTCTGAGAGGAGTTAACTCAGTAGGAAGAGCTAAAGGAGGCCCAGCTAGAGGGTGTTCAGATCTGAAGTCTTATAAAATAACTGTGCTTTCTGAAAATACCTCTAAAATACCATCCTAAATAATAGTAGTTTGTGATAGGAAGTAGTTTTGTATGTGAATAAGCAAAGAAATTGGGACTGATCTTAAATAGATTCTAGTTTTTGCTCTAACAGTTTCCTGTGTACCATTAGATCAGTGATACACAGTCAGAAACTTCTGGATCTGTTTTCTCCTCTCTGCTTGCCTGGTACAAAACAATGTGAAGTGGAGATGATAAGTCTAGTGAAGGTGTTAACATTTCATTAACAATGTACTAATAACAAAATGGCTGTGTGAAAACCATGGTAACAGGTGCCAGCTGTCAGTTATAGAAATGCGTGTGTGCTCAGTAGGTCATGTTTAGAGTGTCCGCCATTGCTTTCTCCTGGTGGATCTGTGGATAAGAAATATTCCTAGAATTCTGCAGTGTAAGTGTAGACATAATAAAAAATGAGGCTCTTCACGTCAGCTAAATTTATGTATTTTCTATGAAAAGCCAGTGACAGACTAATAGTTATGTAGATTAGGACTTTTTAAGTCTTAAATTCAAGCAGAATTACCCTGGAATTATTTTAGGCGTACAAAAATAAATTCATAAATGTATTTATTCATTTTAGATATTGCCTCAGCGTTTGTGGCCCCAGTGGACCTGCAGGCCTACCCCATGTATTGCACCGTGGTGGCGTATCCAACGGACCTGAGTACAATTAAACAAAGACTGGAGAACAGGTTTTACAGGTTAGAACCATTTGATGTACCTAAGACCAGAGGAGAGCTAAGTGGTCCATTCACCCATTTACTGATCTTCTACGGCAGTGTTTCTCAGTGCACCTGGGGTACACCTGGGGATTGTGTGAACGTGTTGAATAGGATCCAGTAGGTTTTGAGTAGGACCTGAAATTCTCCATTGCTAACAAGTTTCTAGTACGGGTAACGTTGATGCTGTTGATCTGTAGACTACCCTTGGAATAAAATTTCTGGATACAGTTTTCCCTAGATGCTGATAAGATTTGATGTTCACTGTCCTCAGATATGTTTTATAAGGCAGGCCAGAGTATTTAATTATCTCCTAGTTAAGGTTTAAATACTTGTTTCTTCATGGATTTTTCTGAAATAATAGTGAAAATTGTGTATTTCATTCATTTTGTTTATGTTCAGCTTAACCATACCTATGAAAAATGAAATTAGGAAAGATTTAGATAATTTTTCATAGTTGTAGTGTGAAACTGATCAGTAAAACAATCCAGACATAATTTCAAAAAAACTTTCTTTTTGTGACCAGTATTATATTACCATGATTCTTTCCATTATTCTTTATTTTAACATAGGTTTTATTTACACTCTGTAATCAAATATTTTTTCTATATAAAATGTGCCTTTAGTTCTTTTTATTACGTAGCTGGCATTAAAAACAACTGTTTGTCGCTCCTTATTGACAAACGCAGGGTCTCTCAGCAGTAAGTAGTATTAGCAGCATTATTGACATTTGGGGCTGGAAAATTCTATCTACTAGATGCCAGTAGTAGCCCAGCCCCCTTGGTTGTAAAAACCAAGAATGTATTTAGACATTGCCAAATGTGTCCTGGGAATAGAATCGTCCCTTATTAAGAACCACTGGAACAAAGAAAATAAGGTATTAAGACTTTAGGTTCTGAGATTCTTCTGATCTTAGTACAGATGCTTTGCTGTGTTTGCTGTTGCTTTGTTGATATTTGTCAAAAATGTAGAAATGAGAACGAGGTCCTTTCTTATTTGTTTATTTATTTTAGAGACAGCCTCACTTTGTTGCCCTCTATAGAGTGTGGTGGCATCACAGCTCATAGCAACCTCCAGCTCTTGGGCTTAGGTGATTCTCTTGCCTCAGCCTCCCGAGCAGCTGGGACTACAGGCGCCTGCCCAACGCCCAGCTATTTTTTTGTTGCAGTTTGGCCAGGACTGGGTTCAAACCCGCCGCCCTTGGTATATGGGGCCGGTGCCCAGTAACTGAACCACAGGTGCTGCCTGAGAAGTCCCTTCTGATAGATGCCTCTCTAGCCCTCAAAGCATGCTTTAAGTCTTTTTCAATACCACGTGTTAAAAGTGTAAGAGGAAAATACAGAAGAAATTCTTAACTATATTCCCTTTTCTCTTAGATCCCTAAATTGCCAAAGACAGGATTTAATCCCAGTCACAACAAGACATAGGAGGGTGGGCAGGAGAGAAAAAACCATACAATGGTTCAAAGAATCGTGGGTTGTTGGTCTGTATACCTAGAAAGATAAACTGCTGGCATCTCCCAATATTTTTATAAATATTTCACAGACAATATGCTGTTCGTGGTAAATGTGAAGTTGTTTTGTAGGTACAGTCCCTGAACTGGTTCAACTTAAGATTTTGTCTTTACTGCGGTGCAGAAGGGATAAGCGTCATTAGAAACCATACTTTGAGCTCAGCACCCATAGCACAGTGGTAATGGCACCAGCCACATATACCGGAGCTGGCAGGTTCGAACTTGGCCTGGGTCAGTTGAACAACAATGGCAACCACAACAAAAAAATAGCGGGGCATTGTGGCGGGTGCCTGTAGTCCCAGCTGCTTGGGAGGCTGAGGCAAGAGAATCGTTTAAGCCCTAGAGTTTGAGGTTGCTGTGAGCTGTCACGCCCCGGCACTCTACCCAGGGCGACAGCTTGAGATGCTGTCTCAAAAAAAAAAAAAAAAGGAAACCGTACTTTGAATTTTAAATTTTGATCTTTTCCTGGACAAGTGATGCTGGGCAGCAGCAGTAAGCCACAGCTGTCAGTCTGGCATGCGATTGGAAGGGTAAACTCATACTCTAGCAGGGGTGTCCAACCTTCTTTGCCCTCTGCTGCACATTGGAGGAGTAAGGGTTATCTTGGGCCACACATTAAATACTCAGATACTAATGAAAGCCAATTAGCAAAAAAATGGTCCATGCATATTTTTCATGATACCTGACACCACAGATAAGCAAAAACGTCCTCACAAAATAAGCATGCAGCCTGCAGGTCACAGGGTGGACACCCCTTGTACTGTGTTGCTCACTGATCTTGCCCACATGAGCACGTTATGGTAGGCTGTTCTAATGTGCATTGTCAACTTGTGGTAGTTGCAAGTTCAACAGGTGATGGGCTTACCAGGTTATATGTTTTTTGGTAGTCAGGAAACATAAAGATACAGTGTATTTTAAATAGGGTTCTTGGGCATTGACGTAGCTATGTAATCAATTCAGGGAAAAAGAGACTTTTGGAACATAACATCAATTAGAAATTGCTTGTTTTCTAACTTGATAACTCAAGTTATAAAACCTCAGTTATGTTTTTATTTCATAGTGATGCCTTCATATGCTATTTCACCACTTAAAGCTATTTTGCTTCTTCCTTTACTCATTGTTTTTACAGGCCACCTGTTGGATAATATTCTCAGAAACTTTTTTTGGATTTTTCTTTCAGAAATAGAACTATAAAATAGCAAAAGTAATTTTAACATTGTCAGTTAAGTGTTCAGAAAAATGTTTCTCAGGTTTCTTGGTAAAGGATTACCCTGACTGTGTTCTTATGCTTTTGTATCTGATAAGTAGGCCATCAATTTAACTTTTAATTTTACATGCCGTTTGACTACCAGTAATATAATTGCATTAAAATTACTTGTTTTCTTTTTTTTTTTTATAGAAGTCAGGAGTGTTTGTTACCAAAACCTGATGGTGCCCATGACAAACATGTAAAGCAAAAACTAAAACTTCCCCCTGTATACTTGTCCCTCCCCAGACAAGGCACTGGGAATAGTCTGGTGTGGCTCGTTCCAGGCATTTTCTGTGCAAATACATAATGTTCCTCTTCCTTTCCCTAACACAGATGGGGTTATGCTTTTTTGAAAATGGCATTTTAAGATGTGGATTTTGCAAAGATTGATTTATGACTAAATAGGAAAGTCAGAATATCTTGGTTTTAAATTGCATACATGTATTTTCAAATACGACGTTAAGATTTCTATATATCTATTTTTTTAAAGGCGAGTTTCTTCCCTAATGTGGGAAGTTCGATATATAGAACATAATACACGAACATTTAATGAGCCTGGAAGCCCTATTGTGAAATCTGCTAAATTTGTGACTGATCTTCTTCTACATTTTATAAAGTAAGTTATTTTTTCATACTGAATTATAAAGTTGTAATAATGGCACTATTTTAAAAAGTAAAATAGTCGACACTATAAAATATCAAAATGTAAAATACAATTATTTTTATATACTTAATGTCATATTCTTGTCACAGATATATTTTCCCTTAAAATAGAAAACTTACAATATCTGTGTCTAAAGGACAAACACTTGGTCTAATATTGATTATGGAATTACAGTTGTATTCTGTAGTTAAAATTAAAAAGATACTTTCTTTAAACTGTTGGACAATTATAATAGTGAAGACCTGTTGGACACACAACGCTGTACTTGTATCAGGTCTGCTAAACTGAATCTTGTGTGTGAGAGAGACCTTATCTGGAATTTCTAATTGGGGAGACTAAGGCTTATCTAAGGTTCCACAGTAAATAAATGGCTGCCATCTGATTTGAGAACTTTCCATCTAATATCATCTGCCCCTGTCAAGTTTCTGAACAAGTACTTAAGCAGTCCAGCAGGAAATTCAATTTAACTTTCAGGATTCTTTTTCTTCAGAGCTCAGTTTACTTCCTCATTGATCCCACAGCAAGATAAACAATTTATTAAGTCGGAAGCACTTTTCCTTCTTACCTTAGGAATTTTATATAACCATAGAATGAACCGTGCCTTCTAAATGCAGCCAGAGAAATGAATTACATATTTTATACAAAAGATTGCTCTGATTTTATGTGAATGTTACTCATATTGAGTAATTTTTCCCAGTTAAAAAGTAATGATATATTTTGTTATCAAATACTCAGCTATTATCAGCCTTTATTTTTAAATAAGGGTAGTATTCAAACTTTTTATTTTTTAAACACCTGCAGCTCAGTCTCACTACTAAGCATGATCTTTGGGTCCTTTTTCTGGGATTATTTAGTGGTTTTTTACAAAGGAATATAGGTAATTTCAGCTTAAGAAAACACCAAACAAAATCAGTAATGTAGATGTTGTGCCCTTTCTGTACTTCATTCTTTGAGAAATCTTTTGCTTCCCATGTAGTTCAGGGGCTACTGTTGCTATAGTTTTGCTTTTCCTCAGTGAAATTAGTAATAAAGCATTAATTGTCCTCTGAAGACATCTTTAACTTTTATGTTTTATATTTATGTGCATGCACATGTATTTTTTCAAAGTGATACGAATCAATAGAATCACATAATATTCATATTTCAGGGAAATAATTTAGATCAGCAATTCTCAACCTGTGGATCACAAACCCTTTTTAGCAATGAAAATATGTTGCAGCATTAGGAACGTTGAGAACCACTGATTTAGATGAAAATGTTTACATTTGGAGTAGTCTATGAAATGCATTTTTTCAATTAATCACTTTGTTGAAATACCTTTGAAATGTAGATTAATATTTAAAGTGTTTAACATACATGTCTCCAAAAAATCCTTGGCATTTATTAGATGTGTATAATTTGTTAAAAACCAGTTTGGGCTAACATGAATTTTCACAATGTAAAATGTTTCTTGAAATTTTGATCATTGTATTTTTTTAATTGGGGTATTTGGCAGTTGACATACACAAAGTGATGTGGGTATCTAAATTATCTAAGTTGGGTGAAGTAGGGAGTATGTAAGTAGAAGTCATAGTAGGGATATGAAGTTATAAATGTTAGTTAGGACTACTTTATGGAGGGCCTTGAGCTAGACTTTCAAAATATGAGCTGTGTGAAGGGCTGTTGAAAGTATTGTAACATGACAATAACACAATTTATACTGTGCCTTAAAAATATTAATTTGACTGTAGCATCTAATATTAATTGGTAGAGAAGAGATGTGAAGCATGAATAGGGGAATGGCTCTTACAGCTGACCAAGTAATAGGTGGAGAGGGCTAAATTTATGAGGTGAGAAAGGGATAGATGCCAGGAGATTTTTAAGGATGGAATTTATAGGACCAGGCAAGTGAAAACCCAAGATTCCCATTATGCTAAGAATGGTGTGCTGGTAACAAAAAAACAGAAAGGAACAAGAGTGTCTGGGAAGTGCCAGTTTTATTTAGACATGTGGAATTTTAGGTGGCAGTAGATACTTAGGAAAAAGGCTAGGACAAATTCTAGGCATTTGGAATGCTTTTACATAGATAAACTATAGACACATAAAGTCATCATTGCGAAAGGTATTGTGTTGTGAGTAGATGAGTGAAGACAGTTTACAGGAACACCTGCATTTAACAATAAAAGAGGATGGGAAGGCAGGTGGCAGGGGTATTGTATTTTTTCAAGTCTGAGGAATGGGACAAGCACAGTAGTGACTGAACAAAGGCTGGGAGGTGAGAGTTGGGTTTGGAGAGTGAAACAGGCCAGGGCAGGGCAGGGCTCTCCCAGCCTGCAGGGTGCAGGCTCACGTGTGCACAGGGTATTGCCACCAGCCACCGGGGACAGCACACCCTTACCTTCAACTTTCATCTTAAAACCTGGTTTCTAAAGGAAAAAAAAAAAATCTCATGCCTCTAATCTTATATAGTAACATTTCTTTCTTGTTATTTAGGGATCAAACTTGTTACAATGTAATTCCACTTTACAATTCAATGAAGAAGAAAGTTTTATCTGACTCTGAGGTATGTTATGTTTCATTATGCTACTTTGGTATGCTATATGTAAAAAGGAATTTTTACATTGTAGTTTTCAGGTAAAAGTCATGAGTCAGTTAAGGACTCAAGGATGTATATTTATCACAGGTCTTCCATTGTATAAAGGAAATACTTGCCAATTAAACAACTGTAAAGTATAACGAAATCTAGAATGTTTTATAACTCTGATAAATTCTTGCCTCAAAGGAAGAAGAGAAAGATGCTGATGTGCCAGGAACTTCTACCCGCAGAAGAAAGGTAATAGCTTTTGTTTTAGCACAAGTTCTTTATGTAAATTAAAATGTTTTAAGAGACTTTTTACCCTTAGCATTGCTAAAGACATACTAAATATTACTTCCAAATTAATTTCAATTACAAACCTCATATTTCTTAGAACTTTAAATGAACGGTATTTTCTTTTATTTGAGTTATAATATATATTGTAATTATCTAAGACTGCATTTAAAATACAAATTTTTAAAGTAGGGCACCATGGCTCACACCTGCAGTCCTAGCACTTTGGGAGTTTTGGGTGGGTGGACCACCTGAGCTCAGGAGTTGGAAACCAGCCTGAGCAAGAGTGAGATCCCGTCACCACTAAAAATAGAAAAAGTAGCCCAACATCGTGGGGTGGGGTCGGGGTGGGGTAACCTGTAGTCCCTGCTACTCTGGAGGCTGAGACATGAGGATTGCTTAAACCCAGAAGTTTGAGGTTTGCTGTAAGCTATGATGTCATGGCACTCTAGCCTGGGCAACAGAGTTGGACCGTCAAATAAATAAAAATTTTATTTTGTAGTCCCTCCATAAGGGAGGCTAAGGCAAGAGAGTAGTTGAGCCCAAGAGTTTGAGGTGGCTGTGAGCTATGACGCCATGGCCCTCTATCTAAGGTGACATAGAGAGACTCTGTCTCCAAAAAAAAAAAAAATCCTTATTCTATTGGTGCTGTTTTATTAAAATATTTGAACATTTTTATTTTAGGACCATCAGCCTAGAAGAAGATTACGTAATAGAGCCCAGTCTTATGATATTCAGGCATGGAAGAAACAATGTCAAGAATTGTTAAATCTTATATTTCAATGTGAAGATTCAGAGCCTTTCCGCCAGCCAGTAGATCTCCTTGAATATCCAGTAAGTACTTTGAAAATACGTCATCTGTCAGTTTGCTTTATATCTTGTATGTGGCAGTGGCTATATTATTTATGACTATAGCTTATTTCTTTACTTTTGTATAATGTTCTCATTGTCCTTGTGGTTATATAGAGACTGTAAATTGAATGATGTGGTAAAATGGAAGGAGCTCTGAATTAGACTCCAAAGAATCGGGTTATATCTATTCTTATCAATTGTGCAACTTTGAGCAGGTCACTTAGTTTTCCCATCTGAACTTTTTTTACTGTTTATTTTCTTCCCCACACTAATTCCATAAATTTATTAATAGCAATTACCTAGGAAACAAGAATAATATTTACTCTTCATAAGATTATGAAGATGAAATTAGAATATATCAAAATAGTTTTTAAACCTGAAGCACTATATAGAAATGTCAGATGGCATTTTATATATATAGGTGATACCAGTGCATGATTCTTCTGATGGAATACATGGCGAGAAAGAGTTAAGTAAACATGATCCAAGTTTGTATTTTGGCATATAGTCATAACATCTCAATTTAGTGTAAAGTGGTATCTTACTCTGTTAATAAGTTATTAAAGGTTGTACAATGCAGGCTCAGTGCCCATAGCTCAGTGAGTAGGGCACCAGCCATATACACCGAGGCTGGTGGGTTTGAGCCCGGTCCGGGCCTGCTAAACAACAATGACAACTGCAACCAAAAGATAGCCATGCGTTGTGGCTGGCGCCTGTAGTCCCAGCTACCTGGGAGACTGAGGCAAGAGATCACCTTAAGCCCAAAAGAGCTTGAGGTTGCTGTGAGCTGTGACGCCACAGCACTCTACCAAGGGTGACATAGTGAGACTCTGTCACAAAAAAAAAAAAAAAAAATTTGTACAGTGCAGATACCATTTCAAGTGAAAATTTTAAAAAAGTTTAATAAGACATTGTGACTTTGATGTGGTATCATCTAACTTTATTATCTGTTTCTTACGTATAAGTTCTAACTAGCAGTAATTGAAAATAGAGATATTTATTAATAGGTAAGTATTATTGTCTATGTGCGGTGGCTCATGCCTGTAATCCTAGCATTCTGAGAGGGCAAGGCTAGGTAAATATTATTTAGTGACTTTTCTTTTTGTCATTTAAAAAGCCAGAAACATGGCTCGGTGCCCATAGCCCAGTGGTTACGGTGCCAGGCACATGCACCAAGGCTGACGGGCCTCAGTCCGGGCCTGCTAAACAACAATGACAACTGCAACAACAACAACAAAACAGAATAGCCGGGTGTTGTGGCGGGTGCCTGTAGTCCCAGCTACTTGGGAGGCTGAGGCAAGAGAATCACTTAAGCCCAAGAGCTGGAGGTTTGCTGTGAACTGTGATGCAACGGCACTCTACCGAGGGTGATGTAGTAAGACTCTGTCTCAACAAACAAACAAACTCCAGAAACATGATATCTTAAATGGGGAAGAGAAATCTTTAATTCCAACAGTGTGATAATTGAGCTAATTTGAACTTACCTTCAAAATGACTGCTGGAAAAACAGAGCTGGTGTTATAGTGCTTTAGGTTTGGGCTTTCTGTTTTGGGGACCTGGGGATTTTTCTTTGTTTCTTGCAAGCTAAGACTATGTATTGTTCTTTAAAATAAGCTATAATGTATGCATTGCTTATAGGTGTTTGTATTTTGGGCTTTTCCTAAAAGAGAAGAGAAAGAAATAAGCCTTAATGTTTAGAGAGTTCCAGGGGCATAAGTATTAACACTATGCAGATGCAGGTGAGGCCTTGGGTATTGGCAAGAAGGAATTTGGAACTGAAACCCAAACCTGAACCAGGACTGTTGAAGGACTGTACTTTGAATGAAAAGGAAAAAAATAGAAAAATTCCTTCCACAAGGAATAATGTTTCTCCCAGTGGCTCTATACAATGTCAAAGGGGAGCAGTCTCCCAAAGATGGTGTTATGCATGGATTTACGATCCAAATTTACATGCTCTTGTGGTATAGAAATTCATCATGAGAAAAAATAGTCCCTACTGAAAATGAACTAATGATTAAACAAAAAACAGTCAACAAGTATATGTGGGAGTGATCCACCATGTATAAGACAACAGAAGAAACAACTATTAGCACCCTTGAGATAAGGTTATTCTGAAATACTACATTTAAAAAACAGAGACACAATTCATTGTAAAATGGCTATTACTATATGTACCACCAAAAAAATAAATAATGCTGACTATTAAGCTTTGATTGATCATTTTGATTAAAGAGATAAGTGAAGGAATAAGAAACATAGGAGAAAAAAGACCCTATCTGAAGAGAAAAGGGAGTAAGGTATAAAACAAAGCCAACGAAATATCAGAATAAATGAAATGTAAAATCACTGAGATCACACTCACTGGGCAGCCTTAAAAATAGATTAGATTTCTTAAGAAAAAATTAGCACAAGAAATTATATAGAATGCCTCACAGAAAGAGATAAAGAGGTGAAAAGTCTGAGAGAGAGATTGTGTCATAATGGATAGAATGAGAAGGCCCACAAGATATGTACCAGCAGTTTCACTGGGGAAGAATAAACAGAGTGAGAGGGGCAGTATTTGAGGAGCCTGCTGGCTAAGGGTTTTCTAGGGTAGATAAACATTTGACCATGATTCCTGAGCAGAATATGTGTGAAAACAATCTTTACCTAAAATAGTAGTTAAATCAAAAGTTTAAAGACAAAAAGAAAAATGTTAGAACAGTCATACAGAAAAATAGAGATGTGAGACTGTGTGTGGTCCAACCCACTCATTTTACTGAGTGGAGGCTTCACTTTCCAAGATATATCAGCTGTTCATTGGTAAAGCCGAAACGAGGCCCATGCCCTTTGTATTTAGTAAACCACAGCTATAGGTGATAGATACTCTTAGACAGTAAGCATGTGAATTTTACATAAAGAAAATAGCTTACTTTTCAAACTTGGGGAATATCTGAGAATGCAGTCATCTCATAAAGATTCAAAATAGTAAGAACAATGCTTATGAAATATTTAGAACCTATCCTGCTACTGAAAATGTAGCATGCCGAGTGTTAGAAGGAAGAACAGAATTTTAATCTCTTGCAGTACTTCCTGATGCAATTGTGTTTTTTCTGTATTATTATCAGAGGAGAGATAGATAATCTGCTTTTTATACTTCAAAGTTAACTATAAGTTAACTGGCAGCCTTACTTTAGTACGATGAGGTAGATCATGCATCTCATACTTATGCTTTTATGTGAAAATTTTCGTTCACATCTTGAGTTTAATTAGATATTCAAAGCAAGATGTTAAGAATTAGATGTTTTTGGTAGAAATCAACATGCTCTATCTTCTATCACATTTATTCAGGAAGCATGTTGAGCAGCTACCATCTACTACACTGAATGGCGAAAGCCCAAGGTTTGAGCCAAGAAAAATTAAGTGTTCTATGTAAATAAATTTTACATTTAACCAAAGTGTTGTGACACGTAAAAGCTTTGATATCATAATATTTACAACACTTTTAAAGCCAGTAATGCCATAATATTCAGTATCTAAGTAATTCTAGACCATCAGAATGGTTACCTTGAGGAGACAGAGCTGGTTTATCGGTACAGAAAGCAATTTGTAAATAACTTTGGAGGGGGCGCTGCAACTGTCTTAGGAGTCTAGGGGTGTAATCTGTGGGCTATGTTTTTTAAAAATGACAGTCTTACACTAATGGTAAGACTTAATTTCTATAAATGACAAGGTCATTTAGACCAAGTTTGGTACTTTAGGTAGACTGAACTATACATAATACCCTGGTTTTGACAAAATCAAAATACTCCTAAAAGGTACTAAGTGTGATTTTTGTTAATGTGGTTTTATAAAGTGGCTCTGATGTTATTTATAGGCAAGACGTTTTAAAAAATGGTCAAAGTTGATATAATTGGACTTTCTGTGTTAAAACAGAGTAGATGTACTTTTCCTTATTCCTACTGTTAAGTCAAACTAAAATGTGTGGACATTATATAAAACAAATGGAGATTCTGAAAGGTAGAGACAAAAAGATAGATTGGGGATTGCAAGACCAACACTTACAGTGAGTTTCCTGGGTTTGCTTTTTGCCCCACATACCCAGCTCTGGGTATGTGGAGAAGGCATCAACCTAGAAATAACAGTGGGACCCCCCCGCCCCAAACAACAAAAACAAATTAAGAAAAGCCTCTCTCTAGCCAGAGGACCAGGAAAGGGATAGACTAGCAACAGAAAAATCTTAGACAATAACAGCTCTTACTCTATTCAAATACCACTAAGGAGATGAACATCTAATTAAAAGTTTTTAAGAACTCTCAGACCCAGGTGGCTTCACTGGAGAATTCTATCAAATATTTGAAGAAGAATTAACCCAAATTCTATATAGTCTCTTTCAGAAAAAAAGGGGACTATTTCCCAATTCATTTTCTGAAGCCAGTATAATCCTGATATTAAAACCAGACAACAATAGTACAAAAGAAGAAAATGCAGAAGTTACTAGCAAAAGAACAGCAAACAGAATTCAGGCATGTATAAAAATGATGACATACCATGACCAAGTAGCCTTTATTGCAGAGATACAAGGCTGGGTTGGTTTTCAAAAACCAATCAATGTAATTTATCATACTAACAAACTAAAGAAGAATTACATCATATTAATTAATACAAAAAAAAGCATTTAGCAATATTTTACACCCATTTGTTCTGAGAGTGTACCTTTTAGATGTGGTACACTTAGTGTAGCCCCTACTTACAGCTCCCAGGGAGAAGGTCATCACTTGTCACACAGGGCCAGAGGGAAGTGACAGGTTTTGATCTGGTGGCTGAGATACCTATGGAAAAGCTTAGAAACCCTCCCATGGAGTTTCTTTAGGGAAGGCAAGGCAGGTCAGTGTAAACCACTTTAGTATGGGATAGTTTGAATAATTCCAGTGGGATCTGGTTGCCTGCCCTGGCACTAGGATGATTAAGGACAGGGAAATAATGGCTTGAGAGTTAGGAAATGAGGTGCTGGGCGGCGCCTGTGGCTCAGTGAGTAGGGTGCCGGCCCCATATACCGAGGGTGGCGGGTTCAACGGCCCCAGCCAAACTACAACAAGGCATTGTGGCAGGCGCCTGTAGTCCCAGCTACTTAGGAGGCTAAGGCAAGAGAATCGCGTAAGCCCAAGAGCTGGAGGTTGCTGTGAGCTGTGTGAGGCCACAGCACTCTACTGAGGGTGACAAAGTGAGACTCTGTCTCTTAAAAAAAAAAAAAAAAGAAAAGAAGAAGAAGAAAGAAAATGAGGTGCTTGGGGCTATACAGTTAGGATTGATGAATTTATTATGTGAAAGAAGGATTCTCACTGCAGCCCTAAGAATTGACTAGAGGAGCATCTTTCCCCAGGTCTGTAAGGCCTCAAATGAGCAGAGCTCATTGGCAGTGCAATCAACAGATGCCAAAGGACAAATATGGAAGCTGATAACAACTCTAAGAAAATAAAGAATAAAGGGGAACTTCCACAACTTGATAAGGAACATCTATTTTAAAAAAAAAAAAAAAAAATCTGCACCTAACATGATACTGATTGCAGACAAATTAAGTGCTTTCTCCCTGAGACTAGGAAAGAGGCAAGAATGTCCATTCTCACTATTGGTGTTTAAAAATTCTAGCTGATGCAATAATGCAAGAAAAGGAAATAAAAAGCAAACATGTTGACGAGGAAAAAATAAAAATTTATAAAGGTGCATTAATTCTGTTTCATACTGTACCTTCTTTATGGTCAAACATTTCATAATTTAAACGTGATGGTGCAAAGTCAAGTTGTTATACTTCAAAAAATGTATTTACACACTGAAGAGATTATTGAAAAGGTACAGTACTCTGATAATTTTGTACCATATTCTGATACTTTTCAGTTGCTCTTCTGCTTTCATTTGTCTGTGTTCATTGCCTTTGATCTGTTGCCTTATTTTATACTCAGTTGACCAGATGGAGAGACCTTGGGTGATTCTCCTTCGTGTGTGAGTGAAGTGCATAGACTTTGTGACAGCTGTTTACATTCATCATTCTTGATTACTGCAACGCTCTCAGTTGTAATACTGAAGTTGAGGTTACTAGAAGTCAGGCTTCCACATAAAAGGGATGTTCCCTTCCATTGTTCTTATTTTTTTATTTTAAATTAAGTTTCAGTTGTGTTTCAATGAGTCATCAACTTTTAAGGCTTATAGATACTACAAATGTGGGTATTTTATGTGAAATTTTTATTTTAGTTGTAGAGCTGAGCTTTTTTTTTTTTTAGACATGAACTTTTATGTTTTTGATTTAAGATTTCGACATGGCTTTAAAATCTTTTTTTATTTTATTTTTTTGAATTTTTATTTATTTATTTATTTTTTATTAAATCATAGCTGTGTACATTGATATGATCATGGGGCATCATTCACTAGCTTCACAGACCGTTTACCAAGTTTCACATATACCCTTATAAGATGCACCGCTGGTGTAATCCCACCAATCCCCTTCCCTCTACCCCCCTCCCCCCTCCCTCCCCTCCCTTTCCCCCTTCCCCCTATTCTTAGGTTGTAACTGGGTTATAGCTTTCATGTGAAAACCCTAAATTAGTTTCATAGTAGGGCTGAGTACATTAGGTACTTTTTCTTCCATTCTTGAGATACTTTACTAAGAAGAATATGTTCCAGCTCCATCCATGTAAACATGAAAGTGGTAAAGTCTCCATCTTTCTTTAAGGATGCATAATATTCCATGGTATACATATACCACAATTTATCCATAACACCTCCATCCTCCCCAACTCCCAACAAAAAATAACTATGAATACTATGTTCTTCAGTGGGAAAAGTCCTATGTTGATTTCAATAAAAAAGAGAGAACATGAAATAAATAAAACATTATTTTTTAAAAGGTAAATAAATAATAGATCAAGTCTATTAGATTGGTCATAAAAACTCTGAATTCCTGTGCTGAGATGTAATGCTTTGTGGTAATAATACCACCTGTTTTCTCTGTCCTAGGACTACAGAGACATCATTGACACTCCAATGGATTTTGCCACTGTTAGAGAAACTTTAGAGGCTGGGAATTATGAGTCACCAATGGAGTTATGTAAAGATGTTAGACTTATTTTTAGTAATTCTAAAGCATATACGCCAAGCAAAAGATCTAGGGTATGTACTTAAACTGTTTTCTTTTATGATTTAATTAAATTAGTGTTAAAGTTTGTGAAATAGCTAAATGTTGCTTTTATTTAAAATTTAGATCATAATTAACTTTCTATTATGTTCTTAATGGTGTCTTAGTAGAAAAAATAACGTACACCTTTCTACTCAGCTCCTATGAAATAACATTGATGTAATTTTTCGGTGTTTAGAAATGGTTGCTTTTCTTGAAGTAGTATGGTTGAATAGGTACCGTACGTGAGTTGTCCTGGAATGTACTAGAGCAGTCTGAGCTTAACTTTTCCAGCCTTTTTCAATGTTTATGGAGAAAAACACTTTTGTGAATTAGTTAAATAAAAATAATAAGTACAAATATCATTTGCCTCGCTTTGGCCAGTCACAGCATCACAGAGGGTGATAGATGGAAGTGAAATAAGAAAGAATAGATACTAGACATGGGTAGCAACGGAAAACAGGGTCAAGCCATCTGCGATGCTGTCTGTCTAGTTGAGATCACAGCAGTGAGTAATGTCTGTGTGAGCCGTCTGAATTGAAGGTGAGATGTCTAAGAATCTCAATATTACTCATCTAAGTACAAAAATACTTTAATTATAAAAATCTTTATTCTTTCGTCAGAAGAGATTGGGAAAAAGGAATATTAAAAAGCAATATTTAAAAAAAATTTTACTAGAAGCATGTTTAAGTTACAATATTTACTAATCCGGTATTGTCCTTTAAGGAGAGCTTGAATGGGGCGGCGCCTGTGGCTCAAGGAGTAGGGTGCCAGTCCCACATGCCGGAGGTGGCAGGTTCAAACCTAGCCCCGGCCAAAAACCAAAATAAATAAATAAGTTGTGTTTAAAAAAAAAAAAAAAAAAAAAGGAGAGCTTGAATGCAATGTTGTGGTTTTTTTCTTTTAATAGATATACAGCATGAGTTTGCGCCTGTCTGCTTTCTTTGAAGAACACATCAGTTCCGTTTTATCAGATTATAAATCTGCTCTTCGTTTTCATAAAAGAAATACCATAACCAAAAGGAGGAAGAAAAGGAACAGAAGCAGCTCTGTTTCCAGCAGTGCTGCATCGAGGTATTTCATTTCTTAAATATCTTTAACCAATTTATAACTTTCATCTAAGTAATAGAACTTGGTGTTTTTTTTTAATACTTCCTTTACTATTCCCTATATTGCAGAAAGATATATTTGACATGCAAGTTCCTATGATGTGGAGGATTTTTAATCTTTTAACTAAAGCTATACTAGTGTAAGTGCTTAAATTCCAACTGCTAAATCTATACAGTAAAACAGCATTTTTAGGATAGTGATGGCATCACGCTTTCCGTCATATAACTTTAGCATTTACAGCAATCCTTCACTAAATATTCACTTTCAAAGGCTCACAACCATATGAAATCCACCACAAATCTCATATTTTAACATGTTTCATAATAAATAGTACAAATATTGAATCCAACAGTATAATAAAGCTGTGTTTTATTCATACACATACAAGTTATAAGAGTGACTAACAATATTATTTTATTTACAGTCCTGAAAGGAAAAAAAGGATCTTAAAACCTCAGCTAAAGTCAGAAATCTCTACCTCTCCATTCTCCATACATACACGATCAATACCACCAAGGCACAATGCCGCTCAGATAAATGGTAAAACAGAATCCAGTTCTGTGGTTCGAACAAGAAGCAACCGAATGGTTGTAGATCCAGTTATCCCTGAGCAACCATCTACTTCTTCAGCCACAAAGACTTTTATTTCAAAAGCTAATACATCTGCAATGCCAGGAAAAACAAGTAAGACTCAGTTACAGCTTCTAAATTGAAGTGCGTGATTTAATATTTTTAGTTTGCTAAATAGACACACTGAGTGTTAGTAATTTCTAGCAGTCTTGTTTGTGCCTTCTTTATTGTTTTTTGTTTCTTTTTTTTTTTAATTTAGTTTTTAATAAGAGAAAGAAAACTGAGGTTTAGGTCAGAAGAATACAATAATGCTTGAAAATGTCAAGTTTGATCCAGACTGCTTAAATTTAAATCTTAAGGCCTAGACCTGTAGCAGTTTGCCTAGACTAGCCTTACATTTTTTAATGACTAGATAGTTTCTAAATATGCTAAAACTGTTAGAGTTTCTAGGTGTATGTACTTTTTCCTGTTAGAAAATAGACTTTTCTAGAAATCTTTAAGCAGGTTTTTGTACTCTTGGCTAATTCAAACAATTTAGATTAAAAACAATCCAAATCTTCTTTCTTAAGTTCAGTAACTCTTAGATTTTAATCTTTTGCATTTGTGTTTCAGTCCTAGAGAATTCCATGAAACATTCCAAAGCCTTGAATACTCTTTCAAGTCCTGGTCAATCCAGTTTTAGCCATGGCACTAGGAATAATTCAGCAAAAGAAAACATGGAAAAGGAAAAGCCAGTTAAACGTAAAATGAAGGCACCTGTCCTCTCAAAGGCGTCTACTCTTTCAAAGTCACCGGTTGTCATTGAGCAAGGTAAAGTGTTATTTGCATCTTTCATGTCTGCCTTACAGATGATCCTGTTGTTGGGGGTAGGATTTATAACCACGTTTCAGGCTTCCCCCTTACAAGTCACATAGTCTGTATTACTTGAAAAATGTAGTAGGACATCTAAATTTTCAGCTTTATGTCAAAAGCAAACTGTATTGTTACTAAAAAGAAAAACTCACTATATGGAAATAACAGATTCTTGAATTAAAGGCTTTTAATATTATAAAATAGTTTCTAACTTCATCATTATGAAGTCTAAATTGGAAATATATCCTCAAAGTTTAAATTTAGTTGGGGGGTTAACCCAAAGTAGCATTCTTTACTTCTCTAGAAAAATGTTGTTACTAGATCACAAAATACAACTCATCAACTTTTGTCAGGGTTACCTAAGTCAGGCCTATATTCTAGAATACAACTTTAGATCCCTTACAGTTATACTTCCAAGTTCTTTTAACTGCAGGTTTTTGTTGTAAAGTCTTTATGGGTTGAAACTTGGCAAATGTAAAAAAATATACTGTATGGTATGTTAAAACAATAAGGCGTGGCAGCAATTGTGTATCATGTCTTTGCAGTGTATCTAAGAGATTTCTTCTTATTTTCCCCCAGAAACCTCACACAAAATTTTATTTCTCCATACTAAAATGTCCTTACTTTCCTTAATGGTATTGGGATATATGCACGTATGCATAAGCTTAAAATAGGGGAGTCATCCTAGCCTTCTTTTCAACAGAATCTATTCAGCAGTTGCTAGTTTGTATTCTCTCTCTCTGTAACATCTCTTAAATCTCTCCTTTCTCACTTCCTGGCCTTAATTGAAGCCACTTACATAATTTCTTGCCTAGACTGTTGTGTAGTTTTCTGAATTATCTACCCGCCTTACTTTTCAATCCTTTCTTATCCAGTCCATCATCTCCTATATTGCAGCCACAGTGATCTTTCTGTTTCTAGCTCTTGTGCACTTGTGTATGTGTACACACATACACAGAATTAAAAACCCTTCTTCCCTTCAAATCATATATGCAATCAGATTTTAAAATTTTTTGGAAACCTAACATTCCAGGTTACTTTACTTTCTTTCTCCCCTTTATATCTCGGCCATCCTAAACCACTTGGAAGTCCTCAGTATCTTTGTTCTTTTCTTCCTTCTTTGAATGTCTTGATTTCTTCCTAGTTTAATGGTCTCCTATGTTATCTTTTTTTGCCTTACATGAAGTGTCATCTCTAGGAAGCTGCGGAACCAGACTCTTTATTCTTTATATTCCCAGAACTCCGTATCCATTACCTTCTGTGATACTTACAATAATGATGGAATTATTCTTTTTCACATATCTCTAGGCTCCTATGTTTAATTACTCACTTTTTATCATTATTTATAATGGTTACTAAGTATGTGAATAAATAAATGACTTTGCATATAACTGTTTTGCATTTTTTTATATCTGCCTCCTTTCTGAAGTGAATTTAAGGTTTTAAATAATACATTGGCCTTGCTCTGTCACTCCAGAACCCTAGAAAAATCAAATGTACATGGCAAATTGGTTCTAGCATTATAATAAAAGAGGTCTGGTCTCATAGCAAATTTGATTTTTAGCATTCGAGTATTACAAATGCTTAAGAGTTACCAGTACAGTAGAAATATGATTATTTAACTCATTAACTGTGATTTATTATAAATGGTGACACCTGAATTAACTGTCAGAATCAAGAATAGTGCTATCCAATGGAAAAAAATATGTTAGCCACATACATAATTTTAAATTTTTAGTCATCATCTCTAATAAAAACAAACAGGTAAAATTAATTTTCAGAATATATTTTATTTACCCCATTATTTCTAAAATGTTAATTCAAAACAATATTTTAAAATGTACAGTGCTTCAGTATTCAAATTGGAATTTAATTAAAAATTCTCTTTCACAGTTGCGTAACTCTTATTTCAAGTGCTAAGTAGCTACTTGGTGAGTAGCTGCCCCATTGGACAACACAAGCCAGATCAGTGGGTTTTTGAACCTTTTTTCTTTTTTTACTTCTGAATTCCTTTTTAAGAAAGCTACATAGTTCTATTTATTTTTTGAAGCCTATCTGTAGAACTTCTACAGTGGGTACTTCTGTTGGACATTTAGAACTCTGGTTGGTAATTTTAACGTAAAATAAAAAAGAAATATACAGAATCCTCAGACAATTTAAGTACAATTGTTTGGTAGCAAATACTTAAGTACTTGATGTGCACAGCTGTATTTCTCCCCTTCTCCACACCTCCCAAACACACATAGTTACAGAAGCACTGGGCTAAAGAAAATCTAAAGATGAGACCACTAATCTTTTGTACCATGGGGTTCAGGAATTGAGGGGTTTATCTTTCCCTCTGCTACTGTCCGTCCTTTGGTGAGTCTCTTGACTACTGTTTTCTTACTATTTACAAAGTACAGTTCAAACCCATGACTAAAAATTATGCCATTGTAAAGAAGTATTCTCTTTAAAAGCAGTTTTTCTCTGTATCGATTTCCTTAAAAATATTGCATTGCAAGTCATATGCTATAATCAGAGAAAAAATTTCAGAACTGGGAGGCGCCTGTGGCTCAGTGGGTGGGGCGTCAACCCATGTACTGAGGGTGGTGGGTTCGAACCCAGCCCCGGCCGAACTACAACAAAAAAATAGCCAGGCGTTGTGGCGGGCGCCTGTAGTCCCAGCTACTCGGGAGGCTGAGGTAAGAGAATCCTAAGCCCAGGAGTTGGAGGTTACTGTGAGCTGTGTGACATGGGATGCCACTGGCACTCTATCGAGGGCAATAGACTGAGACTCTTGTCTCTACCAAAAAAGAAAGAAAAAATTTTTTTTTCTTCAGAACTGGGCAGACACAAAGGAGCACACTGGTAACGGACACATGGATGGCATCTGTTTTGTTCATCCAAAAGGATTGTAGCATTGATTTCACTGCAGAAGACAGTTAATGGCCTCCAGGATCTACAGACTTCATTTTTTTATAAAGCATAATGATCTTTATCTTGGGGTTTGTTACAGTGTGATTTTAATCATGGTAATGGTGGCATACAAAGTGGTTTTGATCAGTACATGCAATGACTATTATGATGATTATAAATCAGTAATTTATTCAGTTACATAAGGAGATGGTACTGTTAAAAGGGCCTGTGAAGAAAACACTGCCATGTAGTAGTCTTTTAATCCTCTTTCAACAGTTTCAGCGACAAAGTTTGTGACCCAGAGTAACTTACTTCTACTCTTAACAGCTAGGCTAAATCAGAAATTTTAAAGCCATGGTAGTTTTTACAGAGAATAACTGATACAAATTATTCCCCCAGACGTGCTCCCAAATTCCTTGCTGAATTGGTATGGGTCATTCTTTATACTTCCAGGGAATCTAAGGAAATATTTAGATGCTCCTCTGAAGTCAGAGCAATTACTGTCACATTCAAAGGGGATTAAATAGGATTTGGAATTATTTCATTCTAGTCTATTATTCTTTCTTCCCTTGTTGATAGAATGATTAGAGAAAAGCAGAGGGAATTACTGTGCTTATTTGTTCAGACTACCAAGTTAAAAGGTCATGAATTTTATACTAAGATTATTTTCCATAATTGAGCTGCTTAAAGATAGGAATACCCAAAACCCCGTGGTTAATGAGTTAAACAAGGCTGGGCACAGCGACTCACTCACACCTGCAATCCTAGCCTTCTGGGAGGCCAAGGGAAGTGGATTGCCTCAGCTCACAGGTTCAAGACCAGCCTGAGCCAGTGCAAGACCTTGTCTTTAAAAATAGCCAGGCATGGTGGCGGGCGCCTGTAGTCCCAGCTACTTGGGAGGCTGAGGCAAGGGGATTGCTTTAAGAGTTTGAGGTTGCTGTGAGCTGTGACACCAGGGCACTCTACCAAGAGCTACTAAGTGAGGGGGGGAAATGACTTAAGCAATAAAACGCTTTGTTATTATTAAACTCTGTACAAATAAAGGTGGTCATTTTGTGTCATGAAGACAATGCTACAACCCATTAGAATGTTCAGTAAAGGTGTCAGGAGTAGGAACCCTTTGAATTCCATGTTTTAAGTACACTGTTGTTCTCTTTTAGGAGATTGTAAGAACAATGCTCTTGTATCAGGAACTATTCAAGTTAATGGCCATGGAGGACAGCCAGTAAAGCTTGGGAAGAGAGGACCTGGAAGGAAACCTAAGGTAGAAGTTAATACCAACAGTGGTGAAGTCATACACAAGAAAAGGGGTAGAAAGCCGAAAAGGCTGCAGTATGCAAAGCCAGAAAATTCAGAGCAAAATAATATGCATCCCATCAGAGATGAAGTGGTTCCTTCTTCAACATGCAGTTTTCTTTCTGAAACTAACATTGTAAAGGAGGATTTGTTACAGAAAAAGAGTCGTGGAGGCAGAAAACCCAAAAGGAAGATGAAGACACAAAAGCTAGATTCGGATCTTATAGTTCCTACAAATGTCAAAGTGCTAAGGAGAAGTAACCGGAAAAAGACCGATGATCCCGTAGACGAGGAAGAAGAGTTTGAAGAACTCAAAGGCTCTGAACCCCATATGAGAACTAGAAACCAAGGTCGAAGGACAGCTTTCTATAACGAGGATGACTCTGAGGAGGAGCAAAGGCAGCTGCTGTTCGAAGACACCTCTTTGACTTTTGGAACTTCTAGCAGAGGACGAGTCCGAAAGTTGACTGAAAAAGCAAAAGCTAATTTAATTGGTTGGTAACTTGTACCAAAACATTTTACTTCAGAGTCTATTCAGCAGGTACAGTTAAGGAACAAGTAGAACTAAGGCTTCTGCTTCCTTGCTGCTATGGTGGATTAGGGAATGTTATCATTTGATTTGCAAAAAAACAAAAAACAAAAAAACCAAGACACTTCACTTCTTTAAAGGAATATATATATAAATATATACATATATATTTTAAATGTTTGCTATTTATTGCCCTTAGATAGGTTATGCATTTCCACATTCATTTCATTCACTGTTTGAAAGAAAGAAACTAAAGACCTATAATGAATTCCTGATTTATTTATGGAAAGACAGTTCTGCTACACTCAAAAGAAGTGCGATATTCCTAGTGGTAGAGCATTTCATGTTAAAGTGAATTATTTTTGACCAAGGTACATTTTTATTGATAGAGAAGTTATGCCTCTAGGAAGACAGGCATTATACCGAGTAGCAGTGAATTAAGAAATGTGTTTCCTCTAAAGTTAAAAATAAAATTCCCTCCATTTGATACCCTAAAACATTTAATTTTACTTATAGAATGTTCATCAACAAAGTATATAAAGGAGGCTTTTGCTTTATTCCATTTCTGCCAAACTTAAGAAAAAATGTACTGATGAAAAGGAAACATATCCACATTGGAAAACATTTGACTGTCTAATTTTTCAGACCTTGATTCTTATATCAATCACTCAATCTCTGTTTATTGTGCCAAAGACTGAGCATCAGTGCAGTGGAAGGCCTGTGTTTAACTGTCAGGACAGCACACGCTTTTCAGTATTGGAAAGGCTGTATATTCTAAAGAGCGAGATATTTAAGAATTATGCTGAGATATATCTTTTTTGGTACTAATAGTAGAAAATAATGCACTGGTGGGTCCTTTGACAGAGATGTTTTAGAGAAAATGTTTAAGTGGTTAAAGGATTCAAGGAAAATACAGGAAAAATGGTATGGGACTTGATGTTTACTTGTTGATCTGGATTAATGTCATTTCTAAAAGTTAGACATATCTAATAGGCTAAATGACTTACAAAGAAACTTGTCCGTGTGTGTATGTGTATATATTGATGAATGGGTATAATTAAATATATATACAAACACATACTTATACTATTACCCAGGTATAAATTCTTTTTTCAGGATTTTTTAGATAGCAGTAGAATAAAAATAATTTTAAAATGTCATACTTTATAGTTTAATTTTAAGGGAAAGATTGGTTATTTTCAATTATTAAAGGTTAAAATAGGCCAAATCACTTTTTATGCAATCATGTTTTATACAGTGGTCTCATTGCACATTGTGTTTTTTCTGCACTTTTTACGGTATCCTTATCACGCTGGTATGTCAGTATACACCCTAAAGAAAAACTCCATTTAATGATTGTGCCTTGTATTCTATTATTTTTTGCATCATTAGTAAAATTAAGTTGTCTATTGTAAATGATAACTATATGACTTAGGAGAATGTATTGCTATATGTACTGCTATGGAAAAGGAAAGCAGTTATTTATTTGTTCATGGTACAGTTATTTTATACCTTAAAACCAACATAAATACCATTTCTATTGTTTAAAAATTATTGTCCATTTTTTTTTAAAAGTTTAAAGGAATGTAGTATTTTCTGAGGACTGGTATGGTACAAAAATGTAACCAAAATTTTCAGATACTACATTTTTATAGTTAGGTTGGAGGAAATAATGTATCAGCATGACCCTAATGTAGAAAAATAAAGTCTTCAATTGAACCTTGGCAAAATATATTACATAATTACTTCTTATTTCTGATAAGGATAAATGTTAGCTGTCATTTAACTGTCTTGAAGAATGAAAAGTGATACATTTGGGCTTTTTAGATTGTTTGTAACTAAATTTGTATAGAAATTCTCCTGTGAAATTAAGTAAACCATTTTCCAGATCTTAACTGGATTGCTGTGATTTTGCAGTTGAAACATAACTTCAAATTCTTCAGGTTTTTTTGTATATTTATGTTTTGCTAACAAACATATTTAACTATATAATTAAAATTCAGTAGTTAAATTCTTCATAATGCAGAAATGGATGGCTTGGTTATGTAGTAAAATGAGTCTTTCAAATTACACCATTATTGAAAATAATAGTGTATATGTTTGAAATTTAAGTCATTAATTAGTTCCTTTTGAAGGCAATCTGTTTGAGATATGTAATTTCCTGGCGTTATCTGCATTGTGTTAGAAAAAATAATAGACTATAAAATCAGTTTTTGTAAAAAAAAAATATATGTACAGTTTTAAGATGTGTACAGAAAAAAGGAAGAGCGTACACAGTCTCAGAATGGACTAGGACAGTGTGTGGAGTAGTTCCAACTCTTGAGCAAATACACAAGTATTTACCGTCTTTCCTATAACAAGTAAATACTATTCCTGTCCTAAAGACACTGTATATTCATGACCTTATCTGGACATTATTAGACACTGGTTTCTTAGTAAAGCAAAATGACTTGGATCAGATTCCTTGTAATTGAAACACTTAACAGTGTATTAGTGATACCAGATATGTTTAGACTTTATATTTTTATAATTTAGCTTCTATACATTGCAGAAGTTGAATTAAGAAATGTAGTCATTACCATATTTTTGTTTTGCTTTACCACTTTGAAAACACCCTCTTTGAGATAGTAATACCGTGTATGTACTATTTACAGACCAAAAGCAAATGTTGGCAGTTGTGTTAGATGAGCAATAAAAAAAACCCACTCATATTCACTGAAAGTTTTAGAAATACAACTTGTTACATGCATGGAAAGTATAAATCAATTTATGTATAAGTACTTAACCCTAATATTCTCTCCCCTCCTCCAACATTCTCAAGTCCCAGACAAATCTCATAAAATTTAAATGTTGCAGATGAACAGTCTAGGCAGTCTCAGAATCCTGGGCAATAGACACATAGCTTTTTACAGTTCTGCCCTTCACCTGCTGCTGTGGCATTGACCCAGTCCCCGTATATGCGGGACGGTTATAAGCTATAGATTAGTTGGGCTGACTTCAGTTGTTTTTATTGCACAGCTCTACAGAAATAACACTATTTGGTGGCATTATTACAAAGCTTTCTCCTTCCAAGTAATTAGAATACCTAAATACAGGAGAACCTCCATGGTTGACCACTTCCCTACGCTGACCACCTCACAGACTGGACCGGCCACCACAGGTACCTATCAGTACAGCAGGCCTCCTTCCTTCCACTGACCACTGCCGTATGCTGACCAGTTTGTTACCGTCTCTTGGGTGGTCAACACAGGGGTTCTGTAGAGTATTGTGAGCTTGATAGGTCCCATCTGAGACACGAGACTGACTCAATTTAGTATCACTTGGAAATTACGTAAGATGCAGTGATCAGGAAAGTAATCCTTGTGTGGCACGTATGTTACTATCTAGAACTGTCCTTTATCTGCGGTGCAGAGTGATCAGTCATTTTCACAAATGTATTCAAGTACTATTTTGTCTTGCTTGCTGTTTGCAGCATTTGCATGTTTTCAGATACGATTCATAGTGTTGTTTCTTCAGTTATGTTTAATTTTGACATTCCGTTTTATACATACTTACATATACCTACATAGCTCTCCAAATGTCAGCTAGAAGCAGTTTTAATTTTCAGTTTTCTGACTAATGAAAACAAATTTATTCTTTTTTTTTTTTTTTTTTTTCCTTTTTGCAGTTTTTGGCCAGGGCCGGGTTTGAACCCACCACCTCCGGTATATGGGGCTGGTGCCCTACTCCTTTGAGCCACAGGCACCATCCTGAATTTATTCTTAATTTTTTGTTCACCTGAAATTTACTTTTGAGTAGGTTGAAAGGACCAAGGTACTTGAGTGGCTGTAAGTGGAGAAGAGGATTTGAAAAATCATTAACAGGGGAAGTGCTTTTGTCTTCTGTGAATTACCCCCTTTTACCTAAAATGTATTTCTAATATACATACAAGGTTGAACAGTAATTCAGTTGTATTTAGGTGAGAATTTATTTCCCATTAAAATTGGAAAAATACACTTGACTTTCATCCGTGCAGTTCCTCTTAGTTTTCCAATTTCCGAGTGATTTGAACTATATTTACTAAGAAACTTTTTATTAATTATACTGAGCAAAGCACTCCAAATGAGAAGTCATTGTGAACTGTTTACCCAGGAAAAGGTCAGCTTGAGTCAGAAGACTGTAAGTACCACTTCTGGCGCTCCAGAGATCATTCGTGTACACACAAGAGTAAAACAGTGAGTAGAAAATATAAACTATAAATATATATTATTTTTAGTTTTGATAGTTTTATGTTGAAATGCTTTTTTTAATGCAGATAAAATTTTCAGGAAATTAACCTTATATGGCACAAACCAAATAAATAATAGTGTGTGACTGAGTTTCTACATTCAAGGAGCTAAGAAAATAGGTTCAGAACTGTCTGTAGTACACATACATGTAAGGCAGGTCCGTGCGCACATGCTGGTTACTTTGAAGGTTGTGTGTGTTGATTTGTCACAATATAGACTATAAAATGAGACAAAATACAGAGTTACATTTTTGGACCATATTAAAACTGCAAGAAGGCAGGGGTCTTACTGAGGATCTTTTAGAAAACTTAAATCCTGTCACAGTATATTTAGACAGGTATAGAATGTAGCTCAGTTTTTAAAAAGTAACTGACCTAGAGGTTAAAGTTGAAACTGACACATTTTCAAATTAAAATTATGCTTATTTTGTACAGAAAACCATGTTTAAACGCAAGCAAATCTGTTGTATGTAATGAGTAACAGAGTTGAAAACAAATTATTTAGCTTTATGGAAGTTTTTGTTTCTTTCCAGACCTGGAGTATCATGTTATAAACCGCAGTCTCACACCACAACAGCAGTGCCCTTTCTTTTTGTACATATCGATTGGACCTTTCTTTATTGTTACGTGGACACTTTCTATGTTAGTTTTGATGCATAATTCTTTGAATCCTTTTATACAAACTTAGAATGTATGTGTTAAGAATTCCTGTCCCTGCAATGTAGTAACTACAAACTTATTTTTAAATAAATAGAAAACTTGTTTTTCTAAGCTATTTTGTAGAGCCTCATGATTATTTGCATTTCTTTTTCTTTTAGGTAACACATAAGGCATATCATTTCAACAGTTACTTTATCAAACTGTGTGGCAGAAGCCATTATGTAAATGGTTCATTAGGGTTTCCAGTGCTGTCCATTCAGCAAAATGTTAAAATTACTAGCCAATTAAAAGATTTCAGGTAACCAATGTAATTTGATTCCAAAATGACTGAAGGTTAAAAATAATCTCATTTGCTTTTTTATGTGTGCATTTAATAAAACAATTTTATTTGTTACTATGACTAAGTTATGATACTGTGTGATAAATACTTCAATATTCAGATATTTTTGTAAAATTATATTTCAAAGGAACATTTTGCATAAATATTTTCTCAAAAATGTGAAATTTCTGGGAAAAGTTAAAATGGAGGAACGATGAAGATATTTTACCTATTAACCACTTACCAGAAATTGAGGTTTATAAAGTTATTGCTGTTTTCCTAGAAATTTGTTCAAATTGGCATGCATTTCTATTGACTTCCTAAGAATCCCACTTTTAGTATGAAGAATATTAAAAAGATATGAATACATAAGGCTATAATAATTCAAATTAAGTAAATGGGTTGATTGGTAATTTTGTGTTCTTATGATCATTTCTCCCTAAGAGTTTTGTTTAAATGATTTTATATAAAATTTCTAAGTTGAGGAACACATTTAAAATTCCCACATACCTTTCTCTTTCTAAGTATTCTGATACCAGAGCTAGTATATACTTAGGAAAACCATCAAAGAAAAATGCACTTACAGAAACCACTTTTTCCTGGTCTCTTTTGTATGGTAATAACACCAACTTCGTGAGTGTTCTCAATATTTAAGGACAGTAGGATTAAAGACCAAAGCACAAAACTGCTCCTTGCGATGTGGTACTTTTCATTTTACACATTGACCACATACTGGGTACTCTTTCTATTTGGGAAAAAATATGATGGAAAGAATTCAGTGAAGTACCTTTCTACCTATTTAGACATGTTGGCAACACAACGTAATAAAAACTAAAGTGTGTGGAGTTGGGAAATGGGAATTTGGCTTTCCTTCCAGACAGAAATCCCAGCAAGGTCATTTCATCTCTTAGAGCTTCATTTTCCTCTTCTGTAAAGACCCAAAATTTGATGAGATTATCTGTAAGATCCAATTAAATTCAAATAGTGTATGATTATATCTCATTTTTACATTGTACTCTATGCTCAATTTGGCTTTTTTATTTAGTCTTTAAATAAAATACACCATTTAATGTGTAGCTTCTAGGCAAGCTCTGTCTTCTGGCCATGACCTAAGAGTGAAATTTTCTGAATGTTTAGGGATTTGATGTTGTAACAAACTATTGTATTGCTATAAATTGTGATTTGAAGTACATGTTCACTACTAATAAAGTACAGGCATATTTTGTTTTATTGTGGTTCTCTTTATTTGCAGATAATGTGGTGGTGAGTGTTTTGTTTTGTTTTGTTTGAGACAGAGTCTTTCTGTCACCCATGGCCTCAGCCTAGCTCACAGCAATGTCAGAATCCTCCTGCCTCAGCCTCCTAAGTAGCTGGGACACCATGATGCCTGGATGATTTTTCTGTTTTTAGTAAAGATGGGAAGTTGCTCTTGTTGAGGCTGGGTAAATAGTGTATGTTACACAAATTGAAGTTATTCTGCTTCCAGTCAGTCTATCAACACCAGTTTTCCAGCAACCTAGACTCATGTCTGTGTCACATTTTGGTTCTTCTCACTTTTTTTCTTCAGACTTTATCATTATTTCTCTTACAGTGAGCAGTGATTGGTGATCTTATTTTGTTGCTGTTATACTTGTTTGGGGTGCCTCAAACTAAGGCCCTAGAAGGTAATGAACTTAATCCATACACACGTATGTTCTGCTTGATTCAATGACCAACCATTTTCTTGTCTCAGTCCCTTTCCTTGGGCTTCCCTGTTCCCTGAGACACAAAATTATTGATACTAGGCCAATTAAATAACCCTATAATGACCTCTTTAAGTGTTCAAGTGAAAAGAACAGTCACATCTTCCCTGCAGATCAAAAGCTAGAAATGATCAAACGCAGTGAGGAAGGCAGGCCAAAAGCCAAGACAGGGTGAAAGCTGGTCAAGATGGGCCAGACAAGCCAAGTCATGGACGCAAAGGCAACACAAGCGGAAAGCTGGCTGTATGTCCAGAAAGCCAGGTCGTGAATGCAAAGGCAAAGTCCTTGAAGAAAATTAAAGAAGCACAACTCCAGTGAACACCTGGATGATAAAGCAAAACAGCCTTATTGCTGCTATAGGGGTTTTAGCAGTTTGGATAGAAGATCAAACCAGCCACGCATCCATAGCCAAAAGGCTGAGAGAAGAAAGAAAGATAATGAAGAAAATTTGGAAGCTAGCAGACGTTGACTTAAGAAAATAAGCTGTTTACATACCATGAAGGTGCAAGGGGAAGTACCAGGTGCTGATGGAGAAGCTGCACCAAGTTATCCTAAAGCTATACATAAGATCATTGATAAGGATCTACACTAGGCCAGGTGAGATGGCTCACACCTGTCATCCCAGGGGTCTGGGAGGCCGAGGTGGGTGGATTGCCTGAGCTCACAGGTTTAAGAGCAAGACCCCGTCTCTAAAAAACAGCTGGGCATGGGGGCACCTCTGGCTCAGTGCTGGCCCCATATACCAAGGGTGGTGGGTTCAAACCCAACCCCGGCCAAACTGCAACAACAACAACAAAAATAGCCAGGTGTTGTGACGTAGTAACACCTACTTGGGAGGCTGAGACAAGAGAATCATTTGAGCCCAAGAGTTTGAGGTTGTTATGAGCTGTGGCACCACAGCACTCTACCAAAGGGAACAGAGTGAGACTGTCAAAAAAAAATTATGATGATGGGGCGGCGCCTGTGGCTCAGTCGGTAGGGCGCCGGCCCCATATACCGAGGGTAGCGGGTTCAAACCCAGCTCCGGCTGAACTGCAAACCAAAAAATAGCTGGGCGTTGTGGCGGGCACCTGTAGTCCCAGCTACTCGGGAGGCTGAGGCAGGAGAATCACTTAAGCCCAGGAGTTGGAGGTTGCTGTGAGCTGTGTGACGCCATGGCACTCTACCGAGGGTGATAAAGTGAGACTCTGTCTCTACAAAAAAAAAAAGTAAAAAAAAAAATTATGATGATGATAATAATCTATACTAAACAAATGGTCATAGTAGACAAAACACCTCACACTGGAAGAAGAACATCTAGGACTTTCACAATTAGAAGTCAAGGCCTGTCTTCAAAGCTTCAAATAAAAGGCTAACTCTTGTTAGAGGCTAATGCAGCTGGTGAACTGAAGATGAAGCCAAGGCTCATTTACTGTTCAAAAGTTTCTAGGAACCTTATGAGTTATGCTGAATCTACTCTGCCTGTGCTCCATACGTGGAAAAAACAAAGCCTATGTGAGACCACATCTTTTTTGTTTTTGCAGTTTTTGGCCAGAGCTGGGTTTGAACCCACCACCTCCAGCATATGGGGCCAGCGCCCTACTCCTTTGAGCCATAGGTGCCACCCGTGAGAGCACATCTTTTTACAACACAGTTAACTAAATAGGTTAAGCCCACTGTTGAGACCTACTACTTGTAAACAAGATTCTTTTCCAAATATCAGTGCTCAATGACAATGCATCTGGACACTCAACAGCTCTGATGGACATGGAGGAGGAGGTTAATGTTGTTTTCATGCCTGCTAACACAACATCCATTTTATGGTCCATGGATCAAGGATTAATTCTAATTTTCTAGTCTTATTATTTAAGACATACATTTTGTAAGGCTACAGTCACCAGATATAGTGATTCCTCTCATGGAGGAGGGCAAAGTAAATTGGAAACCTTCTGGGAAGAATTCACCATTCTAGATGTCATTAAGAACTTTTGTGACTCATGAGAGGAGGTCAAAATATTAACATTAACAGGAGTTTGAAAGAATTTGATTCCAACTTTACACATGACTTTAAGCGGTTCAAGAGTTCAAGGCAGATGGGGGTAGAAATAGCAAGAGAAACAGAAGTGGAGCTCGAAGATGTGGCTGAATTGCTTCAATCTCGATATAACTTGAAGGGATGAGAAGTTGCTTTTTATGGATGAGCAAAAATATGGTTTCTTGAAATCTCAAAGATTGAAATGACAAAGGATGTTGAATATTACATGAACTTAGTTTTGATTGATAAAGCAGCAGCAAGGTTTGAGAGGATTGACTTTCAATTTTGAAATAACTTTTACACTAGGTAAAATGCTACCAAACAGCATACACACTACAGAGAAATCTTTCATGAAAGAAGAGTCGATTGGCCGGGTGCGGTGGTGTGGGTCAGGCCTTGTAATTCTAGCACTGCGGGAGGCAGAGGCAGGTGGATTGCCTGAGCTCAGCCGTTAGAGACCAGCTTGAGCAAGAGTGAGACCCCATTTCTATAAAAAATAGAAAAACTAGCCGGGTGTTGTGGTGGGCACCTGTAGTCCCAGCTACCCAGGAGGCTGAGGCAAGAGGATCACTCAAACACAACAGTTTGAGCTTGCTATGACCTATGATGATGCCACAGCACTCTACTCGGGGTAATAGAGAGAGACCCTCGTTTCAAAAAAAAAGGAGTCAATTGATGCACCAATCTTGACTTCATTGTTGTCTTATTTTAAGAAATTGCCATAACTACCACAGCCTTCAGCAGTCACCACCCTGATCAATCAGCAGCCATCAAGATCAAGGCAAGATTCCACCAGCAGAAAAGGTATAACTTACTGAAGACTTAAATGATTGTTAATAGTTTTTTAGCAATAAAGTATTTTAAAATGAAAGTATGCACATTTTTTTAGACATAATGCTATTGCACAAATAATCGACTACGGTATAGTGTAAACATTTTTGTCTGCATGGAGAAACCAAAACGTTTGTGTGACTCAAACTCTTGCATGGTTTGTTTTATTGTGCTGGTCTGGAACTGAACCTGCAGTGCCTCCAAGGTGTGTTTCTACTAAAATTGGTGATTTTCCAGGGCCCTCTGGGAAATCTCAGAGATAATTTTAGTGTGAAACATCTTGAAATTTATATCTTATTTTTTCTAAATTTAGGATCCAATTGTGTTAAAAAGGCAAAATCAGGTTTTTTCCAGAGAAAATTTAATCACTTGGTTAAGATAGGATCTTAGGTGCCCAAGAATAATAGTTGGTTTATGTTTAATCAAAATGAAATAAAATATTTAAAAATAATTACAGAAAAAAGCCAAATAATTTTAAGAAATTTCCAAGTAGGAAATTTTGGAGTTTGTCTTCTTGTTTGGTCTTTTTTTTTTTTTTTTTTAATAATAAGGACATCAAGTCAAAAAGAAGCAAAGAAAATTACTCCGATGAGATATAAAATCTGTCTATATGAGCAGATTACAGAGAGGTTAAAAGGCAGCTTAGTCTCCTTTTGAGGCCTTTAAGAATTTATTTGTATAACATTTGTAAGTTATTTCATAAAATTTATTATTTTAATAGAAAATGAATTTAGTATTGATAGACAATAGAACCTCCATAGTTGACCACTCTTTACATTTATCACCTCTTAAAATTGACCTCATTTTCATTACCAGACTTGCACGACATGTACTCTCTAGAAGACTAAGCTCTATATAGGTAAGTTGTATCTTGACCACTTAGGTTGTGACAAACAATATTAATTTACCCTCTACAACTTGACCAGTTAGGGCCACTCTACACCAAGGAGTAGAAGGTGTGAGCTTTGCCCCTTAGTTGTATTATTTTTTCTTCCTATAAGTTCTTTTTTTCATATTTTATTATTTTTTTGCAGCTCTGAATTTTTTTTTATTTATTACCAAGTTAGATTAGGCATAACATCCTACTGTTTATCACATATTGCAGAAGACTTTTTCAACATGAAGGATGGGTTTGAATTGTACATAAACATTCTTCAATTACCGAAAATTTCCACAGTTAATTATGACATGATGTCCCAAAGGAAAGACCTCAAAGAGCTGACATTGAAGAAAAACGTTGATCTTCTGCATTTTCTGGAAAGCAGCTGTCACAGAAAGATGGCAGAACATTTTGGTATTAGCAAGACCACAGTTAGCAACATCCAAAAATGTAAACATGAGTCTTGGAAAGACATGGTAAGGAAGCTGAAGACCTACAGTGAAAAAGGAAGAAAATGTCCCTCATTGAAGCCAATGAAGCCACCTTATGAGGGCATTCAACCCTGAATCTCTGGGCCAATGATCCAAGAAGTTGCTAAAAAATTCACACAGGAATCTGGGGTGGCCCATTTCCAGTTGGCTCAAGAAATTTAAAATGCAACATGGGATCTCCCAGAAAGTCTTATGTGGTGAATCAAAGAAGTTCTGGAAGAGTTTGTCCAAAAGTTCCCAGAGTTCACCAGAGGCCTCAAAGAAGGTGATGCCTAAGAGAAGCCTCATCATGAAGGGTGACAAATGTAAGAGCAGAAAACTTTCCAAAGAGCTGTTCACAGTTCTGTCTTGTGCTAGATGAACCGGAGAGAAACTAAAGCCTTTGGTGACAAGTAAATAAGCAAAGCCACCTCCTCATCACTTGGAGATCAAGCAAATGTGTATGGATAATGGATGCCTATTTGAAGAGTGGATAAGGATGTATCCACCCAGAACTGAAGAAGAAGAAATGGTCTATTCTACTGACAGTAGATAACTGTCCTGGCCACTTGCAAGTGAATCATCTCACAAATATGACACTGAAATTTCTGCCTCCAAACATGACATCAAAAATCCAACAAAGGCATCATTGATACATTTAAAATGCACTACCGAGCTCAGCTCCTGCAGTGGATCACTACTAAAGCACAAGCCTGTGGTCCGCCTGTGGAAGCAGCTTCCTCTGCTGCATCAGTTAACGTTCTGGATGCTGTCCTCTGGGTCAGTTCTGCTCGGAATAAGTTTGGCCAGAAAAAATACACAAATATGTCAAGAAAGCTGAATTTTCTGTTTGGTAGGCAGCAGTGATTTTCCAATAAAGGATGTCAGATGCTTGGGGTGGGGGTGGGGAAGTTGGTTTGTCAAAACCCAAAGTGCACAATGTTTTGGTCCCATCAGTCTGTCTCCCATGGAGGACTTCAAAGGAAATTTTGAAGGTTTTGTTGCAATAGATGATAAAGCAGCAACCTGTAATGAACCTGACCCAGGAGCAATTTTCTAGGCAATGCTTTTTGAAGTGCAGACCAGTGTAAAAGTGCATGAAGTAGCTGATGAAGTGGAAGAAGCAAGTGAGGATGGCCCAGAAGAGGGTGTCAGGCGCCTGATCACACAGTTGAAGTCGTCTGCTGTGGGAAAATGCCCAGGCGTGCTGAGAGGTCTAGCCAGTGTTGACAGTGCTGTCTCCACTTTATAATAAGAATAAGAAACAGAGCAAGATTGACTCTTTCCTCGGAAAGAATGATTAAACCATGAGAAAACAGTATGATACTGTATGTATGAATTTACTGTTTGATTATGATTCTGTACGATAATCTCTAATAAATGCTGTACAAGAACATAAAATATATGTACACACCAGCAAAGTAGGCCTAGTTCCTTATGTTGCAAACAAATGGACACAGTAGGAGAAATTTCTTTGTCCTGGAAAAATAAACTCATTTCATTACCCTGACCAAAGTTGTGTTTCTGTCACTACTGTTTAGCGTAGTCTCATCTACTTATAATAGTTACAAGTTGTAACCAAATAACCACTATTTCACAGAGAAAACTGAAAGGACAGTATTTTAAAACTGTATTTTTTCTCGCTGAGTTGTTTGAGTTCCTTGTAGTTGCTAGATAATAGTAGTCTTTTGTTGGTCACATAATTTGCAAATATTTTTTCCCATTCTGTAGGTTGTGTATTCTTTTGTTTCTTTTACTATGCAGAAGATTTTTAGTTTAATTAAGTCCCATTTGTCTATTTTTGTTTTTATTGTATTTATTTGGGGGGTGGTTAGTCATAAATGTTTTGCCTCAGCCAATGTCCAGAGGATTTTTTCCTAGGAATCTTATGGTCTTACACTTACGTCTTTAATCCATCGTGAGTTAATTTTATGTATATGATGAGAGATAAGAACACAGTTTCATTATTCTGCATTCCAAATTTCCCAACACAATTTATTGAATAGAGGGTCTTTTCCCCAGTGTATGTTTTTCTCTGCTTTGTTGAAGATCATTTGGTTGTGGGTATATAGTTTTATTTCTGGGTTCTCTGTTCTGCTGTCTTGATCTGTGTGCCTACTTTTATGCCAGTACGTGCTATTTCATTTACAAGAACCTTGTGGTATAATTTGTAATGCTATTTTCTTTATGATATCCTTGTGGTATAATTTAAAGTCAGGTAATGTAATGCCTCCTGCTTTATTCTCTTTACCCAGGACTGCTTTGGCTATTTGGGCTTTTTGGTTCCCTATGAATTTTAGAATTGTTTTCCTAATTCTGTGAAAAATGACATTGGTATTTTGGTAGGAATTGCATTGAATCTGTAGATTGCTTTGAGCAGTATGATTATTTTAAACAACATTGGTTCTTCCAATTCATGAGTATGGGATGTTTTCCCACTTGTTTTTGTCACCTGTGATTTCTTTTATCAGTGATTTATAGTTCTTGTAGACATCATTCATATCCTTCTTGGTTAAATTCATTCATTTTATTTCTTTTGTGGCTACTGTAAATGGGATTAAGTTCTTGATTTGGCTCTCAGCTTGGTTGTTGATGGAGTACAGGAATAGTATTGATTTTTATGTTGATTTTATGACCTGAAAGTTTGCTGCATTCATTTATCAACTCTGGGAATTTTTCAGATGAGTCCTTAGGATTTTCTAGGTGTAAAATCAGACCTTCAACAAACAAAGATAACTTGACTGCCTCCATTCCAATTTGGATGCCCTTTCTTTCTCTCTTTTTCCTGATTGCTCTGGCTAGGACTTCACTACTATGTGGATTACAAGTGGTGAGTTTGCATTCTTGTCTTCTTCCAGTTCTCAGAGGGAACTGCTATTAACTTTTCCCCATTCAGCCTGAGGTTGTCATATGTGGTATATGGCTATTATTGAGGTACATTCCTTCTATGCCAAGTTTTTTGATGGTTTTTATCATGAACAGATACTGGATTTTATTGAATGTTTTTTCCACATCTACTGAGACACATGATTTTTGTTTTTAACTCTGTGTATGTGGGGAATCTTGCATCTGTTGCACCACCTTTGCGTCCCTGGGATGAATCTGTGTTCATGAGGGATATTGGTCTGTAGTTTTCTTTTTTTATTGTGTCCTTTCCTGGCTTTGCTGTCAGGGTCATACTGGCTACACAGAATGAGTTTGGAACAGTTTCAGTAGGACTGACACAAGTTCTTTGTACATATGGTAGAATTCAGCTGTGATATTAGGTCATAGGTGTTTTGTTGTTGGGAATTTTTTTTTTAATGGATTCAACCTTCCTATTCATTATTGGTCTATTCCGGAGTTCTATTTCCTCCAGGTTCAATCTCAGGAGGCTATATGTTTTCAGGAATTCATCCATTTCTTCCAGGTTTTCTAGTATGTGACTGTATAATTATTCGTAATAGTCTCAGATGATCTTTTGTATTTCTGTGATAACAGTTGTATCTGATTGTGCTTATTTGAATAGTCTCCCCTTTTCTTGAAGTCCAGCTAGTACTTCATCAGTTTTGCTTATCTTTTCTAAGAACCAACTTTTTGTTTCATTGATCTTTTGTATTACTTTTTTTTCTCTATTTCATTTAGTTCTGCTCTGATCCTTTTTCTTTTTCTTCTGTTAACTTCGGATTCTATTTGTTCTTTGTTTTCTAGTTCTTTGAGGTGCGATGTTACTTTGCTGATTTGTGATCTATTTTTCTTTTTCTTCTCTCTCTCTCTCTTTTTTGCTGTTGTCCCAGGATTATGGAAATATTACAGCATAACAGAAAGATTCAAATGACTCCATGTGGTATTTTGAAATTTATCACACCTCTAAGCCTAGTGAGCTGCCAAAGTCCAAAACGTCAGCATTCCCTTAGTGTTGGCATCTACTTAAGGGTGTCCAGATCCAAGCTGAGACCTCAGGGACATACTGATCCTTCCTTTCTTTCTCTTCCTCCTGCAGCTTGATGATGGACCTCTCACCAGGCTTTGAATGTGCTTCATCAGATGCAGGACATAGCCTGCCGTTTGTTGTGGAGCTTCTTGCTGGGAATAATGGCCATCTCTTCCCATATGTACTTGTTCTTGTGGAAGTCATCGCCCAGGTATGTAGTACTTCTCATTGGTAATCCAGGCCAGCTTCTTCATGATTTTGGTGAAAATGTGGCCCTTGTTGGTGGGTCCTTGGTAAAAGAGCCTTCCTACTTTCCCGATGTAGATTTAATGCTATGTATAAACTTTCCTCTGAGCATTGCATTTGCTGTATCCCACAGGTTTTAGTATGTTGTGTTTTCATCTGTTTCAAGAGATTTAAAAAATATCCATGTTTCTTTTTTCCTGATTCTTCAGGAGCATGTTAGTTTCTGAAGTTCCTCTATGTTTTGATTTCTAGCTTTATTCCACTGTGGTCTGAAAAGAAACTGGATAGGATTTTGACTTTTATTAATTAATTGATTGATTGAGACAGAGTCTCACTCTGTCACCCTGGGTTGAGTGCCATGACATCATAGCTCACAGCAACCTCAAATCCTTGGGCTCAAGCAATCCTCTTGCCTAAGCCCCCCAAGTAGCAGGGACTACAGGTGCCCACCACAACACCCAGCTGGTTTTTCTGCTTTTAATAGAGATGGGGTCTTCCTCTTGCTTAGATTGCTTTCTGATTCCTGAGCTCAGGTGATCCACTGCCTTGGCCTCCCAGGGTGCTAGGATTACAAGTGTGAGCCAGATTTTAATTTTTAAACATTTACTTAGCTGGGCGTCATGGCGGGCACCTGTAGTCCCAGCTACTTGGGAGGCTGAGGCAAGAGAATCGCCTAAACCCAGGAGTTGGAGGTTGCTGTGAGCTGTGTGATGCCATGACACTCTACTGAGGGTGACAAAGTGAGACTCTGTCTCTAAAAAATAAACATTTGCTAAGATTTGTTTTGTGGCCTAAAATGTGGTCTATATTGGAAAATGTTCCATGTATTGATGAATGTATATGTTATTGTGTGGAATGTTCTATAAGTGTCTGTTAAGTCCATTTGGTCTAAAATTCAATTTAAGTCTAGTGTTTCTTTTCTGATTATCTGTCTAGTGCTGGGAGTGGGTTGTTGAAATTCCCCACAATTATTGTGTTTCTATACTTCTATTTTTGTAGTTCAAGTAATATCTGTTTTATATATCTGGGTGTTCTAATGTTGGGTACATATATATTTAGAATTATTACATCCTCTTACTGAATCGATCCTTTTATCATTACATAATGATCTTATTTATCTTTTTTGACTGTTTTTAAAGTCTGTTTTACTGATATAAGCATTGCTTCTCCTGCACACTTTTAGTTCCCATTTGCACGGGGTATATTTTCCACCCCTTTGTTTTCAGTCTTTATGGATAAAATGAGCTTCTCGTAAGCAGCATATACAATAGAACCTCTGTAAGTTGACCACTCAATGGACTGTAACAAGCTGGTCAACATGAGGAAGTAGGCCTCCTGAACTGTACGTACATGTGGTGCATGTCCAGTCTATGAAAATTAGGTCAACTTCAGGAGGTGGGCAGTATAAGGCAGTGGTCAATTATGGAGGTTCTAGTGTAGTTAGATCATTTTTAAACATCCATTCTGCCAATCTGTATATTTTGAGTGGAGCATTTAATCCATTTACATTCAAGGTTAATACTGTTATATTAGGTTTTGTTCTTGTCCTATTATTAAGTGATTTCTAGTTGTTTTATAAATACTTTACTTTTCTCTGCATTTTTGTCTTTTTGGTTTGCTGAACTTCTGTCATATTGCCATTTAATTCCTTTTCCTTTTTTTGTCAATTATAACACTTGTGAGTTTTATATTTTTGTGTGTTTTCGCGATGGTGAATATTGACTTTTCATTTCTATGTGTAGACTCTTTTGGTTATTTCTCGTATGGGCAGTCTAGTGGTGATGAATTTTCTCACCATTTGCTTGTCTAGGAAAGACTTTATTTTTCCTTCACTTACACAGCTTCTTCTAGCAGGAAATAAAATTCTTGGTGGCAGGTTTTTTTCTTTGTTCTTTGAAAATCCATCCCATTCTCCTCTGGACTATAGTCTACTGTTAGTCTGATGGAGTTTCTTTTATGGGTGTCTACATACTCTTCTCCTGCTAATTTAAAATTCCCTCTCAACTTAGTCATTTTCATTATAATATGCCTTGGTGACATTCTTTGCACCCGACGATCATTGGCCTCCTATATCTGAATGCTTAACTCTTATGGTAGTCCAGGGTAGTCATTGGTTATCTCCTTAAATAGGTTTTCCAGCAGGTGCGGTGGCTCACGCCAGTAATCCCAGCACTCTGGGAGGCTGAGGTGGGTGGATTACTGGAGCTCAGGAGTTTAAGACCAGCCTGAACCAGAGTGAGACCGTGTCTCTAAAAATTAGCCGGGCATTGTGGCAAGTTCCTGTAGTCCCAGCTACTCAGAAGGCTGAGGCAAGACAATCACTTAAGCCCAAGAGTTTGAGGTTGCTGTGAGCAGTGACACCATGGCACTCAACCCTAGGATGACTGAGTGAAATGACCAATAAAAAAACAAAAAAGGTTTTCTAGGCTTTTGGATCTCATTTCTCCTTCAGAAACACCAGTAATTCATTTTGGTCACTTCATGTAATCCAAGATGTCTTGAAGGCTTTGATCTTTTTTTTCCCCCCGTATTTTTGTTTGACTGGATTATTTCAAAAGACCTCTCAAGTTCTGAGATTCTTTCTCCTCCTTGGTCTAATCTATTTTTGAAGTTTTCAGATGTGTTTAGTGTTTCCTTCAATGAATTTTGCAACTCCAGAATTTCTGTTTTATTTAAAGATACCTATCTCCTTGATACATTTCTCATTAATATCCTGAATTGATTCTTATTTCTTTGTATTAGTTTTCAGATTTCTCTTGGATCTCATTGAGCTTCTTTAGAATCAGTATTTGGGATTCTTTATTTGGCATTACAAGGGATTCACTTCAGTTGGGATCCGTTGCTGGACAATTGCTGTGGTCCTTTGGTGGTGTCCTATTTCCTTGTTTTTTCATGTTATGGGTGTCTTTATATTAACGTCTGTACAACTGATGTGGCAGTCACTTGTTCCTATTTTTTGAACTTGCTTTTGCAGGAAAGACTTTTTTCCTTAACATGTATACATGTTGTTGAGTAGAACACTTGGGCTTTGATTTTGGGTTCTGGCAGTTGTGTTATCTTTGTATGGCTTCTTAGGCAGTACACAAGGTCAGTTGTACTTGTGATTTCCTTGGTGGCTAGCTGAGGGTACAGTTACTAGTTGAGTCTGTGGGAAGTTTTGCTGGGGACTCGAATGTCAGGTGAGCAGCCTCTGGGCCCTAGCGGTAGAAGCAGTGGACTGAGTGTGTTTCTGAGTTTTAAGGTCCAAAGCAGCTCACACTGGAGGCAGTGTCAGTGCGTCAGGGGGCCAATTCTTGGGCCTTTAGGTGCTTGCTCAGAAGCTGGCAGCTGTAGCAGAGGGCTGAGTATATCTGTGGGTTCTCAGGGCCCTGTGCAGCTGGTATGATGTGAGACTGGTGGAGCTACCCCCTGGTCCCAGGCAGTCTGTGTTGGTGTTGCTGGTGACTGCAGGGGATCGGGCACGCTAGTCTCCAGTCCCACAGCTGCCTGGAACAGGGCAGTGGGTATTGTCCTAGGTATGCTTGAGAGCTTGGTCTTCTCTGTCCTTTTAGGCCATGGTAGCTGAAGCGTTACCTTGAACTTAGCCCAGAGCAGAGTGCAGCCCAATGTTAGACTTTCAAAATCTTGCCCTTTCAGGCAAGTGGCATGGGCAAGAAACTGTACAGAGTATAGTCCACTGTGTCACAGGCTAACAGGAGCTGGTAGCAGAGTGGTAGGAAACGTCCTAGGTGTGTGTAGCAGAGCCTGGGCTTCTCTCTACCCTCCTCAGCTTGGTGAGGCTGCCATTGTGTTAGCCTGAACTCAGCCTGAGAGGGGGGCATTGCCTACCTTTAAACTCCCCAAGTGTTGCCTTTGGCTGTGACCAGAAAGGCTGAAGTCCCACTCAGCAAGCATTATGGGTGAGAAGCTGGAAAACGCCTTCTCTTATCTCAGTCTCAACAGCAGCCGGGGCAGGGCAGTGGGGACCTTCCCAAGGGCACATGGGAGCACACAGGCCCCCTACCCCTCCTCAGAGTCATAGTAGCTGCAGGCATGCCCACGGCTCCCCAGTATCTAGGATCTCAGAAAGATGCCCAGCTCAAAGTGCCTTAGGCTTGGACGCCTGTGGGATTCTATTTGGGTTCCTTTTTTGGAGCAATGTCTGGGTATAGTCTCTGGGGAACCCCCTATGTTAGGCTCAAGACCTGCACGGGTCAGGGGTGCTCTTCTAGCCAAGACTGTAAAAGCTTGTCTGGGCCCGTGGAGCCCCTGCGTCCAGGAAGGGATTTACCTGACTTGGACACTGAAGTGGTGATCGGAGGCCGAGGTTTGGTCCTAGGTGTCACAGCAGGAGTGGATAGGAATGGAGTAGAGGCCTGAGAGGGAAAAGTCAGGGAGAGGGGTCCAATCTATAGTCCTTGCCCGAGGGGGAGAGTGAGGGATGCAGAGGGCATGAAGGCCATACTGGCCTTTGGTGCTAATGGGCAAAGGAACTACATACCAAGAGCTAGGAAGGGGGATCACCACAGGAGGTGAAGGTATTGGGGGGACCTTCTGTTGCAACCCCAGAACCGAGTTGGAACAAGCGGACTGGGGGTCTGGCAGACAAAGGGAGAGAAAGGCTGAGAAAGTCTCCAACACACACACACAGACACACATACACACACATACACAGATACACACGCATACATACCCCACACATACACACATACATCACAAACACACAGACATGTATATACACACACACATACACACGTATACACACACATACATATACACACACACACATACACACACACACACTGCTCTGCCAGGTGAGAGGGGACACCACACTGGCCCCTGGCGAGGCTAAAAGGTGCCTCCCGAGCCCAGTAATTCAGGCTATTTACTAGAAAAATGGGGGCGTTTTTTCACAAGGCAAAAAGTGAAAAGGAAACAGCTTTAGGTTCCAATTGAACAGGCAGTTGTTTGTTTAAAGAAGAAAGTTACTGGCTGAAGATTTCTATTACCTCCTTTGGAGAGCCGTGTCATACTGGCATTAGCTACTGTGAATTCCAGGCTTTTAAGGTACCTGAACATTTTAAAGTAAGTTAGGCCAAGTTAGGTTATGAGTGGGAGCTATTTGACTGCAGTTATCACATACATAATAGTAAATGTCTGTATGTTAAACTAATTTTTATACCGTTTTTTTTTTCCGGAATAAAGCGTTTGCTTCCCATTCAATTGCGTATGTAATCATACTATAAATCACACTTTTGACCTCACTATTTGTGCTTTTATTTTGGCAGTCTGTAAGAGCTCCTCGCTATGAAATTCTTGTCAACAAGTCTTTCACGATATCTCTGGCCTTCATTCCTGAGAAGCACACAACAGAAATTACAGGGCATGAGGTATGGCATCTTGAACTACAAATTATTTTTCCAGGTCTTACTTATTTACGTTGATGTCACATTGACTCTCAGTTAAGAACACAGGTAAAAGGTAAATTGCTACTATAAAAATATGTAACTTTTACTATATAACTGAAGGAAATTCTAAATTTTAATCATTAATATTACACATATAGAACTCTTATTTTAAAAACATTTCCTTTTAAAATGGACCTTAGAATACAGTGGGTCTCTTTCAAATATCTTATTTAGAAATTTTTTTGTTTTGTCTTTCAGAAAATAGTGATTGTAATCTTCTGCCTTCTGGAAATATTATCTTAAAAAGGAAGTTCAGAATAAAGAAATTCTGTCGGAATTGAGTTCAGGATAGGTTTATTCTAGCAGTCTTCCTAGTACATATCCTAAATAATTCATCGTGTAACTCCAGTTATGTTGTGAATCAGAAATTAAACTGCCATGCACTGACAACTCAATCTGACACCTCTAAGTAAACAGAATGCCACATGCAAACCTTTCCAGTCTTTCAAGGATTTCTTCTATGAGTTGTCCCACTAACTAGGTATAGGACTATACATGTTTCAGGGTACTTTTTTAGAAGCAACATCTTTAAAAATTCCTGTAAATTTTCAAAAGTGCTAGCTAACTTAAAAATATTTTTGTCTTTAGGTCTTTTGTGCTAAGTTGAAATCCTTCTTTATCAAATATGATGGAACCAAATTGCAGGGTGGACATAAAGCTATGTCTACTCTGCATCATGAACCCACGGCTAAAAACATCTACCCACATGATTAAATGTTTGTTGAATGTGAACAAGTTTTTTCTTGATGGACAGCCCAAATTCTACTTTCTATGCAACTAGATAAATAAACCCTAACTTACAATTTAACTTTTTTTTGGAAATAAAAATTCAACTTATCTTACACTGGTTTTCTGACAACTTTATTTTTAATATTACTATTTTAAGATTTATCTTAATAGAGGATTTGGAAAAGTCAGCTTTTAACTGGGTTGACAACAATCAAACAGTGCAGTTGATACAGTGGCTACCATTTACAGAGTGACTGACATGTGCTAGGTTTTGTTCTCATGGTCTTACATTTACCAACTTTAATCCTTATAATAACCCTGCAAAGTACTCACTTCCGTTGCAAGGAAAGGGAAGATTAAAAAAAGTATAGTACTTTGCCAATTCTATACAGCTGGTAAATTTGCTCAGCAAATATTTGAAAGCATACTTGATGCTGGCCCTGACACCAGGCTGGGGCTGGGAACAGATGCCAACAAGACAGACAACAGCCCCTTTCTCAGGGAGCTTCCATCCCATGGTAAGTTAGGGTTTGAATACAATGGTGTTGGGACTCAAAATTTTCTTCTTAGCTTCTATAGGTCACTTAAGTGGGTAGAGATGCAAACTACATATTGGACTCTATTTTAGGAAAGAAATGTTGATATATGAGTATTAAGATATATCAGAAGAAAAACTCTATGACCTAGATGTTTGGAGAATGGAAAGCCTGTGCTGCCCAGCACTTGGCTTAGGATCGCCGGTAGAAGATGTGTAAGGCAATAGCAACGACATGCACTTGCTTTGGAGAGAATTACCTCTAAGGGTCATTATCTCAGTGAATGACCTGGCTCTGTCCAGCAAGGTAGCTGGGAACGGAATTTTAAAATTTTATTTAATTTTAATTAATTTCAAAACAGACTGGGCATGGAGGCTCATCCCAGCACTTTGAGAGGCTGAGGTGGGAGGATTGCTTTAGGCTAGGAGTTTGACACAAGCCTGGGCAACATAACAAGACCCCATGTCTACAAAAAATTAAAAAACCTCGGCCAGTCATGGTGGTGGATGCCTGTAGTCCAAGCTACTCAGGAGGCTGAGGCAGGAAGATTACTTGAGCCCAAGTGTGTGAGGCTGTAGCAAGCTATGACTGTGCCACTGGACACCAGCTTGGGTGACACACCAAGACCCTATCTCTAAAATTAAGTAAATGAATATTAACACTTCATCTAGTTACTGGATTTTTAAAGCATATTGGAAACAACTTGAGTATGTGAATCCATTTTTTTTTCAACTGTACATTTTAGGAAATTCTGATGAAAATTTAGCATCTGAATTATGTTGTAAGGTAAAATATCCACTGAATTTTGTATTTTTTACAAAAAATTTAAAATCTCATTAATGACTAAAAATATTGATTACATGCTAAAATAGTAATAGTTTGGATATACCTTATTAAATAAAATATTATTATAATTAGTTTCAATTCTTTGCTTTTCAATTTTTACTATTTTAAATGTACATACTAGAAAAATTTAAATTCCACATGTGGCTTGCCTTGTTTTTGTACACAGTGCACAGTCCTGGTATAGTCTAAGGAGATCTGTGAAGAGAGTCTGGAGCATATATTATATCTTTTATTTTTGGCATCAAAGTATTTATTATGCTTATTATACTTTTTCATAAAAACCTACTACTTATCAATCTTTCTATTTATGCTGTGAAGTTGTTAAGGTTAAGGTTGTTGGTCTGGGGCAGCACCCATAGTCAGTGGGTAGAGAGCTGGCCACATAAACATGGAGGCTGGTGGGTTCCAACCCAGCCCCGGCCAGCTAGAACAACAATGACAACTACAGCAACAAGAAAAAAATAGCTGGGCGTTGTGGTGGGTGCCTGTACTCCCAGCTACTTGGGAGGCTGAGGCAAGAGAATCGCTTAAGACCAAGAGTTTGAGGTTGCTGTGAGCTGTGACACCACGGCACTCTACCCAGGGTGACAAAGAGACTCTGTCTTAAAAAAAAAAGGTTGTTGGTCCGCATTTTAACAAAATGGTCTAGTAAGAAAACTTAAATGTGAGATAGTCCTCAGTGGATCTCACACTTCCACACATCTTGCTGGGTGTCAAGACTCTGGACCACTTCTCAGGATTGAGTTTCGAGTGAGCATCTGTGAGGGATGAGGCAACATCTCCCTCCAGGACAAAGAGAAGGCTTGCTCTTGTTCATGATAAAAAGCAGTGACTCCTCGAAGCTCAGTATTCCTCACCTACAAGGAAAACCGACTGTCTCTGTAGCCATATTTTGTTGCCTCTGTGGGAACCTAATGCTCATGCTCCTTGCTGTGGCAGGAGTGACGATCCTGGGTTTCTGTTCCCAGAGTCTCATGTCTTTTGCCAGCATCAATGAACAATAACAGGCTAATTGATTAGCTTGTAGGCAAGGCAAAATAACATCTCAGACCTGATAGGATATACTTAAAATCATCTATCTATCCACACCATAAGTTGTGGGAAATTATTAGATGAGAAGGAATATAAGAATTCCTTTTCATGTATAAAATTTTTTATTTTATAATTTAAAAAAATTAATTTATTAAAGCCTAGTTTTTATGTAAAACATCGTTAAAAAATGTTAACTTAAAAGTCTTAAAGAATTATGAAATAAAGGGTCAATATTTCTTCCTGTAGTAGAAATATTTATATACATGCACTTCTATAAATTGTCAGTATACAACTGTGCACAAATACATTTATTTCCCAAGAGCATTTCTCAGAGTAAGTTTTTGAAAATAGAAACAAAGTGGACATAAGTATTCTATGGGACTATATTCAAGGATTTACAGATTTTGGAAAGAAACAGTTTACTATACAATGGATAGATTCAGGACAAAAGCAAACATTATAAAAAGTATAAAAATAGATAAAAAGATGCAAATACTTTATATTTTGGTTGGAATTTCAAAGATGCTTTTTTTTCTTCTCTTTCCCCTTTACCTCAAAAGTTATAAAAACTTTTGAGGCAGCATATATTGTTGCATTCTTGATTTTTTGTTGTATAGTTAATGAACTTGAGAGTTTGTGTGACTGGTGATCATCTATTTGGCCTTCCCATTCTTTTGTTTCTTCTTCTTTGATTAGTAAAGGTTTTCCTAGGGTTTGGCCAACAAGGTTACAGACATCTTGAGCTTTGAGCCTTGCATTTTCAACAGCAACAAGACAGGCTTGCCGTCTTAGGAATTAAATGCAGAGAGTATTAATATAACATTCAAAGAAATGTAGCAAGGAATAGTTTTATTTAAACAGTTGGTAACATAGTTAAAAATGTGCTTACACTTACCGAAGAGTCTCAATAGAACCTGGAGTATGATAGAACTGGGGTGGGCTGATGACAACGGAACTATCTAGTTTTTCAACAAGAAAGTTACAAATATTTTGCATTTTTCCAAATTCAGTAAATGTAATGCAGACCTGTAAATGAAATGACACTTGATATTATTTTCATGTCTAATGTATTTTTGCAAAATTTTCTCTAAATGTGAGTAAAAAAAGTAAGCCAGATTACTAGCACATATCATTTTATAGTATGTGTATATGGCTACAGTATATATCGTTTCATTCCCTTGTCCTTTATCCATGGGCATGCAATGTTTGGATTTCTATGATTCTTGTAAATCTCCTCTGTCTTACTAGAGTGCCGTGCCATCATTGTAGCTCCCCAAAACCACAAACTCTTGACCTCAAGTGATCTCCTGTCTCAGCCTCCTAAGTAGCTGGGACTACAGGCACCTGGTACTAGCCCGTCTAGCTATTTTTTCTATTTTTAGTAGAGACGGGTCTCACTCTTGCTTAGGCTGGTCTTGAATTCCTAAGCTCAAGGAATCCTCTAGTCTTGGCCTCCCAGAGTGTTTGGAGGCGTGAATCACTGCATCTGGCCTGAACTTCTTACTATGAAAAACTTCAAACATACACGGAAGTAGAATTAATAGTATAAATAATAATAGACATTCATCATTTGGCTACAAAAATTATCACCTCATGGAAATTTATTATTTTCCTTCTTTACCTACACCCCTTTGCGTGTGTGTGTATGTGTGCGTGCATAGAATTCTTTTTTTTTTTTTTTTGCAGTTTTTGGCAGGGGCTGGGTTTGAACCCGCCACCTCCGGCATATGGGGCCGGCACCCTACTCCTTTGAGCCACAGGAGCCGCCCTTGAATTCTATCAGTTTAATTTAATCTAAGAGATTGGCTCTCACTATTTTGCTCAGGCTGGCCTTGAACTCCTGGGTTCAAGTGATCCTTCTGCCTTAGCCCTGCACAGCAGGCAGTATACATGTGTGCCACCACCTGACAACTTCTATTAATTTTGAGTAATGTGTAGAGCTCTGTTACCACTATAGTAAGTATTTATTTATTCATTCATTCATTCATTTATTTTTTGAGACTGGGTCTCACTCTGTCACCCTGGGTAGAGTGGCATCATAGCTCACAGCAACCTCAAACGCTTGGGCTCAAGCGATCCTCTTGCCTCCAGCCTCCCAAGTAGCTGGGACTACAGGTGCCAGCCACAATGCCCAGGCTTTTTTTTTTTTTTAAGAGTTGGTTGAGGTGGGGGTGGGGATCTCCCTTTTGTCCAGGCTGGTCTCGAACTCCTGAGCTGCAGTCCACCCACCTCAGCCTCCCAGTGTGTTAGAGTTACAGGCGGGAGACACCACACCCAGCCTCATAACATTTAGACCTGTTCCATCACCCTTCAAAATTCATTCGAGTAACTCCTTTATTATCAGTTCCTCTCCCGATTCCCAAACACTTGCAATGATTAATCTGTTCTCCACTGCTAGATTTGCCTTTTTCAGAGTGTCACATAAATGGAAACACACAGGATGTAGCCTTTTGGGACTCACTCTTTTACTTAGGACAATGCATTTGCAGTTCATCCATGCTGTGGCATACAGTTGGTTCCTCTTATGCTGAGTAGCACTCTGCTATATGGATGTAACCACAGTTTGAAAAACATTTCTGTTGCTTCTAGTTTGGGGCTATTATGAACAAAGATGCTCGTTTTTCAAAGTAGTTCTAGATCCCTTGCCTTCCAAATGTATTTTATGATCAGTCTGTCAATTTCTATTGGGACTTTGGGATCGCAATAAATCTCTATATAGATCAATTTAGGAAGAACTGATACCTTAATATTGAATCTTCTGAACCGGGAACAAGGTATATTTCTCCTTTTACTGAGGTCCTCTTGAATTTATCTCAACAATGTTTCATAGTTTTCAGCATATAGCTCTTTCACATTTTATCAGATTTATCCCTAGGTATTTTAAATTTTGATGTTCATTAGGTCTAATGGCTTTTTTTTTTTTGTAGGTTTCCTCATGAATAAAGACAGTTTCATTTCTTCCTTTTCAATCAGGATGCCGTTTTTTCTTTTTCTTGCCTGACTGCACTGGTTGGAACTTTTATGTAGGCTTTTTTTTTTTTTTTTTTAATTATTTTTGTGTGTTTTTGGCTGGGGCTGGGTTTGAACCCGCCACCTCCGGCATATGGGACCGGTGCCCTACTCCTTGAGCCACAGGCGCCGCCCTGCACTGGTTGGAACTTTTAAGTGCAATCCTGAATAGAAGTCAGGAGAGAAGACATCTTTTTCTTATACCTGATCTTAGGCACAAAGCATTCAGTATTTCACCATTAAGTACGATGTCAGCTGTAGGTTTTTCATAGATGCCCCTTATCAGTTTGAGGAAGTCCCCACTACTCCCACTTCACTGAGAATTTTTATTAGAAATCATTGATGGATTTTGTTAAATGCTTTTTCTATGTCTCCTGAGATGCTCATGTTGTTTTTCTTTTTTAGCTTCTTAATATGGTGCATTACATTGACCAATTTTTACATGTTAAATCAACCTGTAATTTCTGGGATAACTATACATACATGGTCATTACATATTATCCTATATGAATACAGGATATAAGTTTTCATCAAAACATTCGATTTGCTAAAATTTTGTTTATAATTTTTCATACATGTGTAGGATGGTTATTGGTCCGTAGTTTTGTTTGCTAGTAATGTTTTTTTCTGGTTTTGTTACCTTCATGCATCAAATCATTGGCATAATTTCATCCTCAAGTTCGTATGCTTTCCCTTTTGATTTCTTCTTTGCCCCATGTCTTATTGAAACATATGTTATTTAAATTCCAGATTTGGGGGGAAGTTTTCCTGAGACCATTCTGGTAATGGTTTCTCATTTAATTTCATTATGGCCAGATAACTAACCTGGTATGATTTAAATGCTTTTAAACTTACTACTGAGACTTGTCTTCTGACACAGAATATCGTCTACCTTGGCACATCCCGTGTGTACTGGAAAGGCAAGTGCAGGCTGACGTTTTTGGATTGAGTGTGTATCAAGCAGATCAGATTGGTTAACAGTGTTATTCAAACCTTTTATATTTTTGCTTATTTCTGGCTACTGGTTTTAATAATTATTGAAAAGAGGGTACAGAAATTACTTATTTCTCTCTGCAGTTCTATCATTTTTGCCTGACTTTTGTCATTAGTTGTGTAAGTATTTAGGATTGTTATGTCCTCTTGCTTGATGGACCCTCGTATCATTATGAAATGATCGTCTCTCTGTAATAGTATTATTTTGTTACTTTTTTTATTTTTGGAGATGGAGTCTTGCTCTATTGCCCCAGCTGGGTGCTATTTCACTGAAACCCCAAATATCTGAGATGAAGCGATTCTCTCACCTCAGCCTCCCAGGTAGCTGGTACAACAGGCACAAACCACCAGACCTGGCTAGTTTTTCTGTTTTTTGTAGCGCTGGGGTCTCACTCTTGCTCAGGCTGGTTTTGAACTCCTGAGTTCAAGCAATCTCCCTGTCTCAGCCTCTTAGAGTGCTGGGATTACAGGTGTGAGCCACTGCGCCCAGCCACTGTGATAGTATACTTTGCTCTCAAGCTACTCTCAGCATTCCTGCTTTCTTTGGACTCATGTTAGCATGGTGTATCTTTTTTTTTTTTTAATCCCATATTAACTAATTTATGTCTTCATATTTAAACTATACTACTCTCAGGAAGTATAAAGGTGTAACTTACTTTTTTATGTAATCTAAAATAGATATCTACCCCTAACCCTTTTAATAAAGATATTTAGATTAATTTACATGAAATGTAATTGTTAATAAACCTGTGAACTTGCCATTTATTTTCTATTTGTTTCTTCTTTGCTCTCCCTTTTCTCATTTTCCATCTTCTTTCAGATTATATCTTTATTATTCAATTTATTCTTCACTGGCTTATTAGCTATAACTTTGTTTTTATCATACTGTTTGCTTTATTATAGGATACATGTTTAACTTATCACAATCTACTTTCAAAAGATATCATACCATTTCACATAAAAACTTTACAATACCTTGTATTTTTCCCTTTCTGACCTTTGTGCAAATGCTGTTACATATTCTTACGTGTTAGAATCCCTATAGTTCATCTCTGTCCTTTTGTTTAAACAATTTTTATATAAATATGGATAGTTTTAAAGAGATTTATATAAGAAAAATATCATAATTACCTACATAGTTACTTTTTTCAGTACTCTATTCCTTTGTGTAAATTTCTATTTCTTTCTGGTATCATTTCCTTCTGCCCAAATTATGTTCCTTAAATCTTGTAGTGCAGGTCTACAGGTAATGAATTTTTTGAGCTTACTGAAAAGCTCTTTAATTGGCTTTTGTTTTTGAACACTATTTTTGCTGGATATAGAATTCTAGGTTTACAAGGTTGTTTTGTTCCTTTCAGTACTTCAAAGATGTTGCTCCACTGACTCCTTCCTTGCACTGATTGTTCTCAACAAGAAATCTGTTGTCTTCTTTTTGTTCTTTGTACGTGTCTTTTTTCTCTGGCTGTTTTAAGATTTATTATTGGTTTTGAGCAATGTGATTATAATGAGTATATTATGTATGTATGTGTATATACATATATATATATATATATTTTTTTTTTTTTTGTATTTCAAACCAACCAAGTACTGACACAGATGTTAGAACTAAAAGACGGGGTCATTAAAAGTTACTATAATTCATATGCTCAAAAGTAGGGAAATGATCAAAATTATAAACTTGATGAGAAGTATAAACCCATAGATACAAAAAGTTCAACTAACCTAAGCACACGTAACACAAGACTACCCTCTTAAATTTTCCAGTGCACAACACTGCGTTAACATAGGCACTGTATCGTACAGCAGGTGTCTAGAACTTACTCATCCGGGTAGTGTGTGCAACTTTATGCACACTGAATAAGGAATCCCCCGTCCTCTTCCCCCCATTCCTTGTCAGTCACCATTCTATTTTCTGCTTCTCTAAGTTTGATTATTTTCGATATCTCATATGTATGTAAGTGAAATGATGCACTATTTATCCTTCTGGGAGTGTCTTCTAGGTATATCCATGTTGTTGCAAATGGTAGGACTTCCTCCTTTTTTCAGACATCATATGTATATACCACATTTTCTTTATCCTTTCATCCATCAATGGATGTTTGAGTTGTTTCCATCTCCTGGCTATTGCGAATGCACTGCAATCAACAGAGGAGTATAGATATTTATCTCTTCCAGATTCCAATGTCAATTTTTTTGTATATACAACCAGAAGTGGGATTGGTGGATGATATTATAGTTCTATTTTTAATTTCTTGAGGAACCTCTGTACAGTTTTCCATAACGGTTACATCATCTTATATTCCTGACAGTGTACAAGGGTTCTAATTTCTCCACATCCTCACTAACATGATGTTTTGATTTTTTGATAACAGCCATCCCAACAAGGCATGAGGTTACAGCTCATTGTGGTTTTGATTTGTGTTTCTCTGATAATTAGTGATGCTGAGAACCCTTTCATATACCTGTTGGCCATTTATTTACATGTCTTCTTTTGATAAATGTCTGAGTCCTTTGCCCCCTTTTAAACCAGGCTATTTGCTTTTTTGCCATTAAGTTGCAGGAGTCCGCTACCATCTAATCTTCTTCCATATATTTAAGAGTGCTTGAGAATACTGGTATATATTAGACATTAGATTTTAATGTTTGGGGCATCCATACCATAAAGCCACACATTGTTCTTTATGCACTGGGCGGTACACTTTGTATCCTGTGATCCCAACACAAGGGTCTCTGATAATCACGTATTGGATTATGTGATATGAGTTCTGACTACTTAGGAACCCTATATAAAATATAATTAGATCCTGTCTTGAGAAATTTGAATATAAAACATTAAAAAGGTAAGTAAAACAGGAGAAAGAGGAGCAGAGTTCAGCCAAATCCTCATTTAGTTATGTTTTAAAATAAGCACCTCTTATTCTCTCCTTTGCACCTGGGAGGTCATTCCCTAGAAAAACATTCATTTTCCATGAAGCCTGGCTATGTTGTTGCTGGGGCTGCCCCCTTTCCTCATTATTCCCTGGTATACCCTCACAATAAACCTCCTTAGCTAAGAAGATTTGCTCCTATTTTTGTTCACTATAATCTGAAGCCCTAACAGGTAATAACTACAGGAGGGGTGATATAAAATGCTCCCAGATTTTAACCTCTATAATTTGGAATCTTACAAGACCATACTTCATCTTGTTTTGAAAAATATTTTTCAGTCCTCACTACCACCCTGTTTCCCTGAAAATAAGACAGTGTCTTATTTTACGGTGTGCTCCCAAAGATGCGCTAGGTCTTACTTTCAGGGGACGTCTTATCTTTCCTATAAGTAGGTCTTATTTTCGGAGGACGTCTAATTTTCGGGGAAACAGGGTACAAAAAGTAACTTGTGTAAAATGGGTCTCTAAAATCATTAGTAATTTTAAAAATCTTTGAGCTAGTTTAATTATAAGTGGAGAAATCACAAAATGATTAAAATATGCATTGAGGCAACAAACAGAACATTGTGGAATATACTTTTTCAAGACTTAAGAATCTAGGATTTTAATTTTCATTCTCAATTTTGTTATATGACCTTTGAGAAGTCTGGGCCCATGTGATTTGAACCTAAGGTCACTTCCATAAAACCAGAAAAATAATATATTATCTGGAGGTATTATCTAGTTCCAAAGACAAAGATTCTCTCATTCAATAAACCAGATTCCATTATAACCATACTCTTACATCCTGGGACAAGGAGACAGCACAGACTAAGCATAAACCTTAAAATGTCTGTTATCAGAAAGGGACAGTAGTCCTGTAATCCAACCACAACCAAAACATACTCTGATTTCATAAGATTCTGATCATCAAATTTTTAAAAATAAATAGAAGTACAGGGAGCTGTAGGAACTAAATGGAATCATCAATTAGATATACTGAAAATAGTTCCCATTCTTTTTAATTTGTATAAAGTTTGAATTGTTTTTATTTTTATTTTTTATTTCAGACTAATATATGGATACAAATGATCAGGTTATAATATTTGCATTTGTTAGGTGAAGTCCAAATTGTAGTTGAGCCCTTCATCCAGGTGTGTGGTTTTATATTTAAATAATACTTATCACAACACAGTAAAATTATTCTGTCAAACAAAAGAATTTTGAAAAATGTTTCAATCCTGCATATTATGACTTTATCCATTTGCTTTTTATTTGAAAAGAAATTTCTCTTTTGTAGTGTTTCCAACTTACTAGGGGGTTGTATTACTGAATTTTTTTTTTTTTTTTTTTTGCAGAGTCTCACTGTACCGCCCTCGGGTAGAGTGCCATGGCGTCACACGGCTCACAGCAACCTCTTAACTCTTGGGCTTACGCGATTCTCTTGCCTCAGCCTCCCGAGCAGCTGGGACTACAGGCGCCCGCCACAACGCCCGGCTATTTTTTGGTTGCAGTTTGGCCGGGGCTGGGTTTGAACCCGCCATCCTCGGCATATGGGGCTGGCGCCCTACTCACCGAGCCACAGGCGCCGCCCTAAATTTTATTCAGGTGGCAATGAACTATTTCCCACTTACTATTTTTATTCCATTTAAACAATTTCTCTTAAATAAATCTCATTAAATTAATTTTAAAAGTTCACACAGATATATAACACTAGAAGTGATTTTTAGAAAGATAATCTTTTATCAATAGCATAAGAAGCACAACTGTTCATTTTAGTTCAAGAATATCAACAAACGACCAGCTGTCCCCACTGAGCCCTGCTGTGTCCAGTCACTTGCTAGGTCTGTACCTCTGCTTCCAGGTGATAAGCATTGTCCACTCTTCTAAAGTCCTTTGTCACAGTCACATTTTCTGCCTGAAACAGAAAGTCCAAGAGTCTGATTACCAGAAGTTTGACACCGAATGCAATTACTCTACAATATAAATTAGAAACTCAAAATTATTAAAATCAGAAAGATATAACGTGTGAAAAAAACTACTCTGCCTGATGTTTAAAAAGTTGCCTATATAATAATTCAGAATAATAAATGAATTCAGAAAAAATAATTCAGAAATCTACAAATATTTGCCTAAAATTTCATCCTAATTGTCACTCCATTTATAGTAATTTTCCCATTAGTTTATAAAAAAATATTTAGGGTGATATATTAATATATGAACAACTAGTTGTACATAAAGCATACATAATGTTGAGTTAGAGTTTTAAAAATTTTCAATTATAAATAATTTATTATAAATTTACTACACACCTTCACATGGAACTTTGGGCTGTTTTTTGAGCCTTAGTTTCCACATTTATATTAATAAAATCAAGTTACTATGTACACCATATAAAATTGTTTTGAGCATTTAATGCGAAGTTGTATATAAAGTACCTGGCATAGAGATGGCACTCACCAAAAGTAACTATAGATGCTATACTATTATGATAAAATGCTATTGATATAAATCCTTAAAAAGCTGGTTTGTTTTTAGAATAGTAGTATTAATACTTTTTAGTTCTCAGGATAAATACGGGGTACTTAATTCTGATAAAGTTAAATTTCTTATTTACTTTTCAAAAGGATTTTTTTTCTTTTCTTTTTGTTTTCTTTTTTTTTTGAGACAGTCTCATTCTGTTGTCCAGCCTAGATAGAGTGCCACAGCCTCAGCCTAGCTCACGGCAACTTCAAACTCTTGGGTTCAAGCAATCCTCCTGTCTCAGCCTCCCAATTAGCTGAGAACCATAGGCACCTGATACAACATCTGGCTATTTTTTTTTTTTTGTATTTTTAGTAGAGATAGGGTCTCACTCTTGCTCAGACGGGTCTCCAACTCCACAGCTCATCCTCCCACCTCGGCCTTCTGGAGTGCTAGGATGACAGTTGTAAGCCACTTCGCCTGGCCTCAAAAGGGGTTTTCAATTCAGTGAAACTCAACTGTCAGGTACTCTCATCTTCGGGAGTGAGCAAAATTTATGTTTTATATAGCTTTTGTTTCTCTAAATATATGCTTAATAAACATATAATGATTGTTGTGGTTAACAAAAATTTAATTATAAGTTATTTTACAGGGGGTATGGCTGTATCTAAATTTTAAGATATAAACTAATTACAAGCAGCTTATGTTACCCAGAAAATTTCTAAAAAGCTTTAATCTGAGTATCTGAACTCAAGCTACAGCTCTGATGTCTGTCTCCCCCAAGAAAATACTAATGCCCTTTTTATTATAAAGATGATGCCGACTAACTGGAGAAAATCTGGAATACGGATAAGTACAACACAATCTAGTAGTCCTGTTATCCTCAGAAGATATGTTCCGAGACCCCCGTGGAAGCCTGCAACCACAGATATGACCAAACCCCGTCCATACTATGCTTCTCGCTCAGGTAACTGAGACGCCTACTTAGTGATTAACGTGCGGTGGAACATACAGCATGGAGAGCACAGATATGCTGGACAAAAGGATGATTCAAGGTGCTGCAAGATCTCACTGTGCTACCCAGAATGCTGGGCAGTTAAAACTCAGGAACTATTTATTTCTGGAACTTTCCCTTTAATGTCTTCAGACTGGAGATGACTGCAGGTAATTAAACTGTGGATAACAGGGGACAACTGTACTACAGATAGCATCTGTAATAAGCATTTTTCACATGATTGACGTGAAACTTTTCTGTTATCTCATACAAAAGAACCTCTGTAAGTTGACCACCCAAGGGACTGTAACAAATGGGTCAACACATGGGGTTGGTCAACATAAGGAACAAGGCCTGCTGTACTGACACGTTCATGTGGTGCAGGTCTGGTCTATGAAAATTAGGTCACTTTAAGGACGTGGTCAGTGTAGGAAGGTGGTCAACTATGGAGGTTATACTGTCTTCTTTTATGACATTAAACATATCTTCCTCCCATTTTTGGATATCTTTTTCATTTTTCACCACTTTATGTGATAAACACATGTAAAACTTCTGATAGAAAAATTATTACAGAAATAATTTTTAAAAGATAGTTACATACTAATTAAAGAAAATGCAATACTAGGTGGCTCATGCCTCTAATCCCAGCACTCTGAGAGGCCAAGGCAGGTGGATTGCCTGAACTCATGAGTTCAAGACCAGCCTGAGCAAGAGCAAGACCCCATCTCTAAAAAAAAATAGCCAGGTGTTGTAGTGGGTGCCTGTAGTCCTAGCTACTTGGGAGGCTGAGACAAGAGGATCAGCCCAAGAGTTTGAGGTTGCTGTGAGCTGTGACTCAATGGCACTCCACCCAGGCTTGAGACTCTGTCTCAAAAAAACAAAACAAACAACACAACCCCCCCCAAAGCCAGCACTGGTTATCATTAACTAAACTCCCAGCTTTATTTGGATTTCACCAGCTTCTCCAGTAACGTCCTTTTTACTACTCCAGAATCAAATCCAGGATACCGCATTGCAATAATTCATCATGTCTCCCTGGTCTCCTCTAGTCTTGACAATTTCTCAGCCTTGTCATGACCTTGAATGTTTTTGCTCATGACCTTGAACGTTTTGGTCATGTAGTTTGCAGACTATCCCTCAGTTTGGGCTTGTTTGATGTCTCTGTAGACCGAGGTTATAAATTTTAGGAAAGAACCCCACAGAGGTGAAGCTGCGGTGCCTTTCTCATCACAACACACCTGCAGTACATGGTGATGTCATGACGTTACTCACCACGTGAATCTTAAGTCACTTGCTTAAGGCAGTGTTTGTTAGGTTCCTCCACTACCCAGTTACTTTTTTTCTCTTTCCATGTTTTATCAGTTAGAGGCAAGTGACTAAGTATGGACTACATGAACTCAATCAACACTATTTTGCTGTTCAGACTGTCTCAGTTTTGGTCATTGGCATTTCCTTCAGGTTAGCTCTCACATCCTTTTGACATACCCCAGCCTTTATTTTTTGAGCACTTCCTTATTTTCTGGCATAAGATGCTATAGGCTTGTACAGTTTCCCTGCCCCAGCCCTACAATCAGCCATTTTCAAGAAGCCCGGTACCTTTTCTTTGAGATTGGTGTTTACAAGATCTGAATGCTCACACTGTTTACTGCTACCATCATTCCTTCCACTAGCCTGCCTTAGTGAACAGAGCCAGGTAACAGACACACACACACACATACGGGCAGTGCCAGTGCACATGTACACACAGATTCACAATAGTTTCTATACCTTTCTACCCGTATACAAGCAAAGCTGGACATGAGTTCACACTGGCATTTCCAACACTTAACTGAATATCACAGAGTTCACTCTAACCTTCCCTTCCTATCTGTAACTTCCCTCTCCAGGAGTGAAAAACCTGGCTCCCCCAATCCTATGTTGTCATTTAACATACCCCTCTGTTGCTTGCAGACAGGAAATCTGTTCAGTAAGAGTGATAGAGGATAACTGGCCGTACACATGTTTCATAAAGATGTAATAATTTAAACGGTGCAGTGCTAATACACGAGTGTACCAAGGATCAAATGAACTAGTATTCTGAAACTGCTTTAAGAACATCTGAAGCCTGGAAGTACAAACAACATTTTAAAGCAATAGACAACAGACAATATGGAATTGTCACGTCGTAATACTGTCCCTCCTCCCTCTGAGCAGCAGCTATGTGGTTCAGGGTGAAGCTTAACAGGTCTAAACCAGTTGGGATTATCACTTCTGATTGGCTACAGGATTAGGTTAAAAGATGAACAGATACCCAAATCTAAGCTAATTAGTCAATGGCATTCCTCTGACCACAAAGACAAATTTAGGTTGTCCATTTAGGGTGAACTATAGGATTCTTTTTTTTCCAATGGTTGGCTGGAAGAAGTTAAGGATCACTGTCTTTCTCTTTAAGATATGCGTAGGGTATGAGATGGAAGGCTTGGGAATGTGGCAGGGATTTGGTATCATGAAGGAAGATGAAGGCAAAAGCCAAGAGAACTGCACCAAAATCCATAAAGCCTTGACTGTGTCACACCTGAAACCCTGCCTACAACTTGTAATTTTCGGTTAGGTAAAACAGTAATTTTTCTTTTCAAAGGCAATCTGAGATGGGTTCTAGCACATGCAGTAAGGGAAAGAGAGGCTTCAATACATGGTCTCAGTACAGCTACTTATCTATTATAAGAGAAAACAAAACCACTATCCCACAAATTAAATCCCAAGCACAGCATAAATATTTAATGTACTATCAACTGTCTATTAAGATTCTAGGAAATAGGCGGCGCCCGCAGCTCAGTGGGTAGGGCGCTGGCCACGTACACTGAGGCTGGCGGGTTCGAACCCGGCCCAGGCCAGCTAAAACAATGACAACTGCAACAACAACAACAAAAAAACAGCCAGGCATTGTGGCGGGTGCCTGTAGTCCCAGCTACTTGAAAGGCTGAGGCAAGAGAATCACTTAAGCCCAAGAATTTGAGGTTGCTGTGAACTGTGACGCCAGGGCACTCTATGCAGGGTGACAGCTTGAGACTCTGTCTCAAAAAAAAGAAAAAAAAGAAAAAGAAAGATTCTATGAAATATGAATTAATAGTTATATAGTGTTAGACTTGGGAAGGACTCAAGAAGCATCACATAATAGGCAAAAATATGCAGAAAAATTAATGAATTTAAGTAAAACTTTACAATTTTAAGTGTGTAATATAAGTTACATGAAAAAATAAACTGAATTTTTTTACAAAATTATTGATCATCTTAATTTTTAAGGGTCTAATAAATTAATGAAGACAATAAAAAAATGGGCAAAGTATTATGAACTGGAAATGTACATGTAAAAACTTTAACTGCAAATGTCCAAAAATACAGAAATAACAGTATCAGTATTTTGACTACTGAACTGGCAAAATTAAAGAAAAAATAACACCTACTGTATCATGTGAGGGTAAAAACATCTCTTCTTGGAATATAACTTTTCATATGTCTTCAGATATGTATAACCCAGGAATCAATGTCCATACAGTGTTACCAGATGAGTACCCTTTAAAATGAAATCCTGAAATGCTCCAAAACCTGAAACTTTCTGGCGCCTGACATGATGCTCAAAGGAAATGCTAACTGGAGTATTTCAAACTATGGATTTCTGGGTTAAGAATACTCAACCAGTAAGTATATAATATAAATACTCCAAAATAAAAAAAAATCCAAATTCTGAAACATTCTTGGTCCATGCATAAATTCATAGCTATAAGGACAATCATATTGTTACCATTTTTTAATAATGAAAAACTGCTACCTATCTAAATTTGGATGCTGCTAGAAACAGATCCTAAACACAAGGCTCTGTATAGTTAAATTTTTTTTAATTAAATTATAGCTGTGTGCATTAATATAATCATGGGGAACAATGTGCTGGTTTTATATACAATTTGAAATACTTTCATCACGCTGGTTAACATAGCTTTCACAGCATTTTCTTAGTTATTGTGTTAAGACAATTATATTCTACATTTAGTAAATTTCACATGTACCCTTGTAAGATGCACCATAGTTGTGGTCCCACTGATTACCCTCCCTCCGCCCATTCTCCTCCCTCCCCTCTGTATAGTTAATTTTGAAGGTGATCTCAAAAATCACCAGTAGGGAAGTGGGAAGCAAGACCGGGGAAGAAAATCATCAAGCAAATTATCACCATGGGTAACTCAAATTTAACCTTGCAGAGAAACTCTGAGAATCAGGGTGAAACGCATGCCTCACAATTATCCCACCCAAGGGGCGAGAAAGATGGGATCTTTCATTCATTTCCCTTAGTTATTCCAGTTCCACATTGGTTAAAGGCTGACGGGGTTGGGGAAGGGATGTTAATTCCATGGCACTACTGGCTGGCCCCACTTGTAAGAAGAGTGAATTTCAGCACCCAGGAAAAACTTTTACTTTTGGACAAAGAATTTCCAAATGTTAGCATGTGGAAGTTGGGCCTGGATGCACACCAGTGTGAAGTGCCCTGGGATATAAGTGAGGGGGTGGCTATATCCCCCTACCTAAAACCTCAATCACTCACTGCTAAGAGAATAAAGCAGGAACATCCTGTAGTGGTCAAGAGCATGGTTTGAGGCTGAAGTTCTTGGTTGGAGTCTCCATTCTGCCACTTCCTAGTTGTGCAACCATGAGGAAACTATCAGTCAATAATCAGTCTGGTCTTGAGAGTTCTCATTTACAAACAGCCCCACCCTCATGACCTAATCACCTTCCAAAGCCCCCACCTCCTAATACCATCACAATGGGGAGTGGGGTTTCAACTTATGAATTTTCAGAGGACACATTTAGTCCATTGCAAGAACTGTATGTCTTGATATTTCATGATACACAGTGAGTTCTCTTCTGTTTCTTCTGCGGACACAATATTTTCTGATGGTGGTGTCATGGTGCTGAGATAGTCTGTTGTGAAGCAAAAAGGAGGAGAGAAGTGATCTCTCATTTGGTTGTACTCTGTTACTGGAATCCTACAATAGCATTGTTCATAACAATGTGTTAAGAGAGCCAGTGGACAGTCCTCTCAGCTTTCACCCACAGCCCTCTCTTGCACTAGAACTTAAGTACACTTGCATCCTGAGTGATGGGAGCAATTTTGTGGAGAGCTGGCCAGACATTGTGAGGTTATTATATGCCTACGATAGGACAGAAAAGAAAATAAAGGGAAAGTAAGGATGTCAGTGTAATTCTTGCTAGTATTCACCACACATCAAATCTAATGGCATCTTAATCTTGGACTGTCCAGCCTCCACAACTGTGACAAATAAATTTCTGTTGTTTAGAAGCTACCTACTCTATGGTATTTCACTACAGCAGCAGCTCGAACAAACACAATATTTTGTTAAGTGCTATTTAAAAACAAACAGCAATGGGGAATACTTAATGTTTGTTGGTTGAATGAATGAATAAATATACTACTTAGAACTTTAAAACATTTCTTCATGAAAACCTCATCAAAGTAAGGGTTACCTTCACACAAGTTCATACATGTATGACCTTCAATATAGCCGAATTAATAGTATATTCATTTACAGTGGCTCAGGTCTGTAATCCTAGCACTCCAGGAGGCCGAGGCTGTGGACTGCCTGAGCTCACAGGTTCAAGACCAGCCTGAGCCAGAGTGAGACCTCGTTTCTAAAAATAGCAGGGCACTGTGGCAGGCCCCTATAGTCCCAGCTACTTGGGAGGCTGAGGGAAGAGAATTACTTAAGCCCAAGAGTTTGAGGTTTTTGTGAGCTGTGACGCCATGGCATTCTACCAAGGGTGACAAAGTGAGACTCTGTCTCAAAGAAATAAATAGTTTATTCATTTAATGTTTCATTCATTTTTTTCTATTATTCATTTAACAAGCGTTTTCTGAGTACACACTATATATATATGTGATGTATACGTGATGTATATGGGACCTAACCCATAAATAACAAAAGAAAGGCAAATATTTTCATCATTTCAAGTTTAAAAAGTAAATAATTGCAAAAAACACTGCCAGATAAAAACCTACCTAATCCGTAATCTTTAAAGTTTTCAGGTTCGCTGCGGCTAATAATTGCTTTCATCCCCAGAAGGAGGGGTCAAAGATTGGCTCCGCCAGGTCCTGGCGCTCCACAACACCGAGGCGATGACAAAGGCGTCCTGACTGCTCGAGACCCTCCACCCCGCCAGCGCGGCTCGAGGGCCGCCCGCTTGGGGCCCGGGGTTTCGTACCTACTTCCTCCCCTGCAGACTCTTACCTGCAGACCTTGCTGCGTGAGGCTCTGCGTGATGTAGTCTAGACGGCGGCAGACGCTCTTTTTGGTTTCGGCGGCCGCCTCCTTGGTGCTGCTCACTCGCACTGTCACCTGCGCCCGGTTCGGGCCAGCAGACACCTCTGCGGTGCCGCTTACGTGCACCTCGCGGGTTGCAGTTGGGGGCTGCGCTGAGGACAGAGGGCGACGGAGGCCCGGGAGCAGCTCTGTGCCCGACCCCGGATTGTTCTCCCGGCCCCGGTCAGTCCAGGGAACCAGTTCCACGAACACCCGCGACGGAGGGATCTGTTGCAGAGACATAGCTATGGCGGCTGGGTTTCCATAGTAACCGCAGGCCGACGGCAGCCGACGGGGCCAATGGGGTCGTCCGCGCGCGGCGCAAAGGACGCTGGGTGGGCGTGGCGGCCCCGGACCGTCCTGAGCGCGGCAACGGCGTCCCGGAGAAGGTCTCGCTGCGGCTGCTTTACCGCTGGCCGGCTGGGCGCGTTATTAAGGTTCTTAACTTGTTTACCTCGCGGCCTTCAGAAATCTTAGTGGGCTTTCTCTGTGGCCCCTTTCCACGCACAGCGCCCATTCCGAGCTCGAGAGGGGCGAGGCGCCGGCGCGGGGCCGGCTTTTTGCTTGTGGGCGTCCCGGCTCTGCGCGCCCCGCCTGCCCTGCCCGGACCGCGGCCCCGCGCCGAGCAGCGCCGTGTGGGGCGCGCGCTGCCTTACGGTTTAGTTCAGCTACCTGTGTGTGGTTCGCAACAAGTTTCTGTTGGGTGAACTGCGTTTTGTCCACGTAATCTTGAGTAGTTTATGATTCCTCGTATCTCACTTTCATGTTCCCCCGAAGCGGTGGGGATAGTATTTTTGACATTTGCCTGTGGTTATAAGGTGCTCATTTTACGTAGGAGTGCTAGGCATATGGAAAGCAGAAAATAATGGATAATTACTTGTAATCGCTAAAGCTTTGACATAATTTTCAAATCCCCGCCAACCCCCCATAATCCCTGGACTGGTACTGGCCTTGAACATGGACAGGAGAGATTGAAGTGGCATCAAAGCACGTTCAACGTGGACATCATTCGAACATTGCTTTGCAGCTTAGATGTTGAGGGAGCCTTTATCACCCAACGCTCAGCTGCCCCCTCTCCGGGGATCCCTTAACTGCTAAGCAGTGATTTTTGTAGAAACAGCCCTTATTGCTCATTCCCTGTTAACACTGGAATTTTATCAAGACAATTGGGAGGGGGAAGAATTTTGAATAACTAATTAAAAAGAGAAGAACTGTTCTTTTGGAAGAAGTCTGAAAAAGCCAACTGGTAATCCTCATGTAGTTTCTTTTTTTTTTTTTATCAGTAAGTTATCGCTGTGTACATTAATGCAATCATGGGGCACCATAGACTGCTTTTATATACCATTTGACATATTTTCATCACACTGGTTAACATAGCCTTCCTGGCATTTTCTTAGTTATTGTGTTAAGACATTTATATTCTACATTCACTAAGTTTCACATATACCCTTGTAAGATGCACCGCAGGTGTGATCCCACCACTCACCCTCCCTCTGCCCATCCTCTCCCCTCCCCTCCCCTCCCTCTCCTTTCCCATATTCTTAGGTTATCACTGGGTTATAGCTTTCATATGAAAGCCATAAATTAGTTTCATAGTAGGGCTGAGTATATTGGATACTTTTTCTTCCATTCTTGAGATACTTTACTTAAGAAGCCTCATGTAGTTTCTTGTATAGTTTTTTTTTTCCTTTTTAGTTAGTAATTCAACTAAGTCAGATGATACATACCCACCCTTCATTTCTTTCATTAGGCTCTTCACTGGGTTAATATAATTTGTATACATTTATTTTGTTGTTTATTGGTAGCCAAAAGCTACCAATTATATGATACAACTTTAATTAAAAACTGACTTTAAAAACTTTCCCCCATAATCTTTATAAATCAAGACACCAACACCCAAAATAGTATTTCTTAAACTTGGTGGAAAATGCTTTTTCCTTATGATGAATGTGGAAGAATGTAGCCTCCAAAAAGAATTAATGAATAAATAAATTTAACCGGCAAAAAGCAACAGGAGTTTTGAGTGTGTGGAAGTTTCTAGGAAATGATAAAAGATTTCAGGTCAGTGGAAAATGAAATAAATGGGACAGGGACAGTAGGCAAGCTACATGTTTAAAAAATTTATGTCTTATAGATTGAAAATCATATTCAAATGAGACCAAAAGGAAAAAATATAAATGAATTGGAGTAAAGGAGAACTAAATATAAGTATAATTCTAGGGATGGAAAGGCCTTTCTTGAACATAATTTCAAATGCAGCAGCTATAAAGGAAAAGTTTGATAAATTTGACTATACTAAGCAAAGTGTATAAGACAAAACAGAACCCAAAAAGGTGAAGGGGGGCAAATAAATGGGGAAAAATATTTGTAACATTGTGGATAAAGGGCTTAGAGTCAATGTTTAGAGTGGGTAACAGAAAAAATAAACATCTTGGAAAGTAAGAAACATGAAAATACAGGCAAACTGTTAAGCAGCTAGAACTGCGGTAACAAAGTAGCATAGACTTCAAAGCCTAAACACAAATTTCTTTTCTCACCGTTCTGGGGGTAGAAGTCTCAGCCTGCCAGTAGCGTTGCTTCCTGCTGAGGCCACTCTTGCTTTGCAGACAGGCTGCTGCTTGCTATGTCCTCATGTGATTTTTCCTTGGTGCACGCTGGTGTCTGTTCCTAGAGATCCATCCTGGTGACTTCATTTAATCTGTTACCTCTTTTTTTTAGACAGTCTCACTATGTCCCTCTTGGTAGAGTGCTGTGGTGTCACAGCTCACAGCACACTCAGACTCTTGGGCTTAAGCTATTCTCTTGCCTTAGCCTCCCAACTAGCTGGGACTATAGCTGCCCGCCACAATGCCCAGCTATTTTTTTGTTGTAGTTGTTGTTGGCAGGCCTAGGCCTGGTTAGAACCTGCCAGCCATGGTGTATGTGGCTGGCACCCTAGCTGCTGAGCTACATACTGGCGCTGAGCCTAACCTCAGTTACCTCTTTAAAGGCCTTGCCTTCAAATCTTGTCACATTAGACTTAGTTAAACATATGGATTTGGGGGGGTCACAATTCAGTCAATAATATAGATCAATAAAGCAGAAATACGAATAGCCTATAACATGAAAATAAAGTTTATCATCATTTCATTTGCAGTGAAATGCAAATTTAACTGCAGTAAAATATCCCTTTTTTGAACTGTTGTTTTGGCAAGTAATAAAGTTAGAAAGGTAAGGAATAGGTAAAGCAGTAATTTTGAAAGAAGAATGAAATGGTTCTTTGTGATAGAACTATATATTATGGTAAATAAAAGAGAATAATAAACCTAAGATTTTCAGACTGAATAAGTAAGAGAATTAATGAGGGTGATAGAGGACATACATTGATTAGCTCATAATGACCCGGTTCTACCTCAGAAGTAAGACTGAGCCCCGAGCAACTATTTTGAATAAGGTGACTGTACCAAGTTGATTGAACCAAGAATAGACACCTGATTGGAGCCAAGCCAGGTATAATTTTTGACATGAGAATCCATATTTATATTAGATATCAAAAATTCAGTCCCTCAGGTGATGTATGTATGAAACCTTGAGAGATACAGATTGGCTGTTTTCCATTTGCCATTACCATTTCTACTAGAGAAGCAGAAACAGTGTACAGAGAAAAGAAGAGAAAAATGAAATTATACATTCAGAGAGGAATGGAGATGAGATGGAGAGTCCAGTTTTTGGTTTTACAATTTTTCTTAGGCCTGATCTCATAGAACTGCCCTGGAGTTCTATAAAATAGTCCAGTATTCTTATAAAATTCCCCTTCCATTCTTTTTTTTTCCCACATAAATAGCTTCACTAAGTTTTATGTTTTCTTAAAACTATTCACTGACAAGGGTAAATGAGGAGGAGGATTCAAAGCTGACTTGTGTATCTTTCAGCCTTGAAGAATTTATAGAGGTCCATACAAAGTGGATCTCTGGGTATTTTTGCTCAAAACTTCACCCTTTGGGAAAATTTTCCCTTTCCCATTGTCATCAAGGGACATCTCCAGTGATGTCATGAAGCTGCTTTCCATTTTTGACTGGCTCTTTCATATCAAGCTTACTTATCCATAATCTATTCATAAAGCTTTTCCTCGTTTATATGATCTTGGAGTATCCCACATTTAACCACTGGTGTGGGTTGAACGAGGTGTTTTGGTGTCCTCTTGGTGGGTGGCCTAGCAGTCTGGAGTACCTGCTCAGGCACCTTGCTTATGCCCTCTCGTCCTGCTCAGGCGTGGTGCCCAGATACTGATGGATTTCTGATGGGCTGTCTGACATGATCCAGCTTGTGATGGGGAATTCCAAACATCTAAAAAAAAAAATGTCAGAAGAGGGTAGAATACTATATTTCAGATGTAAGAAGAAAAGCTAATTTAGGAGTATGTAGTACAACTAGATGGATATCCCTCCAGAATGAGGGCAAAATAGAGGAATCTTCAGACACAAGAAGACTGAAGGGAGTTTTCTACTTCCACAGGCTCACTAAGGTTCATATTACCATGCCTCTAATATTAGTAAACCTCAAAGGGAAGTATAGCATGGAAATAAATAATAATAATCCCAGAAACTGATAAAATATGTCCAGAAATTTAATTACTTATTGAAAATGATTTCTTGTTCATGTGTGAGTGGTTAAACAAAAAGTGAAATCAAAACCTCTAGCAGGGGTCCTCAAACTGCGGCCCGTAGGCCACATGAGGCGGTGTGATTGTATTTGTTCCCGTTTTGTTTTTTTACTTCAAAATAAGATATGTGCAGTGTGCATAGGAATTTGTTCATAGTTTTTTTTTTTTTAAACTATAGTCCGGCCCTCCAACCATCTGAGGGACAGTGAATTGGCCCCCTGTTTAAAAAGTTTGAGGACGCCTGTTCTAGAGTCTAGACAATCCAGCAAAAGGGAAGGAAAGATACTCACTGCCTTGGAGTAAAGCTTCTTAAGTTTTCTTGACTTGTTCAAAAAGATGCCAGAGACACTGAGTCACTTTAAAACAGTGGTTTTCAACCTTTGTAATGCCACAACTCTTTAATACAGTTCCTCATGTTGTGGTGACCTCCAACCATAAAATTATTTTCATTGTTACTAGCAATGAAAGGAAGGTTGAGAACCACTGCTTTAGACTTTGTTATAATACTTTGAAATTAATTGCCTATACAAAATACATTAGTAAATGAAGAAATCAAAGGAGGCAGAAAATAAAGCACCAAGAGGCAAGAGGAAGATTAAGACAGTACAATGTGGAACCACAGCTTGTAAAGTTTTCTAAAAGAAAATGATGAACAATAATGTCAAATGATACAGGTAAGAACATTGATGATGAAGACATGCCTGTTGAACATGGTATTTCGCAGATTATTAAGGACTTTTCAAAGAAATGTTTACGGAACTAGATGACAAAGAGTGAAGGGATGACGACGGCTTGGTGCTCATGCCTGTAATTCTAGTGCCCCCAGAGACGGAGGCGAGTGGATTGTTTGAGCTCTTCAGTTGGAGACCAGTCTGAACAAGAGCAAGACCTTGTCTCTAAATGTACCTGGGCGTTGTGGTGGGTGTCTGTAGTCCCAGCTACTTGAAAGGCTGAAGCCAGGGGATCATTTGAGCCCAAGACTTTTTGGTGGCTGTGAGCTGTGATGCCACAGCACTCTACCCAGGGCAACAAAGTGAGACTCTGTCTCAAAAAAAAAAAGAAAAAAGTTAAGGGATGAGTGATTGGAATAAAAGCGGAAGAGAGACATATTTGTTAGCACTGTTTACAGTGAGTTTTCTTTTTTTAAAAAAAAGTAATTGGATTCAGACTTTCCAGAAATGAAGTGAGATCATATTGTATCTTATCTCACAAATACCCCAGACTCTGGAAATAACTTCTTGCTTTTTTTTATTATTTCCAGTTTGTTTCTTACTGTCTTACAGGTTTCAGGTGTTTATCTTCTGGTACAGGTAGAATAGGATAGTGGGCAGAGGATGAGCTGTGGGGACCATGGGGACTTTTGCTTGTCAGGTTTATTTACTTGTCTCCCCTACCCACTTTACACAGAGTTCAAGAGTATAATGATTACATCTTCACTCTGAAACTTAACAACTTAGGCCAGAAAAAACTGCTTCTGAGTACACCTCTGTTCTCTGAGGAGACTTTTTCTCTCCACACTGCACTCTCTGAATACAAGAAAGACAAGAGAAAAGCAGTTTTTCCAGCATTTCATGTAAGCTAGGCCCCTTCTGGAGTGGACCTCCTGCCACCGCTCCCACCTAAGCTGGAGGAACTGCATTCATTTGTTAATACCCTCATTTTGGCCAAGCGTAATTATAAAATCCCTAGACAAAAGACCCAGGCAGAGACATCCCACTTGGGTCTCCCCCAGTCTGCCAGAGGCTCTGGTGCCTTTCCTTCCTTCCCTATTCTTTCTATCCTCTTGCCTCAGTTTTTCATTTTTAGTAGAGATAGGGTCTCACTCCTCCTTAGGCTAGTCTCAGAAGTCATGAACTCCAGTGATCCACCCACCTCAGCCTCCCAGACTGCTTGGATTCTATCTTATGGGCTGTGCATGGTGGCACGCCTATAATCCCAGCACTGTAGGAGGTCGAGGTGGGTAGATCAACTGAGCTCATGAGTTGTAAGACTAGCCTGAGCCAGAGTGAGACCTCATCTCTAAAAATAGCCAGGCGTTGTAGTAGACACCTGTAGTCCACCTATTTGGGAGGCTGAGGTGGGAGGATCACTTGAGCCTAAGAGTTTGAGGTTGCTATGAGCTATGATGATGCCATGGCATTTTACCAAGGGTAACAGAGTGACAGTTTATCTCAAAAAACAAAACAACACAAAACTAAGCATGCTTTTACCATATAATCCAGCAACACTAAGGGTGAATTCTAATGCAAACTGTGGACTTTAGGTGGTAATGGTCAGTGTGGGTTCATTAATTGTTGCAAATCTACAGTCTACCCTTGTGGTGCAGGATATCTGTAGTGGGAGGCATTGTATGTGGAGAGGATGAGGGTATATGGAAAGTCTATACTTTCTGCTCAGTTTTTCTGTGAACTTGAAACCACTTTAAAAAATAAAGTATATAAATTTAAATTTAAAAAAAGCATTGGGTTTTAAAAAGGCAAAGGTATTTAGAGTAAATATGGCTCTATTTTCTAGATATGTGAGCTGTGTAATTTATCCCCTTTGATATTTATTCACTTTATTAATTAATATATAATGTATTAATAAATATGTATTCTTATGTATTTTATTAGTGGGCAAAAAATGTTATTAACCGGTAATACTAGAGTTCCACTTTGTGAACTGTCTTTCTTTAGAAAAATTCCTCAATAGGCTTCTCTGTGGAAGAAGTTTTTGTCCACCCTCTGTTAGGTATCGTGTAAGTGAAGGAGCTAAGGAAATTTCCTTAGGTTGGTTCACTGAAAGTTCAAATTACAATTATGGTAGATTAATAAGACAAAGGTTTATTTCCAAAAAATGTGGAAGTTGAGGTCTAGAAGGTGACTGCAATACAAAGAGAGAACTAAACAGTTTAATACAAGAAAATAAACAGGATGTACGGGGAGAGATGCCAGGAAGAAAGACAAGGGGGGATGGAGTTGGAGCTGCTGTGCGACTTAGAGGGGCAGCTAAATCCTGCAAGGAAAAGATAGAAGAATTTATTGGTTGCATAGTGGACAGGAGCTTTAAAGACCATAAATGTCTAATTTATAATGTTTAGTTGTTGGCATTTTGGCAACATAATAATGCACTCTGCATTGTCTGTGTAGAATAAAGATAGATTGTGTCTACAATCTGGGTATTGTCCTTTGGGAGAAGGACAAGAGGTGAGATGTTTGAGATCAAGAATTTAACCAAGTAGAAGATACAGTCGACCATAAGAATGCAAGTCTACAGGACTAAGAGCAATGGAATTTCCAATGGGAGCCTATCTGAGAGAGCAATGAGATTGTACTTGGCAGATCAGAGGACTGGCTTCACAGGGTAGTTGTGAAGTTGACGCTGCTAGTAGAAACCTAAGTGAGCACTCGGTTTCCAATGGCCTCGTATAGTCTGGCAGTGCTTTTGGATCTTAGATAGCCTTGGCCTTGAGGATTGTCTCTGAGTAGGAAGAAGTTCTGATGAAAAAAAAATCTCTTATGTAGGGCTCATGGCAAAACCTGCCTTTTTCTCTTGGGTTGGTTTGCTGGAAGTTCAACTCACAATTATGGTAGATTAATCATACAAAGGTTTATTTCCAAATACCACACACATGGTGGGAATCACAAGAATGATTACCCAAAGTCTCAATGATAGTTAGAGACTTTTAAAGATGCCTTTTAGAAGGGAGGGGGAGAGTATGGAAAGTATGAGTGTAGCATGTGGTTGCTGGAGGGATGAGTGTAGATGGGCAGAAACAGATTGATTTGTAGATTAACTTGAGTGACAGGTCTCTTGCTTCAGATGACGTTAGGGCCAGGTATGCAATAAGGAAGTCAGGTTACTTAGGTTTTATAGAGAGGCCTCTTCCAATGATTCTGATCATGAATGGCCTTTAATTCAAAATACCCTTTATATCAGGGAATCACATATTGTTGTGAAATTTCCTGAGCTCCTTCACTTACTTGATACCTAACAGAGCGTGGACAAAAACTTCTTATTTGAAAACGACATTCACCTAGTTAAGGACAGTACCCATGAGGGGAAAGGTTTAACTGATGCTGCATGCCCTGAGGATGGAATCAAGACATGTACAACTCGTGCCTATCATGTGAAGCTGGAAAATGTCATCTATTGAGGGAGTAGTAAAATAAGTCCCAAGGAGACTCATGGTTAGAGAAATAACATTTTAAGAATAGCAATGGAGGGCGGCGCCTGTGGCTCAAGGAGTAGGGCACCGGTCCCATATGCCAGAGGTGGCGGGTTCAAACCCAGCCCCGGCCAGAAAAAAAAAAAAAAGAAAAAGAAAAAAGAATAGCAATGGAACTGAAAAAGAAACTATTCACTCAGAAACATGTTCATAAATTATGGAAATTCAAGAATACTAACAAGATATGGAAATAGTTGAAATGCTCCTGAGATGCGATGAATATAAAAGTAGAGAAAAACTAGTAAATGATGAGCATCCTTGGGTCTACACTTTTCACAGCGTTAGTCATCCTCCTAGATAGCTCTCCTGCCACTTTGCTTCTAGACTTTCTCTCCTGAGCCAATTGCATAATTCTGCTAAAAGAAATTTGATCATTGATATCAGAAATTTAGGACGGCACCTGTGGCTCAAAGGAGTAGGGCACTGGCTCCATATGCCAGAGGTGGAGAGTTCAAACCCAGCCCTGGCCAAAAACTGCAAAAGAAAAAATTAAAAAAATAAGAAATTTACAGCCCAATGTAATCTTTTAATAAATTTTCCAAATTAACGAACACTATGGGCTACCAAACAGACTCAGTAAAACACAAGCACAAGGAACATAAAGAAAATCATAACAAGGCCTGTCATTGTCAAGTTGATGAAAAGCAGTGATAACAAAAGAACAACTACCCAGCTGAGCATAATATTTGAGGATCACATTTTCTTTCCCTTAAAACTCTGAGGTATTTTCATTTCTTTTTTTGTAAAAAAAAATTTCAATAGAGTTAGAGGGTACAAGTGTTTTTTTGTTATGTGGATGAATTGTATAATGGCGAAATCAGGGATGTTGGTTTATCTGTAACCCAAATAGTGTGCGTTGTAACCAACAGGTGATTTTTGATCCCTCAGACCCCTTTCACCCTCTCCCATCTGAGTCCCCACACCCAGTCTACCACTCTGTATGACCACACATACCCATCAGTTAGCTCTCACGTGTAAGTGAGAACGTCTAGGGTATTTGTTTTTCTATTCCTGAGAAACTTCACTTAGGATGGCCTCAGATTCCATCCAAGTTACTCCAAAATACATTATTTCATTCTTTTTTTTATGTCTGAGTAGTATTCCATGTTGTGTGTATGTGTGTATACAAACCACATTTTCTTTATCCACTCATCAGTTGATGAGCACTTAGGCTCGTTACATTTCTTTGTGAATTGTGCTGCAGTAAACATTCAGGTGCAGATGTCTTTTTGATATAGTGACTCTTTTCCTTTGGGTAGGAAAGTAGTGGGATTGCTAGATTGAATGGTTGGTCTATGTTAGTTTTTAGAGTCTGAGTATTCCCTTTTCACTGTGTCTGTGCCAGGATTTACTGCTTTTTGACATTTTAATAATGGCCATTCTGACAGGGGTAAGGTGGTTTCTCATGGGGCTTTAATTTGCATTTCCCTGATTCAAATTAGCTTTCTTTCATAGGTCTTTTGGCCATTTGTCTATCTTCTTTTGGAAAAATTCTATTCTTTTTAATAGGATTGTTTTCTTCTTGCTGATGTGTTTGAGTTCCTTACAGATTTTGAACACCTAGGCCTCTGTTGTGTGGATAGTGAACATTTTCTCCCATTATGTAGGTTGTCTATTTATTTATCTTTGCCATGCAAAAACATTCTCTGTATATTAAAATTCCCTAAATGACTCTTTAATTTCTAGAAGGTCTGCTATTTTTAAAGATCTCTCTCTCTTCAGTGCATTTTTCACTCATGTTCTGGACTATTCTTTGGTTTCTTTGTGTTGGTGTTCAATTTTCTCAAGGATCCCATTGAGCTGACTTGTGACTTACATTTTGATTTCTATGTCTGACATTTCAAAACTCTCCTTTTGGCTCGAGCCTAGTGCTGCAGAGCTAGTGTGATCCTTTAGGAATGTCAAAGGAGTCTATTTTTTCATATTGCCAAAGTTCTTATGTTGGTTCATTCTTATCCAGAACCTTTTCCCTCCCCTCAACACAGACAGCTTTGCAGTTCACCTGTTCCTCTCTCCAGTAACTCTGCCACTCGGTGAAGAGAGGGAGAGGTACACTGCCTTTCAGGTTGTGCGGGCAAGTACCCCCTGTGACGTTGCTGGCACTTTGGGTCAGTTGGACATCAGAGCCCTGAGAGAGTGTTCAGGTGCTGGGGTGGTGGACCAGGTTAGGTAATCCCAAGTTCCCAGGTGGAACTTGGGATTACCATTCCATTCCATTCCATTCCCTGGATGGAATTCTTGAGTCCTGGGGTGACCAGACTGAGCGCAGGCTGGCAAACTTGCCCTCAAGCCTCCCTGAATTCAGCTATGGCTGTGATGGTCAGGGGTCAGGTAATCTCCTGCTCTGGGATTCACTAAACCTGTGACAGGAGGGGTGGGCCCCTTTTGATGACATCAGCACAGGAAGGTAGATGTGGGGTGCACAAGCTGCTCACCCCTTGCTCTCTTGGCAGTGACAGTGGTCTCTGTCCTTTAAGACACAAACGCACCAGGATTCCCAGCTCCCACCCTGACCCAGCTGCAGCAGGGGTTGTGGAGACAGCCCAGCCTGCCGTGGGCAGGGCAGGCAGACTGGCTGTGGGCTGTGGGTGAAATGGTCCAGCGGGGACAGTGAGGTTTGACTGTGCCAGGGACTTGTCTCTAGGAAGAGAAGCCTCTCCTGGAAGAGATCAGCAGCTCAGGGAAAGGACTGCCAGTCCCTCCCTCCCTCCCTCAGGGCGGGTGGTAGCTTCTGTCCTTTGGACACACGAAAACACTTGTTGGAGCTTTTTAGAGAGAAAGGCGTGAGCCCCACACTCCGTGGAACCCTGAGTATGACAGGTGCTCTGTCAGCAGTGGGGCAGCTGCTCCCAAGCAGCCTGGCTTAACTGTGCCCCGTGGAACCGTCACCAGTCCTTAGTAGAAACAGCTATGGGCCGGGGTGGACACGGAGGAGAAGGGCCTGAATCAGCTGTGGGCAGGGGTGGACACGGAGGAGAAGGGCCTGAATCAGCTGTGGGCAGGGGTGGACACGGAGGAGAAGGGCCTGAATCAGCTGTGGGCAGGGGTGGACATGGAGGAGAAGGGCCTGAATCAGCTGTGGGCAGGGGTGGACATGGAGGAGAAGGGCCTGAATCAGCTGTGGGCAGGGGTGGACACGGAGGAGAAGGGCCTGAATCAGCTGTGGGTAGGGGCGGGCACGGAGGAGAAGGGCCAAGCCGTGCCTGCTCCTCCTCTTCGTGTTGTGGGCCCTCTGGTTGCTGCCCTCTCCCCTCAGCTGGACACAGCCCAGTGAGTGGCTAAGCTCTGAGAGAGCCACACTTCCCCTGGACCCCACTGGTCCCCCAAGGTGCTGCAGTCTGATTGAGGACTGAGGAGCATTGGCTGTGGATCCAGGAATGCTGATACCCAGGGGCTGAGATTCCCGGGCCTGGACAGCTGCAGAAAACGCCATCTGTCCCTGAAGGGAGGGAAATGAGCCTCAGTCCTTGCAGAGAACTGTTGGGGGATATCCCCTGCAAGCCTTGGACCAGCCATCCTGGTGATGTGGGTGTTCACCCTGTGGTGTCTGTTCTCCCAGAATAAAAATAACACTAACTTTCATATACAAAGACAATGTGACTCACCCAGTATCATGGCACATGACTTTGAAGTTTTTTTTTTTCTTTTTTGATTCATCTGTTCCTTGTCTGATATGAAGCCACTATATAGGTATTACTTTTGAGCGCAAAAATTAGTTCTGTTGAGATGTGTTGTCAGCACAAAATACACACGGGTCTCACAGCACCAAAAGGAAAGAATACAGATAATACCTACTTCATGTAATGACATGATTTTAGATATATTAGGTTAAATACTATATAATTATTAAAATTAACTTTACCTGTTTCTTCTTTACCTTTTTTAATGTATTAGAAAATTTTTATTTATGTCTGTGGCTTACATTAGCACTCTCTTGAACAGCCCCTGTCTAGTCCCTCTCTCCTAGATCCTGAATGGTACACAGTTGCAGGAATAAGACATATAATTTAAGTTAGGCCATCTTACATTATAATGACATGGAATAAAATTAACAGGCCAGTGAAGAAATTAAATAGGTAACCTTGAAATGCCTTATCAGTAAATGAATTATCCATCTGTATACTACCAGGCAATCTGGTTGTAACAACGGGTCTAATTGTAGTAGTAGCAATAAAAAGTCAGTTAACCAGTTTGGATCCTGTGGAATCTGGTCACTTCGGGAATCCTTGGGATGTGTAATGTCCAAATGCTTACATGTTTATATGTGTAAAGGTAATAGTGATGATAAACTGTCATTTACCAAATTCCTAATTTATATCAGGCACTTTACAAAGATTCCTTATGTAATCCTTAACCCTGTGAGGTATATTAATCAGGGCAGGCTAACTGCTGAAACAAACATCACTCAAGTTTTAGCGGCTTAACAAAATAAATGTTACTTCTGTTCACAGCAGACTGGGGTGGCAAGGACCTGGCAGCAGGCTGTGATTCAGGCTGCTTCGCTCTTATACCTCTTCACCCTCAGAGCTCTCTGGAGTTGTCTCCAGTTAGCCAGCAGATGGAGAAAACGAAAGAAGAGAGATGTGGAAGATTTCCATGCCAGGAAGTGGTACACTTTATTTCTACCCACATTCCATTACCAGAACTCAGCAATGGCGACTCCAGCCTGCCAGGTAAGCTGAAAAATACAGTTATGTGGAGATACAGGTCCTGAACCTTCACTGCAGCTCTCCTTCTGTGGAACTTCGCACATAGAAGTCTTTTACTCAGTCACCAATGGAGAAAATCAATGTTCACATAATTATACACTCAATATTCATAAATTTGTAATAAAAATATGTATAACCCTTACAGAAAACCTAACATTCTGAGCTCATATCCTAAGGGGAACTATGAGCCTCAGATACAGTGACCCCAAAGTCTAGGAAACAATAAAAAGTTTACTTTTCTTAAGTACGAAGTCATTAATGCTGGTCTCAATTTTTTTTTTTTTTTTTTTTTTGAGGCAGAGCCTCAAGCTGTCACCCTGGGTAGAGTGCTGTAGCATCACAGCTCACAGCAACCTCCTGTGCTAAAGAAATTCTCCTGCCTCCACCTCCCAAGTAGCTGGGACTATAGGCGCCCGCCACAACACCCGGCTATTTTTTGGTTGCAGCCATCATTGTTGTTTGGTGGGCCTGGGCTGGATTCAAACCCACCAGCTCAGGTGTATGTGGCTGGCGCCTTAGCTGCTTGAGCTACAGGTGCCGAGCCGCTGGTCTCAATTTTTAAAGGAAATATATTTTTATGTATAAAATAGAGACTTTAGAAATCTATTACTGTGTATTGAAATGTATGGGTATCCTGGTTTCAATGAAAACACAGAAACCAGTCACTTTTCAGTATAAAAAATGTAAAACAGAGTTTAGTTTAAAAACATTGGATTTAATATTAGTAACGATTTTTTTTTTTTTTCTGTAACAGAGTCTCACTCTGCCGCCCTCGGTAGAGTACTGTGGTATCACAGCTCACAGCAACCTCTTGGGCTTAGGTGATTCTCCTGTCTCAGCCTCCCAAGTAGATGGGAGTACAGGTGCCTGTCACAATGCCCAGCCATTTTTTTTGTTGTAGCAGTTTGACTGGGGCCGGGCTTGAACCCACCACCCTCGGTATATGGGGCCATCGCCCTATTCACTGAGCCACAGGCGCCACCCTAGTAATGATTTTTGATTACAGTTGAATGGTTACTTTAAGGATGACAGATAGTCATTTCACTTCTGGAAGGGAAACAATAGTTTGCAAGTTTGAAAGAAAATAGATTATTCAAGATGTTATATGATGAAAAAGAAATAGAGTCTTTGATATTGAAAGCACCAAAGAGAATTTAACATACTTTGCTAGAGAAACCAAAGATACGTTTGAGGCTTAGAAAAGATAAGGGTTAAAGACAAAAATAAATAAATAACTGTGTTTTTTTCTTTTATTACAAAAAGGAGATTGGATATATTAGTCGCAACTAGGGGAAATTCAGAAGGAAAGTAGCATATAAAAATCAGAGGCAAGGGCGGCGCCTGTGGCCCAGTGAGTAGGGCGCCGGCCCCATATGCCGAGGGTGGCGGGTTCAAGCCCAGCCCCGGCCAAACTGCAACAAAAAAATAGCCGGGCGTTGTGGTGGGCGCCTGTAGTCCCAGCTGCTCGGGAGGCTGAGGCAAGAGAATCGCGTAAGCCCACGAGTTAGAGGTTGCTGTGAGCCGTGTGACGCCACGGCACTCTACCCGAGGGCAGTGCAGTGAGACTCTGTCTCTACAAACAAACAAAAAAAAAATCAGAGGCAAATACTTTCAATTTTTTAAAACATTTATTTATTTATTTTTTGAGACAGAGTCTTGCTCTGTTGTCCCAGGCTAAAGAGCTGTGGCATCAGCCTACCTCACAGCAACCTCAAACTCTTAGGCTCAAGTGATCCTCCTGCCTTGGCCTCCCATTGGCCTCTCATTGCATGCTTGATCCACCACAACTGGCCTAGACTTACTTTATTTTATTTATTTATTTTTATTAAATCATAGCATTTACAATAATGCGTTTATGGGGTACAATGTACTGGTCTTATATACAATTTGAAATACTTACAACAAAATTGTTAACATAGACTTCACTGCCTAGACTTACTTTAAAAAGCAAAGAAACTGTTGAGAGCTAACGTTGCCTTTTATGCATACCTCTAACTTACATTAGAACCTAATGCATCGTGTTTACTTCTTGTTGTATGGAGGTAACCTTTGTAAGAATGATTCTCTTCCAGTTTTACTTTTATTCTTACCAAGCATTCTGTGATTACTTACCCGGCAACACTTGATCTGACCCAAGTTGACAAATGCTTGTTTTCCATCCTGAAGCAAAAGCCTATTAACACTTCAAAAAGTTTCAAACCATAAGATTTCTACCCTGTTTCCCCAAAAATAAGACAGTGTCTTATTTTAAGGTGTGCTCCCAAAGATGCGCTAGGTCTTATTTTCAGGGGACATCTTATCTTTCCTGTAAGTAGGTCTTATTTTTGGAGGATGTCTTATTTTCAGGGAAACAGAGTATTACTCAAACACTCTTTTTTTTTGAGGCAGAGTCTCACTTTGTCATCCTCAGTAGAGTGCTAGAGTGCCGTGGTGTGGCATCTCATAGCAACCTCAAACTCCTGGGCTCAAGTAATTCTCTTGCCCTACCCTCCCTAGTAGCTGGGACTATAGGCGCCCACCACAATGCCTGGCTACTTTTAGAGACAGGGTCTTGCTCTGGCTTAGGCTGGTCTCGAACTTGTGAGCTCAGGCAATCTGCCCACCTTGGTCTCCCAGAGTGCTGGGATTACAGGTGTGAGCCACTGCGCCTGGCATATTGCTCAAATATTCTCTCCAATTCAGATTGACAGAGCTCCCACTCTGTCAGACACTTACTGAAAGAGCAAGTTCATCTGTCTTTAGAAAAGTGTAACAGAAAATGTAAAGCAGGTGCGGCACCTGTGGCTCAGTGGGTATATACCGAGGGTGGCGGGTTCAAACCTGGCCCCAGCCAAACTGCAACAACAAAAAAAATAGCCAGGCATTGTGGCAGGCGCCTGTAGTCCCAGCTACTCAGGAGGCTGAGGCAAGAGAATCGCCTAAGCCCAGGAGTTGGAGGTTGCTGTGAGCTGTCTGTGCCCTAGCACTCTACTGAGGGCGATAAAGTAAGACTCTGTCACTACAAAAAAAGAAAAAAGGAAGAAAATGTAAAGCAATATATAAAAATTTTATTGCCGGAGTACCAAAAAGTGAAAAAAAGGAAAATTACGTTTTTTCAGAAATCAGTTTATTTCCACAGATTCAGTGTTTATTGAGGACCAGCTATGTCTGACTTTGATGCTGTCAGACAATCTTTTGTTTGTTTGTTTGTTCCAGACAAAGTCTCACTCTATTGCCTGGGCTGGAGTGCCCTGGCCTCAGCCTAGCTCACAGCCACCTCCAAGTCCTGGGTTCAAGCGATTTTCCTGCCTCACCCTACCCAGTAGCTGGGACTACAGGTGCTCACCACCACACCTAGCTATTTTTATATTTTTAGTAGAGATGGCATCTTGCTCTTGCTCAGATGGGTCTCATGTCATCTCAAAGTCTTGACCTCAAGTGATCCTCCTGCCTTGGCCTCCTAAAGTGCTAGGGTTACAGGTGTGAGCCACTATGCCTATCCCAGACCATCTTTAATAACATATAAGTATGTAAAGTTTTAACCTTGGATTTCTTGGTAGGTATACAGACATTTTCATCAGTATAAAAGTAAAAAAATCAGCTGGGCATGGTAGTTCACACCTGTAATTGTAGCACTCTGGGACGACGAGGCGGGGGATTGCTTCAGCCAGGAGTTTCAGACCACCCTGAGCAAGAGGGAGACCCCGGTCTCTGCTAAAAATAGAAAAACTAACCAGGTGTTGTGGTGGGTGCCTGTAGTCCCAGCTGCACAGAGGCTGAGGAAGGAGAATTGATCGAACCCAGGAGTTTGAGGTGGCTGTGAGCTATGATACTACAGCACTCTACTCAGGGGACAGAGTGAGACTCTGTCTCAAACAAAATAAAAAGATTGTTAAAGTAGCTTGATATAATATCTCATAGCCAGTTCTATATTTCTGTGTGTGTAAAATCAAGAAGAACCTATTATTTCCTCTAGGGTGGGGTCTGAAGGTATTGTGTCCCAGTCTGCGTGTCTTCAGCACTTCCGTGTGCTGTAACGGGTTTTGAGTGGATGTCTCATTGAATCCTTGCAGCTGCTCTGAGACACAGCCATTCTTATGCCACCTTCACAGTTGACAGCTAAGTTTCTTGTGCAAAGTCACACCGCATCAGTCAGGGTTCATATTTCTGTCTGTGGACTCCAAGATCCCTGCCACTAACCACCACACTCCAAAGGTGTTTGCCTAAGGGGGTCCTGTGCTTTTGACTTTGTAGCCTCTGAAGCTGCAGTACCTCTGGGTTTTGTGGAAGGTATAGACAGGGAAACATGAATGGTAACAGTAATGATAAACATATCAGTATTAATAATTTCATGATTAATATTAATATCAATTGTAAGAAAAATGATAATAGAATTAGCTAATATTATAATAGTAATATTAACAGTATTAACGATGTAAGTTATACATTAATAATAAAGCACCTTATCAATTGCCCTTGTTGTATGCTAGAGAAATTTCTGTGCCTTTACTTTTAAGTCATTCACTCAAATGACTTAAAAGCAAAATGTGAGAGAAAAGCCAGATGGAAGGATGTTGAGAGCATACCGGGAACCGAGTGGCACATGTTTTACCTATTAAAGAAGACATCAACAATGTTAAACCTACAGATGCTTGTAGTTTTGGGGAAAAATCTGAATTTTTAATTTTAATTTTTATATTTAAGTTCTATAGGTTTTGCTTTGGTGTCTGATGGCATCTCAAATGGCAGTACAAGGTGATCGCGTCTGGCTCCTTTTTATCAGTAAACTGTAAGAAAGATAGTGGTGGCCGAGATGGTGTATTCCTCAGCAGACTGTCTCCCCTTCATGCTGCATGTGGGTCTTAAGAAGTGAGAGTGCCAGGGAGGATTCTTCTTTGGTTTATTTTCAGTATCTTAGCAATTAGCCCCACAGATAATTTCTTGGTGCCGTGGCTTCTATATATTGTCATCTTTATATTCTGGGGTTATAAAAGTAGTATTTGTGTTCTAGTGTCCACTGGAGCTGACTTTGGGTTTGGAACACAGATCTCTGCTTTGGATGTTTTCAACCTGTATATCATTTTTTGCTTGATGTCATCTATTGCTGTTTGCTAATCCTTTCTCTGCATTTGAATCATCTGGTGAGTTAAAAAAAAAAAAAAAGCATGGACTCAATTTCTAAAGATTCTGATTTAATTGATCTGCTATTTTTAAAAAGACTCCCCAGAAGAGTCAAGTTTGCTGCCACTGATTTCCCAAGTGCCCAGCATTTTATTAGCTTCCCGTCTCAGAATTCTAATCTCTTTACCCCTTAGCACCACTAACATCCACATAGAATGTCCTCAGCATAGTCGTCTGAATTAAGTTTATAAAGCTTAGGCCAAATATGCAAACACAGAATTGGAGGAATGTGGATAGCTTTGTGTAGCTTGAAGTCTGGTAAAGGGAGAATTGGAGGAATGATTCAAGTTCACTAGTAAACAATCCTATCAGCACTAAGAAACCAGGGTAGCCCTGTGTGGCTTTTGGCTTAATGTGATACATTTTTTAATTTTAAAATTATTATTGGGCGGCGCCTGTGGCTCAGTGAGTAGGGCGCCAGCCCCATATACTGAGAGTGGCGGGTTCAAACCCCACCCTGGTCAAAATTGCAACAAAAATAATAGCTGGGCGTTGTGGCAGGCGCCTGTAGTCCCAGCTACTCAGGAGGCTGAGACAAGAGAATTGCCTAAGCCCAGGAGCTGGAGGTTGCTGTGAGCTCTGACGCCATGGTACTCTACCGAGGGTGACAAAATGAGACTCTGTCTCTAAAAAAATAAAATAAAATAATTATTTTTATTGTTATTTTTTCCCCTTCCCTTTTGCCCCCTCCCACATACTTGCTTTCCATTGAGTTTTCTACCAAATGTGCACATGGGTGTTGATGGATTAGTTCCAATTTAGTAGTGAGTGCATGTGGTGTTTGCTTTTCCATTCTTGTGAAACTTTACTTAAAAGAATGGTGTCCAGTTCCATCCACATTGTTGCAAAAGGTATTAGTTCACCATTTTATTTTATTTGTGTATCACATTTTATTAGTCCACTCATACCTTGATGGGCACTTGGGTTGAATGTGAATTGTGCTGCAATAAACATTTGAGTGCATGTGTCTTTTTGATAAAAGGACTTTTTTCCTTTGGGTGAATACCTAATAGTGGGATTGCTAGGTCAAATGGGTGTACTTTTAGTTCCTTGAGATATCACCATACAACTTTCTTTCTTTCTTTTTTGTAGTTTTGGCCGGGGCTGGGCTTAAACCCACCACCCCTAGTATTTAGGGCTGGCGCCCTACTCACTGAGCCACAGACGCCACCCTCTTTTTTTTTTTTTGAGTCAAAGTCTCACTCAGTCATCATGAGATTGAGTGCCAGGGATTCATAGCTCACAGCAACCTCAAACTCTGGGATTCAGGTTGTTCTCTTGGCTCAGCCTCCCAAGTAGCTGGGACTGCAGGTGCCCGTCACACTGCCTTGCTATTTTTAGAGACAGAGTCTCACTCTTGCTTAGGCTGGTCTTGAACTCCTGAGTTCAAGGAATGCACCTGCCTTGGTCTCCCAGAGTGCTGGGATTATAGGTGTGAGCCACTACACCCAGCCCTTACCATACAACTCTCCACAGAGGTTGTACTAGTTTGCAGTCCCAACAACGTAAAACTGTTTCTTTCTCACCACATCCACACCAGCATCTGTTGTTTTAGGATTTTTTGATAAAAACCATTCTCACTCTCACTGGAGTAAGGTGATTTTTGGTTTTGATTTGCATTTTCTTGATGATTAGAGAAATTGAAGATTTTTTGTATATTTACTAGTGATCCGTTTATCATCCATGAAAAGATTCATGTCTTTTGCCCATTGTTTTATGGGTTGTTTGATTTTTTTCTTGCTAATTTGCTTGAGTTCTGTACAGAATCTGGTTATCAGCTCTTTCTCAGATGTATAGCAAGCTAATATTTTCTCCCATTCTGTATTCTATTTGCTTTACTGATTGCTTCCTTGGCTGTGCAGAAGCTTTTTAATTTAATTAGGACCCATTTATTAATTTTTGTTGTTTCTGTGATTGCATTTGGGGTCTTCTTCATAAATTCTTTGCCTAGGCTGATGTTTTTCTAACATTGTCTTCTAGAGATCTTATAGTTTCTGGCCTTAGGTTTAAGTCTGCTATCTGTTATGAATTAACTTTTGTGAGTGGTGAGAGTTGCAGGTCTTGTTTCAGTCTTCTGCATGTGGCTATCCAATTTCCCCAGCACCATTTATTGAAGAGGAATTATTTTCCCCAGTGTTTGTTATTGTCCGCTTAGTCAAAGATCAGATTAAATATAAGGATGGTTTTTTTATCTGGGTTTTCTGTTCTGATCCACTGGAATAACATCTCTGTTTTTGTGCTGTTTTGGTTATGATAGCTTTGTGTAGCTTGAAGTCTGGTAAAGCGAGCCCTTCTAATATGTCCTTTTTGCTTAAGGTTGCTTTGGCCATTTGGGGGTCTTTTCTGGTTCCATATGAAACATAGAATGATTTTTTCTAGATCTGTGAAAAATTACCTTGGTCACCCCTTCTATTCAACATAGTGCTCGGAGTCCTAGCCAGAGGAATCAGACAAGACAAGGACATGGAGGGCATCCAAATGAGGGCAGAAGAGAACATACTATCACTCTTTGGTGATGATGTGATCGTATATCTAGAAAGCCCCAAAGATTGCGCCAAGTGACTCCTGGAAATGATAAATAAATTTAACAAAGTGTCAGTATAGAAAATCAATGTACACAAATCAGTAGCATGCCTATATACCAACAAAGGTCAAGCTAAGAATCAAATCAAAGACTAAATACTTTTTTCATAATAGCAACAAAGAAAATAAAATACCTAGCAATATATTTAATCAAGGAGGTGTAAGATCTCTATAGGGAGAACTCTGGAAGGTATACTTATGGAAAAATAGACCATGCTCATGGATCGGTAGACTCAACATTGTTAAAATGTCTGTACTGGCCCAAGTGAGCTGCAGATTCAATGCAATACCCATTAAAATCCTTAATTCAGTTTAAGTCGACTTGATAATTGAGGTTGAGTTAACCGTGATTTGTACAAATACGTTTGTCTTAGGAACCCAGGCTGATGATTGATCTGTTACATGAATGTGTTGCTGTGTGTGTCATTGTCTGAGCAGGAAGTGTTTCTATTGCTGTGATTGAATTTTGTCCAGTTTTTATGTAGCTTTATTTCATTAGTGAAAGAATTGTTCTATTATGTTCTTTTGCAACTTTGTTGATCAATTTTTATAGTTCTATTACATAATGAAGCAGAACATACTCATTGTTCAGAATTGTTCCTTTAGGTTTATTATGTTGTTTATTTCTCTATATAAAGAAATTATTTAAAGACATGGGAGCTATGGTGCCTATAGCTTGACCGCTAGGGCGCCAGCCACATACACCGGAGCTGGCCGGTTCACACCCAGTCTGGGCCTGCCAAATAACGATGACAATTACAACAAAAAAATAGCCCGGCATTGTGGCAGGCATCTGTAGTCCCAGCTACGTGGGAGGCTGAGGCAAGAGAATCACTTAAGCCCAAAAGTTGGAGGTTGCTGTGAGTTGTGACGCCAGGACACGCTATTGAGGGTGATGTAGTGAGACTGTCTAAAATAAAAAAAAAAAAGAACTGGAGGCTAAGTAGGTAAGACAGTTGTTATTATTTTCCACTTTTTCCTCATTATTAATTAGTACAGTGTAGCTTTTTCTTGGTTAGACTTTTTAAAAATATTCTTATTTTCAATGAACGGAGAACATACTACTTCTCAGCTTCTCTATTATCTGTAATTATTGCTGAGAAGTTAAAATAATCATGGATGTGGAGAAAAGGGAAAACTCTACACTGCTGGTGGGAATGCAAATTAATACATTCCTTTTGGAAAGATGTTTGGAGAACACTTAGAGATCTAAAAATAGACCTGCCACTCAATCCTACAATTCCTCTACTAGGTATATACCCAGAAGACCAAAAATCACATTATAACAAAGATATTTGTATCAAAATGTTTATTGCAGCCCAATTCATAATTGCTAAGTCATGGAAGAAGCCCAAGTGCCCATCGAACCACGAATGGATTAATAAATTGTGGTATATGTACACCATGGAATATTATGGAGCCTTAAAGAAAGATGGAGACTTTACCTCTTTCATGTTTACATGGATGGAGCTGAACATATTCTTCTTAGTAAAGTATCTCAAAAATGGAAGAAAAAGTATCCAATGTACTCAGCCCTACTATGAAACTAATTTATGGCATTCACATGAAAGCTATAACCCAATTACAACCTAAGAATATGGGGAAAAGGGAAATGGGGGGGGGAGAATGGGCAGAGGGAGGGTAATTGGTGGGACCACACCTACGGTGCATCTTACAAGGGTACATGTGAAACTTAACTAAATGTAGAATGTAAATGTCTTAACACAATAACTAAGAAAATGCCAGGAAGGCTATGTTAACCAGTGTGATGAAAATATGCCAAATGGTCTATAAAACCAGTGTATGGTACCCCATGATTGCATTAATGTACACAGCTATGATTTAATAATAAATAAATTTAAAAAATAATCATGATTGAGCAGTTAAGAACTACATTAATTACCACTACATGTTGAAGAACTATTGAATATATTTATATTCCTAGATTTTGTTTTAATAATTAGTATTCTATTAGAAATTACTGACATGGAAAATAATTTGTGGAAGTTTCCCTTACAGAATAAAAGACCTAGACTTTTACATCTTCCCCTATCTTTTAGGCACCTGCTAGTCTGAACCATGTTAGTTAGCTGTTCAACTTTAATTTTTTTATATTCTTTTATCATAAAAAGTAATACTTAGACATTCTAACAAGGTGTGAAGAAGAAAGTGAAAATCACTCATATTCCCATCATGGTGGATTCTTACTAAACTGATGTCTCGAAATGGTAGGTAGTTCTGGCTCAGTGCCTGTAGCTCAGCGGGCAGGGTGCCAGCCACATATACTGGAGCTGGTGGGTTTGAATCCAGTCCGGGGCCTGCCTAACAACAATGACAACTACAACCAAAAAATAGCCGGGCATTGTGGCAGGCACCTGTGGTCCCAGCTACATGTGAGGCTGAGGCAAGAGAATCGCTTAAGCCCAAGAGTTTGAGGTTGCTGTGAGCTGTGATGTCACGACACTCTACCAATGGTGACATAGTGAGATTCTGTCTCAAAAAAAAAAAAAAAAATGGAAGTTAGTTCCTGACCTGATAGCTTAACTCAGGGTTTATGATCTTGAAAGTCTTAGAGTCTTCCTTTTGTATATTGTTTCTGTTCCAATTTTGATCTTTTTCCTCACTGAGAATGTTAATTGCCTCCTAAATACCCTAACTGCTTTGAGAGGCCCTAGACATAGCATGTATAGCCTACGTGAGATAAAAAAATCCATTTAGTCTTTGCTCATAATGCTGATACTTTATTGGACAAATTTTAACCTCTCTTGGATCTTTCTAGTTTCTGTAAAATTCATTTAAATGATTAGGACAGACCTAGATACAGGCCTGTGAATGTAGAGAGGTGATTCAGCAGTACTCTGATAATTATTGGTGTCTCTCCCTCAAGCCCACAGATTTTTCAAAATTCAGCTGAAATTTCGTCCCCTCTAGAATACTTTTTTTGGCAGATGCCCTCATCTGTTCTCCTGCATTAATCTCTGTGGGGATGTTTTGGAGACTCGCAGGGCCAGGGAGGACATCTTTGCAATTTTTGATTGTATGACCTCTGTCTCACTTCCCTTAGCTCCCTAAAATTCAGTTGGTTTTATATCGATTTGTTCTTGTAAACAACTCTGTGTCCATTAGCCCTTTCGTGTGTTTTTCTGGATGACATGTAAAGTCATTTTTGGGTTATGGGAGAAAAGGCATAAGTCAAGTTCCCTGTTTCTTTAATAATTTTTCTTGTTCTCCTTCTCTAACTCCCCAGGACCTTGAATGGGTGATGTTTATGGTTCTTCTCTACCAGGGTTGAAAGAGTCTCACAAAGAAGAGATTTAGAAAAGACAAGTAACTCGCTCTTTGTTGTATAAATTTATTGTTACAAAATATATGAAATACGTGGCAAATGCTCCAAATGATATCCGTAAACCTGCTAACCACTCTACAGTGCTAAAGTTGAGATTTTTTTTTTTTTTTTTTTGAGACAGAGTCTCACTGGGTCGCCCTTGGTTGAGTGCCGTGGTGTTACAGCTCACAGCAACCTCCAGCTCCTGGGCTTAAGTGATTCTCTTGCCTCAGCCTCCCAAGTAGCTGGGACTACAGGTGCCCACCACAATGCCTAGCTATTTTTTAGTTGCAGTTGTTGTTGTTTAGCAGACCCAGGCCGGGTTTGAACCCGCCACCCTAGGTGTAGGTGGCTGGCGCCCTTGCTGACTGAGCTACGGGCACCGCCTAAAGTTGAGATTTTTAAAGAATTATTTATATTCTGTCATATTTCTATTTGTAAAAATTTATATCTGCTTCAATTTTTAATTTTTTTAAAATGTCAATAGATGTTGGAGTACAAGTGGCATTTGGTTACATGGATGAATTGTATGTGGTGAGATAATAGATCCAATTCTGTAGCTACTTTAAGCACTCTTATTATACGGTGGGGCTCCTTTGAGATTGCTCTATTATCTGTGGACCCCTGGGAGTGATTTCTCCCAGTTGATGTGCCTCTCATGGCATTTGCTTTTCTGTATTTCTTCACAATTTAATCTTTTACAGCAGTTGTCTTCTCTGTACTCTAGGTTATGAAGGCATCCCTGTAGGGAGGTTTTATGGCTGCCAGTCACTGTGCTACAGTCCGTAGTTTTTTCTCCTTGACATTCCCATTCAGAGTGAGTCGTGTGAGGTCTCAGGCTCCATGTCTGCGTGCTCTGCAGGCCAGGAGCTCTGACTCCTTGCAGAAGACAGATGTGCCCCAGCCGGAGTGCCGTGTTTTTGCATTGGTGGGGGTGTTCCCCTGACCAGACCTCCGCTCCACAGCTCCCAGTTCTGTGCCAGCTCTTGCCTGTGGGCTGCAGCTGGCTTCTTCCCTTTGCCTGTTGGGTACATTCATTTTCATTATTTTGATTTTTTTGTCTATGGCACAAACATTATTTTGATTCTTTTTGTCTATGGCACTTGAAGATTTCCTTACTTGCTTCAGGCATGGCCGTGTATTTTTTCCTAACATTTTACCCAGCATTACTATGTGTTTGGAAAGAGGGAGGCTCCCTGCTACAGCTTAGCCCATAATCTGGACCTGAGAGCTTAACTAGGGAGCAGTACTAATCTCATTCCTTTTTTGAGACACTCTTTCTTCTCACTATCCATTCTTCCCTTGTGTCATGCTCCTCACAGTGACCGTGCTGAACTAAATACTGTAGAACCTCTGTCCACTGACCACGCAGGGGGCTGTAACCGATTATTCAACACATGGAATTGGTCAACGTAAGGAACGAGGCCACCTCCACTGAGGCATACATGTGGTGCACGTCCAGGCTGTGAAAATTAGGTCAGCTTAAGGAGGTGACCTGTGCAGGGAGGTGCTCAGCTATGGAGGTTCTGACCTCATTTTCCCAGCTTCCTTTCCAGTTAGAAATGGCCAGGTGACATGGGTGCCCCTGGCACTCTCTTTTTTCATTTTATTCCCTTAATTGACTTAATGTCTGGACCTGTAGCACCCCTTTTGTACATGGGAGGTGACAAACATGAGGACAAAGGTCAGTGTGTTATGGAGGTAGATGAGAAGCTGGAAAGAACCGTGGTAACTGATGACATTGTTGGCAAATAGAATCAAAGGCGACGTACTCCTGCTTGGGGAGACAGACTGTATTTGTGTATGCCCCGAGGAGCGGTGTTTTTTTTACTTGTGGATGAGCACATTCTGAATTGACATGTATGTTTAGTATTTGGAATGTTGGGATTAGGTAGTACAATAAAAATTAAGAGACTCTCTTGCTGACAGCTTTCCGAATTGTATGTAGTTATACGGTCTTTTTAATAGTAAGTCATTTGTGACATGTATTAATCAAGAATTGTTGGAATTTATAGAAAAAATCTGTACAAAGTCAGACTATTTGCATTGTTATTTTAAAATACTGCCATATACCTATAGTTGACACATTAAATTAAAATATTGCTGTATAAATTTTATGATTTCATTATTTGATGTCAGGACAAACTTCTGTAAGAAAGCCTATCCACTGCTGTTGCTTTAAAGAACAGACCTTTGCTTGGTTTCTACTTTATTATAAATGTTTTGTTTTGTCTTTTTTTTTTTTTACAGTGAAAAGTTATACCTTGTTTCCCCGAAAATAAGACATCCTCCGAAAATAAGACCTATTTACAAGAAAGATAAGATGTCCCCTGAAAATAAGACCTAGCGCATCTTTGGGAGCACACCTTAAAATAAGACACTGTCTTATTTTCAGGGAAACAGGGTATATTTAGAATTGGCCAGTTGGACTTGGTTTAGATGATCCCAATTTTGTTGGCAATATCCAAAGCATCATAATCAGGAGCCAGTCGAACATATGCCTTCTTCTCGCCATCAGGCCTGACCAGGGTGTTGACCTTGGCCACATCAATGTCGTAAAGCTTCTTCACAGCCTGTTTGATCTGGTGCTTGTTGGCTTTGACGTCCACAATGAACACAAGTGTGTTGTTGTCTTCTGTCTTGTTCACGGCAGACTCAGTGGTCAGGGGGAACTTGATGATGGCACAGTGGTCAAGCTTGTTTTTCCTGGGGGTGCTCTTCCGAGGATATCTGGGCTCCCTCCGTAGTCTCAGAGTCTTTGGCCGCCGGAAGGTGGGTGATGTACGGATCTTCTTATTTTGTGGCTGTGGAGGCCTTTTAGCACTGCCTTCTTGGCCTTCAATGCCTTTGCTTTGGCTTCGGCTTTGGGAGGGGCAGGAGCTTCCTTCTTTGCTTTCGGCGCCATCTTGTGAAAAAGCTTTATTGTAAATGTTAAACTCTAGCGTTCACATTACTCATGCATATAGAGTGGTGCACGGCATTTTAAATTTCAGTAAACTATATATAAAAGATAATAACATGCCCAGAACAGAAAGTTTAAGATATCAGTAGGGAGTAAATTATAAACAATTTCATCAATGGCCCTAATTCTTTTGTCCCAATGTGACTAAAGTGGGGAACAGAGCAATAGATAGTTAATTTTTTATGTGTGAAGTGTGGATTCAGTACTGAACCTCCAGAAAATGCCTTTGGTTTTCCTTTGTGTACACCCCATGTTTGTGCAGTAACGAGACATCACATAAGATGGCAGCAGGAGACTGCAAATGCTTCTCCCAGAGCGGCTGGTTCCAATGACTTGGCCTGTGGAATATAATAAACACAATTATGTAACAGCTCTTCTGGACTGCTAGATTTCCAGTATGTATTATTTTCATTGGCTACCTACTCCATTTTTTTAATGGAAAGGAGAAAGCTTCTAATTTTAATTTCACACACATTTTTTTAAGGGACTCAGACACAATGTTCAGCGTATGAAAAGTGAATTTCAGTTGACTTTTCTCGGCCTAACTCTCTAAAAACTAACATTTTGCTTATTATTCTGGAGCTGTGACTTCATGGACTAAACCAAGTTTTCCTAGAATATTTTGGAATCTTAAAATGATATCACCTTCTGTAAACTTCATATTAAAGGTTAACTATTTCATTGTTGTTTTTCCCACAGATTATTGGACTGGATTTATTTTAGATCTTAGAAAATTAATTTGGGATAAAGTATGTTTCCTAGGATGTAGTTAGATGTAAGATATTAAGAGTAAGCTTTATGTTCTTTGCTGCTTCCAAGAAGATGAACACGTTGTTTTGTGCCTCTCATCCTTAGAAGCCCAGAAATTAAGATGAACCATGAATCATGACTATTGATAACAAGAAAAATTAGAGGGAAAATTTCTAATATTAAATTTGCACTGATTTTTTGGTCCATAAGCATGAGGAGACCATCAGAATGTAGATAATTCTGCACATTTATTGGCTAAATCAAAAAAACATTGACTCTATTTATATAGAATCTATGTATAACTTTTTAAATTTTTAAACTTTTACTTTAGAGACAGGGCCTTTCTTGCTCTGTAATTTAGGCTCAAGCGAAGTGGCACAATCATATCAGTACAGTCTCAAATTCCTGGGCAAAAGGGACCTCCTGCCTCAGCCTCCTGAGTAGCTGGGACTTCAGGCACCACTCCCAGTTATTTTGTTTTTGTTTTTACGTTTTGTAGAGGTGGAGTTTTGCTATGTTGCCCAGACTGGTCTTGAACTCTTAGCCTCAGTCAAAGCCTCCCAAAGTGCTGTAATTACAGGTGTGAGCCACCAGGCTCAGCCAGAATCTATGTAGGATCTTTCTTTCTTTCTTTCTTTTTTAGAGAGACAGAGTCTTACTCTGTCGCCCTTGGTAGAGTGCCGTGGCATCACAGCTTACAGCAATCTCCAGCTCTTGGGCTTAGGCAATTCTCTTGCCTCAGCCTCCTGAGTGGCTAGGACTACAGGGCACCTGCCACAACCACCGGCTATTTTTTGTTGCAGTTTGGCCAGGGTCAGGTTCGAACCTGCCACCCTCGATATGTGGGGCTGGCACCCTACTCACTGAGCCACAGGTGCCACCCTATGTAGGATCTTGATATAGATTGTTAACTGGAGAATTGAGGTTCATTAACCAATGAGTAAATTATTATAGCAGAAACACTTCATAGTTGACAAATGTGATCTTGTTTAACTATTGCTCTTCTTATGTAATTTTAATTCTCCCATTATCAACTTTTCAGAATACTAAAGGGAATGAAATTTTTATAAGTATGTAAACATTGAGGATTAGGGAAATTTTTATTTTGTTCTCTTGGGATAAATTCTATACATTTGTGATAAGGTCTGAGGCATAGCTTTTTTTTTTTTTTAACAACATTATGCATTTTAAACCCAGTACAAGGTGTTTATACAAAATACAGTTAAGCAAATATGAAGTTATAGGCACATTACAAAGTTGTTATATAATTAATTCGAGACCTGCAAATTGATAGATTTAAAACATGTCAATCAACAAGTGTTTACAAGTCATAATTTAGGAGGAAATAGCAGGGTATGGTTGTCAAACATTTTTCAATTATAATACAGAGTTTACTTTTATTTTTCTCTAATGCACATTGTTTATTTCAGATGTATATATTCAGATTTTTGATCTTTCATGTTCTTAGTCACTTGATTTTTCTTCTTCTTCTTTTTTTTTTTTTGAGACAGAGTTTTACTCTGTTGCCCTGGGTAAAGTGCCAAGGTGTCATCATAGCTATCATAGCTCATAACAACGTCAAACTCTTGGGCTCAAGCCATCTTCCTGCCTCAGCCTCCTAAGTAGCTGGGACTACAAGGCACCTGCCACTATGTTTGGCTAGTTTTTCTATTTTTAGTAGATTCAGGATCTTGCTCTTGCTCAGGCTAGTCCTGAACTCCCGAGCTCAAGCAATTCACCTGCCTCTGCGCTCTACAAATTTCACTTGAGTTTTCTTTAAGATTTTCATAATGTTACAACACAAATTGATTTATAATTTAATAGTGTACATTAACTCTTTGTCATATTTTGATAAGGAGTTAGCAGTAGAATAATCTTGGCTGGGAGGCTTTGAAATATTTACCTTTTTTTTTGAGACAGAGTCTCACTTTGTCACCTTCGATAGAGTGCTGTGGCGTCACAGCTCATAGCAACCTCCAACTCTTGGGCTTAGGCAATTCTTTTGCCTCAGCCTCCCTGAGTAGCTGGGACTACAGGCGCCCACCACAACACCTGGCTATTTTTTGTTACAGTTTGGCCAGTTCTGGGTTCGAACTTGGCTATCCTCGGTATATGGGGCTGGCGCCCTATCCACTGAGCCACAGGCGCCACCCTGAAATATTTACCTTTTAAAGAAATTACATTCTCTCTACCTGTGATCCTATCTTCAGTTTTTATACTCAGACCCCTTTAAAAAAAAATTCAGCATACCTGTTACACAGACATGCCTATTGTACCCACGCAGCCTCAAGGAGCTTCCTCAATGAGCCACCATCTGTCTCTCTTAGCTGGGTGTATTTTCCTGGGCTGTCCTTTACTTCAGAGTCTTAACTGTTCCCACAAATGCTAAACTAATATCCTGTCATATAGATGGGTGTCTGTTTGGGTTCAGTATCTCAGTTAAGCTAGATGCTGAATACTGTGCGGACTCTAGACCAGTGCTTTTCAACCTTTTTAATCTCACAGCACATTTTAACCTATAGTTAAACTTCCTATAGTAAAAATGAGAATATACTTACTGTGCTTTGAACTTCTTTCAAAAATAATTTAATTAATGATCTTTAAAAACTTTGGCAGCACACCTAAGATCCTCTCATGGTACACCTGTGCACCATCCCATGCCAGCTGCAAATCGCTTGCCCTGGAATTTCTATTCAGCTCTGGCCAGGACCGGTGACCTTTTGGCACTAGTTGCATCAATAAACACTGGTTGATGCAGTAAGTGCGGCCTGGCTTGGTAGTGCCTGAATGCACAGGGGTTGTGTGTGTGCCTTTCCTTAAAGCTGTCCATCGTTGTCTTCAATTGAGACAATTTTCAAGGAATGACACAAAAACTCATCCTGAAACCCCTTCTCCCCAGGGCTGCAGAGTCATTGTTGTCATGGACCCCAGGCTCAGGTAGTGTGATTGGCCCCTTCAGTCCTGATGCCCTTTCTTGTTTATAAAGTTTGTCAAAACAAGAGCAGAAAACAAAGAAGCTCAGAGTCCTCCTGGAAACTTAGCCAAAATATAAAATCAAAGAATGGGACTCTATCTGTGGAGATTCAGGTTTTCTTTTTTCAAAGAAAGATTCTATGATGACAGGTAGGGAATAGTTTGCAATTAGTTCTGGTCTCATTCAAAGGAAAAAAAGATGAAGAAGACACCGTCGTGATACTCGGTTCCACCTCTGCTCCTCGGGCACTTCGATTTCTTCTGGCTTGACTCCTAAACGCCCTTATATTTGTTCACTAATTTCTGATTGTTTGTGTTTGATGGAGTCTCTCTCCTCGGCTCTCTGCCCTGCCTGGCCCAGCCCCTGCCTCTGCCTCCCAACCTGAACCTTCCTTAGCTTTCTAGCCGGGTTCTCTCAGACGGAACCAACTCCTCCCGTCACTCCTGGGTCCTGCCTTGCAGTGCATGTGTCTCTTTCTTCCCCTGCTTTCTTCTTCCCCCTTCTCTCCTTGCCTTTCTTCTTTGTCAGCTAAAGTAAAAATTTCTCAAGGGTAGGGTCCTATAAAAATAATTAACAAATGTTTATTGAGTTCTATGAATTCTAGTCAAGGGTTGACACTTTTATTTCCTGTTTTATCTAACAACTCTAATCCATTTCTTTTTCTTTTTTGCTCTATTAAGATATTATTGTCAACTCTAAAATTAATAAATGAAGTTGTTTCATTATTTTTATACTTTATGCCTAGACGGCAACTGCATGGAAATTGCCTTCTCTATACTTACTTTACAGGCCTTTAAGGATATGTGGATTACGGGGGATAAGTCCTAGAGCCCCAAGCAGCATGTGGCACAGACGCTAGCATTCATGTCTGTTTTTAATAATCAGAAGGCTCCTAAATGTTGGAGTTCTGTGCTTAAATATGTGAACGTAAGGTAAGAAGATAAGAAGGGAATATGCACTCACGAGTCCTTACGTGATACTGTTTAACGCGTTTGTTGTCAGAGATCATTTGTACTATCTAAGAAGTAAAGTCTGAGCTACCTGATGGTCTGTGGCATAATCGGATTGAGATGGTTGTAATTAGAGAGATTGTAAACCTTCCACTTGCATGACAGGCAAAGAGGTCTCTTATAGGACTATAATAAATAATTTCAGTTAGAGAGTCATCTGTAATCTTTTCCCAGAAATTCCATGATTTTGCTGACCTCTTGCTGTGTGCTCTTGGCCTGACACACCCAAGCGATGCTACTTAATCATGGGAGTCGCTGTTGACACTGGCGCCCACACTCCATAACACGCACACAGACACCCCTCCCGTCATTTTAACAACCCACCATCAGGAGGGTAGAAAATGAGCGCGTTGTCTGACTGTGGGGATGAAGTTGCTCTGACTCATTCACAATCCCTTCCCCAGGCTTCCAAATGACAGTGACACATTTTTCTTCCCTATTTGAAAGAAGTTCTTAACTTCATGTTGCTATTCCTTAAATATCTTGAGCAGAATCCTACTTCCCAGCTATAGAATGTCTCTTTCCTCTGCCAGGACAACTCTTATCCCACACAGGGAGCCGCACAGCTCACTTCCATGCTTCACCGAGACCTCTGTCACCTTGTTAGAGAACCTTCCCCGAACATCTTACATAACATAGAACACCCAGAACTCTCCTACCCTTTCTAGCACCATTGCTACCTGACCGAGTTACTGTCTGATTCTTGTCTAGAAGGATAGAATGGAAGCACCATGGGAGAAAGGCCTTTTTGCATTGTTCATTTATCCGTCTCCAGCATTTCCCTCTGTATTTGGTAGAGAATAGCATCAAATAAATTATTTGTTGAATGAACATACAAAACTAGCAGGAGAGCCCAAGTGCTGCTTTGTACATTATTCCAGACCTGGACTCCTATGTGACTCCAAGGTCGCTTCTGACCTGCCATCCCTGCCTCTAGTCTTTGCCTGCATTATTGTGAGTTTTTCTTTCACAAATCCAACTGTGTCCCTCTCCTGAGCAGCTTTCTGTCCTCGCCATCCATGTCTTTGGTACCAAATCCAGGTCCCACAGCCTGACTCACATGGTCTCCTGGGATTTGGCCACAGCCTTTCCATTCTCATCTTTCCCAGTCACCCCTCTGGGGATCTACTTGTACGCCCTGCACGGCTGTGGTGTTTCGAGCCTCTGACTTTGCCCCTTCTGCCTGCTTAGCATTTCTTCTTATCCCCTCTACCCACACAAGATTTCCCCCATAACTCCTCACTCTGATTCCGTGTAGACATCATAGCCTCTGAACAGCCCCCACTCAGCCTCCTAGTCTCCACCTGTCATGCTCAGAATGCCATTTGTGGGCTTCCTCACGAGCACTTGTCTCACTGAGTCACAGTGATTTGCATTCACAGTCATCACTGGACCCCGCCATCTGAGAGACACACATCCTGTCCACTGTAATCATCTGTCGTCGCAGCTGACCTGTCCCTGGGAAGGTGGATGGCTCCTGTGTGTCCCCCATGATTCATTTTTGGTGCTTAGAGAATACGAACCAATTTAAACATTAACATGAGAAACATTTGATAAGGTCACTCTGTTAGGAATCCGAGGCAGGGCATGGTATTTTCTCAGCCATATGTAAATGATATCTAATTTATTTTAAACACTTTATTTTGGCTTTTTTCTTGTAATCTTGAAAAGGAAGTAGTGAATTGATATATAAAATTATAAAAATAGTTTCTTTTTGCCTTAAGTTAAACACAGTAAGAATTTTCTATTGATAAACCATGACCACTTTTAAGTCCTTAAGTAACATAAATGTGGCATAGGGTTTTCTAGAACAATGTGCCTCAAACTTTGTTATTTTTTACATGTCAGTAAAAAAATGAGCATATATCCCACGTATGTACATTAACTTCTTTAAATAGTAACATTTAATTTAATTTAATTTAGTGATATTTATATGGAGCTTACTCTATTCAAGGCACTGTTGTAAGAACTTTACAAACTTGTGAAATAGGCACTGTTCTGCCATTTCACATGTAAATAAACCGAGTCATAGATTAAATAAATTGCCCAGGGTAGACAGCTGTAAGTGGTAGAGCTCGGTAATCTGGCCTGATGTTCGTGCCATCGGTCAGTCCACGAGGCTGCCTCTAGAATAAACAAAAAATAACTGTAAGGAATAATTAAAATGTATTCTGAATATTTTAAAACACACACAAAGTAAAAATTAAAAAGAATAAGGCAAAGGGTAATCAGTGTTTTAAAATATCAGGCTAATTTGTAAGGGCATCACATAATCAGTGACTGAATATGAAGGGGAAGAATATATAAGTCTGTACTTCAAATTGCTATCTTGAACGTTTGAAATCTTTTTACCAACTTCTCGCCTCATCTAATTCAATCGTCTTTTTTGGAAATGTTACGGCGTAGCTGCTGAAGAACTTGCACCAGAGTAGGACTTGCCGTGTTGCCATTTCTGGTTCAATTACAGGTGAGCATTATCCTCAGCATGTGTATCTTCAGAGGAATATTGTGAAGCAGTTTGTCTTTTTTGTGAAGTTTATTTTGGATAAAACTTGACAGTGTAGTCTGCAAATCCTCCTAACTGATCTCTTATAACTTGCTGTAGATTGTCACCGGCTGACATCAGAGAATGCGTTCTCTAGGGCACCACTATCCACTCCTCTGTGGCTGGAATGTCCACGCTCCCTTCGTGTTTACTGTATGAGACGTGCAGCAGCTGAGGCACACAGAGCAGGGATGCCTGTGACAACCCACACGTGAAACACAGACTCATGTTACTTTTAGGGAAAAAAATAGAAATAGAAATTTTCTTTACTTGCCCAGAGGATTGTCTCGTGCTCCTCCTGGGGATGTGTACATCCTTCTTTGGGTTATAGAACCCTTGAAAGGCATTTCAAGGAGTCACCTGAATGTGAGCATGCAAATATGAAAATGTGACTATGGGTCAGAGAGGCACAGGAGGCTTGTAAGGACAAACTCAGTAGAGTTCCAGCAGAAATTTTGTCTACACGTAAAGATAAAGCATTGTTAATACATTTAAAAAGTTAGAACTGTTTAAGTTGCAGTAGCTTTTTCTGTTAAAAAAAAAAATTTTTTTTTTGTCAGCCAGTTGTTTCATGATTATATGAAATCCTTAATCACACCTTTGGTTTGAGGGCTTTAGGCAAACTGTGAAGTTAATAAAGTGGGACACACCCCATTGCTTCTCTCTTTACACTATTGGGCCAAGATCTGTTGCTTGATTCCATGAATTAATGAGCCATGAAATATTATTCTTCTGCTAATTTAACTCAGGGAGGCCATTGGGGATTTGTTTGAAAAGTTGAGAGAGGGATGAGTGCTTGGATTATAAATTAGCTCACTGAGGGAGGGATACCCGTGATTTTTCTATGTATACACACACAAAACAACTAACCAACCAGTCAAGAAAGTTGTATGTCAAAAATCTGTTTCATATTTAAACATATAATTTTAAGATATATGTTATTTAGTCAGAATTTCGACATTTAAACTAAAGACCATGTTTTATAAAGTATTAAAGTGCCAATTCCCCTGAAACTTGCATGATTTTTATAGTGTTTCCTTTTCTAACCAATCTGAGTCAGAAAATCTCACTGACAATTTCTTGGTGTTTTTCACATTCCTGGCTGGACTTTACTTTACCTTACTTATAGTTCAGGAAATTTAGCTCAGAGAAATGAGTAGGTCTGTTGTTACCCAAATATAAACAAGTTTGTATATATGTTTGGATAAATCAACAATGAAAATATCACAAGACAGCTTAAAACTATCTTTTGTGTGCTTAGATTTAAATATAAGTAGGTAAATAATAATTTAAGACAAACATTATCTTAAATCTGAAGTGTTATTACATCCTCAATAATGCAAAGGTATTTTTTGATAGATGTTGATCGGTACAGAATGAGTGGCATAACTGAATAAATTAAATTCATAAATCATACTGTATTTGTAAAATGTATTCAATCTCCATTTTTACTTATTTTTCCATTTTCTCTAACTCGAAATGTTCAATTCAAGCAGAGATAATGGCACAAGTATTCCTTGAATATGGAGGGTTTTAAGACTGTTTTATTATATTTATTCTTATCTGTGTTTTAACGTAATTCATACATGTGAAAAAATAGCATAATAATAAAAATCTGCTGTCCTCTGCCTTGACCCTCCAAATTCCCAGTCCCTTTTCCCAGAAACAAACATTTTAATTTCTTTCAGTTGTTTCAGCTGGTATTTTCCTCCATATTATCTGTTGATTTCTTATAGGGCAAGGCTTTCCTGCCATCTTAAATTCTTTTCCCAACTTTACTTTCTTGTCCTTCTGATATAATAACATAATAATTTAAAGGATAAATCACTTTCAGTTTTTGCTTTATGGACTGTAAAAATATTATATACTACAAAGATCCCAGTAATGCATTTTTTGTGTTGCTTCAATTGCTGGGGGGCAGGGGGTGGTCATCCTCATAAAATATTCTCCCAGGCAAATTTCTTCAAGTGTTTCTACTGCACTCTGCCCAACAATCTTTATAGTTTCATGTCTTAAGTTGAAATCTTTTATCAAGTGAGAGTCAATTTTTGTTAATGGTGAAAGGTGTGAATCCAGTTTCAGTCTTCTACAAGTGGCAGCAGCATTTGTTAAATAGGGAATTTCCCCCCAGTTTATATTTTTGATGGGCTTATCAAAGATCAAATGATCGTAAGTGTCTGGGTTCATCGCTTGATTCTCAATTCTGTTCCATACATCTTCCTCTCTATTTTTGTGCCAATACCATGCTGTTTTGATCACTCTAGATTTATAGTATAGTTTGAAGTCTGGTATGTGATTCCTCCTGATTTGTTTTATTTCTGAGTAATGTCTTGGCTATTTGAAGTTTTTTTTCTGGTTCCATATAAAATGAAATACTATTTTCCCCAGATTTTTAAAGTATGAGGGTGGTACTTTGATAGGGATTGCATTAAATTTGTAAATTGCTTTGGGTAATATGGACATTTTAACAATGTTGATTTTTCATAGACATGAGCATGGTATGTTTTTTCCATTTGTTAATATCTTCATTTATTTCTTTTCTCAGAGTTTCATAATTCTCTTTATAGAGATCTTTCACATCCTTTGTTAGGTAAATTCCCAAATATTTCATCTTCTTTGGCACAACAGTAAAGGGAATGGAGTCCTTGACTATTTTTTTGGCTTGACTATTATTGGTATATATAAAAAGTACTGATTTTTGAGTATTGATTTTGTATCCTGAGATGCTACTGTATTCCTTAATCACTTCTAAGAGTTTTGTGGTTGAGTCCCTGGGGTTTTGCAGGTATAAAATCATATCATCTGCAAAGAGTGAAAGTTTGATCTCCGCTGACCCTATTTGTATACCCTCGATTGCCATCTCTTGTCTGATTGCGATGGCTAAGACTTCCATTGCAATGTTAAAAAGCAGTAGAGACAATGGGCAACCTTGCCTCGTTCCTGATCTGATTGGAAATATTTTCAATTTTACTCCATTCAATATGATATTGGCCGGGAGTTTGCTGTAGATGGCCTCTATCAGTTTAAGAAAAGTCCCTTCTATATCTATTTTCTTAAGTGTTCTGATCATGGAAGGATGCTGGATATTGTCAAAAGCTTTTTCTGAGAATCATATGGTCTTTGTTTTTTAGTTTATTTATGCGACGTATTATATTTATAGATTTATGTATATTGAACCAACCTTGAGACCCTGGGATAAAACCCACTTGGTCATGGTGAATAATTCATTTGATGTTACTGGATTCTGCTTGCTAGGATCTTATTGAATATTTTTGCATCTATGTTTATTAAAGATATTGGTCTATAGTTTTCTTTTCTTGTTGAGTCTTTTCCTGGTTTGGGGATCAGGGTGATATTTGCTTCATAGAATGTGTTGGGAAGTATTCCTTCTTTTTCCGTGTTTTGGAAAGGTTAAGTAATATAGGTACTAGTTCTTCTTTAAAGGCTTGGTAGAATTCTGATATGAAGCCATCTGGTCCCAGACTCTTCTTTTTTGGGAGGTTTTGTATAGTTGATTCTATTTCAGTACTTGATATAGGTCTGTTCAGCATTTCCAATTTCTTTCCTAGTCTAGGAAGTTGGCATGCTTCCAAGTATTGGTCAATTTCTTCCAGATTTTCCTATTTCTGAGAATAAAGTTTTTTGTAGTATTCATTAAGCATTTTTTAAATTTCTGAGGCATCTGTTGTTATTTCACCTTTGTCATTTCTGATTGATGATATTATGAACTTTAATTTTCTATTTTTGGTTAGGTTGGGCAAAGGTATATCAATTTTGTTGAATTTTTCAAAAAACCAACTTTTTGATTCATTGATCTTTTGAATAATTCTTTTGTTTTCCATTTCATTTAATTCTGCTCTACTTTTAATTATTTTTCTTCTGCTGGTTTGGGTTTTCCTTTTCTACTTGCTTAAGATGTCCCATTAAGTTATTGACTTCCTCTCTTTCTGTTCTCTTGAGGAAGGCTTGCAAAGCTATAAATTTCCTTCTAAGGACTGCCTTTGCAGTATCCCACAGGTTCTGATAATTTGTGTCTTCATTATTGTTTTGTTCCAAAAATTGGGCAATTTCCTTCTTAATCTCATTTATGACCCAGCTGTCATTCAGCATAAGGTTATTTGGTTTCCATGTCTTTGTATGAGTATACAGATACCTGTTATTGGTGAGTTCAACTTTTATTGTGTGATGATCCAAGAAAATAGAAGGAATAATTTCTATACTTTTAAATTTGCTGAAGTTAGACTTGTGACCTAAGATGTTATTAATTTTGGAGGATGTTCCATGGGCTGATGAGAAGAATGTGTATTTAGTTTTGTTAGGATGAAATGTTCTGTAGATGTCTATTAAATTCAATTGCTGTATAGTGAAATTTAAGTCCAAAATTTCTTTGCTTAGTTTCTTATTGGAGGATTTATCCAACTCTGCCAAAAGGGTGTTAAAATCTCCAACTATTATGGTGCTGGAAGATATTAAATTGCTCATGTCTGTTAGGATCTCCCTTATAAATTGAGGAGCATTCTGGTTGGGTGCATAAATGTTAATAATTGACATCTCATCATGTTGAGTGTTTCCCTTAACAAATATGAAGTGACCATCCTTATCTTTCCTTACTTTTGTTGGTTTAAAGCAGGGGTCCTCAAACTTTTTAAACAGGGGACCAGTTCACTGTCCCTCAAACTGTTGGAGGGCTGGACTATAGTTTAAAAAAAAAACTATGAACAAATTCCTATTCATACTGCACATATCTTATTTTGAAGTAAAAAAACAAAACAGGAACAAATACAATCACAACGCCTCATGTGGCCCACAGGCTGTAGTTTGAGGACCCCTGGTTTAAAGCCTAGTGTATCTGCAAATAAAATGCCACCCCTGCTTTTATCTGATTTCCATTTGCCTGGATTACAGATGCCCATCCCTTCACCCTGAGGCTATATTTATCTCTTAAGATAAGATGAGATTCTTGTATGCAGCAGATATCTGGCCTGAGTTTTTGTATCCAGTCAGCCAACCTGTGCCTCTTTAGAAGACAGTTTAAACTGTTCACATTAATTGAGAGTATTGATAAGCCTGGTAGTATATTGGGTGTCAAGATTTTTGAAAGTCCAGTGGACATTTTGAATCTTTTCACCACTGTGGAAATTGGGTTTTGGTCAAGAATTTCAGAGTGAGTTTACTTTGGTGGTAGAACATTGTACTGGTCATTATGGAGGATGGGTCTGAGAATATCCTGAAGAGCTGATTTGGTTATGGCAAATTTCTTCAATGACGTGTATATCATTAAAGTATTTAACTTCTCCATCATAAATGAAGCTCATTTTAGCTGGATACAGGATCCTGGGCTGAAAGTTGTTTTTGTTTAGGAGGTTGAAGGTTGATGACCATCCTCTTCTGGCTTGAAAACTTTCAGCAGAGAGATCTGTAGTCATTCTAATATTGTTCCCCTTGTAGGTTATGATTTTCTTATGTCTGGCTGCTTGCAGGATTTTCTCCTTCATATTAACTTTGGTGAAGTTAATTACATTGTGTCTAGAAGCTGCTTTATTTGGGTTGAGTCATGCTGGGGTTCTGAAATAGTCTGCTATCTGAAGTTCAGTAATCTCTTGCCATGCTTGGGAAATTTTTCTCAAATATTTCTTGGAGTAGAGTATCTGTGCCTTTTAGACCATCCTCTTCTCTTTCAGGGATTTCTATGAGGCAAATTTTTGCTCTTTTGAAGTTGGTCCCACAATTCTCTCAGGGAATGATCCATTTTTGCTCTCCATTTCTCTTTGTCAAAAGCTTTGTCTTAATGTCAGAAATTCTTTCTTATGCCTGCTCCATTCTGTTACTGAGGGATTCTACTGTATTTCTCACATCTTTGAGGGCTGCAAGTTCTTGTCTCAATGTGTCAAAATCTTTGGTGATTTTATCTTTGAATTCATTGAATTCTTGAGACAACTTTTAAATTTCTCTTTCAATTTCTAATTCCATCTTTACCTCCATTCTGTTAATCTTATTTGCAATCCAAATTCTGAATTTGATTTCTGACATCTCAGCCATTTGTTTATGAATGGGATCTTCTGTTGTGTCTCCTTTGTCATTCCTTGGGGGAGTTTATCCACTCTGATTATTCATGTTGCCACAGTTTTTCCACTGATTCTGCCCCATGATTATTTTTCACTGTTTGGCTAGAGAAGCTGGCAAGGTGAAATTGAATTGGGGGCTCCTGGGGTTGTAATTAACCAGCCCTTTACCAAAGAACTGGAATTGGTGATTTTGGCTTTTCCCTTATAGCTTTACAAAGGTCCCATTCAGAACTACAGCCTGTAACTCTGGGGACCTGCTTGGTGTGGTAGAGCTAGATGGCTCTGACCAGTATTCAGCTAGTCTCTGTCCAATCTTAGTGAATCAGTGGCTTTGGGCTGAAATCTCAGCTGTGGAGATATATAAGCAACTAAGACACTCCACCCTCCCCACAGGCAACAACTGGAAGGGGAAAATCCCTCACTCCCACAATACAACCAGGGTACAACCTTGGTGGATCTCTGGGTGATCGGCTCAGGTCAAGAGTTCCAAACCAATTGTCCTGGTTGACACACACACCAATCAGGTGGGAGAGTTCAAAAGGTCTTCAGCATCTAGGCAGCAGGGGTCTACTGGCAGCTCAATTTGTCCCCAGTGGGAGGGACCCTGAAACTGCCACCATTGTCAGGGGTGGTGCCGCAGGTCTGGAGTACTGCTGTGTGCAGGTCACAGGAGCCAGTGGGGAGCTGGAGGGTGTTGCCACCAGCTATAACGGTCGCAGGAGCTGGGCAAGAAATGGGAGGGCAGAGCTGCTGACCCTCTGCTTCTTGCCGCAGGAGGTGTTAGGAAGCAGAGGGTGGAGTTGCTGGCCTCTGGGGCCTCAGGGGTTGCAGGAGCCAGGCGGGAGTTGTCAGGCCAGGGGCCACGGGTCACAGGGGCTGGAAGGGAGTCGCTGGCTGCTGGCTGTAGGTTGCAGGAGCTGGGCAGGAGTTGCTGGCCATGGGCTGCCAGTTGCAGGGGCTGGGCCGAGTCCCCAGCTGTGGGCCCCTCAGGTCACAGGAGCCGGAGGGTGGAGTCCCTTAGTGTGGGCTGAAGGTTGCAGGAGCTGGGTGGGGAGCCAAGCTGCCCACTGCGGGCTGCTGAGCCAGGGAGCTGGTGGGCTGCAGTCCCTGGTGGTTGGTAGCATGGTCCTGAGCTATGCTCTTTACAACACAGGGGCAAGTATCTCTCCCTTTGTGACTCCCCACCTCTATTAAAGTTATAGTTTCAGTGCAACTGTCCCACAGCTCCTGAGGTGCCCTGCTCTAGCACAAATCTGCCAAACGCTCTGGATTTTGCAGGGGGTACTCTTCCAGACCACCAGGAGAAGGGGGAGGGGTGAATTGGGAGTTCAGGAAGGTAGGGAGAATTAGATCACCTTTTTGCCCAGGCAAGAGACTGCCTGGGCTTGCAGCAGTAGCTCTCCATGGAGGGACTCCAAGCCCTCAGTGTTCTCTCCCCTTTGGTGAAACTAAAGGTCCTTTGTTCTCTACTCGCCTCAAGCCGCTGTCCTCTGGATATTATATTCTAAGTTAAAATAATTTTACCATAACATTTTGCTTTCATGGCACTCTGAATTCTTTGTATGCTGTGGGTGCCAAATAAATGTATACACATTTATAAGAGATGTTATCCATATATGACTTTTCAAAGTTGAATTGAGTTACAGTAGCAATGTATAGTCTGACATTCACTCAAAAGATGTTAGTCAGGCTCAGCACTCATACATAGTGGTTACCGTGCCAGCCACATACACCAAGGGTGCTGGGTTTGAATTCGGCCTGGGCCACCTAAACAACTGCAACAAAAAAAATAGCCAGGTGTTGTTGGTAGGTGCCTGTAGTCTCAGATACTTGGGAGGCTGAGACAGGAGAATTGCTTAAGTCCAAGAGTTTCAGGTTGCTGTGAGCTGTGACACCATGGTACTCTACCCAGGGCAGTATAGTGAGACTCTGTCTCAAAAAAAAGAAAAAGAAAAAGATGGTGTTAGTCAAATGAATGCTGATGACACCGCCCAACAGGCAGGACAGTATGATGGAGCACAGGTTGTTGTTTGAGGAGCAAGACTGTTGTGAAGTGGTTTCTGAAATTCGTGAACGTTGTGGAAGTACAACTTCAATGGAGGCGTGAGTGGGTGTGCAACAGAGCCTCCAACACATCTGACACCTGCCCGCAGTCCTGGTGAGTGTGAGGCGTGGGGCTGTGTGTGCCGTGTGCAGGGGAGGCCCTGGGAGGCCTGGTGCAGCAGCTCGTCCCACGGCTCCTGCTGCGCTGCTGGGCTGGTGCACAGGCGTGCTGCAGAGTCTAACAGTGTGCGTGGGAGACGGGAGTCGGGAAGACAAGCATGGGACTCCTTCTTAAAACAGCAAATGGAAAGTTTTCCCAGTAATCTTGGGATGAAATAATATGCACAGTCATGTGAGAGCTGACCTCCGGAGAGTTTCCCGGGACAAGGGGCAGGAGGAAGAGGTACAGGTGCATTTCCCCCACGTTCTCCAGACTTACTCCCTGACTTCTACCTATGGGGACCTTAAAGGATGTGGTATGTTGTAGGAAACCTGCTATACTGGCGGTACATTGGGAAGAAATTGAAATGGCACATTCAGCGGTATACCTAGACACCTTGGTCAACGTTGCTCGAGCAGTAATTTGCCCTAATCAGAAGCTGAACTGATGGTAACCACTTTCAGTACCTCTTGTGATTGCAGAAGTCAAATATGACTTGTACTCATCTTTTTGTTATCAGTATATATTATTATTTTAACAGTTTTTTTTTCTTTCTTAGAATGTCTATAGTTTTTGGCACCCTCTATATAACCTGATTTCTACTGTGGAAGATTTTATATTATTATTCTTTACCCTTGGTTTTCTGAAATGGCATTAAGATGGGCCATAAATCAGTTTTGTCTCTTTCATTATACTGAATATTCACTGGGACTGTTTACATTGAGACCTTGTGTATTTCCTTATACTATTTTTGTTAAGTTTCTCCTCTCCAGTTGTTTTTGGTCTTTCTGTAACATGTGCTATTCCAGATATTGGACCCAAAGGGTTAGTACTCTTTTCAATTATTTCCTAACTCTTTACTTAAACATTTTATTTTTGGAAAGTTTTCCTCTACTTTATTTTCTAGATTTTTAATTGGAATTTTTTGACACTAATATATTTAATTACTGAGTGTCCTTTTTTATTCTTGGATTATTTTCATAGTGTTTTTTTATGAACGAAATAGTTTCTTTTATCTTTCTGATGATATTAGTAGTAATTTTTTGTCTTTAAATTTTCTACATAATTACTTTAGATTTTTTTTCTTTCTGTATGCTTTGACCTCTCCTTTGGCTATGGAGGCTTTTATCAAATGGTTAGTGAGTCTTTGCTGTCTGTTCATATCTAAGAGTGCAGTAGTAAGGAGCTGTAGAAACAGTATATGAGTAGGCGGGACTTGGGCTTGTTATGGTGAGATTCTTTTTTTTTTTTTGAAGCAGAGTGTCACTCTGATACCCCAGACTAGAGTGTTATGGTGTCACAGCTCACAGCAACCTCTAACTCCTGGGCTCAAGTGATCCTCCTGCCTCAGCCTCCGTGTAGCTGGGGCTACAGGTGCCTACCACAAGCCTGGCTCATTTTTCTATTTTTAGTAGAGATGGGGTCTCACTCTTGCTCAGGCTGGTCTTAAACTCCTGAGCTCAAGCATCCACCCACCTCAGCCTCCCAGAGTGCTGAGATTATAGGCATGAGCCGCTGCACCTCGATACGGGGAGATTCTTTTTTTTTTTTTTATTGAGACCCCAGTCTCACTTTACTGTCAGAAGAGTGCTGTGGTGTCATAGCTCACAGCAACTTCATACTCTTGGGCTCAAGCAATTCTCTTGCCTCAGCCTCCCTAGTAGTTAGGGCTACAGGTGCCGGTCACAGTGCCTGGCTATTTTTTGTTTGTTTGTTTAGCAGGCCCAGGCTGAGTTTGAACCCACCAGCCCTGGAGCATGTGGCCAGCGCCCTAATCACTGTGCTATGGGCACCCAGCCTATGGGGAGATTCTTAACTGTCAGTATATGTAGGGCTTGTCTTTGGGTGATCATTTTCTCCAAGGAAAAATCCTCTAATCTGGTGCTTATAAAATACGACCCTGGTTGTAAGAGGTCTGAGAGATAGGTAATTCATTGGTTTTCATCTCTGCCTTCTACTATGTTTGAATCTATAGCCTTTCTGCTTCAAATTTTCCAGAGAATTAATCTCTGCTATCTTGCCTCAGGTAGGGATGTGTTGGCAGTAGGAATGAGGTGTTTTCTGCTCAGCAAGATTGTGGAGGGGACCTGTACATAGACCATCAGCTATTACCTGCATTTGCCCCATGCATCACTTCCACCTTCAGGTACTCCTGAAGTATCAAGTGTCTCAAGATCTTAGCATCTAAGAAGTTCACAGGATGATTTCAGTTAATCACCTCTCAGAGATTTTAGTTTGGAGCAGCCTTTTCCCTGTTAGGTCGGTGACTACTCTCCATGTGCTTTCTAGATGTAATAAATGGTGAACACTTTCATCTACCAATCAACCTTCTGCCATTTTGTCCTTGTCACATTTGATTTTTTCCTGTTCCTTTGCCTCTTTTTTGTGGTATCTGAGGAGGCAGAAAAGTTTACTATGTGTGATTATCCCACTATGTTTAATTAGACTCTAACTCTTGAATGTTTCGAACTTTCTCCCTCTCACAATTACATGTTAGAACCAAAGTTTGTGGCACTTTTAGGCTATAAGCTTTCCTCAGTAGTCTCACCCTAAAATTCCTTATCTTATTTTAAAATCTTCTCAGGGTCTGGTATTGCACACACAGTGCAATCCTACACTCTTTGAAGACAGGGATGCAGTTTACAATTATGCAGGATGTGTCTAGTAAGGGTTCCCTAACTGATGTGCTGGAACGTGCCAGGGTACCACAAACACACGTGGGTGCTGGGTGCTGACGCCCTCAGTCGGTGGCCAGCCAGGCTGGTTCTGGCTCACACAGTCCATATGTTGCTTTATGCCCTCCAAATAGTATCATTTCTATGTGAAGTATGGCCTGGAAAAGACTGGGATCACTTCTATAAAGAAATGTGGCTGATATTTTCACCAGGATTTGATACTTAATATATGGTTCCTATTCAGTCTGTGTTTATATGATATGAAGTTTATTGTTTGGTTAAAGCATAAATATAATTGAAAAAACTCAGAGTATTCATGAAAATTATTATGGGGGGGGTTTAGTTGGGTAATTAGATGAATTTAGCTTTGCTTTTCCCTATAATCTTTTGTTTATCAGTAGCTGAAATTCACCCCAAGTAAAGGACGTAGTTTAAGGAAACAAGCTATGTCTTCAATCCGAAAGCTAGAAGTGTGTCCACGCTGTATGGATGGGACCCAGGAACTGCAGAGGGAAAGGTGAGGTTGCTTTGGGTTCCTCCAGGCCACAGGGTCTTCCTTGTGTGTCTACCCAATTCTTTTCTCTTTTCCATAGCTCTAGCCCAAGTGGTCAGCAGAGATGACAACCAACATTCAGTCTCAGAAATGATGGCAAAAGGGCAGGACCAGGGCAGGCACAAACACGTGAGGTCAGCTTGGACATTGAAGAAGAGCTGGGTGAGGAAGGCTCGAAACTGGGGGATACTCTGTACAGTAGCTCATCGTTCTGAAATGGGCACTGAGGAGTGATCTCTGAAAAGCAAAGCAGCAAACCAGCAGTAAAAATCTGAAGGGGCTTTGTTGTTCTCTTGTAGAGAACAGTGTTTCCCATGACTGGATACAAATTAATTCATTTTAGAAAACCATTTTTTTGTTTTATTTTGTTTTTAAAGCCATCAGCTAAGTTTGGTGAAAGAAGTCAGGAGACCTAAGACAATGGTGGCTTGAAATTAAAGTAACGTTGGAAATCTCTTTACTATCATAGTTATAAACATCACTAAGGGTCTAGAGGGATCACTTAATGCCCCAATTTTACTACATTTTGTGGGGGATCCTGGGAACCATAATGGTAACTGTGGAGCAGGAAGTTAGAAAAGGCTTGAGTGTCCCTCACACCTGTGAAGATGGGAAGGGGTGAAGGCCGCCTTCTGTAGGATTCACTTCTGAGTCAACAAATACTAGTCAAGCAACATATGCAACGCTTGATACTGGGTTATATGATAACAAAAATCTGTAAACCACAAACCCTGTTCTGAAGTTACTTCTCATCTAAAATGGGTGATTAGATGTGTAGACAGAACACAAAAATCGTATATATCAAATGAAAAGCACAAAAGCAGTGCTACAGGTCAGAGAATGGTGAGAACACTTTGAACTGGAGCAATAAAGGAAAGCTTTGTAAAAAATGCATACAGTCAGTCCTCCATACCTGTGAGTTCCACATCCACAGATTCAACAAGGCATGTTTGGTGTGAATGCTGGGGCTACAGTGAGACAGCCTTGTAGCCTTCAGGAATAAGCTCGCTCCTGCAATGTTAAGAAAAGGGGGCAAGAAACAGACTACATAGCATGGGATGGCGGGTAGCAAAGTTCTTTATTCGGGTATCTGATTTTATACATTTCTAGTCATGTACACACTTATCTATCATCTGTTAGTTTCACCATTACCTCATTTTACCTATCTGAAATTAACTTGTAAGGAAATACCCTGTTACCACATCAACACAATCACTTCTGCAGTAAACATTCTTTTCTAGACACTGACTAAATTGAAAAAATGAATATTTGTATTTTAACTGAAGATGCACCCTATTTTTCTTTACATTATTTCCTAAATAGTACAGTATAACAACTATTTACATAGCATTTACATTGTATTAGGTATTATAAGTAATCTGAAGATGATTCAAAGTATACAGAAGGGGTGGCGCCTGTGGCTCAATCAGTAAGGCGCCGGCCCCATATACTGAGGGTGGCAGGTTCAAACTCTGCCTGAGCCGAACTGCAATAAAAAAAAAAAAATAGCTGGGTCTTGTGGTGGGCGCCTATAGTCTCAGCTACTCGGGAGGCTGAGGCCAGAGAATCGCTTAAGCCCAGGAGCTGGAGGTTGCCATGAGCTGTGTGATGCCACGGCACTCTACCGAGGGCCATAAAGTGGGACTTTGTCTCTACAAAAAATAATAATAATAATAATAAAATAATAATAATAAAAATAAAAATAAAAAATCAAAGTATACAGAAGGATATGTGTAGGTTGTAGGGATTGATAAGCCCTCCCAAAGATACCAAAGTCTATGGATGCTCAAGTCTCTGGTATAAAAGGTTAGTATTTGCACATAACCTATGCACAGGCTCCTGTATGCTTTCAATAATCTCTAGATTACTTACAATACCTAATGCAATGTAAATTTTGTGTAAATAGTGCCTATACTGTATTGTTTAGAGAATAATGACAAAGAAATCTGTACACATTCAGTACAGACATAATCAGGTTGGTTGAATCCAGAACTTGTGGATGCAGAAGGCTGACTGTACTGCATTTTATGTGAGACACTTGAGCATCAGTGGATTGTGGTATTTTGTGGGGAAAGGGTCCTAGAGCCAACTCCCCATGGATAAGGGATGACTATAGTTTCTTGAGGACTCTAAAGATAAGGGAAAAGTTAGACCTGCAGAGCCAAGGGCAGCAGGTATTTTTGCTGGAGAAGGCACAACAGTGGTAAAACTTGAGGTGTCTTCATAAGTGGCCACAGCTTGGTTGAGCTGCCAGATGGGCTTGGAAAGGGAGGTAATCAGAGCTAATGCTCAGTGGGTAGAATGATACCATCATCAGGGACTTTGAATAGCTTTAGCTTTAGAATGCCATATGCATATTTTTGAAGCTGGCATTATCTCTGATCAGACACTTTGTGTTTTTAGACTAATGGAGACTAAATAGCCTAGGTACCAGCAATTATATTTGCCAATAATGGTAAATGCAAATCACTTTTTTATAGTCAATAAAATCAATTATATCAACGTTGCATTAGTCCAAATGGCTATTAGAAGTAAGAGTAGTATTAACAAGATGATAAAACTCGGTATCAGTCCTAAGTCCCTTTGGGTCTGTGGTTCTCAACCTTTCTAATGCCGCAGCCCTTTAAAACAATTTCTGTGGGTCACAACCCATAGGTTGAGAACCGCTGCTTTGGCTACTCTCTGGTGATCTGTAGCTGTCTGGTGGCTACTTGATTTCTTTATATTTACTTATTTATTTATTTTTTAAGACAAGAGTCTCACTTTGTTGCCCTTGATAGAGTGCCAGGGCATCATAGCTCATAGCAATCTCAAACTCCTGGGCTTATGTGATTCTCTTGCCTCAGCCTCACAAGTAGCTGGGACTACAGGTGCCCACCACAACGCCCAGCTATTTTTAGAGATGCGGTCTCACCTTGTCTCACACTAGTCTTGAACCTGTGAGCTCAGGCATTCCACCTGCCTCAGCCTCCCAAATGCTGGGATTACAGGAGTGAGCCACCGTGTCGAGCCCTTAATTTCTTTATGAAACAGGATTCTGCATATGCAGTCTCTATTAAACCTTAGTTCATTTCAGTCAACAGCACCGAGCAATTTCAGGTGTGCTTATAATTTGAAGCGTATTTCAGTAGTGTTGATGGCATGATCATCACATCCTCTGGGTATGCCATTAACTTTGAACTACTGAGATTTCCAAGATTTGTCTGGATTTGCAGACATAGAAGTTCTTTTTATTTTTTTTTTTTCAGATTACTACAAGGGTACAAACAATTAGGTTACAGTGTTTGCATTTGTTAGGTAAGGTCCCTGTTATAGTTGTGCCCTTCACTGGGAGGTGTGCCATGAACCCTACATTGTGCCGATTAGCTGGGAGCACACCAATCCCCTGTCCTCCTCTGCCTTCCTCCAAACTTAAATTAAGTCGACTTTTTCCCTTGTGTGGGTATGTAATAATTCATCTGTTAGCTTCATATTAGTATCAAATACTTTGGATACTTGCTTTTCCATTCTTGGCATCCTTTACTAAAGAGAATATTCTCCAACTCTATCCAAGTTGTATTAGGTATCACAAGTAATCGAAATACAACAGATGTAAAGTCTCCATCTTCTTTATGGCTGAATAGTATTCCGTGGTGTACATATGCCACCATTTACTAATCCGTTCATGTGTTGATGGGCAATTGTGTTGATCTCCCATCTTGGAGATTGTGAATTGAGCTGCAATAAACAATCTGGTGCAAATATCCTTATGGTAAAATGATTCTTTTCTTTTTCGGGTAGATGCCTAGTGATGGAATTGGGGGATCAAAGGGAAGGTCTATTTTGAGTTCTTTGAGAATTATCCACATTGACTTCTTTCTCGAAAGCTTTCCCAGCCCACTTTTCCTTTTGCTGAACTTAGCATCCCTTTCTCGTGTTGCCTTGGAGATGGAGTTTGCATTTCCAATAGTAGGTAGGTCTATATCAACACAAATATTTAACACCAAAGATTTATTGGCATTTGTAAACTAAGAGCTTTCTGAAGATAGCCACAATTTATGTAGTGAATACAATCAGAATCTAGAATGAGTGCTGAGCATTTTGATACGCATGAATTAAAAAATACAGACTTAAAAAGTTCAGTCCAGATCGGTGTAACCCGAGGGACATCTCTGTTCTGGCCATCGCCAACACCTCCTCTGCTTTCTCAGTTATTCTGATGTCTTCTGTGTGCTCCATGATATGCTGCTCTGTGATGCTTACGCTAGTTTTTGTTTTCTCAGATTCCTCACTATTTGTTTTCTGAGATTACTTCCTATTTGCAGTCAGCTCTCAGACTATGATTCTGTCTGTAATCAAAGTTCATGCTAAAAAAAAAGAAAGGCTTTACTTCTTTTGGACATGGTCTGAGAATTTCAGGCAGCCACCTGCTCTGTCAATGTAGGAATAGATTTTATGACTCGCTGGCCCTGTGGTTTTCTCTGTAGTCCAAATTCTTTTTGTCTTGATTCTTCCCTCTCTTACTAGTGGCCGCATTTTCTGTGCTCTCCAACCATCTTCATTGTCTGCTACCATTAGAGCCGAGAAGGGCTGCACCAACGAGAAGATTGTTTAAATCCCACTTGATGGAAGGGCTTAACTTTCTGTTTGGTAAATTGTGTATGTGATCCCCAAATTTGTAGCAGGAAGATGACATCTCCAGGAAGACTGACCTCTTCTGCATGTCTCACAGAAGATCTGGGAAGAATGGAGGAGATGCCAAGGTTTAATTATTTTCTACTCAATATTAAATATATCTCCTCTTCTGGGTATCAATTGTGCTTTAACAGAATGGTTCTGGTAATAACTCTTATGCAAAAATATGACTCTAGAGTTTGGAATTTTAGACTCGTTCAGACTCATCCATTTGTAAGTGGGGGAAGCTGAGCTTTCTCCCTCATACTGATGGGTTGTAGATGGGCTGTGGGGAAATGTTCCAAGGGAAGGATATAAAACCAAGCACAAGGAGAGGCTATGGGAAAATTCAGGAAGCAGATACATTGTTGCCTAGCAGCAATAATGACCCTTCTAGGAGACTCCAGGTCTTGGCTTTATCATATCTGGAAGAGTTACAAAGGTCTTAAGCTGAGAGGTAATCGAAAAGCGATTTTAGTAGGAGGCCATTTTTTATGGCTTCTTTTAGATACCTGACACACAGTGTAGGTTTAATAAATAGTACATAAAATGTTACCTCTAGGGAAAAACTGTGTTTCCCCTGCCACAGAACAGAATGTGAAATGAAGGCAAGAGAGATAAGGGTTTATAGCGCAGTCCCAGCAGTACGTTTAACATGGTGTTGAGTGTTAATGATAAATATGTTCTGTTTTCAGGGAAATCAGAACAATCTTCTCACAGGCCATCTTCACACTTTTACTGATACCTGTTTCAACTCTTTTAAGGATGTATGCAATGGTATATGAATGACTGTGGAGAAGCGGAAAAATCCTGAGGATTAAAATACCAGATGTTGATAGATTAGACTTCAGTAGCTTATTAGGTCAGTAGCATCTGGGAGATTTTGTAGATAAGATGATTTCCATATTTGAAACTCATTCTTTTATAGAACAGAACGTAACAGGAGAACCACCTATTACTTCTGGACAAACCCAGCTATAGAATTTGTGGGGCCAAGTACAAAATAAAATTGCAGAGCTTTCTGTTAAATTATTAGCAATATCAAGAAGGCAACAGTCATTAAACCAAGTAGGGTTTCTTCTAGGTGCAGATGTCACGCCCAGGAAGCATGATTGGAGAATTATATTTATGAATATGGAAAATTAGTCATAATGTATTTTAATTCTTATATTTGTAATGAAATATGTTTTGGGAGATTTCGAAAAAGAACAATCAGTTAACATTGGGAAACTTGTCTCTCTTCCTCTGTTATGCCCAGGAGTCTCTCAAAGACCACACTGCCGGACGAGCTGAATTTAAAGAGGAGTCCTTTTATTGAAGAGCCGGCCAGTGACTGCCTCAGTGTCCCAACAGGGGGTTTCTGGGAGCAGTCCTGAGCTGTTCGTGGCTCTGGGTTTTATAGGGTAAAACCGAAGGGGGGTGTAAAAAAGTTTAGCAAGCATCATTACAGAAGCAAAATTAGCCATTAGCACAATTCTTTCCTTGCAGGTGTGGGGTCTAAGGGGCACTAAGGAGGAGGGAAGTGCAGGGGGTAGGGGTTTATCACCAGGGCTGCAATCCCGGGGAACTCAATGGGCTTTTTTTTTTGTGCAGTTTTTGGCTAGGGCTGGGTTTGAACCCACCACATCTAGCATATGGGGCCAGCACTCTACTCCTTTGAGCCACACTGCAGCTTATCAATGGGCTTTTACATAATAAAGGCAGTTAGTAAAATCTTTCTACACGACACTAACAATTTTAACTACTAACAGTCCTATCCAAGTGTGCTTGGAATACCATGCAATGGGTGGGGAGGCAAGTGGAACCGGTTTTCACGATAATAAACTAACAAGAAGGGAATAAAGAACAAAAAATGGAGTTGGGCCTGTTCTGACTCCCCACTAATTCTCAGGAGCCAGAGTTACCGTTTGCTTTTCTTTCATCCTAACACTTCCTTTAATTTCTCAGATGTAACATATTTAAGCTCTACATCAACTAATGGTAAGTGATGTTAGACAATCTATCAGTGGACCACCCAGTGAAAAACCTACTTTTCCTCATTGTTTAAAAAGGCTTTTTCATCTTCTCGTAACTGGAATTTCTTTTGGTCTCTGGGATGAAGAATGAACCCATGGGCCACAGATCAGTGGTAAAATAGGATTTTATTAGACAGAAAAGAATACAAAAGGGATAGAAAAAGCACCATAGTTTCTGGCAAAGGGGAAGACCCAAGTGAGAAGTCTCCACATGGGTCCTTTGCCTAGATGTCTGTGTTACATTTTAGCCCAGACTTTTCAAATTTAATGAGTGTATTAATGAATGAGCGCAGTCCCTCCCCTGGGGCAAGGTTATTAGGTGTTTGCAGTTTTTTGTCTCAGGGAAGGGATTAGGGTATGTACTCCCTACTCAAGGTGGAACCACTCAAAACTTTTCAGGCAGCTTTGTTCATGACCTTGCTAGAGTCCAGAGGGTGGCTTGGAAAGGGCAGCTTGTTTGTGCCTAAGGATGGGGATCTGATTTCTGAGCTTACTTGGGCCTAGAGAATGGGGTTTGGGTGGGGGGGTGTCCCTGTCCAGCCCTGAGTGGGGGAATCCTGTATCATTTTCCAAGTCAATATGAATTCCTTATTTAATATTTGTTTACATTAAATGTACTGGTCCTGGCTGTGGGGAAGAATCCAAGCTATCCCTTGGACTGAGTTTCATTAAAGCCTGGCTTCTGTGTTTGGGAGAAGATGCCAACCATCACCAAGCACTCACAGAATGATGGCAGGTGATGTTCAAACACAAGCATCTCCAAATTAAGGGTGGTTTCCTAACTTCCATATATTCTTCCTTTTTTTTTTTTTGACAGTCTCACTATGTCGCCCTCGGTTGAGCGCTGTGACAATCACAGCTCACAGCAACCTCATCAAACTCTTGGACTTAAGCTATTCTCTTGCTTCAGCCTCCCAAGTAGTTGGAACTACAGGCGCCCGCCACAACACCCAGCTATTTTTGCTGCTGTTGTTATTGCAGTTGTCATTGTTTAGCTGCCCCAGGCTGGGTTCGAACCCACCAGCCTGGATGTATGTGACTGGTGCCCTACCTACTGAGGTACGGCCCCGCTTCCATACCTTCTGATAAAGACCCCACTGCTGTAAATACGGAGTTGCTAAGAGGTAGGAGTGGAATGGGCAGGGAACTTGGAAAAACTGGGTAATATTATCCTGTGGGAAATGGTTTCTTGAGGTACATGTATGTCCTGGTCAAAAAAATGCATACCTTTGATATTTGACACATAAGGTGTCATAGCCCGCCATGTGGGGTCTCCTCAGCATCAGGAGGACAGTAACATCTTCTGGCCTTCATTACCTCCGTGACCACGGAGGACACATCTGGTGAGGGATAGATCTAGTGTGGGTGATTGTATAGATTATCTGAAAAAGGCTACAAGAGGCCTCTTTAAGTGATAGAATTATATACTTTTTGTTTACAATTTTTTATATATTAAATAAGTAGTATTAATTATGCACATACAAATAATAAAAGTAATAAGAAAGGTATTTGGAATTGGAAAAACCTCAGTCGAAAGGAACAAATTTGAGGTAGAATTTCATACCTTTTGACTTGTGGGGAAGTGGAGCTTCAAGAATCTGGACCCTTCTTTCTTCCACAAATCGCAGTGTGTAGGGACTGTCTTTTCCTTCTGTGAACAAGGACAGAGTTTATGAGTGTGACAGGCAGGACAGTGTGTGCTCCTGAAAAATCCGGAACCCTTAGGAACACTGTTAAGCCTAATTCTAGAGGTCACTACTCCATTTCTTCCATGTGAACGATGCCCCCATGGAGTTGGACATGTGCCCTGCTGTGCTCTCACCACTTATTTATTTATATCTGAACTACTTATTTATGCTGTCAGGAATAGGAAGTAGCCCTGGGGACACTCTGGACTGCTTCATAATGTAGTATGTTAAGTCACTTTCTCTAAGGATGTATTAACGTTGACATTTAACCTATTGTCCAAATAAAATAATTTACTTCTCTGAACCACTTTTAAGTTCTTGAGAAAGGTCAGGGTCATTTATTTGATTTCTTACAGATGGAGACTCTTGGCACTAAGCTAAGGCTTATTAACATAACAGAAATTCCCCTTTAAAATTGTTTAAAATGACTAATGTGTGGGGTTAACTCAAGTGTCTTCTAGAACCTGGGCTAAATGCTTTAAATCAAAAGTTTTAGTCTTAGGCTGCAGGTAATGTAGCTGACATACCTTTAGGCAAACCAAGATTATTTAAAATCCTCTTATGGTATATATTTTCAGCTCAAGTCCACAAAATTTTGAGAGTGAAAATGTGTATGACTTCCTTACCAGAAAGCTGAGGTTTCTGGCCAAGTGTGGTGGCTCACGCCTATTATCCCCAGCACTCAGGAGGCCGAGGTGGCTGGATTACCTGAGTTCACAGGTTCGAGACCAGCCTGAACCAGAGCGAAACCCCTGCCTCTAAAAATAGCTGGGCATTGTGGTGAGTGTCTGTAGTCCCAGCTACTCCGGAGGTTGAGACAAGAGAATTGCTTAAGCCCAAGAGTTTGAGGTTGCTGTGAGCTATAACGCCATAGCACTCTACCGAGGGCAACGAAGTGAGACTGTCTCAAAAAAAAAAAAAATAATAAATAAATAAATAAAAAAGAAAGCTAAGTGTTCTTCCAAGTCTGAGTTCCACTGCTTGTAATTTCTTTGGGTCTTTTACTCATGTGTACCTGCCCACAGGCTTTGCTCCAAAGTCATGAAAATATTCGCTCTTTTCTTTTTACTTTTTTTTTTTTTGGGGGGGGGTCATGTTAAGAAGTAGTGATCAAGGTGTTTTTTTTTCCCCCTTACGGAGATTTAGTTCAGAATCATTTATTAAAATTATTTCTTTCTTCATTGAATTGACTTAATATCTTTGTTGAAAATAAAATGACTATATCTCGATGGGCTTCTGCCTGGAATCTATTCAGTGTCACTGATTTACTTATTTATTCCTAGATCAAGGTTGCTGTGGAATAACTGATACAGGGTTGGACAGGGGACCCCAGTTTCGTAGTCCTGAGCTATTCCATGAAGGGAACACCCTGCCACTTGCACACCCCCACCCCCACTCCAGCTGGAAGGGCTGCGTTCATTCATTTGTTAATATACTCATTAACATTGAAAAGGTGTCTCCCATCTACCAAGTACTGGCCCAATGTAATTGACACCACCGAATATTGGTGAGGATGTGGAGCATCAGGAAATCTCATCCTTTCCTGAGCAGAGGCAAAATGGCACAGCCATTTTAGAAGACAGTTTGGCAGTTTGTTATAAAGCTAAACACGAGCTTACCGCACAGTCTAGCTGCCATTCTTCTTGGAATTTACCCCCCCACCCCCAATTCACATGACCATATATAGCAGCCTTATCTGTAATTGCTGAAGAGGTCACTGTGACACCTGCCCTTTTCCCTTAGGTTGCTTTGCTGAAAGATCAACTCACAATTATAGTAGATTAACAAGAGAAAGGTTTATTTCCAAATACCATGCACATGGGGGGAACCACAAGAATGATTATCCAGTCTCAGTGATAGTCAAATACCTTTATAGACGGCTTTTAGGAGGGAGGGGGTAGAGTGTGGAAAGTTAGGGTGCAGCAAGTGGGGGATGGGTAGATGGAAGGAAACAAACTGACTTGCAAATTGACCTGAAAGACAGGTATTGTGCTTCAAATGACCTTGTAACTATGTCTATTAGCGTGTGACAAGGAGGCCAGCAGCCTTTCCTGATTCTAAATCAGGTTACACAGGTTTTATAGTGTGGCTAGTGCTTTGCTCAAGCCACCTACTCATAAGAGTGTAGTCATGGAGCCCAGAAACAAGGACTCAAAAGGAAAGTGGAAATGCCAAGGTCTTGAAGGTGCGAGAAAGACACTTCAGGTGAGACTTGGTGACAAGGACTGACATTATTCTTGACAGCTTTGCAAGAAGATAGTAAAATCTCAAATGCCAGTTCTCAGAGACAAGTGATGTTCTCTCCAGATACAGTAAGCGTAGAGTTATTATTAGGGGAATTAAATGAGAAGGTGAAACTCAAGTGCTCAGTTCAGGACTAAGAAAATAGTGACTTGTCAATGAACACTAGTTTTCATTTGAAATTATTTTTAAGATCAATTTAATGTGTACGGTAGTCTGTAAGTGGCCAATGGAACTTAGCTAGATAACATCTCTATTTTGTAGCTCATTTTCATCTATTTGACTAACAAAAGTAAAGGCCTCGTTATGATGCAAGAAGAAATAAATAACATCTGTAAAAAATGATATATACTTGTATGAACATCAGTAATCCTCCAGGCAGGAGTACTCAGGAAATCCTTTGGGGAATATAAATGAAGCTGTTGGAGAGCATGTGTGGAAATGAAAGAAAGTACTACCATGAGAATGTGACCACCTCTCACCCCCTACCATGAGCATGTGACCACCTCTCACCCCCTACCATGAGCATGTGACCACCTCTCACCCCCTACCATGAGCATGTGACCACCTCTCACCCCCTACCATGAGCATGTGACCACCTCTCACCCCCTACCATGAGCATGTGACCACCTCTCACCCCCTACCATGAGCATGTGACCACCTCTCACCCCCTACCATGAGCATGTGACCACCTCTCACCCCCTACCATGAGCATGTGACCACCTCTCACCCCCTACCATGAGCATGTGACCACCTCTCACCCCCTACCATGAGCATGTGACCACCTCTCACCCCCTACCATGAGCATGTGACCACCTCTCACCCCCTACCATGAGCATGTGACCACCTCTCACCCCCTACCATGAGCATGTGACCACCTCTCACCCCCTACCATGAGCATGTGACCACCTCTCACCCCCTACCATGAGCATGTGACCACCTCTCACCCCCTACCATGAGAATGTGACCACCTCTCACCCTCTACCATGAGCATGTGACCACCTCTCACCCCCGACCATGAGACTGTGACCACCTCTCACCCCCGACCATGAGCATGTGACCACCTCTCACCCCCGACCATGAGCATGTGACCACCTCTCACCCCCGACCATGAGCATGTGACCACCTCTCACCCCCTACCATGAGAATGTGACCTTTTGTAAATGTTCCAGGAGATAGCCCCGAGCTGAAGCAGATAAAAGGGCTAAGCAAATGTTTAACTGTTAAGCAAATGTTTAACTGTTAATCTGTCTTAAGACAGTTGAGTAATGAACCAGAGTTCTTCTTATCTGGAGAGCCCCTGCTATGTCTGCTACCCCTCCCTACTTTATGGTTAAAGCCCCTGCTATGTCTGCTACCCCTTCCTACTTTATGGTTAAAGCCCCTGCTATGTCTGCTCCCCCTCCCTACTTCATGGTTAAAGCCCCTGCTATGTCTGCTACCCCTGCCTACTTTGTGGTTTTTGCCTTTATAAGCTTGTAAAATCTGCTGTTTGGGGCTTAACTCCTCTGCTCCTGAGAGAGTCACGAGCTAAGCCCCAGCATGCTGGAATAAAATCCTCTTGCTGATTGCATCAAATGTCATCTCTTGCGGTTGATTGGGGGTCGCAGTAGCCCAGGACAGAGTGGGGGTCTTGTCCCAAGTCTTTCAGAATGTGCTCACACTCTCCGAATCCCCTCCTACTCTCCGACTCCTCTTCTCAGTCTCTGGTTGTTTGCCTTTTGCCAAGGAATCAGTTCTTTCTTTGGTTTTCTAATACTTCTCTCATATTTTATAAATGACGATTTGGAAAATAATGAGTTAGCAGTAACAGTTTTCTAAGTCAGAATTAAAGGAGGTATTGATCAGGATAGGACTTCCTCTTGATCTCACGGCAGCCGTGGTGTTTAATGTGCAGTTCTGCTGCCTGGTGTGTGTGCATTGTTAAGTTTTCCACAAGTAGTCTTTATCTCTATCATCACCCTCTTTGAAATAAAGGGGGGCCATTTATTCTCGGTTGAATGCACTCTTTTTCAATACAGGAAAGATATCATTTTAATAAAATACTTTGGATCTGAGGGCCCATTACAGAGAAAAGAGAAGCAATCAATACTTTGTTTTTCATTGGGATAAAAAGCGATGATTCTGGGAAATAACTCAACATATACAATACAATGCTCTATTTCAAAATAAAACTCACATATGTAAATAAAGTAATACCTCACCTTTTATGCTACTCTTCCTTCTGAGAGCTAAAAATTCTTTCAAATTTATTTATTCATTTATTTCCATCATAACTCTGTGACATGGACAAGAAGTTATAGATATAATTCAATGATTAACATTCTAAAGGGAAAATGTATCTTTTGGAAACTTTATTTGAAGGTTGAGAGAATTAATTTTCTTGTGCTTGCTGAGAATTGTGTCATAAAATATATTGAAATATATACAAATTAAATTTATAGTGCAGTTATCACTTTATTGAAAATTTACATATCGATGCTTAGAACTCATATAGAAAACAAAAATGAAACACATAAAAATACTGTATGTTTTGTTTTATGATTATAGATGGTGTGATAAGTCACGATATCTTTGAAAACCAATCATTTGTTTATAATAAACCATAACAAAAAGCACAAAATCAGCTTAAACATATACCTTGGTGAAAGTTGTTCAGAGAGAAGAATGTTAGCAAGTTGGAAAAAGCCCTGTTAGATACAAATAAGAAAGATCATTAATACAATGTAAGAGAATACTAATATTAATAGGTTTCTGGCAATTCAAATCCTGTGCATATAATTCTCACTGAAATGTGTTTGGAATAATATCTTTTATTGAAGAATATGTTACAAAATATTATTGGTGGTAACCTATTTGATTGTAGATGATTTTATTTTCCTACTTACAGGTCCTAGTATATACATTTTTTTTTTTTTACTATTTTTTAATATCAAGAAAGAAAAGAAATATATATATATATATATTTTTTTTTTTTTTTGAGACAAGAGTTTCACTATGTCGCACTCGGTAGAGTGCTTTGGTGTCATAGCTCACAGTAGCCTATAACGCTTGGGCTTAAGTGATTCTCTTGCCTCAGCCTCCCAAGTAGCTGGGATTACAGGTGCCCTCTACAACGCCTGGCTATTTTTTTGTTGCAGTTGTCATTGTTGTTTGGCAGACCTAGGCTGTTTGGAATTCACCTGCCTTGGTGTATGTGGCCAGTGCCCTAACCACTGAGCTATGGGCACCAAGCCAAGAAGTACACGTTTTTGAAAAGAAATAATGTGTTTATGAACTTTTAGAAATTTACTTGTAGGAAAAATCCAACCCTATGTAGTACATTCACCAAACCATGGCATTGGAAAAAATAAAAATTCTTTGTTATACTTTTAAATTATTGACCTTTTTTTTTTTTTTTTTGTAGAATCAGAGTCTCACTTTATCACCCTTGGTAGAGTGCTGTGGCGTCACACAGCTCACAGCAACCTCCAAATCCTTGAGCTTAGGCGATTCTCTTGACTCAGCCTCCCAAGTAGCTGGGACTACAGGCGCCCGCCATCACGCCCGGCTATTTTTTTTGTTGTTGTTGCAGTTTGGCGGGGGCTGGGTTTGAACCCGCCACCCTCCGCATATGGGGCCGGCGCCCTACCCGCTGAGCCACAGGCGCCACCCAAGTTATTGACCTTTTAATTCTTTCACGTTTAAGGACTTAGGATTCTGACCTATCAAGCATTATTTCTTAAGCATTCCCTGAGAATACCATTTTTATATATATTTTGGGGCAAAAAAAAGATAAGTCCTGAAACTTTCCTGTAATGAGGACAATATCAGTCTTTATAGACAAAATATTTATATGCTAAACATTAGAGAACAATCAAATGCTGAACAGGATTGCTGACTGTTCAGAGAATGGAGAGACCAGCCTGGAGTGGCCTGTGCTTTCGTAAAGAACGTGTCTTGAGCTTGGCTGTGAAAGAAGTATGCCTGAGGAGCTTTGGCAGTCAGGACACAGAGAAACTGATACGTTATGTACTGAGCACTAGGGATTCATATCAGTCATAATTAAGTGAATTATTGGGAATTCTGTCTTAGGAGAATTAGACTGGATGTTCTCCATTAAATGAGGAGAAAGACTTGGGGAAGAGTGGCAGAGGAAGCTGGCTGTCTCTGGTCTCCCTTCTCTTTCTCTTCTATTGTAAGAAAATAATGGGATTTTTTTGGTGGGTTTGGAGTACATGACCATCCATTTCTAGCTTTCCTTGCACTTAGTAGCCATGGTTATGTTCTAGCCAGGTGGTTGTAAATGAAAATGATATGATACTTCCAAAGACCTTAAAGGAAGGGGCTGTTCTGTTTATCACCACTTCCTTCCTTTTGTTGCTGTTATGAAAGAGAGAAATTAGCTTTTATCTAAAGATATGTTAACTCCAACTTCTATTTCATGCAGCTAAATCTGTATCTTAACTAATATACAATTTGGTCTATGCAGTGGAACAGTGGAGTACATACTGCATATGACAGAAACTTAAATAGATGCATTTGTCTGATGGTTTTAAGGATACAGACATTGCAGAATTTAAGGGAGAAGCCTTTTTTTTTTTTTTTAAATTGTGTGGCAAAATGGCAGCCAACATGCTTGTGATAACTAGATCAACTGAATTAGGGGCCAACTGAGCCAGTAACTTCAGGAGAATTGGTGGGAACAAATTCAATGTCTGTCCACTGGTTCTTGTCTTGTTGAGGAGCCCCACAGGAAAGAGGAGCTCACTCTAGTTTACAAGTAGAAATGAAAGGAACTACAGCTCTGCCCAGGGATTCTGTGCCTAAAGCAATGTTAGATGGCTGGGGGTTTGGTAATTTCAGCTGAGGCTGAAAAATTCAACTGATTCTGTAATCCAAATCCAAGCAATTATAGAATTGTCAGTTTTAGCAGAAGATAAATGTACAGCCCCAAACTTTTCCAAGCACCTCTGTCAGACTGTGGGAACTGGGCAGCTGCAACGATGAAATGAAGGATGTTGCCTTACCACCTAGTCTCATCTTGCTTGGCTTCCAGGAGCTGCCAGTTACTTCAGAGAGGTCTAGGCAGAGCATGGAAGACATGAAATGTCAGTCTCAAGTCGAGAAATGATTTGTCAGTGAGGTCTTCCGTTGTGTTTAACCCTTACCATCTGGAAGACTAGTAGCCTACTAAGTTTTTGAGGGAATGTTTTTGCCAAATATCCCACACATCAGACCTGCAAAAGCCTGTGATTTTGGAACCTTGAAAGCAACTTGAAAATCTGCAAACCTGTATTAGTAGGAAGCAGAGAGCTGTGTAGCCCCACTTCAAATGTGTCTAAGGAGGGTAAGAAAGAAACCCCCAAAGAAAATCCAAGGCCTCTAAAGCGGGGGTTCTCAAACTACGGCCCATGGGCCACATGCGGCCCGCCGAGGACATTTATCTGGCCTGCTGGGTGTTTTTACCACCCTGCCTGTCACGCTTAGCAGCCGACTTGTCCCGAGCCGCAGTGCACATGTGTGGAATGTGCACCAACTCTTTTTGCCGTCCTGCTTAGCAGCCCACTAGTCCCACCCGCAGTGCGCATGTGTGGAATGTGCTCACACTCTCCGACTCTTCTCCTACTCTCCAACTCCTCTCTCAGTCTCTGGTGTAATCGGAGGAGTCACCAGGTTGCCTGTGCAGAGCCTGCTGCTGCCTAAGGACTGAGGTAAGAACAAGTTAGGATTTATTTTTTTTTTTTGAAGTTAGGAGGTGTTTTTTTTTTTGCAGCTAGGGGCGCCTTTTTTTTGAAGTTAGAAGAGCCTTTTTTTTTGAAGTTAGGAGAGCATTTTTTTTTTTTAAGTTGGTTAGTTGGTTGGGGGTGGTTTCTAGGGGGGTTGCATCACAGTGATAACGCAAATAGTCAGTGCTCAGAGCTAATGCAAATGGTCAGAGCTCAGAGGTAATGCAAATAGTGCTCAGTGTTAATGCAAATTGTTAGTGCTCAGTATTAATGCAAATTGTCAGCAGTCAGTGTTATCACAAATGGTGAGTGGTCAGTGTTAATGCAAATGGTCAGTGCTCAGTGTTATCACATGGGGTCCCCAAACTGGTAATCTGCCTAGGGCCCCATGGGAACTTAATCCGGCTCTGCAGGCAGCCGAGGAGTAGGAAACCCAATTTAATTGACAGTAAGTGCATTTATATTCTGATTGCTATTCAGTTGTGTATGATGTTGTATGTTGTGTGCTGTGTAAGCCCCGGTTCACACTATTGCAATCTCTGAGCAGTGTGAGTTCAGCCATATTCTTGTATGGCTGAACTCACATTAGATTTGGAAGAAAAAAGGCATGCGTGCCTTCTTTTTTCCTGCAGTGGAATCTGATCGGATGGGTGAAAAGACCCATGTGATCAGATTCCTGTGCAAGTTCACAGATCGCAGTGCGGTGCTCACAGGGTAGTGTGAACTGGAAAGGTGGTGGAGGAACTGGCTCTCTAATCGTGCCTGTTCCCGCACTGCACCAGTGTGAGCCTGAGGTAAAAGCGGAGTTCCACCATATGGGCACTGGCGAGGCTGAAATGATGTGGACTGGCAAGGCTGCATTGATGGACACTGATCAGACTGCATTGATGGGCACTGATCAGACTGCACTGATGGACACTGATCAGACTGCATTGATGGGCACTGATCAGACTGCATTGATGGGCAGTGCAGTCTATATGCCTCTGTGTGGGCAAAGTTATTGTTGGCATATTGTTTTTGGAGTGCTGTATATATATATTGGTATTTTACTAATAGCAATTTGGAATCCCTAGGAAACAATGATATCAAGAAAGAGAAAAATTGACACAGAGTGTAGGATATTCAAAGAACAGTGGACTTATGATTACTTTTTCGTGCAGTATAAGGAAAGAGCTGTGTGTTTGATATGCCAGAATATAACACAGAATATGTCTGCGTTCAAAGAATACAATTTGCATCGACACTGTCAAACTCAACATAAAGATAAATATGATTGGTTGGTTGGAAAAGTGAGAAAAGATAAAATATTAAAACTGAAATATACATTGACAACTCAGCAAAATACTTTTGTAAAGCAGAAGCAGCTAGATACTTCATCACTGCGAGCAAGTTTTCAAGTTGCCAAGCTAATAGCGTGCACTGGCCGACCATTCGTGGAGGGAGAATTTTTTAAAGAATGCCTTCTTTCTGTTGCCAAAGAGATGTGTCCAGAGAAGGCTGATTTATTTAGTACAGTGAGTCTTTCAGGACCCTCAATTACATGAAGGATTGAAGAAATGGGAGACAATTTGCATCAGAATTTGCAAAACTCTGCAAAAAAACTTTCCTGTTTTTCCTTGGCACTTGATGAAAGTAATGATTCTCCACAACTTCTAATTTTTATTCATGGGACGAATGACTATTTTGAAGTCACAGAAGAGCTTGCTGCACTGCAAAGCATCAAAGGAATAACTACAGGACAGGATATTATGAAAAGGTTTGCCAAACTGTGAATGGTTTGGAGCTGGACTGGGCAAAACTAGCCAGTGTGACAACTGATGGTGCTCCTAGCATGGTGGGGTCTAAGAAAGGAGTAATTGCTCGCATTAACCAAGAGATGGACAAACATAACCATTCTCATCCAATAGCCATGCACTACCTCATCCACCAACAAGCGCTGTGTAGTAAATCAGTGAAGTGGGACTCTGTTATGAAAACTGTAGTATCTTGTGTTAACTTCGTTAGAGGTAATGCACTAAACCACAGACAATTTCAGGAATTTCTGTCTGAGCTAAATGTTGTCTGTGAAGATGTTCCGTACCACACAGAAGTCCATTGGCTGAGTCGAGGGAGGTTTTGAAACATTTCTATGACCAACTTCCACAGATTACAGCTTTTCTGCTTTCAAAAAACAAAGAAGTACCAGAGCTCAATGATGCAGAATGGAAATGGCACCTTGCCTTTCTGACAGATGTAGCAGAGCTACTCAACAGTTTCAATGTGCAACTTCAAGGAAAGGGGAAGCTCATCTGTGATATGCAATCACATGTGAAAGCATTTGAAGTAAAATTAGGCCTCCATCAAAGAAGTGAAGGAGGAAAATTTCTGCCATCTCCCCACAACTCAAAATCTGTTAGCGGAAAATCCATTGGTTGCATTCCCAAATAAAACATGTGTGGATTCACTGGAAAAGTTGCAAAAGGAGTTCCAATTTAGATTTACGAGCTTCATCTCCATGAACAGGACATACAGCTTTTCCGTGACCCATTTTCTATTGACATTGAACATGTGGATACGATTTGCCAAGTGGAACTGGCTGAACTGCAGAATTGTGACTCTCTGAAAGACGCATTCAAGTCAAGCAGCCTTCCTAATTTCTATGCATCTCTCCCCTCTGAGACATATCCTAATCTCAGGAACCATGCACTCAAAATGGCAACCATCTTTGGCAGCACTTATGTCTGTGAACAGACTTTTTCCAGAATGAAACATCTGAAATCTCCAACCAGATCTAGACTAACTGATGCACACTTGCATCACACTTGCATCACGACTAGCAGTGACAAATAATGGAACCGGACATTGACCATCTCATTAGCCAAAAGCAGGCCCATAGTTCCCATTGAAATACTGGTAAGTTTGTTGATTTAACTTTACTTGTTCTTCATTTTAAATATTGTATTTGTTCCCGTTTTGTTTTTTTAACTTCAAAATAAGATATGTGCAATGTGCATAGGAATTTGTTCCTAGTTGTTTTTTTTTAAACTATAGTCCAGCCCTCCAATGGTCTGAGGGACAGTGAACTGGCCTCCTGTTTAAAAAGTTTGAGGACCCCTGCTCTAAAGAAAATGGACATGCAGACAGCAGAAGCGACTTCTGTTACAGATTTGCTAATGGAGACAACTATGAGCTCTGGGAATTTTCATATTATGGGCCTGGTGTTTGATGATTGAGTAGCTTTTACCATGATTATCCTCTACCTTCCCCACCATTGGGTATGTTTGGGCATGTTAACTTGCGTTTTCAAAAAAATTTTTTGGAAAATGACCTGACCATACCTGAACCTGATATAAAGGAGTGGATATCACTGAAAAAAATTCCAGCTGATGCAGCAGTTGGATCCGGTCTTGAGGTGTTGTCCTTAGGGTCTAAATTTGTTCATTGCATATATTAGAAGAAGCAGGCTATGCTGCTCACATGTCCTTTCTCAGAGCCTCTCCAACAAAGTGCAGTCACTGGCAGCCTGAGTTGTAGTACCTTTGAAATACACCCAACTGTTCCAACAGACTACGTGCTTTTCCTGACTCTTTATCCAACTCCAGTTAACAATACAGCATGCTTGGGATTCTACGTGCTGGCCCCTGCTGTCCAACACAGAGCCCAGCAAAGGGCAATTTTTGCTCTGTAACTCTGCTTGGATTGGGTGAGAATATTTTTTAGAGCAGTGCTGTTACCAGTTATTTTTCTTTCTGTGATGGGTCTTTGGTCTTGGGATTTAAGAATGCAACCTCAGACCATGTGAGTAGGAAGCAACAGGACAAAGTTTATTTTACAGAGAAGGGCATAGAGAGAAGGGTAACAAAGCCTCCTGGCAGTGGAGAGGAGAGGGGGGATTCCCTAAGAAGACCTGCATGGCTCTTTTATCTAGGGGTTCAGATAGTGCTTGTGAGCAGTGGGGGTCTGGGAAGGTATGTCACCCTTGGGCAGAGCTGGCAGACAAAAAACCATCCCATCCGTGTTGATTAGTGAATGAAGTTATTGAAAAGTGGATAAGGTCCTCACAGTTCCGGTCCCTGGCAGAGCAGCAGGGTGTCTGCTTTCTACTCCAGCAGGGATAAAATCCTGTTTTTGTCCAGAGAGTGAGGTTTGGAACAAAAAAGTCTGTTTGCTCAGGCCTGGAAAATGGGGTCCGTGTCAGCTCTGAATGGGAGAACCCTGTATCAGTGCTAGAGTCTGGGGTCTTCCTACCCAAGCCTCCTTTTGTTTTCCTTTACTTTCCCAGATGTCAAACCTACACTGAGGACTGAAGGTGTTTCCAGCCTACTGGCCTCCCTCTCACCTTTATCTTTTCCAGGCAGCCCTGCCCAACACACACAACTCTTACACTTCTAACTCCCACCTTGACCACTGCTTCCTGGAGGACCTGTACCAACACAAGACCACATTCCCGTTATTCCTGATAGAGCCAAGTAATATGCCAGGGTCATATCTCCTCTTTGTGATACAAAGTACAATCCCTGTGTCACCTAATGAAGAATGTTCCTTATGTCAAGTTCAAATAGATTCTCTTTTTTACACTTCACCAAATGCCTTTGTTTTATCCTCAAGTTTTTCCAAACTTTCAATAGTATTATTTCTTCTATTTATTATCATCTTCTCTCTCAGTCTTCCCATACCAAACCCACTGTCCTCTGCCCCTAGTCTTTACTAGAGCTATGTGTGTGTCATTGAGAAGTCAAAGACTGAAAATAAAAGATTATTCCGAAACATGAATGAAAGGAAACAGAGTCCAGGTTCTGTGTGAACAATAGCAGCCTTTATTCCACTTGGGTGCAAGTGGGCTGAGTTCGAGAAGGAAGTCAGCATGTGGGTTAAGGTGGATGGGAATGTAAAGGGTCAGAGGTGTCTTGCCTGGGTGGGATATTCATGTATTCATTTCTTCCTGGGCCCTTTGGTTCTATTTGGGCGGGTCCCTCCATTTGACTCTATCATCCCAGTCTTTTTAGTCTATTATAAGGAGGTCGGGTGATGGGAGTGTCTCTAACTGCTTCCTGTGAAGCTGCCTGTAAGGAAAATGGGAGGAGGAAGGGAGTGGTGTTGACAGGAACATTCTTGGATCTTCAGTCTGAACTGGTTGATATGCGCATAGGGCAAGGATATGAGCTCTTGTTTCTTAGGTGACTGCCTGGCCAATAAATCGGGAGATAAGGGAGAGGATTAATGATCTGAAACTGAGAATGAGAAAGATCATAATTAGTGGCTCTATTATAGACAATAACAAAGGAGGCCGTGATTTGAACACCATAAGTTTGGAGTAGTGTAAGAGCACAGTAAATTACTGTTAATTCCCACTACCAAGATCTCTGTTTTATAGGACCTTTATAAGATGGCAGCATGGAAAAAGCTATCCCTGTGTCTATCAGAAAAGAGATTGGCATACCTTCCACTAGAAAAAATACCCAGAGTTCAGATTTCATGATTGTCCAGGGGATGTTCTGATTTTCCAGGAATTGTCAGTCTTCCTCAGCTAGGCTTCAAAGGTGGAGAAATTTTGCTAGGTCCTGAGAGTGGCTGTGAATCAGATCTTCAGAAAGACCTGAGCAGTCAGACTTCCAGTGAGGACCTCTGCAGGCTGGACACGGTTTGGGGGGAGAGTTTGGATTTGGGCATTGTTTTGGTCAATGGCCTGGTTTGTTGCACTTAAAACACGCTCCCAGGGGAGATTTCATTCTTTCAGAGTGCCCCGAGGAGTTTCAAGAAGCAGCCGGGTATTGTCTAATGGCAGACGTCAATAACTGGAGCTCTGAGAGGCAAGGCTGCTGAGAGGACTTAATTGAAGACCTTAATGAGAGATTGCTTGGGGTGGGGGGGGTGTCTGAAGGCCCTGGGGGGAATTTTTGGAATTTTTTCCCAGATAATGGGTGCAGACTGAGAGATAAAATGCATGTTAATAGGGTGGAGGTGAGGGTAACATACACCTGCCACGTCAGATTATATGATTGGGTTAGATATCTAAATTCTTGAGAGTAATTTATGGGGTCTGTAGAGAACAAAGCTAGTCTCTGACTTATGTGGGATAGGTCTGAGAGAGAAAAAGAGACATGAACCCTGACAATACCTTCCATTCCCGCATCCTCTCAGAGGGGGTATGGAGGTTATGGTGGTCTGGAAGTGGAAGGTCCAAAGGTGTGGCTGAGCCTAAAACGGGGTGGGGAAATTGAGTCCACCATGCTTCTTTTCTCCTGGTTCTGTCATCTTTTCTCTCTGCCATGCAGTGGAAAGTGGGTGAGGGACAGTGGAGAGAGGAGAATGGGGTAGAATTCTGCGGGTGAGAATGCTGTGGGTGGGAATGAGGTTGAAGGAGGAGGGGCTGTGGAGAGGAATAAGGGGGAAGGTTTTTTGCTGGTTGAAAGAAGGCAATGGAGATTCAGATGGGTGGGGGAGCCAGTTTGACCTGTGCAAGAAAAATTTGAGAGATTGCACAAGACGAACACAGAGAAGGAATGTTTCGGAGGAGGGGAAAGGCTTGGATGTAGGGCATCTCTGACCACTTGCCTAATCTCTGACAGTAATTACTGAGGTCAGTGAGAATCAAGAAGTCTAATGCGCCATTTTTAGGCCACTGTGAGCCATTGTCTAATTTGTACGTAGGCTGGGCAGTGTTATAGAAAAAACATCAGGCTTTTAGGTTTAAGGTTAGGATAGAGCCATAGAGGCTTGAGGTGAGTTAAAAGGCAGCTTAAAGGTGAAGAAGGGGAAATCCATGACCGAGTGGTCCCACATCAGAAACTGGAGATAAAAAAAGTCACTGAGGTTAAAGCGAGAATGTAAAGAGAGCCTGAGAGGAGGAGGAAGGAGACGGCTGAGACTGGGGTCAGGGAGGCAACCAGGCCCCCACGTGTAACCTTTAACCAGCAAGAGAAAGGTAGCCCAGGCCCGTGGGAGGGTGTCCCCAAGCACAAGGCACTGGATGGGCAAATCTGACTCTCTGGGGTTAGGCACAGATCACAGGATTTTTGGGGCCCAGAGTGGGGAAAGGGAAGAAAAGTTAAAAATGCTGAGAGAGGGGCTATATGCAATTGCCTAAGAGGCCTAGAGATGGAGGGAGAGGGAAAGAGGAGTTGGAGTGGGGAAAAGGAAAGAAAAGTTGAAAGAGTTGAGAAAGGGTTTCTAGACAAATGCTCACCTCACCATTAAATGGGTGAATTTTTGGCGGGGGTCAGAGGGGTTCCCCCATTTCCCTTCGTCTCATCAGAATAAGAGTCTGGCTAGCTGGGTCCAACAGGCTGTATTTTGGCCTTCCGAGGGGGCTTCTCCCCATCCCATGTTCTCAGCACCAACCTGAGAGGTCAAAGACTGAAAATAAAAGATTATTCTGAAAGGTGAATGAAGGAAAATGGAGTCCAGGTTCTGTGTGGGCAACAGTGGCCTTTATTCCACTCAGATGCAAGTGGGCTGAGTTCGAGAAGGAACTCAGCATGTGGGTTAAGGTGGATGGGGATTTTAAGAGTCGGAGCGGGTAGGGATCGGCACATTCACTCTGGCCTGGGTTGGTTCTATTTGGGTGGGTCCCTCCATTTGACTCCATCAGTCATCCTGAAATTCTGGGTCACTCCTCACTTTGGAATTGCTGTTTTGGGGCCTATTCTTTTCTCCTTTGTTTTGCTGGAATATTCCCTTTTATTGCTAAGAAATGGTGCATTTAAGGTAAACGTGTCCTTGCTTGTTTGAAGCCATGTTTATTATTCTCACAGGTGAGTTGAAATCTGGGTTGAAGAGAATTTTCCCCTGCAAATTTGAAAGACTTTTTCCATTGCCTGTCTCTGTTATGAAGAGAAGGCTGACATCTTTGACTCTCATTCCTTTACAAGCGAGCTGTCTTTTCTCCTTAGCAGTTTTTTAAATCTCCTCTTTATCTTTAGAGGTATATCATATTTCCAGGACACATTTATAAGTCTTGGACATAGAATGGAGACTGGATTCATATTAGAGAAATTATGCATTAGCACTTCTGTGATAATCTTTTCCTTCTTCTTTATTCCCACCCCCCTCTCTTTCTGTAATTCTTATTTGGGTGGAAAACCTCTTGGAATGGCTCTTTGGATATTTTGTCTTTTCCTCCCATATTTTAGTCCCCATGTATTGTAATCCAAGATATTTCTTTAGATTTATTATCTAAGTTTTCTACTGAACTTTTGTTTTGGCAATGATATTCTAACTTCCAAAAGTCTTTTCTAGTTATCTGATAGTTCCTCTTTTATATCATAATGTATTTATTTATTTTATAAATGTAGTGTCTTTTTAAAAAGTTACATTTTATGGGGTAATAAGCCATACATTGGAAAGAGCATATGCTGTGTGTGTGTCTATCTCCCCATATGCGTTGTGACCTTATAATGTAATGATGCCTGTGCACCTGTCACCTTGTATACATTGTGACCTTATAGCGTAATGATGCCCGTGCACCTGTCACCTTGTATACATTGTGACCTTATAGCGTAATGATGCCCGTGCACCTGTCACCTTGTATACATTGTGACCTTATAATGTAATGCTGCACATGCACCTGTCACCTTGCTTACACAGCGTAGAAGCCCCATGTTCTCCTCCTTATCAATGCCCCTCCCCTCCAGAGGCAACTGCTATACTAAGCCTGTGCCAGTCATTCCTTTGCTTTTAAAAATAGTTTTATCATCTACGTATGTATATATTCCTAAACACTGAACATTTATTTTTGCCTGGATTTGAACTTTATAAATGAATTTTTAGTGCTTATTTTTTTGTGAATTGTCCCTTTAATTTGTTGAAATTGATCATTTACCAATAGCTTCTATCCTCTGCTATTTGGAGTTGGTGGTTTATACCTTTAAGGAAAATATTATTATCATTTTAAGAAAGCCAGGGGAGGGAGATAAACGTGTGGGATCTGCCTGTTGTACTAAACTAGAAAGCTACATGAGATTTTTAAAAAGTTAGCATGTGAACCATACTATTTTACTCATTCTTGCTTTTATTAGCATATTGATATTCATTATAGGTGTTATATCTGACAGTAACAAAAATTTTATAATGCTGAATGTGCACTAAATACCATTATGGAGATGGTAGATGTAAATGGCTTTGGGGTCAGTCAAACGTGGGTTAATATCCCTATTAAATTATCTTTTAGTTGAGAGATATTAGGCATATCACCTAAGCTTCTAAAAACTTCCAATTTCCTCCTCTGTAATTGGAGGCAATCATATCTGCCTCAAAGTGTTATATGATAGCTAAATGAGGTCATATGTATGGAGGATTTACCGAGTGCTTATTGCATAGTAAATACTCAATAAATGTGCATCCTATTCCTGCCCTCCCACCTCTGTTATAGAAGACTGAGACTTTTCTGTCCCAATACATCTCATAAGCAGGGCTAGCTTTGGAGCCCATGCTTGGAAGGGCCCTGTGTTTGCTTAATGCTCTGCTGATACTGCCTTAAAATTATTATGGATGTCATCTTTGAACTTGAGTTATGTAAGCAAAGGAGCTAGGGAAATTTCACCCCCAAATATGACTCCTTGATATAAAGAGTATTTTGAATTAAAGGCCCTTCATGATCAGGAAGCATTGGAAGAGGCCTTCCCTGTATCTACATAAAACCTGACTAATCTCACTGTGGAGCAAAAGGGACTGCCAATGTCCTTTTCTGCATGCTAGCAATCTGACCCCAAATCATTAAAACATTTAAACATTAAGTACCTGTCTCCCGGGTTAATTTACAAGTCAGTCTGTCTCCCTCCATCTACACATCCCTTCTAACAACCACTCGCTGCCCCATACTTTCCACATTCTCCCCTCCTCCCTTCTAAAAGGTCTATAAATGTCTCTGACCATCATTGAGACACTGGAGAATCATTCCTGTGGTTCTCCCCATATGCATGGTATTTGGAAATAAACCTTTCTCTTATTAATCTGCCATAATTGTGAGTTGACCTTTGAGCGAACCAACCAAGGGAAAAGGGCGGAGTTCACTGTGATCCCTACATACCCAGGTCCAGTGGGGAGCAGCTGAGCACACTCACGAACAGAGAGGCACGCGTGCCACGCACGTCCACGGTTCTCTGCTGTCTCACTCACCAGCAGACAGGCACGCATGCCACGCACATCCACGGTTCTCTGCCGTCTCACTCACGGAGAGGCACGCGTGCCACGCACGTCCACGGTTCTCTGCCATCTCACTCACCAGCAGAGAGGCACGCATGCCACGCATGTCCACGGTTCTCTGCCGTCTCACTCACCAGCAGAGAGGCACACATGCCACGCACGTCCACGGTTCTCTGCCGTCTCACTCACCAGCAGAGAGGCACGTGTGCCACGCACGTCCACGGTTCTCTGCCGTCTCACTCACCAGCAGAGAGGCACGTGTGCCATGCACATCCACGGTTCTCTACCGTCTCACTCACAAGCAAAGAGGCACGTGTGCCATGCACGTCCACGGTTCTCTGCCATGTCACTCACCAGCAGAGAGGCACGCATGCCACGCACGTCCATGGTTCTCTGCCATCTCACTCATGGAGAGGCACGCCTGCCACGCACGTCCACGGTTCTCTACCGTCTCACGGAGAGGCACGCCTGCCACGCACATCCACGGTTCTCTGCCGTCTCACTCACCAGCAGAGAGGCACGCGTGCCACGCACGTCCACGATTCTCTGCCGTCTCATTCACGGAGAGGCACGCCTGCCATGCACGTCCACGGTTCTCTGCCATCTCACTCACCAGCAGAGAGGCACGTGTGCCATGCACGTCCATGGTTCTCTGCCGTCTCACTCACCAGCAGAGAGGCACGCGTGCCACGCACGTCCACGGTTCTCTGCCGTCTCACTCACAGAGAGGCACGCCTGCCACACACGTCCACGGTTCTCTGCCGTCTCACTCACAAGCAGAGAGGCACGCGTGCCATGCATGTCCATGGTTCTCTGCCGTCTCACTCACGAACAGAGAGGCACGCGTGCCACGTACGTCCACGGTTCTCTGCCATCTCATGAACAGAGAGGCACCATGCCACGCACGTCCACGATTCTCTGCCATCTCACTCACACGAGTGTTTGCAGTGCTCCATGTGCACAGAATCTGGTGAATGCATGGCACATGGGGGTCAGCATGTTTCAAACAAGTGCAGGGAAGTGTCGTGTCTATGGCTGAATAAGCTGTGTTGCTTATCTGGGTGTGAGAGGCTGTACTGTGTTTGTACCAGAACTTGCTTCCAACACAGAAAGGCACTGGCACCCTAAGAAACGCCAACAGCCATGGAGACCCGTCATATTCTTTCTACTCACGTTACTGCCTTCTATTTGCAAACTGTCTGTGTTGGAAATGGTAACACACAAAGGGAAACAGAGGGTCCTCCATGGTTTATTTTCCTTTCAGTTGTTTCCTACTCATTAATAAGCCGAGGGTAGATGGAGAGAGTGTTCTTAGAATGTTCTGGTACCAAGAAATGAAGTAAAAGCAACTGTATTAGTTTGTATGTCATTTCTACTCCCCTGCTGAGAATGAAGCACACATGCAGGTTCCAGCTATTAGATGAATTGTGTAATTTTGATGATCCCATATGCCAGCGAAATGCTCTTATATTTAAAAGTTGCTATTGCATAATACGAACATGGAAGATAAAAGTCTTGCTAATAATATAAAATTTTTATTTTTTCTTTACTTTGAGTGCCCTTAAGTGGCAAATAAAACATACCATACCAAGTCAGGAGACAGACCATGAGAGAAAGGCGCAAGGTTTTTATTTTAGTAACTCCAGTGACACTGTTCTGTCCAGCATTTTAAACAAGGGGCCCTGTGCTTTCATTTTGCAGTAGACCTCACAAATTATACAGCAAGCTCTGCTCACAGAAACATTTGCTAAATATCAAAGCCTGCTCTTTATCAGCACAATCTGGAAAAATGACAGCCAGTAAGCTGGATTCGTAATTTTCTTTTATGACACACGGAGACAATATCATAGAACACAATCTAATTTTGCTTTTAGGTAATTAATTGCTTTTGCTGAATTGGTGAGTCCAGGGCCAAATAGCCTTGCTTAACTGGGGAAAGTGGATGGGAAAGACACAGTAAATCTATCACTGGGTTTCCGTGATTTCAGGACAAGAAATTAAGGAACAAGATTGTTTTGAGGGGGTGTCAAATATGAGTGCCCTTTGGGGCTATCTTTATTCCTTTTCAAACAGAGTTGTGTGTGAGTGTGCTTACGAGCTTGGAGACCACCGTGCCACCCCAGGCTTCTGCCACTGTCCTGCTGGACATTTGGTGGCTGAAAACATGATGGGAAAGAGAGAACTGAATGGCTTATCTATTTTTTTTTTTTTAAAATCCATGAGAAAGAATTCACATGAGCTTCATCACCTAATTAAAGAAAGGCCCCGGAGTAGCTGATGACACAAGTGTGTAAAATTAATTCCATTTTTTATTTGAAAACCAGAGTTTTTATATTTTATGTAATTTTGACAGATCCAAGGGGGTAGTGACCAGTGTGGAAGTGTTGAGAGGAGAAAGATGAATGAGATTAAGGACCTATCAGCAGTGCCAAAGGGAAGCTTCCGGCAAGAGTTTCAGGGAAGTTTCCTTGTCATTACTTCTCCAGAGAGCACATGGGGAGCAAGTGGTCTCAGAAGTTGAGTCAGAGCACCCGCTTGTGATATTTGTGTGGTATTCACTTCAAAATGGGTAGCTACCATTAGGTGGCATTGCTTGCACATTTGTGCAGACCAAGGTTGTTGCAAAGCATGTTATTTATTGAGAATGAAGGCTGTAAAGAAAAGGATTAAGGAGTCAAGACTAGCTTATTTTAAAACACGCACGTGAGTGCGTCTTTGCTCAGATGTCAGAACGCTTTGCATTAGTGAGGTTGGCATATGGATGAACCCAAGGTCCTTAAGAAAGGTGGAAAGGAAGATGTAATACACAAAGCAAGCAAGAAAGTTAAATGCCTTTCAGATGCCACTATTTCCCTTTTACTTTTTCCCCGGTTGGCAATTGCCATTTATTATGATGTAATATTGCTGGCTTATTCTTAATCTTTACCCCCAGTCTGAAGTCTTTGGAAGAGTCCCTGCTCTGGGAAATATCGGAGGCATTTTCTGGGTGGCCTGACTGCTTTAATGACTTGTGTGATATGTCAGAAGTAAGCAAGAAGTGAGGTGATTTGGGAGTAAAGTGCTTCAGGCTTTTTTTTTTTTTTTTTTTTTTTTGTGGTTTTTGGCCGGGGCTGGGTTTGAACCCACCACCTCCAGCATGTGGGACCAGCGCCCTACTCCTTGAGCCACAGGCACTGCCCAAGGCTTCAGGCTTTTTAGCTGTTAATAACTAAGGTGCCTTTCTGTTGTGGTGAGGGATGACGCCAGGGAACAGCAGCCTTGCCACGAATGCAAGCTTGCTCCTGTAATAGTATGAAAACGAGAAGCAGGCTACAGCTCAGAGTGGCAGGTAGCAGTGAGCTTTATTTTTGACCACCTTATAAAGTCAAGCAGTCACGTACGCACTATTAATCTATAATCTAAGAATTTTCCTTCTAAACAATTCTTAACTAATTTTAACTCTACTTGGGGATATCAAATCTAAAAATCAACAATGTTTATTCTATACATCATCAATAAACATTCCATTATGTTTTATCTATGGACATGCTTCAGCTATCTGTTACCCAAATTTTGGGGAGAGATTATACTTAAGATTTCCATGTGCCCATTGAGATCTAAGAGACAAGCTTTATGATTCTGTTTATCCACAGTGCTTGAAGCCACAAGCTGTTAAGACAATGTGTTCCCACATAGTCAACCTCTGAGCCAGCAGGTAGGCTCTTAACCTGTGACCTTGCTGGGCTTAATGACCGCATTAGAGTTACTGCGAATGGAATTTTATCTCCTACTTCGAAGGCCCTGTATTTGCTGACCAAGGCAGCTAGGCCTTCAGCTCCCTGTGTTAGCAGAAATCATGTCAACCTGTCTTTCCCTGCTTCAATAGCACAGGTGGGAATTTATCCCACACTTTCAAAATCTCTTAAGTTATGGAAATAAAGTCCTTCTCTTTACTTGTTTTGTGCAGGTGAAAACCAAAAGGAGAGGCTTGTGCATCTTTCATTTTGGTGGCTGCATACTCCTAAAATAGAAGAAAGGCAATCATTATGAATATATTTTGACTTCTGATTAACATCACTTCATTTTCTTAAATGCTTATGGAAAGTCTTTGTCCGTAATAGGAGCAGTAGCAACAGTAATAATAGTGACAAACAACTTTTGGTACTTACTATATGCCAGCCACTTACTGGGCTATTTATAGGTATTAAGACGTAGAATTCTTGAAGCTTCCTTATTAAGTAGTAACAATCATTCTCATTTTACAGATGACAAAGAAAATGAAGCATGGAAGTGTTAAGAGGTATGGCAGGGCCACACTTCCAGTAAGTGATGAATCAAGGATTTGAACTCAGATTGTGTGGTACTTATACTACGCCAGAGTGTCCAACCTATAGCTCCAGGCCACATGCTGATTTTGTTAGCACTTTTTTTGCTTATCTGTGCTGTCAGGTATCATGAAAAGTATGCTCCAGCCTTGTTTTTGTTCATAAGCTTTCTTTAGTATTTGTGCATTTAATGTGTGGCCCAAGACAACCCTTATTTTTCCCACGTGTAGCAGAAGAGAAGAAAGGTTGGACACCCCTAACACAGTATTGCTTTCTAAACTTTTATTTAGAATTTTTGGAATGCAATTAAGTGATATTGCCATATGATGATGCTATATTTAGGTTTAAATCTTTGTCTTCTGCTTATAAGACATAGTTTGAAAATTAGAGTAAGAGTAAAAATATCCTTTTAATATTAGTATACAGAGAATTCATTACATGCTATCTGGATTCTGAGAGAAGCTTAAGTTCACTTCACCAGCTATTATGCTGGAGATGGAATTGGTATTTACTGCTCTCATGGCATTGAATTTAACTGCATTGAAATGCCACGCAGGAAGATTTTGCCTCTTGCTTCTCTATAAAGCTGCAGTTTACGCAGTTTTGTGATTGATATCAGTCAGCAATAAGAGAGCCTAAAGACAGCACTTGGAAACAGATTAGAACCTAACAGTGTGTGAGGGAAGCTTGCTTCTGGCAACCTGCCAAAAATGCGAAATAGCACAGAAATCAAAGATGGAGAAGATGGCGAGCTTCAATAAATATTTGTCCATTTGAGGCTATGTGGTTCTAAATTATTTAACGATGATAATGTTTGTGCCACTTTGCTTATTTCTTCCCATGCTCTTCATGGCTAGCCAGGCTCCTTTTCCTCGGTGCACTTGCAGAAACCATGTGTATAGGTATTAGTGATGGCTCCCCGAAAGAGGAGAGGATGAGATACTCCTGAGTAAGTGGCCTTTTCATTGTAGCTACATAACGTGAATATTCAGTAACAAGTAATCATAATTCTCCAAACCACGGTGGTGTGTAATTTATTACGTTATCAGATTTGCAGGAAATTCTGTAACTGAAGGATGAAGGTAATTTTCAACACTTGTAATAGAATATCCAGAATTGTTAGCAAATGAGTTTTGCAGCTCATTCAGGATTAATTTATTAAGCACATTTCCCTAGAATCGTCTGTAAAGAAATTTTCATAGTAACTGTTTTTCTTATGTGCTCAGTAATAGAATTTATCTTCCTATAAATTTATTTTAGAAATATAATCCTTTAAATGGACAAAAGACATAAATAGGTAATTTTCAACAGAAGAAAGAATTTTAAAAAGGATAATATATATGTGACAAATTTTCTTTTTTTTCTAGAAATCAAGATTGCAAATAAAAAAATCCATTTTTATCTGTCAAGCTGGTGATAAAAATGGATTTTATTCAGTGATGGATGGTGTGGGGAAACTGACATTCATATAACTTTGAAGGGAAATCAACGAATATAATTTTTCTAAGAGGCAATTTAGCCATTGATATGTATCAGAAAAACCTTCAAATGTTTATGTTCTTTGACACAACAATCCCACTTTAGCATAATCCTTAGATCTAAATGTTGTTTACAACAACCCCAAAGTGAGAAACAATCTTAGTGTCCAACAATGAGAATTTATTTTTAAATTATGGTATCTGCCTAAAACCTAAACCAAAACTACAGGAGAAGAATACTTTAATGACATGGAAAGATATTTATAAGCATTTTTTAAGTAAGAAGAACATAAAACTGTGTTTATATGACAATCATTTTCATGAAAAAATATTGTTGACTAATAACAGAAGAATACACATCAGATGGCTAACTGGGTTCAAGTTTGGATGGTGTACTTATGGGTGATTTAAATTCTTCTTTATGCTTTTTTGATTTTCGAAGTGTTACAGTGAATTTGTATTGTATTTGTAATATGTGAATCTGTAATTTTTACGTGTATACATTAACAGTTATATATTTTCCCAGGAAAAGAAATACAATACTTTGTTCTTATTCCTCTATGTCTATGTCTGAGTCAGTTCAGACTGCTATCACAGACTACCATAAGAGTGCACATCTTAGACAACAAAGATTTATTCTAACAGTTCTGGAAGCTGGGAAGTCCAAGATCAAGGTGCTCGGAGATTTGATGGCTGCTGAAAACTGGCCTTCTGATTGGCTGATGTTTGCCTTCTCATTGAATCCCCACCTGACAGAGACACAGAGTGAGAAAGAATAAGTTTCTAAGTCTCTTCTTATCTTGGCGCCAATTCTATTCCTGAGGGCTTCATCCTCATGACCTGAGAACTTCCCAAAGGCTCCACCTTCTCATATCATTAGTTTGGCGATAAGGATTCCAAAACAGGAAGTTTTTTGGGGGTGGGGGGTGGGAGCACAAACATTTAGTTCTTACACTTTCTAAACTAGATAATTAATTACTGCATCAACATACTTTGAAAGAATCTTTTAACAAGTAAATATGTCAATTTCCACTTCCAGATAAGAAAGTGGCATGTATTAGACCTGCTTTCCCATTGAGAACCACGAGAAATGTGGGATAAATTAACAAGCATTTTTTTTTTAAAACGTTTGCTTGAAGTCATTGGATAGCTACAAGGCAACAAGACTTGTAGACCAAGTTCCTTAAAAGAAATGAATGCATTGAGATGATCACAGTATTCTGCAATGGTTTTCCCTTAAGGGATTTGCTAATTTGGAAGTAGCAGTTGAGAGACTGAGAGATTCAGCAGAAAATTACAATTAAGATATTAGGAAGCTGAACAGAGATTTCAGTTATTTGTATTTGTTGGGGAGACAAAACCCTAGAGCAGGAACTTGACAAGCTGCTCAGGTGTTTATCTGGGAAGATGAAGGACCATAATCTGACAGTAATAGCAACCTGAAGTAAACTGTCACAGGGCTGAAACTCAGTTGTGAAGCACTTTAATCCTGTTGGATTAAGTCAGTCAGCTTCCGTTCTAACAGAAATGAGTGAATACTCTTGGAAGCAGACAACATCATCTAAAGCTTCAATTTATTTCTTCAACTGTTCTTTCAAAATATTTGTTATTGAACAAAAAATTTACCAGAATTGCCAAACAGCAAGCATGCACAAACATGCACACACATGCACACACACACAAACCCAAGAGAAAAAACAGACAAAAACAAACGAATCAAGATAATCCACATATTGGATACATCAGACATAGATTTGCAAGTAAATCTATTAACATACGCAAAATATAAATCACAAGATGGAAAATTTGAACTAAAAATAGAAAAAAAATTATATTAACAGAAAAAATAAAATAATTGAAGTACAAATTTAAGAGGTGAATTTAACAACAAATTAGATACTGTTGATGAATTAATGAGTTGAAGAATGAATCAGCAGGAAATAGTCAGACTGGAACATGTAAAGGAGAAGTGAGAACAATTACAAAAATAACATGTACGTAAGATACATAAGATACATGTAAAAGGTCTAATTCATTAGTATCTGACTGGACTCCCAGAAGGAGAGTTGTGAGAGAATAACGCAGATAAAGTATTTGCTGAGAAACTGAGAATTTCCCCAAACTGCAAGACATTAATCTACATGTTCTGAAAAGTATGACTGCAAAGAAAAACACATTTATCCACATTACAAAAAAACTGTGGATAATCAAAGACAAAAAGAAAAAGTTAAAAGTATCCAGGGGCAAAAAAGGAAAATTACCTTCATGGAATAGCAAGTCTGTCACCTGACTTCCCAATAGAAATGATAAAAGCCAGACAGCAGTAAAAAGTAGATAATTTTCTGAAAATAAATCTTCCAATATAGCATTCTTTATCTACTGAAAATAGTCTTCAACTATTTTGAGAGTTAAAGATATTTCAGACAAAAACAATAACAAAAGAAGAAAAAAAATAAGGAAAAAACTTATTTCCAGAAGTTTTTATGTTCTATCAGAGGTCCTCAAACTTTTTAAACAGGGGGCCAGTTCACTGTCCCTCAGACTGTTGGAGGGCCAGACTATAGTTTAAAAAAAAAACTATGAACAAATTCCTATGCACGCTGCAGGTATCTTATTTTGAAGTAAAAAAGCAAAACGGGAACAGATACAATCGCACTGCCTCATGTGGCCCGCGGGCCGCAGTTTGAGGACCCCTGTAAGTATGAAGTACTTTCTGAAGCTAGAATCAGATACATTATACTTCTCAGTAGAAAAAGAACACAAGTAATGTTTATCGCGTGTAAAGAGTAGTACTTGACATCAGCAGAGGAAGCCAAGTGGGACACGGCCACTCACAGGCTGTGGGGACCATGGGTAACACTATACAGAGGGCAGGAGGTTTCTAAGTATGAAGTCCTAATCTACTTCTTCCAGGCTACTTAGAAACCTTCTGCCCTCTGTATAGTGTTACCCATGGTCCCCACAGCCTGTGAGTGGCCGTGTCCCACTTGGCTTCCTCTGCTGATGTCTAGTTTTTTCTTTAATTGACCGTCCTGGGGGGTGACGCAGGAAACTAAGGTCTCAAGCCCTATTCCCTCCTGAGTTTGACCAAGTGGATGTTGTGTATTGTTTTTTTTATTTTGGAATTAAAGTATGCGGAATAAAGAAGATGCAGTTTTATACAGTTCTGCTCTCCCTTGTAAAGTGGATATAATGCTGCCTATACTTAGCTTCTCTACCCCCTCCCCAGCTCTTTCCTTGCAAGTTTTTCTGTATGTATTTATATATGTATGTTGTATTAAGGTTCACTGGAATGTAGCAAATGGTACTTCAGAGTTTAAAAAAAAAAAAAAGGGTAGTACTTGGTATTCTATTTTACACATATTAGCCATTTTGTCTTCCTAGGCACCCCGCAAAGTAGATATTATTGTTTCCAATTAACAGAAAAAAAAAAAAAAAACCCCACACCCTTGCGGCTCAGAGAATTCAATTTCCCAAGATTGCATAGCTAGTAAGTGCCAGACGTGAGATATGAATCCCTATATGTCTGGCTACAAACTCGTGCTTTCATTATGCTGCCACATGGCTTTTTGGAATTATGTGCCATTGATATTTTTTCATTTTACCATTCATCGTCTATTCATCCTTTAAATAGGCATTTGTTACATGACTATTGAATGTGGGACAGGAAGAAAAAACTTTCTATAAGAGGAATGCAAACTACTTCTTTAAATTATCAGGTCCATAAAGGCATTTGAAATTTAGTAGCCATCACATTTCACTCCTCTTTGAGCTGTGTAATTACTTCTTGAAGACACTCGCTTTGTGGGCTTTAGACTGATACCGAATAGCTATAAAATGCCACACACCGGACACCAGGACTCTTACCCTGCAGTACACCAATCACAATCACTGTATAGCCAATCACTAATCAATGTTATTTGTGTAAACCAACGAGAATGCCTGACAAACCACGTTTGTATTAACCTCTCCTGATTTGTCCTTTTTTCTGTAAAAACTCTGAACCTCTCCTTTGTTCTCCCACGCACTGTCCAAGGCAACCTGGAAGTGAGTTCTGGGCTGTGGCCCTCCAGCATGGCCCCAGTACACTCCCTGTATTGATTTTTCCTCAGCTTCTTCCTTTCTGGTAAATAGAGGAATAACACTAATATAAAAATCGGATGAACCATTCAGATTCTATTAACATGCACCAGCCTATGTGCACAGGCACCAGCCATGGATGAGGCACGTGGGTGGCCCTCTTTGATCATCCCCATACACCGATTTCTTCTTTCACCAAGTGTCTCATCCATCATTGGGATTCTATTTATTTTTTCTGCATTTTTGTCTGTATTGAACCTCCCTTTGGGTTGCTGTAGAATAAACAGGAGATTCAGTGCAGACATAAGCTATTTTTAGGGATGTGTTAAAAATCGCCACATTTCCCCAAAGCTGTTTCAGGTAAAGAATGTGTGTTTAATCATGAACTACTAATCTAATGCTTATTCTGGAGTTTGTGGGGAACCCTTGAACTTGTGTGACCAGAGAAGCAAAAGGTGTATGTTCACGCTGACGTGCTTCTAATTGCTCATGGACTGTTTTTCTCACTGTTCATAAAAGGCAGAAGAATGACGAGAGTAATTATACTTATTTGAGTAAACGTCCTGAAAGTCCATTAATCAGGGGACTCCAGGATAACTGTATGTTCTACTAGTTTTCTACTAGTTTAGCAGGATTTAGTTTTAATGCTGTCATCTTGTCTATTGGCGTGAGGTAAAGATGTTAAACTTCTGTTTTTTGCAGTTGAGAATGTCTATTATCAGAAAAGCCAACTCTCTCTTAGTCATTGAGACAAAGACCAGTATCAAATATAATTAAATTATAATATGACTAGGAAATAAGAACCAAACCATTGTTCCAAAATCTCTTTTGTTAAAAAGATTTTTCCTCACTACTTGGGAGGCTGAGGCAAGAGAATCACTAAAGCCCCAGAGTTAGAGGTTGCTGTGAGCTGTGATGTCACAGCACTCTACCCAGGGTGACAGCTTGAGACTCTGTCTAAAAAAAAAAAAATAAGAAGAGTCTCACTCTGTTGCCCTGGGTAGAATGCTGTGGCATCATACGTAACTCACAGCAACCTCAAACTCTTTGAGTTTAAGCGATCTTCTTGCCTCCCCCTCCCAGTAGCTGGGACTACAGACACCTGCCACAAATGCTAGTTTTTCTATTTTTAGTAGAGATGGAGCTTACTCTTGCTCAGGCTGGTCTTGAATTCCTGAGCTCAAATGATCCACTCACCTTGGCCTTACAGAGTGCTAAGATTACAGGCCTGAGCCACCATGCCCAGCCTTGCTAAAAAGTATTTATGAGATTAATTTTATAGAATTTCCTGCAAAGCAAGTTAATCAGTCCACACAAAAATTAACTTTGGTGTATCTAATTTTTGACTTACTGAACTCCACTTCTGAAAAGTCTAAAGCCGGGCATGGTGGCTCACGCCTATAATTTCAGCACTTGGGAGGCCGAGGCAGGTGGATTGCCTGAGCTTACAAGTTCGAGACCAAACTGAGCAAGAGCAAGACCCCATCTCTAAAAAATAGCCATGTGCTGTGGCAGGCGCCTGTAGTCCCAGCTACCTGGGAAGTTGAGGCAAGAGAATTGCTTGAACCCAAGAGTGTGAGGTTGCTGTGAGTTAGATGCCATGGCACTCTACCAAGGAAGACCAAGTGAGACGTTGTCTCCAAAAAAAAAAAAAAGAAAGAAAAAAGAAAACGAAACGTTTAAGTTTAGTATATACTAAAAGGAGGCTGAATGTCTTTATTTTTAAAATTCCTCTTATTTATTGATGGACTGATTTTGAGGCAGTCTTGCTCTGTTGCCCAGACTGGAGTCCAGCTCAGCACAGCCTTGAACTCCTGGGCTCAAGTGATCCTCCTGCCTCAGCCTCTGGAACAGCGAGGACTCCAGCCATGAGCCTCTGTGCCTGACATCATTTGTATTAAAAGTAAATAATTCCTAGTAGTTTTGATGAGTGAACATGTTTTGGAGCCCCTGGAATGTTCTGTATGACCTTGAGGATAATGTGTAGGCGGCAATGTGAATTTTGCTGATGGGCCCTGTTGCTTCTGCAGGGGGCCCTGCTTACCTGCTTCTCATCTCTATAAGCTCCAGACTGTGGCTGTGGAAGTCAATCTGGGCACACCTAAGCCCAGGGACACTGTGGGTACGAATGGTCTTATTAGGAGTTTTTGACTTGGAAGTGCTTTCTTAGGGCACAGGCCTTTACACTTAAGCAAGGAATCTAGGTGATGGGAGCAGGTGCTGCAGGTGCCAGCTGAGAAGCCCCATAGTGCCTGCCTCAATGGGACCTGTGTAAGTGCAGAGCCCTAGATGCCTGGTGTGCTGGCCCTGTGGCTCTGCCCCTGTAGCTCCCACATGCTGCCTGGTGGGATGTGCCCCTGTGGTCCCATTCTGTGCTATTGACTTGCTAGCTGTGTGCCACCATTGCAACTGGACCCAGGTGGAGAAAACATCTGCAACGCTGACACCCATGACCACTGCCTAAAAAGCTTCATCCAGTTGCCACTGCCCAGGGGATGCCTGGGTGGAGTAATCATGTGCAACACCCCCTCTGTGGAGAGGGACTCACCCAGTCCTCTGAGCTCCCAGCAGAGGCTGGGCATCAACTCATCCCTCCATGTGAAGATCCTCTAGCACTGGATGGACTGTGACAATCACAGGGGTGAGGGGGAGGACAAGGCACAACAGGCCCTCAATACATCCACCCCTTTCCTGCTGGATTAGTCTTCTAGAGCAGAACACAAAAGGGCCATCTGGGGACCTCTTTTTTGCTAACTAGAAGAGTTCCAAGCAAAGGACAACAGGTGTACTGCAAACCTGTCTGCCTGGAGCTGGGAGAAGAGGTTTCAGATGACAGTAAACCTGCAAAAAACTCCAACAACTTGAAAAAACAAGCTAGCCTGGCACCTCCAAAGAATCTACTGAAAGGAAGTTGTCAAAATGTCAGAGACAGAACTTATAATGTGGATGGCAAATAAGTTAAATCGGATTGAAAAGAAAGTTTAAAGCCAACACAAAAAAACAAAAACAAAAATTTTAGGAGATCAATGAAAAAAAGAAAAAGTCAGTAAAAAGCTAGACAATGTAAGGATATAACATAACTTAAAGAAATGAAAGAGAACTTCTCATTGAGAGAACTTCAAAATATGGCAGAAAGCTTCCGCAACAGACTAAAACAACCAGAAGACTTGTCTCTACAGGAGACAGGATAATTGGTTTGGCCTCAGAAAAATTTAGCATTTTATGTAATCCAGTCTTTTACTTTATGACTTCTGACTTTTGGGTTTTGCCTTGTAGACATTATCCACCAAAAGGCTATAAAAAGATATTGAATGTTTTATTTCTGTTAAGTTTTTGCCCTATGTTTAGCTCTTTATTTACATTTGGGGTGAGATGCAGAGGTCCCCTATATTTTTACCCCCAAACATGCCAATACTGTTTATTGAATGGTATGTCTTTTTCCAATAGTAAGGAACTTTTAAAGTACATTTATTATTTCCTCTAAATATTTGGTACCATGCTTTATAACACACTCTGTGAGCTGACAAAACTTCCAGAATATGTTGAATTAAAAATCTACTGGAAATTTAGAGTAGGTGTTGACTTGAGTTGGTATGAATTTAAAGAGGAGGAAATATTCCACATTTCTGTAAACATCCCAGATATTGAAAACTAGCTCTTCTTTCTTTTTTTTTTTTTTTTATTGGGGATTCATTGAGGGTAAAATAAGCCAGGTTACACTGATTGCAATTGTTAGGTAAAGTCCCTCTTGCAATCATGTCTTGCCCCCATAAAGTGTGACACAAGCCAAGGCCCCACCCTCCTCCCTCCATCCCTCTTTCTGCTTCCCCCCCATAACCTTAATTGTCATTAATTCTCCTCATATCAAAATTGAGTACATAGGATTCATGCTTCTCCATTCTTGTGATGCTTTACTAAGAATAATGTCTTCCACTTCCATCCAGGTTAATACGAAGGATGTAAAATCTCCATTTTTTTTTTAATGGCTGAATAGTATTCCATGGTATACATATACCACAGCTTGTTAATCCATTCCTGGGTTGGTGGGCATTTAGGCTGTTTCCACATTTTGGTGATTGTAAATTGAGCTGCAATAAACAGTCTAGTACAAGTGTCCTTATGATAAAGGGATTTTTTTCCTTCTGGGTAGATGCCCAGTAATGGGATTGCAGGATCAAATGGGAGGTCTAGCTTGAGTTTTTGAGGTTTCTCCATACTTCCTTCCAGAAAGGTTGTACTAGTTTGCAGTCCCACCAGCAGTGTAAAAGTGTTCCCTTCTCTCCACATCCACGCCAGCATCTGCAGTTTTGAGATTTTGTGATGTGGGCCGTTCTCACTGGGGTTAGATGATATCTCAGGGTTGTTTTGATTTGCATTTCTCTAATATATAGAGATGATGAACATTTTTTCATGTGTTTGTTAGCCATTTGTCTGTCATCTTTAGAGAAAGTTCTATTCCTATCTCTTGCCCATTGATATATGGGATTGTTGGCTTTTTTCATGTGGATTAATTTGAGTTCTCTATAGATCCTAGTTATCAAGCTTTTGTCTGATTGAAAATATGCAAATATCCTTTCCCATTGTGTAGGTTGTCTCTTTGCTTTGGTTATTGTCTCCTTAGCTGTACAGAAGCTTTTCAGTTTAATGAAGTCCCATTTGTTTATTTGTGTTGTTGTTGCAATTGCCATGGCAGTCTTCTTCATGAAGTCTTTCCCCAGGCCAGTATCTTCCAGTGTTTTTCCTATGCTATCTTTGAGGACTTTTATTGTTCATGCCTTAAATTTAAGTCCTTTATCCATCTTGAATCAATTTTTGTGAGTGGGGAAAGGTGTGGGTCCAGTTTCAGTCTTTTACATGTAGACATCCAGTTCTCCCAACACCATTTATTGAATAGGGAGTCTTTCCCCCAAGGTATGTTCTTGTTTGGTTTATTGAAGATTAGGTGGTTGTAAGATGTTAGTTTCATTTCTTGGTTTTCAATTCTATTCCAAGTGTCTATGTCTCTGTTTTTGTGCCAGTACCATGCTGTCTTGAGCACTATGGCTTTGTAGTACAGACTAAAATCTGGTATGCTGATGCCCCCAGCTTTATTTTTATGACTAAGAACTGCCTTAGCTATACGGGGCTTTTTCTGGTTCCATACAAAACGCAGAATAATTTTTTCCAAATCTTGAAAGTACGATGTTGGTATTTTGATAGGAATGGCATTGAATAGGTAGATTGCTTTGGGAAGTAGAGACATTTTAACAATGTTGATTCTTCCCGTCCATCAGCATGGTATGTTCTTCCATTTGTTAATATCCTCTGCTATTTCCTTTCTGAGGATTTCATAGTTTTCTTTATAGAGGTCCTTCACCTCCTTCATTAGGTATATTCCTAGGTATTTCATTTTCTTTGAAACTATGGTGAAGGGAGTTGGGTCCTTAATTAGCTTCTCATCTTGACTGTTATTGGTGTAGACAAAGGCTACTGACTTGTGGACATTGATTTTATATCCTGAAACATGACTGTATTTTTTAATGACTTCTAGGAGTCTTGTGGTTGAGTCTTTGGGGTTCTCTAAGTATAAGATCATGTCGTCAGCAAAGAGGGAGAGTTTGACCTCCTCTGCTCCCATTTGGATTCCCTTTATTTCCTTGTCTTACCTAATTGTATTGGCTAGAACTTCCAGCACTACGTTGAATAGTAAAGGTGACAGAGGACAACCTTGTCTGGTTCCAGTTCTAAGAGGAAAAGCTTTCAGTTGTACTCCATTCAGTAAAATATTGTCTGTGGGTTTGTCATAGGTAGCTTCAATCAGTTTTAGAAATGTGCCACCTATGCCTATACTCTTTAGTGTGTTCTAATTAGCAAAGGATGCTGGATTTTATCAAATGCTTTTTCTGCATCTATTGAGAGGATCATGTGATCTTCATTTTTGCCTCTGTTAATATGGTGGATAACGTTTATGGACTTGCGTATGTTAAACCAGCCTTGCATCCCTGGGATGAAGCCTACTTGATCATGATGAATGACTTTTTTGATGATAAGCTGTAATCTATTGGCTAGGATTTTGTTGAGAATTTTTGCATCTATATTCATGAGTGAGATTGGTCTGAAATTCTCCTTTTTGTTTGGGTCTTTTCCTGGTTTTGGTATCAGGTTGATGTTTGCTTCATAGAATGTGTTGGGGAAGATTCCTTCTTCCTCAGTTTTTTGGAATAATTTCTGCAGTACAGGAATAAGCTCTTCCTTGAAGGTTTGATAGAATTCTGGAGTGAAACCATCTGGACCAGGGCATTTTTTGGTTGGAAGATTCTTTTATTGTATCTTTGATCTCAGTGCTTGAAATTGGTCTGTTTAGGACCTCTATTTCTTCCTGGCTGAGTCTAGGGAGAGGGTGTGATTCCAAATGTTTATCCATTTCCTTCACATTGTCAAATTTCTGGGCATAGAGTTTCTGGTAGTATTGAGAGATGATCTCTTGTATCTCTGTGGGATCAGTTGTTATTTCCCCTTTATCATTTCTGATTGAGGTTACTAGAGATTTTACTTTTCTATTCCTCATTAGTCTGGCCAATGGTTTATCTATTTTATTTATTTTTTCAAAAAACCAACTCCTTGTTTCATTAATTTTCTGAATGATTCTTTTGTTTTCAATTTCATTGATCTCTGATTTGATTTTGGATATTTCTTTTCTTCTACTGAGTTTAGGCTTAGATTGTTCTTCTTTTTCCAATTCCATAAGATCTCTTGTGAGAGTGTTGATGTGCTCTCTTTCTGTTTTTCGAATGTAGGCATCTAAAGCGATGAATTTTCCTCTCAAAACTGCTTTTGCAGTATCCCACAGGTTTTGGTAGCTTGTGTCTTCATTGTTGTTATGCTCAAGGAAGTTAATGATTTCCTGTTTTATTTCTTCCTTCACCCATCTGTTATTCAACAGAAGATTGTTTAATTTCAATGCCTTTGGGTGGGGTCGAGCATTTTTGTTAGAGTTGAGTTCCACCTTTAGTGCCTTATGGTCTGAGAAGATACAAGGTAAAATTTCAATTCTTTTGATTCTGTTGATATTTGTTTTGTGTCCCAGGATATGATCAATTTTGGAGAATGTTCCATGGGGTGATGAGAAGAATGTATATTCTTTATCTTTGGGGTGGAGTGTTCTATATGTGTCTATCAAGCACAGTTGTTCTAGGGTCTCATTTAAATCTCTTATATCTTTGTTTAATTTCTGTTTAGAGATCTATCCAGCTCTATAAGAGGAGTGTTAAAGTCCCCTGTTATTATGGCATTATCAGATATCATATTGCTCAGACTGAGTAAGGTCTGTTTTAAGAATCTGGGAGCATTTAAATTGGTTGCATAAATATTTAGAATTGAAACGTCTTCTTGTTGTATTTTTCCCTTGACCAATATAAAGTGACCATCTTTGTCTTTTTTGACTTTAGTTGCTTTAAATCCACATGTATTTGAAAATAAGATTGCAACTCCTCTTTTCTTCTGAATTCCATTTGCCTGAAAAATTGTCTTCCAACCCTTGACTCGGAGCTTTAATTTGTCTTTTGAAGCCAGGTGTGTTTCTTGCAGACAGCAAATGGATGGCTTGTGTTTTTTAATCCAGTCAGCCAATCTATGTCTCTTCAGTGGGGAATTCAAGCCATTAACATTTATTGAGATAATTGATAAGTGTGGTAGTATTCTGTTCGTCTTATTTTGTGAGAGTCCATTGCTTAGTTTTATCTTTTGCATCAGTGTGGAGGTTAGGTTCTGTTGTTTAATTTCTGAGTTCTTAGTTTGCTGCTGATCCATTGTGGTGGTCAGTGTGCAGAACAGGTTGAAGTATTTCCTGTAGAGCTGGTCTTGTTGTGGCGAATTTCCTCAATGTTTGTATATCCGTAAATGATTTGATTTCTCCTTTAATTTTTAAGCTTAGCTTAGCAGGGTACAGAATTCTGGACTGGAAATTGTTCTGTTTAAGTAGATTAAAGGTAGATGACCATTGTCTTCATGCTTGTAAAGTTTCATTAGAGAAGTCTGCGGTCACTCTGATGGATTTGCCCCTGTAGGTCAACTGGTGCTTACTCCTGGCAGCTTGCAGAATCTTTTCTTTTGTCTTGACTTTGGACAGGTTCATCACAATGTGTCTTGGAGAAGCTCGGTTAGAGTTGAGGCTAACCTGGGGTCCGATATCCCTCTGAAAGCAGTGTGTCAAAATTTTTGTTGATATTTGGGAAATTTTCTTTTATAATATTCTCTAGTATGGCTTCCATTCCTCTGGGGCATTCTTCTTCCCCTTCTGGGATTCCTATAACTCGTATGTTGGAATGCTTCATAAAGTCCCATAATTCTGACAGTGAACGTTCTGCTTTCTCTCTCTTCTTTTCTGCCTCTTTTACTATCTGAGTTATCTCAAGAACTTTGTGTTCTACCTCTGAAATTCTTTCTTCTGCATGGTCTAACCTGTTGCTGATACTTTCCATTGCATCTTTAAGTTCCCTAATTGACTGTTTCAGTTTCTTCAGCTCTGCTATATCTTTTTTATATTCTTCATATCATTCATCTCTTATTTGATTCTGTTTTTGGATTTCCTTTTGGTTATGTTCCACTTTATTAGCAGTTTCCTTCATTGTTTCCATCATTTCTTTCATTGTTTTCAACATGTGTATTCTAAATTCCCTCTATGTCATTCCTAACATTTCTTTATAAGTGGAATCATCTGCAGTATTTACCTCATGGTCCCTTGGCGGGGTTGTTCTGGACTGGTTCTTCATGTTGCCTGGAGTTTTCTGCTGATTCTTCCTCATGAGTGATTTCTTTTATCTGTTTCCTTGCCCTAATTTTCCTTTCACTTCCTCTTGCTGTTTAAGTTCTCATGCCTGTGGACTGAGGGTTACAGGACCAGAAGGGTGAGAAGGTTGAAGAGCAAAAAAGGGATGAAAGAAAGGAGGACCGAGTGATAAGAAAAAAAAAAGAAAAATAGAGAAAGGAGAGGGGGTGGGTAAAAGGACTATTGACAAAAAGAAGAGAGGCACAGAAAGAGGGAGACAGAGCAATATAGGTGTACAGTAGGGTACTTTGACACAACCTTAAAAAAACCCCACCTTCTGGGGGTGCCCAGTTGGGTGGTTCCCTTGAGGTCAGCTGCTTTTTGCTAACCTGATCAGACACAGGACCCCACCTCCACCAAGTAGAGAGGAAAGACAAAAATGCTATAAATCAAACCAAAACAAGCAAACAGAAAACTTTGAGGGATATAATTGGGTGAAAAACCAAATAATAGCGGTAGAAACGCTAGCAAAAATGAAGTTCTAGTTATTGAAATAGGCAGCAATGGGAAATTATAATTGAACTAGAAAAATTGAGAAAGAAAAAGGATCTGTATGGAAAAGGTTGAAATTAAGAAACATAACAACATCAAAATAAACAAGAAAAAACAACCAAACAAAAAAAACACAAACCAGACAAAAAAAAAAACACAACCGAAAACAAAGCAGTATGTATATGGTATTGCATATTGTCTGGGCAACACGTGGTTCTGGGGTATGAGATGTTAATCAAAGTTCTGATACGACTGGAGGCTGCTGATTTCTCAAACCCCAGCAGGTGGACACCCTAAATCTCTCTTCAGTCCACTTAAAAGGCACTTTGAACTTGGAAACTTGTTGAGCAGAAGCTTTCCCAGGAAAGTGCTTGTCGCTGGAATCACTGCTGAAGTGGCTATCCACTTACCCAGTGTGTCAAAACCGGTCTCACTCTGCCCCTGAGGGTTAGGGCTGCCAGGTGGCTCAGACCCACCTTTAGGCTACTTGGTCACCAGCTCCCACCCGATTCTAGCTCTGCGACCCTGAGGGCGGAGCTTGCCGGGGCAGATCGCTCACAATGGCTCCCTGTGACCCACAGCCAAACACTATTAGCTCCGTTTGGCTCAGCGGCTCAGACTGGGGCCCTAGACAACGGCCAAAGTTCTCCACACTCCCGCTGAGGCTCTCCCCAAGGCAGTTCAACTGAGTGCCAAGTCCAAAGACACCAAAACATTTCACAGGTAAGGCCTTTCTGGTTTGCAGTCTTGCTGCTACTGAACTTACAGTTGCGGGCGGGTTTAGACAGATTGAACACACGCGACCACTTGCCGTTTTTCCACTGTTTTAGTCCTCTTCTTGGGGTCCAGAAGTCTCTCGCTGACTCCCTGTATCCTCACAGGGGTGATGATAGGCAGATCCCACCAGCCAGAGATGCCTGGAGTCCTATCTCCCCAGACTCACGGTGCCCAGATGCAAGGAAGCTGTTACTCGGCCACCATCTTGCTCCACCTCCCCCCAAAAACTAGCTCTTCTTATTGAGAAGCTAGTGATTTTCTTTTGATTAAATTCTTTGCTTCCTTTTATAAATGGTAGTAAATAAACAAAGGGGATTTATGTTCTTCCTTTTACGTTTTATTTTTTGTTTTCATGTGATTTTCTACTTCTTTTGAGTCCTCTCTCTAGTCAGTTTTTAAATGAAACTTCTGATGTTTCCAACATACACAGAATATTTGCCCAGATATCTGGGTTCTTTGTAGTCAGTCAAATTGACACTAAATTAACCATCATACTTAGTGTAAGACATGATGACCAGAAGTATAACTTAGTAGGTCTCTGATTATTATTATTTATTTTTTTTTTGGTTTTTGGCCGGGGCTGGGTTTGAACCTGCCACCTCCGGCATATGGGACCGGCGCCCTACTCCTTGAGCCACAGGTGCTGCCCAGGTCTCTCATTATTATCCTAGCCCTTGGCTAAGGATATAATATAAAATTTATCACTTTTTGAAATTCTTTAAGATTATTCTCACTTAAAAATGAATTAAAATCAGATATGCTGGGTTCATTTCTCTTTTGTAATTTTTTTATGTGTCCTATTGAGTTGGGCATTTTGAAGACATATCAATCATTCAATAACGTATATATAGAATCAAATCGTTAATGACATATATAATGATTGGCTTATATTTTCCTTGAAATTCATTTTGCAAAGAGAGATGAGAAAATCCCAGTATTATAGACATTATTTTTAGTGTTTTTTATAAAAAGACTTAAGTTTTTAATTTGATCCTACTTATTATTTAATTTTACATAATTTATAAAAATATGTAATTACATTGGACTAGAACCTTCCTTACATTTCACATGGTGATAAACAAGATTTTATTTCACCTCTTTTCTTTTTTTCAATCAATATCAAAACCTTTTATAAATGTTGGTACTTAATGTACTTTGGTGATGAAATGCTATAAAAAATTTCCATTTTACAAATACTAATTAGCACCAGAGGGGATTGAAGGTACAAATACAAGTACCAGTTATAGCTAATGTCAGGCTCAGTCAGAACATGCAGTCACCTCCAAGGTATCGTTTAAAGAATGCTGACAGAAAGTTTGTATAGTGAAGGGAGAATCACCTACCAGTTGGAGATGGACCTTGGTTGAGAAGAGTTTCTTTGGCAGGAAAAATACCCTTTGGAAAGGTTAAGTATATCACTTCCTAACCATTTATGCCAAACTAATCAAAATAATAACTCACCTTGGTGATTGGGAGTTTTAGTTACTAATTAGGCAGGACGAGGCTAAACAGGCGAATAAGCTGTACTTTAAATTCTTTTGAAACAAGTTGCCTGTGACTGGGGCACTTTGGGACATCTCCCCGAGGCTTGGTGGTCTGCTTCTTCATGTAACACCTTCTCTCATCTAACTGTGTAAGTTTCAGTTAAGCTTTGATGAATCTCTTGTTGGAACAAGTGTATGAAAGAACACTTAGTTCTGTACAGCTAAATATTTCCTTTGCACATGCAGCACTGATATCCCCTGATGTTCTCACATCTTCCTTACAATTCCCTTTGAAGCTGCCTTGGAAATTCAGCCTTGCAAGAATCCTACCAGTATTTTCTTATCCATCTCCCTTGTGGGTCTGCAGGGAAGATGTTCGATCTTGGCATTTAGCATAAGTAGCTGAGGGTGATCATCTCCACACAAAGCCAAGGAAGCCAGTTGTCCTTTTCATCTGCATCTTCCCCCCCCCCCCATGACCCCTTGCTGTGCTCAGCCTTTTTTACACACACAGACTGTCTCTTTAGTGTCCATCCTCTCTGGTAGTGTTAATCTGCTCATGTACCCACCCACAAACATCAAAGACCCATTAGCCTCTGCACCCTGTGCTGGTGCATACAGGTCTGGACACAGCGGGTCCCAAGCTTTACAGTATTGGGAGACTTGGAAGTAGCTGCACACTCCCTGAAATGTCCTGTGTCCTGACTTGTCAACCTTTGGTTGTGCATATTGTCCCAAAGACCCAAAGAGATTTGCCAACCTTTTTGGTGCTTCCTTTTATTCTTAAACTAAAAAAGGAAAAAAAAAAAATTACAAAGTAAAGAGGCCAAAACATGTGACCAAATGAACTGAGTAAAAAGTGATTCTAATTTCTTTTTCTCAAACATTGAAATTTTTTCTAATTTTTTACTTTAAAAAATCCACAGGTTTGGAGCGACAGCCACACAAGATGGCAGCCACCACGGGCTCGGGAGTAAATGTCCCTCCAATTTCCGACTGTTGGAAGAACTTGAAGAAGGCAGAAAGGAAGGAGATGGCACAGTTAGCTGGGGTCTAGAAGATGACGAAGATGTGACACTGACAAGATGGACAGGGATGAAAATTGGGCCTCCAAGAACAATGTATGAAAACCGAATATACAGCCTTAAAGTAGAATGTGGAGCGAAATACCCAGAAGCACCTCCCTTTGTAAGATTGTAACAAAAATAGTTCTAATGGAGTGGTGGACCCAAGAGCCATATCAGTGCTAGCAAAATGGCAGAATTCATATAGCATCAAAGTCGTCCTGTGAGATCCTCGGCACCTAATGATATCTAAAGAAAATATGAAACTCCCTGAGCCACCTGAAGGACAGTGTTACAGCAATTAATCAAAAGGAAAACCACAGGCCCGTCCCCTCACCCCATTAGATTTAAGCACTTCATTTTCCACAGTAGTAAATTTTCTAGATATGTCTGATAGACCTCAAAGTACTGGAAAGGAAGCTCAAAGGCAATTTATCTTAAGATACTATAAATGATACTAATTTTTTTGTCCATTTGAAATATATAAGTTGTGCTGTAACAAATCATCCCATCACATGTAACCACTGTCCAGGTAGCTGAACTTCTGAGATCAAGAAAGTATATTTAAATTGGTTCCCAGCATAAATGGTGGGGCACATCTAACTCAACTGTGAAAAGACACATCACACACTCACCTTGCTGCTGATTACGTGGCCTGGGGTCTGTCTTCTCTCTTTCCCTTGCCCCTGTCTCCTCCCCTCCCTACAACAGCCCTCTAGCTTGGGGGCTTGTTAGAGTAGACATGAAGGTTTCAGGTCACAGCCTGTGGGACTACTGCTGGGTGTGTGGGGTGCTTTGTCTGCACCCCTGATTTCTTTAAGTCTTAAATGATGCCCCTTCCAAGCCATCATCCCCTTCCCATTCTCCTCCACTCCCACCCTTGGCCAAAGCATAGACTGTAACCCCTCTGCTCCCCTCTGAGATTGGCCTTCGGTGAGGAATTCAGGGCTTTCCCCACATCTTCTCTCCCCCACCTTTATCGAGGGGTGCTGCTTTCTTCTCCCTCCTCCTCAAGTCCCTCTTTGCACTGTCACCACCCAACACTTTCCATGACACTTCCTTGCTTTGGCCAAAAGCCATCAGGTAAGGTTGGAAAGAGTCTCTGACCTCCCTTGTTTAGTTTTGGAATCGCATTTATTCACTCCACCAGCCTGAGAAAAGAATTGGGTCCTCAGCCCTGCCACCTCTGCTGTCATCATCAGCTGATGCATTTTTTTAGCTCAGGTTTTGTTAAGGTGAACAGTCACCAGGGTTACTCAGACCTGCCAGCTCTCAGAGTCTTTGGGAACTTGGAGAAAGCCCACATGAAGACACTTGTAAGCACACACCATCTCTCTGAATTGTTTTGTTTTCCTGTAATTGCTTTTGCTTTTAAAAATCAAAGAAGTTTTGGGCAGCGCCTGTGGCTCACTCGATAGGGCGCCGGTCCCATATACCCAGGGTGGTGGGTTCAAACCCGGCCCCGGCCAAACTGCAACCAAAAAAATAGCCGGGCGTTGTGGTGGGCGCCTGTAGTCCCAGCTACTTGGGGGGCTGAGGCAAGAGAATTGCTTAAGCCCAGGAGTTGGAGGTTGCTGTGAGCTGGGTGAGGCCACGGCACTCTACCGAGGGCCATAAAGTGAGACTCTGTCTCTACAAAAAAAAAAAAAAATCAAAGAAGTTTTAAACAGGGCTCTCATTTTGTCATCCTTGCAATCAACTGGGGTCTAGTTTGGAATTTGACAACTGGAACAAAAAAACCTTGAGTTCAGTGCATACTTTGGTTTGGGTGCTGCTGCTTCACATGATCCAATCCTCAGCAGGGATCCAGAAAGAACTGGGTGAGCACAGCTGATCCCCAAATTGGCTTGACTTCCTGGCAAATGGCTGCGTTTTTTCACCTTCTGTTCAGGACCACTAAACGCCGAAATGTGGATGTGTACCGAAATAAAAGCAGTTCATTGTGTAAAAAAAAAAAAAAAATCCTGTTTTCTGTGGGTCTGGCATCCAGTCTGCTGAGCTCTGTCAGAAGAGAAATCTGATGTCTCAGATGAGTATGAGGCATCTACAAGTGGCCTAATTTTCCCTTAACCCTTTCAAATGTGGTTGCGGTTGCAACGAGATTAGGAAAATTCTTTCAGGTCTTGTGGTTTCCCGTGTCTAATGTGAGCAGGACACTGGGAGCGGCTCTTTCCTTCTGCCTCTGCTTCTGAGGTTTCGGTGTATTGTGTGTTCAGGAATGTGACACACTCTGAAGGAAGGAATTTAGGAGGTAATGTTTCGAACGCTTCTAAGCACCTAACCTGGAAGGCTCAAAGCTGAAATCTTGTCTTCTTTGTTTTTAAATAAAAGTGTGTTGGCTCGGTACCTGCAGCACAGTGATTATAGTGCCGGCCACATGCACCGAGGGTGGCAGGTTCAAACCTGGCCTGGACCAGCTAAACAACAATGACAACTTGACACGGCACTCTACGAATGGTGACATAGAGTCTATCTCAAACAAACAAACAAAGTGTGTCTAGCTACAAAATAAAATGTGTAGATTATGTTCAGCAGAAGTCCAGTACAAAGCATGGGCTGCATAAGTATTCATTAAAAAAAAAATCAGTTGAGAGCCAAAGAGTGTCTTTAGTGTGTTGTGACAGGCTCGTCCCTATTTTGCCATCAGAACAACAGTGACTACATGTGCTAAAGCCACATGTAATGACGCTGATGGTGTTGGTATTTGACAAGGGGAATTACAGCTTTCAGCAGTCCAGGGCCTGCTGTAGACAGGGCTGTTTTGACTTGTTTGGTGATGGTCAGCTCATCAACAGAAGCACCAGAACCAGGAATTGATGTCCAGAATCTGTAACTATAATGAACCCTATGAGATTTATAGACTGTATAGTTTAGATTCTGTAGTTCCAGAGCAGAAGATTACAGGGCATCAGGATGGATCAGAGAATAATGACTTCATTCTTTACTCTTCAAGTACAGAATGTGCCACTTGCTTGAACTCATTTTGAGGACAATGTCAAAATTTAAAAGATAGGATTCCGTTCACATTAACAAGTGTGGGGCTTTTGTTATGCTTATTGAAAGGAGTCAAAGAGAGAATTCTAGATACCAAGATTTGAGCTGTCGTTGTCATTGGTAGATAATATTAAAAAGATAAGCCCCAGAGCTGTATGCTTGACATTAAAGGAATTGTATATTGAGACATCTTGGCTGTTTTGCTCACGAGCCCTGTAATTTCCAGAGGTTATTTGCCTCTCTGGACCCCACTTTCCTCATTCATAAAATAGGTTTTCTTTATGAGGATGATGAGCCAATTTGGTTTTTTTTTTTTTTTTTTGGCCAGGGCTGGGTTTGAACCCGCCACCTCTGGCATATGGGACCGGCGCCCTACTCCTTGAGCCAAAGGCGCCGCCTGCCAATTTGGGTTCTACCACTTATTAGCCATTTGAACTTCATGATAAATACAATCCCTATGCTTCAGTGTTCTCATTTTTTCTGGCTTATATATAAGTATTCAACAAAAGTTAACAGCTTATAGAAAATACTTTCAATGTGGGGGACTGAGTGCAGATGGGCGATAGGGAGCTGTCATTTGCTGGACAGGGCTTCATGCCATGTTTGAGGATAGAGCAGGCTTTGAGCAGCATCTCCGGGTTGCTAACAGCAGTCTTGCCAAAAGGGTTTATTAAATTACATTAGTTTATAAACAATATTAGCTGAAATTACATGTCTGGATTGTTTCCGTGAGATCCCATTGACACCGCTGCAGGGGACAGGCCCCAGGCTCCTACCACTGAAACTGGAAATGCCCCCTGGGAGGGGCGTCTGACTCTGGGGGAGGGAGCCTGGGTCTTGTCTGCAGCTGGGATGCAGAGAGGCTCAGGGTTCTTGGTTTATACTTTCAGGATGGGGGCCTTAAAAGGAGAAATTTCCAGACTCAGCCGCGGGGCAGCCGGTCCAGAACAGAGGAAGAGATAACATTAAGATGCCCAAGAGTGAGGAAACTGTACTCCAAAATGATCCCAATGAAGCAAAGTGTGGAGCCCATAATTCTGAAACATCAGAGAAGAACCAAGAAGAGGAAGACTTCTGTTTAAATAACGACTCTCCTCGTCTAATAGAAACAATTAACGAAGTTTCCAGGATGAGCATTGCTCATGAAATCATGGTAAACCAAGATTTCTACATGGAAGAGAATGTTTTATCTCCAAACAGTCTGGAAGACAGGTTCATGGAGACATTGTACAATGTTTTTTGGGACCATTTAAGAGAACAACTGTTGAGTAATCCTCCCAAATTCACTTGTGCTCTTGAACTTATGACAGAAGTTAAGGAGGTTTTGCTATCACTGCTATTACCACGCCACATCCGCCTAAAAAATGAGATTAAAGACGTTCTGGACATGGATCTCCTCAAGAAGCAGAATGTGGAGCCCTAGACGTCTCTCGTCTCTCTAGCTACACTCTTAGTTTGATGACCCTGCTATGTGCACCAGTCCGAGATGAAGCAGTAAAGAAACTACAGAGCATAACAGACCCAGCACAGTTACTGAGGGGCAGCTTCCATGTTCTGGGCCTAATGAAAATGGACATGGCGAACTACACCATCCAGAGCATTCGACCCTACCTGCAGGAATATTCCATCCATTGTGAAAGAGCTAAATTCCAGGAACTCCTTGACAAACAACCCAATCTCCTTGATTACACCAAGAAATGGCTAACCAAAGCAGCCACAGACCTCATTACACCATGTCTGAATGCTCCTGACATCCCCAGCTCCTCCAGCATGGCCTGTTCACCTCCAGACAAGGCAGCTAAGAATTCAGATCCTCCCAATCCCATAATGGTGCTATACCAGGGCTACCTGAATCTTCTCCTCTGGGATCCTGAAAATGAAGAATTCCCTGAGACTCTGCTGATGGACAGAATCCGGGTCCAGGAAATGGGGTCCCATTTGCGCCACTTGACTATATTGGCCTCAGTCTTACGAGTGACTAGAAGTTTCTCTGGTTCAATTTTATTCAACTCACCTGGATTTGTGTATAAACTGAAATGCATAACCAAGGCTGTGACTGAGGAATTTAACTCCAAGCCTGAAGAAGCTATGTTGAATGTGAGTGAACAGGTGTCTCAGGAAATTCACTGTGGCCTCAAGGACCTGGGCTTTACTGCCCTAAGCAGTGAAAACACAGTATGTCTTATAGGACAACTCCAGAGCATCACCAAGAAAAAAAACCGTGTTCATAGTATCATTGATCAGCGCCTCCTTTTGTTTCTCAATGCCGTTTGGTTCGTGGCATGCAGGAGTCTCTGCTACACTTCCCCAAAGGCCTTAATCACATCGAAGGAGAGTTGACAGAACTAGGCCGGAAGTTTGTCAAGCTGATGCATCATAATCAGCAGGCATTTGGCCCATACTATGCTGAGATCCTAAAAAATGCCGATACTCTAGTTCAAGCACAAGAAACAGAAGTGGAACCTATCTGATAGTGCTGGACTCCGGCCATGGCAACAGGGACCCAGGAGAGAGGGCTCAGCATGTTCCTGAGATGATAGCACCTGTGGCCAGCAGAGAAGCCAGCCATCTTCCTCACTACAGCCGGGATACAGGGCTGCAGGGGTCAGCATGTAAACACCAGCTGACCCAACCCCCTTCGTTAATAAACTTCTGAGTTGCAAGAAAAAAAAAAAAAAAAGGAGAAATTTCCCACATTGAGGAAGGGTGCTCGAAAGTGTGGTGTCGCCAGAAAATGTAATAATAAACACTCCAGGCCCTTCACATAAATTATCTATTTCATTCTTTACAACTACCTGGTGAGATGTCATTATAATTATTCTTTTCTAGGTAGTGTCACAGAGACGGAGGTGGAGCAGGACCTTTCCAAAGCCCTCAGCTGGTAAATTGAAAGATCTAGGATATAAGCTGAGGTTACCCATCTCCAAATGTCACACTTTCTATTAATATTTGATATCACTTTGCTTTTTAAGAAGGGCAGAGGTGATGCATTCTACCCTGGTATCCTTAGCCAGTAAACAGCAAGAGTAATTTAAAATACTAGTTTTTAAGCAGATAAAAATCAATATACAGTAAAAAATCAATGTACAGTAAGAGTTTCTTTCATAAAACCTGTTCTAGTTTAGTCTAATCAAGGTAAGTTAGCTTAGTTCTTTGCTATTGCTTTATCTAAAATGGTTTCAGACTTTGATGTTATTAATTGGAGCATGCTGAACTTTCGTGCATAGTTTTAGTGGTATTCTGGAGAAAGGAGTAAAAAATTATTACTGTTGGTTTTAAATTTTCAGATGATGAATTTTTGATGTGGAAAGAGGGTCTGCTGCACCTGCTGGCTCTTTGTGTGCAGAGATTACAATGTACACACTGTGGATTTGGAAACTGTTGCCCCTCATATTTCTTTGCACTGCTAGAAGCATTTTTAAAATACTTATAGGATCTTCTCATTACTTCCTTTTTCTGAGTACTCCGTAAAACCTAGAGAACTGTGGAACTGACCTCCATACATGACCCAGGATGCGTCAGAGCATCAGTTGCTTTGGCTGATGCTGTTTCAGTCTCAATGTTCTGAAAAAATTTAAATTTAAGGATTGATGTGTCCCTCATTCCTATTGGTTAGCCAGTGCTTTTGGATGGAGCTGGTACTATGTCAAAGGGCACCAGCTGTGAAGAAAAGAAGCTTTGGCTCAGACCCCTGTCCAGTCACTGGCTGGCAGCGAGACCCTGGAGGAAAACTGGGCCTCAGCAGCCTCAGGTTCCACATCTGGGGAAGGATAAGTGGTATTTGATTTGTCTCTTTCACAGAGATTGCTGTCAGCATCTTGATTGAGAAAATGCAAACAGGAGAATTATTACGAGGCCTTAAAGTTCAGTCACCATGTGTGGCGTTTAGAAGGAAACATTCTCTTGTTTATAGCGTCGTCTTCCACCCACTTTCTAATCGCTGCTTTTATGTGGGTATCATAACCCAGAGCTGGCCAAACCCCTAGCATTGGGCCTTGTAACCCAGTATGTAGGAAGCAACTGTTCCAATTTATGGTTAGTGTTTGAAGGAAAAACTTTGACCTTTTTTTTTTAGTTGGGGAGGTAGGATTTGACTTTGAACATTTCCTTCAGAGACAAGTCCAGATTGGTGCTCTCATGCTGTGAAGATGAGGACTACGTAGTTCTGGAAAGATGGTGCTAAGAGTAAAATTACTAACAATAACGGGAAAAAGTACTTTCTTTAATAGTAAGTAACACTTACACTTTACTATGTGCTGGGTACTCCCCTGAGGCTTTATCTAAGTTTTACAACTTCATCAGGTGGGAATTATCCCTGTTTACAGGTGAAGAAACTGAGGCTTATGGATGTTAAGCAGCTTGCCCAGGGTCACCGAGTAGGTGGTGGAGCCATGATACAGCCCAGGCAGTCTGCACAGAGAGCTTGTTCTCCTAACTTCTCTGCCAGCCTCCAGTAACACATGGGAAGGACCATCCGCCACGCCAGCCGAAAGCTCCAGGTTTCCCATGGCCGCTGTGGTGGCTGCTACTGGTTACACCTGCATATCCCACTTGCTGATGATCCAAGTTTTGATGCCAGATAAGATTCAGACTAAAAGTGGTACAGATCAGAGACATGCTCATGGAAGCAGCAGTCCTTGCACATTTGGTCTCTGACAATGCGGTTTGATCTCGCAGTTCCACACTGAGCCCTTGTTATACCAGTCTTTGCAAACATGTCTTTTTCCCCAATAATATTTAGTAACTTGGGAAAAGAATCTTCTAAGAATATGCCATTTCTGCGTCATTGTACACAGTTTTTCTGCTCTTTTGGAGATCAAGTAAAAAAAAGGGTTAGTAGAAAGCTGGGAAACAAAAAGGAATTTGAAGTAGACACACTTATGGCACAACCACTTAGCAGCGCCAGGACTCTGAACTCACTGACAGGAGAAAATGAGCTCACGGCAGGGAAGGACAGATGGGAACCTTGCAGGTGCCTCAGAGACATTGGCTTTAGGCCTGAGAAAGAAACATCGGCTTATTTGAACTCTTCCATGATGGACAGCAGGAGGGCCTTTATTTAAAGAAAGAAAAAACCTCTACAAGGAAGGGGAATCATAGCAATAAACAGGAAAACCTTACGCTGTAAAAATTCCCCTAGCATTCTCATGGGAGAGGGCTTTGCAGCTCAGAGGAAAGAAAACCCTTCTCGTGGAGTTTTCTCGTTCACTTCCGTAGGTTTGCATCACTTCTGGTTTAATCACCTAACTATTGAACTGTGATTTTCCTCTGGGGAATAACTATACGTTTGACTTTCTTTACTTTTGCCTCACACATACCTGTTTTTTTTTTTTTTCTTAAGAAACTAAAAACAAATACTTTATATTATTTTCCGTTAGCATTGAAGAAAAGAGTTTGAATAGTGTTCAACTATCTGTGGAACACTTTATCAGATGACTGTTACTAAGAATGAGCATTTTATACATTGAGAATATTTAGAAGACAATCAAGTGTCTGTCTGAGCTCTTCTCCTGGCCAGGGTTATCAGCTGGACCCATCCCTCTATTTTTTCTTATCTTCACCAAAATAATTAGAAGAAGTTCATGCAAGCTCTCTTCTTTTTCCATTTGCATTCTCTCTGCAGGTCCTGACATAAACAGCTCCCACTCCAGAGAGACTTCCTATACGGGGCCCATTGCTAAATCTTTCCCCTTTGGTTTCGTACTCATGTGTCACCACGTAGTGTGCACAACATCGACAATGCTCTGCCTCCCAAAAGTTGCCTCTTGCCTCTTGCTTTCCCATTTCTCCTAACTCATCACTTCTTCTTTATTACTGGAGGAGTGTCTCTGGGAAATGTAGTTGTTTTCCTTTATATGTGAGTTTATTCACGGAAGAGTGGGAGGCTGGGAACCAAACAATGTCTTGGTGCTTTCTTGGACCCTTCAGAGTCTCGGAGACATTCCATAGGATTCATGGAAGCTTCCCAAGACCCACTGCCCTGTGGAGCCTACGAATTAACCTTTACTTCTTACAGAGTATTCAAGATAATGAAATATTGGATATCCAAGCAAAAAGATCAAGTTACCTAAAAGGGGTAAAATGTCAAAAAGTGGCTTCAGAATTCTACCAGAGACTTTCAAACTTGGGGTCAATGAACCCTCTCCCTTCCCCTCACCTTTACCATTCACAAAAGTCTTGAGATGAGTTGAACATTCACAGGCCATAACACTGGGGAAATGGGCCACAAAAAAGAAGGAATAGGAGACACAAGCCAAGATCTGCGGTACACATGTCTCCCACCAGGAGTGTACTTTTCTTTTCCTCTCTCTTTCCTGTGTTCCCTGTCTCATTTAATATTCCCTCTGGCTGTGTCTCATTCTCACCTGTGTTCTTTTTGTTCTCTCTGCTTCTTTCCACCTCGGTACTTTTATGGCTCATTTTCATGCTAGTCTCACTGAGGAAAGAGTGGAAATTACTTATTTGCAAGCATCTTCTGCTTACAGAATGCGTTATTCTTAAAGGTGGGGGGTAAATGATCAGCGTTGCATTTTCGAAGCCTCTCAGGTGCACCTTGTCATAATCATCCCCACTCTTCTTTTTAAGATAAGTATTTTTCTACTGCTTTCTTGGTTAAAGGTAAGCATTTTTATATTCTGTTAATTTAATGTTAATGTAGCATAACAAATCCTTCAGTTAGAAGAAATTATCCTTTTGCATTCACTTTTGCTTTTAACAAGCCCAGTGGGCTGCTTATTAGGTTAAGCTAGTTTGGAAAGAAGACAAATGACTTGAATTTGTTTTGGTAATTAACCAGACAGCTGGTGGACATAAGCAGTGGCTTCGGTTTCCTTTGTAGAAGGTGAGTGATGGTGAGCAGTTCAAGGCCTGTAGTCCTCATAGGTGTTTATATCAGCAAGAAGACAGAATTTTGAGAGCACCAGGACACGATGAAACCGTCCATGTAGAATCCATCCAATCAGAGGATGCCGGATCATTGAGGGTGCTGCATCCCATTAGAAGAAATTGCTGGTTGCCTCTGAGCCATTCTACTTTGCTGTTTGCTGAAATGTGGAGGTGAAATATTGACAGATTGTTTTTCTTTTTATTGTTTATCCACCACAATTCCTTGTGCTTTGAACTTTAAAAAAAATGTAATGACAGTTATGACTTGTGAGAACTCATACCAACTTAGCCCTGAGGAAGTACGTTTTCCTTTCTCCCTCTAATGCCTTTTAGTGGGGGGAATATCTCATGCATGTTAAAAGTTGACATTTGGTGGGAGAATTAGTCAGCATGTTCCAGATTGATTTTCAGTCTCCACTGACTGTAGAGCAGGCGTCCTTGAACTTTTTAAACAGGGGGCCAGTTCACTGTCCCTTAGACAGTTGGAGGGCTGGACTATAGTTTAAAAAAAAAACTATGAACAAATTCCTATACACACTGCACATATCTTATTTTGAAGTAAAAAAACAAAACGAGAACAAATACAATCACACCGCTTCATGTGGCCCGCGGGCCGCAGTTTGAGGACCTCTGCCGTAGAGTGAGCATGGCCTCTGCATCACACACTTTCACATTGGTGTTCAGATGACTGAGGTCTGTACTCTGGGAAGAGCAGCCTGAACAAATTGGAAGAAGGGGCTTTTTTTCAGGGGCATCTTTCAAGTCTCTGATTTGGCTAAATTACCTTGCAAGTAACACTTAGCTTCACAGAACTCATATAATGAAAATGTCTTTCCTGAGATTTCCCACTACCCTAAAAATTCTTCCTGAGTACATGAATGTGACAGGTGGAAGAGGTGACACTATCTATGTTGCCCCTGAGCTTCTTGTAATGTTTGAATGTAATGGAATTCCAGAGAATATTTACATATTTTCTTTGATTTAAAAGCTGTGATCTGGTCCCTGAATTCTTATCATTCTCTGAAAACACACTGATGGAACGTGGAACGCCTACAGTGGCACATGCCTTACACTGGGCAGCCGGGCTCAGTGTCGCTCCATGAAGATTCATTTTCTCATGGTAAGTTTTCTGTAATATGATTTCATATCCCAAAGAACGCCCGGGGAAACAAAATGAGGTAATGGAGTTGTATAATAGGGGGGAGGGAGGTTGGTTAAAGAGGCTTGCAGATTTGGTTTCCTCAGGCTAACATTGTCATCAAGAGGCGACACTGAAGTGAAGGTCTGCAGGAATCTTCGACTGACTGGGGTAAAAATAATGGAACCAGGTTGAGAATAACAATATGTACTATCCAGGAATTAGCCTGATGCAGTGAACAGGTGGGCAATGGATTTCCCAGTCACCAGGATTGCAGCAGGACCAAGGTGAGCTGAGCAGAGGGAGGTGCTATTGATTGTGCGTCTTCCTTCCTTCCTTCATTTTATTTAATCTGCACAAGAGGCTGATGAGATATGGGATACCCTTCTTGGTTTCCTCATCTGTCCTCTAAGATAAGGCATATAAAATATCCAGCAATTCCTGGCACACAGTAAGAACTCGGTGTTGGAAATAGATTATTATGTGAGAGGCAGGTAGTAGAGAGAAAGTCGTATTGGGATAGATAAAAACCTAGGGAGAGAATTCTGCTTGACTCTCTTGACTTCTGCCTCACTTCCTGGGACCATTCCTTTTTCTGTGAAAATGGGTGAAAATTGGCAAAAATTGAAAGGGCTTTCCTCTCATTTATCAGCTCCTTTTCACCCCATGTCTCAAGGTCCTGGTACAGCCCTCTGGCTTCCCAGAACATGTCAGGATCCAGCCACGTCCCTCTGTCTTCAACTGTTCTCAGTTCCTATCTTTCAGGCTACTGCCCCTAATTCCCCAAATATTCTTGCCTCTGTTCCATTCTCTCAATTGTCAATATTTGTGTCTTTGCTAATTTGAGGTATAGATTAATAAAGTATTTTATTAGTGGGTGCTATTGTGTGTTCTCTTCCATACATGTATATTTAATTAGAAGAATTTTGGAGATTAAACCTTAGATGAAAAAAGTGACTTCATGAATATGTATTTTAGTTTTGATGGTGTTAGAGACAAGTTGGGTGACAGTAGCATTTTCCATGTTCTCAGATCCCACTCCATTAAATATCCAGTATTCTGGGACCCTCCTAATACCACTGACTAGGTGAGAAGTCAAGTGCACTCAAAGACAGTCTGGTTAATTTCTACTCTGGTCAACTTCAATGTTCAGGAGGGGGAAACTAGAAAAATCTTAGTCTTTGGCATTTACTCATTCATTTATTTCTTTATAATTTGAAAACTCTTCGTTTTTCATAGATTGTATTATATGACTCCAGTTAATAGTTTTATCCTAGAAGAAACAGGATCAGCCAACTGTCACTGCTTCTAGGGGAATGAATTTATAAAATATTGTATTTTGGTGAACCTTTATAACTAGATGAATTATTTTTCATTCCCAAAAGGCTCTCTTTGTTAAACGGCCGCTGGACACGTCCATAACGCCAATACTTTTTTTGATTTAGTCTTTTTGGATGAGTGCTTTCCCTGTGGCTCAGAACTTTGCATCTTTCTCCCTGTGTTCAACTACAGGAGAAACTGTGAACAAGTTTCTCCAGGGCTTTAGTTTTGCATCAGAGAACTAATGTCATATTCCTAGCTGGGGTTTGAGGAGGGGGCATAAAGGAATTGAAAACATGTTCACCATTAAACATTTTCTCATTTATGGGGCTTTATGTTTCAAAGTTTTCCAGCATCCTTACCAACTTACTTTGTGAAGAGAACTATTGGTCTGGTCTGAAATAAGGCTGTTTATTGTTTAGCCAATAAGCTGTTTATTGGCTCACTCGGGAAAATAGAAAGAGATTTCACTCCTTTCTACATCTCTTGTCCCTGCCCACTGTACAGCTGTTTAGAAAAGTTATCTCCTGATCAACTCTCTCCGTAATTAAAACTGAGATTATCACTTGTGTTTTCATCTACAAAATGTGTGACTAAAATTACCTCCTTGCAGTCATTAGAAGATTTTGACTCACTCAATTAGGAATTTATAAATAAGGTGTCACATTTTGCCAAAATATACTTCCCATGGAAGTGAAAGTAGCTCTTTGCATTAGACTTGATAGAAAGCTACTGGGTAAGGAAATTCTTTAAGACTAAGTTTATGAATTCTAGGTTTCTTACCTCATGGAGGAGCAAGCACTCCAGGAATGTTGCTGGGAAATGCATTCGTCTATTCTGAGATTTTCTGAGAGTTTGTATACAAATAAGGTATAATAGAATCCTGTTTCCCCTAGATTCGGAGGAGTTACTAGCAGCTTCTAGAAAGAAAATCACTTTAATAACAGTAGATTACAGGGGAATTTTCCTGAGGGATGAAATGAAATATATAAAATAAGGAGGATACTTATGAGTTCTTGGAAATATTTTGCATAGTTTTATGAGTTTTCCTCTCCCTACACTGACAGCGAAGTCTATTCTTAGATAATTTAGAAGTTAAAATTTTATATTGTTCCTTTAAGGGAGAACTAGCTCAACTTTTCTATTCTGGCAATGCCTCTGTAGTTGGGTAGAATTGCACAGCTACCCCCACGGCCATAGCATGTGGTCGGGCTTGAGGATGAAATACGCTGGGGAACACCGAGAGCTGCCCTCAACTTTCTCAGTCTGCTAGTGACCAGAACTTAGAGAAATATTTTTAAGATCTTTCAAAAGAAACCAATCAAAATTTTGTATTTTGATGTTACAATCAGAACAAGTGAAAAATTTTGTTATGGAGTTGAGTCTTTTCTATATAATAAGTAATCCGGACACAAGCACATTTTGTTTAGTGACAAATACATTCTCAGCTTTAATGAGATGGTTGCACTGACCTAAATGCAATTTAAATTGCCATCTCCCTTGCACACACATGCATTTAACTCCCAGTGACTTGGGTGAAATGTAGGTCCCCAGGAGAACTGCTGGAGGGCATTTGTAAGAGGCCCATCACAGGAGCATTCACAGACTGCCTGCTTGGGTGGACATTACGGATGTTGTTGAGTGATATCCAGGGAAGGGACACTAACCTCCTAGCCCTCCCAGAAGTTTCTGCTCCAGGAGGATGACTGACACACACACCACCCTTCTCACCTGGACTGCACGGGAATCTCTTTTCCCAGGAAATCATCAGCCTGATTTATTTTACCTTCACAGCATGCTGAGTTATCTCTTAGGGCAATTCCCAGATCTAGCTTAGAGTTTTATATGGCAAAAAGTCCACAAATGTATGAACAGCTAAAATAGTCTTATACAGGGTGACCATAAAGTTTGTGTGCAGTTTAAAGTACACATGAAGTTTATGGCCACCCTGTACTTAAAAGGTGTATTATAATTGTAATATCTTAGTAATAGTTGGAATTAGCCCATTACCTCTCCAGAGGTACCTGCTATGATGCTATGAGTCTGAAACTCTGCTAAGCCTTTCACATATATAATACTGCTCAATAGGTATGACCCTGAGAAAGTATTTCCTTTTCACAGAAAGGGAGTTAAGACATTCAGAGCCGTTAACGTGCCCACCTAAGATTACATGGCAGGTAAGGCCATCACAGCCATATTTTCCTGGTGGCAAATTCCCTGCTCTAACTTAGTGTGTTCCAGTGTCCATCACATCAGGGTTCCAGCCACCATAGAAAGAGCACCTCGCCTCAACTACTTCCCTAGAGGGTGAGACCTGAGAGATTTGCTATGATCTGGGAAATGCCATTAGAGTTGTTTCTTATACTGAATTTATTTCTCTACTTTAGTAATTATGCACATGTGCAAGATTGATGCCATTGTCAGGATTGGAGAAGGCACCCAGGGCTCCCGAATCTCTTATGCCCTCAGGCTACTTCTCTTGTGGCACATCTTCCTTCTCTCCAAAAACGTTATCCGTTCTTCTTCATCCAGCAGAACTGCTGCATTTACAGTATATATGTTTCAACAAGGCACTAGGACGGAGCTGTTGGAGTGACCCTGTTCTAAGTTGTAACTACCTTGTATCTTTTACCTTGCCAAGAATACTTTTTTTTTTTTTGAGTTACACTGGCTTTTATTATTTATTTTTTTGAAACAGAGACTCTGTCACCTTAGCTAGAGTGTAGTAGCATCATCATAGCTCACTGTGAGTTCCAAATTCCTGGACTCAAATGATCCTCATGCTTCAGCCTTATCCTCCTGAGTAGCTGAGGCTATGGAAGCCCACCACCAAACACAGGTAAGTTTTTCTATTTTTTTTTTTTTTTTGAGACAGTCTCACTATGTTGCCATGGGTAGAGTGCTGTGGTGTCACAGCTCACAGCAACGTCCAATTCTTGGGCTTAAGCGATTCTCTTTCCTCAGCCTCCCAAGTAGCTGGGACTACAGGCACCGCCACAATGCCCAGCTATTTTTTGGTTACAGTTGTCATTGTTTTTTTTTTTTTGAGACAGAGCCTCAAGCCGTCACCCTGGGTAGAGTGCTGTGACATCACAGCTCACAGCAACCTCCAACTCCTGGTCTCAAGTGATTCTCTTGCCTCAGCCTCCTAAGTAGCTGGGACTACAGGCACCCGCCACAACGCCTGGCCATTTGTTTTTAGTTGTAGCCATCACTGTTGTTTGGCGGGCCCAGGCTGGATTCGAACCTGCCAGCTCCGGTGTATGTGGCTGGCGCCTTAGCCACTTGAGCCACAGGCACCAAGCCAGTTGTCATTGTTTTTTAGCTGGCCCGAGCTGGGTTTGAATCTACCAACCTCAGTGTTATGTGGCTGGCACCATAACCACTGTTCTACGAGTGCTGGCCAGTTTTTCTGTATTTTGTAGAGACAGGATCTCACTCTTTCTCAGGCTGGTCTTGAGTTCCTGACTTCAAAAAGTCCTCCTGCCTCAGCCTCCCAGAGTGCCGGGACTACAGGTGTGAGCCACTGTGCCTAGTTTTAGATACCATCAGTTTTTAGGCTCGATTGACTGATGCAGATCTTGATGCTTCCACTTAAAATTCCTTTACCTTTTCTGTACATTGGTTTCCTCAGCAGTGAAACGGGAGGATAATGACAGGGCTTTTGCGAGAATCAAATGAGACCATGTATAAAGGTGTTTATAAGAGTGCCCAGCACAGAGTGAACACTTCACAGACTTAAAACTATTATTTCAGAAAGGAAACATGCACATATCAGCTCATTTTCTATACTTTGCCATGATCTGTTATTCCAGGTAATTATTATTTTTTAAAAAAAGAATTGGAAAATGTTGACATCATTTAGGATGATTTGACTCTAATAGAGCACTTTTCAAAATCTGACATTCTATATTTTTCTGGAACTAAAATATCCTTGCTTGTAAGATATAGCTCACATTTAAGAATATTAAAATGGGCAGGGCACCATGCCCTCATACCTGTAATCCTAGTACTGTGAGAGGCTGAAGTGGGAGAATCCCTTGAGCTCAGAGATTGAGACCAGCCTGAGCAAGACTGAGACCTCTGGCCGGGCGTGGTGGCTCACACCTGTAGTTCCAGCGCTGTGGGAGGCTGAGGCGGGTGGATTGCCTGAGCTCAGAGGTTCGAGACCAGTATGAACAGCAATGAGCCAGAATAAGACCCCGTCTCTACTAACATCAAAAACATCGCCAGAGGAAGAAAAAATGAACAACAAAAAGGAGTACTTCAAACGAAGAAGAATGAACAAGGAAGTTGAAATTAAAAAAAAAAAAAAACACTGAGACCCCCTACTCTACTAAAAAGTAGAAAAATTAGCTGGGCCTGTGGTGGATGCTTGTAGTTCCAGCTACTCAGGAAGCTAACGCAGGAGGATCACTTGAACCAGGAATTTGAGGTAGCCATGAGCTTGGCCAACACCATAGTACTATAGCCCAGGTAACAGATAAGACTCTGTTAAAAAAAAAAAAAAGAATATTAAAATGTACAAACATGTCTCTGCATCAAAACAAGAGGTCCTAGGGTTGGGGTTTTCAGGATTGGTGATTTCTGCAGCTCAACAGCATCGTGAAGGACTCATGCTCTGTCTTCTTCCCATTCTGGCAGGCCGTTGGTTTCTGCTTAGAAAGAAGCCTCATGGATGCTGGACAGCTATAGCAGGCACAAGTGTCACATCTTCAAAGTGTCCCCAAACCAGAAGAGGCTGTTTTTAAAAGCAAGAAAACATTCCTAAACTTGTGTCACCAAGAATACTTTTTTATTAAACAAAATTAATTTCTACATGTTGTAATTTCAGACAACATGAGGATAAAAATTTGGGGCTAGCTACTAAAAATTCTGCATGTATGGATTCTGGGGACAGACAGGGAAAGAAGCCTTAATAGCCCTGGGTGGCTGCATCTAGCTGTGACCTGGGCAGGAGGTGACACTCACAGATGGAGAACTGATGAGGTTAGACAGCTCCATCCATGGGCCTTGACACTTTCTGCCCATCTAATTTTCTCACCAACAGTTAACCCCTGAATACTTTGTGAGACTTTGTGTGTGAAAGTATTAATGATGTGTGGCTATTAAAGTCACCTACTTACAAGTCATTTCCAATTGCATATCAGCACAAAATCAATTACACCCATTTTAAAGAGCTGGTTTAATTTATCTGCCTAGAAGTCTTTTTTTGATGGTACCTCCACATCCTTTTCCTGGATGCTCGGGCTTTATGTCTTGTAGTGCCCCTAAAATGCCCCAAATTCTGCTTGGAATCTGGACTCATTAGAGGAATAAGTTCTGCAAGAACAGGATTCAGTCATGCTTAGCTACTGAGAAATCATGGAAGCATCTTGGTAGAGTTGTAAGAACAGGGGCTTTGATGACAGGTTGGATTTAATCCCAATTTTGAATTTACTAGGCAAATGTGTTCATATGATCCTGAACACATTTCATAACCTTGGATTCCTCTCCCACAAAGGAGAGAAAATAACACATCACTGCCGGGAATCTGTGAGTGCTTCCATGGCACAACACATGTCAGTGTGGACCCAGGGCTGCGGGGCTGCTCAGAACTAGCTTGGTATCCACAGGAACTGCTTACATATCCATCCATCCATCCATTCATTTAAAAAATGTGTGAGTACTGAGAACCACGTGGAGGGCTTAACTGAGGAAGGTCCTTGACAGGCTTCAGGGTGAATTTTTTAGTATTGTTTCTTATTAACTGACATTTTCTTTGTTGTTGTTTCTTCTCTATTGAAACTCAAATCTTAATTTATTTAAAATGATGAAAGTGGGGGGGTACCAATTAGGTTACGTGGACCATTTTTGTGATGCTTGAGTCACAGCTACAGGTCTGCCCATGATGAGTGTTCGTTTGACCTAATAGGTAGGCTTCTGCCCCTCCCTTCTCGTTATCTCCACATTACTTCCCTCCCTGCACTTGTGCATTGAAACTTAATTGAAAGTAACGTGTGGTGTTTGTTTTTCTATTTGTGAGATGACATTTTGTTTGTGCTTATGCTTATTTGGTAAATAACCTTGAACTTGAATGTTCTGTATCCAAGTTTCTCTCTCCTGTGGATGAGAGATCCTGGCTTTGGGCTTATTAATGAGATAATAACAAATAAAGAAAGCCTTTCCTTAAAAGAGGAAGAAACGTCATTTTGCATGTGTTCTCTTTTGGACCTGAAACTTTAGGGTAGAATTTAGTGTATTAAAGCACTTACGACATGTAATCATTCTTTTTAGTTTTATGGATGTATTTGGGGATGAGTCAGGACACTTTGGCACTGGAGAGCCCAAGTCATGATTTCCTGCTCTGTCTCCCACAATCTTGGGTTGATTTCTAATCTTGCAAAGCCATTTTTTTTTCCAATGGAATAAACCGAGGTTCAGGGGTGTTAAGTGGCTATAGTGTGTAACTATGAAGTCAGCCAAAATCAGATGTGCAGTGACAATTAAACTCAGAGTCAGGAAATTCTCCTTATGCTTTAAGCATAAGTAAGTCAGAAGTATTTTGAAAATTACTTCCAGGATGCTTGCATATCTGTAAGATCAGAAATAAGTAACTATAAAATTTCTTAATGTGCTTCAGTGAAAAACATTCTTCATTCTCCATCCTGCACCACCCCCGGAAAAACATACAACCCAGACCTGTGGATGAAGAAATCATTTACATTAAAAAAGTAACTGCTGACAGCGTACCATTCAGGCTGGTTACACAGCTGGATAACACAATCGGTAGTTGAAAGGACCAGTGAGATTAAGAGAAAGAAAACAGGCCGCCATCATTACTGGGGAACAAAGGTGTGTCACTGTCCTGGGGGCTGCCTGACGCGGTAGGAGGCGCCTACATCCCTTTGGCTCCAGTTACAACAATTAATCGAAGTTCATCTATTTTTTTTTTTTTCAGATTAATATGAGGGTACAAATGATGAGGTCACATTATTTTCATTTCTTAGGTAAACTTCAAGTTGTAGTTGAGCCCTTCACCCAGGGGATGTGCTGTCCATCCTTACATTGCGCACCTTAGCTGAGAGCTCAGCAATCCCCCTCTCTCCGCCCCTCTACTCCCTCCTCCTCCTCCTCTCCTCTGCCCTTTATCTCCTCAACTGTGTTCTCTTGTGTAGGCATGCAGTTGCTTCCTTACTGGTGTCATATTATTTCTGAGGATCTTGGATATTTGCTTTTCCATTCTTTTGAAAAATGTGCTTTGACTCTATCCAGGTACCGAGTTCATCTTTGAAACAAGAAGCTGTAACGAAGTGTGACAAATTTGCCTTGTAGAGCTATCAGGCTGCAGGCCAAGGGTTATTGAGAGTCTACTTTTTCCTGACTAGTACTAAGTCTTGGTGATACAAAAATAATTGGACACAAATCCTGTCCTAGCAGGCTTCACAGAGATGGGTTGGAAAGGAAGTTCAGGTAGGCGAGCACTGGCTGTGGCGAGTCTTGGATGTGAGTTATGGGGAGCAGGGCAGACTCTGCTCTTAGGACAGAGAAGCTCTCATAGGGACCGTGTTGTTTCAGTTAAATCTATATGCTGAGTTGGAATTGTCCAAGGGTGAAAGTGGGGAAGGACATCCCAGTCCGAGGGAAGAGCTTGCCCAGAGACGCAAGAGGTGCATAGGAAGCGGCAGGTAGCTGAGTGTGGAGGACCCAGGAGTACTTGGGGGAGGACAGGGTGAGATGGGGCAGCAGGCCTGGGGATTTAGGCAAATTACCGTACACCCTGTGGTTTATAAACAATAGACATTCATGTCTTACAGTTCAGGAAGTTTGCAGTTTTAGATCACGGTGCTGGCATGGTCAGGGTTTTGTTGAGGCTCTTCGGCCTGCAGACCACCAGGTTTTTTTTTTGTATCCTCACATGAAGGAAACAGGACAAGGGCACTGTCCGGGGCCTCTTCATTAATCCCATTCATGGATTTTTTTTTTTTTTTTCATTAATCCCATTCACGGATTTTTGTGTTTTTTTTTTTTTGTATCCTCACATGAAGGAAAGAGGATAAGGGCACTGTCCAGGGCCTCTTCATTAATCCCATTCACGGCCTCATCACTTTCCTGAGCGCTCACTTCCTAACACCCTCACATTGGGGGTTAGAACTTCCATATATAAATTGGGGGAGATAAACATTCAGATCATTGCAGACACTTAACCACCATTTCAAATGGAGCTGAGCCTTTTCCTTTCTAAAATACAGAATATTCATTAAAAAAAAAAAAGGCCTCATGATTTCAGACCTGTTTCCTAAATAAAACAATTTAAAAGTACAAATATTACACTAATTGTGGTTAGTTGGAAGAGATTCTTTCCTGTCTGGTTTAATTTTAATTGAACTTAATTATAATTTATTGTGCAATTGCAAAGAATTTTGAAAATTGTTTGATTAGCAAGGCAAAAGAAAGATATAGTTTCTGTTGCCCTGTATTTGATCATCTTAGAGGAGCAGGCAAATGGAAACTCCAGTCTAAGGAAGGGCCTGAGAAGTCTATTTTATAAACTAGTGGATCACAGACCAGGAGGCAGAATGACCTTACGTATGGTCGGGGTGAGGTGTGGTGACACTGCTTGTGAAGGACATTGGGTGGGCGTTAAGTCTTGAAGCAGAGACAGATGAGTGGTGGGACAGGAGAAAACTCATCTAGGCTGGAGAACCTCACGAGCAAGGCAAGCATGAATGTGGGAGGAAGCGGGGCAGATACAGCCACGTGAAGTGCTGTGGGGGCTGAACCATAGGCGGCATGGTGTGGGAGATGAATGGAGACATCTTGAAGAGCCATATATTCTCATAGAGTTCATTCATCTCACTCATTCATTGTTCCACAAACACTAAGCTCCCAGGTTGTGTAGGGCATTTCAAATTTAGATGCAAAGAAGACATGGCCCCTGTCCTCAAGAAGCAGTAAAAATGGGAAGACAGGAAGGGTACAGTCCCTCTCGCTTCTCCCAAGTCATCCAGCGTCCTGTCCCAAGCCCTGCTGTCCTCATCTTGTCTGTCGTAACGTGAGTAGACGTTCCTTCCAACATAGTCTACTCTTTCCGTTCCTCTGCTTCCTCATAACTCTGTTCCTCCAATTGCTCAGATCAAAAACCTCGGTTTGATCCTTTCCTTCTGTATCTTACGTAGCACATCCAAATCTTCAGAAAATTCTAAAGTTTTATTTATATCAATATACCCTGAATCCAGAATTTTCTCCCTCTCTGGATCAACCTCCCTAATGTAATCACCGTGGTCACCTGATTGGAGGGGTGGTGTCTGGGGTCTCGCCTTCCACTTGCCTCTTCCAGTCTTTTTTAAAATTTCATAATCAAAGGGATTCTTCTAAAATACGAAGTCAAGCGATCTTACTCCCCTTTCACTGTCTTCTCAAGGCTTCAAAATCACAGGTAGAATAAGACACAAAGTCCTTTCTACGGTATGTAAAGCCCTGAATAGATGGCTTCTGCCTCCAATTTCTACCTCTATCTCCCACTACCCTCCCACTGCCCTCCGCCTTGCTCACTGGGCTGCAGGTACTAGTTCTCACATAAGAATGTTTGAACGTTCCCTTCTGGAATTGTTTTCCTACATGCATGGCTTGTCCTTGTATTTCTTTGGATGTTTTTCGTTCTGCCAAAACATTACATTCTCAAAGCCTTTCCAAAATGGTAGCCATCATGCCTCTCTGTTCCCTTGCATCATTTATTTTTCCCCAGAGCATTTGTGATAGCTACATGATATTATATTATGTGTCTACTTTTTGATTTGTTTGTCTCCTTCAAGAGAATTGGGCTCCTTGCAGATGGGACCCTTGGTCACCTTGCTCACTGCATTATACTGGGTCTCCAGAATGTCATCTAATTGTACAGGACTGAGGAGATGAAGGCAGTTAGTAAGTGAAGGAAACTTTCTGCAGGTTTAGTACTACAGGAAGAAAACAATTGGGATGCATTTCAAGGAGGAAGTAGGGCTGAGGAAGGTTTTTTTTTTTTAAATTAGGAGAGATTTGAGAATGTAGATTGGAGAGGTGAGGGATGGACCGTCCCACAGAGTGTGTGATTCGGCTGCCTGAGCCTGGTGGGGATGAGGTGGAGAAAGAGAGGGGTTAGTTCAGGACGGACTTCTGACATGGCTGCCTTTGTACATTGGGGGCCACAAGTGGCTTAAGGTCTTGCTGAGACTCTGATACTTTCAGCCCTTGGGATGGCTGACTGGAGCCTGGGTGACCCATCGTCAGCCTCCCCTGTTCAGCCCAGGGAGCCGCACAAACATCATTTTCTACATGCACCATGATGTGAAAGAACCTGGGAAGCTCTGAAGTAGAGAAAGAGTAACAACATTTTATTCGGATCTTAAAGGGTGAAAGCATGGATGATGATCTAAGAAATGTGGGGAGGAATCAAAATACTCTCTCAGACCCTTGGTGGAAATAAGGACTTAATAGTCTGGCCTTGTTCCTGGGTCCTCATCTTTCCCTCCTTCCCTGTTCTCCCCTCCCCCTTCGTAGACTGTGGATTGAACCTTTGCTGTTTGTCACTCCCTCACTAGTAAGCAGAGGCTTGGGTTGTAGCTTAGTCCCCCCCGTCCCCCCTCCGAGCCCAAGGACTTTTGGGACCCCCCCCCCACCGGGCTGGGTTTGTGTGCACACACTCATGGTTCTCCATCTGAACATCTCTTGTAGTTTCTCCCATATTGGGGACAAGATCAGCTAATGTACCTGACTCTGCCACTTGTCCACAGCATCTCACAGGGCCAGTGCTTGAATCCTGGCTCAGAGAACGTGCTCATTAAGTAGTTGTTAAATGAAACTATACCACGGAGAATAAGACGTTCTTTGCCATCAAGTAGCCCACTGGCTATTTGGAGAGATGGATGTATAAATTAATAATTATGTCACACTGTGTTAAGAGCTGTAACAGTCACATAAAAAAATTCAGCTGGAGTCCAGGGACAGGTGCAGTCAACACTGACAGAGTGGTTGTTGTGCTTTTACCCTGGTGAGTTAGAGCAGAATTTATGATCTACGAAAGGAAGATTACCTACTACAGGGACACTGGATTGTTTGGAAAGTTGTAAAGCTTTTAGACACCCTCAGGTGGGAAGTCGCTGTGTAAGGTGAAATATCAACCTCAGAGCTGTGGTTGGCAAGCCTTGTTTTACGTGCGTAAGGCACATTACCAAGTCTGTTGACATCTACAAAGTTTCCTTCTTGTGAACAAAAGGAGTGTTACAAAGATTTAGTGATCCTTTCATATTATTTTGTAAAGGGTATTTTTCTACCTGGTAAAGGTCAGCAGGATTAAGTAAGACAACTGATGGGTCTAATAACAATTAAGATGGACAAGCTCTTTACCCCTCTGTGGTTCAATAACAATTAAAATGGACAAGCTCTTTACCTCCCTGTGGTTAGAGATGTTCATTAATTATAGTGTATTCTCTTTGTTGAAACTACAGTAATTGTTACTGAGTGCTTCATAATAATTTGAAGTGATCTGTCTTTATCCCAGGAATGTGGATTTATCTGAGCTGACACAGTTGATGGTGGAAAGTACTCAATGAGTCACAAGCTTGCGACATTTAATGTGAAGGGTTGTTTTGAGAATGGGTAAGACTACATACAATATGTGCCTAATAAGTGTTTGTCTTTTCCTGTAGCTAAGAATTTATGCTCAGAATTTTTCTGTATAAGTATTTCAGGCTTCGTTTGGATTTTACACTCAAGAATCTTTTGTCTTTTTGCTCAATATTGCATGTTTCTGTAATGATAATACCGTAAGACCTAATATTGATGGAGTACAGTTCATGTCCAACATTACATCAAATGACCTCAACAATCATCTTGTTTCTTATTTATTTAGGTCTGTTTTACAGATGAAGAAAATGAGCTGCAGAGAGGCTAAGCAATTTGTCCAATGTAAAACTAGTAAAGTAGCTTAGCATTCAGACTGCCAGATTTTGACTTCAGGGCTGTTGCCCTAATGGCGGCCTCTTAATTCAATATTCACTTTTTGTCTCTTTGGTTGTTTTCAAAGATACCCTTGCATTGTGTACAGTAGGTGAGATCCCACCAAATACCCTCCCTCCATTTGCCCTTCCCCCGACTCCCCAAATACCATCGTCTTTATGGCTTGAAGCCACATCCAAAGAGCAAGAGCAGAAAGGAAAGGAGATCATACAGCATAGGCTGCAGGGTCAGAGAGGACACAGGAATCTCAGTTAGACGAGGGGTCATGATGGCAACTTTAACCTCAAAGGCTCTCTCATGGTGAAGTGACGGGGCTGGGAGTTGGCCACATGTCCTGGGTATTTAGCTTCTGGCAGCTGACTGAGCACTGAGAATCATTGTTTTCTTACCAAATTAAACCACTGAATTTGGGCATGACTGTGTTCCATGAAGCGGTAGAAAGTCCATTTTGGTTCATCTGTACCTCAGGGTGATTCTGGGGTCTGGATATAGAGGACTGTTCTCTGCCTACCTGGGCATTGGATGAAGACCTGGAGTCCTGGAAAGAACTATGGAGAATCCTCAAAGAACTTAAAATAGACCTTCCATTTGATTCTGCAAGCCCATACCCAGAAGAAAAATATTATTTTACCATAAGGACATTTGCACTAGAATGTTTATTGCAGCACAATTTACAATTACAAAGATGTGGAATCAACTCAAGTGCCCATCAACACATGAATAGATTAATAAACTGTGGTATAGGTATACCATGGAATACTATTCAGGCATAAGAAATATGGAGACTTTACAACTTTGTATTAACCTTGATAGAGTTGGAGAACAGTCTCTTCAGTAAAGTATCATAAGAAGGGAAAAGCAAGTATCCAATGTACTTAATGAACCCAGTAGACAAACAAATATAAACCACACAAGAGGAAAACACAATTAAATTCAAGCTGGGGGGAGAGGGGAGAAGAGTGAGGATTCTCTCACCTAATGGGCACAATGTAAGTGTATAGGCACCCCTCCTTGGTGAGGGGCACAACTACCATAGAGATCTTACCTAACAAATGCAAACACTGTAACCTAATTGTTTGTATCCTCATATTAATTTGAAATAAAAAAGACTTGGAGCCCAACAACTGTTCTGGGCAAATTAGATTGTGCATAGTGAGATGTTTTATCCAAATGCCATTTTCTTTCTTTCTTTAAAAAAAAAAATTCAAATTAATGTGAGGGTACAATATTTAGGTTACATTGTTCTCACTTCTAGGATAAAGTTCCCACGTTTGCTGTTTTTTTTCTTTCTTTTTTGAGACAGAGTCTCACTATGTTGCCCTCAGTAGAGTGCTGTGGCATCATAGCTCACAGCAATCTCAAACTCTGGGCTTAAGCCATTCTCTTGCCTCAGCCTCTTGAGTAGCTGGGACTACAGGCACTCGCTACAATGACAAGCTATTTCTTGGTTACAGTTGTCGTTGTTTAGCAGGTGTGGGCTGGGCTTGAACCCACCAGCCTTGGTGTATGTGGCCGGCGCCCGACTCACTGAGCTATGGGTGCTGAGCCTACATTTGCTGTTTACTTTCAAAAAAACAAACAAAAAAAAAACAATCAAAGTTCAAAGAGGAGAAACTATTATCCAGGACAGTTTATACCAGCGAGTCATCAGGAAATTCTCTGGGCATTATGAGGTTGTCAACCCTAAGTGTGAACTTCCAACAAGCTGTTCAGGCCTGGGACTTGACTCCAGCCTGCAGGGCACACCAAATCAGGCTGTTCAAACAAACTGTTCTCAGCTTCAGCTTTATTCTCACTAATATGTCCCCTTCATTCATGTGAGGTGGTCACTTGAATTTTGAGTTGGGTAAGAGCAAATGAGTGCATTATACATTTGAAGTTAAAGAACTTTGAATTGACTGCATGGTATTTTATCAAAATTGTGGGTAGAAATATAATGTAGGTGGACATTCTAGGGGACTCCTGTGGGAATGGCCCCAGGCCTCAGCTGGCAACCCTTCCCCCCAATTTGAGGACTTCTGAATAATATTCAGCAGCTTAGTGGAGACAGGATATCAGCAGGGTTAGAAGAGGATTAAAACTTACCCTTGGGCCTAGACGATTGAGCCTGAAGGCTGTAACCCCCAGGGTTCCTCTCCTATCCCCTAAGGGGATTTGCTGTTACCTATTTAGTTCTGCCCTTGAACATTGTTTTCGGATTTAGTGCCTTCACCCTGATGACCTTTTTTACAATCAAAAGACCACCCCACATGACTGAGTCATGAGACTATTAACTCTTTACTTCTTCATTCTGGAAACACAGCCCTAAAATCTTAATAAAACCTCTTGGGAATTCAGTTCAGGGCGGCACCTGTCTGCCTGGCTACAGACTGGGATGGTCCATCTCTCCCAGGTCTCAGCAGACTTGTTCACAAAAAAATTCTGTGTGTTGATTTCTTGGGACCATTTCTCCCTCCACCTCCAGACCTGGATAGGGAAAGTCCCCTTTTGGGGAATTCTCAGTCCCGAGTTGTGGCTCCTTCTTGCACCACACACAAAATAGACAAACTAACAAACCATTGATTTTTTTGTCCTTTTCACTTTTTACCTAACTGTCTCATCCTAAACCCTTTTCCTCCTCCTCCCCTGTCACAGGCCAGGCTTGCTTGTTAATAGGAATGGGATCTTTTGAGCCTGTAGCTTTTATAGGTGTCTGCTGTTAGACAAATTTCTAATGGGATAAAATTGAAACTAGAATCAGTTTATTATTTAAAACATCATTTTAATACTGTTATGACCCTGTTCTCTTCTCTCTGTTCCTACTGATTACCACTGATGGTCACTGTGTGTTAGAGTTTAGCGTGTAAGGGGGAGGAATATAATTTCCATCTATAGATAAAACCCCAGAATTTTAGAAATGTTAAAGGACTTACCTCAACTGGCCAAAATTCTAAGCCTCATCCATATAGAACTCCTAACTATCTGACTGACCAGTAGGCTTTTAACAACTATATTTATTCTTCAGTTTTTCTGATACATAAAGTTTGTTGCTACAAGGTATTTTAAAGAACTTAGCCAAATAAATAAATCTTGGAAAATAATGTTTTATTCATCTTGCTAGGGAATTAATTCCCCAAATCAGCTCTCAGATTGATGATGAAAATAGTACAGTTAACATTTTATGGTGTTTACTGAATGAATATCTGCTTTCATGAATAAAAACACTTTTTTACAAGAGGGAGTTTACCTATGCAAACACTGTAACCTAATTGTACCCTTGTATTAATCTGAAATTAAAAAAAAACAACAATAAAAAAGAACAAATGCCTGTTTTTTTCTTTAGTTCTGTCTCAGGTTAACAAGTTGTTGGAAAGCAGTTCAGTTCTTGAGTAGCATTTGGTGTTGGGTGGGTATTTTGAGGGGTTAGGTACTGTGCAGTTGCCAATGGTCAGCAGGAATGCTCACTCCTCTGGCTACATTTCTCTCTTCTCAGTCAAATCATGTCCAAAAAGAAACCTTGTGGGTTTTTGGTGTTTCGTGCAACGCTGCAGCTGGGTGTCTTGGAGCTGATGCTGCGACGCTTGAATTAGTTTTAGTAGAAGAGAAATGGAGGACCCATAGAACATTAAGGATGAATTCAGGAAGGCCTGAGACCATGGAAAACTTGTGCTCTCTACACTATTTTCCAAGCAGAGGTTGCTATGGTGACAGACTATGGAGCCTTTATCAAAATCCTAGGTTGTCAGAAGCAAGGTTTGGTTCGTCGAACTCATATGTCATCCTGTCGGGTGGATAAGCCCTCTGAGATAGTAGATGTTGGAGACAAAGTATGGGTGAAGCTTATTGGCTGAGAGATAAAAAATGATAGAATAAAGGTATCTCTGTCCATGAAAGTTGTCAACCAAGGGACTGGGAAAGACCTTGATCCCAACAATGTTATCATTGAGCAAGAAGAGAGGAGGAGGCATTCCTTCCAGGATTACACTGGGCAGAAGATCACCCTCGAGGCTGTCCTGAACACCACCTGCAAGAAGTGTGGTTGTAAAGGCCACTTTGCAAAGGACTGCTTCATGCAACCGGGTGGGACCAAATACTCTCTGATACCTGATGAGGAAGAAGAGGAGGAAGAAGCAAAGTCAGCAGAGTCCGAGAAGCCCGACCCCATGAAAAATTCTTCTAGAAAAAGAAAGAAAGAAAAGAAGAAAAAGAAACATAGAGACATGAAGTCCTCTGACTCTGACAGCTCAGACTCTGTGTTACAGGCAAGAGGTCAAGGCACACATCAAAAGACAGCAAGGCAGCAAAGAAGAAGAAAAAGAAAAAGAAGCATAAGAAGCCCAAGGAGTGAGAGTAGAAAGAGTGCAGAGGGTGGTTGTGACCTTGAAAGCCCTGGGAAGACTCAATAGTGAGAATATGGCTTCCCACCCTGTTAACTTCACTCCCGTGGGACATGGCTTCCCCTCGCGCAACAGGCAGGTTTGGGAACTAGAGCTCAAAAGCAGCTGCCTGAATGAGTTGTTTCCTTATCACTCTTGGTCCCTTTGCAAGTGACCCCTGCAGCTCCCACATTCATTCATCCAACTTCATTCACTCAGCAGGAGGTTCTAGGACCTTCTCCAGCTGTCACTGCCAGAACTGGATTCCTACACAGGAGTCCAGGCTAGAGCCACAGGACTGCTGTGGAGGTAAGTCTGGCTGTAGTTGGAGACTGATTAGCCCTTTCCTATTGGTCTTTTTGGGCTGATTGGTGGGTGTTCTCTGTCACATCCAACACGGGGTGGGGGGCACAGGGAGACTGTGTTAAGAAGTGGTGCTTAACTCTTTTCATCCTCCCCAACTTGTTTCTACTGCGCTAGAAGTGACAGCAGGGGCTACAGCCAGAAAACAATCATTTGCAGTTGTGACTTAGCTAGTACATGACATTCCAGCGGACCACTGAACCGGACAGCTGAAACCAAGATCATTGTTCACTTTGTATTTACTATTATGTGAATCAGTTGATTCTACTTCAGGTCCCTGCTTAAATTCCTGGCACAAAAAAAAAAAAAAAAAGAAACCTTGTGGCATCGGCTTTACTAACGATGGGATGATGGGATGATAGCTTGGCCTCAGCCTCCTCCTGAGTCTGGGTTTCCTTCTCTCCAACAAGCTGGGAATTAAAGACACAATGGTAGGTGGGGAAACTTTCCCCGGAAACTTTGTTTCCAACTTTGTCATACATCTGGTAAATCTGAGGCAGAAATGCTAAGCTGAAAGACAGAAAAGTAGGGCACACACTTTGAGTGGAGTAAGATCAATTTATTTAACATAACTAGCATTTCTATAAGCTGGATTTTGTGAGTTAGCACTTTTGCTGCCAATAATTCACAGTAATAAAAAGAATCCTCGGAGAAGACTTATGTACAGTGTAAGAAAATATGTACCCCAGGTAAGATCTATCTTAAAATGAGAGAAAATTGTTTTGATTGAATTTGTGAGGCTTTTCTCTACTAGGCTTTTGTTTATGCTGAGTCAAAGCTTTTATTTCTCTTTGGAATTTTGTATAATTAGAGCCTGTTGCATGACCGGAGACATGAACAAACAGCAGCTTTGCCATGGGTGTAAACTCTTGTTCCTGTAATGAGTAAGTCAAGAAACAGACTACACGGGATGGGATGGCGTGTAGGGAAATTCTTTATTCAGGGTTTTGATTTTATACCTTTCTAGTCACCTACACACTTAATCTATTATCTGTTAGTTCACCATTACCTCATTTTACCTATCTGAAATTAACTTGAAAGGAAATATCCTGTTACCACATCAACACAATCACTTCTGCAGTAAACATCCTCTTCTAGACACTGACTAATCTCTGGGCAGTTATCTAAATAAAGATCACAAAGAAGAAAGTAGCCACAGGGGAACAGAGTTAATGGAAGAATATCTTCAAGCGTTCACTCAGTTTACTCAGTATGAAGTAACAACTGTGTCTTTTCCTCAGGGCAGAGCACCTATAGACCTCTGACAATATGTTGTTAACATACGTCAACCCTCTGGCCCGTGTCTCTGAGGAAGGGCGGCCATGCCCTTTGATCTCAGACTTTACGGGGCGGGGCGCACAGTTTCAGAGAATAGGCTTGTGGAATTTTTAACTCCAGGCAAGCCAACTCTGTGTGTGTCCCAGGGGGGCTCAGGTCCCTTAAGCCTCTGGAAAAAAAGCAAGCCATTTTAAACTCACACTGAGTTCACTTTGTTTGCTTGATGTAGGATATGTTTATTTCTAAATATTATCCTACAGAGCCATCATAATAAAAGATAGTACAGTCATAGATAGGAATAGCAAGTTTAATTTAGCAACCAAAATCCAAATTATAATTTGGATTAATTGGCATATATTATCTGTATTAGGTGACTTATAGGGGGAGCTGAAGTTTTGAAAGTATTTCAGTATTGTTTTATCAGAAAGATTTATTTATTTATTTTG